>NC_090934.1:507747914-509171344 GCF_040938575.1 Ambystoma mexicanum
AACTACTGTCTGTTACACCTGTTACACCTCTATAGCAGGCTATCAGATTATCAGGGAATGGTGATGCTAAATAGACTTCAAGAACATATAAACTCAGGGGCCCACCAGATTCCATAAAGGAGGTATATGCTTGTGGCTGGAGATGTAAACTTACAGAAAGCACCACTAAGAGAAAAACATGGCCTGTGGGAGGACCAATATATGGCTTTGGACATTCCCACCTTATGGCTGCTCACACCAAAAAGAGTGCATCGACTAGCAGAAGAGTGAGCTTGCCTATTACACAGTTTAAACCTGTGGGAAATGATACGGCTGGCAAATTTAACGTTCAAAAAATGTAACGGGACCTCTCACATAGCAACATTTTCATTGTAGGCAATGAGTGGGCAAGGGTGTGTGATTCTGAGGTGCGTGAGAGCCCAGAAAGTGACCACTACCCCTTAAAAATTGGGGTTTTATGAAACCGGCCGTCCATAGATAAAGCACTTGGCACTTATAACATCCAGCTGATGGCTATAGTGGGCCACGCACATAAATCGTTCAAATGGGCCATAATTATTGAGCAGAAAACCAAGCCAGCCACATACAACTAAACTTGGAAGTCATATGGGGAAATGGGTGCATGGAGTGTAAAATAATAAGTGAATTTGGCAAACTTAATGCAAATCAGATCCCTCTAATCTCACTGCCCACCGCTGAAATAAAGAGGAATTTACTGATTAAAGCCTGCCGGTCATGATGATGCATACGCAATGGCGAAAAAAAATAAATCATATGTGCGATTTCAGAGCCAGTGGTGGACAAAGATATGTTGTACCACTGAAGACACAATTACAAGAACCTAATTGTGTAAAAAAAAAAAAAAAGGAGTTTGTTAAGGACCAATGCAGTGGCATCCAAAAAGCATTGGAGGCTGGCGGACAACATTTATTTCTAGAGGTTGAATACTGACAGTGAGCTGAAGGGGGACGTGGGGGCAGACTTTGCAGTGCTGCATTACCCCTGACGTTTGCTGGTCAAATTTCTGCAGTTTGTATGAATTCCCCAATTTGGAAATGTTGTTGGCACATAATCAACACATGTCCATAACTACAGCACCTAACAATCTCGATATAGCGGTTCAAGAAATGGAGAAGGCATGAGGTCTCAGAACAGCAGGAAGGCTGCAGGGCCGGATTTAATACCCATAGATTTGTACAAAGAAGAAGGGATTTTGGCACAGACCCTATGTAAAATCTTCAATGCAGTAATTGTACTCAGGTCGGTTCTCAAACCATGGCAACAAGCAGTAACAATACCTACATACAAAAAGAGTGGCAGGGATTCCCCTGCAAATGACTGCCCAAACTCCCAGGAGGACTATGCAGGGAAGATTTTTGGGAATGTTCTCCTTAGCCACCTACAAGAATAGTTGACAAAAACCACTTCATCACAGACCTTCAGGCATACTTCCAAAAAAATATGGGTACAGTGGATCAATGTTTCATGCTGTTCTTTTTGATCCAGAAATACACTACCATGCAAAATTAAGTTGTACACTCTGTTTCTGGATCTGAGAACAGAATTTGATTCAGTATCCAGGACCATTTTATAGCAAATTTCATTAAATCAAAATTCCCCCCTCACAGCTAGTTTCAATCATAAAGTTGTTATGCTTAGAGAATCAAGCCACAGTACACTATGGTGCTGGAGGTGAACAGACGCACCCCTTTGATGTCAATAAGGGTGTGAAATAGGGCAGTCTATTGGCACCCCTGCTCTTTAGCATATACATCCAGGAAATCATAGATGCACTGGTGAGGGAGTGTCAGGACTGTCCAAGGATGGCTGTAGAGGAATATCTTTTATTAGTTTATGCAGACGACACAGTCATCCTAGCAACCACCCCGAAGGAGTGAAAAGACACTGCATGCTTTTATGTCTAAATGTAAAGATCTATTACTTGACCTAAACATAGACATGACTAAGGTTATGGTTTTTAAACCACCATTTGTGAAACACAGTCCTGTGTTACTGGAAGTGAACGATAAATTACTTGAGCAGGTCAAATACTTTGATTTTTTGGGTATCAGGTGCCAAGAGTCGGTGGATGGACAGCACAGGTGGAAAAGTCAGGAAACATTTTGGGGTAATAAAGTGGGGCTCTTAAGACATTTTTTAACAGGCATGGCATTTGTGCAGTTTTGCCGGCACCCGACTTGTACAAGAGACAGGCAATACGAGTTATGTGGTTGTGTCAATACTGAGAAGTTAGACATTAATGAACATACGTTGTTGAAAAAATGGGTTTACACTCAAATGGTGTCCCAACATTATTGGTTTACCTAGAACCTGATGTCACTCCAGTGGGAGATCTGGTTGCCCTCAAATCTGCCTTGTATTGGTTAAGACTTTGGCAAACAGGGGGGTTAGAGAAATATTGGGATGCCCTAACCCATTTTAAGTCACTACATGGGGGTGGTGCTCCATATTCCAAATGGGTAAGGAAAGTCCTCTCTGCCTTAGGAGCGAGAGGCCTGTGGGAAACCAGGGACCAACTCGACCAGCTGGCAAGAGCCTGAAAGAAGATGCAAACATAAGAGCAAGGGAGTATCTGTAGATGAAAGCACTGTCCCTCAAATCAGGACCAGATTACCTTGCACTTCGATCAGTGTTTGACAAAATCGCACCTGCACATAAAAGATCATTGTATGTTTGTTTAAGGTTGTGGATATTGCAAACAGTATCATTTCCAAAATCTTGGAAAAGATTGGACATGGGGGTATGCTCGATGTGTCGTGCAGCAAATGAAACAATGATGCACTGGCTTTTGATGTGTCCCATGACTTTAAATTTGAGACACACTTTCCTGAGACCTGTCCTAAGGGAGGTTGGGGTTGGTAGCTCAAATGAGGCTTTGACGTTGCTTAGGCATTCTATGTGGCCCAATGTTGTTTTTGCGATGGGACAATATGTACATAGGGCATGGGTGCAAAGAACACAGGCTCTAAGCCAGTCCATTACAAGGAAGGTAACAACAGTGGATGAACCCGCCTAGGATTTCCATTTCTAATCCTGGTTTGGTGTAGTGCTGACAAACGGGATATTTGTGTGAGGCTGCGAGCAATGATCTCCTCACAACACATCTCTTTTTCCTCCATAATTAAAAGGAGATATATGTAAAATTGGAAAAAAGTGGTTGTTATAGAAGGAAAACCTCTTTTATCTACTTACTGATTAATTGATCTTTTAATCTATGCTCTCTTAAACAATCATAATTTATCTTTTCTTGTATATTGAATTGCAACATTTTTTGAATAATCAGCAATGTAACTTTTTATATATAGTATATTCTTTTGCTAAATGTGTGAATTTGCACTTAAAGATTTGTATGCCATATAACCTTTTGTTTGACTGACTGACCGGCAATGAGTTTTAGTGTAGTATTTGTGGTGGATGGGTGCAGAGAGGCAGACTGGAGAGTATGCAAAAGCAGGAGGAAAACGGTTATGTGTCCAGCGAGACCACATTTTATCATGGGGGAAAGCTGCATTCTTATGACAGAGGTGTTGTGCAATTTGTCTTAAAGTGGTGCATGTAGTGGATGGGTGTTGAGAGGTAGTCTGGAGAGTATGCACAAGTCATAATGTGTGCAGCTAGGCTGAATTTTATCATGGAGGATAGCTGCATACTTATGGCGGGTGTGTTGTGCACTGCGTATTAGTGTAATGCAGATAGTAGCTGAGTGTTGCGAGGCAGTCTGGAGAGATAGTGAGAGCAGGAGAAACATTATGTGTCCCTCTAGACTGAATTTATTTGTCGGGCATAGCTGCCTTCCTATGGCAGGTTTATTGTGCACATTGTCTTGGAGTAGTAAATGTGTTGGGTGGTTACTGAGCGTAAGTCTGGGGAAATTGTGAGAGCAGGATAAACATTATGAGTGCAGCTAGACCGGATTTATCGTAGGGGATGGCTGCATTCTTATGATAGAAGTGATTGTGGAATGTGTATTAGAGTGGTGCATGTAGTGGACGGGTGCTGAGAGGTAGTCTGGAAAGTATGTAAGAGCAGGTAAGAGCAGGAGAGTCATAATGTAGGCAGCTAGACCAGTCTAATAGTAGATGTGTGCGAGTGGATGGCATTGCCTTAGGTTAGTTTTGATAAGTGTGGCTTTTGATACATATCTACGTGTCCTGGCTGGTTTCTTGGTTGCATAGACAGTTTGATTTAGAAGGGAGTGAATTCAGGAAGCGGCTAGGTTCTACACATTCATTACATGCAATACATAGGCTACCCTCTGAGAATCGTCTTGATGTAATACATTGGTTGTCCTCACATTTTATGTAAATGCAATATAGTGGCTATTCTAAAATGTAAGTAAATATGGTGCATTGGGTATCTTCAACATTCATCTAGGTGTGATCCATTGCTCACCTCAGATTCATTAAAGTGCAAAACCCTGGTTATCCTAAACATAATTAAAGTAAATGCTGCATTTTGGATACCCTCAAAGGTCATCTAGTTGCAGTATACTGACTATCCTCAAATTCATCTAAAGGCGATACCTTTGCTACCCTGAGAATTAACCTATATGCCATACCTTGGCTGCCCTTGCTTTGGCTAGCTACCATAAGTGTGGGGTGTGATATGTACTTGTCTGCTAATACTTGCTTCTTGGTTTTATAACTGCGGCCTGGATTCTCTTCTGTTTTCTATTGGGTGTTCGACTCAGGTTAGTTAGGCACACATTCTTACCCTTCTATGGATATTGTATGGTCATCCTGGGTTGAATGATGGGCTTACAGGGAGGACAGGGTTAGTCCGGGTGACGAGGGGAATTGGCATGTCTTTAGGGTCTTCCAGAAGTCCAGTCGGTCCTGTATGCACCCGATGCTAAACCGTATAGAATTTCAGATAGAGGGAGCTTGGTCATAGAAGGTGTTGCCTCCAATACTGGTTGAGTTGAAGGAGGGGATCACCAGTAAGAGAGCAGTGCATGAGCGCAGGTTTCTATGGGGGTGGTTGTGGGTGATGTTCTGCTGAAGGTATTTTGGGCCTGTCTTTTGTAGGGCTCGGTGAGTGAGGCACACAGCTTGTGATGTGACCTCCCGTCCAACTGGGAGCCAGTGGAAAATACAGAGGATGGGGGGGTGGGCTCTCTTGGGCAATGGCAACGAAGGAGCCTGGATGCAGAGAATGGACTCTTTGGAGCTTTCCGAGTTGGAAAGACAAGTCACCCAGGTAGAGAGAGTTGGCATAGTCTAGGCATGAGAGAACAATGGGCATGGTTGCAGTAACTCTGCGGAGGTAGGAGAGGTAAGGGAAGATGTGTCTGAGTATGCAGATTTATAGGTAGCATCATTTTGTCACAGTATTAATGGGGTGTGATAAAGTCATGCCAGTGTCCATTGTGAAGCCCAGGTTTTGAATGTGGTGGATACAGGGTCGGAACTAGGGAGAGAGGGCAGCGGGTGAGTTGCAGGAAGAAGGATGTCTTTCCACAGATCATTATCCCTGTTTTTCCATGATTAAGCAGGAGGTGTTTTACCGTCATCCAACAGTCATTGTCAGTGAGGCAGGATGCAAGGTTCGGGTGAGGTGTGGAGACGGAATTTTAAAGATGATATGTGTGTTGTCGGCATAGTTGTAGCAGGTGAGGTTGTGTGAGCAGATGTGTTTGAAATATTTTGGGGTTATATCTAGTACCTTGTGGTATTTGATTGTGGTATCTTGCTATGGTGGTATTTGTGGTAAACTTATTGGGGTATTTTTATAGAGGTGAGACGTATTTCAGACTACTGCCTTATGACGATGTACAAGGGTCACTAACAACAACAAATACTGGATGTAATACACTCTGGCTAGATGGTTCATGTCCTCCTGTGGTATCTTGTGTACAATACCACATGATGCCAATTTGGCTGTGTTTCAACAAATGTAAAGCATACAATTGAAATACAACACATTCATTCAGCCTCTCCAAATAAAATAACTAACTGTGGCTACTTTGCTTTGAGATATGTCTTACTGCATGTCTACATCTCTTCCTGCATGTCAAATCAAAGAGATTGAATGCATAAGAAAATACACTGAGACTAAATTACCTTTTTTGAACGTGTTCTTTATCGTAAAATAGAAATGTGTAAGTTGCACAGAATGATCCGTACACCCATGTTATATTTCATAGTGTAAATACATTTCTCAACGCTCTATCTGTGCAAAGTTCTGCCATTTGACCTTGGTTGGCTTTGTAACAAAACGTGGCAGGGTAAATATGCTTTGAATGACCGTAGAATTTTAAGGAAAATAATCACAGTAGTGCAGGCACGTTGAAATTCTAATTTTCTAACCTGTGCTACATAGCATCATTCACATCACCAGCACCTCAATTAACATCATATTTACCTAAATCTGTTGGCGATATTCCCGACAGACAATTCTTCCTCACCTCTTCTGCCCGCCTCGCACAGGGTCAACCCAGACAACGATTCCCGAAACTGCAGTTTTTCTAAGGATCGCCAACCCAGCAGAGAGAGAAAGCTTCTATTTCAGCCTTAGCCCAGCAGACTGTCAGCTTGCAAGCACCGCACTCAGTCTGCTCAGCACCCAGCACTTCTGGCTCCTTCGTCTGTCAGTATCAGAAAACGACTGCCCTCCTACTCTGCCTCATAACCCTTCTTTATCAAACCCCCTTGTCAATCTAGAAAGACACCTCCCTGTGACCAGATCCACCCACTTCACGTGCTTTCCTTATTATGCTAACCGCATTTTTCTCTGCATTTTTCTCCTGCTTCAAAACAAAGCCATGTTTTTAGCAGAACGGATATCAACATTTTTCAGCTACCACACAATGCAGATATAGCCTGCACGTTTAAGGTTAATTTTGCTTCCCATTTTCACAGCATTATGAATTGGCTCAATCTTCATCCAGTTTATTTCATCATGGACTAATTTGCACTAAATATTATTATGGTAGTCAGTTACATTTTAAATGAGGTTGGGTTAAATGGTATGTTAGATTATGTTAGTATTATATTAAGTGCAGCTCAGTTCATTGATATAGCATCATGGAGCAAAGTCATCAATCTCTGTTCATGTGCTCTGTGCATTCGCATCTATTTAATTCATCCTGAGACCCACACTTTTGAGTCCAGCAATGAGTTTCACACCCTTGGCCGTAGTTAAAGTTCAAACACACGCTAACATGTGAATGTTACAATCCTGAGTCTACATGTTGAAATTCTGAGCCCATTCTCATACACTCCCTCCTTTTTTACTGCTGGGATATAACCCGAAATCTCTGCAGTACAAGCAAACACTGATGTCCTAAAATACATGTGCTACATCTTAACCGTTGAAAATAAATAACATGCAAATGGTAACATTCATACCCAAGAAATATTATGCTTATAATTCTAGTCTTGAGCAAAAGAAAGAAAAACTTAACAATGTCTCTTTTTTATTGTATTTCTTATCTCTTGACCAACCTTATATTTTATCCTTTTTTAAAAAAAAAATGGTGATCTGGTCTTTTTTGGGGATTTCTTTTTTTAAAAATGTTATCTTCTTTTTTATAAGACATTAAAGAAAAGCATCATCATTTACAGAACACATACGTCCATACAACTGTGCCATTAGCTACAGTCAAATGTAAAAAACAGTAAACATCAGTTTGTGATAACAGTAAAATTAGTTTGTAATAAAAATAGTCTATGTAAATAAGTAAAAAAATCGCACATGAACCGATTCTTTTCGGAACTCCTCCAACCCGGACTTTATGGGACTTCTTTCGGGGTTATCACATTCACGGCTTTTGGGGTGATCGTCTTTACCCCCTTCTTCGGTCCAGGGGCTTTCCAGTGAATTCCAGTCCAGTAGTCTCCAGGGATCTGGCGCTATAAGGATCTGGCACTGCCGGGGAAAACAATTATTTTTCTAGAGTAAAAAGAAAAGACAATTTATTTATAAGGAACATCAAACATTTCACTTTTACTTTGTCCCTGGAGCATCTGAAATCAAATGCAGTTATGCACACACATCCAGATTATACTAAATAATAGATAGATCATGCATCCAAATGACCAACCAAAACAACATGAATCAAACACACTATATCATATGGTAATTTTCAGATTACACTCTCAAATGCAACACCCCTATACCTTGGATGCTCCATTGGATTTTTGTTCACTAATTCAATATATTTTACTCCCTTTTTTTACCTCTTTAAATCTCTTTTGACATCATTGCACTATTTACACCTATCCACCTGCTATGGCAATTCTATTTAACATATAAACACTTCACTTTTCCACTCCCTGCTATTCTCAACTCGCTCCAATCTTTTCACTTGATGTTTTTGGTGAAGGGGCTTAATTTGATTAACATGGACAAACTGTCCACTGTTAACTCTCCCTCCTTTTTGACAATTCTGTAGACCCTTCCCAAAATTAAACTTGTAAATCTGGTCTCCTATTTGATATCCTTTCACAGATGCCTTCCTATCATAATATGTATTTGCACCATCAGCAGCCTTTTCCAAATTTTGCTGCGCAAATGTAAACGCATATTGAAAGTACTTTCTCAATTCTTCCACATATTCATGAATTGTGGATGCATTTACGAGTACCTGTTCATTTTTTCTGTAAAGTAATTGTTGCGGCAGATACATTGTTCTTTCTGTCAAGATTTCATGGGGGATCAAATTTGTTGATTTAGAGGGTGTCGGCCTGATAGCCATTAGTAACAATGGAAGCCGGAAATTCCAACTAGATCCTGCTTCAGCTACAAACCTTTTCAACATATCAACTATCGATCTTTTACACCATTCTACTCCACCTAAAGAGGAAGGCTAGTAAGAAATGTGTAGCTTCATCTTCACACCCAAAATTTGCCATATTTTGTCATCAATGCACTATTAAAATGACTTCCATGATCTGACTCTATTCTTTGAGGTAAACCAAATCTTGAAAAAATATGATTTACAAGTAAAGTGGCCGCCATTTGTGCACTGCAGTCTGGAGCTGGAATACAGTCCACCCATTTGGACATTAGACAAGTGACTGTCAAGATGTACCTGTTATCCTTGCTGATCTCTTCACAGGCCCAACATAGTCGACTTGTAAATCAGAATATGGGTGTGTCACAGCCCTTTTCATCAACGGTGCTCTATGAGCTGGTGACGCAGTTTGAAATTGCGCACAAACTAAACACCCTCTGGTGTAGAGTTCAACATTCTGGGACATGTGTGGCCAATAGGCATAATCTTTTAAAATGTCCAACGTTTTTGTGAGCCTCTGTGGCCTGAGGTTATGGCATTGTGGGCATGATGTAACATCAATCCCCGAAATGACAAAGGCACTACCCATTGGATTTGGCCTGTCACAGATTCTCTAATCATCAGTCCAGCTTGTAATCTAATTCTCTTTTTCTTTTTTAATAGCACTCTCAATTCCTCTTTCCCTTTGCAGTCTTCTTCAGTTGGAGGATTTTGCTTTGGAGTGTTTTATCGCAGCTACCTGTTTTTCACCAAGCAGATGTTCAATAGGAAATAACTCCCCCACTGCAGCACCAATTTTGGCTAATTACGCAGTCTTATCATTTCCCTCCACATCTTCACTTGGTGTCTTCAAATGACAATGTATTTTCCTCCAATGGATTATCAGGCCATGTTCTGACACCAGCTTGTCTATAGCTTGAATCACGTTGCCATGTTTAAGTGGTTTCTTGTTATAGGTGAGCATGCCTTTTTCTTTCCAGCCAGGTAAATACTCTACAAAACTATTTCGCGCATAATGAGAATCAGTTACTAGAGCTATTTATTTGAGTTTATTTTCTACTGCTGTAGATATTGCCTTATGAATAGCAGCCAGTTCTGCCACTTGACTACTTTTGGGGCCTATCCTAATGCTTACTCTTGAAATGTTGTCACATTTAAACCATATGTTTCCTATTCCTGTTACAAACTCTTTTTCTGTATTGTTTTCTACACGGTATGCACATCCATCTAGTGTGGTCTGGTGTGGTGAGTTTTTCTAGTCAGTATGGCTGAGAGGTAGGGAGGGGTGGCATTGTCGAGGCATTTGAAGGTGAGGGAGGCCACTTTGAGTTGTATTGTGTCACTTATTTTTAGCCAGTGCTGGTCTCTTCTGAAATTGGAGATATGCTCTCTATGCACTATGTTCAAGGCTGCTCTCAGAGCGTTGTTTTGCAGTGTTTGCATTTTATTGAGGATATTTTGTTAGCGCTTATATATGAAGCATTACAGTAGTCTAGTTCTGACATTATTAATGCATTAGCAAGTTTAATACAGCTGGATTTGGATAAAAAGTGTCTGCAGGCCCTGATAAGTTTACAAGTATAGGATGTAGACGAGGCCATAGAGCTAACTTGTTTTTTTAGAGATAGTGTAGAATGAAGGTAGAAACCTCATGTTTTTACCTGGGTGACTACTTTGATTACGTTACCATGGATAATAAATGCAGAGTTGCTGCGACTTCCATGCCTGAATGAGGAGGTATATCTTATTTACTAGAGCCGTATCCTCTATGAAGTTGGCCGAAAGGGGTGTAAGGATCTGAGTGTCATCAGTATAATTGGTCTATCAAGTATGTCAAAGAGTGGCTTAGTAAAGATGTTATACATTGTAGGTGAAACACATGAGACTTGTGGAACACCACAAGTGATTTGGATTGGGTTTGCTGAGGCTGAAGGGGAGAACACTCTCATCGTACGGTAGCTAAGAAGGATTGAACCCAGGCTATAGCATCACTCGAGAAGTGTGCCACTTATGCTAGGTGTTTGCATAACACTGCATGATCCACCAGATCAAAGGCAGCTGAGAGGTCGAGGAGGAGTAGCATAGCTGTTTTACCTTTGTCCTTCAACACCTTTGTGTCTTAAGGTCAATTAATGCTGTTTCAGTCCCATTTGGAGGTCTGAAGCCAGATTGGCTTGATCCTAATAGATGGTTAGCCTCCAAATATGTTTGGATTTGGAGGTAGGCTACTCTATCAATACTTTTAAGGAGGAAGGGGACCATTGTAATGGGTTTGTAATTGGTGGGGATGGCCGGGTCTAGTGTCTGCTTCTTAAGAAGTGGTAGTACCCATGATTCTTTAAGGTTGATCGGGACAGTACTTGATTTAAAGGATGCATTGATGAGCTTGGAGATAAAGGGTGCTAAATCTCTAGCTGCATCCTTAATTATTTGTGTAGGGCAGCTATTGCCCTGACAATTGGAAGGCGTCAGCGAGAGTATAACCCTTTCAATTTCCAATATAGAGATATTAGTGAAACTGAAGGGTGTGTTCGTGGTGGGATTGGCAGTAGGTGGGGTGGGGTGTGCCTCAGTGTGGCGCCGAGAGGCTTTTTTGGTTGCTATTTTGGTCTGCAGAGTAATTATTTTATTAGATAAACCATTTTGAAGACTGGTGCACCATGGTTTATCTTTTGGGATATTATCTGTTGGTGGAATAGGGATTTCCATTTCACGAAGGATGGTAAAGAGCTCCTTGGTGTTAGAATTCGCTTTCAATATTCTTTCATTGAACATGTTCTTTTTAGTGAGGATTAGTTCCTTCTTATATATATATATTGGCGAAGTTGGTTAGTATGGTTGTATTCCCGTCTGTGGGAGAGTGTCACCAGAAGGCTTGGAGTTTCCTTTTTTTTAGAGTCTTAATTCTTTAAGCTAGGGTGTAAACCAGGTATTAAGATGCAACATTTGTTTACTCTTACAAAATATGACTGGCACGAAGGTGTCAAGGGCCTTCGTCATGGTATTGTTAAAGGTTGCTATTAATGTGTTAGGGTCGAGATTATTGGTGATAGAGGAGAGGGTCGGTAGGATGAGTAGAAGTCGTTTTTCCGCAGTGATGTCTTTTTTACTTCTAGTAGGGAGTGGTAGTACGACTTCACTATTTTTCTGCTTTAGGGGCACTATGGTAGTTGAGAAGCTGATCAGGTGGTGGTCAGTCCAGGGTTGTGGGGTTATTTTAGGGATAGTGATGGCCCAGTTCAAGTTGGCAACCCACTCTGAGATTCGTCCTTTTATTTTTGCTGGTGCAGTGACGTTTTGGTCAGACCATGTTCAGTCAAAATGGTTTCAATGGGGTGTACATATTTGTCCTTAAGATCGTTGAAGCCTAAATTGAAGTCTCCTATCAGTAGGATCTGTGAGGTGTCTTTGTCTTGTTGTATCAGAGATGGGGAGTTTAGCTGAAAGTAACTCATAGGATTTAATTTCAGGGGGTGTAGACAGCCTTAATGCTAGTTTAGTTTTAGCTATGATAGCAAGGCCATCCCCTCTGGCATTGGGTCTATCGACTCTAAGTATTTGATAGTCCTCTGGTATAGCTGGCATGAGGGCTGGACCAGCTGTGTCATGGAGCCAAGATTCTGTAACAGCTAAAATGTCTAAGTTGTCCATAGAATGTATGTCAGCAATTTCTGTGGTGTGTGCTATGAGGGATCTGGCATTGATGATAGCTCCTGTGATAATTGTTGATTTGTTTTCTCCTTGGGTAGAGGAGAGGCTTTGTTTAGGGATATAGGTCCTAGAGTGCATTTTATGTCTATTTTCTGAGGGTGGTGTGGGTAAATTAGGGTCTGTGGCAGGTACATTTGCCTGAGCTGAGAGACTTGGGAGTTCCTACAATTAGTCTTAGGTTCGTAAATCTGGGGCAGTCTTGCTTGGAGTCTCAAATTTCTCTCCTGCGAAGTGCAGGGTATAAGATTAATACAGGCCATTATTATGATGGCACAGAGAAGTACTTATCGTATGGTTGTTAGTTGGTTCTTTATGGCAGGCATAATTAGTTAGACTATGATGTTTATTGATTCTCAGTGGTGTGTGCAGTCAAAGGTGAGCTGGGTGGTTGGTGAGGTCTTGGTTGGTTGGTTGGTGAGGTTGATGAGGTCTTCTATCTGGGCTTCAAACGGGAAGTTCTTGAAAGACCTGAAGGTTTTCTGCTGGGAGTGCTTGACTGGAGCAGTGTGGATGATGTTCAAAGGCATAGCGAGGTGGTCAGACCAGTCAAGAGGGAGAGGAGAGCTGTAGTGGAGGGAAGACAGTACAGTGAATATTCGGTTGAGGATGTTACCTTTCTCCTGCATTGGGTCTTTCGTGTGCTGTGCGAGTTTGAGGGTGTCGAGAAGGCTGAGGAGAGCTTCCTTCATTGTTTTTGTGGCCTTGTTGCCTGGGAGGTTAAATTCGCCTTGAAAGATGTTGTTGGCATGCGTGAGGGACATGGTGGTGACCAGGTCGATAAAGTCTCAGATGGAGGCATTGTTTTGTTTGGATAGTCTGAAGATGAGATGGAAGGTGACTATCGGGAGAGCATGAAGTGGCAGAAGAGGACTTCAAAGGAGCCAATGTTGTCAACATCAAGTCTGGTGCCGGGCCACAAGGTCTTTAGATTTAATATATTTATTTTATTTTTAAAAAACCTAGTTGAGGCCCGTAGGAATGATAGTGCTGAGACAAGACAACAACAGACAAACGCATCATAAATAAAGACCAGAGGGAAAGAGGCTCACTCCAAATGAACAAGTATCATCCTATTAAGATAGTGAAAGGGGATAATTTTAGGTTGCTGTTTGAAGGTCATGAAACTGGAACAAGCTCTTAAATCTGGGGGCAGAGGATGTCAACATCTGGGAGCATAGTGACGAAAGGATACTTGTGTAATTATAGAAAGTTTATATTTGGGGATAGGTGAGAATTATTTTATCCGAGGACTCTCCAATCTGGCAGCCAAGACAGTCTACTAACCAGTTAGCTGGGCCCTTGTGCCATAAAGGCATTTGTGAGTGATGCAGAGCGTACAGATGGTAACTCTACTATTAACCGGCAGCCAATACAGAGGTTGTCTTTTGTGAGGCTGTGATGCCTCCACCTGTCTTGTTTGGCTCGTCTCAGTGTTGGATGCTGTAACTGTCGGGGAAGGATGTCAAGGATGTGGATGCAGGTGGGTGTCAGACATGGCTTTGTGATGAAGATGGCATCAAATTTGTATGTGTGGTGAGGTCAGTGATGTCTGCTCCATGGGTGATAGCTAAGAGGACGTCGGCGAGCAGCAACCTCTGTGTTGTGTTGACAGTGAGGGGTGGTGGATGGGATTGAGGCTGATGTATGTGAGGTTGCATCATTTCAGAATCCATGCCTTAGAGGAGAGCCAATGACATTGTCATTGCCTGGTGATGGCGGGGATGGCCTGTGGTGACAAAGGGAGAAAACACATGTCGGCACATGCTAACCTGTTGTCTGAGCAGGGGTTCATAGCCAGGTTCCTATCGGTCTGAACAGGTCCAAACAGGAATTGCCCTATTTTGCATCTGCCCTTAATGTCAAATACCCGGTCAAGAGACAACATTGATCTAAGAGATAATAGCAGAAAGGAAGAGGCAAGGCTAAGGAGGTCGGTGGGGCATAGGCCAACCTAGGTCCGCTTGGACCTGCTCAGCAACTGCAAAGGAAAAGAGGCTGGGGGCTGCTTAAGTAGGGAAAAAGGTAGGACTTGACCATGTCAAATATAATGTAATGTAATGTACCTGTCATTTGTACAGAGCATTTCACCATTCCTATGGTCCCAATACCAAATAGGTTGCACACCCTTCCGGGACAGAAGTCCAGGAATGGGAAGGTTGTCAGAGAGATTTACAATACCTGTGTGCATTTTAGCCAATGTGAATGTAGGTCATGGTGGCCAAGTCCTTGCTAGCCACCCATGTCGAGTGCCGTGTGTGGATGGGTGCTGAGAGGTGGTACAGCGGAGTGTGAGAGCAGGAGAGGCATTATGTGTGCAACTAGACCACATTTTAATGGGGGCATAGCTGCAATTCTTATGGCAGAGGTGATGTGGAATGTGGGAGGAACAGTAAATATAAAGGCCTGGGCTATAAGTTCCTATCATGGAATGTAGCGGGATTGGCTAGATAATTGATGACCCGGATTGGTGTCCATATGTCCGAGGGTCCCAAGTAATCCTACTGCAGGAGACAAGGGTGTCAGTAGCCACCCCGCTTCACAGGAATAAAACATACTATATACCGGATGTCAAAGAGCCTAAAGGCAGTCCAAGGGGGGGAGTCTTCTAGCATGGATAGACATTACCCTAGGAGTGAAGGTGATTGCTTACCAAACACACTCTATGGACCTTCAACTACTGTCTGTTACACCTGTTACACCTCTATAGCAGGCTATCAGAATATCAGGGAATGGTGATGCTAAATAGACTTCAAGAACATATAAACTCAGGGGCCCACCAGATTCCATAAAGGAGGTATATGCTTGTGGCTGGAGATGTAAACTTACAGAAAGAACCACTAAGAGAAAAACATGGCCTGTGGGAGGACCAATATATGGCTTTGGACATTCCCACCTTATGGCTGCTCACACCAAAAAGAGTGCATCGACTAGCAGAAGAGTGAGCTTGCCTATTACACAGTTTAAGCCTGTGGGAAATGATACGGCTGGCAAATTTAACGTTCAAAAAATGTAACGGGACCTCTCACATAGCAACATTTTCATTGTAGGCAATGAGTGGGCAAGGGTGTGTGATTCTGAGGTGCGTGAGAGCCCAGAAAGTGACCACTACCCCTTAAAAATTGGGGTTTTATGAAACCGGCCGTCCATAGATAAAGCACTTGGCACTTATAACATCCAGCTGATGGCTATAGTGGGCCACGCACATAAATCGTTCAAATGGGCCATAATTATTGAGCAGAAAACCAAGCCAGCCACATACAACTAAACTTGGAAGTCATATGGGGAAATGGGTGCATGGAGTGTAAAATAATAAGTGAATTTGGCAAACTTAATGCAAATCAGATCCCTCTAATCTCACTGCCCACCGCTGAAATAAAGAGGAATTTACTGATTAAAGCCTGCCGGTCATGATGATGCATACGCAATGGCGAAAAAAAATAAATCATATGTGCGATTTCAGAGCCAGTGGTGGACAAAGATATGTTGTACCACTGAAGACACAATTACAAGAACCTAATTGTGTAAAAAAAAAAAAAAGGAGTTTGTTAAGGACCAATGCAGTGGCATCCAAAAAGCATTGGAGGCTGGCGGACAACATTTATTTCTAGAGGTTGAATACTGACAGTGAGCTGAAGGGGGACGTGGGGGCAGACTTTGCAGTGCTGCATTACCCCTGACGTTTGCTGGTCAAATTTCTGCAGTTTGTATGAATTCCCCAATTTGGAAATGTTGTTGGCACATAATCAACACATGTCCATAACTACAGCACCTAACAATCTCGATATAGCGGTTCAAGAAATGGAGAAGGCATGAGGTCTCAGAACAGCAGGAAGGCTGCAGGGCCGGATTTAATACCCATAGATTTGTACAAAGAAGAAGGGATTTTGGCACAGACCCTATGTAAAATCTTCAATGCAGTAATTGTACTCAGGTCGGTTCTCAAACCATGGCAACAAGCAGTAACAATACCTACATACAAAAAGAGTGGCAGGGATTCCACTGCAAATGACTGCCCAAACTCCCAGGAGGACTATGCAGGGAAGATTTTTGGGAATGTTCTCCTTAGCCACCTACAAGAATAGTTGACAAAAACCACTTCATCACAGACCTTCAGGCATACTTCCAAAAAAATATGGGTACAGTGGATCAATGTTTCATGCTGTTCTTTTTGATCCAGAAATACACTACTATGCAAAATTAAGTTGTACACTCTGTTTCTGGATCTGAGAACAGAATTTGATTCAGTATCCAGGACCATTTTATAGCAAATTTAATTAAATCAAAATTCCCCCCTCACAGCTAGTTTCAATCATAAAGTTGTTATGCTTAGAGAATCAAGCCACAGTGCACTATGGTGCTGGAGGTGAACAGACGCACCCCTTTGATGTCAATAAGGGTGTGAAATAGGGCAGTCTATTGGCACCCCTGCTCTTTAGCATATACATCCAGGAAATCATAGATGCACTGGTGAGGGAGTGTCAGGACTGTCCAAGGATGGCTGTAGAGGAATATCTTTTATTAGTTTATGCAGACGACACAGTCATCCTAGCAACCACCCGAAGGCCTGAAAAGCCACGGCATGCTTTTATGTCTAAATGTAAAGATCTATTACTTGACCTAAACATAGACATGACTAAGGTTATGGTTTTTAAACCACCATTTGTGAAACACAGCCCTTTGTTACTGGAAGTGAACGATAAATTACTTGAGCAGGTCAAATACTTTGATTATTTGGGTATCAGGTGCCAAGAGTCGGTGGATGGACAGCACAGGTGGAAAAGTCAGGAAACATTTTGGGGTAATAAAGTGGGGCTCTTAAGTCATTTTTTAACAGGCATGGCATTTGTGCAGTTTTGCCGGCACTCGACTTGTACAAGAGACAGGCATTACGAGTTATGTGGTTGTGTCAATACTGAGAAGTTAGACATTAATGAACATACGTTGTTGAAAAAATGGGTTTACACTCAAATGGTGTCCCAACATTATTGGTTTACCTAGAACCTGATGTCACTCCAGTGGGAGATCTGGTTGCCCTCAAATCTGCCTTGTATTGGTTAAGACTTTGGCAAACAGGGGGGTTAGAGAAATATTGGGATGCCCTAACCCATTTTACGTCACTTCATGGGGGGTGGAGCTCCATATTCCAAATGGGTAAGGAAAGTCCTCTCTGCCTTAGGAGCGAGAGGCCTGTGGGAAACCAGGGACCAACTCGACCAGCTGGCAAGAGCCTCAAAAAAGATGCAAACATAAGAGCAAGGGAGTATCTGTAGATGAAAGCACTGTCCCTCAAATCAGCACCAGATTACCTTGCACTTCGATCAGTGTTTGACAAAATCGCACCTGCACATAAAAGATCATTGTATGTTTGTTTAAGGTTGTGGATATTGCAAACAGTATCATTTCCAAAATCTTGGAAAAGATTGGACATGGGGGTATGCTTGATGTGTCGTGCAGCAAATGAAACAATGATGCACTGGCTTTTGATGTGTCCCATGACTTTAAATTTGAGACACACTTTCCTGAGACCTGTCCTAAGGGAGGTTGGGGTTGGAAGCTCAAATGAGGCTTTGACGTTGCTTAGGCATTCTATGTGGCCCAATGTTGTTTTTGCGATGGGACAATATGTACATAGGGCATGTGTGCAAAGAACACGGGTTCTAAGCCAGTCCATTACAAGGAAGGTAACAACAGTGGATGAACTCACCTAGGATTTCCATTTCTAATCCTGGTTTGGTGTAGTGCTGACAAATGGGATATTTGTGTGAGGCTGCGAGCAATGCTCTCCTCACAACACATCTCTTTTTCCTCCATAATTAAAAGGAGATATATGTAAAATTGGAAAAAAGTGGTTGTTATAGAAGGAAAGCCTCTTTTATCTACTTACTGATTAATTGATCTTTTAATCTATGCTCTCTTAAACAATCATAATTTATCTTTTCTTGTATATTGAATTGCAACATTTTTTGAATAATCAGCAATGTAACTTTTTATATATAGTATATTCTTTTGCTAAATGTGTGAATTTGCACTTAAAGATTTGTATGCCATATAACCTTTTGTTTGACTGACTGACCGGCAATGAGTTTTAGTGTAGTATTTGTGGTGGATGGGTGCAGAGAGGCAGACTGGAGAGTATGCAAAAGCAGGAGGAAAACGGTTATGTGTCCAGCGAGACCACATTTTATCATGGGGGAAAGCTGCATTCTTATGACAGAGGTGTTGTGCAATTTGTCTTAAAGTGGTGCATGTAGTGGATGGGTGTTGAGAGGTAGTCTGGAGAGTATGCACAAGTCATAATGTGTGCAGCTAGGCTGAATTTTATCATGGAGGATAGCTGCATACTTATGGAGGGTGTGTTGTGCACTGCGTATTAGTGTAATGCAGATAGTAGCTGAGTGTTGCGAGGCAGTCTGGAGAGATAGTGAGAGCAGGAGAAACATTATGTGTCCCTCTAGACTGAATTTATTTGTCGGGCATAGCTGCCTTCCTATGGCAGGTTTATTGTGCACATTGTCTTGGAGTAGTAAATGTGTTGGGTGGTTACTGAGCGTAAGTCTGGGGAAATTGTGAGAGCAGGATAAACATTATGAGTGCAGCTAGACCGGATTTATCGTAGGGGATGGCTGCATTCTTATGATAGAAGTGATTGTGGAATGTGTATTAGAGTGGTGCATGTAGTGGACGGGTGCTGAGAGGTAGTCTGGAAAGTATGTAAGAGCAGGTAAGAGCAGGAGAGTCATAATGTGGGCAGCTAGACCAGTCTAATAGTAGATGTGTGCGAGTGGATGGCATTGCCTTAGGTTAGTTTTGATAAGTGTGGCTTTTGATACATATCTACGTGTCCTGGCTGGTTTCTTGGTTGCATAGACAGTTTGATTTAGAAGGGGGTGAATTCAGGAAGCGGCTAGGTTCTACACATTCATTACATGCAATACATAGGCTACCCTCTGAGAATCGTCTTGATGTAATACATTGGTTGTCCTCACATTTTATGTAAATGCAATATAGTGGCTATTCTAAAATGTAAGTAAATATGGTGCATTGGGTATCTTCAACATTCATCTAGGTGTGATCCATTGCTCACCTCAGATTCATTAAAGTGCAAAACCCTGGTTATCCTAAACATAATTAAAGTAAATGCTGCATTTTGGATACCCTCAAAGGTCATCTAGTTGCAGTATACTGACTATCCTCAAATTCATCTAAAGGCGATACCTTTGCTACCCTGAGAATTAACCTATATGCCATACCTTGGCTGCCCTTGCTTTGGCTAGCTACCATAAGTGTGGGGTGTGATATGTACTTGTCTGCTAATACTTGCTTCTTGGTTTTATAACTGCGGCCTGGATTCTCTTCTGTTTTCTATTGGGTGTTCGACTCAGGTTAGTTAGGCACACATTCTTACCCTTCTATGGATATTGTATGGTCATCCTGGGTTGAATGATGGGCTTACAGGGAGGACAGGGTTAGTCTGGGTGACGAGGGGAATTGGCATGTCTTTAGGGACTTCCAGAAGTCCATGCGGTCCTGTATGCACCCGATGCTAAACCGTATAGAATTTCAGATAGAGGGAGCTTGGTCATAGAAGGTGTTGCCTCCAATACTGGTTGAGTTGAAGGAGGGGATCACCAGTAAGAGAGCAGTGCATGAGCGCAGGTTTCTATGGGGGTGGTTGTGGGTGATTTTCTGCTGAAGGTATTTTGGGCCTGTCTTGTGTAGGGCTCGGTGAGTGAGGCACACAGCTTGTGATGTGACCTCCCGTCCAACTGGGAGCCAGTGGAAAATACAGAGGGTGGGGGGGTGGTCTCTCTGGGGCAATGGCAACGAAGGAGCCTGGATGCAGAGTAATGGACTCTTTGGAGCTTTCCGAGTTGGAAAGACGAGTCACCCAGGTAGAGAGAGTTGGCATAGTCTAGGCATGAGAGAACAATGGGCATGGTTGCAGTAACTCTGCGGGGGTAGGAGAGGTAAGGGAAGATGTGTCTAAGTATGCAGATTTATAGGTAGCATAATTTTGTCACAGTATTAATGGGGTGTGATAAAGTCATGCCAGTGTCCATTGTGAAGCCCAGGTTTTGAATGTGGTGGATACAGGGTTGGAGCTAGGGAGAGAGGGCAGGGGGTGAGTTGCAGGAAGAAGGATGTCTTTCCACAGATCATTATCCCTGTTTTTCCATGATTAAGCAGGAGGTGTTTTACCGTCATCCAACAGTCATTGTCAGTGAGGCAGGATGCATGGTTCGGGTGAGGTGTGGAGACGGAATTTTAAAGATGATGTGTGTGTTGTCGGCATAGTTGTAGCAGGTGAAGTTGTGTGAGCAGATGTGTTTGAAATATTTTGGGGTTATATCTAGTACCTTGTGGTATTTGATTGTGGTATCTTGCTATGGTGGTATTTGTGGTAAACTTATTGGGGTATTTTTATAGAGGTGAGATTTATTTCAGACTACTGCCTTATGACGATGTACAAGGGTAACTAACAACAACAAATACTGGACGTAATACACTCTAGCTAGATGGTTCATGTCCTCCTGTGGTACCTTGTGTACAATACCACATGATGCCAATTTGGCTGTGTTTCAACAAATGTAAAGCATACAATTGAAATACAACACATTCATTCAGCCTCTCCAAATCCAAATAAAATAACTAATTGTGGCTACTTTGCTTTGAGATATGTCTTACTGCATGTCTACATCTCTTCCTGCATGTCAAATCAAAGAGATTGAATGCATAAGAAAATACACTGAGACTAAATTACCTTTTTTGAACGTGTTCTTTATCGTAAAATAGAAATATGCAAGTTGAACAGAATGATCCGTACACCCATGTTATATTTCATGGTGTAAATACATTTCTCAACGCTCTATCTGTGCAAAGTTCTGCCAATCGACCTTGGTTGGCTTTGTAACAAAACTTGGCAGGGTAAATATGCTTTGAATAACCGTAGAATTTTAAGGAAAATAATCACAGTAGTGCAGGCACGTTGAAATTCTAATTTTCTAACCTGTGCTACATAGCATCATTCACATCACCAGCACCTCAATTAACCTCATATTTACCTAAATCTGTTGGCGATATTTTCCCGACAGACAATTCTTCCTCAGCTCTTCTGCCCGCCTTGCACAGGGTCAACCCAGACAACGATTCCCAAAACTGCAGTTTTTCTAAGGATCGCCAACCCAGGAGAGAGAGAAAGCTTCTATTTCAGCCTTAGCCCAGCAGACTGTCAGCTTGCAAGCACCGCACTCAGTCTGCTCAGCACCCAGCACTTCTGGCTCCTTCGTCTGTCAGTATCAGAAAACGACTGCCCTCCTACTCCGCCTCATAACCCTTTTTTTATCAAACCCCCTTGTCAATCTAGAAAGACACCTCCCTGTGATCAGATCCACCCACTTCACGTGCTTTCCTTATTATGCTAACCGCATTTTTCTCTGCATTTTTCTCCTGCTTCAAAACAAAGCCATGTTTTTAGCAGAACGGATATCAACATTTTCCAGCTACCACACAATGCAGATATAGCCTGCACGTTTAAGGTTCATTTTGCTTCCCATTTTCACAGCATTATGAATTGGCTCAATCTTCATCCAGTTTATTTCATCATGGACTAATTTGCACTAAATATTATTATGGTAGTCAGTTACATGTTAAATGAGGTTGGGTTAAATGGTATGTTAGATTATGTTAGTATTATATTAAGTGCAGCTCAGTTCATTGATATAGCATCATGGAACAAAGTCATCAATCTCTGTTCATGTGCTCTGTGCATTCGCATCTATTTAATTCATCCTGAGACCCACACTTTTGAGTCCAGCAATGAGTTTCACACCCTTGGCCCTAGTTAAAGTTCAAACACACGCTAACATGTGAATGTTACAATCCTGAGTCTACATGTTGAAATTCTGAGCCCATTCTCCTACACTCCCTCCTTTTTTACTGCTGGGATATAACCCAAAATTTCTGCAGTACAAGCAAACACTGATGTCCTAAAATACATGTGCTACATCTTAACCGTTGAAAATAAATAACATGCAAATGGTAACATTCATACCCAAGAAATATTATGTATATAATTCTAGTCTTGAGAAAAAGAAAGAACAACTTTACAATGTCTCTTTTTTATTGTATTTCTTATCTCTTAAACCAACCTTATATTTTATCCTTTTTTTAAAAAATAAATGGTGATCTGGTCTTTTTTGGGGATTTCTTTTTTTAAAAATGTTATCTTCTTTTTTATAAGACATTAAAGAAAAGCATCATCATTTACAGAACACATACGTCCATACAACTGTGCCATTAGCTACAGTCAAATGTAAAAAACAGTAAATATCAGTTTGTGATAACAGTAAAATTAGTTTGTAATAAAAATAGTCTATGTAAATAAGTAAAAAAATCGCACATGAACCCATTCTTTTCGGAACTCCTCCAACCCGGACTTTATGGGTCTTCTTTCGGGGTTATCACCTTCACGGCTTTTGGGGTCATCGTCTTTACCCCCTTCTTCAGTCCAGGGGCTTTCCAGTGAATTCCAGTCCAGTAGTCTCCAGGGATCTGGCGCTATAAGGATCTGGCACTGCCGGGGAAAACAATTATTTTTCTAGAGTAAAAAGAAAAGACAATTTATTTATAAGGAACATCAAACCTTTCACTTTTATTTTGTCCCTGGAGCATCTGAAATCAAATGCAGTTATGCACACACATCCAGATTATACTAAATAATAGATAGATCATGCATCCAAATGACCAACCAAAACAACATGAATCAAACACACTATATCATATGGTAATTTTCAGATTACACTCTCAAATGCAACACTCCTATCCCTTGGATGCTCCATTGGATTTTTGTTCACTAATTCAATATATTTTACTCCCTTTTTTACCTCTTTAAATCTCTTTTGACATCATTGCACTATTTACACCTATCCACCTGCTATGGCAAGTCTATTTAACATATAAACACTTCACTTTTCCACTCCCTGCTATTCTCAACTCGCTCCAATCTTTTCACTTGATGTTTTTGGTGAAGGGGCTTAATTTGATTAACATGGACAAACTGTCCACTGTTAACTCTCCCTCCTTTTTGACAATTCTGTAGACCCTTCCCAAAATTAAACTTGTAAATCTGGTCTCCTATTTGATATCCTTTCACAGATGCCTTCCTATCATAATATGTCTTTGCACCATCAGCAGCCTTTTCCAAATTTTGCTGCGCAAATGTAAACGCATATTGAAAGTACTTTCTCAATTCTTCCACATATTCATGAATTGTGGATGCATTTACGAGTACCTGTTCATTTTTTCTGTAAAGTAATTGTTGCGGCAGATACATTGTTCTTTCTGTCAAGATTTCATGGGGGATCAAATTTGCTGATCTAAAGGGTGTCGGCCTGATAGCCATTAGTAACAATGGAAGCCGGAAATTCCAACTAGATCCTGCTTCAGCTACAAACCTTTTCAACATATCAACTATCGATCTGTTACACCACTCTACTCCACCTAAAGAGGAAGGCCAGTAAGAAATGTGCAGCTTCATCTTCACACCCAAAATTTGCCATATTTTGTCATCAATGCACTATTGAAATGACTTCCATGATCTGACTCTATTCTTTGAGGTAAACCAAATCTTGAAAAAATATGATTTACAAGTAAAGTGGCCGCCATTTGTTCACTGCAGTCTGGAGCTGGAATACAGTCCACCCATTTGGACATTAGACAAGTGACTGTCAATATGTACCTGTTTCCCTTGCTGATCTCTTCACAGGCCCAACATAGTCGACTTGTAAATCAGAATATGGGGGTGTCACACCCCTTTTCATCAACAGTGCTCTATGAGCCGGTGACGCAGTTTGAAATTGCGCACAAACTAAACACCCTCTGGTGTAGAGTTCAACATTCTGGGACATGTGTGGCCAATAGGCATAATCTTTTAAAATGTCCAACGTTTTTGTGAGCCTCTGTGTCCTGAAGTTATGGCATTGTGGGCATGATGTAACATCAATCCCCGAAATGACAAAGGCACTACCCATTGGATTTGGCCTGTCACAGATTCTCTAATCATCAGTCCAGCTTGTAATCTAATTCTCTTTTTCTTTTTTAATAGCACTCTCAATTCCTCTTTCCCTTTGCAGTCTTCTTCAGTTGGAGGATTTTGCTTTGGAGTGTTTTATCGCAGCTACCTGTTTTTCACCAAGCAGATGTTCAATAGGAAATAACTCCCCCATTGCAGCACCAATTTTGGCTAATTACGCAGTCTTATCATTTCCCTCCACATCTTCACTTGGTGTCTTCAAATGACCATGTATTTTCCTCCAATGGATTATCAGGCCATGTTCTGACACCAGCTTGTCTATAGCTTGAATCACTTTGCCATGTTTAAGTGGTTTCTTGTTATAGGTGAGCATGCCTTTTTCTTTCCAGCCAGGTAAATACTCTACAAAACTATTTCGCGCATAATGAGAATCAGTTACTAGAGCTATTTATTTGAGTTTATTTTCTACTGCTGTAGATATTGCCTTATGAATAGCAGCCAGTTCTGCCACTTGACTACTTTTGGGGCCTATCCTAATGCTTACTCTTGGAATGTTGTCACATTTAAACCATATGTTTCCTATTCCTGTTACAAACTCTTTTTCTGTATTGTTTTCTACACGGTATGCACATCCATCTACAAACACAGTTGTTAAATCCTTACATGTTTCTTTGTTACATGCCTTATGTGGGGATTGTTCAAATTCATTCAAACTTGTTTCTAGCTCTGTCACCAGGCGCACATACAGCTGCTCAATAATGCAACTCTGCTAGTCATTGAGCAACTGGGCTCTTTTTATTTTGTCCATATTTCAAACTCAACAATCACCCTCTCCCTTTGAATTATGGGGCAGAAATGTTGTAACACGCAGACAGTGTTCAGAAGCGCTTTTTCCATTCACTAAATTTGATCTCTACCTGTGACAGTGATTTTCTAGCATATGCAATGGTTTTGTTATGTGCATCATGTTTATGGGATTTATGTGATTATTGCGACGGCCGAAAAATGCCAACTTTTTTTTAACCCTTTACACCACAGATATATGTGGGGGGAGACCCCCACGGCTCCCCCATAGTAATATTATATTCTATACCCCCCACATATATATGTGGTGTAAGGGGGGGAGTCAGCATTTTCAGCCGTCGCAATTGTCAGGTCGACATGTTGGTACACTTCCTGTTTTTGATGTAACACTGCTGTCATGCATTGATCTTTAAATCCTATTTCTACAAAGAAATTGTGATTTTTCATTGGGCATGCCAAACAAGATGCTTTCAAATACATTCTTTTATACTGGCCCCTACCTGATTTTGTTTCTTTTCCCATATCTAGGGTACACGCTGCTTCAGTAATCTCATTAAATGTTGTGTAATCTCTGCATAAATCTCAGTACATTTTCTGCTGTAACTTGTCATTCCTAACAAACTCTTTAAACTTTTTAAATTAGTGGTATCCTTTAGTTCATGAATCGCATCCACTTTTTTCTTTTGTGGGTTTAACATCATCCTCAGTCACTTCATGACCTAGGAAGTTTACCCTTTTTCTGCACCACTCTGCTTTCTGTAAAGATACATTTGCCACATCCTTCTGTAGCTGACTGAGCACATCTAATCTCATTGAATTGGCTTTTCAGATTTTCATTTTTGATTAGCACATCATCCACATAGACTATTTTCCCTCTTTCAGCTGCATCCAGGAGTGCCTTCATCAGGAATATCTCAAACTCACTATCAGTGTTGACATACCAAAAAGAGGTTGGGAACCACGTATATTGTGATTTGTCAAATGAAAATGGAAACAAATTTGGAATATTTTCAGCTAGTAGCACACACCAGTATCCAGCTGCAAGGTCTAATGTAGTAAACACCTCTGACACGTGAACCTGTGCAAGACTCCGAACAATAAATGGAAGGGTACCCTTTTGTATAATTCTCATCGATCCACACACAAGTACCATTGGTCATTGGGTTTTAACACACCAAATATAGGGGTATTCAATGTACTATGAATAGGCCTAATGATTCCCCAAAATGCAAAATGTTTTAATATTTCAGCTAGTGATTCCAAACATGCCAAGGGTAACATATATTGTCCAACAAATGCGGGCTCCCTACCATGTCCTTCTGGTAGTGTGACAACATGCATATCGATCTGTCCGCAGCCATAGGCATCTTTGTCAAAAACCTGTTTCAATTCCCTCCAAATTTTTATCAATTGGTCTTATTCTTACTCACGTGTGCAAGCATCTCCAGCTTGAATTTGGTCCTCTACCATTTAAGAGAACATTTGGAAGTCTCCAAAGGAGGAACCTCTGTACTTTCCTTTAATCGTGTGGTAGTGTCTCTTTGGAGGGTTGATATACACTAATATTTTGGAATATTGACCTTCATCTCAATATGCTGTTTTTCTCTTTTAGATTCACTTAATTTGAATAGGATACAATCTTTTTGATGACAGCACATGATTTCACTTGGCTCATAAGGTTACACAGACTGAACTTTAAAGATTCCTTTAGGCTTAGAATCAAATGATTATGGTAACTCACCCTGTGCAGTCACATAGCTTCAGGATTGTTCCCAATTACTAGGCTACTGAAATCAGCAGTGTAGTAAAACTTCTGTATTGCTATTCCTATTGCTGGAATCTCTTCAAAATGAATATCTTGACACCCTTTATTGTGCACCAGGATTTGAATGGGTCCATCCAAAATCTCTATCAGTGGTGTATATATTCACAATCTAACCCTTGTTTTCTTATAGATTCATTTAGGCATCCAAATGCATTAGAACCTTTTAACTGTTGCACAGTTCTATATTTTAATGCTATTGTAAATTGTTTGGTGAATACGGGAATGGTAACATTCTTTTTCACCTGAAGCTCAATTGCATATGGTGTCAGTTGGGCACAATGGTAAACTTGTCTTTTGTCTTCAAATTCAGGTGAAGCTCCACCCAACCTGGACCAAACCTTTTGATTTGGAAAGTCTAATATCATACACATCCTTTGCATGATATCATTTCCCAAATAGAATCTTCTTTGTGTCCCGCTCACACTCCACACATTGGGATGAATACACGTAGGACCAATTGTAATCGTTAACATGCATCTTCCTACAATCCTTTGTCCCAACTCAGGGTTATCTATGCCAAAAACGTGTTGAATCTTTATTCTGAACTTTGGGATCTCCTCCCTGTTAATTATTTGTTGGAGTATCTTTTCATTAATGAAACTCCTTTCAAGTTCAAGTGCCAAAGTGGCTTCACTCATTTCAGGATGCCCATTTACATGGATAGGGATCCATAGCTACCCATCTCCCATGTGTATTTCAGACATTGTTGAAATGTGTTTTTCTTTACCTCCGGAGTGACATTTGGTTTGCGTTTTTTGTCATTTAGCTAAAAACATAATGTGTTTTCATCTATTTCTGTTTGCCATTTTATTTTAGGTCCACATAAATCTCCAAAGATAAAACAATGTGTCCTCACATTTCATACTGACACATGAGAATCACACTGACACTAGGCACACAGCCATTCTGAAGATACACTTCCACTGCACTTTCTTATTTATCAACAGTGTGGCATTTGTTTACACTGTTGCTTTGTGTCATTATTTTCTTTGCTCTCAATGGCCTTTTAGCTAAGGACCACAATACTCCATTTACCTCATCAATGAGGGGCGACAACCTCTTCAGGCAATTTGTCCCTATGAGAAAGGGTATTTCATTGATGGATGTGATCAACACTCATCCGATGCTTCCCTATCTTGATACCTTCGATAGGCATTTTTTCCCGATTGTAATTGTGCACAGGGCCTTCATTTTGCCTCACCTTTATTTGATTTTGTGGGGATTTCCCTTCATTGATACTTTTCACCAGTTCTTTTCTATTCTCCTGGGGTCAGAACCCATTTGGAGTATAGCTAATGACTGCCCCTCCAACTTGGGATTACTAGTGCTTACGTCCCAACCTATTGGCTGGGTATTTTTTCGCAAGTGTCACATGACAGCCTGTCAACTTCTGGTTCATGACACTTATCTGCGTTTTGCATTGAGCTGTGCCTTGCAATATCAGTGGTTCAAAATACTCCTCAGGTGACTGACCTGCACCCGCCTTTTGGGCCATTGTTTCCTCTCTGTGGGTATTAACAGTATTCTGACTATCAAGCAAGGATAATATATCCGTTGATCCTAACTCTTCACTTTGTGTTTTAATTTCACATCAAATGTTCTTTCTAAATCTGTTTCTTTGTTCTTTTGTTTTTTCTTGATCATTTCTCCCCTTGCTCCTCATCTTCAGACACCTGAGTAGTCTGGTTCAATTCTAAATTGAATCACACTCATTTTGTGTGTGTGTGTTGAAATTCCTGTCTCACTTTCATTCATTTCTTTTCTTATTTTTAAATCAGGAAGAAATTCAGAACCGTTATTCAAAGGTGATTCATAGGCATCTATGTTTTCATCAGTGCAGAAGTCATTAACTAGTCACTTGTTACTACGCACAAGCTCAATCCTATGGCCTTCGGCACCTTCACTTGGCTGTTGTTTTTGGTCTGCACATAATTTCTCTATTCAGACAACATTTTGACTTGGGCCTCTAAGCATTGAAACCTGTCTATGTCTCTGGATTCCTCTCTTTGCGGCCTGGGCCGGTAGGGGTTAAACTCACCCTGTTTAGGCCTGTTCTGATATCTCTCAGGGGATTGATTTATGTTTGTGTTACCTCTGAATTCATGTGGCACAGAAGGTGTAAAACGCAGAGTGACCATCCTTTGGCCATGTTCGACTGGCGGTGGTGATTAGTTATATTGGCAAGGGACATAATTCATATTTTGTCTTTCATTTGGTGGGAATTGTTTCCTTTGCTGGTTTCCATTTTCAATGAATCTATCCACATACCTTGGTCTTTCTTGGTGGCAGTATACCATTGTATTAAGGTCAAATCTACTTTGTGCCCCTAGTGTCTGGTATTGTCATGAGCACTGTTTCCAAGGAGTCAGGACAAGCCCAACATCCCCGGAAACAGGCTCACAACCCCCGCCCCTGGTCCCAACCGACCCCTATCGGGGCCCTCTGGACCATGTCCTGGCGCCGTTGGCGCCAGGCTCATAAGAATCACCAGTCCCGGCGCCAGAGGTGCCGGGCTCATACTTTGGATAAAGGTGCTTGGGTGGACTTACCTGTAGCAGACCATGCTGCATACTCACCTTCACATGTCCTGGCAAAATGAAGCCCCAGCCTTCTGCTGGGTGGGACTATTTTTCCGAATCTGGAACTACTTTCTTACCTGGGTGGGGATGGCATCACTCCTTGACTCTGGAACACAGGAACTCTTTTTCTATTGGGCGAGGCTGAGGAGGAAGACACCTAATCACCTCAACACTATTTAAACCAAACCCGATTGGAAGAATGTGCTTCGCGTTATTCTGCATCTGCAGCAGGACGCTCACCGAGTCAGCTCCAGTCTTCTAGTGATATCTTCTGCTCCAGCCTGTGAAAACAAGTCAGATCTTCACTTACCATCCAGGGATCCAGTCTCCGGCTGCACCTGTCAGCAAAGGAACATCAGGTTAGCAAAAGGCAATGCTTTAGCAGCCGTGCTTACTTACCTGAAACCACGGCATTTTCCGAATCCCGCGGCCTTTACCTGCAAGACAAAGAACTCCGGTCAACGTTTTAGCAGCCGCGCTTACTTACCTGAACCCACGGCATCTTCCGAATCCCGCGGCCTCTACCTGCAAGACAAAGAACTCAGGTTAGTGCAGAAAAGGGGGGAATTGGACGCAATTATATTTTCACTTACCGGAGCTGTGCGCTCCTCGCCATCTCCTCTTCTGCTGCATATCCGCACCTGCAAATCAAGAAAAAGACATTAAGAGGTGCGAATAAACTTGTCAGCAAGCACATTACTTACGTGCTCCTCCACGTGCACGGACCTTCATACTTACGTGCTTCCGTATGCTCAGCATATAGCATTTCGGCACCTAAGAAATAAAGGCAAAGACTTCATTAAAAGGTGCTCTCGAACTTTCAAACCGACCAGCATCCGCTCGTGCAGAAACGACGGCATCGCTTCTTCAGCAGCTTTAAACCTCTGAGGCTACAAGATACTTAAAGCAGTCCCAGTGAAGTAACTGGAACCCAGCGCCCCTGCATCAGTCGCAGGATGGAGAGCCCAGCATTTACATATCTAAGGTGAGAGCTCATTCAGACTTTGGGCCTCAGGGAAAAGAACGAATAAGGAGGAGAAGCTCAACCAACAACCAGCCATTAATCCCTTTTTCTTCCGCCTGCAGACACCTTACTCTACAAGTCAGACATTCCATAAGAGGAGGTCCGGTCCAGAGAACCATCCGAGTCCTGCGCTTCTCAATTGAAGACACGGTAACTGTCCAGCCAGGATCTGCGCCTCCGTGGGAACCAGGTGAGCGTTACAGAACGCAAAGCCCTCCAATAACTTCCTACCCAGGCGCAATGGAAACCTCAGACACTGACCAACTAGCCCAGCTATTAGGGGAATTAAGAGCAGAGGTACATGCAGCCCGCCAGGAAACGAATGCCCTGAGGAGAGAATTGATTGTATCAAAAGAACGAACTGATGATCTTGCCAGACAGTTGTTACAATCACAAGCGGGGCAAACCCCTTTGCCTACGGGAGGGAGCTACATTCCTGCAGCCTCGGCCAGTCCGGTACAAATCAACCTACCCGGAAACGTGCCTTTGGCTCCGCCCGAACGCTTCTCCGGGGATCCTAAAAGGTTTGCGGTTTTCATCAACCAGTGCCGATTGCACTTTCTGTGTAGACCAGCTGCTTTTCCGACGGACCAGACTAAGGTAGCCTTTGTGCTTTCATATCTTAGCGGCAGTGCTGCTGATTGGTCGGTTCCTCTAGTTGCACAGGATGATCCGATTCTTCACGATTTCCAAGCATTCCAGACCAGCATGGAAAGACTGTTTGCAAGACATTCCCAGGGCCAGGCCTTGGATAACGAACTCCTTTCCCTACGGCAAGGCAATCAGGATCTCCTGGCTTATATTGCGTCATTTAATAGGCTAGTAGTTGAAACCAGATGGCCCGAGGACAAGAGGATCACGCTGTTCCACAGAGGTCTGCGGGGAGAACTCAAAGATGTTCTAGCTCAGGTAGTGAATCCTCCTCAGGATTGTTCTGAATACATCGATTTAGTGGTCCAATTGGATCACAGATTGCAAAACAGGAAGGCAGACCGCTCCAGGTTCGAAACTCGAGTGTTCTCCAAACCACAGAATTCCACCAAGGGAGCTGAAGCCGTAGAACCTATGCAAATAGGGGTCATGAAGGGCCCTTTAACCCAGAAAGAACTCGACAGGAGAAGACAGTTGCAGTTATGCCTCTATTGTGGAAATTCAGGACATTTCCTTCGAGAATGCCCAGTGAAACCTTCAAAGAAGACTGTGGGAGCTTCTGATAAAAATACTGAAAGGCCGGAGCCGGGAAACGACCTCGCCCGACAAGTGTAGAGGTCCGCTTGCCGAGCGTTAAAACCAGTTCTTTGACCTCGCATTTCATAGTTTCAATGGTCCTCATGAATCCAGAGCAACCGGATCGTTTGCATGCTATTAAAGCATACATTGATAGCGGAGCAATTGGTAATTATGTATACCATGAAATGGCTTCCAGGATGAACCTACCCCTCTGTCCTAAGGCAATTAAAGACGTTATTACCACAGTGGATGGTACGGAAATAGCTTCTGGACCAGTGACCCATACCACCACAGAAGTGACGTTATTAAGTCAAGATGGACATTGTGAGGTGATCATGTTCGATGTGATCAAGGCTCCTCAATTCCAAGTAATATTGGGGATTCCCTGGTTGGAGAAACACAATCCTCAAATTGATTGGCGAGCAAAGACAATACGGTTTCCAGAGTGTGCCCCCGCTTGTTATCCTCGACCCAGTATTGGACTAGCAGCGACAACATCTGAAAGTCTGCAACTGCCTATAGAGTATCAGGAATTCCAAGACGTTTTTCAGAAGGAGCAGGCGAATACTCTACCTCCCCACAGGTCGTACGACTGTCAGATAGACCTGATGCCCGGATCCACTCCCCCCTGTAGTAGAATTTATGCCCTTACCGAGCCTGAAAATCTTCATTTGCGACAGTATCTGGACCAGTACCTAGCCAACGGATTCATCCGTCCTTCAAAGTCTCCAGTATCCTCAGCTCTGTTCTTTGTGCCGAAAAAAGAAGGTGACCTTAGGACCTGTATAGATTATCGTGCCCTGAACCAAATCACGGTAAAGAATAGGTATCCCTTACCTCTAATTCCGGAACTCCTTGACCAAGTTAAAAGCGCCTGTATATACACCAAGCTAGATCTTCGGGGAGCATACCACTTGGTACGGATCAAAGAAGGCAACGAATGGAAGACGGCCTTTCGCACCAAGTATGGACTATTTGAATACCAAGTGATGCCCTTTGGTCTTTGCAATGCTCCGGCCGCCTTCCAGTACTTCATGAAAGATGTTCTTAGAGAACTTATAGACGTTTGTGTAGTCGTCTACATTGATGACATCCTTGTGTACTCATCTTCTGAAGCAGATCATCAGAAACACGTCAGAGCTGTTCTTGAAAGGCTTCGCCAACATAAACTTTTTGCCAAGCTTGAAAAGTGTGTTTTTCATGTCACCGAGGTCGAATTTTTAGGTTTCATTTTGACACCCAACGGGGTCCACATGGACTCGAGGAAAGTTGACGCTATCATCAAGTGGCCATCACCAACTTCCGTGAAGGGAGTACAAAGCATGTTAGGTTTCGCCAACTTTTACCGCAGGCTTATCCCGGAATTTTCACGAATAGTTCAGCCCATTACGGTTCTTTTAAAAAATAATAAACGTTTCGAGTGGACAGCCGAGGCAAAACAGGCCTTTCAGGAGTTAAAAGCCAAGTTTATCTCAGCACCTATATTAAAACACCCGCGCCCGGACCTTCCTTATATCGTTGAGACCGACGCCTCCAGCTTGGCAATGGGGGCGGTTTTATCACAGAGGGATCCAGAAACTAACCAGTTACACCCTGTGGCATTCTGGTCCCGCAAGTTCTCGGCGCCCGAAATCAACTACACCATCACTGATAAAGAACTTCTAGCTATTAAGTCCGCCTTCAAGGCCTGGCGGCAATACCTCCTTGGAGCCAAACACACAGTCACAGTAATCACCGATCATCGCAACTTACAGTATTTGAAGACTGCTAAAGCTCAATCCTCCAGACAACTTCGCTGGGCTCTGTTTTTTGCCGAATTTGACTTTGTAATCACTTATCGTCCAGGCAACAAGAATGGCAAAGCAGATGCCCTTTCCCGGATTGGAATGGAGGAACACATGGTCAATCCTGAACCCGTACCTATAATTCCCGAACAAAGAATCCTGGGCCTGGTCTCCTCGCAATCCATCGAAGATATCGAAGCAAAGGCCAAACAACTTGTGACTCCTTCAGATCTACAGAACTGGCAACAGAAAGGAAAGGACTTCACCGTGTCTAAGGATTTGCTTTATACTTACCTGGTACTGATTTACCAAGACATGTAATCTCTTGCTACCATGATTCTTTAATGGAAGGACATCCTGGCATTGCCAAAACCTCAGAAAAGATCAAGAGACACTTCTGGTGGCCGTCATGGAGAAAGGATATCAAGGACTTTGTAATGTCTTGTGGGGTGTGCGCCCAAAACAAAAGTCAGAAAGAAAAACCAGCAGGCCTATTACACCCACTAGACATCCCGCCACACCCCTGGCATACCCTTTCCATGGACTTCATTACTGATTTACCCTCATGCTCCGGATACAACACCATTTTAGTAATTGTGGATTTGTTTTCTAAAATGGCCCACTTCATCCCACTGAAGGGCTTACCCTCAGCTTCAGTCCTGGCCCGAGAATTCCTCGAAAACATTGTTCGGTTACATGGTTTCCCTTCAATTTTGATCTCAGATAGGGGAAGCCAGTTTATATCGCACTTTTGGCGAAATTGCTGTCGTCTAGCTCAAATCGATGTGAGACTTTCAACCAGCCATCACCCCCAGACCGATGGGCAAACCGAGAGGACAAATCAAACTCTGGAACAATATTTACGTTGCATGCTGCAACAGTCGGAAAGTAATTGGAAAGACATCCTTTGGATCGCCGAATATGCCTACAACAATTCGATCCATTCAGGAACCGGAAAAAGTCCCTTTTACCTCTTATACGGGATTCACCCTCGAACCTCCAATCTTGATCCACCTCAGGATCTCGGAACACCTGCCGTAGATCACCTACACACTGCTATCACTCAAGCTTTCAAGGAAGCCACGACCCATCTTCAACTAGCCAAAGAACAGTTTAAAAAGGGAGCAGACCGACATCGAAGGGAGGCCCCCCAATACCGGGTTGGAGACCTAGTTTGGTTATCCACTAAACATTTAACTCTTAAAGGGCCTCGCACCTTCAATCCAAAATATCTGGGACCATATCCTGTCACCGCCATAATAAATCCAGTGGCTGTTAAATTGGGCTTGCCGTCCCACATGAAAATACATCCAGTTTTCCACGTATCTCTACTAAAACCAATGCAGCCTGGAACCCGATTGACTAAAGCTCCAGAACCTATTCAAGTTAATGGAGAACTGGAATTTGAGGTTAAAAACATCCTGGACTCCAAGATCATTAAGTCCAAGCTATACTATCTGATTGACTGGAAGGGCTACGGGCCTCAAGAACGATCATGGGAACCCTCTGAATACGTCCACGCACCTCGCCTAATCAAAAGATTCCACCAAACTTTTCCCGACAAACCAAAACCCCCGGGGGAGACAATTTTGGGAGGGGCCTTGAGGGGGGGTGCTGTCATGAGCACTGTTTCCAAGGAGTCAGAACAAGCCCAACATACCCGGAAACAGGCTCACAACCCCCGCCCCTGGTCCCAACCGACCCCTATCGGGGCCCTCTGGACCATGTCCTGGCGCCGTTGGCGCCAGGCTCATAAGAATCACCAGTCCCGGCGCCAGAGGTGCCGGGCTCATACTTTGGATAAAGGTGCTTGGGTGGACTTACCTGTAGCAGACCATGCTGCATACTCACCTTCACAAGTCCTGGCAAAATGAAGCCCCAGCCTTCTGCTGGGTGGGACTATTTTTCCGAATCTGGAACTACTTTCTTACCTGGGTGGGGCTGGCATCACTCCTTGACTCTGGAACACAGGAACTCTTTTTCTCTTGGGCGAGGCTGAGGAGGAAGACATCTAATCACCTCAACACTATTTAAACCACACCCGATTGGAAGAATACGCTTCTCGTTATTCTGCATCTGCAGCAGGACGCTCACCGAGTCAGCTCCAGTCTTCTAGTGATATCTTCTGCTCCAGCCTGTGAAAACAAGTCAGATCTTCACTTACCATCCAGGGATCCAGTCTCCGGCTGCACCTGTCAGCAAAGGAACATCAGGTTAGCAAAAGGCAACGCTTTAGCAGCCGCGCTTACTTACCTGAAACCACAGCATTTTCCGAATCCCGCGGCCTTTACCTGCAAGACAAAGAACTCTGGTCAACGTTTTAGCAGCCGCGCTTACTTACCTGAACCCACGGCATCTTCCGAATCCCGCGGCCTCTACCTGCAAGACAAAGAACTCCGGTTAGTGCAGAAAAGGGGGGAATTGGACGCAATTATATTTTCACTTACCGGAGCTGTGCGCTCCTCGCCATCTCCTCTTCTGCTGCATCTCCGCACCTGCAAATCAAGAAAAAGACATTAAGAGGTGCGAATAAACTTGTCAGCAAGCACATTACTTACATGCTCCTCCACGTGCACGGACCTTCATACTTACGTGCTTCCGTATGCTCAGCATATAGCATTTCGGCACCTAAGAAATAAAGGCAAAGACTTCATTAAAAGGTGCTATCGAACATTCAAACCGACCAGCATCTGCTCGTGCAGAAACGACGGCATCGCTTCTTCAGCAGCTTTAAACCTCTGAGGCTTCAAGAGACTTAAAGCAGTCCCAGTGAAGTAACTGGAACCCAGCGCCCCTGCATCAGTCGCAGGATGGAGAGCCCAGCATTTACATATCTAAGGTGAGAGCTCATTCAGACTTTGGGCCTCAGGGAAAAGAACGAATAAGGAGGAGAAGCTCAACCAACAACCAGCCATTAATCCCTTTTTCTTCCGCCTGCAGCCACCTTACTCTACAAGTCAGACATTCCATAAGAGGAGGTCCGGTCCAGAGAACCATCTGAGTCCTGCGCTTCTCAATTGAAGACACGGTAACTGTCCAGCCAGGATCTGCGCCTCCGTGGGAACCAGGTGAGCGTTACAGGTATGGGCCATTGTACATTTGATTTTGATTGTTGTTTAGGCTTGGCATATCATGGCAAAATCCCGCTCTGGGAGAATTACCCAGATATCTAGGGCTAATGTACGTATCCCTATTGCTGGTATCAATGGAATGGGACATATGAGTTTGGGGTGATGTCCTCTGTGGAGGCATGCCCCTTGACCAGATGTCATGTTGTTCCTTGCATGAGTTTGGGCTCATTCTAGCAGCATCTTAACAGATTTTACCTCCAAAATCGCTGGTGTGGGTTCCTTAGACTTTGGTTTTGTCTCTTTATTCTCACAAATTAACTGGGATACAATTTCTTTTTGGAGTACATACAAATATGCAGTCTTAAACTCTACAAAGTAAGGGTTAAAGGCCACATCAAAGCGTGAACATGCTCTTTTTAAATTTTTATGGTATTGGCGAGGTGACATATCTGGATTTGCCATCACAGTATAGCTGCTTTTGTGGCATCCTGTATAGACTGTTAAGTTGAGAATTGATGTCTATCCTTCTTCTCAAAGTCCTGTTCATGGAGACCACAAATGATGCTAGCAGATGCTGCAATATACAGTCTATATTGTTCACTATGTATCTGGAGGGCTTTGAATATATCGTGAAAGGTTTATAAATGGTCTTCCATGCAGCAATCACCTCCCTTTCTGAATGGGAGTCTTAAAGGATTGCATAATATTTATAGGACTACATGGTGCATTCTGGTGTGCGTCATTTTGTCGCTCATTCCTGTTCTCTTGTGGGCAGGAATGCATGTAAATATTTGCAGGTAGTTCAGATCCCACCATTGGGTTAAAATCAGGTCTGACCAAAGGGACAGCTGTTGGTACGTTGTATCCTTGGCCATAGCTTTGATTGAGTTCAGCTCCATTGAATGTAGTGCCTTGTTGCTTTTCCTAAGACTCGAGATTAAATGTTTGCTGTTCTATGTTCTTGTACTGTCCATGAAGCTGTTGTGCCTCATGACAGAGATCAGAATTGTTATCCCTGACCTCATTGAGTATTGCTTGTAATTCATTAACTTGTGTATGATACTGATTAAGCGCTTTGGCCTTTTTGTCATTTTCTTCCAGTAATTTAAATATCTCCTATTACATAGCATGGCATTTTTTATCTTTCTCCCTGCCACCAGCTCTAAGGGCTTGTATTTCTGAAATGGCAACATTTTTATCTTGTCTTATTTCATCTAAAATGTCTTTTAAGTGTGTTAATTCTTGCTCACTCTCATTAAATTCTTTCTCTCTCTGAGCCAATAGAGTAGCCAGATGGCTGTATTTTGCTTGCAATTCCATGTCTAGCTCCTTCTGCTTTAATTCTGCTTTTTACTGTGGCACCTCATCATATTCATTGTCCAAACTGCATTGCAACCTGCTAATAACTTCACTGTCATTCCTTTGCATCTTTATGGATCTGTGTAGCAGGAAACATAGCTTTACACACAGTCTGATGATGCATTGTATCTCCTCCTTGTGTTCTGATGCTGTCACGACCCTCGCCCAAAACCCCCTCTGGCAAACCCATTGGCCAGGTTGAGTCAGGACTCGGGCCTCTAGAGCCTGGCATCCTCTTCAAAAGCCCTCATGGGGCCAGTCCTGATGCCTATGGCGCCAGGCTCATACACCATGAAAGAGAATGTGCTTGGGAACTACTTTATTGTATTGTCAGCCAACATGGAGGCATCCATATAGCTTGGTTCTTAAGAACCAAGCTATGCGGTCTAGTGTTTTGGGTGTGGTAGCCTAATGACCACTTTACCTGGACTATTTTGTTGGGGCTATTTAAACCACACCCGAGCAAGACAACACACTTTGCGTTACTTTGCAGCTTGCAACGTGATGCTCCTCGTGTCCAGCTATTCCCTCGAACCTCGGAGAAGCAGAACCTGCAAGGAGACAAAAGGAACATCATTAGCAGCAGCATCTTACCTGCAGTCTTCAACTTTAAACACTTGCAGCTACTGTGAACAGCTTCCTCAGATCTGCACGCCTCCTGGACAGAACGACCTGAAAGAGGAAGATAGAGGCAACATTAAAGAAAGCAGTAGAGACTTTTACAAATTACGAACTGCTCAAAAGGTAAGAATTTACTGCATCATAGCGCTTTTAATGCGCCATCATTAAACCAGCGGGGCTCAACCAAGCCAGTTCGCTGCACTGAAGCTCCGCATACCTAAGGGAGAAAAAGGAAACATTTTAAACAAAGAAAGGCATGCAGGATAGCAACAAAACTAAAGAACAGCAATAAGACCTACCTGAACAATATCAAATGGGCCAGCGTCAGTGAAGTAACTGGACCGCACTCGCCCATGAAATACAATGCGCCCCTGCAAAGAAGGCAGGACGGAGAGCACGCCTAATTCTACCACAAGGCAGAACATTCCCTGCAGACGACATCAGGGCAAAGCTGAGAAGCATACCAGCGAGTAACCCTGCTGGGTGGCGTCCCTATGGATACCAGATGAGCGTAACAGAATGCAAAGCCTACCATAACAAATCCACCTGGGTGCCAGAGAGACATCAGAAATGGACCAATTGGCCCAATTACTAGGAGAGCTTCGTGCTGAGGTTCATTCTGCCTGACAAGAGACTAATGCCCCCCGGAGAGACCTAATAGTGACCAAAGAACGCACTGAAGAGATTAGCAGGAAATACTTGCAATCACAGGCAGGACAGATGCCTTTACCTGGAAGCAATCCAACAATGCAAAACCCCCGACATACCACCCACGCTGGTACAGATCACGTTACCTGGAACAGTGCCCCTGGCACCACCAGAAAGGTTCTCAGGCGACCCACGGATGTATGCGGCATTCATCAATCAGTGTCGCCTTCATTTTCTTCGTAGGCCTGGAGAATTTCCAAACGACTAAGCTCGGTAGCTTTTGTCTTATCATACTTGAGCGGTAGTGCAGCAGATTGGTCGATACCGTTGGTAACCCATGACGATCCTCTATTAAATGACTTTGGGGGGGTTCCAGAGAGAAATGGAAAAACTTTTTGCTCGCCATACCCATGAACAAGCAGTAGACAATGAACTCTTGTCCCTCTGACAGGGGAATCAGGACTTGTTAACATACATTGCTACCTTCAACAGACTGGTTGCTCAAACTAGGTGGCCAGAAAAGAAAAGAACCACGTTATTCCATCAAGGTTTACGAGGCAAATTAAAGGATGTCTTAGCCTAGGTGGTTGATCCACCCAGAGACTTGCAGAATTCATAAATCTGGTTGTGCAGCTAGACCACCAGTTGCAGGACCGAAAGGCAGAGCGGTCTATGATGGACCCTCGGACTGTGTATGTTCGACCAAGGGAAAACACGCCCCATGTACCAGAAAATGCTGTAGAACCCATGCAGATTGGAGGGATACGGCCTCCATTAACAAAACAAGAGCGGGACAAAAGAAGAGAACAAAAGCTTTGTTTGTACTGTGGGAAACCAGGACATTTCCTGAAGGACTTTCCAGTAAAACCCCCAAGAACAGCGGGGCCACAGAGAAGGATGAAGCTAAGGAATCGGAAAACTACCAAGCTCGACAAACGTAGAGGTCAGTTTGTCGAGTGAGAAGAAAGAGTTGCTGACCTCGCACTTTACAATACCAGTGATCTTAATTAACCACCAACAGTCGTAAAGAATGCATGCCGTTGAAGCATACATCGATAGCGGAGCAGTTGGAAATTATATTGATCAAGAATTGGCAGCAGAGATTGGGCTTCCTTTGTGTTCTAAACCAGCTATGGACAAGGTAACCACCGTGGATGGGACAGAATTCGCTTCCGGACCAGTAACCCAGTGCACAGCCAGGGTAACCGTGCTGTGCCAGGACAGACATCGGGAGTCTATTTCATTCAATCTCATCAAGGCACCTCAGTTCAGGCTAATACTAGGGATACCATGGTTGGTTGCTCACAACCCTTTGATAGACTAGCGGGCACGAAAATTAACCTTCCCCGGTGACTGCTCCCCTGCCTGCTATTACCAAGAGGAGGAACCCGACTTCTGTATCCCCATGACTCCCGGAGCGACAGTATCAACCCTGGGAGCAACTAATACCTTGCCAAGTGAATACCATGATTTCCAGGATGTTTTCCGAAAGGACCAAGCCAATACTTTGCCACCGCACAGGCCCTATGACTGTCAGATCGACCTTGTTCCTGGTGCACAAATCCCTTGCGGCAGGATATATGCTCTCACAGAACCAGAAAACCTTCATTTGAAATCCTATTTAGACCAGTACCTTGCAAACGGATTTATCTGTCCTTCGAAGTCCCCCGCAGCCAGTCCTTTGTTCTTCGTACCAAAAAAGGAAGGAGACATGAGAACCTGTATTGACTACCGCGCATTGAACCAGATCACCGTGAAGAACCGCTACCCCTTGCCACTTATCTCTGAGATGCTAGACAAAGTTAAAGATGCCCAGATTTAAACCAAATTGGACCTTCGAGGAGCGTACCACCTGGTCCGAGTCAGAAAAGGAGATGAATGGAAAACTGCCTTCTGTACTAAGTACGGCTTGTTTGAATATCAAGTCATGCCCTTCGGGTTATGCAATGCTCCTGTGGCATTCCAATATTTCATGAATGACGTCTTAAGGGAGTTAATTGATGTGTGCGCCTTAGTGTACATAGACGACAACTTAGTATACTCAGCCTCGGAACAAGATCATGTCAGGCACGTTTGTTCAGTCCTCACCAAGCTCCGTCAACATCGCTTGTTTGCAAAGCTTGAAAAATGCTTTTTTCACGTCACTGAAGAAGAATTTCTTGGTTTTATCCTTACCCTCAGGAGGCATCAGAATGGACGTGCGCAATGTAGATACCATTCTGAAATGGCCTTCACCGACGTCTCTGACAGGGGTACAAAGCATGCTGGGCTTTGCGAACTTCTACCGCCGGTTCATCCCAGACTTCTCTAAGGTTGTGCACCCAATCACAGTCCTATTATGAAAAAACAATAAAAAGTTTGCTTGGCCCGAAGAAGCAGAAGAAGCCTTTCAGGAACTTAAACAAAGGTTTACCTCTGCTCCAATCCTGCGACATCCTCGTCCAGACCTCCTTTATGTCGTTGAAACTGATGCATCCAGTCTCGCAATGGGGGCTGTCCTTTTACATAGAGACCCAGAAACCGGCCAGCTACATCCTGTGGCCTTCAGGTCGAAAAAGTTCTCACCTCCAGAGATTAATTATGCCATCACAGACAAGGAACTCCTGGCTATCAAATCCTCCTTTAAAGCCTGGAGGCACTACCTTCTGGGGGCCAGACACACCATTACATTCATCACAGAACACCGAAACCTGCAATATCTCAACACAGCCAAGGCCCAGTCCTCGTGCCAACTACGGTGGGCTCTTTTCTTCACTGAATATGATTATGTAATCACATTTCGACCAGGAGTCAGAAACGGAAAGGCGGATGCCTTATCTCGCATGGGCATAGATGAAATAGTATACACAACTCCAGACCCAGTACCTATTATACCTGAAGACAAACTCTTGGGTATCACGACAGCCTTAACACAAGCAGAACTATGAAAAAAGAAATCCAACGGACAATGAATCCTGATGCCTACCTCGAATGGCAAACTCCAGTAGAACAATATAGCATCAAGGACCATCTACCCTTTTTTAGTGATTGCCTATATGTACCCAAGAAGGAATTACAACAGCATATTATTTCAAACTATCACGATTCACTGATCGAAGGGCATCCTGGGATCGCCAAAACCCTAGCTAAGGTGAAAGAGAACTTTTGGTGGCCTACCTGGCGTAAGGACATCATTCAGTAGATTCATTCCTGCGGTGTCTGCGCACAAAATAAATCACAGAAACAAAAATCATCTGGTCTCCTACAATCATTGGACATTCCTCCAGTTCCATGGCACACTCTTTCCCTTGACTTCATCACTGATCTACCTCCAAGCCAAGGGTTCAACACCATCCTTGTAGTTGTGGACTTATTCTCGAAGATGGCCCATTTTATTTCTCTCAAAGGCCTCCCAGATGCCACCACTTTAGCAAAAGTGTTCCTGGAGGGCGTGGTTAAGCTACATGGCTTCCCTTCAGTTCTGGTCTCTGATCGAGGAAGCCAGTTTGTTTCAAATTTCTGGAAAAAATGTTGTGCAATGGCACAGATCGACGTTCAACTATCTACCAGTCACCATCCCCAAACGGATGGCCAACCAAGAGAACCAATCAGACACTCAAGCAATATTTACAGTGCATACTGCACCACGAACAAATGAATTGGAAAGACCTACTACGGATAGCCGAATATGCATATAACAATTATTTGCATTCAAGCACAGGACAAACGCCCTTCTATACCCTTTATGACAGACATCCACGTACCTCTGAACTAGACCTTCCAGCCAGCTTGGAAATGCCAGTGGTAAAGACTCTACACACAACCATTACTCAGGCTTTCAAAAGGGCAAAGGAATACCTTATTCATGTCAAGGAAAAACAAAAGAGATTCGCCGAGCAACACCGTAAAAAGGCCCCTGATTATCAAGTAGGAGACAAAGTTTGCTTTGCCGCAAAATTCGTACCCATCAAGGGAACCTGGACCTTTCATCCCAGATTCTTAGGACCCTATACCATTAAGGCAATTATCAACCCAGCAGCCGTGAAATTGGATTTACCACATAATCTACACATCCACCTGGTATTCCATGTGTCCCTCCAGAAACCAATGCAACCCGGCACACGGATTGGGACACCACCTAAGCCCATACTTGTTGACGGAGAACCAGAATTTCGAAGTCAAAGATATTTTGGACTCTAAATACTCTAGGACCAAGCTATATTATCTCATTAATTGGAAAGTATTTGGACCACAAGATAGATCCTGGGAGCCCAGTGAGAATATCCACGCACCATGTCTAATCCTGAAATTCCATTGGAACTTCCCAACCAAACTTGGGCCAGACAGAAGGAACATCATGGGAGGGGCTTTAGGGGGGAGTGCTGTCATGACCCTCGCCCAAAACCCCCTCTGGCAAACCCATTGGCCAGGTGGAGTCAGGACTCGGGCCTCTAGAGCCTGGCATCCTCTTCAAAAGCCGTCATGGGGCCAGTCCTGGCGCCTACGGCGCCAGGCACATACACCATGAAAAGCAATGTGCTTGGGAACTACTTTATTGTATTGTCATCCAACATGGAGGCATCCATATAGCTTGGTTCCTAAGAACCAAGCTATGCGGTCTAGTGTTTTGGGTGTGGTAGCCTAGGGACTACTTTACCTGGACTATTTTGTTGGGGCTATTTAAACCACAGCCGAGCAAGACAACACGCTTTGCGTTACTTTGCAGCTTGCAACGTGACGCTCATTGTGTCCAGCTATTCCCTCGAACCTCAGAGAAGCAGAACCTGCAAGGAGACAAAAGGAACATCATTAGCGACAGTATCTTACCCGCAGTCTTCATCTTTAAACACTCGCAGCTACTGAGAACAGCTTCCTCGAATCTGCACGCCTTCCGGACAGAACGACCTGAAAGAGGAAGATAGAGGCAACATTAAAGAAAGCAGTAGAGACATTTACAAATTACGAACTGCTCAAAAGGCTTACCTGGCTGGTCGCCTCTCAGCTGGCACCACTCCGCACAATCCACTCGTGCTGAAGAACACTGCGACCTACAAGGAAGGAAAACACAGGTTAGCAAAGGCAAGACTTTTCAGCACTGCGCATAGCGCTTACTTACCGCATCATAGCACTCTTAATGCACCCTCATTTACCAGCGGGGCTCAACCAAGCCAGTTCGCCGCGCTGAAGCTCCACATACCAAAGGGAGAAAAAAGAGACATTTTAAACAAAGAAAGGCATGCAGGATAGCAACAAAACTAAAGAACAGCAATGAAGTAACTGGGCCGCACTCGCCCATGAAAAACAACGGGCCCGTGCAAAGAAGCCAGGATGGAGGGCACGGCTAATTCTACCACAAGGCATAACCTTCCCCGCAGACCACATCAGGGCAAAGCTGAGAAGCATACCAGCGAGTAACCCGCTGGGTGGCGTCCCTGTGGATACCAGATGAGCGTAACAGATGCTTGGAATAGCCTAAGGAGGCACACCTGCACAATGCTTCCTGCATCAAAAATGTTTTCAAATGACTCCCGTTCTACCTCTGTGGTAATTTTGTTTTTCCATATTGTCACAGATTCAGAGTACCAAACTGCATGAGCATAAAGCTTTGCCTCAAGGTAATTTGACAATTCAGAAATCTCACCCTGAATCTGGGACATAGCGGCACTTTTGTCAATTACACTATCAGAGTTAAAAGAGCACATATTACTGTACTACCTCACAGCACTAATTCAATTAATGAGTGCACAATATGGTTATGCTTTAGAATGCAAGGCCGCGCAGAGTAACTGCTTTAAAGTTTCCCAATGGCCAATGCACCAAATCTGTAAGATATATTTTGGGGTTATATCTAGCACTGCGTGGTATTTTATTGTGGTATCTTGCTATGGTGGTATTTGTGTTAAACTTGTTGGGGTATTTTTATAGTGGTGAGACTAATTTCAGACTACTGCCTAATAATGATTTTACAAGGGTCACTAACAACAACAAATTCTGGACTTAATACACTCTGACTAGATGGCTCATGTTCTTATGTAGTATATTATGTACAATACCACAATATGCCCTTTTGACTGTGTTCCAACATACGTAACGCATGCAATTGAAATGCAACACATTCATTCAGCCTCTCTGAATAAAACAACTCACTATGGCTACTTTGCTCTGAGCTATTTCTTACACACGTCTGCATCTCTCTCTGCATGCCAAATGAAAGAGATTGAATGCATAAGAAATTACTCTGAGACTATGTTACCTTTTTTAACATGTTATTAGTCATAAAATAGAAATATGCAAGTTACACAGAATGATCCCTACACACATGTTATATTTCAGAGTGTAAATACATTTTCTTGCAATGTCTTTCAACAAAATGTTCTGCCAATTGACTTTGGCTGTAAGCGATATTCAATCAACACTACAGCTAAGTCAATGCCTAGTCTGGGATGCTGCGGAAAACCCTTATTGATGTATTTTTATATCCAGTTGAGTACTCTGGATGACAACCCTTGTATAATACCCCCCTCTTAGAATCCCCCGGACTCCACTGAGCCAAGAAGTAGGTTTGTTTTGCAAATTAAAAGGTTTACAATTTAAACAATATATATATCACACTTCTATAAATAAATTGATAATGGATATTACACTTGTGAATATGAGCAGTAGTCAGCAAGAGGTAACTTATGAATAGGAACAGAAGAACAAGGTAGGAAAGAATGCTTTATATGGTTCAAGGAAACGCAAGGTGGAATAAAATGCAGTACAGAAATAACTTGTTATGATTTTAGCAAAAGGTAATATGATCACTTTTTATTTTGACAATTCACTCCCCCCTATGCAATACCAGAAATGGAAGGAGAGCACACAGTCTTCAAGAATCCCAACAAATCACACTTTATAATGCAATACACAGTTCCAGTTCTCCCAGCAAGCTTAGGGAAAACAGGGATGAGTTTTAAACACAGGCGAATTACTTTAATGTGGTTTGCAAGGAAGTGAAAAGGTGCTAAAATTGCTTTTAATTCCCTCTAGAGATTCAGGGTGAGTGATGGCTACTTTATATTAGTTCAGGCTCACTTTACAATGCTCTATGAGTTATTACCAAGTTGCAAACGGATTTTAACAAAAGAAAGAATGGAGCTGCTATTTTGACAAGTGGAGAAATTGAGCCAAAATCGCAAATCGCGGTAAATTTCGCGAGTGCGTGTCTCGCGATTAATTTTTTTCCTAGGCCAAACGGTTCAAGAGATACGGACGATTTAATAAAGGTAGATTTTTGGATTTAAAGTAAAACTCAAAATTACAGGTGACAGCTTGCAGCTGCAGAATTGACAGGTGACAGTTGTGCAGCTTTAAAAATGACAGATGACACGATTTCTGGGAGGCAGTTCTACTTAGGTTAAAATAGTTTGGATTAGATTATTTTAACTAAGAGATTGGTTCTGCACATTTCTGCTAGGTATTCACAATATCAATTTGAAACAGGCCTCGTCACGGATCTGGTCAGGTTTTGGACTAGACTTCGGTTCTGGTCTCGGCACTTCACAGTGATCTGGATCTCTGGTTCTGCCCACAGCGGTCTGGTTTGTGGTTCTCTCGGGTTCCGAATACAGCACTGCTTTCTGGATACTGCTACAGGTTCTTGCAAAAATTCTTGGCAAAATTCAAACAGCTTGCCCGGCTGTTGAATAGTTTGGTTAGTTTTGAGGCCTGCTGAAGAGGATTCAGCTGGTGGATTAAGGCCTCTCTGCTACAAATTCTGGAGTTAATTTCTGCTACAGGTTCTGGAGATTGATGGATTTGAAGTCTGGATCTCTGGATGTGAAGTCGTCGGTCAGCATGCTCTGCAGCAAATGGAATTGACTGTCTCTACCTGTCCCAGCAGTCTCTTTTTATGTGTTTTGAAAATGGGTGTGTGCCTGGGCCTAGCTAAGCCTGCCCCTCTCTACTTGTCATTGGCCCAATTCTCCCCTCTCCCATGATTGGGGGAAGGAAATGGATTGTCATCATGATGAGGTCTGTTTATGGGTCAGAGGATCCTCCCCTGGTCAATTTGCACACAAATCTATTTCTGACCCAAATACATATTTATCTATGTACCATTTTTCTAATATTATACGTCCAGTTAACATATTTTCTGTAGCACCAAACCATCCGATCCCTGTCTTTGTACGATGTTGTGTCCACTGATGACAGAATTCTCCCCTTTTCATCCAGATAACGACCTCTAAACCTTTCCAGATTTTACACAAATGTGCACCAGGGATATGGGTTTCAGATGATAAAGTGTCCGATTTTTAACATGCATACATTTGGACTGAGACCCTATTTTCCGCTAGCAACCCCCCAGAATACACCACAGGGTCCTAACGCCTCTTAAAATGTTCACAGAAAAATCACATAAATAATGATATTACTTATATAATTCTGACAAGTCCGCACTATGAGTTATCTATCTTTTTAAAATTATGCTCTGGTCAAAAAGGGGTGTGGCTTCCCACATCACAGGGTGGAATAACTGGTTTATCCACTTCCCCCAAGCCAGCTTGTTCACAGAGACATAGCTGCCCCCCAGTTTCTCCCAAGAGGAAGCTATTTTACGACGCCCCCAATATAACATTTGCCTGCGTCAAGGAAGTTGCATTGTTCTGTCCCTTCCAGTTCCCAGGTGCTCCACCCCTAATCTAATCAGAGAGGTGTCAAATCCTTTTGGCAAGGGGCAGCAAGATGCAGCTAGGTCTGGGAAGAGTGGCTGTTGATCCAGTTTCAACTCCTGTCAGGGGTAGTTGTCAGGCAGAATTCAGTTTCATTAAGACAGGTTTCAGCTAAATGTCACTTTTTGTTCCCAGTTTTCTACATTCAAATCAAACTGACAATTTTTACCTATGCATTAAATAATTACTTCCTTCAAGTCATTTCAGAATATAGTTTTACATTGTATCCACCTCTTAGCAAGTCTTTCCTTGGTCTGGTTTTGTTTCATATGTTCAGTTTTACACAAAAGTCTGGTGGTTTTAAAACGCCGGCTTTCTGATAGTGGTGAGTACTGGTAATGCAACCATTTTTGGGATTAAGAAAATGAATTCCCCACAGTTCTGAATTGCTTTTTGGCAATCAGCATTGCCATTCCCAATGGTTTCAGGCTACTGTGTGTGTAGCCCAATGGTGGTTTTAGGCAGTGCCTTCCTGTGCTCACAACATAGGCAAAAATGGGTGGCAGCCTATTCTTCATGTTTTCCCTGTGCACTCTCTGGGGAGTTCTGGCCATCATGATGTTTTCCATGCCAGTACTGCACAGTTTTATGGTAGGGCTTGGATGCATGGGTAAAAAACATCCCACATGGCTTTGTAACAAATTGACAGGGTAAAAATGCTTTGAATAACAGTAGAACCTTGAGGAGTATAAACACATTAGTACAATCACGTTGAAATTTGAATCTCTTACCTGTGCCAAATTGTATCATTCTCATCACCAACACCTCAATTAACCTCATATTTACCTAACACTGATGGTGATATTCACGACTCAGCTTGGCAGTGAAATCTTCCTCAGCCTTTCTGCCTGCCTTGCACAGGGTCAACCCAGATAAGGATTCTCGAGACTGCAGTTTTTCTAAGGATCGCCAACCCAGGAGATAGACTGCTTCAATTTCAGCCTTAGCCCAGCAGACAATCAGCTTGCAAACAATTGACTCAGTCTGCCCAGCACCCAGCACTTCTGCCTCCTTTGTCTAGCAGTACCAGAGCAGTAAAGTCCTCCTACTCTGCCTCAAAACCCCTTTTATCAAACCCCCTCGTCAATCTAGAATGACACCTCCCCATGACCAGATCCACCCACATCACATGATTTTCCCTATGTGCTTTCCTTATTGTGCTAACCGCATTGCTGAAGAGAATTTTTTTTTCTCTTGCACTTCCTGCTCCAAAACAAATCCATGTTTTCAGCAGAACAGACCTTCACATTTTACAGCTACCATACAGCGCAGATTCAGCTTGCACATTTAAAGTTAATTTCTCTTCCCATTTTCAGAGCATTATGTATTGGCTCAATCTGCATCCAGTTTATTTCATCATGTACTGATTTGCAAAAAATGTTATTATGGGATTCAGTTACATGTTAAATGAGGTTGGGATAATTAGCATGTTAGATTATGTTCGTTTTATATTTGGTGCACCTCAGTTCATTGAAATTGCATCATGGAGCAAAGAGATCAATCTCTGTGCATGTGCTCTGTGCATTGACATCTATTTAATTCTGTCTGAGACACACTCTCTTGAGTCCAGCAATGAGTTTCGCACCCTTGACCCTAGTTAAAGTTCAAACCCACGCTAAAATGTGAATGTTTCAATGTTGAGTCTAAATGTTGAAATTTGGAGCTCATGCTCCTACAGATGAATGCTGAGAGAGGGCTTGTGTAGAGGTTGAAGAGAAGAGGTGATAGGAGGCACTTTGGGGGACTCTGTTACTGATGGAGCAGGCAGAAGAAGTGAAACAATGGAGGTGGGTCTTTGCTGTCTGTTGGTAAGGAAATGAGGAGTTCCACCTCACTGCTCTGTCCAAAATGCCAATGGCGGGGAGTCTGTCAATGAGGATACTGGGCTTCATTACGAGGTTGGCGGTAAGGGGTTAACGGCAATGGTAAGGGTGCCATTGCCGTTAACCCCTTACCGCCGCATTCCGAGGTCCCTTAGCGGGAGCCACTAAGGGACCAGGGAGCTAATAACGGGCCCGTTATTAGCTCCATCCCCATTCCTATTGAGCCCTATGGGGGCTCAAATGGGGAATGGTTCTCAGAATGGGGACTTACCGGGTCCTCCAAGGTTGGAATGACCCGGTAAGTCCCTATTCTGAGAACCAAGACCCGGAATGCGGTAAGGGGGTAGCCACGGTGCTTATAGCAGCATGGCTATCTCCAACCTCATAATGATGCCCACTGTGTTTGATGATGTTGAACGCCACCAAGAGGTTAAGAAGAATGAGTGTGCCAAAACCCTCTGTGTCTGCAGTGTTTATGACAGCATTCTATATGGAGACTAGGGATAATTCTGTTCCATGAATGGGTCTGAAGCTAGACTGGGCATGTTGAAGGAGGTGATTGGCTTCCGTGAAAGTACTGATCTGGGAGTATGTTGTGCAGTCAGTGAATTTGGTAAGGAAATGGGTGTTGGAAATCGGTCGGTAATTTTCAGGCAGGCGGGGTCAAGGGAGGTATTTTTCAAGAGGGGTTTGACATGAGATGTCATGGTAAAGGTTAGGTCAGGTGGTCTGCAAGTGTGAACAATGTTAAAAACATGTTCATGATGTGAACAAACATGATTATCAGGACTAAAGTAGCTAATATACTGGACTGATGGCAGCTGAAATCATTTTAATGCCATGGTTTGAAGTCAGCATTTTGCAACTTGTTTTAGATAATGACTATTTCCTATTCTGGGTATTACTAATGCAACCTGTGATGTAACATCTCTGGAGATTCAAACCTTTCAGACTCCCGCTATAATTGAAGTTGTAGTTTGCAAAAACAACTTTCTATGGATACCCAACCATTACTTTCAATGCTTGAGAAATGTTTTTGGACATTCATAAAAGACAGGGTATATTGCATCTGTGCTATATGTTCAAATACATTAAAACATGTTTCCCTGTGGCTGGTACTTACAGTAAGGTCAATGATGAAGTTGCAGATGGTGTCCTGCTTGATTTCTTAAATGATGTTGCAAGTGATGTTCTCTGAAATTTCATAAAAGGTTAGGGAGTATGATTAAGTAGAAGGGCTGTACATGTACCATGCTCTGCATTTAGTGCTTGGTTGGAGACACTGCACATGTAGATGTCAGGGCGAGTGTGCATGAAAATGTGACCTGCCAGTGAAAGTCACGTGGTGATAGGCACAGTGCGATGTCAATGCAGAAATGTGATGTACTGGGAAATGCAAATGTGTGTGCAGCTTACCCAGATTTTTCACCATATCCAAAGGCCTATTATTTACATGCAAACTCAAACTGAGCTTTGCACCTGAATCCACACTTATATGCAGTAACATGCTTTTTTAATGTTGCATCTCTGTTTCTAACACTGTGATCTACTGCACCATTGATGTCATTCATGATGCCATAAGTGATGTCATATGTGATATCATCAGTAATGGCAATTTTGATCTCATGAGGATGCTTACAAGCTGTGCAATGAGGGAATTATAACTAAGCTAGTGTATCTCCAAGCACATGCTGAATTTCAGTGGTTTTGTGGTGTTAAATCGGCACCTTAACATCATTTCAACTAAAGTTTTTTTCACTCAATTGCAAGGGTTCCATACCATCAGATTGTTTCACCTTAATGATGCTTCATCTTAAGTTTGTTTTCACTGAATATATACAAGTTATGTTATGTTATGGTATTTTATATCATGTTACATTTTCTTATACCATTCACCGTTACCAATGTGGTGGTCTTGCGGCACTTGCGTGACTCTGCAAGAAAAGAGGGTGGTGTGCGTTATTGAGGGTAGAATGACAGGATAGGTTCAGAACCAGGAGAAACTGGCATTTTTGTATGTTGGCTTGCAGATGGGTTGATTCTGTGCACTGCCCTGTTGTGTCCGTAAGGGTTAGGTTCAGTGCCTTGGCTGTTTGTGGTAAGCAAATGTGTGTTATGTTGGGTGTGTGTTTGTGTGTTTCATGTGTCGTTGGTTGGTAGTTTGATCATGTGCACTGGCTTGTTGTATCCGTAAGGGGAAGATCCAGAGTCTGGGTTATTTGTTGCATGCAAGTGAATTTGTTTTAAGAGTGTGTTTTAGTGTTTCTTGTTGTTTGGCTGGTAGTTATGGCTGTGTACACTGGATTATTGTGTCCATATGGGTAAGGTCCATAGACTGGGATAGTTTGTTGTTGTGTGCTATTGTTAGTTATGTTTGGTGTGTGTTTGCGTGTAGTGTGGCTAGCTCATAGGCATGCATAGTACTGTGAGGTATGTTGGAGGGGAGCAGGAACTACATATGCAATACAGGGAGAAATAAAAATAGGATGTGTGAGTGAATTGAAATTAAAACATTAGCAAGGCAACAGAAGGCAGGTTGTGTTGCTTTATTAGGTTGAATACATCAAAATATGCAGGTGACCAACATCCTGTTTCTTGTCCCAAACGCTGAATAGTATTATCATGATGAGCGACATTAGTTCACGGCTATTTCTCAGTAAAATCAATCACTATTAATATAAATATATTCCACACAGAGATGTCATTACAGAAATATCACTGATATCAACACACAAATGCATTCTGTTACCCAGATTGTGGCCATTTGCATTGTTGTGCTGAATTGGGTGGTACCTGCTATAAATTCTCACAAACGATGCTGTCTAATATTTGCAATGCGTCACATAAAGTCAAATTGAGAAATGTGTTGTCTTTTTGTGAAATTATAGTTTGATAAAATATTGAGAAGTTTATTCAGACATTGTTTATTTGATTATCAATTATTAATCAGTAGTTATTGATTGTAGTTTGAGATTAAATAAACATTCTATGCATGTCTTGAGAGGTAGTTGTCGATTTAAAAATGTTAAAGGAACATGCATTGTCTAGATCATTTCTGGATAGGCATTGGTTGATAGAGGGTTTTGAGTCATGGAAAGACAAAATGAGTTAAAGAGTGGAGCCCACTGGACTAGTCATTACAGGAGCTGTACATGACTTCTAGTATCAAAGAAGAGACATACATATTTGTGAACCGCTCAGCTGAACTCTTTTCCGCCTCAATTTGCTTGACAGGCTAGCTGTAAGGGAAACTTCCAAGAGCACAAGTACAGAGATTGCTAGATAGATATCAGTTGAATTAATGCTAATTCAACAAGTTAGAGAACAGTGAGAACAAAACATAATACAATTGGAGGAGGACTGGATATCAATCAGTAGTCATTTCCAAAACAGCACAGAATCTTTGAGGCAATACCATATATGTTAAAAGCTTACACATAATGCAAAACAATGTTCATAAATAAATATGTTGAACATGACAACAGGATAAACTAAGTGAATATTCTGCTTGTATCAATGATATATTCAATGATAATATGAGAATACAAATGTCATTTAAGCGAGTCAGGAAGCCTCTGTAAAACACACCATAAAGGACGTAGATTTGCAAGCTGAATTTGATTAGTTATAAAGAAAATAAACAAGCAGCATAGAACGCAGCTAGCCGAAGAAAAGGACACTGCTATACAAAGAATTCACCAACTCACGTTACAATTGACACAGACTGAGACAGAAGTTATCACAGTATTGTGTATTCAAAGTGTGAGAAGAAGATGCTGTGGAATTGAGAGAGTAGTCATATTAAATTAAGCAAGACTTCACTGATGCAGTGTTGCAAATGGAACAACTGAACAGAAGGTTAGATAGGTGGCAGTCTATAAAGCAGGACAGTGCAGCATGAAATAAATCCTTGTCCGCAAGAAAAGGATTCCTTACAAAAGGTGTTACACAACTCACTACACAACTCACAGCGATCACCAATCACAAGAACTAAATAGATTGAGTCGGGCCAGTCTGATCACATGGAGGGAACTCATACAATGTAAAAAAAAAATTTAAAAAGTGATTATTTAAATGGGTAATAAATGCAGATTAAGTTAGAACATTAATACACACTATGCTGAGTTCTGGATCAGTATCTAAAGTTCAGAAAGAGGTTTCATCTAATTGGGGGTCTACTCTGTGTCCCTGAGACTACCACTTTACTGTCCAGACCATCCACGAAAAACACTAGTAGATCAGGTACACCTCGTGTTAGGCAAGACATAGTGGGTGCCAGATACATCATTCCCCCTTTCTTAACTCAAACAGGGAGACCTGAAGAGCTGAGTTCTATGTCAGCTACAGATGAATACTTCAACCTTTCAGTGAGGGTTGAGTGGTACGGCCTATTTATTATGTCAGCAGTGTAAAGTAAAGGAAATGAGAGTACTGTTAACATTGAATCAGTGAAGAAATGTATCAAACTGAGATAAGACAATGTATGATCCAACTGAGGGACCATTTAGCCCATCCGTCTAACCCTGAGATACAAGGAATAAACCAAATAAAGGGCATTATGAAAACCCTTTCTACACAGGGGACCATAAGCCATAAATGTGTAGGAAAAACACTGATTGTGAACAACAACAGGCATTAAAAAGCAGATTATCCAGCTCCTCAGAAAGTATTTGAGGTACATATTGCAGCAGAGCAATATAATGATAATGCTAATGATGTGTTATTTATATAGCGCCTTAATCAAAGCGCTTTACAGAGCACATATTTACGTACAATATCACCCAACCAAAATTGGTACTCATTTATCAACCTCAGAAGGATGAAAGGCTGAGTTGGCCTTGCCGGGATTGGAACCTGTGACCTGCAGATCACGCTCAGATCCCAGAAGCGATCGCTCAACCCGCTGATATTAGAGAAAGGATAAAATAGAGGAACACTTATATTGTACACCTAGAAAACCCTACTAGAGTGGTTAGGACTGGTAGAGTAGATTTGTAAAAAGCAAAGGATGTCCAAGTAGTTTCTCTGACTTTGATGAGGATAAGTGCCTCAATTAAGAAAGGCATGGAAAATGAAAAAGCAGAATCACATTTTGTGAAACGCCCACTGGAACAAAATAAGGCAATAACCACTGGATGGTGTATTATAAAAAAAAAAGAAAAGCAAAATGTTCTGTTTGGAAACATTTAGTATTGTTTGGATTGAAAAACAAACAAAACAATACTGAGTAAGCAACATTAACTTTTTCTAGCTTCTTTGTCAGACAGGCAGACAAAGATCATTATACATGGTCCTATTACTGAGTGGTCATTTTATAATATTTTCTAACACATAGAAACACCCATATACCCTCTGAGGCAGTCTATAATTGAATGTGTGCTAAATGCCCATCTCCCGCGGAGTTTGCTCAAGAACCCAACATGCATTTGCCCAAATTTCATGACATGTCGATACTGAAAGGCAGATCTTTACGAGTGTTTTCATCCACACTCTCCAAAATGTGTTGGTACTCTGGTGATCCATGATTTTGATGACTCAAGATCACTTGACCGGATTGTCACCCAAGTTACAAGGAATTATTAGGTAGAGAACCCAACATCTCTGAACAATAACGACAAAAAACCAAATAGATGCTTGCACCTGCCACCATTAAGGGAAATGATGTGAAGAGTACAATTCAGTTGGACATGGGGAATGAAGGCCAAAGTCCCAACCTCTGCTGTCAAAGATACCAACAAACAAAGAAGACGCAAATAGTCCTTCATTTGACATTCGAAATGCTGATCCAATGAGATCTGAGAATTACATTACCAGAGAGAGAAAATCAGAACTCAATTTCAGAGTGATTGGAGGCTTATCAATTGTTGGGATGCATCTTCTGTCAACCGTCCCTCATAGACGATTCAGATTGTGAAAAAATATATTAAAATAAAGGAAATGAGCACAGGATGGTGTAAGGGGGGTGAGGTGTGTCCTGGGTGGGGATAATTGGCGAGAGTGGGAAATCAAACAGGGAGACATTATTAAGTAGGATGTGGGATACATATATACACATGACAGTCATTACCTGAACTAACACTGCATTTACGAGTAGGCCTGATCCTTGCAGACTGTGTTGTCACCGAAATGCAGAAAAACAAGGCCTTAGCGCTCACCCCACCATTGCATCTCAATTCCCAAGTGCGGCAAAGGAACATGCGTATACCCCCAGATCAGTTAGGCCTTTGAATTAATTAGGTAGGAATGCGTGCAGCCAGAGAAGAGATGGGCTGCAGCCGAGCACCAAAGTTGTACTGCTGGGAGTGAAGACAGTCCTATGATGCCGAAACACAAACCAAGATTTAAGACACTAGTGCCCCCCAGAATGATTGTCCCTCTATTTGAACTACCAGATGTGCAAGGAAATGGGCTCTAAATCCTTTGTGAACTGGATTGATTAGTGGGACACTATGCTTATTCTTGGGGAGGGGAACTGATAAAGGGGAAGTGGGCAACAACATGAAATATGTTTTGCACCAAGGAGAGCTAAGAATGATGCCCATACAATGGGGAGGGCATGATGGGGGCGCCAACGTGTCTGGGATGAGAAAAGGGCTGCTTTGTTCAGAAAGACCAGACTGACCTCAAAGCTGCCCACTGAGCTCACATTGATAACCAGGTGCATGTCACATGGTTAGGATCGAAGGTAGGATGGTGCTAGCTGATGCTAACCAATTGATTGTCAGCATTCTTTGATGGAAAAGGACATTACCCACGTGTGATGAAGAGGAGTGAGAAGAGAGCAGAACCAATTGGAGGATGGGCTATATGTAATCATTAGCATTTATATAGGTGGCAACTAATGAGGGTGGGGGATTAACACTGTTTATTGAGTGTGTCATAAGTGATGATTTGTGTGTTTATAACCTGAATGTTGTACAAAAGGCAATGGATTTGTAATGCCCTGTCGCTTTTTCCTTTTGTATTCAAAATAAAATATCTTGTCTTTCTCTATAAAAGGTACACCTAGGCTTTTTCCCTAGTGGATTGTATTTTCTCGGTCTGATTACTGGGAGTTGCCCTACACAATACATACAACAAAAATTCATAATACAACAATTATCAGAATTATCAGAGTCAGTTATGTCCCCAGGGAGGAACAGAGTTGTTACCATAGACAGACAGACCCACAGATAATAGGGAGGAGTAAAGACGTCTCATTTAGAGTGATAGGTGTCACAATAAAGGTGCAATGCCTGCCACAAATTGATCCAGTTGTTGTAAAGGTGCAGACCCAACACTGCCAAGAGGGTGGGGGGGGCACACGTACCAATTGTGCAAGTAATGTGGAAACATCAAGGATGACATGATGGGTGACATTGAGGGTGAGGACGTAATTGAACATGGCACGGCTTGAATAAAATGACATGGTGGCCATTTTGCTTGTTTTCTTTACTTTTTTTAACTAGTTTCAAAGGCAGGCATGACCAGGGAGTATGAACTTCGTTTTCCCTTGGCAGTCATTTTTATTTTTAAAGTTGTGAAATGCCAGAGCATCTCACAACTCAAAAAAGCTGCTTTTAGTATCCAGGTGCAATGAGGCATGGTGCTAATAACAATAAGAACCTCACCTGGGGGGCATTACCACTTCAGGTAATGCCTTGGGGCCTTGGTTAAGGCACTCTTTTTGCTCAGGCCTGCAACTATGCGCCACAGGGGAATTACCTGAGGCAATAATGCCCCCCCCCCCGGATCAGAGCTTTTTGCTTAAGTATAGCATGCCCATATGAAAAATTGTAAGGGAAACACATATTGTATAATTTTCTGTTCATGAGACAAGTGCTTCCTCATTGCTAACATATAACTTTATGACATTAAGAGTTCAATGCAGGGTGTAAGTCTGTCCAATCATGCAATGATGCAGCCTGGGTGGAGTTTCCATGGCATTTAGGCTCAAACACATAGGAAGAAAAGAGAGATTTGGGAAAGAAGACACGGAAGAGAGCCTGTTTGACATGAGGAAAGAGAACTGGGGTTCGAAATGAAAGTAGCTGATGGGAAATCTCCTTAACAAGACGTTTTCCAGATTGGACCAAATTCAGAGGCCTTTCCAAAGACATATCCAGACTACCTGAAAGGTATTTTGTGATCGGGGGACAGGCTGGAAGGAAGAGCCTACATGGTGGTGATCCCAGTAACCAGTTCATATGCATACCTGCCCTGGGACTTTGAGAGACAAACCCAAAGTGGGTCCATTAATCTGAGAGCATTTCGACAAATGTCCCAAGAATAAGATACATGCTACAGACAAATTAAATGTATTTGGGGCGGGCAATGTGTCTGCTATGCCACTGAAAGGGGGACTAATGTACAAGATTAATATGATTTTTATTGATAAACTATTAAAAACAAAATAATATGAAATATAATTTTCTATTGAATAAAGTAAAATTGGAAGGGAGGTTGGTTTTTCGCCTTCAGTGCCAAAATAAAAATATCACTTTAATTTCTCCTGGGGACTTTCTGAATTAATGGAATGATTCTGCCTTAAGTGGACTTCAATTTCAATGTTAGAATTGCATGCTTACTTGATACTTTAATACAGCAACGTGTTTTTACTCGTCAAAGTAAAAGCTTCTCCCTGGTAGTGATTTTCATATACTTCAAAAGGAAAACATGAGTATTTTCCAAAGGCCTTGTCCATGGTTGTGCTATATCAGCACACCTGCTCGGTCCTTTCCTGTCGCTCTCTGGCTGGCCTCTCTTCCTGCTCCCACCTGTGTGGCTAGAAACCTCTGCATCATCTTCGACTCCACACTCTCCTCTCCTCACATCTCTGACGTCTCTAAGAAGTCACAATACCAGCTGCACCTCCTCAGAGGTATTCTTCCTTTCCTCTCCTTCCCCCAAAAGCTCATTGTCTCCAGAGCGCTGGTTCTCTCTAGGCTGGACTAATGCAAGGGCCTCTTTCTAAATCTGCCTGCTTCTACTCTCCGCCCTCTGAAACTCATCCAAAACAGGACTGCAAGACGTGTCCTTGGCCTCAAGCCCAGAGATTGTATCCCTCCAGGACTGAAATCTCTGCACTGGTTCCCAGTGGCTGTGAGGATTAAGTTCCAAACCCTCTGCATTGTCCACAAGGCCTTCTGGGGACAGATGCCTCAATTCCTTCAACTCTCTCTTCCTGAATATCTTCCTTCTCAAGGTCTTCGCACATCCGTCTCCAACTCCCTCAGGGTCAGTCGGCTCTCCAAGCAATGAGTTGGGGGCAGATCTCTATCTTCGACTGGGGCTTATCTCTGGAACAGCCTCCCTGCCTCCCTGAAACTTGGGGACAACCATCTGTGGTTCTGGAAGCACCTCAAAACCTTCCTATTTGCTTCTGCTTTCTCTCCTCCTCTCCCCTGCTGAACTCCTGGCTGAAATTGAAACTGAACTGGTCACCTGGCCACCCTATGATCTCAAGCCCGGTCCCCTTCCCTGCCAGTTGCACACCTGCACTGCCTCCCTGGCAACCCCCACACTTGGGGATTGTTTTCTGTATCCCTACAGGCCCCTATCAGCATGTGACACCTGATGTCTGCACTTACCCACGCACTTGCCACCAGCTTGCCGCACTTTTATTTATTGCTTTATGTATACTATTTATTTTTTTACTGTTGATCCCATGTACTGCACTGACCCCTCCCCCTTTCCCTCGCACTTTCCCCTTCCCCCTTCCCCTGCACTTGCGCGGTCTCAATGTCACCAGGCCTAGTAAGATCGCTGTCTGTCTTCCCTATGTTCCCCCTCCCTTGCCTCATCATGCCTTGAAACACTTGTGTATAGGCGCTTTATAAATGCCATATCATATCATATAAACGGTTTGCTTACATCACCATATATGGCCAACACAACGTGTCACTTTAATAAAATAGATCTATTAGTATATAGAAAGATGGCACTATCCAACTGTCCTCTGGAAGGTAAAACCCTTCCGTACACCTGAGGACATCACAGCCATAGTTGAAGCACTGGTAATCAACCACAGCAATGGCACAAATGCACTTGAATTCTGTTGTTGCACCTGCCACACTTAGGGTTACCAATCACACCCGGTGTGACTCAAAATAGCAAACAATACATTTTACCACATTTCCCCAAGCCTTATGGAGATGCTCTAGCTATAATCCCATCTACAATACTCTTTTGAACTTCAAGCATCACCCATAAGGCAACCACTGCTCGCACACATGCCTACCTAGCTTAAATTATATGTAGCTCAGGCAAGACACACTCCTCCAGGAGCCAGGACACCAGTAGCTAGAAGGTCAAGCCGGCATTCATGAAAAAAAACAGGTTTTTGTAAATATGCTCCTATCCGTACTGGAACACCATGCTGGTGGGAACCAGGACTGCATCAACTCTCTTGTAGTTCATGAACTAATTCAAGAACATACTCTTCAGTCAATACCCAAGCCCCACCTAGGATGTTTGCATTCCTGAATCGGATACCAGCACTACAGCTTGACAATCCTGTACCGCTTATTGAAATCCTCCCAACTCGCCACGTGTTACCCTCAGAAACATGTGCAGTGCTCTGTTTCTCTAGGTTAGCAATATATGTAACCGAAATGCAACTACGAACATGATACCCTATGTATTTCACACTCTCAGCCACTCCCATCCTATGTCTTTCTTATGGTATGTCTGTAATCCTGTGTATGTAGCCCATGCCTCTCTCACGTTATGCTTGTGAGACCATGTGACTCCTTGTTCCTTTCACCCTTTGCTTCTCTGAACCTAAGCTGCTTTCACTGAATTCCCCTCATGGTTGCCTTGGTAACCATATGACAGACACTTTCTATGCCACACAGATTTCTTTATCCAATTCTCTTTTTCATAAACTGTTTTCCCTGACTGTTCAAGACAAAATCAGCAATACTACATCACCATTTCCCTCTGCATATCCCACTCACTGAACTCATACTGAACGACGTTCCTGACACCTATCTCCTATCTATCGTGGTCTGCTTAGTCCTGATTGTGTCTCCTCTTTCCTTCACGATCACAAATGTACCTGTAACCCTTAACACTCTACACCTCAAACCTCTATGCCTTTCCTCTGTGGTAATATCTATGACATCAGCCTCTCACATCCCACCCTTGTGTCTTTAAACTTTCTGGCTATGCTCTCCTTTCCTGTCTCCCCACTCTCTCTCGCAGTCCCACACTTTAGTGGGAAAGCCACGATAGAGCCGAACGTTGGTGTCTGGCTTGGCTAGAAGGGACAAAGCACAGGCCTATCCCATGTAAACAGTGTTTCTGTAATGTTTCTGTAACCCATGCAAAATAATATTTTGAAAATCGCAGATGCGGCTTAGGTGTCATGTTTATATATATAAAAGGAGCAACGGAAACTGCTCTGCATAGTACTTTGTAGAACATATTACCTCACAACATAAGTACGGTTAAGCTGCTTAATTTCAAAACGTTGTAGGAACCCTTTACCCTATTATTTTTAATGGAAGAGTACGGTCCCTGTTTGATATGTTTTAATTTGCAGTGTTTTACCCACACAGTAGTATGCCAGATGTATGCCTCAATTTACAAAGACACTTCCAGGCTAAATCAATATGCATTCATTTATTTCTTGGCCATGTCGCACTGTGTCATTGGCCACAAGAATTATGACAACTACATCACACGAATGGCCCGCAGCCATCTCACACATTGGTTTACTATTGTAAATCTTTCTGAACTCACTATTCAGATCAGTCATATTTGAACTGCCATTGCAGTTGCTTCATAGATTATGAATTTACTTTCAACGTGCATTTTGAATCTTAGACATAAAGGGCATGCTCATAAAGAATTGGGCATCGAGAATAAGTGTGTCATTTGTGCTTTTCTGTGATTCCCAATTCTCAAAATGTGCAGGTTACCTAATTCGCAAGGGTAAACCACCTTGGGCTGCAGGTTAAACACGGGCAGCAATGGACTACCAACAGTATATAGATAGGAGGGGAGCGGGTGAATGTAAAATACAGCACCAATACCAGTGTGGGGGTTAATGCTCGCCCAACCGAGTGTACTCAGGACAAAAGAGCACAGCTGGAACCAGCCTCACCATTGCCCCTATAAATTAGGTAGACAGGAAAGAAAGAGAAAGAGTACACCTAGCCTGTATGACAAACGGATACATAGAACAAGAATTACAAGGATTAAGAGACATATAACCCACTAACCCGAAGCTCACATTTCTGCATACTTAACTCACAAAAAACCCACACAGCCACTTCTCACACAGAAAACTGCACGCCCTTCACCACACTGCAACAACAATCAACACATGAGTTGCACTAAAATCACACAAGACTTGCATCAATCTGATGTTCTCACCCAAGCTCAGTGCACGGTGAAAACCGAACTGAAGGTGCCAACAGGACACCACCTTCTCACTTTCCTACGCCCTCTTCACGCTACTAACCCACCCCACCCCCGTGTTTGCAGAATACCTTTAACATTAACATTAACAGTAAAAAGCACATTTAAATATGGACCGAGCAGCAAAGCTATCAAACGAAGCCCAACCATTTTAATACATCACAATAGTGAATAATCTAGACATTATTGAACTGGTGCGTTCAATTGAGCTTTGTAGAATAATAAACATATAATTGCCAATTTTGCTGGAATTAAGCATATGCCTTTGTCACTTTTACAGTGGCGTCTATAGGACAGGGCCAAGGGGGCACCCCACCCCTACAAATTGTTGTACTCCTCCTTGTAAGTCCCCCAGGCTGCAGGTGTGGTCCTGAGTTGCTGGGCTGGCTGTCTTTCAATGGAGAAAGCCAGCAAAGAACAGAAGGTGAATGCACTTCTGGGCTGATGCCTCCAGACCAACATTTTGAGGCGGTTCAACCAGTGCTGGCCACTGATGCTCGAAGTGGTTTCTTTGGGAGGGGGTGTTGACATGGCCTGGATCATGTGGGGCTCCTGTTGTGGGCAGTGCAAGGTAGGAGCCAGCAATGGGGCTTCTGTTCTGGCTGTTGGGGGCAGGATGCCAGGTATGGGGCTTGCAATCACGGTAGTGGGCTGCAAGGTGGCTGGTATGGGGATTGTGTTCTGGGTAGATGGGTGGGGGTAGGGTGCTAGGTATGGGGCTTGTGCTCTGGGTGATGGGGGGCATGAAGCCAGGTATGGGGATTGTGCTCTGGGAAGTTGGGGGCAGGTTGCCAGCAATGGGGTGTGTGCTCTGGGTAGTGGTGGGTGCCAGCTATCAGTTTTGTGTTCTGGGTAATTGGGGCAGGACGCCAGGTATGGGGCTTCCAATCTTGGTGTGAGGGCAGGATGCCAGATATGGGGCTTGTGCTCTGGGTGGTGGGGGACAGGATGACATGATGCCAGGTAGGGGGGTTGTGATCTGGGTGGTGGGGGAATATGATGTCAGGTATAGGACTTACCCTCTGGATGTTGGGGGCAGGATGACAGCTATGTGAATTATGTTACGCGTAGTGGGGGCAGGATGCAAATTATGGGATTTGTGCCATGAGCATTTAGTCGGGGGTGGATGCCAAGTATGGAATTTATGCAATTGGTCATGGGGACAGAATACCAGGAATTGGGATTGTGTTCTGGGTGGTGGGGGCAAGATGCCATCTCACCTCAGTGTTCAGATCTGAGGTCTGTTTTTTATGTTTTTTTTTTACTTTTCCTTTGCTTTTGGGATTTGAAATGTTGCTTTTCACGTTGCAAATACTGTGTGATAGATAGTAAAATATTTTTTTTTAAAAAGAACACAGGACTGAATGAGCTACATAATTCTGATATTGGACAACCTGAACGTTATACAAGGGTCTTTGTAAATACGCCCAGGCTGCCAACATCAATTTCTTTGAAATTCCACACATTTCAGAGCATCCCAATGTATTCGTGTTTCACGGGAACAAAAGGATGATGGCATATTTTAATAAAAACTTTACCAGGTTTGTATATAGCACTTCCTTCTGTATTCCACATGTTTTAAGCGTGTACAACTATACACTGTGTTCATAGTAAACATATGGTCTTTGGAAGAAGGTATGGGTGAGTTGGTCCTTTTGGGATTCTAATGAGCAAAGTATAGGCTTGCCCAAATTCAGAGGTCATGGTTTAACCCATGGGCAGCTGTACACCAAAATAAGTAAATATGTCATACACATTGAAACACAATGAATATGTTATGATGCCTACATTTAATTATCCAAGGCTGCACTCATGATTTCAATTAAGTAACTTCTAGGAAACTCCAGTGCCTGGACACATCAAAATAGGTGTAGGTTTTGGACAAACATTTTAAACATTTAACTAAAATGGAATCCAATAGGCCATCCACATAAAGTTCACTGGAGAATTTTATAGAAATATGAATTTGCCAGCCGAGAACCTTTACCACTGTTATTATTCAGTGATACGGCTGCCGTTATGAAATTGCCTAGGGTCAGGGATGTCAGCAATGTAGCATGAATGGCTAGCTCTCATGTCACAAATAACCTAGCATCAAGGCATAGTCAGACATGTTTCTCCAGCCTTACCCGCCTGTAGTGTGAAAACCACCCAAAAACACACTTTTATCAAGATGTGTGACTGTTGCCATAAGGTCACTTGGGAGTATTCGATAGGATCTGGGACATTTTTTCCAGGAGTTGGTATCTTTGGTGTATTCGATTTTGCATTGATCCGATAACACATTTCTGCTGTTGTCACCTGTGAGAAATCATATGTGTCTTCGTGGAACCGTGCTTCAAGACGAATCAACATCAGGAGACGCAGTTCAGTAGAGGGCTGAGTGTAAGGTAAATGTGTAGTGTCTTTATGAATCCCTGTTTTTTTTTTGTTTTTTTCGGGGTTGTAAAGTATATTTCCCAAGAGTCTGAGTACTGGATTGAGGGAGCATTCAATCAGGATTAAAGGAGGGGTTGCCTCTCCCCAGACTTGCACATGAGAGACTACCACTGCATTCAAAAGAAGCTGACTTTCCGAACTAGACTTGCTTTGGAATCAGATGTGTCCCATTTGATTAATCAGATGTCCTAACTATGTAGGGCAGAGGCTCCAGTGGGCACTTTTTAACACTTTAGGAGTGGGCACTTTTTGACAAGAGCAACATCGGACCTGTGTGCGCCTTCATGCTTTTTGGAATTGCAGGTGACCATGTTATTTATTTATTTTTGTATTTATTTGTGTGCAGCTTGCTTGCAATAGCCTGCCTTCTGCCTTGCACTAGTGGTTCTATTTTTAATGAAAACACGTGTACACCCCATATGCAATTCGCATAACGCCTGGGCAGATATAACACAAGTCGGCATTGAACAGACCTTTGGGGCAATACTACAGGACACTGGTCTACCTCGGGCTGGAGCTGGGGCATACCATAGGCATGGGAGACTAAAAGAACGTGTCTTACATTAACAAATTCAAGTGCTTAAGGTTTTCGCGAACAAAGGTTTGAGTAGTGGGGGGGGGGTCCTTTCTGGACAGATATGTGACACGGAGATATTTTAACACGCTGAACTGGTAACACTGGTACAAAATGCTAGCAGTGCAGGGCAATGTCATCAAAGCAGGTCCCAAAACTCGCCCACGGTGGACTTTTGGGATGGCCCGTCAGCCATTGCCACATGGGCCAGACTGAGACTAGTCAGCATAAAGTGAAGAAAAAGAAATGTCCGTGTTGTGAAAGATTCAGTTGTGCAAATCTGTGCACGCGGGTTTCACTAATGAATAATGTCTAGCCAAGCTCACAGCCTTCTTCCCGTGTCTTCATCCTGTAGCACCGCTGCTTGATTGTGGGATGGCAACTTTCGGAAGATAGCAAACCCCAGCCCTTTGGAATGCAGAGGGAATCCTGGTTATGGGCCCAAGTTAGACACTAATGAATGGGTGCTCCCTGATGGGCTGCATGCAGTTTGGCAATCAGGATGTTGCCACGTAATATTGATGATATACATTCCAATACAGTGTATCAGAAGGGGGCATAGATGTATATGAACGTGATTCTGAAAACCGAACAAGTCGGATCACTTGGGAATCGTTTAAGCATTACATTTACTCCGATCTTCAGCGTTTGGCTCCCTCGATGTTTTGGATAACGATGCTCATGATCCCAAAGCATTGAAAGAGCCGCCGGTTTCAGATCCCCATGGTCTTTACAAGCCCAGCAGTTTAGTCCTGCAAGGAGTTTGCTGTGCATTCATGAATTTTTATTTTTATTTTAAATTTGCAACAGAGCACATTGAACACAGTCAGGATTGCATAGAAGAATGGTTGAAATGTGCACTAACAGATTGTTCATATTTCTGCATTTGAGTTGGTGTGATACGACATCTACTTGCTCAGTAAGTACATGTATTTCCCGGGGAATGCTGATTTCGGGCATTCCGTATTTTCAATTTTCCCAGTAAGTATTTATAATTATGAATTGGGCATTTTGCATATAAGTCTTGAAACGCCCGCTCTCACTAAACCATGGCAGCTGCCTTGCAGTGTCTATTCTAATCCATTCACATCTTCGCTGCATTTTCCTTCCAAATGTGGGTGCGTAATTAGTTACCATCTTGAACACAATTGTGCCCATTGCTCAGCAGGGTTCCATAGGATCTCTACAAGATGTCGGAAGTCAACGTCACCGCTCCTTACGCGACTGTCCCAGCACGATTTCACAGACGTTAGCAAATGTAGGACGGGAAAAACAGTGGCAGTGATCTCATTCTGTCACTTCCACCTGGCTACTCTGCAGGCTGTTTTCATAGCTCACTGTGACATAACACTGGTATTGCCCTCAGTGCACTGACAGCAGAAAGAGTGCTAGTGGCATTTTCTGAAAGAAGGAAAGCAGTCGAAAATTAAACACATGGATAACACAAAATATGAACAAACAATGGATATTGAAAATGCATCACTGAACATGATACATGCACAGTGATTGGCTTTATAAACATTCCAAATGTATCCTTTTTCTGTAAACTCTACCGTGATCATCCCAGATTAGTGTGAACCTAACACTAGAGTTGCAAGAATCTTGGATGATAGAATAAGTTCCCAATTCAGGGCAAAGTCTTCGTGCCGAGAATGACTCTGCGTAGTTCTACACACAAAGTTTCCAATGCACGCTTCGTATATTCATGGATTCAAATGCGCATTTAAACCTGATCTGCAATGAAAACCGAGCTGCGCAAGGATCGCCCACGACGCTCAAATCAAAAACATAACCATAGACCAACCATTCTGCAAACCTATGCGTCCAGCACTGACCCAACACCCACCACCCCTGAAAAACTGTGTGAGGTCCCCTGTAAGTAATGGCTGCACCCCTACAAACTGGGTGCGGTCCCACGTAAGTAACAGCTGCACCCCTGTGTTCGTGCACAATGTCCCCATAAGTAACAGCTGCACCCATGTGAACCTGCACGAGGACCCATGTAAGTAATGGCTGTAACCCTGCAAACCTTCGCAAGCCCCCGTGAGTATCGGCTGCACCCCAGCCAATATGTGCAAGGTATCATGTAAGTAAAGGCGGCACCCCTGCGAACCTGTGCAAGCTCCCCTGTAAGTAACAACTGCACCCCAGCCAATCTGTGTGAGACCCCACAAAAGTAACGGCTGCACCCCTGTCATCCTGCTTACACTCCACACTACTCCCAGTACACCCAAACTGCTACCAAATCCCCCTACTGTACAGCAGTTCCCTCACCTCCAACACCACCCCTCGGCACCCCGTGGGTCCTCACACCACCCACCACCCCCCACACCTCTGATGCCATCCTCAGGCTACTCCATCATGCCCAGACACCACTCACCTGCCCCCTTCACCTCTGACACCCCCTAGGGAGCCCCACAGGCCCAGACACCACCCACTAGCACCCTCACCTCCGAGGCCACCCCCAGGCATCTTCCTCAAGCCCAAGCACCACCCACCAGCCCCCCTCACCTCCAACACCAGCCAGGCAGCCCCACAGGTCCTCACACCAGCCACCCTCCCCTCTGACGCCAGCCCCAGGTAGCTCCCTCAAGCTCAGACACAAGCCCCCCTCACCTCGAACACCACCTCATATGGCCCCGCCACGTATCCCCTGTATCCAGTGGTCGAAGTGAGTGGGAGCGGTTCTCCTCTACTTTTTTAAATTACCTTTTACAGCTCCTATACTTTTATTTTAAAAAGAAACCGTTCCAGAATGGTTTCATTTTAAAATAAAAGTGTAGGAAGAAGTTGAAATGTGCACTTTCAGTGCACTGCACTGAACGTTCCCTTAAACAGCAGGTGCAAGTGTTTGGGGGTGTGTATTGTGTGTGGGAGGCGACGTGGTGATGGGGTGTGTGGCGAGCGGGACAGGCCAGCAGGGAACATAGGTCTTACTTCTTTTCGTACACTTTGACCACTGCCTGTATCAGTCCAATGTTGACCAACAATTTATCTCAACTTCACTGGCCTGCCATCAACATAAAGCACACTGTCCACATACCTACCCATAGACTTAACAGCTGGGGGAACTGATGCAGAATCCATGTCTGTAGCTCATTACAGGAATCCCTGGTACATCACAACCAGTGGCACAGCTACAGGACAGCAGAATGTAGCAGCAGCTACACAGTGAAAGCACCATGCACATGTTACATAGTACAGCAATGTAATGCAATGTGACATATCATTGTGCCCATGTGCCATAGCAATGGCACCAAAGTGCCATAGGTGAATCACCTAGGAGGACACTGTTAGGTAGGTATTATTTTAGTCCAACTGGTGAGGGCTGCACAAGACTTATCTGCTTGGTATTAGGTAACTCACCCTTTAATATAGGGTTGTACTACACATGTTGGTAGTGTCACTGAACAGCCAGGCTTATCTTAAGAGGGTCAAGACAAAGGGCTCCTGGTTGTGACCCTATTCTGCCCAGGAGGGCTAAATTGTCATCAGACACAAGTGAATGCATCAGTGGAACAAAAGCCCAAACCCCTTAAGCTAGTGCGGAAAAGAATCACACAGATCAATTCTGATCTCACACCTCAATTGTTTCAAAATATTTCATTGTGGTTCAAAACAACCACATATAAATGTCTACTGAGAGACACAACACAGAACAACATTTTTGCATTCATACAGCAATGTCAATTGCAACAGGTATATCGGCAAGAAACATTGGTTGGAGTTCAGTACATAAAATGTACACGATACATATCCTACTGTCAAGATAAAACAAGACTGGGGTCATTGAACAAGTACAACCAGTACAACAATTCAATACAGTTACAGGAAAAGACAGTGAGTATACTGCAACACTGTTGTAATTGAAAAGTCAAAGTCAACACAACAATGTTTCGGCCCTTCTGGCGCTGAAATGTAGCCCTTTCTTATGTGGGCCTTTGTCAGGACAAAGGACTGGGATGCCTGGGTGTTCTGTGTGTGCTGCCAAAAACAAATGGAGCATAGTTAGGGGATGGTGCTGTCAGGTTCGGTTACCAAAAATCAACAATACTTAGTAAAGCACACTCAATGTGATGATTTGAGTTAACTTTCTAATTTTAACAGGCAAGGTTTACAGTGTCTGCTAGAAGCTGGACCACAGGAAGCTGAGGGGTGACACGTGGATCAGTCAGTAGTCACTGACTGGGCGGCTCTGGTCAGAAGAAACAGGTCCAATCTGTGGTCAAAGTCTCTATATGAACATCCAGAGTAAGATGGATTTTGTGTGATCTTGACAGTAATATCAACTGCTTACCTGTCTATAGGCAGCAGAAAGTGTATTGTAGTTTACTACGGGGAAGTTTGTAGCAAACCTGCAAAAATTGGTAAAATTAAGATACTGATCTATCAGGCATTCCTTCTGATTGGTAGTTAATAATGGCCACAAAGTAATACGATGCATGATTACCTGAGCGCAGAATTATCTTGGGAAAATTCTCACAAGTGTGGGCGCCGCCAGCTGATAAATGCTGTCCGGATTGTGACTGCATCAGGGACAGGCGTTGACCAAGAGTACAGTGAACCCCGGGTAGGTGATCCCTTTAATCGGGACAGAACGAGCGCATGTTTAGTAATGTGCTGCCAGAGCGCTATTATGCGTCTAGTGCCACATGATCTCTGTATAATTAGGTGGCTTACCTCTGTTTACAGACTGGATCTGAAGTGAAGTTGCCGGCCTCTCTTGGGGGTAGACGCCGTTGCTATGGTCATCGCTGCTTAAGTAGCGGTGGCCATTTTGGGAATGCCAACGTGGCATCCGATGTTGTGGGTGGGCTAGCTGCTGGAATATCCATCTGTGAAGAATTATAATGAATATTGGGAGGTCCTCAGCCGGAACGGCAAAAAGTAGAGGTCCTAAATCAAGTTGTTGAGCCATTGCCATGGCAACGGAACAGACGCGTCACGAATGTAGTGTAGGCCGGATATACCAAAAAGAGACTCTATTGGGTCTAGACTTAATTGCCCTGTATTGCAGAGTGGCATGAACCGTGTAAAGGGGGGCATGACCATGCAAGTCCTCCCTATTTACACAGCCAGCTACGTGTGTGGAACGTATCTAAGTATATGCACGGCAGGCTGTGTGCGTGGAGCGACTGCCCGGTCTAATGTGGAGTGGGGTGGAAAAAACTACATATCCATGTTAGTGTGCCAGATGAGTTTAATTCCTTGGTTGATACATGTCATCACAGTGCATCAAAACACACAGGGCCATCAACATTTGGCCTTTAATGTTCCTCTGTTTGTACAATCTAAGCATAAGTACATTTTATTAGTATAGCATTATTAGTCTAGCATAAAATGCTGTCAAAATATAATTCATTCAGTTCTTGTTCTAGGGCAACCCTCACTTTGCCTTTCTTGTGGAGAACAAAAGAATAAAAATTTCAGGGGTCAAAGATTGTGGAACAGACTCTGAGGGCACTTTATTAATGATCATGGTCTTCCTCTTACTACAGCACCATCAACAGCTGGATATGAGACCTGCAAGGAAGACAAAGAATGCAGTTATAGACATGGTTGTGGTGATATGGTCAGGGACATCATTACTAATAGCACAAATAGGGCCTCATTATACGTTGTGTGGTAAGGGATTAACGTTACTGGTAAGGGAATACCGGTATCGTTAAATACCCATGCCAATTACGACCCGGATAACCGCTATTAGCGGGACTGCTAAGTACAGTGCCACTAATAGCGGCTAGTCCACGGGCGCGGACCCTTCATCCCGTAAATAGCGGCATGGCGCTAATAGCACACCATCACAAGCCATGCGGACATGCTAATAGCGGCATGGTAAAGCCCCAAAAACCCCTTACCGGCAAGGTGCTAATACCGGCATCACGAACCACCCGTTAAGACAACTGAGCAGTGTTCCCACCAGCCACAGGTGGACACAATCAGCACAGGTGGAGGCAATGGAGACTGTGGCAGCACAAAAGGAGCACACCACACCCCTTCACACACCCCTTCCCACACCAAGATGGTTCCAATACTAGCAGCATTGCATGGGCTGGAGGACATGCTTGCAGTGCAGCACCAACAACAACAGGCAGCATAGAGGAGACACAGGAGGAGGAGGAGGAGGGGGGGGCAAGACAGGCACAGCAAGCACCACCAGGGCACCTAGTAATACCACATAGGCAGCCACCAATCCCCAGGATCCGAGCCAGTCCATTTAACCTAACCCCTGAGCAGATACACACCCTGTACCGTCTGGACCGGGAAACCATCACCAGCATCGTGGACATGATACATTACGACATTGTGAGCCTCATAGACATCAGAACTGCCATCCCCCCTCTACTGAAGGTGGTGACTGTGCTCCACTTCCTGGCCACAGGCACCTACCAGCATACAGTAGGGCAGATGCATGGCATCTCACAACCAGTATTCTCATGCACGCTGAACCAGGTTCTCGATGCCCTCCTGAAGCACGCACGTGAACACATATCCCTTCCACGGACTGCCCAGGAGATCCCAAACACCAAAGTTGGCTTCTATTCACTGGCAGGCATCCCAAGTTGCATTGGGGCCATTGACTGTACCAATGTGGAATTGGTGGTCCCACATCACAATGAAGTAGTCTACCGAAACAGAAAGCAATTCCACTCTATCAATATCCAAATGGTATGTGACGCAAACAAGATAATCACACATTGTTGTGCCCAATGTCCCGGATCAACCCATGAGTCAATGTTCCTGCGGAACTCAACCATACCACGCTACATGGAGCGACAAGCCGGACAACGTTCGTGGCTACTTGGTGAGTAGCAGGGCAAGCACATGGCAGTGTGATTAGGGGGGGGAGAGATACATACTCCAACTGGGTGTTGACTGTCATCCGTAGGAGAAATGGACATACAGATGTACGACAATGTCCATCAGGGAAGGCCACAATGTACTTGAGAAGAACCCACATGCAATTCGAAGCTGCACAACATTGAGAACAATCCAGGTTGCCAAATATGACAAATCCATCCACATCCACATTGATATGATATGATATGATATGGCATTTGTAACGCGCCTATACACAAGTGTTTCAAGGCGCGACGAGGCAAGGGGGGGGACAAGGGGAGACAGACAACGATCCTACTAGGCCAGGTGTCATTCAGATCGCGCAAGTGCAAAGGGTAGAGGGGAAAGGGAGAAGTGCAGGGGGGGAAGGGAGAGGGGAAAGTGCATTACAGGGTTAATAGCATACATAATAATAATACATAATAATTGCACATCATACCACACCACAATTTACACAAATCTGCAATATGGCGTCAAGATTGTAATACAGAATTAGCGCAGCACAACATCAAAACAGCAATGCACCCTTGAATGCATGCAAAGGGATCACCCCTAGCCATAGCACTGAACCAGACACGTATAGCACGACTGAAGTGATGCTTCACAGCATGGCAACATCGGTGTCAGAATTGCAGTACACTAGCAGTGTGGTACCAAATTTGCCTGGCCCACGGACACCTAAGACCTGGCCTCACCCAGGACATGTCAATGACTGTCGGAGGCATGCATGGGGCATGTCCACTTGTAGGGACGGGCTCACCTTTGCACATTGCAGTCACACCGATCGTCTGCATGCATGATGGGAATCGTGGATGTCAATCACAATGCAAAGTCGATTAGTGTGATATGTACAGGCCGCACTTGAGGTGAACAGTAACAGGTCCCCATTCTTCCACCCATACAGGTGATGCTGGCTATCCCCTGCAGAGGTGGCTCTTTACCCCTGTACGGAACCCACAGAACAGGCACAAAGAGGACTACAATCATGCACATACCCATACTCGCGTCGTGACTGAGCAGACATTTGGTCTTTTGAAGACACGGTTCTGGTGCATAAGCAGGTCGGGTGGGGCTCTCCTGTACGGCTATGAGAAGGTGGCCAAGATCACCATGGCATGTGTCATGCTGCACAATATGTGTATCAGACGGAATGTGTCACTGCCCCCTGACATTGAAATGCAACCACCTGATGAGGATGATGATGGTGATGAGGACGGAGGGGACGGGGATGCTGGTCATGCAAGAGGCGATGCCCAGGAGGGACGTGATGTGCGACAGCATCTGATCAGCCAAATATTCTGAGACACATGGTTCAACTCTGTAGGATGGATATGGATATTAGTGCACTGGTGTCTGTGCTGAAGCACACAGACACCTGTCCCCAATAAAGTACACATACACAATGACAAAGTCCAAGCTTGTGTTTTAACTAGTCACCAGCGTATTAAGGTATAATAAGCTGAAAAAGTGCATGTCCCCAACTATCCCACCATGCTTTCCCCCACCCCACCCCCACAACACTCCCAAAACACCCTTTCCCCCCTCTCCCCTCCCCCCACAACACTCCCAAAACACCCTCTCCCCCCTCCCCTAACAACCCCATTTGTGGCTTGCACAATGTTGGTATCCTGCTGCACACGTGCCAGCTAGACCCTGCTGTCCCTAATTCCCATTGCCACCCCCACCATTAGGAGGTTGGGAGGGTGTGCGTCTCGTGGTGCGCATGGAGCGGCGGCGGGGGCTTGTCTGCCTTGAACTCGCAGATGATGAGGTGGCTGTTTGTCCCTGTGGTGGTGGTGGGAACTGGTGGTCCATCGCATCCGCTATGCGCATGAGGACCTGCCTCAGTTGGACAATCTCCTTGCACAGCCTGTTGGTACAGGCTTCCAACGCCAGCCTTGAGTGCCAAGCAGTCTCCGTGACCTCCCCCTGAGACGGGCAGCCTCTTCCACAGGCTGCCCAACCAGCACTGTAATGTCCTCCTGGCGCTGCCTGATGGTGGCCAGGTCATGGCCACTGTGGCCAGCTCGTGGTGTGGCTGCTGCACCTTCTGCTATGTCCCGGCTATCAGGTGAGGCCACCGGTGGGCTTCAGCACCCTCCCATGTTCTCCTGGCCAGACTGACCATGGATACTGGATCCTGGTGTTGGCCGTGGAGTTGCTTCTGGGCTTCCTGGGGGCCTGAGGATTGTGCATTTGCATGGTGAACTCACTGGGGTCCTCCACATCTGACAGCGGCGCTGTGGCAGCTGCCTCACCAGTTGAACTTGTGGCAGCGGAGGGTGGGCCCTCTGTGGGTGTAACCTGTGTTGGGGGTTCACATCAGTGGGTGTGGCAATTGTTGCTGGCGTAGATTGCGGTATTGGTGCAGTGGCGCTCTTGCGATGTTTGCCCTTCTGCAGGTGCTCACTCTTCCCTGTGCCCCTTGTTGTGGTGGGGGTGAGCCCTGTCTCCTGTGCCCTGGGTTTTTTCTTGGCAGGGGGAGCCTGAGTCTCTGTGGCAGGGTCTTCGCTGTCGGTATGTGAGCCTGTGGGGGACAAAGAGGGGGATAGGATTGGTGATGGTTCAACGTGCTTCATGTAGATTCAATTCATCATGCTGTTCTGTGCATTGTGACTTCATTATTGGGCATTCAGAACATGGGCCTGTTGAGTGGGTCATACATGCATGGTTTTGTGTGGCACTTGTCTGTGGTGATGCGTGCATGTGTGTGTTTTGGGGTGTGACACTCACATGGGCAGGGTTGCGTGCATGTATGTTTGTGGCCGCATCCATGAGGTGAATCTGGGCTCACATTTGGGGGTGCCTCACCATTCACAGTGCATTGTTTCATGTGTATACTCACCTCCATCTGATGTTGTGCCCACACCATGCTCCATGCTCCCGACTCCCTCGATGGACTCGAAGCCAATCGTGCTGGTGCAGGTCTCCTCCCACTCCTTGAGTTTAATTGGTGAATCAGCGCCACCTCCTGTGGCCATGGCCAGCTTGTGGTTCGCAGACAGTATGCTGCGGACCCGGAGGCGGAGATCGTCCCACCGCTTCCTGCACTCCCTAACGGTGCGGGTGGTGGTGCCCACCGCACTGACTTTCAGGGCGACCTCTGCCCAGATGGCCTTTTTCTGGATCAGGGTCTCCCGCCGCATGTCATTGGCAAATACGACATCAGAGTTTGCTGCAAGTGTCTCTGGCATTATCAGTTCCTCATTTGTAAATTTCTCTTTACGCTGGCGGTCTGTGTTTTTTTTATGGCCTTTGGCATGGTGAGGGGATCCTTGAGGCTTTGGGATGGCAGTGGTGTGGAAACAGGTCCTGGGGGCAGAGGATGGCAATGGATTGTGTTTTTAAAGATGGCCGCCGTGCTCTTTCCCGTTCCTGTGAGATGACGCTATTTCCAGTTCCGCTATTTAACAGTGACCGCTATTTGTGTGGTGCAGGAGGTTGGAAGTTCTATCAGCGCTTTCGTCGGTGCCGCTAAGGTGTTTTTTGGGGTCTTTAGCGGCATGGCGGTAGGGTCATTACTGGCTTGGCGCTATGCTCGTGTCTGCATACTCGTAATGGTACGCAATTAGCGGCCTCTTGCCAAGGCGGACACGTTAATAGTGCCATGCCAGTAAATGCCGTTTTTTACCGCGTACCGTGTAATGAGGCCCACAATCTCTTTAGAAATACACATTGTGGCTGTGCAGTGAACTACCTCAAATGCTTTTTTTGTATCACTTAGCACTACTTATAACACCTATAAATTGTTGAATGTCAGTAATCGTTTTTATCTTTGGTATCAAGCTTTCTAACCTATCGAATCTCCTAGGCACTATCTTGGGCCACCCATTCAAAAATAATATGCAAACACTTACAGACCTGCTTTCTATGGCTGGCCAATACACATTGAACTGTCTAGCTCCTATTGGCAAGACACAATTAATCTCTGTCAGAGGAATCAATACCAATGCCACACAGCGTTCATCACCATGGAACAATAGCATGCTGTCAATGTTGTCCCCATTGCCTTGCTAGCCCAACAAATCATGTTACCCACTAACAACACCTTAACTTTCTCTACCTTGCTAGCACATTAAATCTATAGCTGTTGAAGGGACCACAATTTCCCGTTAGAGACAACTACTAACCACAAGTCATGGGTTACTCCTAGGGCAGATGTGTGGAATCTGCCAAACTACCTGGCCATCTCACTTCCCACGCTTTGGCATGGGCCTTGCATGATTATGTTGATAGGGCACCAGATGGCTTTTATTGGTCATTTTGCTGCAAACGTTAATTTCTGGCATTCACAGGTTCATTTGCTGTTCTGAAAGAAGTCTCTCAATGGCGACACCTTTTTGGGTATCCTGGACTCATTACCCTAGATGCTTGGGCAGCTGTTGTGCTGAACTTCTTTGTGAATACTCATAATATCTGAATTCAGGTAGTCTTATACCTCCTCATAGCTTATGTTGCACTACAGAATTCACTGTGGTTTCATCACTCAGTGATAAGTTGGATAAGGGTGTCCCTTGTGAGCCTGCTGAGAGCCCCAAATATATGAATCTCTCCAACGTTGGCATTATTATTGTTAAACTGTGCCTTATAGATAAGTCTAGTAGCCTTTTCTAGGTGGCCTAATCAGCCATCTAAACTTTGTCCACTATATACATTCCAAGACTCAAGTGCTGTATTTGCCCCATGCCTAATTCTATCTTACTCTGTGCTGACTTCTTATTCCTCTGTGTAATTTCTCTTTCTGTAGCAGAAGGTGGATGTCAGCCCCCTCCATGCATTTGGGAAACCAAATAGCAACCTGAAATCCATGTAAGGGAATGGTACATACTAAAGAAGCCAACTTGATACTCAACATAATATACCCGAATCCAGACCATTCTATGCTGTTTATTGTATCAAACAGAAAGAGTGTCTATGCATCTGTGTATTTCACAGGAACTCAGTAACATCAAAAGATGGAGACGCTCAATGCTGTATCAATGTACACGCCATATTTTCAAGATCCTCATTGTATTTACATAAGGCATGTGTGGTGAACACACTCTTGTCACTCTAGTACTATTTGTGAGATTCAGGGTGGACAGTTAATAACAGGACAACTCCATAGAATTAGTGTAGTTTGCTGCATCCCTAATGTAATCTTCCTCCATGCACACTCCATCTTCCTCTATGCAATACCTCTTTCTATTGCAGAAGGTGGATGGCAGCCCCCTCTGAGCAGGTGGGAAACTCAGTAGTAACCTGAAATCCATACTATCCATGGTTTCAACATAACAATCTAGACCTTTCTATGCCATTTAGTGTATCATGACAGAAAGACTGGCTATGCATCTGTGAATTTCTCAGGGACTCAGTAACATCAAAGGTTGGAGACACTAGATACTGTATCAAGGTACACACCCTATTTCCTAGATCCTTGTATTGGCATAAAGCATGTGTGGCAATCACATTCTTGTCACTCTAGTACTGGAGAATCAAAGTGGACAGTTAATAACAGTACAACTCCATAGAATGGATGTAGTAATTTCCTAACACTACACTCTGGTCTTCCATGCTACATTCCCCCAGTATGCACATAAAGTGGAATCCCTGTTGCTTGGGCACTACATAAGTGACCATGCTGTCATTGGCACTCTGGAACCGTTCTCTCACAACCACCACTGTGTTGTTTAGGTACGTGTACCAATATATCACCTTCAGGATCTCGTCCCTTCCCAGGCTAAAGTGCAAAACAGAATTACAATATTGGGTTAAATCAGAAATATTGGATGGTTGATAGTATATTTCAGGACCTGGTGTGGGTTTGGTAACAGAGGTTTAATGTTCTGATAACACATTTGGTGTAGTGGTACATTTTGACAACTGTGACTCAAATAATCATCATCAGACAACCAATTGGGGAGTGCCTCGCACGGAAAGGGAGCACCACCTGGGGGACACATAGCAGGTCTCTGTAGGAACCCCAACCATATCTCATCCCCACATTCCCACATTCCCAGGCTCCATTCATATCACAGGGCCATCCATGCCAGCACAGGACACACCTCTTTTCGTACCAGGCCCCAGCCTAGACATCTGAGGTAGCCACTGTGTCATGAATATTGCAGCTCTGGTTTAGACACAACAGAGCATAAACCAGACATTTACATTACTCAATTCACAGGTGGTGCAGCGCACATACAATGGGTCACGTGTACCGACATCAGGTGGCCCTAGAGTTTTCAGCAGAATCAGACACTAGCAATATCATGTAAAGACCCCTTCCACCGTGGAACCAAAGCCGACTCCTCTGATGTATCTTCAGAGGGACATGGTCTGCTGGATGCAGTGGGAGTCTGAGCACAAGTGGTTCTTTAGACAGAGCAGCTTTAAACTGGTTTCATTCAAAACTGACAGAAGAGATTAATGACTTCACATCCCCCAGTATTTTGATGTGAGTTAAGTGGAGGTTATCATTAACAGCAGAATATCATTAACAGCGATAACGTGTGGAGATAAAAGCAATTGCATAGGTTACCATACAATATTGTATAGGGGCTGAGCCCCATTTTCCTTCTAGGGGTGCTCTGCAAGCTAAACAATACAAAGGGAAGGGCGTCAGGAGATGTATGCCCAGTCGCTTGACAGAGTTTAGCCAACCTATTCATAATAACCCCACCATGTCTCTCAATTGCCCTTGCTGATTGGGGATGTACATTTTGCTGCACATTCAGAGTGGACAGAAGGGATTTCACCACACTAGTCACAAAGTGGGAGCCCTGATCACTGTTGATGTTAACAAGCACTACAAACCTGTGTACAAAATCACTATCAAGTATTTTAACCACTATCACACCATTTGCCCTCTAGCCGGGATATGCCTCCAACCACTGAGAAAACATATACAGGTTTACAAGAAGACAGCGGCAATTGTTACAATGAGGAAGTTGAAGAAAGTCAATCTGAATGCCTACAAAGGGGCACTAGGGAGGTGGGTGTGCTCCCTGGGTGGTGTTTACAGTCTTCGCTACAGTTTCTTGTGGCAGATGGTGCAGCATCTACAGTACCCTTGATCCATTTTAGAAAATGTGGTTATGAACCATGACCTGTTCATTGACATGACCATCAATGCCCTTCCCATATGGGCTTGTCCTGCCAGGCTGTGATAACCATATATTGGGTGTCACTGATCGAACGTGGCCATCTAGCCACCAAGAGTCATCTAATGAACAATCCCTCCTTATCTAATTGTCTTCCTCACACGAGGGGGCATTTTGCTGCATTAAAGCTAAATCTTCTAGGTTCATGTATGGAGAATGGACAGGACTAGTCTTACTGAAGAATGTATTGAACTTCTGAGTCAGAGATGGTAGTTGGTGTTGTAGTTCGCTATGCAAATTATTGCCACAACTAACTACATCATCCAGGACGGGTGCATTGCACATTTGATGATGGCATCTAAAAGGGATTTATATAATGGCTTTTTTTTTTTTGATGGAGGATCTTGTCATTGTTAGGAACATTCTCTGCTTCCAGAGTTGACCAAAGTCATGGGCTACTCAAAAAGCATATCAGGGCACTTTAAAAATGTTAACAAATTGCAGATGAGCTAGGTGGCGTGCTTGTGTAAGTGCCACGTGTTCTTCAACCTGTGCAGAAGCAACCTGGGGTATTTTCCCCTTCACTTTCCCACATCTTCCCAGGCTCACACATTGGAGCGCATTTTTAATAAATGCGTGATTTAATGGAAGAGAGCCGTCATATTTGCGCTGCAATGCAAACAGCTCCCTGACACTAAGGGGTCGATTCATGGAGCAAACATGCGCCGAAAATCCCAGCGCAAACTGGCGCAAGGTGGCGCAAGCATGAGAAACCCAGCGCAAGCGCACGCGTGCGATTCAAGGAAGACGCTGCCCGTGTTTCCTGCTGTCCGTGTGCCAAAACCTGCCATGGCGCACGTGGGCACACACAGTGTGCGCTACGCGCACAGGAAAAGCGCACATAGCGCGGCGCACACAACCAAAGTGGGCGGAACAGTGGGCGTAACACGCGGAATGGGGAATAACTTGTGAAAAAGAAGGCGTAACTGGGGAAGTACTGCAGGGAACTACACGGAACGCCCACACGCACGCGAACAACCCGTATTCAGGGATTTGAATACGGGAAACCCGCGCACGGCAAAAGACGCACACAGGCGTCAATGCGTCCGCCACACGAAGGCAGGCGGAAGCGTCCCCGCGCACAGTATAAAAGTGCGCGCAAACAACAAACACGTATATACAACTATGATGAATGCCCCATTTGTCACAGCACTGATCGTGGGACACCGCAGGAGGAGGAGAATAGCCAGGGCACGCATTTTCGCACCACGGACAAGCCTTTTTGGGATGCCTGACGACCAGGTCTATGGCAGGTATAGGTTTCCACCCCATATCATCCTAGACCTGGTCAGGGAGTGGGAAGATGACCTTACATCCCCCACCGTTTGCTCCCAAGCATTGAGCCCCTTGGAGAAGGTGCTCAATGTCCTGCATTTTTTGGCCACTGGGTCATTTCAGCGGACTACTGCCATAGTTGGGGGGGGTCTCACAAGCCACGCAGTCACGCTGCCTAAACCAGGTACTGGCAATCATGACAGCGCGCCCCTCAGTCCGCAGGAACATATACATGCCCAGAACACCCGCAGAAAGGCAGGCCGTTGTCCTCGATTTTTTCAGGGTGGCACACTTCCCCAAAGTGCTTGGTGCCATAGATTGCACCCATGTGGCCCTACGTCCACCTAGGGCCACTGAGCGCATCTACCGAAACCGCAAACACTGGCATTCCATCAATGTACAGGTGGTATGCGATGCAAAGGGAATCATCACCTCTGTCTATGCAGACTACCCTGGCTCCACCCATGACAGTTTCATATACAGAATGTCCGCCCTGAGCCGGGCCCTGGAAGCTGGGCAGCATGGCGACACATGGCTCCTAGGTGAGTACAAATGCCCTTGCACATGCATGCATGTCACACACACACACACACAAATACACAAACCCCAATAATCACAACCATTTACACCTCCCCAGGGGACAGTGCCTACCCTCTGAGCAACCACATGATGACGCCAATCCGGAACCCCACCACACCACCCCAGGTAAGATACAAAGCCACCCATATTGCAACCAGGGCCATAGTGGAGCGCACATTCGGAGTGCTCAAGTCACGTTCCCGCTCCCTTGACCGCTCTGGCGGGCAGCTACTCTATGCACCCCCAGTAGTGTGCAGGATCATTGTGGCAGCATGTGTCCTGCACAATGTTGCAACACGGCAGGGCGTACCGGTGGACATGGTGGTGCCCCCAGATCCCCAACCACAGGCACAAGCGCTGCCCATTGGAGGGGACAGGGCACGTGGCGAGGAAGCCCGGACCCAGCTTGTGGCCACATTTTTCACCTAAACTCCCACCCCTGCGGAGTGCACACAGGCCTGGCACATACCAGGTGACAATCGATGATGACAAAGAGACAGTCAACTGTCACAACCCTACCACCCTGAGATAGTTGCCATGGAAGTGCCACATCGTCTGCATCCCTAGCTACTTAAACACAAGCTATCCTGTGTGACCAAAAGGCACACATATGACATGGCATGATATGGCATTTGTAATGTGCCTATACACAAGTGTTTCAAGGTGCGACGAGGCAGGGAGGGGGGAACAAAGGAAGACAGACAACGATACTACTAGGCCAGGTGTCATTTAGATTGTGCAAGTGCAGGGGTAGGGGGAAGGGAAAAGTGCAAGGGGAAGGAGAGGGGGGGAGTGCAGTACAGGGTAAGTAGACTAAAAATCAAATAAATAGGCCAGCTGGTGGCAACTGCAAAGGTAAGTGCAGACAAGTGCTGGGAAGGGGGGGGGCTGTAGGGATAGAGAGACAGTCCCGCAGTGCAGGGGTTGCCAGGGAGGCAGTGCAAGTGGAGAGTGGCTGGGCCAGGGACCGAGGTCGGTGAGAGTGGCCCAGTTGCAGATCCAGTGCAGTTCCAGTGAAGAATTTTGCAAGGGAGAGGCAGAGAGAAAGCAGAAGCAAAGAGGAAGGTCTTGAGGTGCTTCCGGAACCGGAGATGGTTCTCCTCAAGTTCCAGTGAGGCAGGAAGGCTGTTCCAGAGGGAGGCCCTTGCCGCGGGGAGAGATCTACCCCCAGCTAGTTGCTTTGAGAAGCTGATGACCCTGACATGCAAGGTGTGAATCACACACACCTGCAAAACAGTCCATGGCCATCACTGTTATGTCACTCAAACCCTCCCAAACAACAACATGACATGGCATGCAATACCCATACACCAACACAGTACCAATAAGGTACACATTGCCATGTCAAAAATGGACAGTGGCATCAAACAATGATGCCTGACATGGAATCAGATGAAATGACTGACCAACAACCTCCCACCTAAAATAAGTCATTTCCAAATGCATTACAAAGGTTGTAGACGTAACATAACAATGAATACCTGTCTACATGCACATAGTACATTGCAAAATCAACACTGCAGCCTCTGTGTGCTGTGTCCAACTCTTGCAACACACTGCTCAGCGCACAGCACAGTGAACAGCCATTGTGTGTGATGCACACCCTGAGCATCACATCTAAGCAACAGACCACATCAAAAAGCAAATTAGGCATGTACAGGGTCCATAATTGGTCACAGAACATGTGCTGCAGGGACACAGTGGGCACCAGAAGGCAAACAGAGTGTACACATGGATATGCAAGGGTGGTTGTACATGTAGTGCATCATAGTGCAAGTGTGTGGGTCAGTAAGGACATGCACTCAACATATGCATGTGCAATCAAGTGACCATCAGTGTCCTCTACACATCACATGTGAACATTCACCATGGGTACACCGCAGCATATCAAACCACAACTATCCCCTCACACCTGAAAGGTAAACACAACACATGAACAGGCATTGATCAGCAGAACACAACATGTACATAGGATACCACCATTAAAATGTCAGGGTTCCCATCACACTGCAGGGCAAGGCAACTATCAACAACAAACCCCCCCCCTCCCTCACAAATGACCATGAGCCACTGAACAACTGCACCTGGGTCATGGAGCCTTCAACCCTCAATTTCACCTGGCCACAGGATCACCCTTCCCCTTCGTCACCATCTCCCACCTTGTGTGTAAAAAGGTGCCTGCACCCTCAGAGTCCACCCTCATTTGCAAAATCACAAAATCCAAGTCAGAAAAACGAACAAGAACACCCTCCAGTAGATGACTTGACGTAGCAGTACCTCACAAAGGCCAAGTACTACCACAATGAAGTAACAACCAAGGTAGCACAGTAAAACAATGTCACAACAGGATGTGAACCATGTGTGGTACATAACATAGAATGATGCACCATGAACGGATGTGTACTGTCACAGGTCCCATGTACAGGCGCGGGAGTGTCACGAAACAACCACCCCCACCGTGTCCCAGGTGCCTGCAAAGTCAAACTCACACAGGCCTCTGAGACCCTGGTGGGGGAGGAGGGTCAGGGATATGCAGTCGGGACAGGTGTTGGCACACTGGATAACTGGAATGAGTGGCAGGAGAGGGGAGGAGGAATGACACATGAAAGTAGGGAATGCACGAAAATGTACTACCTGCATGAACACATTCACAATCCGAACAAACTTGGACATCATTGTCATGGCCTTCTGTAGTCCAGGCTTAGGAGTGGCACGAACCAACCACCCCCTCTAGGGTTTTGGCGCCTGCAAGTTTGGGGCTTACACAGACATCCACAACCCCAGCGGGGAAAGAGGGTTAGGGAACGTTGCTTGGATAGGTACGGGAAGCAGGAACACCGGGTAGAGGGTACAGGGTTTAAAATTGGATAGGACTCCGGGTGATTAGGGGAAAACAAACATACCAAATTGATTTACACATCCATCCATGCATTAGTGCACCCCCCAGCAAGCCTATGCAGAGCACTTTGAAAGAAAAACAACAAGACACTTAGCTCTGGTTTTGAGTGCTGGCCTCCTGCCTGCTCACTCTCAGGTCCGGTTACAGGAGCACTGCAATGCTGCAAAGAGAGCCACAGTTAATAATCTGTACGTGCCCATTACACAAAAACACACCACCAAACATGCCCCATAGCAACAAACTACTCTACAAACAGACAATCTGGTGTAGATGCTTCATACCCATATATAACATTACCCCTGTGTTGGGTCATACACAGTCAATGCAGTAAGTCAGCCGCCGGTGGGTGCGTGGCAAATGGAACACCAATGTGTCACAATTCATACAACATGCAATGTTCCCTGGGTAAGCAGACAGACCCATATAGCAAGGCATGACTTCAGAACAAGTCGTGTTCCACCATGACCGAAACAAAGTTGGCAGTGCATGTATCAAAATGTACATGGAAATGAAATGCACTGCACCCGAGTATGTCCCTTGCTGTATGTCCCTGTGACCTGCCCCTTTCCATGTCTCGGAAGGCTACATGGTTGATACAAGTTCCTCAATGGACCTTGGTGTACCGGAGGGTATGTGCCACTGCCCCTGCAGGTGTCCCAGACAACCTTACAATCAACAGCCATCAGTCCACCAACACATCTGAGCTGCATTGTGTGCTTCAACACCAATATTCGTCCAAGCTCACCCTCAGTGCTGTGACTAAGCCTGCATGTGCAACTCGCCTGGTGCAAGCTTTGCTGTGTTGTGGCCCTCCTGTGCTGCTCACCTTGCCTGGAGTTCCTTGGAACATGTCAGCAGTTCTAGGATGTAGATCTGCAATCCCTGTGCCTCTGCTTGTGCACACATGTGCATGTGGGCACCAACAAACGTGTCCAGAATACAGACGTCCAATGGGCCATGTCTGCTGGCAAAGGTGCTCTGGAGGCTCATCCCCCTGCAGAAAGGGCATCAAACACATGATTAATGCTTTAAAGTCATCTGTGTGCGTCTCTTCAGGCATCTCATTACTGGACCATGTCAGAGACTTACATCAGAAATCACACCATCAGTCCGTCTTTCACATCCAAAGTGTGGAACACACTATCTACGGCATGAATTGCAACAAGTACGTGTACAGTAAAGATAAGAAACATACTACACAATGCATAGCAATTAATGTACACATTAATCATGAAACACCCCATCTAGCAAAAGCTGAACAGTGGACAATAACACCGCAATCATCCCCACTAGGGGTGTCAACACAAGTCACACAGCACCAGACATGCCACAAATATGACAGTCCAAAGCCCTTGTGTAATAGGTTGTCACACCAAACCATCCTTGCGAGCCCATGAATAAGAAAGGCAGGAGTGGCATATGTGAGTCAAGGACCCCAAGCAGCAAACACATACACAAGACAAGCCTGAAGGTCCCAGCTGGAACAGACAGTGGATGCCTTCAAAAGCCATAAAGCACCGCACCGTCACATGAAAGCACAGTAGACAAGCAATTTTAAACTATATTAACTAATTACACTAACTATGAAAAACCTACATTACCTAATTAAACTAACTATCAAACAGAAACTTAACTAACTAAACTAAAAGAAAAATCAAAAATGGCCACATACGACCCGGGGGGGAGGGGAGGCACCCAGGAGGGGGGAGGTACAGGGTGCTGCTCAACACCCACATGCGATGATGCTGAGCCAAAAAAAAAACCTCCATGGGCTCAACGCCTGCACAGCCCGACCTATGTGGGAGATAGATGGTCGTCCGAGTCTGGCTCATCCTGGAAAGGAGGATGTGGCACAGTAGCCTGGCCACGCCTAGCCGCAGCTTGCCCCTCGTCGGCAGCAAGTCTGCCGGACGGGTGAGACTGGTTCTGTGTGGCGATGTGACGTAGGTCTGCATGCAGAACCTCACATGATACACGTGCTTCCTCTTGCAAGGTAGCACGTGTAACACAGAGTTCCTCCTGCAAGGCCTGGCTGGACAACCGCTGCACCTCCCGGCAAGCCTGTAGCTCAGCCACGATGGTACGCTCAAGCTGTGCAAACCTCTCCTCTGCCCGCTGCCTCTGGGACATCATAAGGACACCCAGAGTGGATTTGAGGGAAGCATACTCCTCCCTCAGGGCATCCATGTGCGCCTCGGCATGAGCAGCAATTGCTTGACGCAGAGATGACATTTCAGCCTGGCGTGCCCTGTCTGAGGCCGCCATGCCCAGCCTGAGCGAGTGGGCCGTGGATGGTGCCGCCTGCTGCTGGAGAAGCACCTGCCTAGCAGGGGGGAGCACAGATCGGGCCACACGCTCCATGCTCTCAGTGATGTTCTCCATTGCTGCCCCTTGCTGTTCTGAATTGGCAGTCATGTCTTGCTCCCACTCAGTATACTGCGGTTGTGAGCGGCGACCCCATTGCCGGGCTTGGCCCCTGCGGGACCAAGGACCGGGGGTCCTCGCTGTGTTGGCACCGCCTGCGGCTGCACGACTACATGCCTCCATCGACGTGATGTCCCAGGCACATCAGTGACTGGTGTGGAGGGTGACCCTGCGTCCCAATCCACCACGGGCGGAGGAACCAAGACTGTCTGATCCCTCAGTGCAGGTGTCGCAGACAGAGGAGTGTCCACATCAGAATCACTCACCCCTGACACATGGACTTGATGCTCATCCAACTCAACATGGACGTCAGAGTAGTCATCAAGGCTGGACTCATAGGCAGCCAGAGACAAGATGGACTGTAGCACTTGGGGGTTTTCGTGGCCTACCACCCCACGACCCCCACTTGTGCCGGGTTGATGTAGTGGTAACAACCCTGTGTCTGGCATGACAACACCATCCTCCGCCTCCAATGCGTCATCACCTGAAAAATAGAGAGAAAAAAGTTTGCTACACATGTCAGAAGCACACAACACACACACACCGACAACAAACACATCAGGCAGACATGTGACACACAACATATAACCTGGAATGCATGCTGGGTCAACTTTGTATTGCTTCTGTGATCAGACCTGTTGAAAGGTGGCAGTTTCCGTGGAAGTGGGTCTATGCAGTGCAGAAAATGTGTACGCCACTCACTACCTACATGTACAAGGACTCCATGGTGTGTGCCAGGAAATGTGAAGGCATTGCAAGGTCAAATTCAGGCATCACATGCATTGTGCATTCAATGTGTACCATATCTAGAAGCCAAGCACCCCTCCACCCCAGTACAAAAGCAGGGATGCCTAGCATGGTATCAAAAGGCTGACCATACACCTGTGTATTGACAGGCAGTGTTGACTGGCATCAACAGCTTAATGTGATTCAAGTGACAACACTGCAAATGATGATGGGACAGTAAGCAGGACACATGATGAAAACTCTGGAGGCTGCCCACGTGTGAAGAAGACACAACAACAGTTGGACAGAGTCATTGGCCATTGAACAGGCTGAGGCCTGTGAGCCACACAGATTGTCAGACCCTAAACATGTGTGCAACGCAGTACTGAGCCACAGTTGACATGGGAAGGCTGATGAGATGCCATGCAATGTATGCCACCCAGGACTTGTATTACAGTGATCATCCAGTCAAGGACACATAGGGGCATGCGTGCAATGCACATGGAGCATGAATGGGCACTCATGTCCCTGCGGGACATCTGACCTATGCACAGTACAAGTGAGATACCCTGCATCAAGTACTAAGGCTGTACCACACGACATATGTCTGGCAGATTGTACGCTGGAAGTTAGCATCTACACACGACGCATGAATAGGAAAGTGCACATTGGCAAGATTGAAGCAGACCAGTGGAAAGGTGGAACTGGGGTGCAGAGTGGCGGAGGAGTGGCAAGGGAGCATGCCTACATGGAGTCCCCGCATGCAGGCAGAGGAGACATGCACGTCAGTCATGCAATGACATTGTGCCTGGGCTGAGAGGAAGGTCACCCCACGCCACATGCAGAAGGGCCAGTGAGCTGGAACATGGACCGGAGGGGCATACTTGTAACCAGCATGTCAGTAGGGTGCAATAGTGGTGATGCAGACAATCCCCGTCTGCTCCACATGTCCACCATCCAGCAGAGCAGACATGCATCACGGAAGCATTGCATTACTTACACATCAGAACCATGTACACGTCACATGTAGTGGCAATCATGCACAACACATCCCACAAGTGAAACACACACATCCTCAACAAACACGCACCAACACTCACTGGACTGGGCATCAAAGTCCAGCATCTCTCCCACTCCTTCGACCAATTCAGGTGGTATGAACTCCGCAACGAGTGCCTCATGCGGAGTGAGCTCTTCCTCCTCTGGTGCAGGCCCACCGCCAGTCACCAGAGTCAAGTTGTAATTAGAGGCATGCTTAGCCTTAGTGCTGCGTTTGATGTCATTCCAACGCTTTTTGCACTCTTGCGCCGTGCGCACCTCATGGCCGAATGAACTGACATGTTCCGCAACATGCTTCCAGTGGGTGTCACGTTGGGCAGCCGTAGTCTGACTATTGGCACCCACTAGCATGTCACGGCTGTGGCCCCGCACGTAGCCCACGAGGAAGTCCAGTTCCTGCTTGCAGAAAGGCTTCTTCCTAGATGTGCAGGAGGTCGTGGCTGTGTGTGGGGTCCCAGCCTGTGCTGCAGGTGCAACCTTCCTATTCTTGGACTGTGGCGAAGACCCTGGCTGGCTAATGCCGCCCTGACCAGTATGGCCAGTGGGTTCGGTGGATTGAGCCAAGGGAGTGGCAGGTGGAGGGACGACCAAAGGCCTGACTTGTGTCAGTGGCATCTGGGTGCCCTCTAATGGACCCTGCGCAGCAACATCAGCTGTTTGGCAGACTCACAACCGGGGGTGTTGTTGGGTGCATCTACCCCTGCACTCACCAACACCCGACTGTTCGGGGCAGCAGATGACATAACTGCCCCAGGGACACGTGTCTACGTCTGAGGAGCCCTGCCTGACCCTATGGTTTCCCTCCTGGCCTGTTGGAAATCTACCAAGGGCTCCTCAAGTGCCAACGCATCCTGCGCTGGCAGACCCTGAGCCTGGGTGGCGGTGTCCACAGCTGCACCTGCAGCTACCACTACCCTTGGGCCCGTGGCAGTCAATGGAACGGACTGCTGTGTCACACGGGTGCCAGTGCCAGATGCAGAAGCTGCATCCCCCGGAACCACAGGGGGTGGTGGCATGACTGCACCGACACATGGCACAACATTGTGATCAAGTTGCGCACCCCTGCCTCTTCCCCCTCTGTGGCCGCCCTGGACACCCTGGAGTCCCCCTACTCCCTGGTCACCAAGGCCATGTCCCCGACCACGCCCGCCACAAGGAGTATGCCCAGCTGAGGCGCCCCTCACCTTTGGTGTCCTCGCAACCATGGCACAGATGTAGTAGTGCCGGCACAGATGGAGTAATGCCAATGGGAGGTGTACACCACAATTGACCTGGGCAATTGGGGTGAAGGGGGTGGGAAGCAACATGTTAACAGCCCCCCTGCACCTGCAAGGCTGTATGTGACATGAGTGGGGGCCTGGTGGAGGGTGCCCCACAGTGCTGGGGGGTGCTGGGGGGTGGGGGGTGGGGGTGCAGGGGGACATGAGTGGGGGCTTGGTGGAATGTGCCCCTGGATGCTGGGGGTGGGGGTGCAGGAGGACATGAGTGGGGGCCTGGTGGAGGGTGCCCCACAGTGCTGGGGTGTGGGGTTGCAGGGGGACATGACTGGGGGCCTGGTGGAGGGTGCCCTGCACTGCTGGGGTTGGAGGAGCTGGGGGACATGAGTGGGGGTGCAGGGTAGTCCCCTGTGGTGTGGGCTGCCTGCAGGGACCGTGGAGGTTGTAGAGCGAACACCTGGGAGGACCCACAAGGCCAATTCACGTGTAGTACTCCACGGAACCCCTGGAATACACGTACCCTGCTGAATTCACGTGTGTAACTTCCTGCGCACCCCGAAATACATGTACCCAGGACATTCACGTGTGAAACTTCCAGCGCACCCCTGATATACACGTACCCTGATGGAATCGCGTGTAAAACTTCCCGCGCACCCCAGTAATACACGTACCACGCTCTCACAGGGCCAATCGTGTGTGAAACTTCCCGCGCACTCCAGTAATACACGTACCCTGCTGAATTCACGTGTGTAACTTCCTGCGCACCCCGGAATACACGCACCCAGGACATTCACGTGTGGAACTTCCAGCGCACCCCTGATATACCTGTACTCTGATGGAATCGCGTGTGAAACTTCCCGCGCACCCCTGAAATACACGTACCCTGCTGAATTCGCGTGTGAAACTTCCCACGCACCCCAGTAATACACGTACCACGCTCGCACAGGGCCAATCGCGTGTGAAACTTCCCGCGCACCCCAGTAATACACGTACCCAGGACATTCGCGTGTGGAACTTCCAGCGCACCCCTGGAATACACGTACCCAGCTGAAATCGCATGTGAAACTTCACGTGCACCCCTTATATACACGTACCCTGATGGAATCGCGTGTGGAACTTTCCGCGCACCCCTGAAATACACGTACCCTGATGAATTCACGTGTGTAACTTCCCGCGCACCCCGAAATACACATACCCAGGACATACGCCTGTGGAACTTCCAGCGCACCCCTGGAATACACGTACCCAGCTATATTCGCGTGTGAAACTTCCCACGCACCCCAGTAATACACGTACCACGCTCGCACAGGGCCAATCGCGTGTGAAACTTCCAGCGCACCCCAGTAATACACGTACCCAGCTGAAATCACGTGAGGAACTTCACGCGCACCCCAGTGATACCCATACCCCGCTTGCCATGCTGGTACAGGGTTAGCGCAGCCCTTTGCGCTGGATTAAGGATTTTGATGGCTTTTCCCTGAGCAAGGGGCGTTCTTGGGGGCGTAACTGGCGCTGCTGCAGGGTCGCTGCGCCACTGTGCGCCACGGCTGATTTTGGTGGCTGGAATCCATGAATACGCTGTGCGCGGAAATGTATTTTAGCGCACGCGGCTGGCGCAGGGATTCGCACGTGCACACTGTGAGCCAGCCGCGTGTGCCACTTGTGCGCTGAATTCTATGAATTACCCCCTAAATGTTTGTCATTTGCACAGCAAGGTGCAAAGTGAGTAAACTCTGGCTGGCATGCTTGCATCCCAGGCCGTGTTTGGTTTTCATTGTGGGCGCTACTTGCTATGCTTGCATGGCAAGCGTCCCTCACAATTACAGTTAAACCTTCCCAGACATGCTCACATGTAGTGTAGGGTTTAATTTCAATTATGAACAATGCTTACCATGCATGCATGGTAAGCATTGTTTACAATTACAATCATGGTGCAGTAAGCTGGCAAACTTCTTAGGGATCTCCAGCATTTGTACCGGCATTAAAAACAATGATGGCGTAAATCCTTGAACATTTGTATGGCCGAGAGGAAAGGGGTGGCGGAAAACACAAATTGCATGTGCCCTTCCTCTCCCCATACACATGATTGAAAATGAGTCATGGCATGAATGGAAGGCATTAACGCCTTACTAAAGGCTTTTACACCTTCAATTCTCGTTATGGCTCAGTGGCTCAGTGGAACATGAGCTCCATTGTGCAAATGAGTGCATTGTGTACACATGAGCTCCATTGTGTACCCCTTACTTGTAGCTCCATTGAAGGTATTTTGTTTTGGGCAAAAAGGTGATATTGTGATTTCCCCTGCGGCAGATCAAAAGAAGCGACTTCAGGAGCTACAGGTTTCTGGAGAGCCAAGGAAGTGTGAGCTGAAGATGGTGCTTTAACTCTGAAGATGTGTATTGAGGCTATGTGTCTAGATGGGAATTTAGCTCACACGTTAGAGCACTTGCTTAGCATGCACGAGGTAGCAGGATCGTTGCCGCATTCTCCACCAAGAGACGTTTTCTTCCATTTGACTATTTTATTCAAAACTCATCAATCCTCGCAAATTAGGAATGTGTTTGCTTCAGGGTTTTTACTATCATTCCAAATGTCTTCCGCCCGTGTTCTACTATCCACATTTCCACACGAGGGCCGGCAACTGGCATGATACTATGCAATAGAAGTATAGCATGGCATTATTGACATGTACATGAAATTTCCCTTTGATGACACTCAGCACTGTAAACCTTTTATTTCATTTGAAAAAGATGCTTCAGATTATTGTTTCAAAGTGTGCTGCCTACTTAAGTATGCTCTTTTATTTCGTTTTCATTGGAGCAGGTCAGAGCTAGCAGAAGACTGCGTCTTGTCTGCAGGAGCTTAGATTCCAGAAAGCATATTTTACCTGTGTTTCTGATCACTCATCTGTGTCTCTTCAATGACATGAGGTGTTGCTGCACTTTGCAGTCTCCTGGCATTTACATGCTGCTACCATCAGGGCACATTCTGGACTACACAGCGCCCAGCAAAATACTAGCAATACAAGTGCAGGAGGCACTCAGTTTCATAGCTCCGTGTGGAGGGGGTACGAGAGTGACACTCAGTTTCTTGTCCCAAACCTCACACTGCGCTGCTGAAAGGTCACACACAATGCATCTATTTTGCCCAACCCTAATCCGTGCCTGTCTGACTCCGTCCAGGCGTATTTTTGTCATTTATTCAGTGCTTATCCTGTATCTCAATTAGTTTACAGTGCTGTCTATGTCTCTAATCCAAAAGATGCCTTTTTTCTACCCGTTGGGAAGATGCTTCTCAAGCAGAGAAATTGCTTGATCTTTGATCCTGCCTATCCTATTGTTCATGTTTCTCAGCCAATTCTAGGGTCTCCCATATTATGTTATGTTATGTTAGCAATTCTTATAGAGGGCACGTTCGCCCGAAGGCATCTTGGCACTAGGATACTAGGCCATCACCATCACACTGGCAGTAATAAAATGGAGCGTTTTAAGGAGATGACAGAATTGCAGGTGGTGCTCTGTGCTCTGAAGAGCTGCTGGGAGGTCATTTCAAAGAATTCCTGCCACCACAGAGAAATCTCGACAATGTTTGGGGATGACCACAAAATTGTATATCCTAGATCGCAGCGGTTGACCTGAAGTGTATGGCAGACATGTATCCCATAGATACTCAGCCAATTGCAGATTGAAGGCCTGGTGAACCAAGCAAAGGGCTTTGAACATAATCCTCTTGTCCACTGGCAGCCAGTGAAGAGAAAGGGTAATCAGGAGGATATGAGCTTCATAAGGAGAACCTGTTGCTATCTTGCTGCCATATTCTGCAAACGCTGCAGCCTCTGCACTATACCCTTTCCCTGGGCCAGATAGAGGGCATTGCAGTATTCAATGTAGCTAGAAATCAGGGATGCCACTACCTGAGGGCAAAGAGCAACAGGAAGTAAGGGAAGTATCTTTCAGAGTACCTTCAGGGAGTAGAAGCCCATTTTACAGACCACGCTCACCTGAGCAGCCATTGGCAGGGAAGAAGAAAGATAAACATCCAGGTTCATCGCAATGGACACAGGGAAAGGAGAGTCGCCTAGGTCAAATGACAAAAAAGAAGAAACCCAAGAAATGGTCATAAAAAGGGAACCCACCACCAGTATCTCCCAAGGTCAGCAACTCCCAAGGTCCTCCAGTATCTCTGTCTTGTCCCTGAACAGTTTTAACCAGTTGCTATCCATCCAACTCTTCACGGTAAGCAGACACTTGCACAGCCTGGTCGACACCTCTGTCTGGCCCTGATCTAACTGTTCCGAATCTGGGTGTGGTTGGCATAGGCGAATCTGAAGCCCATTATCTCTAGTCATATGATCTAGTTTCCTAACTCCAAGGATTTACTTGTAACCCTGTCCTTTCTGCTCTACTTGTCCATTCTCCTTATCCTTGATGCCAATTCTCCACTCAACACACATATTTAAATTGTTGGGTTTAAAGGGGGGGCACCTTTATTCTTTGCCAGCATAGTTACTAACAATTCTCCTCCCTATTCTAAGGGGAAAGGTTAATTAAACAAAATTTGAATATTTCACTTTTCAGTTAATATTTAACTAGGACACTGTGGACATTAATATATCACTAGTACATTTAGAGCAATACTAAGTTTGGTGTCAAAGGAAAGGGTTTGGAAATAGGACAAAGATCAAGCAAATATTCTGAAGCAGGTAAGTAGTTTGTTAACTCCCCAATGCAAAGTAAATTAACCCTTTCCATGAGGAAAGGTAAAGCACAAGGTCAGAGGTAAGAAGAGTTTTTTCAGGGATTCAGGTCAGCCAATGTTAATTGAGAAAAAGTCTAGGTGATCTGAAGCACTTCTTGCAGGTAATTAAAAGTCTTGCACAATGTTTTAGAAGTCTTTGTATAAAAAATCGAATCACTTTATGGCCACAATCTGGGAGGTGTGTGAGAGGCAAAGCTGCAAGCAACTCTGCAAAAGCAACCAAGACCAGTCTCAACTAAGAACATGCAAGGCTAAACAACAAGAGGTAAATCCCCTTAGTTTTGGTTAGAGGAAATTGGTTCCAGCTGGCTTCTGTTGCTATGTAGGTCTGCAGATCCTGTGGTTCATGGACCTCAGTCATGGGGACAAGAGGGAGGACTTCTGGGGACTCCTGCACTACAAACTGAAGGTCAGCGGCAGCAATGGGCACACTTCAAATCAGTGGCACTTTGCGGTTTCAGCTTGTTGCGTCTCTCGCAAATAGCAACACTGCGGTCTCGGATATCTCGGATATCACCTTGGACTTTCCTCACATCTGGGGTCCAGCACTCTGCTGAGGTGGCTTAGGCTTGGTCAGTCCTGCTTCCTGGGAGTCTGGAGGATCTTCCTGAAGCCCGGGTCCAACTTAAAGACACTCACTCGATTTTGGTGTTCCTCGCCCTGACACTTCTGTTCCTGCAGCAATTACAGCCAGCTTCGAGAGGATTTCCAGATGAGCTCGTCTTGGGGTCGATTGGTCCCACCAACACAATGGGAGAAGTCGTACTTTGCAGATTTTCTCTGTTCAAGCCGACTTCGGAGCTTCAGCACTGCAGCAGGGCTTTAGCGGGCAAACCAATGGTCCAGGAGTTGCAGCAGGCGTCTCTTCCAAGTTCTTCTCCAGATTCCTTTGTCCAGTGGTCGACTCTGCCTTCCAAGCAAAAAGCCTTGCCTTTTATGAAGGTTTCTCCCATTCATTTGCAGCCTAGCTGTCATTCACACAGCAGGCTGGCTGTCCCTTTAGGACAGTCCTCCAGCCAATCACCCTTGTGTGCATTCCTGTAACCAAGGAGACTTTGGGCACTGCCCTCGCTTCCTGCCCTGCTAGACACGCTGGAGCCAGAGGCGGGCTCCACTCATGAATCCCGCCATAGACAAAATGAACAAAGGGACCAAACCTGGTTTGGCATGCAGAGTAAATCTCAAGAATGACCTTTCCAACAAGAAATGGTGAAAAAAGAATACCGGGCCGTTTTGAAAAATGGGCACCCGTGGGTGCTTTACTGTTGCTGCAAACACAGCCTGTGGTAAAAACACACAATGGTAGTAAAATGTAACCCACTTCCACCAGCCATTAATTATGGAAAGGGTAACATAAACATGTTACATGAGAAACTAGACAAAGGGGATTCTAAGCAACCCCTCCAGCCCCCTATTGTAAGATAATGTGTGCTGGGTCTAGAAAGTTACAAAATGTAAGTAAAGTCGATTTCACTTCACTGCTCTTGGAAACAGTAGTTTCACCAAGAGGAGGTATTTAAATCTTTGGGACATCTAAGAGACTTCCCTGTGCCACTGCACTGAAGGTGCTGTGTGTCACAATGTAAAGATGATGCCTATGGAGTGTGTTGTCAGACTCCAAAGTCAAAAGAAACACACACAGAGTCCAAATCACAGAACAATACATGAACGAGTGGGGAAGAGGTCTCACTCTCTCTAGGTTAGGAATGACCAGTTATAGAGTCCAGCAAAAAGAGCTGGTGGTCTCTAAGGTAGAAGGGAATTAGCACATTTCTGAGAATTCTCCCTAACAAGTCCGAACACCCAGAATGAATGAAATACTGCCAGTGTGACAAGTTCTGCCCAATCACTTCCATAAATTGTATCAATTGTGTAAGTGCATCCACAAAAACAATGCACCCACACAGAAGTGCAACTACACATGCACACACATGTGTATGGACAGACACACACCTGGACAAACTTTTACTGTGACTCAATGTCCTCCCCTCAGTAAAACTGTTTCATATATGCAAAGACCATGGCGACCAATAATACAAACACAAAATGAAAGACAATGCACATGCTTACCTGCTGACAGAGCTTGCATGATGTGATTCACTCATCAACTCAGTCGGGAACTGTACCTCCTAATACATGAAAGGAGGGCAGGTGCCTGGCTAAAGGCATGGGGACCAGGGACGTGAAAGGATGCAGGGTGGACCTCCTATGTGGTGCAGTCAAGGGATGAAATAGAATCACTGCAACAACATGGGACAGTGCAATGCAACTGCCATAGTTCACAATCATGCACACAGCACACATGTGTCAATCAGATACCCATTGTTACCTGCACATCCCATCCTGTCCACTTCAGTGCAGCCATGGTACTTGACACCACCGTGCCATGGTACTTGACACCACTGCGCATGGCTGCATGCCCACAACTGAATGTATCATGCCTTTGAGAGTGCAACTGCACATCTCAAGGGAAAATATTAAAAACTAAGAACAGTACAGAACAAAAACATATGCCAACATCTTGGCCAGGTGAACAACAACCAAAATTGTCCATGTCAAATCAAGGGGCCAAAGAATCAAAACAAATACCACACAAGTTATGTCCAAAAGAAAAGAAAAAAGTCCATCCTGGACTGGGAAGGAGGGGAGTTCTCCCTCAAGGGGAAGGTATATGGTGTAAAATTCCCCTTCATGGGCTCATGGACCTCACTGCAACAATGGACCTGGAGACTGGCCTGTGCTGCAACCACAATCCTGCGGTTGATCTGCAGGTGGGTGTAGTGCTGGAGCCCTATAACACAGTACTGAGGCCTGGTCTTCACTGGCCACGGGCCAGTCATGATACAGTTGAATGCACCAGCACAGTCAGGGTGGTGAGGTCTCCATGCATATCCTCAAGGATGGCTGCAGAGTCTGTATGCATGCTCGCCGATGATGTATTGAGTTGCTCTGAGAGTGTCTGCCTGAAGGCATCCATCTCCCTGTGGATCAGTGTCCTTGTGGCTGCGAGTTCGTCATGGATTTCAGTCCTCATGGACTGCATCTCAAGCCTCAGGTCCTCTCTGTGTGCCTGAGCATCTGCATGCAGGGACCCCTGCCGACTCCTCAGATACGCCTGTTGGCCCTTGATGATGGCCTCCATGCACAGTCTGTGGGAGTGGCATGAGTAGCGGATGACATGCAGTTGTTGCTCTACCCGGGACGCGGGTGAGATCATGGTCTTGGCCATCTTATCCATGTCCTCTGAGATTTTGTCCAACACATTGCGATGCCAGAGGGCGGCACGCAACATCTGCTGCTCCCACTGTGTCTCCCAGCCTGCACACATCCACCACCTGTGCAGGCCCATGTGAGGCCAGATGCAAGGGATGATTCCCGTTGCTGTGGTCCCCCTGTCGTTGGCTGTAGGTCTGCAACCCTCCCTTGGACATCAGCCCCAGGACCTAATGCCAATTCATGGGAGGCTGGCTGCAGCCATAACCACCACACACGGGGGGCCACCACTGACTGGCCTTGTGAGGCCAGTTGCACCGCCACCGAATCATGGGTCCCATCTGATTCACCCTTTGCGGCACTCACCTTCACCCTCTTTGAGGCATACACATCTGGTTCAGCATCAAAGCCAGATGAGTCGAAGAGTCTGCAGCACGACTACAGATGTGTTATGGCCACTGAGCAAGGACCACTAGCTCCATCATCTAAAGGGTCCAGGTGGACCCAGTCCTGGTGCCTTTGGCGCCAGGCTCATGAGAAAGTGTGCTCTGCACACTTTATTTCTAAGGCACATGCTATTTCCTCCCCAGCAGGTTCCCCACGTGGATCCAGGCCGGGCGTGGCCATAGGGAAACATTGGGCTGCACATGCAGCATCCTTTGGGAGTGGCAAGGTGGGGCCACAAGGCAGAGCCCAGGGGGCATGGCTGAGATCAGGCTATTTAAGCTTGCCCCGCCCGTATACAAGCACTTCACGTTAGTCTGCTTCTTGCAGCATAACGCTCATCTCCACCTGAAGTGCACTTACCTGATTCCAGCAATACCATCGCTTGAAGCACAGTTTACCTGACTCCAGCACGTCATCTTCAGCATGCACCTTACCTGATTCCAGCAATACCATTGCTTGAAGTGCAGCTTACCTGACTCCAGCAACACCATCGGCGGAAGCACATCTTACCTGATTCCAGCCATGCCATCCACTGAAGCGCATCTCACCTGACTCCTGCATTCCCATCACCTGCAGCGTGTCTTACCTGATTCCAACGGTCATTGCAGTTGAGGCGCTTCCTCACCTGTTCCGGGTGTCTAGCGACACAGGAGCTCTTCTCGCCCAGCATCGTCGCTGACCCATCCATCCAGTAACCGCCAGCAGGTCTTCAAATAGCTGCCTCTCGTCAGATGTCACCAGGCCATCCCTGCAGGAGAAAAGGACACACAAGGTTAGAAACTACATAAAGACTTTATGCTAGGTCGCGCACTACTCAATCCTTGTGCTTGGCCTTAAAACCCAATTTACCTTACTGGGACCTCGTAACCACCTCTGGCACCCGTGTGGACTCGCTTCCAACACCGCGACTCCGCTGGGCTCTTCATCACACCTATTGGGGAGAAGGACAGACATTGCAAGAGTTATGGACGATAATCACGGAAAAAAGACATTGCAAAGGAATACGGACACTAATCATTGTTAATAAACACTTACCTTTGAAGTGGATCAGCCACAGCCGGTCTAGGCTGCCACGCAGATGGGCCAGTGAAGTAACTAGGCCCATTAAAGGCGCCCCTTCAGTCGAGAAGCAGGACGGAGAGCTCATCCTCATAAATAAACAGGTGAGACTATATGGGTAGACTCATGCTCACCTCATTCTGGGAAGAAGGGTTTGAGGGACATCACAGTCCAACCGCAGCATTCTCACTACCTCTCGTATTCTCTCAGGAGCAGTCTCAGCAACTAGCGCAGTCCACACTACAGAAGCTGGGGAAGAAGTCTGATCCAGGGGAGCCAAGTCCAGGGAGGGCTCCAACCGTGCCCCAACATCCCTGCAGAGACCAGGTGAGCGTAACAGGATGGTCTGGAGCACAGTGGGTTCTCATGAAGTACAACACCACATCCTCCATTGGTGGTTTGACACATCACTGAAGACATCGTCTTCCTCCTGTTCCTCCTCTGCATCTGGTGCATCCTTACCTGCACATAGACAGAGAAAGACATAATGAGCCATGTGCAACGAGATACAACTGCACATTTGCATCAAAGTGCACTAAGACAACAAATAGCATGACACACAGGCATCAGACATTGGGCATTCACATACTATGAGCTGTAAGCAACGGATGCATGCTATTTGCTGACTGCTGCCGCCCCCCTCCTGGTCATGTCCATGCCAGCAGTGGACACATTGATATACAAAAGTGGCGTAAATTCACAATGATGGGCTATGCATCTAACATGTCACCACACATACCAGATAAAAGTAATGCACATGTGACATTGTAATGCTGAAGGACATCTCATGGCAACAGTCTGCTACCCATATCCACACACACCACCATGGTCAACATATGACACACAAATCAGGATTGGGTTAGAGAACTGGAGACATTGACGTCCTGGGGGAAGGTGAGGAAAGAGAAAAGGTAAGGGGAATTAGCACATTATTTAGAATTCTCCCTAACACTCGTCCCCCCAGACTAAGGGTCAGGGGGATTTAATCCACTCCTGGATGAATCTCCTTACTCCAGTCGGTCAAATATCCTGGAGAGACCATCAGCATTTTGGTGGTGACACCCAGACCTGTGTTCAATGGAAAAATCAAACCCTTGCAGGCTGATTGATCATCTCAGTAGTTTAGGGTTTTCCCCTTTCATTTGCATCAACCATCTCAAGGGTTGGTGGTCAGTCTGAATCAAAAAAGTAGATCCATAAAAGTATGGTCTAAACTTCTTCAGTGACCACACAATAGCAAAACATTCTCTTTCAATGGTTGCCTACCTTGTCTCAGGTTCCTTCAGCTTCCTGCTGATGAAGCAAATGGGGTTCTCCCTACCTTTCTCATCCAGCAGCCTTAGAACTGCACCTATACCTGTATTGGAAGCATCTGTTTGCACAATGAAGGCGTGGTTGTACTCAGGAGCTCTTAAGACTGGAGCTTGACAAAGGGCTTTCTTAAGGCCTTCAAAGGCTTGAGTGCACTCCTCATTCCACCTTATCTTTTTGGGAAATTCGGATGAGGAGATCACATTCAAGGGAGAAGCTATGGTCCCATAGTTTTCTATGAATTTCCTATAGTAACCAGTGAGGCCTAGGAAGGCTCTCACTTGGGTTTGAGTAGTAGGGGTGGCTGCATTTTGTACAGCTTGTTCCTTGCTAGGCAATGGCCTGATTTCACCTCCTCCTACCTAATGTCCAAGGTAGACCATTTTACTCTGACCAATTTGACATTTACTTGCCTTTATGGTCAGATGGGCCTGCTCAAGAGCCTGCAAAACACATCCTAAGTGGTCAACATGTTCTTTCCAAGTAGGGCTGAACACTGCAATGTCATCCAAGTATGCCATGCAGAAGTTCTCATCCCATTCAGAACTTGATTAACCATCCTTTGGGATGTTGCAGGTGCATTCTTTAGTCCGAAAGGCATTACCTTAAACTGGTAGAGGCCTGCTGGGGTGGAAAATGCGGTTTTCTCCTTGCCATTGTCTGTCAGTGCTATTTGCCTATAGCCTGAAGTGAGATCAAATGTACTGAGGTACTTGGCTGAACTAAGTTTGTCCACCAGTTCATCTGTCCTTGGTAAAGGATGGACATCAGTCTTTGGGGCTGCATTAAAGGATAGTTCCGGGACTTTTTTTTTATTGTCCCTACGGTTCGGCCATGTGTTTTTAAGCATAAATCGGTAGATCGTAGAAAACTTTCCTATGGACCTTACCCGACTTTTCGTCCATTAACGCACTCGAAATGAGCCGCCATTTTGTGATAATCCTATCATTTCCCCCCATCGACCTGGCTCACCTGCGTTTGCGGCACTAAATCAAATCCCCCGCCCCTGAGCCTGACATCAGCAGACGCGTACCGCCCATTTCCCAACGCCAAAGCACGTTTCGTGTCAACAATCGCTGCGCCTCAGCTAATGAAGTGTCGCCATGGAACTGGCAGGACGCCTCTTTCCTCAATAAGTATAAACACACCGTTTCACAACACACAGCAGCAGATTTTCGATTCCATTACTCTCTCTGTGTTACTTTGAGTATTCTGTGACTCGTTTCTGTGCTCTGGTCAGCTACCTTCGCCGCTTCTAGGCCTTGTGAACACCTGTACCATCTCTGTAAATTATTTTACTTTCTTTACCACACAATGGCTACAATAATGCTGTATATGTACGAGCCCGAGTACACCGAGGAGGAACTACTGGAAAGGCAAGCACGCGAAAACGATGGGGATTCGGACGGCAGTTGGGTGGACCAGTCAACGGATGAAGAGCCTGGACCATGTCGCATGGACGGCGTCTCCACCTGGTGCACGTGCAATCGGTGCGAGCTAATGCCAACTGAGGAGGAGAACTGCTGCTGCCGTGAAAATTCCGGGTGCTTGGCCTACATTTCGGAAGGCGAGCCAAGTCCGCAATGCATCACCGAGCTGCCAGAGTTCAGGGAAGCCTGCCTCTCACGGACCGTGTTGAGGATGATGATGGTGCTTATGCACGAACTTCGCGGCGCTGTTCGTCCGCGTAATCCGAGTAACGAGTAAGTATACTCTGGTTGTGATGTCAGTGATGCCACTACTATTTCATGGTCATCTCCCACATATAAAATTACATCTACATATCATTCGAACGCATGTAAATTGGTTCCATATTGTGCATTTTCTAGATGGAATTTTTTTCAAAGCAGATTGACATTTTTTACCTGAATCGACATTGATAAGAAAGTTTTGTCATTTTAATACAGTTTGCATCTTTCTTTTTCACAGGTGGTACAGGCTGGTGGCCTATCGTTGCTTCACTTGGTGGCTTCACGGGAGGCTCGGACACCGCGTTCGGAGAGTAATACCTGCCTGTGCGGTACTTGCCATTAGACAACATTTCCCCAGCGACAGTGGACAATACCGCAGATTTTCCCTGGATGTGCTGCAACCGGAACTTTACAATGTGTAATGTTTATTATTTATGTTCAATTGAAATTAAGATCTAAAATAAAACCCAACATATATTTTAACAATGGTTGTTTTGATTTTTTAAATGAATCTAGTGTGTCTCCATTGAATAGTCTTCCTGTGCCTTGTCTTGTCACACCACATGTCTGCACCACAACTGCACCCATATATTCTCCTGGGAGGGTGAGGTATTTATAAACTCACCCCCCTGCCTTCTATGTACTAGATCCTGCAGCCTGCCTCTTACATGCAGTTAGATGGCCTCTCCTTGGTGAGGCCCTGCAGCAAACAAGTTTTGTCTGCACGACCACCGCCCCAATCCACCCCCCCCCGTCCTATCAAAGGCAGTTCGCACCGGGGTACTTGCGCTGGCAAGTGGAGCTGTCAGGGAGCGATAAAGGCCAAGAGGTGCCAAAGACCATGTACACTTCAAAGTGGTCTATAGAGCATGGTTGTTGTTGTTCCCATGTCTACCTCCAGACCCCGTGTCTCCTGCCAAGCATCCCCCCTCACGCTGGACGCCCCCCTGCAATCCACATAAGTGTGTCTCCATTCACGAGTCTTCCTGTGTCTTGTCTGCACGACCACCGCCCCAATCCACCCCCCCGCCCTATCAAAGGCAGTTCGCACCGGGGTACTTGCGCTGGCAAGTGGAGCTGTCAGGGAGCGATAAAGGCCAAGAGGTGCCAAAGACCATGTACACTTCAAAGTGGTCTATAGAGCATGGTTGTTGTTGTTCCCATGTCTACCTCCAGACCCCGTGTCTCCTGCCAAGCATCCCCCCTCACGCTGGACGCCCCCCTGCAATCCGCATAATGCCACGACATATACACGTCATTCATTCACAAACACACCCCTGTTTCGAATTCTTTATAACCCACTTCATATTTCTAATGAGAACTTCTTTGCGCTTTGCTAGTCAACCCTGTGAACTGCTCCCTGTTCTACGACAAGAAACTACTCTGATCCCTGCATCTAACTGTTTGTTCGTCAAGGTAAGGCCATGTACCATAATCATTTTGCGTCCAATTTTTTAATTTATATCTATTTGCTAGTAGTCATCAAATTGCATCCATGTTTTCTTTTCGTTCAAGACAGTACATGTAAGGAACTAGTCACATGTTCTGAGTTTAGTCAAATTATTTTTCTATTTTTTTAAAGTTATTCAAATACTTATCCGCATGTGAATAACGTGTATAGTTCCAAGAACCAAAACGAACCTTGCATTGAACCTTTTATGTGTCATTTAATTTTTTAACACATTGGTATTCATAGAGAATTGTTGATCTTTACTTTTCAGAACTTTCCACAATGCCTGCCTGTTCCATTGGCGGTTGCCCTTCGAAGACCCATAAAAAATCTGAAGGTACTATAATGCATGTTTTCCCTAAGACAATAGATCAGATAAGAGAATGGGTCCGATATTGCGGATATCCACCGTCTGAGCTTGAAAGTAGAGTCCTAGAAGTCTTTGCGGACAAGAGGGGTGATCGATACCGCATCTGCAGCAGGCACTTTAGCTCAGACATGTACTCCACATCATTGCTAATAAAGAAGAAAACACCGCGAGCGACGCGAAAATTGCTCTCAACCGCTATTCCCACTCTATTCGTCCACATCCCTCCACTGGTGAATCAAGTTTACGGATTTAGCTCTCGGCCTTGCGGTAGTGTGTAGCATTAGCTAACAATAATTTCCCCATTTATGTATCCACTCAATATGAAGGCGGAAGATTCTCCATCCGTGTCGTTATTGCAGTCATCAGCCACTTCAAGCGCCTATCGGGTAATCTTACTTAGCTATTCTGCCACTGACTTGTTTTAGGCATGTAAATCAAAAGTTTTAATTTATCGTGTAATTATTTTACCTAATGGTACACCCTAGTACTCGTCCTCTAGTCTTTGTTTTCAGTTATAATTATTGTTATCCAAAATAATGCAAGTACTGTCTTTCAGGGAGATGCTGAGGAGTCCAACGCATTGACGACAACCGTTGATGTCACTCAGATGCTCGAGGTACGTTTCCGGACAGTTCCATCGATGGAGATCATCAGATCTTGCATTCTTGTAGCGTGATTGTTACACACAATGTTTCTTTCATTTTTAGCCATTGATATGTCCTTCTGTCGTCGCCCTCCTATGTGTCTTCTTTTTTCAATATTGTGTTCATTACTAATGAAAGTCCTATGTTTCAGGGAGTCGATGGAGCATTAGTCCAAGAAGAAGGGGGAGCATGCAGTTACGGGTCGGCGCAACAGCTTGCAGAAGTGTGCACCGCAGTTACAGCGTCCCTTGATGTTCTTATGCATTTCGAGGTATGGATACTGACAGTTCGATCAAGCGAGATCATATGACGTGATTACATCCGCTATACTTCCTTCTTTATTAACGCAAGTACTATGTTTCAGGGAGATGACGGAGCTTCTTCTACAAGAACATCACCCCTAGTAGTTGATGCAGATCTCTGGGTGGTGACACTTCCAACGATCGAGCAAATCGAATCATATTTAGATATCCATTATTTATTTTAGACAACTGATCATTTGTGCAGGTCTATTTAGATGAGCCGTTGACGCCTGCACAAAGTTTATGTTCTTTTTAACAAAATAGAAAACCATACTAATGCAATTACTGTGTTTCAGGGAGTTGATGAAGCGTCATCTTCAATAATATCATCAATGGAAGTCTATGCGGAGCCCGAGGTATGGATCTTGACAGTTCCATCTAACTAGATCAACAATGCGTGAATAATTGCTGTTTGAATGTTCTACACAATGCGTTCATTCGTGTTTTGCTATTGAGATGTACGTGGGTATTGGTCCCCAAGTACATTTTGTGTTTTCAATATTATTATACATACTAATGAAAGTTCTATGTTTCAGGGAGTCGATAGAGCGTCAGTGCGTGATGGATGTGCTTATCATGGAAATATAGTCGTTGCTGCGCAAGAGGAAGTGGAGACATGCACACACGAGTCGGAGCAACAGCGTCCAGATGTTGAAGTTCGAGGCAAGAAAGATTCAAAGAAAAGAAAGCAAAAGAAGGTTAGTGTCCTGGTCACTATATTATGTTGTTTTTCACTGTTAATAGTTCAATACTGTAAGTTGTGTTTAAACTGAACATCCCTATTCCAATCTGTCCTCTAGTTGCGAGTGGGTGTACGAACTAGATCCACACAGACAGTGAAGCGAACGAGAGATGTTGCTTGTCAAACCTTTTGGCAGGGACTTGAGACTGGAGATGCATCGTGCCAATGGGAAGAATATGAAGTGATTGACAACGGAGCTATACCACCACCAGCCATTGATAGTGAATGTCCTCCTGGTAGTTCGGATGCAGTCGGAGATCAATTCACAGAATCCACACCCGCAAAAACTAAGACCGCGAGAAAGTTGAAGAAATTGTTGTATTCTCCCATCGCCGGAGAAGGAACAGATGTTGCAATGGAAGAGAATGAAATGGACGACAATGAAACACCATCAATATCACTGAACATAGCGGAAGACGATATCAGAGATTGTACCTTTAATGTGAGTGACATGTCCTCAACGTTACAGGCCGAACCAGCTGGGATGCAGAGTGACAGTATAAGGAAAGAGGCCAAATTCATTGTATTCGATAGTTGTTTGATTGATATTATTATTAGGATGAAATGTGGGCATTCGGTTGGTGGGGAAGTATGTGGGGAGCCATTGATTAATGTGACTCGTGCAATTCGAGGCACTAACCTTAAAATACATGCCACCTGTACAAAATATCATCCTTTCTCATGGTCTGCACAACCCATGCTGGGGCAACTGCCAGCAGGCAATCTACTTTGTGCAGCGGCCGCACTTTTCAGTGGTTCAAGTTTTAAAAAGTTAGAGTATTTCTTTTAGTTTGTGGGAATCCATTTCATTGCGAAAACTCAGTTCTACAAATACCAAACCGATTATCTATTTCCAGCCATTAGCGAAGCTTGGAGAATGGAAAAAATGTCTATTGAAAGTACATTCGCGGGCAAACGTTTCAGGCTAGCCGGTGATGGACAGTGCGACAGCCTAGGATTTTCAGCCAAGTACTGCACCTACCACTTTCAGGACATGGAAAGTAAGAAAATTGTGAGTTCGGTGGTCGTGCAGGTGTCACAAAGTACATCCTCAGTGGCCATGGAGAAAGTTGGCTTTGTAGCATCATTGCAAGAACTACAATCGCGGGGAATGGTGATCGACCTGATAGCCACGGACAGACACGTTTCAATTGCCAAGACAATGAGAGAAGAGTACAAAAATATAAATCACCAATTTGACGTATGGCATCTTGCAAAAACAATCAATAAAAAAATGTCGGCTGCAGGTAAAAAAAAAGATATGCAAGGTATTTCACAGTGGTCCAAGTCAATCAGCAACCATCTTTGGTGGAGCTCAAAAACATGTGGAGGGTCGTTGGAAATTCTACTGGAAAAATGGCGGTCAGTAATGCTACACTGTAGCAACGTTCACCGCTGGACCACAAACCAACATTTCCACAATTGTGAACATGGCCATTTGTCCACAGAGGAGGCACGGAAGAAGAAGTGGTTGATTCCTTCATCACCCACTCACAAAGCCATTGAAAAGATTGTATTTGATAAAACTATAACAAGAGATTTGAGGGGACTCACGGAATTCTGCCACACAGGAGATTTGGAGGTGTTCCACAATATGTGCCTAAAGTACAGGCCAAAACTATTGCATTTTGGCATGGAGGGCATGATAAATCGGACTCTTCTAGCCGTCTTGGCACATAACCATAATGTTGGCCGTCAACAAAGTAGGACGACCGGAACTTTAGGGACGCTTCGCTACAATAAGACCTTCACTAAAAGAAGTAAACAATGGGTGATCAAACCAGTGTTTGAGGATATGCAATATGAGTTTATTGAGAGACTTATTGTTGATGTCCTAGATAGGCACATACATGGAGTTGTGAACGAACCTGTGCAGGGGACAACTGCATTGCCACCCAACATTGCCTCTGTTCCATGTCCACCTAAAGCAGAGCTCATTGAGAAATACACATCACGGTTTAAATGATTGTAATTTGATTGTCTGTTCTCTCGAGTCTCCTCATGTTGCAGGCCCATTGAATATGTGTATCTATGTAATGTGTAAATAAAAGTGATTGCTCAGTGTACATGCAATGTGTCTCTCCACCCTTGCCCCTCCCTTCACCGTGCAGTAGTGCGAACCACCCGGGTGTCACCTGTGACTTTGCTCTGGAGTCTCCTCATGTCGCAGGCCCATTGAATATGTGTAGCTATGTATTGTGTAAATAAAAGTGATTGCTCAGTGTACATGCAATGTGTCTATCCAACCTTGTTCATTTGCGCATTAAATTAAACCAAACAGTAATATAAATCATTTTTCAAAAAATATAGAATGTCTCCGTATTTATGGTTCTCTGGGGCTGCAAAGCACGCAGACAAAATGCAAAGATGGAGTGTAAATTTCAAGTCCTGTGAGATGGCCTTACACTGAATGTAGCTAACTAGGAATGTGTGCTCGTTCAAAGTGAAGGTCAGCTGCTTTGATTTTTTGCTCGGGTGCCGGAATGGCCCACGACCCAGTATAAGGTTCTATTGTTATTTGACCTTGACAGGCCGGGACCATCCCGAAAGACTTCTTTTTGGGGGTGTGGTGCAATAACGTAAGAAACGATAATGAATATAATTTCAGAAACGAAAGCCATTTAATGTTCGTTCATTAGAAGAAATAACGTCGGCATAGAAGGAGTGGTATTTCGGGGCTGCCCTACACACAGACACAATGGAAAATGCAAATATAATGTAAGTAACTCTTTAGATGAGTTTATACCGCAATTGAATTACTATACAGTAGCTTTAAAGACGGGTTAAGTTGTACTTTTTCGTTCTATGTGGCATATTGTTTTGTACCGCGCACTATCTTGAGGAGAACCATCTCCTTTTACGGAAGCACCTCAAAACCTTCCTCTTTGCTTCTGCTTTCTCTCTCCCTCTCCCCTGCTACAACTGGTCCACTGTCTGCGACCTCGGTCCTGGGCCCTTCCACTCTCCACCTGCACTGCCTCCCTGTCAACCCCTGCACTGGGGGACTGTCTCAGTATCCTACAGCCCCCCCCTTCCCAGCACTTGTTCTGCACTTACCTTGCACTCGCCACCAGCTGGCCCTATGTATTTATTATTTTATGCTACTTACCTTGTACTCCACTTCCCCCCTCCCCTTCCCCTTGCACTTTTAACTTCCCCCTACCCCTGCACTTGCGCAATCTGAATGACACCTGGCCTAGTAGGATCGTTGTCTGTCTTCTCCTTGTTCCCCCCCCCTCCCTGCCTCGCCACGCCTTGAAACACTTGTGTATAGGCGCGTTGCAAATGCCATATTATATCATATCAGTGACGAAGTGGTCCACTGGCGCGCAGGCGGCTCTGAAAAAGGTGGAGGAGAGGGGGTGGGTTACTGGAAATGACGTATAATACCCAGTTGCACTGTCCTAGCTATGAAATAATTTCCCGACCTAATATATAAAATGAATAATTTTAATAAAGATCTGATGGTGAGACTAATTTCATTTTTTATGTTTTTAAAACAGGTACATCCTTCATTATTGTATGTGTCACGAGTACCAGACACCGGCGGATGGCTTTTACAACCGCCAGTTGCTTCTCCACGTGAACAACGTTACCACCCTGACCATTTTATGGGACGATCGCCAAGTACAAGTATGCCCTTACGCGGTACTAACGGCTAGATGCAACATACATACTGTTGTGGTGGCCTAGTGCCTCGTTGTTGGAACAGCCATGCGATTATCAGTGCGACCGAAGAGCTTATTTTATCGTAAACCAACACCCTGTGTACTGCACACGAACATCGCTTGCCTCAAGACAAACTATTTTGGATCGAGAGCAAAGAAAAATGCAAATCGCTGAATATTCTCTAAACATTTGATGTCAAATAAATGTACTTTACCAAATTTACAATCTTGCGGTTTGATTTAAAAGTACAGTTTCATATTCCGAATTCTGGCGCGCTGTGTTGTGAGCTGATCTGTGTTGGTTTCCGGGTTCTGTGTGGAGTCGCGTAGAAGACGCCTGGGCGCGTTTGCCTACGCAGCACAGTCACGTCACGGATAGAGGCGGGGAATATGAATGTTTTGATAAAGTCTGTTTCAGGGGCGGGGGATATGATTTAGTGCCGCAAACGCAGGTGAGCCAGGTCGATGGGGGGAAATGATAGGATTATCACAAAATGGCGGCTCATTTCGAGTGCGTTAATGGACGAAAAGTCGGGTAAGGTCCATAGGAAAGTTTTCTACGATCTACCGATTTATGCTTAAAAACACATGGCCGAACCGTAGGGACAATAAAAAAAAAGTCCCGGAACTATCCTTTAAGAGCTCTATAGTCCACACAGAATCTCAACTCCTTGGATCCTGCCTTTGGCACTAGGAAAACTGGACTAGAACATGGACTGGTAGATGGCTCTATTACCCCGAGATCAAGCATTTTGCTGATCTCTTCCTTTATTGGGTTCTTACATGATCTGACATCCTGTAACTTCTGCTTTTAACAGGTAAACAGTCACCAGTGAGAATATCATGCTGTCCCCAAGGGGTCAAGCCTGGTGATAGTAAAAACAGGGAGCCAAACTGATTTAACATAGACTTGCACTCGTCCTGTTGTTCCAATGTCAGATTAGAAAAGAGACTCCTTCTATCTTCTCATCTAAAGGCTGTCCTCTGAGTAGGTCAGGTAGAGGTTCACCCTCCTCCTCCTCTTGAGCTGAAGCTAGAAGCAAAGCTCCCACTTCTGGCCTTGAGACATAAGCTTTTAGACGGTTGGTGTGAAAGACTCTTTGAGCCTCCTTAGTATTGCCCAAGTCCACCAGATAGTTGACCTCTCCAAGTTTGCCCACAACCTTGAAGGGTCCTATCCATTTGTCCTGTAAGGCCCTCTGCCTTGTAGGTACCATAACTAAAGCTTGCTGGTCTTGGGTAAACTCAACCATTTATTTATTTGGATTTATATAGCACACATCTGCCCAGGGGCATTGTGGCGCTGGTCAAGTATTCTCACTTAGTACATGTCACTTAAAGAGACATCATTTACAACAGGTAGGTGGTTTGACGGTTTACATAGAAAAGATACACATGTGGTTGATACATACTGTTGTCACAAGAACCAGTGTGCACGTTATTATATACAGATGTCACATAAAATCACTATGAAGAGAGAGTTAGTTGAAGAGGGTGGTTTTTTTAGCAATTTTCGGAAAGCTTTGTATGATTTTTCGTTCCTGAGTACCAGAGGAAGGGCGTTCCAATTTTTTGGAGCTAGGTGCTGGAAGCTGGAACCCCCAGCTTTACTTCTTTTGAAAGTGCGTACATAGGTCTGGTTAGACAGGTGTGATCTGGTGGGTCTGGAGGATGCGATGTGGGTGATCCTTTTGGCTAGATAGGCTGGGGCATCAGCAGAGAGGCATCTGTGCGTAATCGCCATGGATTTGAAGAGGATACGTTCTTTTATAGAACTAGTGGGCCTCTTTTCTGGCATGGGAGATGTGTTCCCTTTTTGGAATGCTCAGGGCTGCTCTTAAGGCGTTGTTCTGAGTGACTTGCATTTGCTAATGTTTTTTGTCGAAGTGCCCAGGAAGAGGGCATTCCAATAGTCCAGCTTGGTACCTACTGTTTCTCTGGCTATTGACAGGCAATTTTTTGTTGAGAGGAAAGGTTTCACCGCATTAATTATCTTGGTGGTGAGTGCAGCGGATGATGCTATGGCATTTACCTGCCGTGACATGGATAGTGTTGAATCAAGATATACTCCTAGGGTTTTTACAGCCGATGAGACTGTGATGGTTGAGCTATTGATTTTGAAGGTTTTGTATTGTGGTGGGAGTTTGTTTAAGGTTTCTTAAGTGCCAACTATGAGGATCTCTGTTTTGTCTCCGTTTAGGCGTAGGCCATTGGCTGCCATCCAGATTTGTATGGCTGTATAGATCTTGGTTAGTGCCGCGGCATCTTGTTCATAGATGCCTATGAGGGGGAGTAGAACTTGAGTATCATCAGCATAGTTGGTGTAGGCTATGTTGCGACGATCTAGGTCATTGAAAAGTGGGAGGGTGAAGATATTGTATAGTGTGGGGGCAGTGCAGGAGCCTTGTGGGACACCACAGTGGATGGTGGTGGGGGTGGCGCAGGTGGAGTCTGAGAAGACTTTCATGAGTCGACCTTCGAGGAAGGAGGTGACCCATGAGATGGCTTGCAGAGAAAAGTGGGGTTCGTTTTTGAGTTGTGTGCCTAGGATGTCGTGGTTGATCAGATTGAAGGCAGCAGACAGGACCAGCAGGAGCAGGAGTGCTGGTTTACCTTCATCCATGATGTCATTGAGTTGTATTTTAAGATCGAGTAGGGCAGACTCTTCCCGTGTCCTGGGCGGAAGCCCGATTGTCTTTTCCCTAAGATTTGGTTTTCTTCCAGGTATTGTTGGATTTGCGTGTAGGACACCTTGTCCAAGATCTTGCGCAAGAAGGGTACGTGGTGATGGGTCTATAATTGTTAGCGTTTTTGGGATCTAGGGTGGGTTTTTTGAGAAGTGGGCGCACCCACGCTTCTTTTAGGCTGTCTGGACTGAATTAGCGTTAAAGGAGGCATTGATAAATGATTTAAGAAACAGTGCCAATGTTTCTACGCAGTCTTTGACTAGTTTGGTGGGGTAGGTATTGCCTTTGCAGTTAGAAAGCTTGATTTTGTTCACAATTTCTATTATCTCTAGTTCGGAAACTTCTCTAAATTTGAATGGCGTGATGGTATTTTTTTCTTTGACCTCAGACACTATTTCTGCATTTGTGGTTGATAGGAGGTGCTGAGTGAGGTTTTTTTGGTGGACTAGAATTTTATTCTGGAGAAGCTCAATTTTGTTGAGGAGGGCAGACTGTATGGTGTTGCACCGGGCTTGGTCTTTAACGATCAGGTGTGGATAGTTCCTTGAATATGGCGAAGAGCTCTTTAGATTCTGAGCTGGCATTAGAGATTCTGTAGTTATAGGAAGTGGACTTAGCTGTAATGATGGCTTTTTTATATTGGGTGGCCAGTGATTTATAAGAGGATAGTGAGGAGGCGCAAGGAGAGCTTTGCCAAGAGTTCAGTGCTTTGCGTTTTTTGGTGCATAGTTCTTTAAGTTCTGATGAGAAACAAGTGTTGGAGTGTTTGATATGTTTGGATTTTTTCTTTTGGAGAGGGGAGATGATGTCTATGGCTGTACTGATAGTGGATTTGTAGATGTCTGCCAATACTGCTGGGACTGTGGTGGCTGAGAGCTTGTTAGTAAGAGTGTCTAGATATGGTAGGATCCTTTCTTTACTAAGGTTCCTGGTGCTTCTTGCCATGGCTGGTGGTGCGGGGCTGAGTTTTTTCTCTGTGCTTGCGAGGGTGGGGATGAAGAAGTGAATAAGCGAGTGGTCCGACCAATGGGTAGGTGTGATGGAGCTGATATCGATGCTACAGTTATGGTCCGCTATCCAGTCCAGTGTGCGTCCTTTGCAGTGCGTGGGAGCTAGGATTTTTTGTTTGAAGCCTAGTTCTTGTAGTGCTAGTGCTAGGGCTGTGGACGGTCTGTCCTTCTTGTTGTTGAATCCCAAGTTGAGATCGCCTAAAAGGATAGTTTTGGTGGTTGTTTTTAGGTTTTCAGCTAGGAGGTGGGTAATGTTTTCCTGGAAGTCAGATATGGGGCCTGCAGGGCGGTATAATAAGTTGATGGTGATGGTGGAGTTCGCTGATAGTGAGATCTTAGCAGTGAGGGAGTCAATATTGCCTCTGAGTTCCGATGAAGATTGTCTTATTTCTAAGTGTTCTTTGACTATGAGGGCTACTCCCCAGCCTGTAGATAACGGCCTGTCCTGTCTGAGGATGGTGTACCCTGGTGGGATAGCTAATGAGACGCCAGGGTCAGTGGCACTGTGAAGCCAGGTTTCTGTGATGGCTAAGATGTCAAGGTCGAGGTTGGTTAGGAGGTCATGGATTTCAGTGGCGTGGGCGGGAAGGGAGCGGGCATTGATCAGAGCACATTGCAGGTTGTGGGGTGTCATGCCGGTTGACTTTCCTTTTTTGCTTGTGAATGTTCCCGTAGTCATGGCTGGAGGTGAATGCTTGTGCGTATTGTGTATGTTAAGGTGGGTGTCATTTTTGGGGAGGTCTGTGGCCTGGTGGTTGCCACGGTTGGCAGTTGATGTTTTCGGTGGGTGTCTAGAGTGGAGACCTAATGTTTGGTTTCTGCAGCTGGTGTTTCTGGGGCGTGTGGTGTAGGTAAGGTTAGGTTTCACCTGGTTCACATGTGGGTTGGGTTTGGTGAAGAAGGATGGGAGGAAGGGGGTCGGAAGGATGAGTGCGGAAGGAGGTGCACCATGTTGGTCTTCTGGTCATGCCAATGCTTCACCAGAGCCTGACCTGCTTTTAAGTTATCTGATGCCTCTGCCATCATGTGTGACATTCTCCTCCGGAGACCAGCATTCAAGGTAAGCTAACCTAGGACCCGTTCTCACATACAAATTCTGATGCTAAACAAAGGGCTAAGTCTATTGACTATTCTTCTTCTTCTTTCCCACCACCTTCCCCTTTTTTTAGTTAAATACTGGTGGGTGAATTTGACAGCGGGGAAGCAAGTGTGCCCCAGCACGTTAGAACACTTTTTGAAGGTAAAATGACCTTTTTCATGTAAAAATCTACACTAGCACTGAAAGACTTAATGCACCCTTTCTCAGACGAATTCTGATGTTAAACAAAAGGAAATGGAATTATGGGATATGTAGTTTCACACATTAGAAATAATAAGTCCATTGACTATTCTTCCTTCTCTTCCCTCCTCTTTCTCTTGGTAGTTATTTACTGTTGAGCGAATTCGGTAGCAGGGAAGCAAGTGTGCCCCAGTTCGGTAGAAACATATTGAAGGTAAAATGACTTTTTTCCTATGCAAAAATCAACACTAGCACTGGAAAGACCAAAAGCACAATGGGACTATAGCGTTCTTGTTAATCAGATACGGTACAACACAGTTTTTTGGTAAATAGAGACACACTATGCTTCAGCTAACATTTATCTACTTTATACTATTATATTCACAGGAATTGTATTTAGTGGACCACTTTGCCTTTGCCTTTGAGGTGGAGCTATAAATATTTCAATCGCTTAGTGAACGCTAGAGGAAAGACACGGTGGGAAACTAGAAGAATCGCAACTTTTTGCAAAGCTGCAAAAAGAAAACTTGTTCTAAATAGATGTTTAAAGGTACAAATGAGATTGCCTTGATTTACAAATATCTTTAACCGTCGCCCTCTGTATGGTGCACCCTTTGGGGGCTTATAATTGCTTGAACTGACAGGAATGTACAGTAAGGGGGTTTTCTTGGTTTCTATTTGAAGACAGTTGGGGATTAGGTGGCCCAATTTTAACAATGGTAATTCATTTACCCCTGTTTTTTGCATTAGGAGGTTAACTAACCCCGAGCATCTTGGGTCTGAGTGTATAACAAAATTTAAATGTGCTCCCCATTTATGAAATAACGGTAGCATACTGAGGGAGCTCAGAGATTGTGTTTTTTAACAATGTTGTTTGTCTATGTTTTTTAGCATTATTAAATGTTTTAAATCATGGTGTTGTTGTTGTTTTATATGTTGTAGCACTGATAAAGCCTTTGAACAAGTCTACTAATCCAGAAGAAGACGTTGACCGATGTTCTGTAAAATCTGGCCAATTGATGTCAAGTCGAAACTATACAAAAGGAAATCCAATGAAGAGAGGAATACTACTAGAATAATCTTGGATACTTATAGTTGACACTTAATTTTGGACTGTCAAAGTAGGAATATTTCTACTGTAAAAGTTATTTGGAATGTCTCTATACAAACTAGATTTGATTGTGAAGATGAATGGTAGAATGATGTGTTAGTGATATACACATAGGAGAAATGTTTACACAAAAATGTGCTATTTGCACAAAAAACCTTTGGTCACAAAAATATATGTTGATTGGAAATGAATTGTTGTCTTATAATTGTTAAAAAATTATGTCTTTTATGAAATTGTAACAGAATAAAATGATATATTTTTAATACGAACACACTCTCTGGTCCTCAGCATGCGCTTTCTGAAAGACATTTATGGAATTTTTCAGCACATAGGGCATCCTCTTTGTTTAGTATATATTCAAAAGTTGCCACCCAATTCAACATATCAAGCTTAACACCATACATACTTACTGCATCTTTGGGCATGCAAGGCCTCTTAGGACTGGAAGACCGAGAAGACTCTGGGAGAGAACCATTCTCAAGAGACAATTTCTTCATTTCAAGAACATGTTGTAATTCTATTTCCCTTAGTTTAAGAGCTTGATGTTTACTTTCAGTTTGGGCTTGGACTCTTTTGAATTCTAACTCCAGTCTCATCTTCTCAAGAGAGACCAACTCTGGACTCAGTATTGGACGTGGTAGGGCCCCTGTGGCAAAACATGGAGGCATAAGAGCAGATAGAGGTACAGTAGGGCCTGCATTTTGAGACTCTTCCATCTCTTCTAACTCATCAATAACATTTGACTTGGACTCTGAAACATTATCATCCTCATCATCATTTTCCACATTTTCATCAGAAGTAGGTGCAGCAGACCCATTTCTTTGGCTTTGAAATTCCAACAACTTTTCTATCAATTCATTCTTTTTGCCTTTAACAGTGAGGTTCCTAACTTTACACATTTCTCTCGGTTGATCAACTGTTAAAATGACTAGGGTCTCCTGTCTGTAGCTATCAATATCAGGCATGATAAAAAAATTGCTTTTCTAGTGGTGCTTAGCCTTGTGAAGGTTATTTGAACAAAGGTAAGAACAGCACTCTCAATGTAACAACTATACGTTAGCCTCACCACTGGCCCCCTGTGTTAGGCAGAATTACATGCAGTACCCTTTGGGAACACTACACACAATTCAGACTACAGGTGTAAGCACAATCTCACCTTTGGCACACGCCTGTACTACACAGTTATGTGGTAGCAGTAGCTGAGCAGCCAGACTTATCTCAAGAGGGATGTGAGCAGTACAAGATGTTACACAAAGGACGTGCAATCACGGTAGTTCAAGCAAACACTTACTCAAGGTTTCTTGGTAAAAGAATATACATTTATTTACACATTTAGTTAGAAAACATTCCACTAGTTAGAACCAACTCAATGTCACACTATAATACACTACAGTACACAACCAATACGTTTCTGAACAAGTTAGGCTCTCCTGAAGTGATTGCAAAATGGCACTTCAGTAACTTTCAAAAGGGGTAGGAAGACAAAGGTTATAAGAATCAAAACACAATTACTTTCAGAGGCACGGCAAATAGTTTCAGTTCACTACAAGAGGCAATTAAATTCAATAGGAAATTCAATAGGCCTGAGCCAAAGTCAATGGTTCAGTGTCTTGGATAGGATAGCACAGATCTGGTAGTAAACGGTTAAGTCTTTGCCAATGTTCTTAGAAGTAGTTTGCCAGGAAAAGAGTTATATGTCGGTTTAGGAGCAAACAAGACTCCAAAATTGGGAAAGTTTAACAAATTTTCACTGTTGCAGACAGGATTTTTCCACCGTGTTTGCACAGTACCTTATGGATGTAGAAAAGCTGAAGCTGAGGCAGTTGTTCCTGGCAGTTACTGCATATGTCGCTGTTCCTGAGCTTGAGTCGTGGGGACAGGAACAAGGACATCAGGAGTTTCCTGCACTGCCCAAGGAAGAAGCCACATACATGCTTGGCTAAACGTCGGTTTTAAGGTGTGAGTGCCTTAAAGTACACAAACTGGTATCCTTCTCACTGGCTATCCATTTTTCAACAGCACTCTGGAGAAAATTCGACCAGTATGGAGACGGTGTCCAGGTGGCTTGTGTGTTGGTTGTTCCCAGCAGCTCAAGGGAAGAAGTCGTCCTTGAAGGGGCTTCTCTGTCAAGGTAGTTTCAGGCATTTTAGACCTGCAGCAGAGCTTCACTGGGCAAACCAATGGTCCAGGAGTTGCAGCAGTCCTCTTCCTTCAGCTTGTGTTCGGTTCTTTTGTTCAGTGGTCGACTCTGCCTTCCAAGTCCCAGAGACCTGCTTTTAAACAGTTTTCTCCCATTCATTCCAGCCTAGCTGTCACTCATCCAGTGAGCCAGCCAATCATGCTAGAGTGCATTCAGGTGACTAAGCAAAGGAAGTTTCGGGGACCTCCCTCACATTCTGTCCACCCCAGACACTCAGGCGCCAGAGGAGGGCTTCAGCAGGGCAGCTCCCCAAAGGGCATCAAACAAAGGCACCAAACCTGGTTTGGTGCGCAGAGTTACACACAGGAAGGACCTTTCCTAAAAGAAACAGCAAAAAACGATGACCAGAGACTGTTTTACAGAGGGGTCTTGGGCGCCATATTGAAAAACATGGCTGACCCAATTTTTAGCTACTGGTGTTCGCGGTCAGGAAAAGTCATGGTAGTTTGTTCTAAAACCACTGCCACCAGCCATTTCAAGAGGAAAGGGTAACATTTGACTGTTACATGAGAGTTTAGACATAGGGATGCTAGGCAACCCCTCCAGCACTTTATAGCAAGATAGTTTGTGCTGGGTCTATGAATTTAAAAAGACTAGCAAAGTCAATTTAACTTTACATGCAATGGGAGATGGTAGTCAGTCCCAGAGAAGGTATTTAAACCTTGGGAAGTCTGAAAGACCTCCCTGTGCCACTGCACTGAAGGTTCTGTGTGACACACAAGAAAAAGATGATGCCTATGGAGTTTGTCTAAACACTCCATATCCACAGAACACAAGAGTAAAACACACATCAAAATACATGAAAGAGTGGGAAAAAAGGCTCACACTCTTTCCAGGTAAAAATTAAAATCCTAGAAATCCAGCAAAGTTGCTGGGGTTCTCAAAAGGTAAGGGGAATTAGCACATTCTTGAGAATTCTCCCTAACATCCACCTCTACTCCAATCCCACCCACACCACCCAATCTAGTTGTCAGCACGTCCCTGCCTCAGGTGAAAGTCCCAGCAAGTACAGAGGTGGTTGTTGCTGTGCCTAACCAGGCACCTGCACCGGGACAGTCATCAGTGGGACAGCTGGCAAATCAGGACAGTGCTTGTGCTGTGCCTCCCTGTGCTACAGCATCTAGATGGTGGGGGTACTTGCGCAGTGTACGCTTGGCCAGACAGTGGCAGTATAGGAATGACCTGGGGCAATCCTCACAGGGCCCATCAACATCGAGGAGGCAAGAGGATCACTAACGTACAGTCACCTGAGAGAAGGAGCGCAGGCTCTTACGTGATTTGGTGTGCATCCACATGGACTTTAGAATGCATCTGATGGTGGAGAGGCAGCAGGCGAGGATGGCACGGGATGCTAGAGCAAGGACAGAGGGGATTGAGGTGATGGAAGGATCAATGCGATTTTGTGCCCTTGTGAAAAAATGTATATCGGCAAAACGGAGAGACCAGTGAAAGTATGCATCGGCGAGCACAAAAGCATTATAAGAAACTGAGTATTAACTGCCCCCTTAGTTGGTCATTTTTTGATGGCAGGACATTCATGCAATGAAATAAGGTGGTCCATATTACTGAAACTCCAACAGAGTGGTAATATACCTATAGACAAACACAGACTCACAAGGGAGGAAGTATGCATGATCTTTCTGGTGAAAAGCCACAAACTGGGGCTAAATGAGATGAACGACAGGCATGTAATTAGCTAAGCAGCGGAGCAGTCACTTGATTTGTCTTACCCAATACATGAGAGTCACCCCTACCTCAATGTATACTAGTGACAAGCTGGAGAGCAGACATGCATTTTTCTATTTAAATCCCTATGTCACATGACTCTATGTCATGTCAGTCTATCTGTCACATTAGTACATAGTGGACACGGATGGAGAGGAAGGACGCATGAGAATGCTCATATTGAATGACCGATTAAATACGGCATTCCCCATTGAATGTAAGCACTCTCTTCCTATTGCAAGCCCTGATGTTGCAGATCCTTATGACTTAACACACTGACATTTGCAAGGATTTCCGAGCCGGGCCTTTACTCATTGTACCATACCGCTACTTCCATCACAGAGTGCCAGCGACGGTTAGATCTCTCAGAATAGGCTACCGCCCCGAGGATCATTAACATCCTGCTTGTCACCTGTGCCGGAGCCGGTCATATAACAGATTCAACTCACTCGACTTTGTCTTATATTACCTATAATGAGTGATTATAGCTCCCCATTTCTTATTCTACATTGGCAAAACTTGTTAGCTATTTTGAACCTCCGCTTTACCTCTGAAGACTGATTATAGAGCAATCTGGGCAGCATACTATAGGCTATTATTTCAAGTTTGATTATTCTGTCCATTACTCAGAGACATAAGCACCCATCATTATCAGTATCGAGGTCTGATCAGCATTTTTGTTGCCCCACAGATTTCCCATGGGACTCAATTACTTATTCAACACCCATGTGACAACAGATTTCACAATTATTGGCCACGTTCCACCCCAGGGCAGATTGCCACGCCTCCACTGAGACGATCCACAGTCCTTTTGTAAGTTGACATAGTTCTCCTATTTATATGGAGTCAGTCTCAAGTTTGTGAATTTGACTTTTCGGTTGTATTCTAGCTTTCAACTGTGGACAATAGTTGTTTAATAATAGAGATTAGTGGCTGCAGGTCACTAACTACTGGTCTTTCTCATTGTACCCCTACAGGCTACAGCTGGGACGGTGGATTGATACCCCCATGCTTCCATTGCTGTTGTGAATTGGTACTATTGATAAATTCATGAGGAGTTTATGAGAGCGATTAATACTCTCCATTGAGCACACATCATTTGGCAATGATTAATCATTAGCTAGAAGCAACAATTAATAAGTTGCTCTTATCCTTTTTGCAGAGTATCACAAATTGGGCCCGAACAAACTTTTTCGCTCAGAATGAACAGCGGAGACACTGCGACTCAGAACATAACCTCTGAAGAATTTCCAGTTAATGATTTGTAATTTTGTGGATATGGGAAATAAACATGTTGGGTCATGAAGAGCTTTATTAATATGGCCCTTCCATACTGTCTATTGCATTTGTTTAGATGTGTGAGTGTATTTATGTAGTGCAATAGTGTCTTGTGTTACCTGCTTTATCGATTAGTTTTAAGTGTGATGAACGTTTGATCATTTGGTATGTGTTAAGTGGCGTGTCTTTTGCCAACTCGACAGTGCAAATAAATACTTCTTTACTGATAGTACTTTCTTTTGCTATTGTGATTTTTAAATTGTTATACTATGTTGAGTGAACTCTCTCACGATGAAATACATGCTATTTCTTCACTATTTATAGAGTGACTATTGAATTCTTAGTTGCTTTCCTAATCTTGCTCAAAATACGTGCTCCCTCTGCTTTTTGGATAAACTATAGCAACCGGTCTCTGTGTATTGTCTGCCCACTGTTGTTTACAGGGTTGACCGGTTTGCTTTCCTTTCCATGGAGTTCCTCTTTGTAATCGATGTAAGGAAGGACACAGAGGCATTTCACCATACTGGAGGAGGCTTGCAGGGATATGGAGGAGGAGGCGTGGAGGTTGAGGGAGAGCCTGCAAGCTGTCCAGAAATGGACAGTGGCCAGCCTACAAGTGGAGGATGAGGAATGTGACTATGCCATAGAGGATGTCATGAGGGACTATTTAGCCTGCTGCCCATGTATCTAGTTCATTGTGTGATTCTATTTTTAGAATTTGTTCCATTATTACCCTTTGACATTTCCCCCTTCTACATCGTGTGTAGTGTGCATATTTTTAATACAGTTTTCTCTTTGTTTATCACACAGTTGTAGTTTGTTCATGTGCTTGGTTTCTTTTGGTTTCATTTCCATATTCATTTGTTCGTTGACTGTCACATGGGTTGGGGGACTCACTAGGGGTATGTGTCATGCACTCATCAATTGTGGGGTCAGGGTGTGGTCTCACAGTGCATGGCCACCCACCAACACACACCATGTACCAGCCAGTGGGTGCTTTCATGTCATGCTGCACATCTGCCACTGGATTGCTTCATCATCACATGTGAGCTAGTTTATATTTGACTGTAAAACTCATCCATCTGCTTGGCTCACACACTGTCAGACTTCCTTCGCAACACCCCGGCACATGACTGTTCAACTTGTGTTAGTTGCAGGGCCTTTAAATTCTATGCTTTCCTACCTGAGTACCTTCATTCATTCATTGTTGCTTGCTACTCTGACCTCAAATTACACGTGACTCTGTCCTATCAGTGATGTCTTGGACTTCTCTCCTCGTCGGTCATTCACCTACTGCACTTTGGCCCAATGATATGTGACATTGAATTCTATGGCTTTACTGTGTCACATGTACATGATGCTTTTGCTGTGTTGCTGTTGCTACATTCAGCTGACCTTTTTCTGTGCCACTGGTTGTGATGTACCAGGTAGTCCTGCATCAGTTCCCCCAGTTGTTATGTGGGTATGTGGACGGTGTGGTTCATGTTGGTGGCAGGCCAGTGGAGTTGAGGTCAGTTTTTTTTTCTAACATTGAACTGGTGGGGGGTTATGTGGCAGGGCCAGGCTGGGGTGTCATCAGAGGTGAGGGCACTGGTATGTGGTGTCAATACTTGAGGGGTCTACCTGAGGGTGGTGGCAGAGATCAGGGGTGTGAGGTGAGCAGCGTTTACTGTCACAGGTCTACCTGCGGTGTCATTAGAGGTGAAGGGGGGTTGGTGGGTACTGTCAGTACTTGAGGGGGCTGTCTGGGGGGTGGCAGAGGTCAGCGGGGTGTGGGGAAGGGGGTGCACTGTTAAGGGGCTAACTGGGGTGTCGCCAGATATGAGCGGGGCTGGCGGGTGGTATCAATAATTGAAGGGGGTGAGGAGGGCTGGTGGATGGTGTCTAGGCTTGCGGGTACTGCTGTATGATATGGGTATTTGTCAGCTATTTTGATGCATAGGGAGTAGGGTGGAGGATCGCAGGTGTGCAGCCGTTACTTGCGTGGGGCATCACACAGATTGGCTGGGCTGCTGCCGTTACTTGCGTTGGGCATTGCGCAGATTGACTAGGGTGCTGCTGTTACTTACAGGGGAGCTTGTGCAAGTTCTCAGGGGTGCAGCCATTACTTGTGTGGGGCATCGCACAGATTGCCTGGTGCGCTGGGTGTTGATTCAATGGTGTACATGGAGCTTTGCAGGATGGTTGGTCTCTGGCTATGTTTTTTATTTGTGTGGGGGGTGTAATGGGTGTTCTTCTCGCAGCTCATTTTGATTTGCGGGTCATGTTGTAATGCGTGTTTTGATCCATGAACTCGTGGGGCACGCAGATTACATTCTGTACACAGTCTCATGCTGTCGTTCTCGAAGTGCAGGCTTTACGAGGTCAATGCACACTTTTTCATGAATCAGGCCCTGAGTTTGTAGTTCGGGCGAATAGTCGTTAAAACTGTTTTGGTTGGGGGGCGGTTTCTGGGGGTTAAAGGCACTTATGAGGCTGAACATATTACGTTAGCCACCCTATATGCACCCAACTCGTGCCAGATATGATTCCTGACTCAAATCTTTAGGGTTATGGATGCATGGGCAGAAGGGGCCCTGATGCTTGGTGGAGATTTTAACCTCATAATGGACCCCCGATGGACCCCCGAATGGACTGGTGGTCGGCAAAGGGTGCAGAGACAAAGGGAACAGAGCATGCCCAGGCCCAGTGGGATAGACCTTCTTTTCGCCCCCACATTACACATATACAAGAATCGATCTCCTATTAATCTCTGAGGAAGGGTGAGGGGTGGTCGGACATCCAAGATTGGAGGCAATAACTTGGTCAGACCACAAGTTACTGGTAGCAAATTGGTTATTGCCTGTCTCCCCGAGATCCTCGCAATGGTGTTGTAATGACATGCTTTTAAGGGACCCGGTCTTCTGGCAGTTTATGACGAAGGAAATGATAGCCTACTTTGAAACAAACGACAACGGGGAAACGGGCATGGCAACGGTATGGGAAGCCGCGAAGGCCACCTTTCGGTGCCTCCTGATAGCTGAAGGTTCCAGGTGCAAGCAGGAGAGGGGCCTAATCAAAAACCAGATCCAAGCAGAGTTGGGAGCCCTGAGAGCTAGGCTCGGCCTGATTGGGAAGGATTGGGAGGCCCTCCTGGTGGAAATGAAAGGAAAAAGGCATGCTTTACACACAAACCTCATAGGGGAAGTCATCAAGAAAGTGATATATACTAAACAAAGATACTATGAATGGGGAGACAGAGTGGGGACCCTCTTGGCACACAGGGCACGGGGATGTAGAATGGAGAGAGGGGTGGGTCTTCTTCGAGACAAAGGGGGTAAAGTCTGCAATGAAAGGGAGGAAATAGCAGAATGTTTTGCCGATTTCTACAAGGAACTCTACACCAAACAGGAGGGTGAGTCATTGGAGGATATTCGAGCATAGCAGGCTGAGCACCCACTGCCCCAACTGACTGACACTGAGCGGGAGGCCTTAGAGGGGGAAATATCGGAGGAGGAGGTGGAGTGTGCCATCAAGAAGTTGAAAGCGGGAAAAGGCCAGGGGGAGATGGTTATACAGCAGACTTCTATAAACAAATTAAACCCATTCTAGTGAAGCCACTGGCCAAGCTGTTCAATCAAATTAGAAACCAAGACTCAATCCCACCAACGTTTCTACAGGCTCTAATCACCATAATACCAGAACCGGGCAAGGACCAGGCAGATTGTGGATCATATAGACATATCTCCCTTCTGAACCTAGATGCTAAGATCTTTGCCAGAATCCTGGCAACTCGATTAGAAGGTTTCTCTCCCCTGCTTGCTCCACCCCGACCAGGTGGGATTAATCCTGAACAAAAAAGGCTCCGATAACATGCGTAAAACCCTCCATGTGCTTGATTCGAGGGTGGTCCATGAGGAGGGAGCCCTCTTGCTGGCTCCCGATGCGAAGGCCTTTGACAGGGTCAGCTGGGCTTTCATGGGGGAGGTTATCTCTTCCCTGGGGATGGGACTCAGGTGGCTAGGCTGGATGTCGGCGCTATACTCCACTCCCTCGACTAGGGAGGTTGAAAACAGACTGAATCAAAGATATTTCCCCTGGGGAGGGGTACAAGGCATGGATGCCCACTATCCCCCTTAATATACACAATGGTTATGGAGCCCTGGGCGATCCCTATCCGTAACGATGAGGTAATCAGAGGGGTACAAATAGGAGACACAGACTGTAAGATCAAGCTGTTCGCCGCTGACGCACTACTTTACATCACGAGGCTATCCCAGACAGCCCCCAGGATCCTCCAGGGCCTGATGCGATATGGAGAACTTTCCAGGTTTAAGGTCAATTTTGGAAAATCGGTGGCATTCATAGGGGGAAACCTATCAGACCCAGAGGTGGACTACGTGGGGGGGGGCTCCCTTTTAGACTACAGAGGGACGGGTTCCGATACTTCAGCGTCCAAGTGACACGTGACCCTGACAACCTTTTCCCGTGTAACTTTCCCCCACTCTGGTCTGAAATCAAAAGGGACATAGACAGATGGGCAAGATCGGGACTCTCCTGGATGGCGAGTCTCAACCTGGTGAAAATGGTGATTCTCCCCAAGTTCCTATTCCTGTTCTAAATGCTCCCCGTGCAGGTACCCAAGACATTTTTCACGGAAACAACACAAGCCCTCTTTAACTTTCTTTGGTCTGGCAAAAAACACAGGATCTCCTATGAGGTACTTATCAGGCCAAAGGAAGACGGTGGGGTGGGGTACCTGGATTTGGAGACATACTATAGGGCCTCCCAGCTTAAGGTGTTTATTGATTACTTCAACCCAGGCACGGTAAAGCAATGGGTGGCCATGGACAACAAGGTTCTTGCCACTGTCACGTTACACGAATGGCTATGGATCCCAGGAAAGCACAGCGCCAGAGGAGTTTTGTGGTCAGTGTGGAGGGAGGGGGGCTATTATTGTTGGCTCACAACCTGGCCTTCCCCGCTGAGCTGCATCTGAGCCCCCCCGTTCATAGACAAGATAGCGGAGTCAGCTGCATTTCCAAAATGGTATGAAGCCGGTCTTAGCCTGGCTGGTCACCTCTGGGTGGGGGGCTCGTTTATACCTCTGAAGGACTTGGAGGAGGCACCTGGACTGGGCACCCTGTCTCCGTTCCGCTACCTCAAGCTCAAGGGGGTGATATCCCACCTCTACAGGCTTCTCCTACTCTCAGCCCCGAGGGACCCTCCACCAGCGTGCACACAATGGGAAAGGGAACTGGGGCAGGTAATCGACGATGAAAGGTGGTCCGAAATGTGCAGGCAAGCCAACCGCTCCACGGCTTCGCTCCAATTTTGACATCAGGCTCTGAAGGTAATACACAGGGGGCACTACCACCCACAGAGGATTGCCAGAATGAGGGTGGGATACGACCCACACTGTTGGAAATGTAGGAAGGCAAAAGGTGACTATGTACACATGTGGTGCAGGTGCCCGGTGGCCCAGACATACTGGGGAGAGGTACTATCCTGGGTCAAAGGGGTTGATGGAGTGGAGAGGACCCTATGCCCCTGGCTCCTCCTCTTTGGAATTGACATAGGGGATAACCACGAGGGAACCCAAGGTCACATGTTACAGGTCATGTTGGTGGCGGCCAGGTGTTGTTTGGCACAGAAGTGGAAGAGTCCACTCATGCCATGTAAAAAGGAATGGGTCACTAAAGTTCGGGCTATTTACAACAGGAGTTCCTCACAGACCTAATAGATGAGTCCAAATCGAACATTGAAGAACTATGGCTCCCCTTTTTTGAAAAACATGGACGTCTGGCCTAACGTGACAACACTGCACCGGGGGCTCCCCCCCTGGACAGGAAAGGCCACCGGGAATGGTGCTGAATGAAACATGTTCAATTTTGGGGCCGATACTCCAGTGTGCAAAGAAATAACTGAATGTACCTTGAAACGTTCTTCATGAGCTCGCCAGGTGGACTACATACATGAGCTCGAACTGGGTGTGGGTGGGGTTTATTGTTATAATTGCGTTAAGGTGATTTATGTTAACACATGTTACACAATGTCATAACCCAAAATGCCAATAAAATATGATTTTTAAAAAAAACTGTTTTGGTATACAGTCATGGGCCACAGTCCTTTCCATTCCAAGATGGGGACAGACGAGTGTGCTCCTACCATGCGCGTTCGCTCCCCCAGGCACACAAGTGCTTGTAATGAAATGGGGGAGTGACGCGGCAGCCCAGCAACAATACCAGAGAGGCTTCCCAATATTTAAATGTATAAAAACAACCCGCCAATTACAAGAAAATACTATTTGAATGGGCACAATTTATATGAAGGCAAAGAAAACAATTTGAAAATGCTACAAAGGAGCTGCCTAACAGTAAATAGGTTTTCAAGATAAAAACACAATAAATAGCATTGCAGCAACAGAAAATGTAGCTTCACTGAGTGATGCTTCACATTCGCTCCGCCCAGCACATAAGTGCCTGGAATCGCGTGGGGGAGTGATACAGCAACCCAGCAAAAATGGAAGAGAGACTTCCCAATATTTAAATGTATAGAAACCACCTGGCAATTACAAGGAAATACTATTTGAATCGTCACCATGTATATGAGTTTACAAATGCTACGAAGTAGCTGCTTAAAAGGAAATAGGTTTACCAGATAAAAACACAATAAACAATAGTCCTCTAAAAGAAAGTAGCCTCACAGATTAATACTGATAACACTGTTAACACCAGTTAACAATGATTTAAAAAGGAAGAAAACTCTCGTGATGTGCAGAGTCAAACTTCAGAAATACAGAAATTGTTACATGTCTAATCTTGCCTTTGAAAACACTTATGCAAACCAGTTGTAATCTAGCAAATTGGTTAACATACCATTTTTGCTATGCCCTTGATCCTTATCTCTCATTGGGACCTCCTTGGAGCCCATAATCACAGCTGTTGTTTTCCCATATTCTACCTTTGTTACAAACTCCTCAAGGGGTTTCCTCTCAAGATTCTTCTCCTCGGGATACCAAAACAGAGCATGTTATTTCTACCTACAGACATCTTTCATTCCCTTGTTCCTCTTCAGGTTCCTAATGTGTCTAAACTATATAAGGTTGCTAAATGTGTTCAGTAGTGACTAGTTCCTATTACTATTGAAGTGGATTTCTTTGGTGGTGATGTGCAGCTTTTAACTAAAAAGTCATGGCACATAAATGATGATCAATATAGAATACAGGAAAGAGCGTGGGTGGTATGGACATACTCTTAAAAAGTCACTAAGAACATGTCATAGTTTTCCTGCATATTGGACGGCCTAAAATGTGGGTGTTCCTATGCAATGTATGTCTATTGGGCGCACCCAGCATTTTCAAATATGTTAAGTAATCACAGACCTATATGCCTGCTTGCCCTTCCTGCTTCAGGATGGATGACAAGGCATGAAACCAGGGAATCTCTCCCTGTAGCCAGACAACGTGAACTTCTTTCTGAGTCATTATTGCCCCTATGTCATGGACGTCTGATACAAATGTATGGTGACACCTCGCTTCATGCGTTAATGAAACTGGAAATTAGCCATGCTAGGAGTCAGCGAATACTAGCTATTAATGTTTTAACAGAAAACAGACACACTCCATACGAAAAAGATGCAGCTCAAAAAAATGTCTGTTATTTCAAACTGCTGACATCCAGGATGCTTTCAATTACATTGACAGCATCCCATTCCATCTGAGGCACACACACTCAATTTTCAGCATTCAGCCAATTCAAATGCCAGACAAAAAAACAAGGGGTAATGGCATATTACTGCTGTAGAGGTGGAGCCAAGTGCCCCCACCCAAAGCTCGGCCCCCATGTTGCCTGTATGTTGGGAACCAGAAATGGCGACACCTACAGTTCCAGTAAGAATGTCAATACCGCAAAGAACCTTTGAGATAAGGTAACCATTGGAAAAACCCTATGAAAATGCACGAAGAAATGGTACCTATCTGGCTGGAGTGACAGAAGTAATGTGCATTTTAACACAGAAGGAGACTGATGACGTCATGTGAAGTAAGAGCTGGCACACCCAGAAAAGATGGACGATGTGAAAGAACATAAACATTCTCTAAGAGCTGAAGAGAAGATGGTAAAGATGAGCAACATTTCAGTCTCGAGATGAAGATTCTCATGTTACAGAAACGCTGAAGAATATGTAAATCAATAGCACTTGTACAGACACAGTAACGCAAGTAGGGAAAAGTAATCATAAGGCTGGCTACGTAGTCAACAGCTTTGCGGCGATGCGCCAATGTATACATATAGGAATGTACAGAACCTGAATATTCCACGGTGCACTTTAGCAAGGCTCGAAATCGCATGGTTGGAAAGGATTTCAGTGTGTGGCACAGTTGGAAATTACTGATGGTGAAAAAGGCTTGGCTGGCCCAGCACCAAGAAGACGAGACCACAGTGAGTTGAGCGCCTGTCAAAAAAGGCTGCAACGAACATGAGAAAAGAACAAACTTCTGTTTGAAGCAGAATGAAAAAGAGTTCATCATCTAATAATATTAAATGCAGCAAAAGGCTCAAAAGAGTAATCTTTAGTCACAGGGGTGAGATCAAAATAGCTTGGGTCAAGCTACACCTAAACAAAGAAGACAGAATGATGCCACACTGCCTTTATTTCTCAGGCGCAAACAGCTTCTGCAAGGCCAAGTTCAAAGCCTTAATTGACTAGCAGACTGTAAGAGTAATGATAGATATTGGGCTAATTTGTGGGGCGGCAAGACCACGCCAAAATCCTCCATGCACTTGGAGTGGTAGCCTGCGTGCTAATAGCGTGTGGAATACTCCAGAGGGGTGCAAGAGTGCCAAACCAATCATAGAGGGTCACGTAGTAAAGAGCCCTATAGTTTGTGTAACCAATCAATCGTCCTGTATTTAGAGACGATGATGATGATGACCATTTATGTGGGAGGCCCACCTGACTTAAGATACCCAAACATAACCTCCAGCTATATAGAATGTATACTTAGATGTTCCCTGAAAGCCAACCACTGTTACTCACACGTTTTTGTCATTTGCCACACAGTATGATGTCAGCAATGATTAGTTTTTGTTATAAAAGTACTGTTTTTTCTGAAATGTGTTGAGATCATGCTGTGTGACATCGGATGATGTCCGTTGTACTCCCTCTTTTAGATAATTGATAATGAAACAGAACACAGTTTTCCCAACTTCCTGAGTCATTTTGATTATTGATGTTTGAGTAACTTCTGCATTCCCATCCACCTCTAAATATTACTAGCTCATCTTAAAGGACTCTAAGGTCTATGAGTTCACTGCCAGGCATGTTTTAATTTATATTTACATCTACCACTTTTCATTATCTGCACCCACATCCTCAAACTATCAGATGGCCTTAAAATCAATTAATCCATCTTCATAATCATTATTTCATCTCACCATCAGCATACCCTTACTCATTCACCTATCCTCATAATGATTGATTCACACACCATCCTGCGTTCTCATTCATTTGTCAATCCTCATATTCACAATGTATTTCCCACCCCTTCTACACCCTCTTTCCACTCCGTCTGCTTTTCCTCTAACTATCCCACATCTGCCTAAGTAGCAGCATGCATGAACTCAGAAACCGTTGGTACTATACAACAGCCCACACTATTGACTTTATCAATGCTTGTTTTCTATGTAGGTGGACATCCATATGTAAGTGCGATGCATGCTAAGACTCATTAGGCATTGTGCCTTTATATCTTCTGGGGAATAGGCTATTGGCTATGCATAGGTTTGAGCTGCACAAGCAGAGGGTTTACTGTGGTGGTTTTTTCTGTATGACAATTTGGACTGATCTTGCGTTTTCCCATGAAGTATACCGTGGTTGTCAAATTGGAAATACACAGGGATTATGCACACTGGAAATATACTTGTACTGTTAAACTGACAATATACTAGAATACACTAAAGTAGAATCATACCCAGTTAGTAGAACTTGGAATATATTGGCATTGTGCAAACAGAGAGTGTACAGTGTTTGAAAAATGAGGTACTAGGGAAACTAGAATGATAGCAGTGCTTTAAAAAACGGTGATGTTACTGGATTGTCAACCTTAAACTGTAATGGTAAATTAAATCTACGCATATGCTGGTTTGCACTAGAGTTCAGTAATCTTAGAATGTACTTTGATTATCAAGCTAAGATTATGAGTGCCCCTCTCTAGATAATGATAAAGTCTAAATCATCTGTTATATGAAATAGGGTGGTGTGCAATCATTCTTTAGCTCTATGTGCCCTACCAGAGCAGAGGAAACACATGATTTTGGCATATCAACTCTCCAATGGGCAAGAGTGCAAAGAGCAACCCATGACATATGCCTCTGGCATACAAGGTATTGTCATCAAGGTGCGATGGATATGCAGCATCCCTATAGGCACAGAGAGAAGGGGGTCACATCTGGATAACCCTTACGTACATAGGGTGCAACTGGAAATACTGCAACATTTACCAAATTATGAGACCCACTCTGCTTAGAATGAGAAAGCAGAGTGGATAGAAAGCAGAACACAGACTCTTAATGCTGCTGATGTTGACATAGCTCCCACGGCTGCCCAAAGTAATCCTGACAGTAATCTTGCAAGCAGAGCTCTAATCCTGGTGCATATCTACGTCCACTGAACCATCCCCATTCTGAACTTAACCGAGAAGTCCTACACCCGTTTTGGATTGTGAAACTCCACCGGGAAAGCACGGACAGACAGCTTTAAGATGGGCGCGGTTATGGGTACTGTCGCTTTAAGACAGTCTCTGCAATGGACATCACAGAAGGATGTGACATAGGGAGAAGAAGGGGGGATTGACAAAGGAGGAGGAAGTCAGCATTTCCAGTTTGTAATGGAATAAAGAAGGTTCCCTAATGTCCAGCTGGTGTGTCTCCATTAATTTAACAAGGGTGAAAGCCCCCCAACAACTGGCGACGAGGTGTAAGATGCACCAGCATCCTCCTGCTCCAGACGCTAGCAATCCTGCTATGCATTCATCCGCCTGTGCCAGTGATCCCACTGGTGCAGAGCACCAGGCTGTGCAGCCCCACGCGTCCTCACGTGAGCGATCCTGATGCATGCTCCTCTGGGGTGCCGAGCGCTGGGACTAAGAGTCACGCTCCCCCCCACACCAGTGATCCCGCTGCGTGTGTCCTCTTGGCCAGTGATCCCACCAGACATCTACATATCCGGCAAACCCACTTGCGATCCAGCTGAGCGTCCACGTTCCAGTGGCTAATCCTCCTCCTTTGGCCAATGATCCCTCAACATCTCCTGCGGGACTCACCGCAGATCAGTAGCTCCGCCTATGTGGGTCAGCGATCCCGCTGTGCCCCCTGCACTTTCAGCAAGCCTAACACTGCGACGCATTGTGGAAACCCCAGGTGGTGGCCCGCCTCACATGGGCAGCTCGCTCACACCGTGGAAGACATGTAACATACAGACAAGCCATGTATAGCGGGACAGGAGCACCCGTCACCCTACAACCGCAACAGGTATGACATAACCCAGGAGGGTCCCTGCCCCACGTGGATACTACAAAACCAAGGGTGAAGGAGTCCTCGCACCTTTCCACATACCCAAACCTAGCTGCTCAATCATTAAGTGCACCACAACATTGAGTGCTCCAGAGCAAGCTCTGCAGGACAGCACACACAGACAGGCAGGACACATATAAAACCCCAGAACTGAGCGCGCTGCACGAACCATGAGCACATCCCCTGATCAAGCCAGGCAGGCCACACAGCCCCCTCCATCAGTAACATGGTAGACGGTGACGGCATGGCACATGTCCCCGCCTTTCTCCATGACCCCACAGGGAGACAAAGGCCCACGGTGGGTTGAGTGGTTGGAGGACTTTAACAACTTTATAGCAGCTGCAGGAGAAGAGATCTCTCCTCACTTGCACAGCAAGTTTATCAACACGGCTGGCACGGAGATAAAAACATTAATCAAAACCATCCCGCAAGCAGAACACACTGACTTTGCCACCTTAATAACCACGCTCAACAAAAGACTGGTCATTGAGCCCAATAGGGACTATGAAAGGTATATGTTTAATCAATGCACACAGCGCACCGACGAAACGGTGGACAAATTTATCACCAGACTTCATATTAAGGGACCACATTGCCAGTTCCACGCATTTTCTCTAGAAGAAGCCACTCGTCTACGAGTAATAGAAGTGTGCCTCTTGCCCACCCTGAAAAAGCAACTCCTCAAGAAGCCCCTCACCATCGAAGAAGTAAGTGAAATGGCCAGGATCCTTGAAAGAGTTGACAAGCAGGTCACGCAAAGGACCAGCACAACCTCGCTCAAACCAGAAAAACATGATGTAATGGCAGCACTTCTAACAAACAACATCAGGGCAGGAGAAAGGCCTGGCAACTCTACCTACACTCTGACCCCACAAATGCAAAGGTAATGCTATAGGTGTGGGATGGCCTTCCCACATGCCAGAACATGCCCTGCACTCCCCCATAAATGTGGGAATTGTGTCAAGGAAGGCCATTTTCAGTCTGTTTGCAGAGAGGGCAAACCTTTTCCCACGCCACAACCATCCTCATCACCGCAATACAGAGCATACCAAAGGGCACCGCAAAATCAATCACAACAGATGCGTCCTTACCAACGAGGACCAAGGAGATACGTGAGGCTAGTGGAAGAACTATACCCAGAGATCGAATTCCAAGAGTAGAAACCACATGAATTAAATCCACGAATCAGAGACGAATATGATGGTCCACCTCCACCTCGCTCATGCTACCAAGCCATGTCTCAAAACTCCCAAGACTATGAGAGCGATCACTATATTCACAAGACAAATTTGTATACCTCATCATAGATGAAGAGGAGGCATGTGAAGCACCACGGATACCGGTGGTCATTTGTGACAAACGATTCTGCTTCCTCATTGACTCGGGAGCCACAGTAAACATTATGGGGGAACAAGAATTCCAACAACTTCAAGACAAGCTACCACTAACACAGACACCCTCCAGAATATTTCAATGGGGTGCCGACGTGCCCCTACATTGTGTTGGATCATTCAAAAGACAACTTATTCACAGAGATAAGTCGACTACCACCATAATACATGTTATAAGGAGCTCAACAAAGAGGCGATGCCTGTTGAGCTACAAGATGGTGTCCAGTCTAGGCCTCATCAACATTAACGTGCAGGAAGGTGATACGATCAGCTCAACTGTGCCGAGGGGTGAAACCCGAGGATACATATACAACATTGGTCACATGCCACCCATGAGCCCGCAGGATGACATTCTGAAAGAGTTTCCCCAGATCTGCCAAGGCCAAGGCAAAATCAAAGGTACACCAGTCAAGCTACATATTGATCCAATAGTCCGCCCAGTACCACTGCACCTACGCAGAGTTGGATTTCACCTGCAAGTGGCATTATTGAATGAACTAAAGCAGCTCCTTCGAGATGATATCATAGAACCAGCCACTGGACCAACGCCTTGGGTCTCTCCACTCATGATCATCCCAAAGGAAGGGGGTTGACTGCGGCTGTGCGTCGACAGGAGAGTAGCCAACACAGCCATCCAAAGGGAATGCCATCTGGGACCCAAGATCGAAGACATGATAGTTCAAATAAACAAAGCTGTTCTGTTTTCAAAACTGGACCTGACTGAAGGATACCACCAATTGGTACTCCATCCAGAGTCACGACCAATCAACACGTTTGCATCCCACGACGGACTATTCCGGTACAAAAGACTAAACTTTGGGATATCATTGGCAGCTGAAATTTTTCCTGAAACAATCAGGCAAATCATCAGACCTGTGAGAGGAACCTTAAATTACAGCGACAACATCCTTGTGTTCAGAAAGACTCTAAAGGAACATGACAAAGAACTTAGTGCCACCTATGCACCTGTGCAAGATGCCAAATTGACCCTTAACCTGGAGAAGTGTTGATTCAGCAAGTCCAAGCTCAAATTCTTTGGACACATCTTCTCAGCTGACGGAATGTCTCCAGATCCAGAAAAAGTCTCCACCATCTTCCACTTGCAGAGACCTGAACCAGCCGCCAACGTAAGATCGTTCCTGGGTCTGGCCGGATATTGTGCACACTATGTACCACACTTTGCCACCATCACTGAACCCCTTCGCCGCCTGTTGCAAAAAGAGGTCCCATTTGCCTGGACAGACTAATGCCAATGGGCATTTGACTCCATCAAACTAGCCCTTGCGGAAGCCCGGAAGCTCACCTACTTTGACCCTGACTGGCATACTGAAATCATAGTAGATGCCAGTGCAGTGGGTTTAGCAGCCATCCTTGCACAAACCAGCGGCTCTTCCACCCATTCAAGACATTTATTTGCCTATGCTAGCAGAGCGTTGGCTCCACCTGAATTGGCGTACTCCCAGGCAGAAAAAGAAAGTCTGGCAGCCGTCTGGGCCTGTGAACATTTTCACAATTTTGTCATTGGGGAAAATTTACACTAATAATGGATCACCAGGCACTGCTGTCGCTTTTCGGGAATCCAAGATCCAGTGATGCTGAATACGTAAGCTATGTAACGGCCAATGCACTACCTCCTGCCATTTCCAATGAAACCATTGCAGCTGCCTCAGCAGCAGATCCCTCCATGGCATTAGCGATAAGCTTGACAGAAAATAACAAATGGAAAGACTTCCATCGAGCAGCACAGAGACACCCTGGTGCATGCAGCAGTGAGCTCAAAAGGCTCGCCAAGAGACACACCGAACTAGCCGTCCAGGACAAGACGATCCTTTTGAGGGGATGCCAGCTAGTAATACCAGCAGCACTCAGAGCTGACATCATCAAGATGGCCCATGAAGGCCATAGGGGCGTGGACAACACCAAAAGACAAATCAGGTGTCACGTCTGGTTCCCCCTTCATGGATGATATGGTCGACAGGTGGGGGAAGAACTGCACAGCCTGGCAATGCATCGCAAAAGCAGAACCCCCGGTGCTGCTCCGGAAAACCACAATCCCAGACCACCCATGGGAACGAGTTGCGTTCACGGCTGCAAGCAAATCAAAGGAGGTGACCAAAAATAGTTAATTGTTCAAACACGTCCTGAGGGGAGAAGAAGAGAGACCGCCACCGGCCGACCCAGACCCTGAGTACTATGACAGGCAAGACAAAGAATGGGTTCCCCTCAAACCACAGGTTCAACGTCAGTCGGAGCCACATGACCAGACTGACGGTGGCTCAAATCAGGAGTCACGAGGACGACCCCAAAGGGTCATCAAGAGACCTCCAATACTAGTAGAAGAATGTTAAATCACAGTTACAAGAGTTCCAGTTAACTACCTTGCAAGGACATTTCGTCTGGGGGTGTTTTTACGGGTACTGCCTCTTTAAGACAGTCCCTGCAATGGACGTCACAGAAGGATGTGACGTAGGGAGAAGAAGGGGGGGGTTTGAGAAAGGAGGAGGAAGTCATCACTTCCAGTTTGTAATCCAATAAAGAAGGTTCCCTAATGTCCAGCTGGTGTGTTTCCATTAATTTACCAAGGGTGAAAGCCCTCCAACAGGCGCCACCCGCATTGCCTAGGTGGCGGCCGACTGTGACGCACACCAGCACCCACTCCACTTAGAGCTGCATGCTTAGCACCATGAGTGGGACCTCCCCAACTGTCTGTGAGGATACACCCAGACCCCCAGTAGGAGAGCAGCAAGGACAGCTTCTCACCGGAGATAACTGGGAAAGCGCTGCAGAGGCAGCTGCCACCAAGCAGGGCAGAGCACAAGCGGCAATGGAGGTACAGTCAGGCTTCCCCCACCAGACCTGGCACATTGCCAACATCCCCCCTCCTTCTGGGGGTTCAAGAACAGTGCACGCAGTGCACAGAGCCTGAACGGTGCTGACTCAGGGTCTGGACGGCTCAGAAATCATCTGGCGGTGGAGCCCGGGGGGGAGAACTGCTTGCAATGAGGCTGATGGAGCCTCAGAAGATTAAAACAGCTTGTGCTACCTTTTAGCCTACTGCGAAGAATGGCAGAGCTCGCCCCACCCCCCGCACAGGATAGCCAATATCAGGGCCCAGCCAGGACCCACCCCAGGCAAAGTAGCCATGTCTGCTTGGATGCACGCAGCGGGAGTGGGCTGAAAGGTGGGGGAGAGGAGGCACTCACATCCACACATTGGGGTCAGTGATACAAGTTAAAGTCCTCCACAAAAACAAGTAAACTGTGATATATTTTGATGCTCCCATGTGAGGTTTGAGAATCATGTTTTAGCTCTTTGTGCAGTACAACAGGATAACAAGTGTGTTTTGCACATAAGTCTGACCACCCAGTTATGGACATTATCAATGAAGTGTGACTGATGCACCTTGTCAAACTTGGCGTTTTTTGGAATTGTCAAAATGAAGATATGCTGGGAAAATGTGACATTGGAATTGTCAAAGTAGGAATGTGCTAGGGTTGGGCATACATGCAACATAATGGGGGGTTCTAAAAACTATAGGTCAGGGTTGGTCAAACTGGGTATATACAGGGGTAGTCAAAGTTGCCATACACTGATAGTTTGCAAACTGGGAATAACAAAAGGCAATAGGTACAAAGGGATTGTGCACACTTTGAGTAGAATGGTATTATGACACTGGAAATATAATGAGGTTGCTAAACTCGAAATATACTGAATATGTGTATCTCTGCCTCTTGGTGGTGCTGTCTGCAGGCCTGCAGGTGTTGTGTATCTATTTTTTAAATTTATTTTTACATTCATATTGTGCACAAAACCCACAGGCATCAAGGCACTGTAAGCATAGATCATAGAGAAGGAGGATTGATAAGGGGTAACAAGGGGGAATGGAGAGATATGAATGTGTGGAACAGGAATAAGTTGTTACAGTAGTTACAATGGAATACATTCTCCTAGAGTTTCTGAGGGCGGGAGGCAGTGGTGCTGTGCCCGGAGATTCAAGTTAACGGAACAAGCTGGTTTCAATTGTTTTCTGAGAAGCCAGTATCACAGCTCGGTACACAGGTGAGGGGGAAGCTTGTTCCTCATGCGGGCAACCGTGATTGGGAAGGTAGAGCCCCCAGTTCTGCTGCACTTGAAACGTGGGGTGATTAGTCAGTGGTAGTAAATTGCTCTAGTAGGTATTGAGGAAATCATGTTAGAAAACCAAAACCTATGAGAGACAGGGTGGTGCAGTGGTAGAGAGACACCAGTGAGTTATAGACAGAATTTTAAAGTTGATCCTTTCTCTGTCCAGTAGCCAGTGTGCCACATTTCTATGGGCAGAGGCGTGGTCACGTTTAGATAAGATTAATGTGGCTCAGATGGCATTGTTCTGTATTGTCTGGAGTTTATTAGTTTGGGTTCTGAGGTACCAGCACAAATAGCGTTGCAGTAGTCTAGTCGTGAGCCAATTACTGCTCTGGCATCTCCAGAGAAGACCCAAAATCATTTTTTAACATTTACTAAGCGAGGGAGGATCACATGAGTGGAGAGTCATGGGCGATTCGGAGGAGAATATCCCAGTGGGTGAGACATGGTATTCCTCCTTTCCTAATTGTACCCCAGCCCACTCTCTGTCAGCATGTATGGTGCACTTCCACTATCACCCGATCTCCCCTCCCCATTTCCAATAAGTACTGTGACAAGGAAGAGGTGATCAGGAGCAATGAGGATTCACAGTAGAAACAACATAGGGATACAAAGTGAGGCTTACCATCTAACACCCTATATTTGTCCCACTAATAGATTCAGGCAAGGCCAGGCACTTTTCTCCAACTGTGCACACCTGACTCCAAATGACTCACCTGCAGTATAAAAAGGGTGGTTCTGCCAGAAGCATAGAGCACGCTGGGGTTGCTGGATGGAACCAGGAGGCCAAGGAGCAGAAAGCTTGAAGGAGAGGAGCCCAGAAGGACCAGTGGAGTGTGGGATGCAGAGACACTGGCCCAGTGTGTGTTAGAGGCTGCAGTGTGGTGAGGGAGCCCTGTCTCCAGGAAGCCAGAGCGAAAACGGAAGGCAGCCTTGTTCAGGCCAGTGCTCATTCACCTGGGATGTGTGCAGGTCCCAGGGGTGTCAGAGGGGCAGGTGGTGAGACCCTGAACTCGACCTATTGACCTGCTCGCTAGCGCTAAGCTACTATTGGTGAGTTTCATGGGCCAGAAAAAAACTTTGTAGCGCGCGGGTGGCTGGAGCTGCAGCAGGAGCATTGAGAAAATTGAACAGCCTGGTGAGCGAAAGCAGGAAAAAGCAAATCAAAGCAAGAGAAAGGGAAAAGCAAAGCGAGGCAAGCCAAGAGCAAAAGCTGGAAAGTGGGAAGAAAGTACATAGAGACAGAGCAAGTGCACTAGCGGCGTGAAAACAGCCAAGAGTGGGTGTGAACAACACGAAAGTAAGGAAAGGATGCATGTGACCTGAAACCTTGAAAGACAGCAAAAAGACAGAGAGAAGGAAAATGGACAGCTAAGGGAGGGTGCAAGCAAACCGAGAGTGAGAAAAACAGTGAACACGACCCAAAATGAATACAGAGTACAAGAGAGCATGGTGAGAAAATGAAGGTGCAAGAGGAATGTTGAAAAGCAAAGAGAAGTGTGTAAGAGGCACAGAAAGGTGGAAAGAAGATGCAAGTGTGCATGACAGAAAAGAAGATGTGCAGAAAGCACAGTGAAGCTGAAGAGAACAGAGTAAACGAGGCACAAAGGAAGAAAAGGTGCCAGAGAATACGGAGAGGGGTTAGAGGTCAGAGTTGTCATGCCTAGGAGGAGCAAAGAACCAAGGGTTCTCGAAAGTCTCTGATACTACCCCCATGAAAGAACTGTACAGTGAAGGTACATCCTGACAAGAGGAACTTTTTGTCTGTTTGTTGAACTGTGTAAAGAGTGCCCTAGGCTTGGAGAAGGGAACTTTAAAAAGCCCTAAAAGGATTTGTGTATTTTTGTTCGGAATTGGAAGGATCAAAGCTTGGGAAGGGAACTCCAGGAGACCCAGAGACATCAGGAACTCTATCGACTTACGGTAAGAGCACTGCATGGAATGTTCCAAGGGCAAACCTTTTGAGTTAAACTATTTTGAACTGGCAGTTTTAGACCTATTGTTGGGACTAGCCAAAACTAGCTGTGGTTTACATTTTATTTTTGAGTCACCATTTCTTCTTTAAGAAGATCCCCTATCAAATTTGGTTTAAGAGTGAGGACAAGCATAGGTCTGGACCCAGACAAACTTTGTTTTTGGACTTACAGACATCGGTGGCACTTAGAAACATCAGTTGAAGGAACAATCCCCTTTGGCTCAGGACCAGATCGATAATTACACAAAAAACACAGTGTTTGATAACAAAGGTTATCAAACTGATACTTTTGATTATGTGTCTCTCTTGATACCATGCCTGTCTCACAGTACACGTCTTGTTTTTATTTTAGGGTCCAGATACAGAACTCACTCTTGATGCCCCCTTCCATGGGCTTGCATGATGTTGTGGTTGTAAGAGTGACTTGCACAGAAGCATTGAACTTCCCCTCGTTCTGTGGGTAGTCTCAATTTCAACCTCCGTGTAAACCCCTAGTGGGATTCCTCATTGTGTGTTCATTTCCTGGTTCTCATCCCTTCTTGTTCACCTTCGAGGACTGTCCTTTGTTCCTGTTCTATTGTTTTGATTTACCTTATCTGTTCTTCCTTCTTGTTTACCCTCCTGCGGCATGTGCTTGCCTGTTCCCTTATATCTGCATAGCTACCCCAAGCCTACCTGGGTGCCCTGTATATCCTGTGACAATTATATTGTACTGGTCAAAGTTTTTATCACCCTGAATCAAATACTACAAATAAGGGTAGTAAGCAAAATGTCTACTTTAGAATAATCGACACAGCAGTAGAAGTGCAATAAGCACATACAGCAAATATTGCTTTCTTTATATTATTGTGTTATAGTCAAATTACATCCTGATGAAGACGTGCACATTAGCAATACATTTCTGAACCGGTTAGTGAAAATATATTATCGATGATGGTGATAATAATAAGGGCTCTGAAATAACTTTCTGAGGACCCAAGATTTGATGAGGCAATTTACACATATGCAATATGTTTCTGATACTGAATGGTCGATTTCTATTCTGCTTTGTTTATATTTTTGTATATGGTTGTACTGTAGAATAATTGGTCTTAAAATGGTGTTGTCGAGCGTGTTCATATGTTGGCACTGCAGACAGTTTGCAGGCATTTGTGTATTTTATTTTTTGTATGTTTAGATTTGAGAGATAAAGCGGAATGTATATGTATTTAATGAATGTAATTGATTACACAGGAAGGATCATTGCATATGTTCTTTCTGATGCTTTTATACAATATTGTATATTAATTATGGGATGAATTCAAAATGTGAGTATTTCTAAATGTATTCCATGGATATATATGTTTCCATAAAAATTACCTTTCCCTGTGTATCCTGTGGGTTAATGGAAACCTGCTTTTCAGCTTTAATTCTAACTATTGGTAGAAGAGGGCACAATATAGTGGCACTTGAGCACTATTTAAGGATGCATTGTAGTGTTTTTCTTCTCAGAGTTGCTTCCCTGCCTGTTCTCCCATTGGCCCACCCCTCCCCATGACAACAGAACATAACCAAGAACCAGAGTGCTTTAAATTCCTTTTCAGGAGAGTCTCACTCCATTTCCTTGCAGCGCCGGCTCCACTAGGTGTCTTTGGGCCTCATTACACGGAAGGCGGTAATCCAGGGTGCTATTAGCACCCTGGACCATGCCGGTAAATTACCGGCACCGCCTTGGCGGAAAGGGGATTTACCGCCCCATTCCAAGGTTGGAGGGGCGGTAAATCCCCCTTCCGCCATTGCCCTTCCCCATTCCCATTTCTGCCCCATAGGGCTCTATGGGAATGGGGAAGGCGCTAATTACGGCACCGCAATTTTGCGGTGCCGTAATTAGCTCCGAGGTCCCTTAGCGGGTTGGTTTTTAACGCCTGCAAGAAGCAGGCGTTAATTCCTCCAACCCGCAAAGGGACCTCGTAGTACGGCGGTAAGGGTTAACGGTCACCGTTGCCATTAACGGTGACCGTTAACCCTTACCGCCGTCCGTGTAATGAGGCCCTTTGAGTCTTGTGTGTGTTTCCATTCTGCATCTTGTTTTTTTTGGATCCGTGTTTGCTGGCTGCATCGTGGTGCTTTTCTTCTTTGTGTTCCCGCCCTCCCTGCTCTCCCATTGGCCCGACTCCTGACAGGTGGGTTATTTCTCGAAAATTGGTCTACAAAGAAAGATGTACCTAATTATCAAAAAGCCTTTCCCCATCCTTGGATAGTACGAATGTATCTACTTTTTAAATTTAACAAAACTGATACAATGGAAGTTTTGGGAGCTAGATTAGGAATTACTAGATTATTGAGATTGTGTCGATTATGTGGAAATGAAAAGATCGAAACAACTAAACATCTGATATGTAATTGTGAAAGCCTTAATGAATTGAGACTTAATTAATTGAAGCGATATGACAACTCAAAGTCAACTGAAAACTTTGAAATAATATGGCAGAAGCTCCTTAACGGTAATGATATTAACCTCATGTATCATATGATGAAATTGTTTGAAGTGATTTTATCTATTTTGAGAGATTTGTCAACTGGTATTTTATTTTAAATAGGTGATTTATAATTGGTTTTAGATATCTGTTGATTGTTTTTAAATATTGATTTTAGTGTGTAAATGCATTTTTGTGTGTAATATGTAAAGCCAATAATGGCTGTGTGCATATTTAAAATAAAATTGAAATTAATAAAATACATATTAAAAAAAGTTTTTTCTTCAAATCACGTAAACGTATCAACACTTTACATAGATAAAGTGACTCATCCTTCACAGTGCTGATTTTAATCTTTCAAAAAAAGATATACAATTAATTGACTCGACAACAAAAGGAAACATTTACGAACACACACACAACAATGCAAACAATCTCAACACGAAGCAATGCTCGACAATACTACATCATTTTACACAATCTCTAAAAAAAAACGAATGTTACATTCAATCATTAAAAACAGATCTAGGGACAACCAAACATTGTTCGTTCCTAACAGACAGCATAAAATATCTCTGGAAATTCTTCACGGGCTAACAACTTCCCCTGTTGTCTGTAACAACACCTTCACCAATAGTCACAGATAATCTTGTGTCACCAGTCATGTATCACAAAACACACAGCAAAACAGGAATCAATCACACTGTTATTTTTTATAATACGACAACACTGCATGTTCAGACCTCATTGCGCTCTCAGTACATAGCTTACCTCAGACCAGTTAATGGGCTGTGAGGCAGTGTGAAATGCAAGAAATCACTGCTTCCTCATATTCTCTTAAAACAAAAAAAACATAGTGATGCTTAGTTGAATCATCTGCGTGGGCAATTGTGAGTATTAACACATTGGGCCTCATTACAACCTTGGTGCTAAGTGCACCAACTTTACCACCATGGTGTAAACTCCGTTTACACCATGGTGGATGGCGGATTTACCGCCCCATTCCAAGGTGAGTGGGGCGGTAAATCCACATTTCCCATTTTCCCTTCCCCATTCCCATTTTTTCCCCATAGGGCATAATGGGAGTGGGGAAGGCGCTAATTACGCCGCCGTAAATTACGGCGGCGTAATTAGCACCATGGCAGGTTAGCGCCATGGATTTTAACGCCTGCTAAAAGCAGGCGTTAAAATCAGAATCAGGCGTTAAGGGTTAACGGTGGCGTTAACCCTTAACGCCTGAGTTGTAATGAGGCCCATTACATCTGTCCTTATGGGACAAACCGGAACATTAGCCAAGAATGTAAATGGCCTATTTTATATACAACGGTACACATCATGGTCCCTGCCACAGTATAGAACACAAAGCTGGAACATAATCCTCATTTATTCCTCGGCCTAATTGCCAAAAGTCATGAAAACCTGGGGCGTTGGCAGTGACCTATGTTTATTTCACCTGCACCTCTCCTGAAGAGCGTGCTTAACTGATAATTGACCTTATCATTCTAGCCCACTAATTGACAGTACAACCCCTTGCCCACACCCTCCTGACCACCACCAAAACCCCCAGGCAGTCCCCTCAAGTTCGGACACTACCCACCAGCCCCCTTGACCTCTGCCACCACCCCCAGGCAGCCCCCTGACAGTCCAGCGCACTCCCCACATCCACCTGACCTCTGCCACAACCACCAGACATCCCCCTCAAGCTCGGACACCAACAACCAGCCCCCTCACCTCTGCCAATACCCCAGCCAGGCCCAGATACTTTACACCCCTACCAGTCCCATTCCCCAGGCAGCCACCTGACAGTACAGCCCTCTCCCCACATCCTTCTGACCTCTGCCAGAACTCCCAGGCAGCCCCCTCTAGTCCGGACACCACCCACCAGCCCCCCTCACCTCTGCCAATATTCCACACAGTCCCCTGACAGTACACCCCGCTCCCCAACCTCCCTGACCTCCACCGCAACCCCCAGGCATCCGCCTCAAGTCCAGACACCACCCACCAGCCCACGTTACCTCTGCCACTACCCCAGCCAGGCCCTGCTGCATTACACACCCACCATTCCAATGTTGAACAACAACTTAGCTCATCTCCACCGGCCTAGCTCCAACATGAAGTACACCGGCCACCTTCACCAATAGTCACAGATATAGAAATCTGGGTTACCAAGCACCAGTCCTGTATCACAAAAACACACAGCAAAACAGCCATTAATCACACTGTTATTTTTGATAATAAGACAGCACTGTATGTCCAGACCTCATTGCAGTCTTAGAACCTATCTTACCTCAAGCCAGTTAATGGGCTGTTAGGCACTGTGAAATGCATGAAATCACAGCTTCCTCATATTCTCCTAAAACGTAGTGATGCTTAGTTGAATCATCTGGGGCAATTGTGAGTATTAAAACAATACGTCTGTCCTTATGGGACAAACCCATACATTAGCCAAGAATGTAAATGACCTATTTTATATACAACGGTGCACATCATGGTCTTCGCCACAGTATAGAACACAAATCAGTAACATAGTACTCATTTATTCCTCGGTCTAATTGCCAAAAGTCGTGAAAACCCGGGGCGTTGGCAGTGACTTTATGTTTATTTCACCCTCACCTCTCCTGAAGAGCGTGCTTAACTGATCATTAATTAACCTAATCATTCTATCCCACAAAATGTTAAAGTATTCGATTGGTGAAAGAAAAATACATTATTAACATTTGTTATACAAACAGCCACTGTCTTCTGGCAAGTTTGTCTGTGACTGTTTTCACGTTCCCATGAGTTCATGCTGCACGATTGTAGCAAGTAGTCAGGCAGCAGCATGTCTCCACAAAGCTGTAGGCAAAAAAGACAGAGAACGTCACGTTTGTCTTGGCTCGCCTCGGTCAACATCATCCATGCGCTGCTTAACTAATAACTAATGTGCGAGGTAGCCATTGGCAAATAACTAATGTGGCTTAGAACCTGGGGCAAAAGGTAGCTCCCTGAGTAGCTTCACTCCATGCTTTCCTGTGTTTGTCTGGAACGCCTGACACAGGCAACCTACGGTGACAGTAAAGGTATATGATGTCTGGACGGGTTGTGCAGCCAATACTGTACTCTGGTAAAACTCCACTATTCTTATTTCCTAATATTACACTCCAACCTAGATTTAGCTTTTTTTGTGTGAGTCAGCCACATCTTTGCATTTTGTCCTAACTTTGTAGGTCAGCCATATCATGTATCCAGTCTGCTAGCATAGGTAAGCTATATTGGTGTAGGAAATGTATCACACTTACATGGATTGCTGTGGGTAGGAAATGTGCAACACTTAACTGTTTGTTGGGGGCAAGAAATATATTGCACTTAGATAGATTGTTGGGGGCAAGAAAGGTGCCCCACTAAACTTAACTGGTTGTTGGGGGCAGCAATTGTATTGTACTTAGATTGCTTGGGGTAGGAAATGTGCCGCACTTAACTGGTTGTTGGAGGCAGGAATTGAATCACACTTAGATAGATTGTTGGGGACAGAAAATGTGGTACACTTAACTGGTTGTTGGGGCAGGAAATGTGTTGCACTTAACTGGTTGACACTTAGATGGTTTGCTTTGGGAAGGTAATGTCCTACTAAACTGCCTTTGGGGTAAGACACATGGATTGTTGAAGGCTAGAACTGTATTGCTCCTAACTAACCATATTAAAATCTCACCATTCTGTATACTCAGCCTCAAACTCTGAACTTAACACAACCATATCTCGACCACACCACAAACCGCACGCACTTTACAACATCCAACATGACACCAAACCATGCACAATCATACCTCAACATCACATGATGGCAACAATCCAAAAAACGCACCTGCACTCAGTGACCTGTTTCTCTGAACTAAAGCTGCCAACAGCACACCAATGCTCTCTTAGACGTCTCCCTCTCAAACCCACTAACAACCCCCATTGCAGCTCTGCCAGTGCTCCAAGAGACCACCCAAGTGGCAACAGTGAACTGTACCGGACTCATTAACATTACCAGGTGACTCTTGCTCTTGAAACATGTTGTGCATTGTTTCCAAGGAAATATATGCCTCCTGTTCAAAGCACATACTGGGCAAGCTCAAATTAGCCTTTTAACTTAGATACCTTCCAGTGGCATGCTACAGATTATACTTAGATCCAGAACGAATTGAAAATATATGTTTCTACTTGGGTTTCTGCAGAAGAACTACCTCTTCCTCCCCTGCCCCATAGTAGACTTTCTTGGCGAGTTACTAAGAAGGCCTATTTGCATTTTCACTTTGATCTGTTCTGTACAGTTACTACAGGTCACCTCAAAATGATTACCAGCTCATCAGCTCATCAGTAATGTCTAGACTACTAAAACATCCACTACTAGGTAGAAGCGTGTTACAAATCTACACTAGTTCATGATTTAGAAAGCAGAAATACTCAAATGTCCCAACTCAGTGATGAATGCCTCCCTGTGGGAACAGAATCACATCCAAGATAGTTTACAATGTTCACAAATTGTATTGGTGACATGATGCAAATACCTCTAAAACCGACTCGAAATTCCTGAGATTAGACCACTCTCTCACAATACAATACCCACATTGTGCATGTTAGAAAACAGAGGAAACCACTGAATAAAAATACCCACAGTTTTTTAACACCTTTGACTGCAAATGGAGTCTGTATAAAATTGTACTACTTTCCCGATAAATGTAAATACAGTGTTCTAAAGTATCCTTTGTATGATATGATATGATATGATATTTTATTTGTATCATGCTCATACAAAAGTGTTTCAGAGCGTGGCGAGGAAAGGGAGGGTAACAAGGGGGATAAACACAACAATCTTACGAGGCCCAGTGACATTGAGAATGCGCAAGTGCAGAGCATTAGGGCAGGGCGAAAGTGCAAGGGAGAGGGGGGAGTGGAAAGTGCTGAGCAAGGGATACAAATAACAAGTTGTAGTGCAGCCAGTCCATTGGCAAGTGCAAGGTTAAAGTGTATACAAGGGATGTCAGGTAAGTGCAAGCAGTGGGGTGACTGTAGGGTTACAGATACAGACACAAGTGCAAGGATTGCCAGAGGCAGTGCAGGTGTGTGGCTGGGTTGACAGGGAGCTGGGCCCGAAAATCAGAGGATAACCAGGAGCCCAGTGCCGAAAGCAAACAGATCAGCAAGGGAGAGGAAGGGTGAAGGCAGAAGCAAAGAGGAAGGTCTTGAGGTGCTTCTGGAACCGGAGATGGTTCTCCTCAAGTTTCAGAGAGGCAGGATGGCTGTTCCAGAGGGAGACACCAGCCTAAGAAAGAGATTTACCCCAACTCGTTGCTTGGAGAAGGGACTGACGCTGAGGGAGTTGGAGGTGCAGGAGCGAAGAGCTTGAGTAGGAAGATATTTACATAGGGGGAGTGGAAGGTATTGTGGATCCAGGCCCTAGAAAGGCTTGTGGACAATGGTAAGGGGCTTGAATTTAATCCTTGCAGCCACTGAAGAGATTTCAGGGCTGGGGAGGTACAATCCCAAGACTTGAGGCCAAGGGTAAGTCTCACAGTCCTGTTCTGTATGAGTTGCAGAGGGCGCACAGTAGAGGCAGGCAGATTTAGAAATAGCCTGTTGCAGTGGTCAAGCCTGTGGAGCACCAGAGCTCTTGAGACAGTGAGCTTCTGGGGGAAGAAGAGGAATTGAAGAACACCTGTGAGGAGGTGCAGTTGGTAGTTTGACGACTTAGAGATGTCAGAGACGTGAGGAGAAAAGGAAAGTGTGGAGTGGAAGATGACCCAGAGGTTCTTGGCCTCACAGGTGGGAGTAGCAAGAGGGCCAAAGGAGGCCAGCCAGAGAGTGACAGGAAAGAACGGGGCAGGTGTGCCGATGAAGAAAATCTCAGTCTTACTGGCATTAAGGCAGAGATCGTTGGCGGCACACCACTCCTCGATAGCAGACAGACAGTCAGAGATGAGAGAAGGAGAAGAGATGGCAGAGGAAAGCCTGAAAATGAGATGAGTGTCATCAGCATAGCACTGAAAGTTGGAGCAGAGAGCAGCAATGCAGTCGGCAAGGGGTGCCAGGTATTGGTTTAACAGGCAGGGAGAGAGGTTAAACCCCTGGGGAACACCACAGGTAGAGAGTGAGATAGAGGAAAGGAAGGACCCAAGTTGGACCTGGGAGGGTCGATCGGAGAGGAAAGAGGTCAGCCAGCCAGGGCCTGATCAGTGATACCCAGATTGTCACAGAGACAGTTGAGCAGGATGGCATGGTTGACCATGTCAAAGGCAGACGAGAGATCGAGTTGGATGAGGACAGATGGGATGTTAGAACTGAGGTTGGAGAGCAGGTCTTCACAGCTGTCTAGGAGAGCAGTGTCTGTGCCTCTGGCTGGCATGAAGCCAGACTTTTGGTCATGGAGACAACCAACAGAATCGATGTGGAGATTGAGCTGGGTGATGGACAGCTTTTCCAGGAGTCTGCCCAGGAAAGGAGTGATGGAGAATGGGTGATAGTTAGCTGGGCATGAGGGGTCGGCGGTGGGTTTCTTGAGAAGAGGGTGCACAGGACAGTGCTTCAGAGGGGAGGGGAAGGGTCCAGAGACAAAGGAGAGGTTGTAGAGGTCGGCCGCCAGAGCATAAGCAAGGGTGTCAATGTGGTCCTTGATGGTTTTGGATGAACAGGAAAGAACCTGATTTAACAAGACTTTCATAAATCAGACTTGTCTGGAAATCTCATCAGCGGAGAACAGAGGAAAGGAAGAGTAGGGGGGCAACTGCAGGAGGGCCAGAGGTAGTGGATAGAGAAGGGGAAGAGGAGGAGAGGACGAGAGGCTGGACAGGATGTCATGAGTTTTGGAGATGAAATGAGAGGCAAGGGCCGTGCAGAGGGCCTGAGAGGTGACAGGAGAGGAAGAGACTGCAGCAGGATTGGTCAGTTCCTTGCAGATTTTAAAGAGTTTTGCCAAGTAGTTAGATGCTGCAGAGACGTGCGGTTTGATGTGGGCTCCCTTCTTAGTTCGGACAAGGAGCCGGTATTGCCTTTGGAGCAGGTGGCAAGCCAGTTTGTCAGAGGATGTACAGGAAGCCTGCAAATTTCCTCTCTGCCACCCTGCACTCACGTTTAAGGGTAGCTAGGTCAGAGTCGTACCAAGAGTTGCATTTGGCTTGGGGCCTCAAGCGGATCATAATGACAGAGGCAAGAACATTAAGAGCATCAGAGATAGAAGAATAGAGCATGAAAAGGGCTACGTTGGGATGTGAGTGAGCTAGAAGAGGAAGGGGAGTGAAAGTGGTGGCAAAGGACTCAACTGACACACACTTCATGGGTCGAATTACTGAGAAGGTAGGCGGCGGTGTTGAAGTCTGCTTGGCCTGATGGGTAGAGAGGGAGAGATGGGAGGAAAGGAGGGAGTGATCACTCCAGGAGAGGGGAGTGGTCAAAGGGATGGAGAGGGGGAGGTCAGAGAAGATCAGAACATTGAGCGTGTGCCCTGCAGAATGAGTCAGGCCAGAGGGGAGAATTGAAAGAGAGGAAGAACTGCAAGAGGTTGCGAAAGAGTCCAGAGGAGGAACAGAGAGCATCCAGGTGGCTGTTGAGGTCCCCAAGAAGGAGGAGTTGAGTGATTGAGGCCAGGAGAGAGGAGAAAAGGTCCGCCCACTCAGTGAGGAAGGAGGTTACCTGACCAGGTGTTGCCGAGAGATAGTGGCCACAGTAAGGGAGTGGCCAAGAGAGAGAGAAAGCCTGCAGACAAGGCATTCAGAAGAGGAGTAGGTCTGCGTAGGAATGACAGAGGTAGGAATTCACTCGGGGAAGATCAAGGCTACACCCCCGCCGGACCGAGTGGAACTGGGTGTGGAGATGATCTTTTAGCCTTCGGGGAGGAGAGTGTCAAAACTCATGATAGAGCTGGCCATGAATCATGTCTCAGTGAGACAGAGGACATTGAGGTGACATTCTTCAAGGAGGTGGCAGATGTCAGTGGAGTGTTTGACAGCTGAGCATGAGTTGAGAGTGGCAATATGGAGAAGGTTGCCATTCTTGAAGGACTTCTGGGGAGGGGTACAGATCAGAGGTATGCCCTACAGTGGTGTAGAAGGAGGTGTAGACCGAGCCAAAGGGGGCAGGAGAGGAGGGAGGGGAGGGCAAGGTTGCAAAGGAGGGGGCAGAGGGGAGAGGCAAGGAGGCAGAGGAAGGGAGAGAAGGGACAGCAGGAAAAGAAAGGAAATTGATGAGCAGCGGGAAATCTATCAAAGAGGAGAAGATTTGCATGAGGGCCTTGGACCAAGATGGTGCCATTCAGGTAGACATTAACGATGACCTGTCCATTGCACCACAAGTGCTGATACGTGCTGAGATGCTGCTGGACACTGCTGGAAGGTTTCCTGCTTTGTGCCTACTGTGATTCCAGTTTACTTTTGCTAACTTGGACTTGGTATGTGCACAAGACACGAATGCTCAACCATTCAAGAGAGGACAAGAGAGGACTATAATCCTTTAAGTTATCCATTTCCTAAATGGTATTTCATTTGTTTGTTTTTTCTCATAGCGGCTGTAAGCCCCTCCCACTGTGAGGCAACCCGTCATAAGCAAGCCCATGTGTGCACCCGGGTGCGCGCACCTGTCGGGTGCACCACAAGTGCTGATACGCTGATACAGTGGATCCGCGGTACAGGGTGCTACTTATTTTTTTACTTAGTTTGCCTATTTTAATAACTCTGCTACGACTTTCTGTAACAAACATTTCAACTACTTTCTTCAACATTTTTCAGTGGGACAGTTCATGCACTCTCTCTGTATTTTCCCATTGATTTGCCGTCTGGCCGCTTACAAACACAGAACAAACATGCCAGCGGGAGCGGCTACTGCCTTTGCTCAGATAGTTCCTGAAACGATATCGGCTGAAGACAGGAGGACGGGATTGGAACTAAAGGTTAGTAATAATTTTTATAGCTAAGCCTTCGTGTGACAGATAATCCAGTGTCACCAGTAATGTATCACAAAACACACAGCAAAACAGGAATCAATCACACTGTTATTTTTTATAATAAGACAACACTGCATGTCCAAACCTCATTGTGCTCTCAGTACATAGCTTACCTCAGGCCAGTTAATGGGCTGTGAGGCAGTGTGAAATGCAAGAAATCACTGCTTCCTCATATTCTTTTAAAAAAAATTTAAAAAACATAGCGATGCTTAGTTGAATCATCTGGGGGGGGGGGGGCAATAGTGAGTATTAACACATTACAAGTCGTGTCTCCATGCAAAGTGCCCGAAATTAGTTGGTTCTGATATCAGGCAATTTTGTGTGGTACCTAAAAGTTTCTATTCTTTGAAAAATGTAAGCTCCCGCAGATTCCGACCTTGCTGCTGGCTCCGGTAATGAATAGCCTATCTGCTACCCTGCTGAGTAATGAATCCTGTAACCCGAATCCAGACGTGTGTCTGGTGCAACCTCTTTCCGACTCTATTATGTTAGCATGCGGAACTCGAGTATTGCCTGATTCTGAAGTGGATGTCTTTGCCACGCCCGGCGTTATACCATCTCCAGTGGTCAAATTTAATTCTGATGCCCTGGATGTTCACCTCGTTGATTCCTCAAAAATTCCATTATTGTATTTGCAAGTTGTAGCTGCAGCCCCAGCTATCCAGTCAATGTGTACAACTATTGCGCCTCAAATAACATTGTCAGAAAGTGACCAACAGAAACGTTTGTTAATGAGATCGGACAATTGCCGTGCTCTTGCGATGTGCATGAAATTATTGTCCCTGAGACCCAGAAAATTATAGAGAGCCATTCTCCTTAGAATCTCTCTGCCGCTCCAGTCCTCTATCCTGAATCTGTGGCTCGAAGAATTATAAACTCGACCTCATCATCCGATTGTTCATTTACGCGTTTTGCCAATCCCGCCCAGAGACCCTCCTTTGGGTTTGCTCAACCCCTGCATTTAACTAACAACACCATCTTATCCTCGATTAACACCAGTGTTTATAGTTTACTTAAATTGCATGATTCAATGGATAAAAGGCTTGGTAAGTGGCACAGGACTTTATCCTTGGTCTCCTCTAAAATTGACTGGCTAGCGGGGGTAGTGCCATTACATTCCTCCTATTTTGGATCTGTACCCATGTGTAATGGTAATCACTATTCTCAACAGGCTAAATCCCTGTTGGAGATAACGCAAAATAATTTTGTATCTCAAAACAAGGAAATTAGTTCTTCGATACTTGCGGTCCCGGAGGTAATTACTTTATCTCCGGATACACCAAGTAGCCATAGTGCTCTAACTCAAGAGGTTACTCGACCACTAATTCATGAACAGGAGACGTCAGACCAAGTGTTTGAACTCTTTCATCCAATTCAGAGAAAGAGGAAGGTGAAAAAACAATGCAATACAGATTTTGAAAAACATAAAGAAAACAAAAAATCATACTAAAACTAAAAAAGGTTGTAAGTCAACCTCCAAAAGCTTGATTGATCATTTAACTATACGAGTTTCATCACCATACAGTGATTCTACTGATGGCAAAAAAGCTGGAGAAAGGCGCATGACAATTCCAACAATGTCATCTGGCTTACCTAGTGAATCTCCCTTCAATGCTATGGCTGATGTGGCATCCAAAGAATCTGATTTTATTTCTAAAACACAGGTAGCTAACCCAAAACATCGCAAAAGTCCACTGGGATCAGTTAGAAGAAGAAATTATGAACTTCTCTACTTATTCCATAAAAACTCTCCCAGAGATACTGGATGACTTACATTATCCTTCTGCAACTTGCCCGGCAGATAGTCAGATTATTGCCAGAGAAAATTAGGACTTTCCCCATTTTCCCACCTTTGAGCATAGGAGGGCTCACTTTTTGTAATTCCTCACCACTTCATATGCAGGAACTAAATAAATGGTGCATTATAAGAGCAGGGTGCATGAATCAAGGACAGAATATGCTAATTTAGGGAATTATGAATCCACACCCCAACAAGAACATAAATGTTGCCCCAAAAAGAACAGATATCATTTTACATTAACTATGGATGGTCGTCAAAAACAAGATCCATACCCTAAATGCTTCACGTTGTTGAAGGCATTCCAAAGCATTGTGAAGCTTCAGCATATTTGCTCAAGGGACATTGAGGCTATTAAGTTTCTAAATACTGTGAAATTTGATACAGTCAAATTGATCATACCATCACCAATTGTAGTAAAAGTATTGTGGCAAGCTATAAATGCTTTAAATCAAATAGGATTCATATTGATGAGCTATCATCTGACACCACAGCCGAAAAGTATGGTTGCCACTAGAAATTCAAAGCATAAACCTAGTAGGACTGACACTCCTAAATCAGTACCATTGTGCTATACCCCTAGAAATCATAAACAACACCCATTGTTTCAACCTTTGAAAATAGAATACACTACTGATTCAGGACTGATGACTCGAAGAGTATGTTCTCAAACCACTCTTCCTCTATCATCACACTGTCTAAATGGTCGTTGTTAACCAAATCCATGAATAGAGAGAGTACTAGTAATGACCAATAATGCCATCTTGTAAATAGGTCTTTATACATGGCTGTCTGGAATACGAGAGGCTTCTCACATCTATCACAATCTAAAGATAATATACTAGCCTCCTAGGACTTATTGGCCCTCCAAAAGACATGGCTGATGATTCAACCTGTCTGGCCTAATTACCAGATAGCCTGGATCCCTGCAGTAAAACACAACAAAGGCCGGCCGGCCGCTGGCCTGGTAACCACAGTAAAAATAGACCCTGGCATTCTTTTACAATCCTGGATCACTCCCTACTCAGGGATTCAAGTCTCAATACTGTCAACTTCTAATTCTTCCCACCTTCTGTTTCCCGGGCTGCTTTAGTTAACATCTACTGGAATCTGGTGGCTATAGAGCATTCCCAGTTCTTTATTTATATGTCCGAAGTTCTTGACATGAACTCAGTGGAACCAGATATAAATTTAACCTTAATAGTAGGGGATTTAAATATTAAATGCTGCTGCGCAAGAAACATCGGTCTAACTAGTCGACCAGCCAAGTGGGTTGAGTCATAATTTTACTATACTTAACAGCACCATTGTCAGAGATACTCCCCCTATGCCGACCTGATCTAACGGCCCGTCGACAGCAATTTTAGATTATGTGTACATCTCCTCTCAGACTATTAATAAGGTTCTCTCATTCACACTTGTCCCAGTTGATACTAGTGATCACAACATCCTAGATACACAATGGATCCCAAACTGTGATCATGCTGGCTCTTTTTATGAGGGCAACCTTAAACTATACTATCAAATGGTAGAAATCAAGTTAAGTGGTCCTTATCTAAAGTTAAACATTTGGCAACAGTTCTAATTAATCAATCACAAGGCGCTATGACTGACAATCCCATGGACTACACAGGAACTCTGAATATAATTAGCGAATCATCCAAAGTTTGTTCACAAATACCCTTATAATAAGGCAACTCACACCCTAAAGATGGCACTTTGTAAGGATCTCAGATGAGACTCTATTCAGAAGGATCCTTCCCTAATCGCCACTCTTAAATCCAGATATAGGAACGAAGTATGTCAAATTAGACAAAATATCAAGCAATGGAACAATGAACGCATGTTAGAGGCAATTGTGACGAGGTCATCAGGCCAGATATGGTCTATGCTAAAGGATGAACCTGCTGCGGGTACAGACTCCCTACTTCTCAATGTGGTGGGAGAGAAAGAATGGGTGAATCATTTTTCCAAAATGTTTCAGAAATCTCCTATGAGAATTGAACCTTTAACAATTGTAAAGCCAGATTTAGGGGCTTTGATCTTTGATCGTACAGATATTGTGTCTCTCATTAATAAACTCAGCAACTCAGGAGCACCGGGACCCGATGGCCTTTCTAACGTAATATTTTAAAAAATTCAGAGCGAATGTACTACCGTCTTGGAACTAATTTATAGAAAGATTTGTATCACTGGTATCATTCCACAATCCTGGAAGGAATCTATAATTATTCCCATTTTTAAAAAGGGTAATCGGGCAGTCCCTGACAACTATCGCCCGATAGCCCTGCTTGATGCTCCTGGACCCTTTTTTGCTAGGCTGATTTTAAATGATTTATTGAATTGGTTGCAGAAAACCAATTTATGTGATGACCATCAGTCGGGCTTCGTAAAAGGAGTCGGGACACCATTAAATGTATTAATTGTATCTGCTGTTAAAGAAAAGGGTTTTAGAACTGTGCAACCAATTACCTTGCTTTTATTCATTTTAAGCAGGCTTTTGATTCCGTTTCTCATGAGTTCCAATGGATCAAGATGGAGCACACAGGTTGTCCACCTCATGTTTTATATTTTATACAGAACATTTATTCTGGTACTTCAAACAAGGTTAAGTTAACAACACAAGGCCTACTTTCATCTGCAATTTTGACTACAACAAGGTTGTATTTTAGCTTCTATTCTTTTTAATTTGTTTTATTAGCGATATGAAGCTTGTTTTTAACCATGTACGATTGTTTCCGCCAAAACTTGCAGACACTCCAGTCACCTGGCTTCTTTACGCAAATGATTTAGTGCTTCTTGATCAGTTGCCTTTTGGTTTGCAGAGACAACTAACTGCATTAGAAGGGTATGCAGAAAAAAAGGCTTGATTATTAATGTCCAAAAATCTAATACGCTTATGTTAAGGCCAACTACACAAAAGGGTACCCCACCTGTTTATCGCTGGCCGGTAATGGACACAGCACACTTTTAACAGATCACTGCAAATTGTCTGTACATGAGAGAACACCCAATATTTATGTAGTACAATTATAATATTTATTCATGTGATTTTAAAAAGAATAGCATAACACAGCTATTAACTAAAACCTTTTTCTTGCCCGTCGTTGCTGGGGATATTCAATGTTTAAGACATTTCAAAAACACTTAATACATTACTTTTTTGCATTCACTTCTTTGTAGTGTGGGTTAGTAAATGTAGTGACTTAGAATGTGGTCCGGTTGACCTCACATCTGTCGAGTCGAAACTAAAATGGTGTTTCTGGCACTCAGTTGCTATTTGGTATTTTGGTGCCATCTTCAGGACGATTGTAGTGGACTTGGAAATGTCACTGATATACCACCGTGTTGGGACATCTAAAGGTAAGTAGATAAAATTAAGAAACTGGGTGTATCTCTACAGGGGAAAGAAGTTCCTGTACAGTGTGCTGGGCTTTGTCCTACCTGGGCCGTAGTTTTTCTGTGTAACAGGTTGGCTAAGAATCTAATTTGAGTTCTTTGCTTCAAGTGCCTTCTGTGCACTTTTTGTGGTTAGATCCGGAGTTTCTAGGATCTGATGTTCTGCTCAATGGCTGTGAAAGAAGATAATGATTATTTTGTGAGAAAAGAGGTGGGCTGCCCTTAGTAAATAACGTGCACCTTGCGTTATTAATGGCTGTGATGGTGCCCCACTACTTGTGCATGCTGTTTTTGGAGGGAGTGTAATATAAATGAGCTCCGTGCATCATGCAGGTTAAATTGTACATGGTTTGTGGGTAGAACTGACCCCCATGAGCTTCGTGTGCCATTGTGAGCACTGTGAGGGACATCTACAGCTTGGGACAAGTGCTCCCGTGTGGGTGGTACACCGCTCCAAATGCATCGTATGCTTACCTACGTATCCCGTTACTGCAGCTCGCTGTGGAATAGGTGGTGTCTGCAGTGCCGCGCATGAGTGAAGACCTTTTAAAGTCGCATCATTCGTTCATGCGCGCCCGGGTGTCCGGCATGCATGCGCGAGTGATCAGTGTGATGGTGAGCTCCGGTGAGGGTGTAGTGTCTCTGCCCATTACGTGGGTGTTGTAAATGAGGCGGACTATGTTACCCCCTATTGCTGTGATCGTCGTCAGTAGCTATGTACATACTCAAAGAACTGACAATGTGTGTGTTATGACACAATGTTGCTCTTTTTGATAGCCAACACTTTTCTGTGAAATGTTTGTCGCATGGTGTTTACATGCTTCACTAAGTGGTATAACATAGTGGAACTCTATATTGGAACAGCATCTTCGGGTATTTACAATTCAAAAGACAGTGATCTCATAACATTTGGAAATTCTCTTTGCAGATTATTTATGGACAAAAAAAAGAGGTGGTGCTTCTCTTACTTGAAACATTCACATTCTGTCACGGATGGCACTCTCTTAAGAGTGGCACAGGGCACCCAAGCAGGGTTTGGGTGGTTGTGCTGATGTAAGGTAGACAGACAAATGCACACACAGCAGAAAGTAAAAGATAACAAATGAGTAGGCAAGTGTAGCAGGGGAATAAAAGGTACAAACAAACTGGATTCCCTCTTGGGGGATGCAGAAGGGGGAAAGAGTGTTCCATGGACCTTTGGAAACTGCAGCCTTCTGCACGGATTACTATAACAGAGGCCCACACTGTTTGCTCATGGCTGGGAACAACAGCTATGGGTGTCTGTTACACAGAAACGAGACAAGGGAAAGGGCAGAGGTTGCCTGGCAGAAACCAACAGACAAACTCTGTACAAAGGGGTATACAATAATACAAGAGAAGACAATTACAGACAAATCCAGGAAAAAGGAAGTCGATGAGCAAACTAGAAGAAGGGAATGAAAGGAAAGCAGTATAACTGAATTGGACAGGGATAAAGAACTGAGGGTAGAAAACAAGGAAGAAAGCAAGGGAGCAGCAGTCAGGAAACAGGGGGGCTGCAATAACTGAAAGTAATAAATGCAGGTAAACTGTTGAGGATTGCAGAGGACTGTAGGGTGCAAGGTAAAGAGCTCAGAGGAGCAGGACAGCAAGGAGCAAGCCCAAAGGAGCAGGGCTGTAAGGAAGGGAGCCCAGAGGATAAGGCTGTAGGCAGTGGAATGAAGCAGGCTGCAAGGCAAGGAGCCCAAAGGACAAGGGCTGTAGGCAAGGAGCCCAAAAGAAAAGGGCTGAAGGCAGAGGAGTGTAGCAAGCTGCAAGGCAGGATGGAGCCCAGAGGAAAAGGGCTGTAGGCAGCAGAATGAAGCAGGCTGCAAGGCAAGGAGCCCAAAGGACAAGGGCTGTAGGCAAGGAGCCCAAAAGACAAGGGCTGAAGGCAGAGGAGTGTAGCAAGCTGCAACGCAGGACACCCAGAGGAGCAGGGCTGAGGCAGGGAGCCCAAAAGGCTAGTTCTGTAGGCAGCAGGGTGTAGCAGGCTGCAAGGCAGGACGCCCAGAGGAGTAGGGCTGATGCAGGAAGCCCAAAAGGCTAGGGCTGTAGGCAGCAGGGTGTAGCAGGCTGTAAGGCAGGATGCCCAGAGGAGCAGGGCTGAGGCAGGAAGCCCAAAAGGCTAGGGCTGTAGGCAGCAGGGTGTAGCAGGCCGCAAGGCAGGACACCCAGAGGACAAGGGCTGTGGGCAGCGGGGTGAGGCAAGCTGCAAGGCAGGTAGCCCTAAGGAGCAGGGAAGCAAGAAGTAAGCCCAGAGGAGCTGGGCAACAAGGAGTGAGCCCAGAGGAGCTGGGCAGCGAGGCACTGGAAACAGGATCAGAAAAAAGCAGCAACAGGAACAGCATGCGAAAATACGTGGCTCGAAGCAAAAAGGTGCTGGAAGGACTCTTAATGCAAGAGACTGAGCTCCTGCAGGCAGCAGCTTTTATACCGCCCAGTCCAGCACAGAGGCAGGCTAATTGCTCACACCTGGATCAGCACACCTGCATACAATCGGCCTCCTCCCTTTCTGTTCCTGAGCTGGTGGAAGCAGAGCTGATCCCTAGGGCTTCTGGGGATTGTAGTTCCGATGATGAAAAATAGGAATTGCCAGGAATAGATAGTTATAGCCAAGTGCATTGTGGTAAGTGTAGTTTGTTGGAAAAAATAGAAAAGCACCAAAGTCTCGCAAATGGGAAATAAGGCCCAAGAAGTGAATAGCGGTTGATCCAAGAGTTTTCTGCAGATAAATGAATAACAACTTGTCCATATTGATCGCCAATGTATGCGCCCATGGCGCAGGCATGACAGTATGCCCATCTCCAGTCCCCCTGAAGACCGACCTACAAGAAGAATGTCTGTCATAACAAAAAGGCACATCATGAAGCACCAAAAAATGTTTAAGGTTGTAAGGTGGGAGTCTTGATGGGCGGAGACAGTATCAATGTGCTGAACCTTTGAGGTAGAAATCAGAAAAGACAAAGTCTTTGGAGCACAAAACCCAACAGTGTGTTCATGAATAGAGGAACTGTGAAAGACTGCTGCAGGCTCCATGGCAAATCTTGCTTTGAAAGGCAACAGTAAGGTGTTGAAAGGTGAAGCCAGAGGTACAGCAGAGTTGGTTGCTCTAGGAAGGTTTTCCAAGGCATCAGATGCAGCAATGGCAAAGTCAAGATTAGCCGCAGAAAATTCAGGAGTCACAGTGGCGGGTTCTCCATGATTTGTAGGAAGTTCAGAAGCCACCACAGCAGAGAGATCATGAATGGCTGTAGATAGTTCCGATGCTGTAGCAACTGGGAGTGTGGGTGCCATAGAAGAACCAGCGGGCAGTGACGCACCTGAGACTGATTTAGTAGAGTCTGGTAGTTTTAGTGCTGCAGAGGCACCAGCAAGAACAACCGGAGCTGTAGTCCCAAAAGAAAAGTTGTTATCTGACTTAGCGACAGGTTCTGTCCTTGCAGGCAGAGAGGAAGGGGGTGCTTCTGCTGAGAAAAGAGTGATGTAAAATGCTGCAACAGTAGCAGATTTAGAAGTATTAGCAGGAGGAGCAGCAGAGATTGGGCTAGCAGATACAGTAACAGGTAGTATGACAGATGTGGGGTCATGATTGGGTAGGCGTTCTGAAGGCTGATCTTCAAAGTCTGGTGTGCTTAGATTGCTTGGTGGGTCTGGGGTATTGACTGATGGAAAGGCTGGATTCCAGACAGGTACCGGGTATTGTTCAGAATTAGAATCGTGGTCTGGTGTACCAGAACCTGAGTTACTGTGGTTGGAAAGTGAAAGAGTTGTGTCAGACTTTAGAAGGGATGCATATGCTAAATTTAGGTCTTCCATCTGCTTGGTACAAATCTGTATCTTTTTCTGCGTGGCAATTCCAGGCCTTACCATGTCGATCTCTAAAGACAGTATGTCGGGTGTAGGACATTGTGTCAGAAGGTCTGGAATATTGTGTCCCTTCATAGAATTTTTACTATGTAAATAAACAAAGTCATCATAGAGATCTTTGGTCTTTCTTTTAAGGCGTAGGAGTTGCTCTTGTAGCAGGTATGTATCATTAGCCTGATCTAAAGTTTTAGAATCTGGTGTGGCAGAAAATTCGGTTGTAGCAATGGGAAGACTGACCTTAAGGTTATTGTGGTTAGTAGATACTGGGAAAGCATTAAGACAACCGATGGTCAGTATAGGTCTTTTGTACCCAGGACCAGGTGCTCTAACCTCAGGATACTGACTGCCTTGTCCTGTCAAATGAGGGTTTCCAGCAGTCTGGGGAGCTTGCCAAGCTGATCTTGAGCATATCACTCTGGCAACAGCGTATTCTGGTTTAGAGTCTCCCACAATGAGTGCTATATCCTTGGTTGTAGCGGTGTTAGAAGAATTGTCAGAAGACGCAGGAGTGTTTTTCACTGTTTGGTCTAACAAGATCTGTAAGAATTCATTATCTTGCTGTAGCTCTTCAACGGATAAGGACTGTGGATCATAGTCGCAAATGTCATAATAGTTATACATGGAAGAAGGGTCAGCAAGCCAGTGAGTGTAGTACCGTGCTTGTAAATCTTTGTTTACTAAGGCGAGACTGTTCTTGAGACTAAGATTCTTGTTTGCTGTCTTTAGGGAAACTATAGATTTTTGCAAAGGTTTCTTAACCCGAAAGGAAAGCATCCTTGGTCTGCGTGTGCCTTTCCTGCCTATGGAACAAGACATTTTTGGCTCTTGCATTCTGTCACGGATGGCACTCTGTTAAGAGTGGCACAGGGCACCCAAGCATGGTTTGGGTGGTTGTGCTGACGTAAGGTGGACAGACAAATGCACACACAGCAGAAAGTAAAAGATAACAAATGAGTAGGCAAGTGTAGCAGGGGAATAAAGGTACAAACAAACTGGATTCCCTCTTGGGGTGCATGCAGAAGGGGGAAGAGTGTTCCACGGACCTTTGGAAACTCCAGCCTTCTGCACAGATTACTATAACAGAGGCCCACACTGTTTGCTCATGGCTGGGAACAACAGCTATGGGTGTCTGTTAGACAGACACGAGACAAGGGAAAGGGCAGAGGTTGTCTGGCAGAAACCAACAGACAAACTCTGTACAAAGGGGTCTACAATAATACAAGAGAAGACAATTACAGACAAATCCAGGAAAAAGGAAGTCGATGAGCAAACTAGAAGAAGGGAATGAAAGGAAAGCAGTATAACTGAATTGGACAGGGAAAAAGAACTGAGGGTAGAAAACAAGGAAGAAAGCAAGGGCGCAGCAGTCAGGAAACAGGGGGCTGCAATAACTGAAAGTAATAAATGCAGATAAACTGTTAAGGATTGCAGAGGACTGTAGGGTGCAAGGTAAAGAGCTCAGAGGAGCAGGACAGCAAGGAGCAAGCCCAAAGGATCAGGGCTGTAAGGAAGGGAGCCCAGAGGATAAGGGCTGTGGGCAGCGGAATGAAGCAGGCTACAAGGCAAGGAGCCCAAAGGACAATGGCTGTAGGCAAGGAGCCCAAAAGAAAAGGGCTGAAGGCAGAGGAATGTAGCAAGCTGCAAGGCAGGATGGAGCTCAGAGGAAAGGGGCTGTAGGCAGCAGAATGAAGCAGGCTGCAAGGCAAGGAGCCCAAAGGACAAGGGCTGTAGGCAAGGAGCCCAAAAGACAAGGGCTGAAGGCAAGGAGCCCAAAAGACAAGGGCTGAAGGCAGAGGAGTGTAGCAAGCTGCAAGGCAGGACGCCCAGAGGAGCAGGGCTGAGGCAGGGAGCCCAAAAGGCTAGTTCTGTAGGTAGCAGGCTGCAAGGCAGGACACCCAGAGGAGCAGGGCTGATGCAGGAAGCCCAAAAGGCTAGGGCTGTAGGCAGCAGGGTGTAGCAGGCTGTAAGGCAGGACGCCCAGAGGAGCAGGGCTGAGGCAGGAAGCCCAAAAGGCTAGGGCTGTAGGCAGCAGGGTGTAGCAGGCCGCAAGGCAGGACACCCAGAGGACAAGGGCTGTAGGCAGCGGGGTGAGGCAAGCTGCAAGGCAGGGAGCCCTAAGGAGCAGGGCAGCAAGGAGTAAGCCCAGAGGAGCTGGGCAACAAAGAGTGAGCCCAGAGGAGCTGGGCAGCGAGGCACTGGAAACAGGATCAGAAAAAAAGCAGGAACAGCATGCGAAAATACATGGCTCGAAGCAAAAAGGTGCTGGAAGGACTCTTAATGCAAGAGACTGAGCTCCTGCAGGCAGCAGCTTTTATACCGCCCAGTCCAGCACAGAGGCAGGCTAATTGCTCGCACCTGGATCAGCACACCTGCATACAATCGGCCTCCTCCCTTTCTGTTCCTGATCTGGTGGAAGCAGAGCTGATCCCTAGGGCTTCTGGGGATTGTAGTTCCGATGATGAAAAATAGAAATTGCCAGGAATAGATAGTTATAGCCAAGTGCATTGTGGTAAGTGTAGTTTGTTGGAAAAAATAGAAAAGCACCAAAGTCTCGCAAATGGGAAATAAGGTCCAAGAAGTGAATAGCGGTTAATCCAAGAGTTTTCTGCAGATAAATGAATAACAACTTGTCCATATTGATCGCCAATGTATGCACCCATGGCGCAGGCATGACACATTCACATTTCTGCTACCTCTATGTCACATGGTGTTTCTAGTGCTTTTGGTTTTACCACAGAGTACACCATAGTGGGACTACATATTGTAACATTTAGAATTCACAGGATAGTGATCTCATTACATATGGGATTTTTGATTACTTTCCAACCAAAGTATTTCTGAAGAAGAGGTTTCCAATCAATGGACACGTTTAAACCATTTTTCACCATATCTAGACGGTGTATCCATTTCTGCTCTATTTTTCTTAATTCTAAATCTCTGTCACCCCGTCTTGCTTTGGCCTCAATCATTTGTATCACACACCATCTTAGGTCTGTGTGTTTGTGTTGTTTTTTTATGAAATGGGCCACCATTGGTTTGTCCTCTATTTTGTTTTTCAGGCAGGACCTGTGCTCACAAATCCTTTGTCGTACTTCACGTTTGCTTTTACCTATGTAATATAGGTTGCACGGGCATCTGATCAAGTACACACTCCATTTCGTAAGGCAATTTGAGAAGGTTTTGTACTTCAATATGGTGCCATTTAGGGATATCTCTTTCTGGTCTTGTGTTAGGTGGCACACTGAGCACTGAACACAACAGTAGTGTCCGACCATGGGTGGGAGCTGCCAGAGTGTTGTTTGGGCAGTTGTTGTAGGTTTCTCTGTGGGGTACGTGTGTACCAGATGATCTTTGATGTTTCTGCTTCTCTTGAAGGCAAACCATGGCGTTGTGGGTACAAAGGTATCTGTTTGTAACAAATGCCAGTTGGTCAGGTTTGTCTTTCTGAGTGCATTACTCACTGGTGAGAAAGTGGTCACACATGTCATCTTGTTGTTATGTTCTATTCTTGTTTGTTTAGTCAGGCAATCAGTTCTGTTTCTCGCCATGCTTTTCTGATGATTGCTGATGGGTATTCCCTCATTTTCAGGTGGTTTTCTAGGTCTTTCACATGGCGATCATATTCGGGTAAGGAGGAGCAGTTCCTTCTTATTCTTAGGAACTGCCCGAACGGCAGGTTTTCTTTGAGAGATTGTGGATGGAAAGTTGAGAAATTCAATAATGTGTTTTTGTCCGTGGGTTTGCGGTACAATGTTGTTGTGATCATTCCATCCTCTCCTCTGAGGATGTTGAGGTCCAGGAAGGCCAGTTTATTGGTGTCATAGTGCATAGTGAACTTAATGCACAGGTCCACGTTGTTTAGCCAAGTATGAAACTGTTGCAATTCCAGGATGCTGCCTTTCCAAATCGTGAAGATGTCGTCTATGTATCTTACCCATCCAACTAGCATGTTTTTGTGTTGGTTGTTGTCGTTGCATATGAACAAATTCTCTAGATTGTCAATGTAGAGGTTTGCAATATCTGGCGCAAAAGTTGATCCTATACTAGTCCCTCTAATCTGCTGGTAGAATTGTCCTTGGTTTATAAAGTAATTTTCCGTGAGAGCCAGGCGAATGCATTCTTGAATGAATGAGGTAGGTGTGGATATGTCTGTACGCTAGGTATTCTTTGAGGACATGTATGCATTCCGTTTGTGGTATACTCGTGTATAATGCTTCAACATCGAATGTGACAAGTATGTCTTGTTGCGAAGTCGGGATGTTGCTCAAATGGTGAATCATGGCCGTGGTGTCCTGGATGAAGGATCTCATTTTTCTGACACATGGTCTAAGGAATACATCCGTGTATATGGACAAGGGTTCCAAAATAGACCCTATAGCCGAGACTATGGGTCTCCCCTTGGTTTGGTGGTGTTTTTGTGGATCTTCGGGATGCAGTAGAATGCTGGTGTGATAGGGTGTTCTTTTGTGAGGAATGCTTTTTCGTCCTCATCGATCCATCCTTGTGAGTTGGCATAGAGCATGAGGCTTTTGATTTCTTCCGCTAGGCGTGATGTCGGGTTGTGGTCCAGTTTTTTATAAAACCGCGTGTCACTGAGTTGTCTGGTGGTTTCTTCCTCGTATAGTTCTTTGCCCCAGAGGACTATGCCGCCTCCCTTATCTGCGGGTTTTACTAGAAAAAGGTTTTTTGTTTCAAGGTTCTTCAAGGCTTGTCTCTGTCTTTTTAAGATTGTCTATGTAATGGTTTTTGGTCTTGAATATATTATTCACTTCTCTTAGGACCCTGTTCTCAAAAGATAGTATCTCTGGAGACATCATTGATGTGAGCGGTGTGAAGGTTGATTTGGGTTTCAACCCTGTTGTGGTGGGATTTTGATATTTACCTTGTTCCCTTGTCGAGTCTCTGAAAAAGTACCGGAGGCGAATCAGTCGAAAGAACTTTCTTACTTCCACTTCAGTGGTGAAGCGATCTGCTTTATTTTTTGGGACAAAACTTAATCCTTTGCTGAGAACTTCTGTGTCTTCTGTGTCTCCTTTTTCTCTAATTGCCAATCCCCTCAGGACTTAGGCCCCCTCATAAAAAAAGACGGCTACATTACCCCCTTATATTGCAAACAACTACACAAAAGACCAATCAGAAATATTGCTGGGTTCTTGCTGATACGACGCTGCTAAATGTTACTGAATATAAATATCTAGGTATAAACATTAGTAATAGTGTAACAGATCTTCAATACCATAATGTATTGTTCAGTAAAATGCAGACCCTTTCTTCCCAAGGGAAGCTAATTCAGAGAAAATATGGGAGATATACTCATATCATGGTAACCAAAAAGTTGTCCCTGTAATCACATATGGTGCTCAATCTAAGTTACCAAGAAATTATCCCAATTGGACCCACCTAGAAGGGATACATTGGAAAAGAATACTAAGTTTGCCAAAAAGTTTACCGATTGCTATAGTGCGTTATGAACAAGGGCTGGTGTCAGTAGTAGCCATTGAGGTCTGGCAAGCGTTGTTGTTATATAGGAAATGTATCTGTAACACAAGTAGAGCTAAAACACTCTTCCCGTTACTATTGTCATTGCTTAATGGCCAGACAAAAGTCCTTTACTGACTGGGAAGCTTTGTGTCAACAATATCTAATGAAAGCTGGTATCTCGACAACTACCTTGATTGAGAACCCTGACAAAGCCAAATCCAAATTGTGGGCATGGGATTGTATAATGACTATATAGAAATATTCCACTTATTCTTCAATTTTAGTGACTTTCTCCAAAAATCCATTCATACTCTTTCCCGATATTTGGAAAGATTCCCCAACAGGGAGTATGCCTCAACCATTATGAGACTACGTTTTAACCTATGGCCTACTTGGTTGCAGGCTGCAAAGTATACTAAAGATCAAAATGTTATTGCAACCTGCCATTTGCAATGCTAACTCAATGGGCCTCATTATGACCTCGGCGGTAGCCATGCCGCTATTGGCCGCCGAAATCGCCTCCAGGTCCGGGTTCCCAGAATGAGGAATTACCGGGCCATTCCGAGTTCGGTAATTCCTCTCTCAAAGGACCCGGACCCGGACCTTCCCCATTCCCATTTCAGCCCCAATAGGGCTGAATGGGAATGGGAGAGGGCGCAAACAAGGGCCGATTACGAGTTGGCCCGTTGTTTGCTCCCTCTTCCCCTCGCGGGACACAGTAAGCACGCCTGTTGCTTACCGGGTCCCGTGAGGGGACCTCGTTATGTGGTGAGGCATCCTTTTGCGGCACCCGTTAACCCGTTCCGCCAGGGTCGTAATGAGGCCCAATATCTCTGAACCTTTCTGCTGTTAATCTTCTGCTTGCATTAAAAATATATGATGAAACTATGTGGTTTTAGATAATTGTGATTAGATACATAACCCCTAACTCTAATATCAAAATGAACTCAATGGACAATGTTTTTTTTTTAATCGATGGTGCTCTCGCTAAATTGCTATTTCTTTAATATGAATTTTAGTTTGTTTGTTATATCTTTTACTCTACATATGTTTTACATAATGGTTTTATGTATGTCCTCTTTTTTGGACTGGTGCATTTATTTATTTGTAATGGGAAATTGTATGATATAATCTAGAAACCATTTGTATTTAAAGATGTGTAAGTGTTTGTGATATTTGAAAAAGTTGTCATTTGACATCTAAAACAAATAAAGAATTTAAATTTGAAAAATAAATGTAATGATGGCCTTAGAGGAGTGGAAGCCATTAATGAGAGAAGAGGAGAAACGAGAGAGCACAGAGATCATATGAAGAGTCCATAGATCTGACGAGGGAGCGACAAAGAGGATGTCAGTGAGGGTCTGTCTGGAGGAAGTAGTGTAGGTGGCAGCGATAGGGAGACCAGGCTTAGAGACCAAGATATCCTTTTTGAACGTATTCCTGCCAAACTTAGTGAGAAGGGAAGGGTAGTCGATGGAGAAACAGTTAGAGAAGATACGAGAAACTGAGAGTGCCATTGTTGTAGTAGAGAAGGTGAATAAGAAATATTGTAGAATAAGAAAACTTGTTGGAATACACAACTCCTTGAAACGCATAGACCCGACGAATGAACATTTGCAACGATCAATCGCCCAATTGTTAAACGGGTTTCCCATGTAGATTTCCATTGTATGTGATTCAATGATCTCTTTCCACCATTATCCATCAACAAAAATGCACCTATGGTAGTCACTGCCCAGAGAAACATCCCTGTAGTGATCAATTTGCCATCACTCATGTGTAATGAAGTAGACATTTGGCAACATGTTTTAGCACACCGTGAATTAAAAGTATGGTGCTATATAAGCACACACACTAAGTTAATCACTGAATCAGCCATCCACTTACCCTGCCACTTGTGAAACCAACGACGTATAAACTGTCCACCCTAAACATCCCCCATCTGGTTTTGTCTCCATATGAGTCTTAATAAAGCATATTAATAGTTAAGTAAGGGGGTGGAGAGAGCTTTACGTCCTAGTAAACATTAAGGGTCTGATTCATAGAAAAAGAGGAAAGTTCCCACAAAGTTCTTAGCGCCTAAACCAACTTTGAACCTAATTGCGTGCAATAGTTTCATTGCTTGTTCCGTGTACTCATAGATTTCAAAGCACAAAGTAGTAAGGCACAAAGAAAACAGAGTTGTGCCTGGAACACCCACAACATGCCCTGACGGAAACATAAATCCTTGCCAAATACCAACCTATGCTTCTACCTTTGCGTCTACCTTTGCCCCACCATCCAGCACCTCAGGAAACTGTGTGTGGTCCCCGTAAATCAAGGATGCACAATGGCAAGGCTGTACCCCTGCGAAACTACGTGCAGGCACCCATAAGTCAAGGCTACACACCGGCAAAACTAAGCACGGCCCCCCATAAGACTGCACCCCGTTAAAACCGTCAAAGTTCCCTGTCAGCCAAGGCTGCACCTTGACGAAACTACACGCGGTGCGCCGTAATTCAAAGCTGCTCCCTGGCGAAACTGTACATGGTTGTCCATAACTCAAAGCAGCACCCCGGCAAAACTGTACACAGTCCCCATTAATTCTTGGCTGCACCCCAGCAAAACTGCATACTGTCACCCCTACATTTAAGGCACCCAAACTGCTGGCCCACACCCCTAAGTCAGAGCAGCCCATCAAGTTCTGACACCACCCCCACTGACCTACACCCCAACCCTGAGGCAGCCCCTTCAAGTCCCAACACCACCCTCCAGCCCCCTCACCTCCACTGCTACCCCAGGCGGCCCCCTGACAGTACATCCCACTCCCCACACCCCCTTACCTCTGTCACAAAACCCATGCAGCCCCCCTCAAGTCCCCACAACACCCACCAGCCCCCTCACATCTGCCGCTACACCAGGCAGCCCCCTGAAAGTACACTCCCCTCCCCACACACCCCAGACCTCCATCACAACCCCCAGGCAGCCTCCTCAAGTACTGACACACCCACCAGCACTCCTCACCTCCACCACTACCCCAGGAAGCCGCTGACAGAACACCCCGCTCCACTCACCCACTGACCTCTGCCACAATCCCCTCAAGTGGTGACACAACCCACCAGCCCCAATCACCTCCTCCACTACCCCAGACATCCCCCTGAAAGTACACCCCCTCCCCACACCCACCTGATCGCTACCACAACCCCCAGGAAGCCCCCGCAAGTCCAGATACCAGCCACCAGCCCGTCTCACGTCTGCCACTAACCTAGGCAGTACCCCTCCCCACACCTGCTTGACCTCTGACACAACCGACAGGCAGATCCCTCAAGTTCAGACACCACCCACCAGCCCCCCTGACCTCTGCCACCAACCCATGTAGCCCCCTGGCAGTCCAGCCCACGCCCCACACCCCCCTGACCTCCACCACAACCACCAGACAGCCCCCTCAAGCTCAGACACCACCAACCATCCACCTCACCACCGCCATTATCTCAGCCAGGTCCAGCTATATTACACCCCTACCAGTCCCATACCACAGGCAGCCCCCTGACAGTACAACCCACTCCCCACACCCTTCTGATCTCTACCACAATCCCCAGGCAGCCCCCTCAAGTCCAGATACCAGCCACCAGCCCGCCTCATAACTGCCACTAACCTAGGTAACCCCCCCTCCCCACACCTGCTTGACCTCTGCCGCAACCGACAGGCAGCTCGCTCAAATTCAGACACCACCCACCAGCCCCCCTGACCTCTGCCACCAACCCAGGCAGCCCCCTGGCAGTCCAGCCCACACCCCCCTGACATCCACCACAACCACCAGACAGTCTCCTCAAGCTCGGACACCACCAACCAGCCACCTCACCTCCGCCATTATCTCAGCCAGGTCCAGCTACATTACACCCCTACCAGTCCCATACCTCTGGCAGCCCCCTGACAGTACAACCCACTCCCCACACCCTCCTGACTTCTGCCACAATTCCCAGGCAGCCCCCTCTAGTCCGGACACCATCACCCAGCCACCCTCCCCTCTGCCACTACCCCAGGCAGCCCTGTGACAGTACACCCTGCTCCCTACTCTCCCTGACCTCCACCACAACCCACAGGCAGCCCCCTCAAGTCCAGACACCACCCACCAGCCCTCCTAACCTCTGCGACAACCCTAGCCAAGCCTTGCTACATTACACCCCCACCAGTCCAATGTTGAACAACAACTTCACCGGCCTAACTCCAACATGAAGTACACTGGCCACATATCCTCCTCCAACTTGAACAACTGAGAGCACTGCTGCAGAATCCATGTATGCAGCTCATCACAGGACTCCCTGGTACATCACACTCAGTTGCACATCAACAAGAATGCAGAATGTAGCACCAGCAACACTGTGATTGTGCCATGTACATATGATATAGTAATGCAATGTAATGCAATGCACTTATCATTGTGCCCATCTGCCATTGCAATTTCCTCAAAGCGCTATAGGTGAATGCCCATGGAGGAAGTCTGAGACAACACAGTTTGTACTGAGTCATATGTAATGTGTGTGTGCATAGTAGCCTGTAGAAAGGAATTAATGAAAGGAATGAAGGTAGTCAGGTAGGTAGGCAGAGCGGGAAAAGTCACTGCAAGTGACACAAGTAGAACAGGCATTAGGTTGGGTGATGTGAAGGCTGGCTGAGAGTGTGTGAGTCAAGGAGACGGATAATGTGTACAGGCAGACTGACAACATCAATCATGTAAAAATACATCATTTGAGTGACAGATGAGTAGCATGATATGAGAGCAGGTATAGGGTGATTGCAGATGTGTGTGGGTGGGTGACCATGCTTTGTGAGGGATATAGCTACTGAATAAAGAGTGCACAAGTGAGGCCCCAACCCATGTGACAGTCATAGAAGGTATGCATTTAAAAAACATTGAAAAATAGATTTTGCACATGGACAAAGAGACTGCAACAAGTGTGTGATAAGGAATCTCAAACGTGTTTTCAAAATATTTACCCTGCAATAAAAATCTATGTGGAAGGAGAAAATGTCCACCTCCACATCCCTTCAAGCATTCTCCAGGATGGCAGCCTGCCCCAATGTCCACCTCTCCACCACCTCTGCCCTGGTTCTGGCAATGGATGCCTCCGTAGCCCGCTGCCTCTCGTCATCAGCTGACTCTCAAAATATTTACCCTGCAATAAAAATCTATGTGGAAGGAGAACATTTCCAGGGATGAAAATGAAAGAACATTATTCCAAAATTAGTCCTAACACTAAGAACTTTTTACACAGGCAGCAGGCTTAAATGCCTCTCAATGCCTCCTCCAGGGCACAGCTACATTCCTCATCTTCCGCCTGGAGGGGAGCCTCCGTTCTTGCCTGTAGGGCTTGTAAGCCCTCTATCACCCTCATTATCTCCTCCTCCACATCCCTTCAAGCATTCTCCAGGATGGCAGCCTGCCCCAATGTCCACCTCTCCACCACCTCTGCCCTGGTTCTGGCAATGGATGCCTCCGTAGCCCGCTGCCTCTCGTCATCAGCTGCCTCTGAAATCCCATCCTGATGCACAGCCAGACCTGCCTCCATTCCTCCTGCCAGATGTCAAATATGTCCTGCCTGATTTGCCTCCTCGCTGTTGATTGTCCCTGCATTGACTGCCTCCATACACTCCTCATATACTGCTGCCTGGCTCAGTGTAAGTTGTGCAGTTACCCCCTCTTACGGGATGACACTTGTTGGGAGGGCACAGCACCTGCACTGGCCTGAAGTGCCAGCTGTCCAACGACTGTCTGTTCCTGTGTTGGTGCCTGGGAATACCTGGGACTTTCACCAGAGTTAGGGACTTTGGAACTACCAGACTGGACGGTGTGGATGGGATAGGTGCACAGGTGGCCGTGGTGGAATGTGGCACAGAGGCTCCCTGGAGGAGGACTGGGGCACAGAGGAGGAAGTGGAGAAGGGGGCAATTAAGCACTGCTCTTGACATATGGCCCAGGTTTTGGCACATCAACTTGTGAAGCTGAGCCAGCTCCTTGCGAGTTGCTGACACAGTATCACAAATCAATGACGTCCGCCTCACAAGCTCAGCCAGCAGGATCTGCACCACATGCTGGGTGACCCCCTCGGTTACAAGGAGTGCCTCGGTCTGGGTGGAGGCATCCACAAGGTGGTCACTGCTGCAGGAGGTTGTTCAGCAACAGTGAACTGCACATCCCCATGCCACTGGGCAAAGGATGCAGCCTGAACACCCTTCTGGATGCCCCGATCAGCCTAAAATGGGCTGGCCTGCAGTTGCCTCCTCCTCCACCTCCACATTCATCACCTGGGATGACTCCAGAGAAACTTCTACCCTCAATGGCTCCTGTGCCTCTTCACCCTTCCCCACTACTGCTGAGGTGTCCCTCCTTGGACCTACCCGCAGCAGCCTTGCCTGATGGCACAGGTGTTGCCCCAGCCAATTCCCCCTCACTACAGGCGGTGTCAATGGGGTCTGGCTGGGTTGTGTGCCTGTGTCTGATGGCCCAGTCCCTGCGCTTCTGCTCCACAGCAAATCCTCTGCCTTCTTCAGTAGTTACAGTAAACTGTGGTAAAATGGGACAAAGGATGTTGACATCAGTCATCATTGTCAATGCATGTGTGGCATACTCAACAGGAACACTAATTCTGCATGTGTGAACCAGCAAATGACACACACAAACACAGAACACACACACACACACACCCACATGTCCATGCAATCTGGATGACTACTTACTCACAAGTGTAAGGACTATGCTGACTCACAGTCATGACACATGCACATGTTTGCAAAAACAGGCAATGCCACTATACCAGTGGCAAAATGCCACAAGTTTCACATGCAGCCAGAACTATGGGAAGTGCTTCTGACCACCCAATTACAGTCATCAACGTGCATCCCTGACAGCTTGACCTGTAAGCATGCAACATGTACGGCACACATATTAGAGGAACAAGAGCTTATGATGTTTGCCCCAGAACATACATATGATGTGATCACACATCAAATCGGGTTCCACATGGAGTGGGATGACACATCACATCCCAGTCCCTGATAGGCCCATGAACAAAAATGACATTCACAGACATCCATGCACGTGTCACTCTCAGCGGATGTGTTTGGATGGGCTCACTTGCAGATGTGCAACACATAGAGGTGCCCTGCATGCATGTCCCTCACATGGCCACAATATGGTAAGCCAGCATCTGTACTGTCTTAGCACTCTTTCACATGAACTCACATAGCTTGTGCACGCGTGCTATAAGTCACCAAGGACAAACAGAGCATATGTCAATGCATCTCCCATAAACATATGTCTGCCACCACATACACCCAGCATTGGCAGGAGGCTGCGGCTCAATGCAAACACACCTGCTGCACACACAAGGGGCCACCTGCAATCATGCATGCACATGCACAACACACATACATGGTAGAGAATTGCACCACATGGATACTCACCAGCAGATTCCAGACGTTGTTTCCACTCACAGATTTGGGAGTGAAGTTCTGGGTAGAACATCTCATGCACCTACATGTGTTGGTGTAAACTGGGTGCAGCCTTCATGGTGCACCTCCATGGTGGCCTCTGTCACAAAGGGCTGCCTGTGCCTTCGTATGGCAGCGGGTCATGAGGTCCTCCTATCACTAATTCACGGTCTTTACTGTATGGTCTGCCTCCCCCTCTGCGTTAATGGCAGCCGTGATGTCTTCAGAGATCTGTAGACATCTGTTGTAGGCCAGCTGCATTGCAAGATGGAAGAGGGTGTCATAACTACCCAGGACCCAATCCACCAGGATGTCAACTGCAGTGCGTGCGAAGTTGGCAGCCCTCTGCCTCGCAGACATGGGGGTGCCTCTCTTTCCATACGATGTAGATGGTGCCAACATGGCAACTCCTCAGGCACGATTGGGTTTGCTGGGTCCAGGGCATGTGCTGTGGAGCTTTGGTGGAGGTAGTAGGGAGAGGTGGAGGTCCCAAAATACAAGGTTAGGTGGTCACAGGCCTGGCACAGGAGAACAGGCAATGGCAGAACAGTTGGCACTCCAAGACAGTGCTGGTTGGCAGCAGGCACTTACATTAACCAGGCAGCAGCAGATGTTGAGTATTGAAGGCAATGCAAGGCAGGAGGAGGCAAAATCGATGGCACCTAGGCAGGAGGATGTGTGGTGCGCGTCTTGCCTCTGAGGCAGCAGATTACAGAGGAAAGACCATTAGCGCGTAAGTTAAGTTATTTGCGCTGCACACAGCACACCAACATGACTTACACGGTACACGGCAACGATAGGGATATTTAAGAGGTGTGACGCCCATCACTGATTGTGTGCAAGAAGGTACAACGACGGACGAGTTTCAGAGGCATGCATTTGGGGGTGCAACATAAGCCATTTCCTTCAAGTAAAACATACTGCATTTTTATTTTTGGGTTTTTCCTCTGTGCATACGTGCATGTATATTTGTCTATTTTAAGCCCTATAGTGTATCACATATGAATTGCTTAGACTTTGGGGTCCCACTGCTTATTGCTTACTGCTTTTTATCTTCTTCCAGACGCTCTTGGAGTATCGTGCACGCAATTATTTTGGATGTTGTGGTGCCACTGTAAATTACATTCTGCATTTTTCTTCTTTCTGAAGCTTTTGCAGAATTGCACACATAATTCTTGTCTTTTGGGGTACCTCTGTGTATTGCATGCCACTTTTTTTTACATTTTGGTGTGCCTTGAAGCCTTGCTGGACCAGGCATCTATGTAATACATCAAGTAGACTGTTCACTTTCACATTTTTTACTGTTGAACATATTGGTGTGCTGTTCGTTCATTTTGCCTGCACCATGAATGGTAAGGCCCCAAAAGGGAAAGGGAGAAGTCAGGGACATGGTGAGGACAGATGTGCCCAAGCTCCAGGAGGATGTAATGTGCCTCAGCCCACAGGGTACCCGGGATCTGTATGTGGTCATGGTCGGAGGCCGACAGAAGAACCAGGACCACCAAGGGCCACTAGGTTCAAGAGGAGACACCATGCACAGCAGGAATAGGCTCCAACCCAAACCTGGCACAGGGCAAGGGTTTGCAGAGGAATACGAGCTGCACTGAAGAGGAGCTTCAGATCCTCATAGACTATGTGATGGATCACCACCATGAGATGTACCCCTATGCAGGTAGCACCCATACTCCCACAAACTGAACGGCACAGTGGCAGCATGTCACAGCACTCAACAATGCCTGTGGTGTGGAGAGGCGCATTTGTAAAGAGGTTCAGAAGGGAATTAACAATCTCACACGAAGAAAAAACAGAAGCTGAGTGACAACCTGGCCTCTGCACAGGCCACTGGAGGGGGGCCAGAAGAGGAGCAGCTGACTCCAACGGAAGAGGTTGTGAGTCAACTCATTAGCAGTGAGCAGGTGCAAGGCGTGGGAGGCCTAGAGACCTTTGTGGACACATCTGGTAAGAGGCATTTATGTGCATCATATGTATGGACACTTATGGTTGACCAACTCATATGTGTGTGGTAGGGCAGTTTGCTGCAGTTGTCAGCCATCCAAGGGCAATGCATGTTTGCTATCGTATATGCTTCTGTCACATGACCTGTTTTCTGTGGTGTGTCTCTGTGGTACCCATGTCTCACAGCTGTGTCAGTGCTTGTATGCAGGGTTGTCATGATAAAATATGTGCAGAGTTCAAGACCCCGTGATGTGCCCCCCTGAAAGGCACACATCAGTGTCAACATCAATGAATCATTGCCAAAGTAATGATGCCAGTCAATTTAAATTGTACATCAATTACATACAATATGTGATGTTGGAACACATTGTCAGTGTGCTCTTCCATGCTGCCTGTACTCACACACTGTGTTGTGACCAGCCAGTCAGGTGTTGCAGGCATTATGTCTAAACATCTAAACTGGTATATTGCAAGGGGTGATATTAGACAATACATATTTCATTTATTGAACATGTGTATGGCGCCTACACAGCAGAAAGTGCTTCCAGGCACTATAGGTTAACATATGTTAAATGATCTGATGGAGGGTCTGTTACGCTCACCTGGCTCCCACGGGGGCGTCAATCTGAACTGGCCAGCTGTTGTTTCCACCAGTGAGACGCGTAGTGCCGAGATGATGGACTGGACTGGCCCACCCAGCTTCGTTTGTTTGACTCGTAGGAATATCCTTCTGTAATGGAGAATGGGAATTAACCACCTGTGGAGTTCGAGCGCTAACCCCACCTTCCCCTCTCCCGTAGTTCTTCCCACAGGTCACTTTTGGATTCCCTCTATGCTCTCACCTGATGGTTTGGAAAGATGAGCTCTCCATCCTGCTTCGAACGCAGGGGCGCGTAGATGACCAGTTTCTTCACTGGCGTGGAGGAGTTGGGGAGTTCCAGAACGGTATTGACTCAAAGAATGCCGGCGAGACGCTGTAAGTCTTTAGTTCGTAAGAGTTCAAAAAACGTCTGACCTTCACTCTGTCCAATTCCTTTTAGGTTGTTGAATTGCCCTTATGAAGAGTTCCACGTGGCAACCGGTAAAATGCAGGTAAGGGTTTTATTATCCGGCTCAGTTCGATAAAATGGTGTCAATATATAACATGTGGCTTTTCCCCCATTCAGGCGCTGATGTGGTATGAGGTCTTGGGGATTGATGCCTCCAGCGGTAAAACCTGGTAAGTCTATTGGGAAAAAATCGGTTTCCCCTTATTGCGCCTTGCTGTTCTGTTGTTTCCCCATAGGGGCCGGGGCACGGCAGAGATGCAGCGGAGGCTGCGCCGACCCGAAATGAGGTAAGTACCCCCTTTGGTAAATCAGGTAAGTCTTGGGGGTAGCTTGTACAGTCTTAGAGTATCCCCTTGGCTCACCTTGCTGTTTTTGTCTCCTTAGGTGTCGGAGAGCGGCCGCGAGATGGAGAAGAGCGTGATGGAATGCTGAAGTGCTAAAAGGAAGGTGAGTACAGCGTGGCGCTGCAGGATGCGAAGTAAGGAGTTTTTAAAGACTTCTTCTCCAGCTCCGTGGCGTGATGGATCCGGATTCAGGTAAGGATTAAAGGTAAAACTCCTGTTCTGACCTTTCCTCCTTCTTTCTTCTTGTTTCCAGGAGCTCCGGACTCGAGGCGGGTGTGGCCGAAGACTGGAAGCTGCTGCAGGCACGGTGATCGTTACACTGCTGGATGCAGAATAACGGGAAGCATGTGCTGCTGTCCGGGCGTGGTTTAAATAGCCTTGGAAGTAGTCCCAGGTAAGTATTCTTCCACAGCCCCACCCGAGTAAAAAGTAGTCCCTTAGGTAAAATAGTCCTCCTAAGCCTCATTTGGCTTGTGGCTTCTTGCAGCATGGTCTGCATCAGGTATGTTTGCAGCATGGTCTGCATCAGGTAGGTTTTCTACTATGAGCCTGGTGCCCATGGCGCCAGGACTGACTCTATTCTTATGAGCCTGGTGCCATAGGCGCCAGGACTGCACCCAAACAGCCCCTAGCTGGGGCTTTTGGGCTTGCTCCAAATGGCATGATGCCTGCTTCCGGGGTTGCTGGGCCTGGTCTGGTTTCCCGGGGGCAGGCATCATGACAGGGTCATCATTCCAAGGTGTACAGTCTGGTACTCTCCTATTGAACTGTCTGAAGATAAACCATGAGAAATGGCAAAGGGGTAAATGACACCACTGAGTGTGCCTGTCTGCTTTGAATGGCATGATTGTGCATGTTGTAATTGAAAGAATTATCATAGAGATCTACATTGAAATCACCAATCTTACATGAAAAGCTTGTCTGTGGGGATCAGGGAATACATGACAGATGCATGCCTTGTTGCTTGCATCACTGTTCAATACACATACCCTGACATTGCTCTATCTGTGTCCATGAGACATGCATACCTATCCAGACATGCAAATGAGTGTGGATATGGAATGAAATAGCAGCAACATTGCCCACTCAGATGTGGCATGAGGCTCAGTTGCTCCTTCTCTCAGGAGAATTGAAGATGAGGATGTGCTGGTTCTCAGTCTGAGCATGCCCTGTCACCAAAACACACACATCTGTAGTGAAAGATGTTCATATACAGGAACAGATGCCCCACAATAATTAACCCAGGAATTAGGGATGAATGTAGGGAATGATAGTACCACTCTTGTACAATTGCCTGACCATTAATGACCTGTAGCACTATTGCAAACAAAACTGGCTCCTCATATATCATATGTGGTACACATTTACACAGCCACAGCCTCCTCACCATGAAGCATGTCTCGGGGGTGAATTTGGCACAAAAGTGCAGAACCATGCTTTGTCTGACAGTGCTGGCATTAGCATTCCTTCTTAGTGCTGGCCGACAGCCAGTGAATACCATGTGGTGGTGTGGTAATGAGGTTTAGCACAGCGGTGGATAAAATTTTAGGGCACGTCTGTGATTGACTCATGTCATTCAGTGTGGGTACAGTATGGCACACTTATTGTAGATGCATATGTCACATTCCCAGTGCACTATTGTATGTATATGTAATAAGGAGCTGGCTCAAGGGACTATTACTCTGTGTGGTCACACAGCACCACAGCGAATATAGTGCACAGCCAACACACACAATGTAAAGTGTCACTTCCCTTTGTGTGAGATGACAGCGCCCTTTACATGACAATATTATTTATAGTGACAGTTAATGACTGTCAGTCCGTCAATCATCGACAGTAATTGTCTGACACTTCACATGGCACTGTCATGTAAAGGGCAATGTCATCACACGCAATGTGAAGTGACACTGAATATTCATAAATTGCGCTAGGCAAACAGCAGGAGGCTCACACCCACATTAATTTCCTTACAGGGTGCTTGTAGACCTGGAGTCGGCACTGCTATGACACATCAAACAGTAACAGTCATGTGTTGTTTTATTTTGGGCCAGCACTGGAAGGCTTTGACTGAGAGGGTGGTGATTTGGCCAGTGTACTTATAGTTTCTGCACACATTACACATCATAGATTGTACATGGACTATGGTCTGCACAGTGACACAATGCACCCTCCTGTCCTAATCAAGGTGCAGTGCCCTATTCAGGAGGCATCTGGCAGAGGTTGTTCATGTTGAGAGGATGGAGAGTATATTGATGGTGAGGTGATGCATGTACACCATGTCCCAATGCATCGACTAGAGCACTTTTGTATTGATATAACAGTTTATCTTCTGAGGCATATACCATATGTAGCAAAGAAGTGAAATGAATGAACAGTGTACATGAAGGTATTGACTCAACATGGAAATGATGCACAATGTATCTTGTAATAGGTGTCATGGTTTTCTCTTGTACATATTTGTGGATTTGGTGAGCTAACTTATTTTTTGTGCTGGCCTTCAGAATTGCAATGCCCCATGTGCAGTACTTGTCTCTGGGTTTTGAAAGCAAAGGCTTGTTGCATTGCCCATCAGCCATGAGAAGCCTACAATTTTACAGCTACGTCTACACTAAAGGCATGGACTGGACACAGGGGTGGGGAGGGTGTGCGGCGGGGGACAGGCCAGGGAATGTGTGTATTCATACTATCTCAGTGCTAGCATTCTCCATGTGGATTCCATTTTTGGATACATGTGTATGTATGTATTTTTCTCCAGCTGTGTACTCGGAGTCAGGTGTCTGGGTCTGAAACATCCTGGGTCCACAACTGTGTCTCTTGAGGTCTGCTACCCAGGAAATGACAATCTCCACATGGACAATGGCACAGTGCACCTTGTATGTGTGGCAATTGCATGCTACACACATGCAACTGTACACATTCACAGTGTCGTGCATGTCTTTTGTCTAGTGGGTGAGACAATCATGACTCACGCAGTGTCATGTATTTGTGTGCACAGTATTCCAATAACTTGTCCTGCCAGAAAGTAGACGTTACTGAGCAACAATGTCAGTGGATAGACGCTTGAGGGCCTCTTCCTGACGGGACTATATGCGCAAACCCAATAGTTGTTTATTGAACATATGGAGTTTAAATGGTGCAGTGGACATGCAAGCATGCCTTTGTCATGTACGTGTTGCAGTTTACTCGTACATGCATGCAATGTATGTGGACGTGTCCCGCCATGTAGCTTGTGGGGGATCCATTTTGCAATTTTGTATGGGGATATCATGCCAGCACATATGCCTGCACGGAACAGGTGGCAACAGATGTGCAAGTCAAACATCCACATGTTGCCACATAAAATTTCTGGGTTGTGCATGGGATTACTGATGATGCACAACCATGCTTCCGCTGATGTTTTCTCTGCCACTCATGTTCGGGGGTATTATGTACCCTTGCACACACAGACTATGCCATGTTGCACTGCCTGACCTGATATGCCCAGACATATATCCATGACGTACAGCTCATGTATGCGTATCCAGCTATTTTGTTTGTAATGCACATGTGCATGTTTGTCAGGATACTCATGACTCAAAATGTCATTGTCTGTCCATGTGCAGGTGATGATGCATAGGATGCAGAGGAGGAGGAGGAAGAGGATGTCGTTGTATGTCAGTGCATCAGCGGAGGCTGTGGAATTGTATGATGTGAACACCCAAAGGTGCTACAGGCGATCATCAGTCGTGCTCCTGGTTCTTCAGACTCTTCTGACTCTGCAGGTTCAGATGCAAAACCAGGTGTGAATGTGATATTGAGGGCCAAGGAGGGTGAAACAATTGGCAGGTTGGATGGAGCCATTGAGTCTTAAAAGGTGCACCACGCCTCAAGAGTCCAATCAGTGGCAAGACGCCCGTCTGCAGTGGTTATGGCTGCAAGATTGCCCTCCGCTGAGTTGGGTCAGATTCTTTGACTGATGTCCAATGGAGGGTTGCAGACCTGCAGCCAATAACAGGGTTAGCACAGCGATGGCCCAGGATCTTGGCAATACAACTCAGTTGGCCCTGCACACGTGGTGGACATGTGTCTCCTGGATTGGCAGTGTGGGAGAAGTAGATGTTGCTTGCATGCAGTCATCTGGCATGGCAATGTGTTGCATGATAGTGCTGGGGCATGGATCGCCTGGCTGAGAACATGTCCACACCATCTGCCATGGATGAAAAACTGGAGCAACTAATGTCCAGCCTGGAGAAGAATCTGCATGCTGAGATGCACCCCTCAATGCTCTCCACCCAAATTGGGTGTAGAGGCCAACATCGAGGGTCAACAATATGATCTGAAGTGTCTGCACGACTCTCTGAATGCAGATGCTGTGGCACATAGAGAAGCCCTGAAACAGGAGATGTTGGCATCTAGCAATTCCGATTGCCATGAGATGGAGAGCTTGAGGGCTTGACTGCATGAGGAATTTTCAGCCACAAGGTCCGAGCTCCATGAGGAGATGGGTGCCTGGTGGCAGACACTGTCCCAGCAAACTGATGCATCATGAGTGAGCGCATATGTGGACTCTGTGGCCACTTTGGAGGAAGTTCACTGTGAGCTCTCAGCCATTTTATCACGGGTGACCCTAGCAAATGAAGATCAGACTTTGCACTGCGTGGACAGGATGCACCGCCACCACCACCTGATAATCCACCACAAGATGGCAGTCCCAGTAAAACCACGCCAACTCAACCACCTGTGCCATGATGATCATAAGCCTATGGAGAGATTTAAAAATATATATTACATGGCCACGGTAGTGGCCATGTAGTTATGGTTAAGTTGCTGTTTCCATAGGAAGAGCACTTTTGGGGCGGCTTATAACTTCGCTCTCCCTGGACGGATCCTCATCAAACTTTGCAAAAAAAAGTATTTGGGTCACTCTGATTTGTTTTGCAAAGTCTGGTGAGGATTCGTCCAGGGGGGGCAAAGTTATAGGGGGTCCCAAAACTTTTTTTTTCCCCATAGACTGAATGGGAAAAAAATTGTGCTCGTGTCTACAGCCCAAACCGCTGGACGGATTTTCACCAAATTTGGACCAGGAGCAGCGGCTTGGTCCCGAATGCGTGCTTTTGAAAATTTGGTGAAAATCCGTCCAGTAGTTTTTTTTAAAATGACCAAAAACTAGGTAAAAATAAATTAGTGATATCTGTGTTCGGTCCGCGGACACACTTCCCTGTTCGCTCCGCGGACAGTGTCCTGATTGGCCAATCGGCTTGCGTGATGTTCGCGGACATGCAACGTGTTCGCTGATTGGACGGCGTGGAGCGTGAAGCACATCAGATTTTTGGTAGCGCCCGCATCTTGGATTCGCGGTCGTCCGCGGACAGCGCGGGGAAACTTTGTTCAAAATTTGTATTTAGTAGAGTGTGTTGGTGTGTAGGAGTGTTTGGGGAGGGTGGGAGTGTATGAGATAGGATGAAAGTTGTGTTTTTTATGTGTTAGACGTTCTTTTTGTGTTCGATTTGTTTGCGGACATCACAGGTGTTCTGAAATGTTCTAAATAAACTGAATGGGGGTGTTCTGAGGACTCAATATGTGTCCGTTTTGTTCGCAAGCAAACTGAAACTGTTCTAAGAACACTCGCAGTGTCCTGAAATGTTCCCAAATAAACAAAATGGGGGTGTCCTGAGGACGCTGTCCGTATTGTTCGTTGTCAAGTTGAATATGTTCTAAGAACACTCGCGGTGTCCTGAAATGTTCGCAAATACACAAAATGATGGGGGTGTTCTGAAGACGTTGTCGAACACTCGCTCTGTCCTGAAATGTTCGCAAATATGAATGGGGGTTGTGGCTGACAAGTTGAATGTGTTCTAAGAACACTTGCGGTGTCCTGAAATGTTCGCAAATAAACAAAATATGGGTGTCCTGAGGACGCTGTCCGTATTGTTCTCTGTCAAGTTGAATGTGTTCTAAGAACACTCGCGGTGTCCTGAAATGTTCGCAAATAAACAAGATGGTGGTGTTCTGAAGACGCTTCTAAGAACACTCACAGTGTCCGGGGAATGTTCGTAGGGGGTGTCCTGAAGACGCTGTCCGTATTGTTCTCTGTCAAGTTGAATGTCTTCTAAGAACACTCGTGGTGTCCTGAAATGTTCACAAATAAAGAAAATGGGGGCGTTCTGAAGACGTTTCTAAGAACACTCCCGGTGTCCTGGAATGTTCGTAGGGGGTGTCCTGAAGGCGTAGTCCGTATTGTTCGCTGGCAAGTTGAATGTGTTCTAAGAACACTCGCAGTGTCCTGAAATGTTCGCAAATAAACAAAATGGGGGTGTCCTGAGGACACTGTCCGTATTGTTCGTTGTCAAGTTGAAAGTGTTCTAAGAACTATCTCGTTGTTCTGAAATGTTCGTAGGGGTGTCCTGAAAACGCTGTCCGTATTGTTCGCTGGCAAGTTGAAAGTGTTCTAAGAACACTCATAATGTCCGCGGACATTAAAAGTTTCCATAGACCATAGTTGAAATGTTTGACTCTATGGATGTGATATGCTGCGGTGGTTGTTGCCAGGGCATACAGTCTTGGGTGCATGGCCATTTGGCCATGCACCCAAGACTGTATGCCCTGGCAACAACCACCGCAGTAAATCACATTCATATTTGCTTATAACTTTGGGTGAAAAACAAATGTATAAGGAACAAAGGTATTAGATACTATGGATGTGATATGCAGGTATGGTTCTCCTTATTATTGTATACTTACTGTTTGGTCTAGTAACCGGAGTACATGTATTTCTTATTAATTTCTGTGATAAAAGAAAATAGTATGTTAGTATTAGTATTTTGTAATGACTTATTACATTTTATAATCAATGTACTTTTTTTTTTTTACCCTCATATTTAGTAGATACAAATCAGAGTACTGTGCAATTTGCTCAGTTTCTGTATTTGTTGCTAAAATCATTGGGTCTGTGGGAGAAAAAAAAATCCATGTTGGATAAAAAAAAACCTTTTTCTGTTATGCTACAGTTTATTTGTTTGTTTGTTTTCAGTGTTCACTTGTTGTTTCTGGCTAATGCTTTATACTTTGGCTTGTTGTATTTTTTTGGAGCAGTAACATATTATTTATTTGTTTTGATATTATAAAATGTTGGAGCAGTTACATACCAATTGGCATATTCTAACTGTCTATTTTTTTGATATATTTTAGTGGTATTGATTTATCTATTTGGATATTGTTAAATTTTGGGACAGTTAGATACCAATTGGTGTATTCTAACTGTTTTTTTTGGTCTAATTTAGTGGTATTCATTTATCTGATTAGTTGTTGTAGAATCTTTGAGCAGTTAGATAGCTTTTGGAGTATTCTAACAGTTTATATTTTTTTAACACAAGTTTACTCAGGGTTTAAATACAGTTTAGATATCAAATTTTGGTTTTAAGAACATCAAATAAGCATTTGTAAGATTTCCTGGTAATCTCAGCTTTAGAGTAATGGTACTATCATTACATTCAAACCATCCACATTTCTTTTTTTTACATATGCAGTGTAGTGCCCTGAATTGGTTGTGGCTTCTGCGTGGTAGATTATACCTATTGTTGTGAAGATTTTCTTACCAAGTGTTATTTGACCATGTGTGAATCCAGTCAGCTTGCAGTTGTTTTTGGTACCATCTGCATTGTAACGTAGAAGCATTAGTATTATGTATTTACTATGTGTTTGTATTACTAACGTGGAGCGATTATCTGTATTGCAGGTATATTTATAGGTATGTTTTTGTTTGCCAGTACTTGTAGTAAGTACATTAGAAATTCTTGTGGATCTTCCTGTGAATTTATAGTGAATTTCACCATTCCAGCACAGTTGTCCAATTGTTGTCTTATTCCATAAACACTATACGTGTTGTCAGGATTGTTTGCTGCATTTCTGTGAAGTACTAACATTTGCAAACACAATGGGTCTGTACTGTGTAAGTAAATGTTGTTAACAATTGGTGTTAATTGAAATAGAATATTCATTGCTACATTTGCGTAGCAACTTACACCAACTATATTTGAGAATTTAAATGGTCCAGGTAGTTCTGTATCTAACTGCTTTTTTTGGAGTTTGTCTTCCTTCTTTAAAGAAGTACCTGGTTTACTTTCGCTAATTGATTCTTTTTTGCTTGCGGTACTTGATGAAGTATTAGTTTCTTTTACTCTCTTTGGAGGATTTGCAGTGACATCCTGTTGCATTTCTGTTTGATTTATTTTTCTTTTATAACGTTTTACTTTTTGTGGAACAGAATATGTGTTTAGGTGGGGGGTGTATAGTGAGAGAAGTCTATTGTATTCTAAAATGCAAGGAATATCAGCGTTTATTTTACTTGCATCAAAGTTGATTAGAAATAGACCGTCAAGTGTACGTAAGCGTGATAGTGCTACATAGCTCATGCCTTCTTTTAAAGACTGTGTTACCAATATCTATCATTGCTTTGTCTAGGGTAAGACCATGTGATTTATGAATCGTGACTCCGTATGCAAGAGTTAGAGAAAATTGTTCTCTGCGTACATACATATCTTTGAAGAGAAGGAATCTAGCTGTTGAGCGTCCTATCCTTTTTACTTCTGAAAGTTTGTCAAAGAGTATATTGACAAACTGAATTTTGTTGTCGCGTGGGTATGTTTGAAAGCCAAAAACTGTACCCAGTGCTCCATTAACTAGTCCTTGGTCCACGTCAAGGTTACGTTTAAGCATTATTCTGCAATTTAAGGATAATTTTAATATCTTTTCTAAGCCTGCTGTGTTTGAGATTGATTTTTCTAAACTATTTAGTCTTCTTGTGGCTTGGTCACACATGGGGAGTGCCATACCATGTACATCTAGTTTGTCTGTGGCATTAAAATTTCCATGATTGGTTGCATTTCTTTACTTAGCATGATTTCATTGAATTTGAAATAGCTTGCAAGAGTTGGCATTAAGGCCATACAATTGACATTTTTGTGGGCTAATTGTTCCATAACATCGGTAGCACATGCATTATCGCCATAAAGTGCATTAATGTGCCGGGTTTTCAATATTGCTTCTGCTTCTTTAGAAAGTATACCAACTCTGATACTTTTTAAAATGTTGGCATAAGTGAGATCTGCAGATTGCCGCACATTTTCTGTTATTTCTCTGTATTGGAAATGTTGCCAAAGGTTGACATTTCCAATGCTGCCAACAGTTTTACGGCAGAGTTTGTGTCCTAATGTTTTAAAAATAGGCTCACCTTTTACTGGTGTTAATTGATGCAGATCTCCAAAAACAATAATGTGTTTTCCTGCAAAGAACTCTTCATAGTCTGTTTTGAGTATTTCTTGTAATCTGAGGTGAATCAGAGCTAACATCAGGTTGGAGACCATGCTCACTTCATCTATTAGTAGCATTTTCATTTGTTTCAATTCTCTGCGTAATTCCATTGCAGCTTCTGCAGAAAGTTTGTAAAAGTCTGATTTGTTCTGGTGTTCTACTGGTAATAGTAGTAATCGGTGTAATGTAACACCACCTATGTTGTAGGCAGCTAAACCTGTGGGGGCATTGACAACAGCTGACAGTGTGTTGTTTGTCAATTGTTGAAGGAATTTACTAATGATTTTGATTAGGAATGTTTTGCCAGAACCAGCTTCACCACTGACGTACAGTAGTATAGGTTTATAATTATGGCAGGAACATTCTTTATTTTCATGTTTTACACCATGTGCAATTTGTTTTGTTACTTCTTGAAAAATGCTACTTTGCTCATTGTTTAGTTTTGATTGTAGTATAGTTAAGTCTTCCTTATCTTCATACTGACACATGGTGTTTTCTACTTCTATCATAGCTAATTCTGCCTCATTTATTATTAGTGGTTCTCCCAGTGGTTCTTGGCTTCCTGTTACAGAAGGTTGACTACTGTCAGGAGTGTCCTTATCTAGTTGGGCTTCGAGTTTTTCTTCGTGTTGCTGTTCATTGTGCAACATTGTTTTGTACTGTGTAAAGTTTACATCAGTTATAGTGCTTTCATTTGCTTTGAAAGCATCCTCATATGAGTCATAATTATCTATTAATTGTTCATCTTTTCTCCATGGTTTGAAGAGTTGTAGCAGGGACATGTAATATACTTCTTTATGTTGAAGAGTCTTTAATGACAATTTGATATGATTAATTAAATTTGGTTTAGTGAGTTTAACTAAGCTGCCTTCACAGTTTGTCACTCTATATTTACCTTTTTTTTCATCAGGTTTCATATTACTTGTGTATGTGTAGTTTTGGGCTATGTGATATAAACACATGTTTTCCAAAGTATTACTTCTGTTTGGGTAGTATGTGTCCAATAAATTGTTTATTAAAATGTCTTGGCTGTTGGGATCATGTTTGACTATTGTTTCTATATCTTCATATGATTTTAGAACTCTTTTTCTAGATTTAGCTGGACCAAGACTTAGCCATACTATATTTTCAGATTTACCATACAATGCAGTACCAGTTAAACAATCAGCTGCTTCATATGATCCACATTCTCTATAGGCGAGCATTTTTATGCTCAAGCTGTATAATTTCTGAGATACTGTTTTATCTGATGACAGGTCATTCCAGAGGTCTTGGAGCTCTGTCTTTTCTGCTTTAGTTAAGTATGCTGTGACATATCGAGCAACTGCAGTAGAATTGTCTGCAATGTACTGCACATCTATGTTTGCATTCCATAAGTGGGCAATGATTGCATTATAATCATTGATATATTTTTCTTCTTCTTTTCTTTTTATGTAATATGTATTTTTAGGTGACTTATCTTTAACACTATGTCTAACTGAAGACATGAGGTTGTTCACTTGACCTGTATTTGTAACTGGTCTAGGGAAACCAAATCGGCATTTGGTGTAGTATTTCCCTTTGTTTTTGTATTTGCGACGACAATATTTTCCACATTTGTGTCTTTGAAATTTGTAAATTTGTGCATGAAGATCACTATTTGTGGCTTCTGATGGAATTTTTCAATAAACTGTAAAACAGTGGCATCACTGTCTTGACCAAATTTAGGAGCATATTTAATCCATAAAAGCATGTGGATATGTGGTGCTCCTCTGGCTTGGTATTCTTTTCTCCAAAAGAAGTTTTGCACTTCTCCAAGGGGAGGAACAGTTTTATTACAAATAAAATGTAGCATAGCAATGAAGCGATGGTGAAAATATCTTGAAACATTAACAGGATCCAAAGAACAAAGTTCTCCAGGTGTTAGTATATCTATGTTTGTTTTGTTTTTATTTGATATGCATAGGAAATCATGTAAATCTTTCCATGCATATTCTGCACAACTTAATGTAACAAACCAAGTGGGTTGGCCAAGGTTTCTGATCAAACAACGTACATCTTCATGACGTCGAAACCAGTACTCTTTAGTACCACGCATATTTGCTAATAGATTTGTAATGTTTGATTGTAAAACCTCATCCTTTTGTTGCACTTTCTCTAATAATTGTGTAGCTGTCATATTTTGAAAGTGTGATCCTGATTTTAATATGTGTGCAACTCCGTAACATAAAGTTGCTAGTTCACTTTCAAAGAGTAGGTGGAATATGTATTCCACATTTTGTCTAAATCTGGGATCTTCAGAATATATCCGTAATGAGCAGTATTCTGAAGTTGATATTTGAATAGGTCTATCATCATACCTTCCTCCTTTGCCAGTAGGAAAGAGTATAGGAAAAGCACATGCTTCTATACTTTTTTCCCATATGCTGATTGGCGATCATTTTGTTTGACGCATTTGGTAAGTTTCCAGTACATCTTCTATGGTGTTATTACAGTGCAAAGGATGAATTGTATAATGGTCTAAAGTATTTGATATTGTAGCAGGATCTAGTAGCTCAAATTGACCAGCTTCTTGTGTTTCTTGAATTATTTTAGTTGTATCTTTCAAGTTTTCTTCAATATTAATTTCTTTATAATATTCATTATTCTCTTTAAGATATTGGAAGGCTTGTCTAACTTTATATAAATCTATCACCTGTTGCCATATTTTTTTGTCTTTTGTAGGTACTCCATTTACTAAGATAATTAAAGATTGCTGTATTGGACGTTGCACTCCTAGAGTATGCACATTTTCTTTTAAATCTAATGGTAAATAAACTACTTTTCCACGAATGCCTTTTACCAATTCAGAGGGAGGTAATTTTGCTGTTTTTGGTTGAAGGCGTATTATTGCTTGAAATGAGTGTACTGTTTGAATTATGATGCTCTCATATAAATTAAGTTGTTGTAGGGGTTTTGGTACTGGGTATAATTCCAAATTATTTGTGATAGCACGTGAAGGAGTTTGGTTGTTGTCAAGTTTTGTAGTGCAGTAACTGCAAAGTATTAAGGGCTCAGTTATTTTGTATTTGTTTTCTGCTACAAGGTAGAGAGCTAATTCAAACCATTTAGAATCTTCATTGTCTTCTATTTTGTATGATAGGTCTACAGTTTTTGTGTTACTTTTATAAAAAGTTCTACGGCAACATACACATACATGGTTTGGTACTTCAGCTCATGTACTTTTAAATTTTAGTATTTCTTTTTTGTATGTGTTTAGCAAAAGGTTGCCATATGTAGAATTGTTGCTTAATTGGTTTAAAGCTATTTCATTCTGTAAATGGCTTTCACTTCCAAAATATTTTTTCTGGATATAGTGAATTTCTTGAAGTAGGTATTTTGCTGTACCATGTAGAAGGATGTTATTTAACTTTGCTAGTGCTAAAGCAGGACTTTTCGCATAGTACAGTTTATAGACTTGATTTCTTATAGTTGAATGATGTGTTGATATCCTTTTGATATCATGGAAAGTGGTTTTACAAGTAGGTCCTGTAATGCAGGCCAATGAATGTCCTTGTAGTCCTGTGTACCTGCGCACTGGACAGGTATCCATATTTTGCAGTAATTTAATTTTGATTTTGTCTTTGCTTTTTATATATTTATTGAGGAATTGGTGTAAAGATTTGAAACATTGTTTCGGAATGTTACACATTGACGTGCATGGCCATTTGTACACTAGACGTTCTGATTCAGTTGAATGGAGGGGTAATTCTAAGTTTTCAAGGCTTATTTTTGTAAGGAGTACTTTTTGTTCCATTATGGTATTGTTCACTTTTTCATAACCTCGACCACTGCTATGTATGGCAATTGTATTTGTTTGCTTTTGTTTGTACGCTTCTTCATTAAAATATGGTTCTGTGCTCGTAGTGTGATTCCATTCACCTCCGCAGATACTTAAGAAGTTCTTTCTGTTGACATTTCGCTTATTGAGAAGTCTTTTTTGTAATTTAGTTATTAGTTTTGTTAGTGGTTTCATTTTGTTTAACAGTAAAATAAATGACTTTCTTTTCAGAAGAATTGCACTGTCCATCAACGCTTCTAAGATTAATTTCCTACGATAGGTTTTAAGCATTGAACCTGATTTCTCTCCTGTTTTTATAAGATTTTGAAGGACTTTGTGATGGTACATTTTGGCTAAAATACTTTTCTTGGTATGCTTACTTTGCACTATATTAAAATTTGAAGAAGTAGTTTTATCTGTAGTGATAGCTGATTTTCTGTTAATTGTTTTTTGGTTTGTTTTACATTTTGATAGAGGAGGCAAAGTTTTTGTACTTGAAACTTCTTGTGTTTCACTAAATGACTGTATTAGCTGTTTTGTTTCAACTTTTTTTTACAAATTCTGCTAGAGATGGATGCTTATGTTGGACACTTTTATTTTCATTTGCTCTACTTTTGCATTGCTTTCTACGGACTTGACTTTTGGTAGGCATTCTTTAGGGTCTGTTGAAAAAAATAAAGAAGATATGGGTTGGGGTGTTCTGGAATGTATGTGTGCTGTGTGCATGAGTGTTTGAGTAAGATGATAAAGATGTATGCAATGGTGTGTGATTGTGCATTGGGAACTACAACTAGTAGGGATAGGTATTCTTGAATTTATGTGTTACTAAACTGGGGTTCAGATGACAAAAAAAAGTAGGCTAGTGGTGTGGAAAAGTACAAATAGTAAATCTAATGTATACAATTAAAACAGTTGTTTGTTCTATAATATGAAAATTGTAGCGGTTCAGTTGGGTAATTTGTGTGTCCAAAAATCGGAATTTGTGGGCCATTCTGGCTGTAAATTGCTGTTTAAGACATGGAGATTTTTGGACAAAATGGTACACAATCTCTATTTTTAGGCACCAAAATAGCTTGTATTAACGTTATAGTATGTTTGATTAATAATACAAATATTATGGTGATATTCTACTTACTTTTTTTCTTAAATTAACAGGTAACTTCTTAGTTCTTCTTTGTTCTTCGAAGTTGGCTGCTTCTTTTCAGGAGACTGGTCTTCACTGCAATTGTAAAAGCTTACATTAGTAACTTTGTTTGTATATACAGCTGTTTTTAATTTAGATATTGATTTTTTTAATTGAAATCCTCAGTGCCTTCTTTAAAACCATTAAACTAATTTATTTACATAAGATACATTGCATCAGTTCAGTACATATGATATGTTCTTAATGAACAAATTGTATTGAATGACTAACTGTAGCAAAAAAAATATCTTTACTATGTCTTGTGAAATTTATAATATACCAGTGAATACCACTATTTCTGTAAGTAAGCTGTTCTAGGTAATAGCGCCTCAATGTCATGTCTAAATTAAAGTAATTAAGTAAATAAATAAATAAAAACAAAAAAATATGAAATTGTATAAGTATGTTTTAAAGATTTAAACATAGATTGTGCTTGCATGCAATTTTGTTTGAATATATGGAGTCTATATATTTCATTTAAAACATGTTAGTTTAACATGATTTGAGTGTGTGTGTATACAGAAAGTAAATAGTATAAAAGGTTTATAAGTGATAGTTGATTTTAGGAAATTGAAAAAAATACAGTAAATTCATTTTACAGATTACACAAGCTAAAAGTCTGTTTGAAAATGTGTTCATCTACTGTACAGAAAATATGCATACCTGAAGTTTGTGTTCATGTATTTCTGGTAGATGGTGCTTGCCAATGATATGACACTTGTACTCAGAGAGATTCACAGTACATTTGCAGTGCTGATCTATGATGATGCAGTTATATGTAGAGGTCTTGAATGTGATTGGTGCATGGTCATGTGATTTTTTTAGCTACATTCAATGAGGGAATGGCAGAGAGAGTGAAGTGGAAATGGTAGAAGGGCTGTTCATGTTTTGATATGTCCGCGGACATGGCGGTAGTTTGCGGACATCGGGAGTTACATCCGGGGATTTTTGGGTTCAGAAGTCATGCAAATGAGAATAAGCACTGAAAGGGATTGGTCAGGAAAGTTTAGTGGGTGTGTTGTGCCAGGAGAGAGTTTCTCAGATACTCTTTTTGCTGAGAGAACAAAAGATAGCTATGGCTGTTTGTTTTAGAAAACAGATTGTTTGGATTTTGGGAGATTGGTTGAAGGTGCATGCAGAAAGCTGTGGAGTAGCTGTAGATCTTGGATTCCCACATGTGGAAGTACACTGGCATGGAATACGTGGAATGAAGTGGTTGGACATGCTACCTCTCTGTGCTACTTTGGAGACAGAGCAGCATCCAGACATAATTGTAATTCATTGTGGAGGGAACAGTTTAGGACATGTGACTGGAATGTTTTTGCAATTTGCTATGAAAGAAGGACTTGGGATGGTTATGGACATGTTTCCTAATTCTCAAGTGATATTTTCACAGATTGCGCAGAGACAAATGTGGCTTTGTTCTTCTTCATTTTGTCCACAAATGGAAAAAGTAAGGCGCAATGTTAATAAGGCTGTTTGTGCCTTTCTAAGAGATTTTGGCATGTCCTCTTTTCACAATGAAAATATTATGTTTCGTAGTACATACATTTTTCGCAGAGATGGAGTCCATCTTACTTATGCTGGCAATCAGATTTTTCTGAGAAATGTACAAAATGCATTGCAACCTTTTTTGGAATTACAACAACCATTTTGAAGTAGGTGTTAAGCATTTATAATTTTTGACTTACAAACACCACCCAAAGGCTCTTTTCAGAGCCACCACTTCTTCCCAGAGAAAATTGCAATGTTTGTGATGGGGTTGCAACCCTATTTTTTAAATGTTCGCAAACTGTCAGCAGACTTCTAAAAAATACAAACGGCCCTGCTTCATTTATTTTCACTTCTATTTTTAACTGTGAAAGGCGGCTCTGAAAAGAGCCTTATTTTTTTTTTGATTTTTGATATTTTGTATTTTTTTTTGTTTTTTATACATGGCACACTAGGAGAGGAGGGGAAAGGAAGGTAAAGGGGGGGACACCAACTACAGTGATAAGAAAGGGCGAGCTGAGAGAGGAAGATGTAGAGTGGGTTTTATTTGGGTAGTGAGCAGATCTTCTCGTGCTCTGAGACGATAGTCTCAAAAGCACTACGAAGTCGCTCCCCCCTGCAGAGTACTGTGTCACAGTACATACATACAACTGTGACCCTCGAAAGGTAAGGGTCATCAGCATTCTGTATGGCCTGTGAGGCAGCTTGAGGAAGACGCTGTCCCACAGAGGTGGTCCTTGTGGTTGACAGGATCAGAAACAAAGGATGAAGTAGAGGAAATCAACCTGCTACGTTCTTCGCAATGTACAACCCAGCGAATAGCCCCAGAGTGAAATGACCTCAGTTGTCGCTTCATAGTAGTGATCCCAAAGCTGTACTTACCGTGCATCCCGCGACTGAGTATCATTTTGCACTCATTGCAGGTAACACGGTTCGCACGAGCCTTAGGAACATTCCCATGAATGGTAAATAACCGCCACACCGAAGACTCACGCTTAGTGCGGGTAGTACGGTTTTCCTCTACCTCATTCTCATCATCCTCTTCTTCCTCCTCTGCATCCTCACTCCTGTTCCCCTCTTCAGGCCCTTGAGGAGGTGGTGGTGGTGGTGGAGGGGGTGGGGGTGGTGCTGAAGCAGGTGCAGCACCAGGTGGCAGTTCTGCAGCCAGGGATGCCATCTCGATGGTGTAATCAGCAAGTTGCTGGAGAAATAGCTGTGCTCTGAAGAACGCCAGAAACACAATGGCCCTCATTACGACCTTGGCGGAGAACCATGGTGCTATTAGCACCATGGTCCATGGCGCTAAATTGCCAACTCCGCCATGGTGGTTGGCGGACTTACCGCCCCATTCCGACCTTGGCGGGGCGGTAAGTCCCCAATCCCCATTTACCCTTCCCCATTCCCATTTTTGCCCCATAGGGCATAATGGGAGTGGGGAAGGCGTTAATTATGCCACCTTAAATTACGGTGGCGTAATTAACAACAAGGTCCCTTAGCGCCATGGATTTTAACGCCTGCAAAAAGCAGGCGTTAAAATCACCATGGCGCTACGGGAACTCGTACTCAGGCGGTAAGGGTCGGCGAAGTTTACGCCGGCGTAAACCCCTTACCGCCTGGATCGTAATGAGGGCCAATGAGAATAAGCTCTAGGGCGTGGTCTTTTATAGGGGTGCTTGTGCACAGTCCGCAGACATGCGCGCTGTCCGCAGACAGATCGAACACAAAAAAAAGTTTGAAAAGTTTCCAAAGGTATGTAGAAACTCAGGATTGCTACGTGGGACTTGTGCCATGGTGAGATTTTATTGAAAAATATTATGGATTAATTGAAAATGTACTTTTAATTTGTTCGGGGACCCGAACAGTGTCCGCATTCAGAACACGCGATCAGCGTGGGTGCGGTCATATGATCCGTTCACGAACAAATCCGCGAACGAAGCGCATATCCGCAGGACACCAAATGCACGGAGATTGGCTAGCGCATGCGCGTTGATGTTCTACGGACACTGTTCGGGTCCTGAACTAATTAAAATTGCGTCACACGTGAAACAAACATTTCAGGACACTGCATGTGTTCTTAGAACAGTTTAAATTTGCTAGCGAACAGTAAGGACAGATATAGTGTTCTTCACGACACGTTCAATTTCGTTTATGTACGAACATTTCAGGACACCAATTGTGTTCTTAGAACATTTTCAACTTGCTAGCGAACAGTACGGACAGGTATAGTGTTCTTTAAGACACCTCCATTTTCGTTTTATTATGAACAATTCAGGACACCGCGTGTGTTCTTAGAACAGTTTGAACTTGCTAGCGAACACTACGGACAGATATAGGGCCTCATTACACGGAAGGCGGTGAGCCATGGCGCTATTAGCGCCATGGCTCATGCCGGTAAAATACCGGCACCGCCTTGGTGGAAAGGGGATTTACCGCCCCATTCCAAGGTTGGTGGGGCGGTAAATCCCCCTTCCGCCATTGCCCTTCCCCATTCCCATTTCTGCCCCATAGGGCTCTATGGGAATGGGGAAGGCGCTAATTACGGCACCGCAATTTTGCGGTGACGTAATTAGCTCCGAGGTCCCTTAGCGGGTTGGTTTTTAACGCCTGCAAAAAGCAGGCGTTAAAGCACCAACCCGCTAAGGGACCTCGTAGTAAGGCGGTAATGGTTAACGGTCACCGTTACCATTAACGGTGGCCGTTAACCATTACCGCCTTCCGTGTAATGAGGCCCATAGTGTTCTTTAGGACACTTTAATTTATTTTTTTTATGAACATTTCAGGACACCGCGTGTGTTTTTAGAATAGTTTCATCTTGCTAGCGAACAGTACAAACAGGTATAGTGTTCTTCAGGACACCTCCATTTTCGTTTATTTACGAACATTTCAGAACACCTGCACTGTCCGCAGACACCTACATTGTTTTAAAAAAAAAAGAAACTATTTACAACACAATATAAAAATTAAACTTTATTTAACATATATTAATAATTTATGACAGAGAAGGTGAGGCAGAAACAGAAACAAAAACAAGAGAATTAGGGGTTTCATCATGATTGTTATTAGGTGAAGAAGGGATGGAAGTCTCATCAAAATGTTTTGGGTTATGGAGAGGGTGTGGGGATAATTGACTGGGATATGGAGAGGTGGGACAAGTACATGTGGGGCAATGGTACGAGGTTTTTGGTTTAAAATGATCTCCCACAAAAGTTTTCAAATTATTAAAATTAGTCAACAAAAAATCCATTTTTTCTTCTATACTGTGAAAAGTGTTATCCATAACAGGTTTTTCTGAAGTATTTTCTATTTTGGTATGCTCTGTACAAAAATATATATATATGTTAAATGTATACAAAATAATAATAAATAAATGGTTTATATTATAAAGTGTTTACCATTAGTTTCACTATCTTGTGACATTTCTTCATGTGGGAAATGTTCCTCTAGCCATTCCAGAGTACTAGACATTTCTGTGAGAGAAAAAAAAAAGATCATATATTTTTTTATCTAATACAGAACGTTTATAAATATATGAATAAAATTAAGTACACTTACTATTTCAGGTAAGATATGTCCTATGTACTCAGTGGGTCTGCTCTTGTTCTCAGTTCTGTTGTGTTTGTGAGGTAATTATGTTGGAAGCCAATTTATTTTCTTGTGGTATATTCCATTTTAGAACATAGTGCATTTAAATGAATGGTTAGTGTGTTGTATATATGGGTTACATTGCTTATGTATTAGTACATATAATGTGTTTGTGTGCTTTTTTTTTAATTTGTTAAATGTTCCTATGTTGTGATATAACAATCAAACATACCCCCCAGAGTTTTTTAGCTAGTGGTACTGTCCTTCGAACATGTCCGCGAACATTAAATGAGTTCGCGGACATCAAGTACAGTAGAAGAGATTCAGTCAGTTCCATATGATATGTATATAAAGTGAAAGTCATTATTGTTAAGTTGCACTACTAAAAACCTACGAAATTCAATGAAAAAACGTTGTTAAAGGGACGTTATGGTTAAGTTGCGCTACTAAAAACCTATGAAATTCATCGAAAAAACTTTGGCAAAGGGACGTTATAGTTCCAAGTAAAACCGAAAAACCCTTGAAATTCGCCAGTTATGGTAAGCTAAGCAACCATAACTCGCGCCACCACCGTGCACTGCTAAGACTAACACCCAGGACATCAAAGATGACATCACAAATGTCATTGATGACATCACTGATGACATCACATGTGTATGTACTTTTCATGAAATATGTGTACAAGGGATTCTTATTAAAATGTTTCGAAACAAGTGTCAAGGATAATTGCGATAAATATCATACCCTAATTAGTGCATTGAATGATGCATTGATATAAATAGCATTCTATTATTGGGTTCTATCTAGTATACTAAGCTACTCATACAGAAACATAACATTGTGTGCAGCGTACAAGATGAATGTATAATATTCGTAATGTTAATATGTTGAATAATAAAATGATAATTGTTTTCTTAATAGATTTTTGTGTACTGTGAAATATGTAATAAGTAGCTAATAAAACACATGTATGACATAATTTCATTACTATAGACAAAACACAAAGACACAGGAACACATACCAATATGGGTATATACAGGGAAAGTGAAGTTAGCAAAAAAGCACAAGTAGTAGCAGAAACAATTCATAATTTAACTGATTATTTTCATGCAAATAAATGATTGCTCTGTTTCAAAGCTGCTATTTACCCTAGGTATTTGTATCACTTGATGTGATTGGACCCTAAGGAAAGTAGTGTGAGTACAATGTATACAAATATGACCATATACAGGGAAGGTACAGCCATAAAAAAAAAACAACAGAACTATCAGAAAGTGCTCATAAGTCTATTGATTATCTTTATGCACAAAAAGGATTGCTGTCTTTCAAGCTTGTGTCTTCCGTATGTATATGTTTCATATGATGTGACTGGACTCTAAGGGAATTACTGTAAGAACCTACTTGAAGGATACGTCTACAAATAAAATAACATTTTTAGTTTCTGACTGTTACTGAAGAAAACCATGTGGCCTAGATATGTCAGCAAAAGAAAAAAGAGTGAGCCAGACATGTGATGTCATCAGTGATGTCATCAATGACATTTGTGATGTCATCTTTGATGTCCTGGGTGTTAGTCTTAGCAGTGCACGGTGGTGGCGCGAGTTATGGTTGCTTAGCTTACCATAACTGGCGAATTTCAAGGGTTTTTCAGTTTTACTTGGAACCAATAAATCCCTTTGACAAAGTTTTTTCAATGAATTTCATAGGTTTTTAGTAGCGCAACTTAACCATAACGTCCCTTTAACAAAGTTTTTTCACTGAATATATATATATGTATATTGGTATTGGTGTTGAATTCTAGTGGAAATGGACACATTCCCTCCCACCCCTGTCCAAGATTGAATTTTTGTTCTATTTTTTAACTGTCTGGGATGGTCTGATTATTCTTTGTTTGCCCCCTTGTTTGGGAAGGACACATTGTTCACATTGTTCTCATTTTTTATACCCTGTCCAGGATGGACATTATTTTTTTTATTTTTATTTTCAACCTTGAGACATTTGTTGTTTCCCTCTGAATGGATTTCTGACTGAAGTACTGGATATACAGCCATGATCAGTGGTGTCAACTGCCATGGTTCACTTGACTGCAACATGCCCACATGTGCAGCTAACGATAAATCAAATGCTTTTTCTAATGTATGTGCAGTCTGCATGATTTATTCCTATGACTGGTGAAATGCAATGTCCCATGTTGCAGGGATCATGACTCATACAGTGACTGCATTCCATGGGAGGTCCACCCACCACTCTTTCACCTCGCTAGTCCCCATGCCCTCTGCCGGGGAACTTCCCCTCCATTCACAAATGCGGAGGAACTGTTTCTGGTGGAGGTAATGTGGGAATCACTTCAGGGGAGCACTGTCAGCAGGTAAGGTCATGCACCGCCAATCATGTCAATGTTTGTTTCAGTGTGCAACACAATTTCTGCATGCAATTACACATGATGGATTTTCAAAGATCATGTGATTTTGTGATGGTGACGGTCAGTGCAGAAGTGTGTTTGCCCACATGTTTGTGTGCGTAAGTCCCCTTGAATATCCATGTAAGTGCATTGGTTTTCAGGTAGTACTTCCACAAAGGACAGCAGTGTCCGGAGAATAAGCAGCAATATTCCCACTTGAGCCATTTTACAGTATCTTACACTATCGACAACAACAGCCTCATCTTCAATTCTCTGGACATCTGGACTGCAATATGACTGTTCACCGCTTGCGTTTCTGACCATTGTGTAGTCTTCTTCCTGCCACTCCCCACCCCATGTGTCCTACAGGGTCCTTCAGGTGTAATCCGTGTCCACCCTACTCTTCGACCTGTGCCAGAGACCACTCCACAACATTTTCCTCTTACATGACCTGCCCTGCTATTACTGCATTTCTTACACACACATCCAATCACAGATCACCAAGACCTTGGCTGCTCCCCTTCGTGAAATTGACTCTGGTAAAGCAGAAGTGCCCACATGACTCCATGCAATCCACAGGACAGGTTGGCACACGTGGTGCATCTAGGTTTGTACTGGTTTGCACATGTGGACCCCTGATGGCCTTTAACTAAGGCATTTTGCAGGGGCAGATGGTTGCTGATATTCAAGGGAACTGTGCTGTGGGATGCCTCCCCCTCAGCAGTGTAGGCTGGTTTGGACACCTACAGAGTGGAGCATGGAATTATTCCTGAGTACAGCTGGTACAGGCACGCAAAGGGAATGATGTGACGTGAAATGTGCAACTTTATTGACGTGAGCTTGCTATTTTCTCAGTTCATATGACTATTTAGATGTAGATGTGTATTGTGTGCATGCTTTATGTCAGGGAATGTGGTGGCCAGTCCACCTGTATATTGTTGTGTGATGTGCTTAGGATGGCCAGGCCGTGCTCACATATGTTGGTTACTGGTTACTTGCTTGCTGTACCTTCTTACTTGTGTTCTCATGTGGGTTCTTGCGGTCCTGCATTCTTATTCCTTGTTGTGGGGCATGTCAAAGTGATAAGGGATTTTTTTGATTGTGTTGTGTGCTTTGTTGTGTGTGACATGTATACTGTTGTTTCCACTTACTATGAATGTGTCAATGGTTGGTGCAGTTGATTTTAACACTATTTTAACACTATTGATACACACATTTTGTAATGGGCACAGTGGATTACTGTTGAATTGCACTGGGATGTGGATTCACTGTGTGTGCTCCTCAGGGGGTGGTAATCAAGTGAAGTACTATTGCACAAGCTGATTGCGTGCAGCATCTCCCTGTGCCCTTTGGCCGATCAAGGGTACGGGCAGTGCCTGTGAGTGAGGGTGATGTTCCTCCTGCATCTCCACTGGTTTGCCACGCTGTGTGGGGACATTGTGCAGGACACAAGCTGCCACAATGATTCTGCATACTACTAGTTGGGCATATAGCAATACACCTCTAGAGTGGTCAAGGTAGCAGAAACGTGACTTGAGAACCACAAATGTGTGATCCACTATGCCCCTTATGGCTATGTGTGCTGTGTTGTACCTTACCTCGGCTGGTGTGACAGGATTCCTGTATGGCGTTAGCAGGAATGTTGAGAGCAGGTAGGCATTGTCTCCTGAAAAAGTGTAAATGGTTGTTGTTGTCATTGCTTGTCATGATCTGTTGTTCATTGTGTCACATGACTGCATGCATGTGCATAACAGTTGATACACACCGATGAGCCAGGTGTTTCCAAAGGTTCCAGATGCCAGGGCCTGGTACAGTGGAGACTGTAGGTAAATGAACCTATCATGTGTGCTTCCAGGGAAATTGGCATTGACTTGCATGATGACTCAGTTTGCATCACAGATGACCTGTACATTGATGGAATACCAATGCTTCCAGTTGTGGTAAATGTGCTCCATCGATCGGGGGTGGTTGCAGGGAGACATGCGTGCGATCAATGGCTCCATGTACATGTGAGAAGTGTGCCATGGCATATAATTCCTGGCTCACTCTCTGCCTTGCCTGCAGCGTGCATGGCACGTATGCGTGCCTACACACAAATACATGTGATGTGATGTAGTGGAGTTCCCGGAAGCAGCCTGTGTGAGAGGTAGCAGACGAACAGAACAGAAGGAAGCAGAACCTGAATCTCTACTGAAAGAGAGATCTGTTGTTTGTTCAACAAACTCCACTAGGGGGAACCTATCCCAGCGCCCATAATAGGAGCTGGAACACGAAATAAAGCCGTGAGTTCTCACAGCACATCCGGTCATGAAAGAAAAACAGCAACAAACGACTGATCCACGGGCCGCACCGAGGTCAGAGCAGCACGAGTAAGAAAAATAAAGTGACATCATCTAGACAGCACTCTAGGGAAAGGAAGATTTGATAGACTAACAACCAGCGACTCCTTTACCGATGAGAGCGTTTGGTTCCATCCTCTGACGTGAAAGACCCTACATAGGGACTCTGCACATACGAAGTTTCCACTGTTTCATTTTGGTGGAGATCCTCTTCTGGGTCACTCGATATAAAGGGGAGTAAAACCCCACGGAGACAGAACTACACTGCAACTCCAACGAGAACCCTGCAAAAGAAATGTTTTTGATTGTCAAATATATTTCGTTTTTAAATTTAGAGCTATTTTGTTAGATGTTGTATGCCTTACTAACCCTTCACACAAGCCCCTGAAGAATTTCCCAGTATTTAATACGAGACAACAAGTGCGTAAAGAAACATGTTGGGCACCGTTTGTGGTTGTGAAATTAAATTGGATAGTGAATGAAGACAGAATGCATGGAATGTGATTGAGTGAGTTGTGTTTTTATGAGGTATGGCCCAGTGCAATTAACAGCACAACACAAGACTGTTTGATGGACAAGTATCCATAGTAATATACTTACCTGTTGAAGGGCGTTAACGCATGCAGACAAAATAAGATAGGTGTCTTACAGTGTGTTGGTAGAAGAGGGTCTAGGCACTTTAGCTTTGTGTGGTTTTTTAAAAAAAAGGTAAAATAATCTTTTTGTAAATGATAAATAAAATATTTGTATTTTTCTATATACTTGCTGTCATGCAATGTTTTTTGGAGTACCATAAATGAATGTGGTTGAATAAGAGTATCCACCGATATCAGGTTGCAACTTTTTGATCACAAGTTTTGTGTTTTGATTTATAAAGGGTTGACCCCTTCGGTTTAAGGGGATACGTGTGGTTGAGACCCCTTAATCTCTTTATGTTGGATTTTGTGATGTAGGTCAATACCTCTTGTATACACTGGGATTGCATGGCCTTCAATATGCCCCCAGTAATGGCATTGGTGTGTTGAAATGATCCTGTGCTGTGAAATGTAGGGCTGTCATCCTCTTCTCCAGGGTGGTCAGGGCATGGGATCAGATTGTGGGTGATGCATGGTCTTCCTTCCACTCCCTGACCAGGTCTAGGATGAGATGGGGTAGGATCCTATAACTTGCATACACCTGGTTGTCTCACAGCCCAAAGAGAATAGTACATGATCAGAAAATCCTGTCCCTCACCATACACCCCATCTTATATGGCCATGTATGATGGCTCCCAGTATACCTGCATTCATCCTGGCTGTGCAACGTTTGAATGGTGTGCATTGTGTGCTTTATATGTGTTGGTTCATTTGAATTTTGTACTTTGCGTCTACTATCATGTGGCAGTAACATCACAAGGTTTTCATGTGACTTTTCCCAACATGATGTTTGCGTTTGAATGGGTGTGTGGTTTCTTTGCGCGGCTCACCCCTCAACACTCCCACGTTATTCCTCGTTATTCCTCATTTTGCGTGGGGAATGCGGGATATGAATGATCTGTCCCCTGTTTGTTTATTTGCACAGACCCGTCCTACACTTTGTGTGGAGTGTCGCGCAAAGTGCTTGACTGCCCACAATATCTTCATGGACGCACTCAAAGTCCAGGAAAGTCATGCAAAGTCCGATCAATGAATCAGTGAATGGAGTTCTGCATGTTGAAAATTGCGCAAAGTCACTTTTCAGCGCACAAACAAATCCATGAATCAGGCCCAAAGTCTCTGATCTCTGCACACACAATTCATGTGCATGCAAATAACATTATTAAAACACCTTTAATTGGGAGGAATCATGCATGAAACACTACAGAATAATTATGAGAAACATCCACAATAATTGTACAATATGTTAAAGCTAACAAGATTTTAAATATTGCTCGTTATACGTTGTTCCTACTAAACTGAAAAATGTTAAGTATAGCAAAATATTACCTTCATATTACCTCTGATAGGGAAACAAATTAATGAGCAAAATATTAAGTTAAACAGAGAATTATTTTCCACGGTGTCATTGAAAATGAAGCTTTGATTTAAGTACTGTGGCAAACTCTGCCATTTGTGAATTATTCTTAACTACCGAGTATTTACATATGTTATAATTATGATTAGCGACCATGTAATTAATACATTGTGCTCCATACCCAGTTAAAAGCAAAGAGCATGCCCGATGATCTTTATAAGTGTAATATGGATAGCTTAGAAAACAGCCTCAATTCGTCAGAAAGAGCTGAAAATGTAGTGTGCTACCACGAATGGATGTTCTGTATGATATGTGGGAGGCTATATGAAACTGGCAATCTTGAGCTATCTTGAAATTATATAATTCTTAAATGTTTTTGGTGAGGGCTGTATGACAACGGTCTCGATTGGAGAAAAAAAAAGAGTATAGGAACGCTCAGGAAAGTTTCTAGCGACTGGGTCGAATTCAAATTGGGGGAAATAACGGATGTAATACATCTCATACAGTTTATATTGGTCTGTCCCGTTTACAAACATCCTTGAGCACCTGGTTTGCAATTGCAACAATGGATCACTCGCTTCATATGGTACTTATTTCTGTGACTGGATGAAATCAAGGCCCTAATTCTCTCTTTCACAGATGCAAGGACACAATGCTGCTTTTTTCCACAACCACCGTTTTAGGGGGGCAGATATTCTGTGTCCTCCTTAGTACCACAAGGTCTTAACGCACATGCAATGACACTGCATCCTGATCTGCACACCGGCATTCATAATGATTCTGTTGATTTCAAACGGCCATGGGTGTGCCTAATATGCTCTGAAAGGCTGTGCCACCAGCCAGGCGATCAATTAGAGGTCGTCAGGAGCAGCAGCTGCTAAACCTGGCAATCTCTTTGACACGATTGGCACTGCTTATGAGAGCCCTGACAGACAGGCAGTGCCAGCAGCTAGCAGGCATCGGTATGATGAGTTTTTAGAACAGACTTCCTGCAGTGCAGCTGGAGACCAATGTTGCGACGTATTTGGTATTTCATTCCGTTATTGTAACCCCTGCTCTTCAGCTGTCACCAAGAGCTGGGGATACCACCATGGAAGATCAGTTTTCAGAAATCTGACCTCACATGCAGAGCTGCTGAGAGAGGTAGGCTCATGCAGAGGAATGTTTTTATTCTATATTCTTCTAAACAGAACGTTTTGCAAGTCACTGGTGCAGCATTGATGACACCACATGCGGTTTCCTTTGAATGTGCAATGCAGATGCTGCAATGGTTAATGTCCACCCGTAGCTTTCAGCCACTTGCTGCATTGGCATCCGTTGATGGATGGGTCCTGCTGTGTTCCTCTGCTACTCGGATCGGGTCATGGGTGTTCTGCCCGATGTCTCCTTGCTGCTCGCTGTTGCCCTCGTATTAAAAAGCGGCACCAAGAGTTCAGATACAATTATGTATTTGGTATGGTTACAAACCATGAAGCGTGGTACCCACCGACATCCACCGTTACTTGCACCTCTAGTAACGTCCCTCCTAGAACCCACACATTCACCCCATTACAGAACCCCAAGCCCCGAACACAACAAGCACATCACTCTCAAACTGCTCCTGGGCCAACAATTGCTCCACAACAATTAAAAAAGAAGTTATAGTGCCCAATCGAAACAAAAGCTTACTTGCTTAGATGTTTGCTTCAGCTACATATACTGCTGCCTTCACAGCTCACTGTGAGGTTCAACTTACAGTATTCTGGGACTGTCACACCAATACGTGTCTCCCTCCTCTCATTGGCTGATTTTGGCAGGCGGACAAAGGCAGTTTATTGTGGCCATATTGGAATGTCGCACATTTTATCACAGTCACAAAAACAAAGTAGAATGCGCTTCCAATTCAGGAATACTTAACAAACAGCTCACATACATTGTAACAAGGCATAACGGGACACTAATTACAAGTGGCAACATGGCAGCAACCAGCATGAATACATCTCCATCCTTCCTGCTAGATCTGGGTGCTCTGCCAAGCACATGGAAACATTGGTAAGGATGTTCAACACTTACTGCATAGCCATTGGTGGAGAGAAATTCACAGCTGCAAAGAAGGAAGTTATCTTATTTCACAATTGGATGGTGCTGGGGACATGGTACAAGCCAGTCAAGTGGAACAGAGTTGATGACATCCGTGCGGAGCTTGTTAACGCAGGTTCGAATCCCGGCAGGGCCAAACTCAGCCTTTCATCCTTCCGAGGTCGATAAATGAGCACCACACACTGTGGCAGCCCTCAGATACCCGAGGGTTCGTCATTGCTCAGATACCTGAGGGTTTGTAGCGCTATATAAATGCGAAATGATAATGGATGAGTTTAATATAGCCTTTAAAGAATTACAATTACATTTTGGGCCCAAAACAAACACAGTGCTTGAGAGGCACATATTTTTTGAAAGAATACAGGAACAAGACAAACCCATATGCCAATGCATAGCAACTCTAAGAACGCTAAGCAATACTTTTGAATTTGAGTACCTTGCCTCGTCCCCAATGAGAGACCAAATGGCCAGATGCACAAATAACGCCAGAATTCAAGAAAGGCTCTAAGCGCAAAACCAAACCTAGAGCATGCGATTAATATTGCAAGAAGCATGGAACTAACCTCAACTTATCTGAAGGAAATGAGATCCGATAAAGGGGAGAAAGTGGAAGAGTACGCATGAAGGCGCAAAGAGAGTCAGGATTCAAGGAATGGACTTTGGGCCAGGCAACAGATGTTTCAGATGTGGCAGTCCTAAACATTACCCCAACAGTAAATTTGCCCCACCAAGAATGCCACATGTCTCAGATGTAAACACAGAGGACATTTTGCAAGGCAGCACAAAACATTTGAGTTACAGATCACCGGGTGAGACGCATAAAATCCATTGTAAGGAACAAGCAAAGAGGAGATCAATTCGACCACAGGGCATGTGTTCGAGATTACCGCCATTCAAGGATGCAAAGGCCCAATGGAAGTATTCCATGTTGGTAATAAACAGATATGCATGAAAGTGGACAGCAGCGCACTATGTACCATCCTATCCCAAGAAACGTACATGACTGTGACTCCAACACTGATTGGTGGACTTATACACACACACAAAATAAATGTGTTTGCTTATGGGGATGTCAAAATAAATTTGATTGGGAAGTTTCAAGAAACCACTACCTTCAGGGGAGGAAATGGCCATGCGTGGATTTATGTGGCTAAGAAAGGTCCATCCCTGCTAGGATCGGAAGAACAAAGAGTTCTAAAAATTCAAATTGAAGCATGGGCTGAGCAAACAGGATCGATCGCAGAAGTAGCGGACGGCTGGACACAAACATTTCCAGCTGTCTTCTGAGAAGAATTTGGAGAATTGAAGGATTTTGAACAGTAGATTAAAATTAAATACAATGCTTCACCAGTGGTACATAAATTAAGGCAGGTGCCACACATTACGAAAGAAGGGTTGAGGCAGGAAATGGAAAAATTGCTGCAAATGGGAATTCTCAAGGGAATGCAAGCTTCAAAGTGGGTGACACAAGTAGTACTGGTGACAAAATATAATGGCAAACTCAGACTGTGTGTGGACTTTAGAGACCAAAACTATTGCTTAGACATTGGTGACACAAGGGAGGGCCAAGGTGTTCATTGCAATTTATTTATATTATTTTATGTTATGTGGATTTATGCTGCGCACCGCTGCCATGCATCCTCTGAATACCATCAAGTGAAGCTGATGGGAAAATGTCAACACCATACCTCTTTCATCACCCCGTTGGGTGCCTTCAAATGTTGGTGCATGACATTCGAGTTGGCTTTGGCAGCCACAACATTTCAAAGTATAATGGGCGAGTACTCACACAATGGGCCTCATTAGGAGTGTGCTACCAGCACCGTTGTTACCGGACCGGCACACTCCGAGTTCTGCAGGCAGTTGCCGTCCCACCTGCCAGGTCTGACCGCAGACTTTGATGGATGCACCGGCACTGTTGCACACAGTGCCGGTACATCCGTCCTCACCTTTCCCATTGAATCATATGGTGCTCAAATGGGATTCGGGAGTGACTTTTTCCAAAACCTGGCTTCAGGGACCACCGGGGTGTCTTGCCCTGCTGATTCCCCATTGGCAGGTGCTGGAAAAAATATACAACTGTGGCTGCAGCCTGCCGTTTTTAGCGGCATGGCTACCGCCAGAGTCATAATGAGGCCCAATGACTTTTCAATATGACATTCTGGTATATGGGTCAACAGTGGAGGAACAGAATCACAATAGGTGTGCCAGAAGGAGACTATCTGGGGCATAAGTTGATGGCCAACAGGATAAAACCCAAGGAGGTTATGATGGAGGCCATCAGGAGTGTTCTCCAACCCAAGGACCAACTCAGATCCTTTTTAGGCATGGTGGAGTTTTACCATACATTTTTATGGTGATTTTGGAGAGAAGACCATGCCATTCAGAGAGTTGTTTACTAAGGGCATGACATTTGAATGGTCAAGAAGATTTAAGGAGAGATTTAAGGAGAGCTTTTTAAAAGTTTTGTTGTAGGGCGACATACAGTGTTGACAGTAGATGCCAGCAGTGTGGGTTTAGGTGGAAACATTAACACAATGTTCTGAAAGCAAAGAAGAGGTTATAGAGTTTTCATCATGCCACCTGAGGGGAGCAGAGTGCAAAAACTCAGTTATAGAGATGGAGGGCCTCGCTCTATACTGGGCTGTGTTGCATTTCAAATTTTACTTATGGTGGATGAAATTTCTGGTTAGATAGGACCACAAACCACTCACTGAAGTTTTTTCATGCAATACGTGGAAAATGGCCTCCCGATGCATATCATGGTGGTTGGTAGCCCTGCACGTTTTTGATTTTGATGTAGGGTATTTGCCACATGTCAAAAATGCTGCGGCCGATTTCCAGGCTACCCAATCCCCAGGCTGGGTCAGTGAAGAAAACATGTGAGGATGAAGTTGTGGTAGCCTATGTGGGGTTTCCCACGATATCAGAGGAAATGTGGGCCCAGGCTGAAGAGGGACATGCCACTGTCAAGAGTATTAAGGAGTGGACAATACGTGGATGGCCGGAGAAGTCCTTACTAAGCAGTTAGTGCAAAGTCTGGTACAGGGTCAAGGACGAATTTTGAAGAATTCATGGAAGGTTGAGAAGAAATAGTAAGCTCATACCCCCATTGGCACATAGATATAAGATAGTTGAATTAGCTCATGAGTGTCATTTGGGCTGTAATGGTATGAAAAGGAGGCTCAGAGAGTTTTTTTGATGGTCGGGTATGGGTGCCATGACAGAATGTGGAGTAAAAGGTTGTGTGGAGTGTGTGACTGGTGATAAATCCAAGGTGGTCAGAGAGGTGTTGTTAAGCCCAATGAAAGTACCAAGAGAACCTTGGTTCTGGTGCCAAATACCTGGTTGTTCTGGTGGACTACCACAGCAAGTGGCTGGAGTGGTGTGCAGCTAGAAATGCTTCCACTGTTCGGATTCTATGTTTTTTGGTGGATGTTTTCTTCACAGAGGGGGTCCTCAAGGAACTTGTGACAGACAATGAAGTGCAATTTTCATCTTGGGCTATGAGGAAATATTTTGATTCAATGGATTTCACACACTATCTTATGGCCCTAAATCTTCCTAGAGTCAATGCCTAAGTTGAGAGGGTAACGGGAGTATAGCTATGTGGCAAAGTGCAGGTCTTCGAAGCAAGACAACGCTGAGCAAGCACAGGTTTGACTCCCAGACCCATGCTTGAAAAAAAAGAACAAAAGAAGAAAACATGACCGCGTTAACCTGCCCTTCCACAATGAAACTAGTATCTAGATACCTAGGGGATATGTGCAATGTAAATAAATGCAAAATAAAAAAAGCTGGCTGCTAAGGGAGTCATTCATCTAGCTTTGATAGCAGAGACCATATTGAAGGAACTGAATCAACAGATGGTTTTGCCGTACTGTACGACACTGTACTTGGTGACAGGCATCTGTCGTTTGCCTCTCTTAAAGGACGTGTGCCGAGCACAGCATTATTTTCCATTTGGAAGGGGTTAGCAAAGGTTTCAGCGGTGGATCATAAAGGAATTGGGAATTCCATTGAGAAGGCACAATCCAGGTGTGAGGAGCAGTTTGACAAAATGCACAAGATTAAATAGTGGTTTTGGAATGTAGGTAAGTGGGTGAGGATAAAGATTCCTTGAATCAGTGCCAAATGTCAGGGTGACAAATTTATGTGGGAAAGAGGATAGTGGGGGCCAAGGAAAATGTGGTTATTGTTGATGGCGGTAAGGTATTGTCACAGGTATGTTTGGATAAGTGTGCTACAACTGAAGATGACTCTGGATGTGCTCCTGCTGCAGTGGAGAAGGTCATGGAGAAAGATAAGGGAAGGGACGCTGATGATACACGAGAGAAGGTGATGTGAAGGAGGCATCCCAGGTGGATAAATGGTTATGAATATAGATGAAGGATCTGTGGTCTGTGAGATTGAGTTGTCGATGCTACCAGGCTCAAAGATGGTGCTCGTTTAAAGCAACCCTGGAGATGTCTCTCCCTTTGTTTTGCTCCCTGGGTGTCGCTTGGGATGGAGTTCCCTTTTGTGGTTGGGTTTCCTTTATTGCATGTTATGTTCTTCTTTCGGTTGGGGAGATATGTTGTGTTCATGACTTGATGTTCTGGAATGGGGAGGTTTGTGTGGGTTCCAGGCGAGACATTGTAAGAAGTGTGGGGAGTGGTGGCTGCCGGTGGGTGCTACTGTTCCTGGTTTGTAACCATACCGAATAAAGAAGCTTACCTGATCTTGTGGTACCACCTCTTAATAGTGCTCTGAAGAAGAGGCAGGAAGAAAGAGGACTTAGTGGATTAAGTGAGCGAGCAAGATGATATATGCATGGCAGGCAGGATACAAGAGGGAACATGTTTTTTTGAAAAACTGAAAAGTACTAGTTTGGGTCAAGACAAATGGAAAAAATCCCAAACTGTTTTTATGCTGCTCCAGCTTCCTAATAATATTTTCCACATTGCTGTATTGTTTTACTCCTTCTGGCCTAGCTGAAGTGTGTTATGTCCTGTTGTGGGCAGTGAGCATGAGCACTGAATGTACTGTGAGAATCCTGAGGGCGCTCTCCCATCTTATTCCCTTGGATCATCTGCATTGGCGGCCAGGGAAAGGACATCACTATTGGATACCGACCCTGGGGCGGAGAAGCAAGGGAGGATCACTTGGATGTAGGAATCATGGAAAATAGGAAGGAGATGTCTGTTTGTGAGACGCTGTATTGCCCTTTTAAGTGCCATGACGGACCCTGAGTTGTAGAATCTTTTGTAGGTTATTGCTACCCCATCCCCTTCAGTTAGAATAATATTAGGAACAATTTCATACCTTGAAGACCAAGAAAGAAAGGAACGGGGAGTGGGATAACCTCAGGCGAGACATGGTATCCTCCTTTTCTTAATGACAACCTACCTAATCCTTCCCTGTCCTTTATGGGTTATTGCAAGTCAGCTCCCTTCAATTCGACATATGAGACACTTGGTAGTACTGGGGGGAGGAAGAGGCGACTGAGTATGATGAACACCATACACTCACACCACTTTTGTACTGGGATGAAGAAGATGCCTGCAAAGGGGTTTGAAGGTCAGGCATGTCCTCTTAAACAGGGTCAGGCAAGGCTGATTGAGAGAACACACCTGCAAACGTTTAGAGTGCTGCAGTTGTATAAAAAGAGGAGGTAAAGGCAACACAGAGAGCAGCAGCAGGGAGACCGGTGTTCGAGAGGAGAACCTTGATAGAAGAGAGGAGAGCACTAGAGGGAACTGCCATGGAATGGTCCGAGGTGCACAGTACACCAAATTCCTGATGACTGCAGGGAGAGGTAACCTGAGACACCCTAGTGTGGGAGAAAGAGCTCTGTTGAGTGGACTGGCAGAGGAAAGGGAGCTGTGTGGAATGGCATCCCTTTTCCCTTTCATTTCAAGTGCTCATCCTCCTTTGCGGGGAAGCTGGCCCAGGGGTGTGTGAGGGGCAGAGATTGGACCCCAAACAGCAGAGGCTGAAGACCATGTGCTCCGCACTTAGAGGACAACTTCTAAAGAGGCTGGTGATTTTCTGTGCAATAAGAAACCAGGTGCGTGAAGCAAAAGTGATTTAACATTCGATTTGTGTTTCTAGGCGCAATATAGCTATTAGTGGAGTGGTCGCATGCATTACAAAATCATGTTTTCAAAAATCTCTGTCCCTAGACTCTTTCCATTGTTGAACTTTGAATAACTAGAAATGCTTTGCACTGGAGTGGTCACGTTTCATAAAGAAGAATGCTTTCGAAAGACTCTGAGTGTTGGGAAGTTCTCGTAAAGTTAAAGTTATACATATTCGATAGCAGACTGAATGAAAACAAGAGTGTGTGATATGATATGATATGATATGATATGATGATATGGCATTTGTAACGCGCCTATACACAGGTGTTTCAAGGCGCGACGAGGCAGGGAGGGGAGGAAACAAGGGGAAACAGACAACGATCCTACTAGGCCAGGTGTCATTCAGATCGCGCAAGTGCAAGGGTGGGGGAGGGGGAAAAGTGCAAGGGGGAGGGGGGGAAGTGCAGTAAAGGTAAGTGGCGTAAAGTAATAAATTGATAGGGCCAACTGGTGGCAAGTGCAAGGTAAGTGCAGAACAAGTTCTGGAAAAGGGGGGGGCTGTAGGGATACAGAGACAGTCCCGCAGTGCAGAGGGGTTCCAGGGCATCAGTGCAAGTGGAGAGAGGCTGGGCCCAGGACCGAGGTCGTTAAGAGTGGTCCAGTTGCAGAATCAGTGCAGTATCAGTGAGGAATAATTGGCTGTTCAGCAGGGGAGAGGGAGAGAGAAAGCAGAGGCAAAGAGGAAGGTTTTGAGGTGCTTCCGGAACCGGAGATGGTTCTCCTCAAGTTTAAGGGAGGCAGGAAGGCTGTTCCAGAAGGAGGCCCCTGCCGCGGAGAGAGATCTACCCCCAGCTCGTTGCTTCGAGATGCGGCTGACCATGAGGGAGTTGGAGGCGGATGAGCGAAGGGCTCGGGAAGGAAGATATTTGGGAAGAGAGAGTTGAAGGTATATAGGACCAAGGCCCCAGAAGGCCTTGTGGACAATGCAGAGGGTTTTGAACTTTATCCTCGCAGCTACTGGGAGCCAGTGTAGAGATTTCAGTCCTGGAGAGATACGGTCCCTGGGCTTGAGGCCAAGGACAAGTCTCGCAGTTCTGTTCTGTATGAGTTGCAGAGGGCGGAGAGTGGAGGCAGGCAGATTAAGGTAGAGGCTGTTACAGTAATCCAGCTTCGAGAGAACCAGGGCTCGGGAGACAGTGAGCTTCTGGGGGAAGGAGAGGAAGGGAAGAATACCTCTGAGGAGGTGCAGCTGGTAGTGTGACTTCTTAGCGACGTCAGAAATATGAGGAGAGAATGAGAGTGTGGAGTCGAAGATGACCCCAAGGTTTTTTGCATTGCAGGTAGGAGCAGGGAGGGGGCCAAGGGAGGCAGGCCAGAGAGCTGCAGGGAAGGAGGGAGTGGGTGTACCGATGAGTAGGATCTCAGTCTTACTGGCATTAAGGCAGAGGTCATTTGCGGCACACCATTCCTGGATAGCAGACGGACAGTCAGAGATGAGGGAAGGAGAGGGGGAGGCTGAGGGTAGCCTGAAAATGAGCTGGGTATCGTCCGCATAACACTGGAAATTAGGGCAGAGAGCGGCGATGCGGTGGGCAAGGAGTGCCATATACTGGTTGAACAGCCAGGGAGAGAGATTTGATCCCTGGGGGACACCACAGGTGGAGAAAAAGATGTCGGAGAGGAAGGACCCCAGTTGGACCTGGGAGGGTCGATTTGAAAGGAAAGAGGTCAGCCATGCCAGAGCCTGACCAGTGATACCCAGGTTTTCACGGAGACGGTTGAGCAGGATGGCATGGTTGACAGTGTCAAAGGCAGAGGAGAGATCGAGCAGAATGAGAACACACAGAGTGTTGGAATCGAGGTTCAAGAGCAGGTCTTCACGGATGTTCAGGAGAGCAGTTTCCGTGCTTCTGGCAGCTCTGAAACCAGATTGATGGTCATGAAGACTACCAACAGATTCAGCATGGAGGTTTAGCTGGGAGATGGCCAGTTTCTCCAGGAGCTTGCCCATGAAGGGAGTGATGGAGATAGGGCGATAGTTAGCCGGGCAGGAGGGGTCGGAAGAGGGTTTCTTGAGAAGAGGGTGCACAAGGGAGTGCTTGAGGGGGGAAGGGAAGACTCCAGAGGCGAAGGAGTGGTTGCAAAAGTCAGCCAGGGCAGGAGCCAGGGAGTCGATGTGGTCCTTGATAGTTTTGGAGGAACAGGGGTGAACCTGTTTAGACGAGACTTTCATAGATCGGACTTGTCTGGAAACCTCGTCAACAGAGAAAAGTGGAAAGGCAGAGAAAGAGGGAGGAGGGGTGACTGCAGAAGGGCCAGAGGAAGAGCCGGGAAGGGAGCGAGGGAGGTGAAAGGAGGAGAGCGAGGACAGGATGTCCTGAGTTTTAGAGATGAAGTGAGAGGCCAATGCAGTGCAGAGGGCCTGGGAGGGGACAGGAGAGGTAGAGACTGCAACAGGGTTGGCCAGCTCCTTGCAGATTTTAAAGAGTTCGGCGGAGTTGTTAGATGCCGCAGAGATGCGGGCTTGGATAAGGGCTCTCTTCTTGGTGAGATTGGAGAGCCGATACTGCCTTTGGAGCAGGCGGCAGGCCAGTTTGTCAGAGGATGAACATGAAGCACGCAATTTCCTCTCTGCAACCCGGCACTTGCGTTTTAGGGTGGTGAGATCGGAGTCATACCAGGAGTTACATTTGGCTTTGGGCTTCAGGCAGATTCTCATGACGGGGGCAAGGATATCAAGAGTAGCAGATATAGCAGAGTGGAGCATGGAGAGGGCTGTGTCAGGGTGGGAGTCAGCCGAAGGGGCGGGGGGGGGGCGAGAAGGTAGCAGCGAAAGCCTCAACTGACACACGCTTCATGGGTCGGATGACCGAGAAGGTGGGTGGCAGTGAAGAGGGTGGCTTTGCCTGTGGGTTAGGGAGGGTGAGGTGGGAGGATAGGAGAAAGTGATCACTCCAGGAGAGAGGAGTGGAGAGAGGGACGGAGAGGGGAAGGTCAGAAGAGATCAGAGCATCAAGAGTGTGCCCAGCAGAGTGAGTAGGCCCAGACAGGAGAATAGAGAGTGAGAGAGAGTCGCAGAGGTCACGAAAGAGAGCAGTGGTGGGACTGGAGGCATCAAGGTGGATGTTGAAGTCGCCAAGAAAGAGGAGTTGAGTGGTTGAGGACAGGAGTGAGGAGGAGAGGTCAGCCCACTCAGAGAGGAAGGAGGAAATTTGACCAGGTGGCCGATAGATAGTAGCCACGGTAAGGGAATGGCTAGGAGAGAGAGAGAGTCGGCAGACAAGACATTCAAAAGAGGAGTAGGTCTGCGTAGGAATGACAGTGGCAGGAATCCACTCAGGGAAGATAAGGGCAACACCACCCCCTGCACGGTTAGGCCTGGGCATGGAGAGGATCTTGTAACCGTCAGGTAGGAGTGTGTCAAAGCAGGTGGCAGACCTGGCTGTGAACCATGTCTCAGTGAGACAGAGGACGTCGAGGTCCAGTTCCTCAAGAAGGTGACAGATATCAGAGGAGTGTTTGATGGCAGAGCGAGAATTTAGAGTGGCAATGTGGAGAAGGTTGCCCTCCTTGAAGAGCTTCCGGGGAGGGGTACAGATCAGAGGTACGCCCTGCGGAGGTGTTGAAGAAGGAGGTGAAGAAGGAGCACGAGAGGGGGCAGGGAGGGAGGGTAGAGGCAAGGTAGCCAAGGATAGAGGAGGGGGGACAGCAGGAGAGGAGAGGAAGTTGATGAGGTGTGGGAAGCGTCTATCAAAGAGGAGAAGGTTGGCCTGAGGGCCTTGCACCAAGATGGTCCCATTAGCGTAGACATTAATGATGGCCTTAGAGGAGCGGAAGGGGGCCAAGAGGACATCCCAACGGGTGCCACCATTAATGGGAGAGGAGGAGAAAGGAGAGAGCACAGAGACCATATGAAGGGTCCATAGGTCAGGCGAAGGCACGAAAAAGAGGATGTCAGTGAGAGTTTCCTTAGAGCAGGCACTAGTGTAGGTGTCAGCGATAGGGAGGCCTGGGTTGGAGACCAGGATGTCCTTTTTAAACTTTTTCGTACCAGATTTAGTGAGGAGAGCAGGATAGTCAATGGAGAAGCAGTTAGAGAAGATAGGCGAGACAGAGAGCACCATGGAGTAGGAGGGAGGGGGGAGACAGATGAAACGAGAGCACGCAGACAGGAAGTGAGCGGCAAGCACAAGTTACCACAATTAGAGCAAAAAAAAACAGTAGTGCGTATTAGGTACCGGGCCACCTAAGTTTGAGAATCCTGCGAGGGGAGAAAAACACCCTAGTTTACCACAGTTCAGAGCAAAAACAGTAGAGCGTATTAGGTACCGGGCCACCTAAGTTTGAGAATCCTGCGAGGGGAGAAAAACACCCTAGTTTACCACAGTTCAGAGCAAAAACAGTAGAGCGTATTAGGTACCGGGCCACCTAAGTTTGAGAATCCTGTGAGGGGAGAAAAACACCATAGTTAACCTCAACTGTGAATACAGTGAGGCAAGGCCCCATGCGGATGTATCCAGGAGTAGGAGGGTTGGGCCGGGGAACGGAGAACAGGTGGAATTGGCGCCTGGCGTCCCCTGCGGACACCTGCAGACACACAGGGAGCCGCACTGTAGGAGTCGCCCTTGGCCTGGGGCCCTTAGCCGCGGGGGCTGCCGGGCAGAGGGCTGCCCAGGAGGGGGGAGGTTATAGGCAGAGGGAGAGGAAAGGGGGGGGTGTGGGCGGGCAGGGAGGCGGGGAGGGAGAGGAAGACCAGGAAGTGGGAGGGGGGAGCAGGAGCAGGCCAAACACCGCGCTAGGAGCGCGAAGAACAATTAAACTATGTAGGCAAAAACAAAACACTCACGGAGGCCCAGGCAGGGCTTCCCAGGCCTGCTGTTCCCCTCAGGCCACCGGCGACCGCTCTCCACGCTCAGCTGGAGAAAAGAAGCGAGCGGGGAGAACGGCCGCCGAGTAGGCCAGAGGGGAGGCAGGCACACAGCCAATCAGAGGGGGGGGTGGGCGGGCAGGGAGGCGGGGAGGGAGAGGAAGACCAGGAAGTGGGAGGGGGGAGCAGGAGCAGGCCAAACACTGCACTAGGAGCGCGAAGAACAATTAAACTATGTAGGCAAAAACAAAACACTCACGGAGGCCCAGGCAGGGCTTCCCAGGCCTGCTGTTCCCCTCAGGCCACCGGCGACCGCTCTCCACGCTCACTGCCTAATCAATGCTCAGAGAACAGTGATTTCAATCTGAACTTTTTAATTAAGCAGAAAATACTGCATGTTGCCTTTAGCAGTGAATGGAACTGTACCATCATTAGGAATCACTGCATACTGCATTTAGAAAACAACTCGACTTTCGAGGTTAAGAACATCACTGAATGCTGGAACATTAATCCCATTAATTATATGGAATTCCAAAAATCACTTTTTATATGAAGAAAGGAAGTGAACATGCATAGGCCAAAAAGTGGATAAAGAAAACATCAAAGGGCCCTTTCATTTGTGTGTGTTGAACTATGATGGAATATCGGTCATGGGCAAGGGAACCCTGAGACTTCCTTGCCCTTTCTTTTGAGTTGTGAACTATGGTGAAATACAAGTCCTGGAAAAGGTAATCCTGAAACTTCATAACTCAATCTTTTGTGCTTTGAATTGCGATGTTTGAAACTTGGAGAAGGGAATCCCAAGAAAGTTTTTAAAACGAAATACTCTTGAACTTGAAAAAAAGGGACAACTCTGAGACTTTTTTTGGAACTATTTTATACTTCGGAGAGGGAGATGAAAGCAATTTTGCAAGCTGGAAGAAGCTCAGAACATTTGATGAACACTGTACCTTTTGAATATTACTTTCCTACACAATGTTTTTTGTAGTTGCGAGGGCAATGCTAGGCTTTGGACACAGACAGACTTTTAAATTGAACTCTTTGACTCAGACTTTCCTTAGTTTTAGTTAGTTAGGGACATCCAACCTTAGCATAGAGCAAGTTAGTACTCCAACCATTCTGACATTTAAGTTAATAAATGTTCTTTTGTTCAACTTGATTTCTATTGTCTGTGTCATACTTCATGATGCCTTCACTGCACCTATTCCTGACCTTCGCAGGCTTGAAATTTTGCTTTTGCTCCTATAAAAGGTAACACTACACATACTGATCTCCATAACACTAACCAATGAGCACAAGAAATCAAATCTTTAATATTTTTCTCAAATGTACATTGTATCATGGCACTCAGATCTTTGTGCTTCTGAGAACTATCAGTGGATACCAATCAGATCAAAAATAGAACACTTTTTATTTATTGTTATTTGAAATAGGAAAAAGCCACAGAGGCAAATACTATCTGGAAAAATTTAGATACATATTAACATTTCAAAATGACCACTAGTGAGTTTTATTTCATTACCTCTTGATCATCGATTGATCATCGGAAGATCCAGAACCTTATAAATGACAAAAGTCCAGAAAATACCTGGGGGCTCAAAAGAGAAAACAGCCACTGATTAATAAAGCTATCCACTGACTGAGACATAAACATGCTGCCCAGCAGTGATTTGCTCAGATATACTTGAAGCTGAGAACCATACTACCCGACAAACCCACACTATGATTGCATCCTATTGGTTTTCTTACCTGAATATTTATAAAATGGCCTAATTTCAATAGAATATTTCTCATTACCCCTTTTAAACTCTAATATAGAACTAAGCCCAGTACCTCATTCTTCTCCCTTAATGGACCTAACACTCTGGTAGAAAATACTGACTTAATTGACCTGGCCGAGGATGTGGAGTGTAGGGATTCACCTAATCCTCAACCGCCAAGAGATTATAAAATGCAAAGATTATTACCCTGAGACATTTATCACCTTGTAGACCTTTCTTTACACCTAGGTACAGATTTAATATGCAGGAAACTGTGTATCTCTCTCCATCTTATCTTGAAGCACCTCTGGCCTGAGCAATAAAAACACGGATATGGATCGGCAATGAGATCATCTGCTTTTTGAAAACTGGCTCTGTGACTCCACATATAAGCCAGGCTACTGTACTTTTTTTGTCATACTTCTTAAATAAAAAAAGGGTTGCCCTAAAGGCAGCCTACTTTTATGGGCCCACATAGGCTTAGAAGTTACATATAACATGATAGAACTTGAGTCACCTTATTTACTGTGTCTAGTACTTGATATTACGAGGGGTGTCCAACTTTAATAATCCTAAATACCTATCTAAGACCTAACAAAGCAGCAATAAACAATGTTGAGCAATCCCTAGCCCCATGCTTAATAACACTGCTAATAGAAAAGACAGAATCCTCATCCTTTTGGAAGATATTAATTTCCAGCTTGAGCCCCACAACTTTACTATGGAAGATGTTACCCCATGGATGAAATATGGGGTATACGAGATCTCCATGCCTGCCCTCCATCACATAGTTATCCTTTAACAAATGCACTTGCTGCTGTCACTCTCCTTCATGTGTTGAGAGCATGCAATGGTCATTTTCCAGAGTATCAGAGATTATATTCTAATCAATGTAGAACATGGGTTCACAATCAAATCATTCCTAGTAATTGAATGCATGAAGAGTGACCATGATCCTCTAATTGCAAATCCTACCCTTGATCCGAGCAAGGACAAACATCAACAAAACTTCTTTTATCCCATGAGTCTTCTCTTATCCCCTGAGTCTAGACCCATCAACTAACTTGAAGACTGTCCGATGGCCTTTAATAAATTAGGCTTCTGTCCTCTTGCTCCTTCATTCAAAGCTGCTACCATTATTGGAAGAATATTCGTAAAGCAATACAACCTTGACACATTTAGACTTCTATGATAAACTGATTCATTTCTTTTTGTTAATGCATGTTTTAAGGATTCATATATACAATACATGTGCATGACAAGAATTGATAAGAATTTACAGCAACTTAAAAATAGATAAGTCAAATAGAATATGTCAAGTTATTATAGTGAATGAAGTATAGAATTGTATTGTTACTCTGCAAATTCTAACACTGTGAAGGATTTTTTTAGAAATAAAGCGGGGACGGGGGAAACATATAAGACATACAATGAATGAACAAAAATAAAGGAGAGGGCAGGGATAAATGCGAGGAAAGAGAGGGAAATGATGACGGCAATGGTTGGTTGATTAATGTAAGTTTATGTTAAAGCAGTAAGGCTATCAGAGGCAAGGAAATGAGAAAACATTTTCCTTTTCTAAACATATTTGTAATACAATAACGGTGTCAAAGCATTACATCCCTCAATTCTATGTATATTGCATGCAGAATTCCACCATATTTTGTAATTAATAAGTGCTGATTTTTTCCACTGGGTAGTTATTACTTGAATTTCAATTAGAATAAGGAGATCAAAACGATTGGATGCATGGGAGTTCAGATGATGAAAGATGGCGTTACCCAGAAATAGGATCTTAAAATGAAAGGGTTTATTCAATTTAAAAATGCATTTGACAAAATGCCGTACATTTATCCAAAATGTTTTGACGAATTTACATTCAGTAAACATGTGCTGAAAAGTTCCTTCTCCATCTTCACACTTCCACCATTTGTTGTTTAAAGTGGTTTTACACTTGTGCAGACTAGCAGGAGTAATTAAAAAGTCTATGGCACAAGAAGAAGAGGGGTTGGGTCAAATGGCAGAGACAATTATGGTGGAAGACCTTTTCCAAAAAGATGACCATCCATGGTCTTCCAAGAAGGTTGCACAGTCTTGTTGCCAAGCTTGCTGTAATTTCCATTGAGTATTCAGATTGACATCCTTGGTAAGATCCTTACAGAACTGGGAGGCAGTAAAGTGACTATTGTAGAAGCATGTATGCCTAACATCAGAGGTTAATCCAGGTGGCTGTATCAAAAGCTGTAAGTTGTCTGTACTCCCATTAATTAATATAACATATTGGTTATAAAATGACTGTGGGACAAGGAATTTCATTCTAAATTAATTAAAAGTTAGCAGAATAACTTCTTTAAAAAGGTAATCTACACATTTCACTCCCTTAATAATCCAATTTATCCAGAAAATGATTTCGCCCTTGATTTTTATTAGTTTGTTAAGCCATGTGGTTTGTGGTATGAACTTGGGTGGATTTGAAGAGGTAAGATACCTCCTGATCATTTTGGCTGTGAAAATCACATTGCAGTGTTTTATAAATCTATTATTAGTATCAAATGCATAACAATCAACAAGAGAGAAAGGTTTAACTATGTTCATTTCTGCACTAACCCATGTAGGTACTAAAAATTGATTATTTTGTGTAAACCAACATTGCGCTTGTTTTAATATGAAGGCAGAATGATATCTAGTAAGATCTGGGAACCCTGCTCCACCACAGGTGGGTCTAATCTTTAGTGTACTGAGAGATATTCCATGTGTTTTCTTTCCCCATAGAAAGTTAGCAAGCCATGAATCGACATCCTTGAAGAATGCATTGGGAATATGAATAAGGAGCATATATAAACAAATACAATTATCAGTGAAATCATCATTTTAATGGATTGTAGAGAACCCCAACAGGATAGGAATAATAAGGACCATGACTCCAAAAGGGTTTAGATTTTTATCAGGATACTGTTAGTGTTCTCTTTAATGTTATCCTTAATTGATGAGGACGTTTGTAAACCTACGTATTTGAGTTTCTTGGAGCACCATCTCATTCCAAGTTGTTGAACCTGCTGTTTGTTACAGTAGATATTTAAGAGAAGAATGTCAGACTTCTACATTTTTAATGTGTAACATGAGGCTGAAGAAAAGTTTGTAACTATATCGATTATATATTGCAGACCTGTCTCTGGGTTTTTCAGAAATAGGAGAACATCATCCTCATAAGCAGCTAATTTGACATTGAGATCTCCAAAGGTTATACCATGGATACCGGAATGTATTCTGATAGTTTCTAAGAAGGGTTCAAGGGCTAAAATGAATAATAAGGGAGAAAGAGGACAACCTTGTCATGTACCTCACCCTAAAGGAAAGAAGGGAGACATCTGATCACAGATTAAAATAGAAGTTTGCGGGTTAGAGTAAAGAATTTTAACCATGGATATAAAAGTTTCATGCAATCCATACCACCGTAGTGCATCAAATAGGTAGTCCCATTCAACTCTATCAAACGCCTTTTCCGCGTCTAAGGCAACAGCTGCATATGAATCTGGTGAGAGGCAAGAGATATGCAAGTCATTCAGGAACATTCTAATATTAGAAGCGGAAATTCTTCCCTTGACGCATCCCACTTGATCTTGTTTAATGAGCATACGCATAAGGGGGGGGGAGCCTATTTTCAAAAATGTTTGCAAACATTTTACAGTCGTTATTGGTTAGAGAAATTGGCTTATAGTTTTGTGGAGATTCTGGGTCTTTATTAGGTTTCAGGAATGTTAGAAACATAGCTTCAGTCAATGACCCTCCTGATTTGGTTGGAGTTAGCGATAAAAAGAGTAAACATGTCTAATTACTTGGGAGTGAGTATTGATTTGAAGTGGGCATGAACATCATTTAAGAATCCATCTGGGCCTGCAACTTGCCCTTGTTAAGCTGTTAAACAGCTTTCATAATTTCAGTTTGTGTTCAGGTGAGTCCAGTGAATCAAAATGTATTGTTGGATAATTTGTCTGTGTAACATTTTGGAGGAAAGCAGCAATATTTGGATTGTTCGGGATAGATTCGGAGGAGTATATTTGATGATAAAATGTTTTGACAACATTGATGATATCTTTATTATTACATTTTCTGATACCACTTGAATCCTTTATCGCAGTAATTATGCTTCTATCTTTTTTCAATATTATAATAGGAGGCCAGGGATTTGCTTATCTTATTGGAGAATTGATACATTTTTTATTTATATATTAAGCAGATTAGCACAGGAGTAATCAGGTGTAGGTTTATTGTACTGAAATCTTAGTTTTAATATGTTTGATAGAATAATCGGGGAGAGGTTAGTTAATATTGGTTTTTAAGACTTCTTAATTTATATAAGATTTCTTCAGATTCTCGTTTCATCTCTATTTTCTTTTTGGCTATGAAGGAAAATATTTTTCCTCTTAAGACAGCTGTATAACAGTCCAAATTATTGGGAATCGATGTGTCTTCTCCCTTGTTAATTTCGAAATAGTTTTTGTGGATTTTACAGAAGCCCTGAATTTGTCATCTTTCAGTAGGGCCGAGTTAATTCTCCATCTATTTGATTTAAAGGCAGAATTGGAAATACGTAATTTAATATGAATCGTGGCATGGTCGGATAAAGATATACTTCTTTCCTTTCCATTCCTTTTATTCTCTGTCTTACCTTCCCGGCTTGTCAAGCAGACTCTTTTGACTTTCTTTTCTTCTGTTCCAGTCTAGGTTCCGGCTCCCTTCTGTCCAGCTGGGTCCTGTCTTCCTGTACCAATTCCCGCGACTGGCTTCCTCTGCAGTGTCTTCCTGGTGTTGGTGGTTCGGCATACTTTTCCGCCCATGGACCACTTCTCACAGTGAAGTGCAACCCCGGTTCACCTTCTTTCCATTGGACTCTTCTTTTGGGGTCTACTCCACCACATACCTTCCAGCCCATAGACTTGGATCTACTCTCCTTGCTGGGACTTACCTGTGTTACTATCATCTCATCGGTACAACCAGAGTTCCACACACATCATCCTATACAAGTGTTTTTTTCTGCCCTTGGTGTTTTCCACTCCTTAGCACTCGCAGGAGGGGACCCTTTGCTTTCCTCCAATGGAAAGGTGGCAGAGTGGCTTCTACACGACGGAGGCCATATCTCTTCAGGAAAATATATACAGATCGGAGGAAGAAGGTAAACTGCACTACACGTCATCTGAAGACACAGGTGAGAAGGAGGAGGAGAATATTGAATTCAGTGACAATCAAGAAGTTGTTGCCAAACCCGACAAGTCTAACAAATATAGAGTAACTATTAGATTCAATTAGGTTGTCAGATATATATTTAGCTAAGAATATATAGTCTATTCTAGTGAAGGAATCATGGGGGAGGGAATGAAAAGTGAAATCTTTATCCGAAGGATGATGAAATCGCCAGACTCATTTCTGAGATGAAGTTTAGAAATTGTTTGTGAGATTTTGATTGTTAAAAGGAACTTTAGATTTCCTGTACAAAAAATGGATACACTGTCTTGGTGCAATCCCCACATACAATAAACTGTTGTATATTAGAGCGCAGCAGGTGTTCATTGAGTATCTTCCAAACCCCTGAATCAGGTGCATTTGGGCCACATACATTGAGTATAGAATAATATATAGCGTTAAAGAAAATATTCAAAAGTACCCAACTCCCTAAGTTGTCACTTTCTGAGATTATGATCTTTCAGTCAACTTTTTTATTCACTAGTATTATGACTCGGTTTTTCTTACCACTAGCTGTGCTTGCAAATACATTACCAACCCAAAGCTTCTTAAGTTTGGCTGCTTCTTCACATGAAAGTTGAGACTCTTGTATAGAAGCAATGGAGGGTTTAAATCTGTTAAGATAGGTGAGTAACTTTTATCTTTTGATCGGGTTATGGAGGCTTTTGACATTCCAAGATGTTATATTTATAGACATTTTAGAACATAGGTGTAAAATATAGGTCTAAAATAAGACATTTGTTGAGATTTTGGTGAATACACTTGGCTATATTTCAATGCAAATATGATATTCGTTTTAGTCACTATGCACACAACACTAGCCTTCAGAAAAGTACAGGAGGAAAAGGTGATACACGAGGGGAGAGGGATGACGAACAGCAACATGAACAAGAACAAATGTTGGTAATTAACCTTGATAAACAAAACCAAAATGTCTAACAGGAAACTGCCATAAAATGTCATGTTGAGAGAAAAAGCAAACAAGTGTAAGGGCGGGGCACCCAAAATGAGACTAGGCCGCACAGGGCGTCACTCACACACACTTCATGTAAAGCCTGCTGAGTTCCCACAAGCAAAAGGAGAAACGTCTTTTCCTTATGGTATGTTGTTAGCTGTGGAAGGGCCTACCGTATCCATGACTTCCGATCTTTGTAAATGGATGAAATGCTTCAGATCCTCTGGATTATCAAAAGACGTGGTGTGTCCATTGAGGGTTACCTTTAGAGTTGCTGGAAATACTAATCCATATTTAGCATTGATTTGTTTTAGTGCAGGCCTTAAAAGTAGGAGTTCTTTTCATCTAGCAGCTGTTGGACTTGTGACGTCCTGAGATATAATGATGTTTTGTCCATTCCAGGATAGGTGTTTAATATGTTTTGCTTTTTGCATTATGAGCTGAACGTGTCTGAAATCCAAGAGCAAACATTAGAGTTCTTGGTGTATTTTTTATGTTGGTTTGAGGACACGGAGGTCCAATTCTGTGTGCACGGTAAATATTTAGTTGTAATGATAAAGGCAAATCCAATAACTTGGTGAGCATGTTGACAATGAATAGGGGTTTATCTGATCCTTCAATTCCTTCAGGAAGGCCAACAATGTGTATTTTGTTACTCCTGTTTTCTGTTTTCTAAATTGTCAGAGTGTTTCTGCAGAAACTTGACCTTGTTTTCCAACATTCCAACTCTGTTTGTAATATCTTCCGCATAACTGACCCTGCGCTCCACTTCAGCTATCCTTGTATCAAAAGACAACCATTTTTCATCTAACAATTGCAAAAATGATCACCCCTGCTAGCTGCGCAGGGAGTATTTATTCTATTAAAGACTAGGAGATGAGCATTATGCTTCAACTTCATTTATCAAAACAAAAGAGGTGATGGCTGGAAGGTTTAGAATGAATCTTAACCTCGGGCATTGCTCTGGGCAACCCTCCAGACCATCGTTCTTCGCCTGCCAAGCCATTACAAAAGGGGAAAGACCATATGCAAATCAGGCTTGGCCCCACCCCCAAAGGGGTAGTCCAGCCCGAACTGCTAGGTCACATCCCTTCTGCACGAGACCACAAGCATCCCCAGACATGTTTCAGCCTTGTTGGGCATCATCAGTGAGGAGTAGCTTGGGTCTCTAGGCCCAGCAGGCAGGGGACCCACGTCTGGGCATACCCGTCCCACTTGGGGTGACAAGAGCAAAACCAAAGAGGTGATGGCTGGAAGGTTTAGAATGAATCTTAACCTCGGGCATTGCTCTGTGCAACCCTCCAGACCATCGTTCTTCGCCTGCCAAGCCATTACAGAAGCGGAAAGACCGTATGCAAATCAGGCTTGGCCCCACTACTCTTCAGCAGTTTCAACAAACTATAACCAAAAAACAACAACATTGAAATGTCCAAAGTGACTTTTCTATTTTTGAACTACAAATCCAATAGTCTCTGTAGTCCTTCACTCTCCAGCTCAGCTATGACCACTTCCTGTCCCTGAGCTCTTCCTCTCTTTTACGTGCTCTGAATGTCACTTAACCGTTAGAACTTCTTGTCCCGCCAACACACCGATGACTTTTCTCACATCAACTGGCTGCCAATTCCACAGGCTGCTCTTTCGCCTTCACCTTACTAGCCGCCTCACTCAACTATTCTTCTGCTCTTCCCCTAAGGAAAATACAAAATAAAATATCAGGGTGGTGTCCAGTTTTGTTATCATATCATCATCAAACATGCATACAGAACATATGATTAACAAATAACAGTGGGTGGGAACTATTGCTCACCTCCTAGTCTTTATAATAGAATCAATACTCCCTGCGCAGATAGCAGGGGTAATCTTTATTCTATGACAAGACTGGAGGTGAGCATTATGCTTGTTTAAAGCTGCCCAAAACTGTAACCACTATATTGTCAGAAGGCTTAAAGTAAAACTCTCTAAAGGTACGATCATTAGCCCAGTCTGCTGCTGACATGATTTCTTGTAAAGGCACCCCTGTTGTATATGCCTTAGATGCCATCGCTCCGCTTAGGGAGTGAGCCCGTACGTCTGTAATTCAATCCCTGCTGCTTGCATTACTTCTCTGACCCATCTCGCGATGATAGCTCTTTTTATAGCATGGAAAGGCTTCCTACGCGCTATTAGCAATTGAATAGTGCTTGCCACTCTATTCTCTGCTGTCCTAGCTTCGTACTCTTTGATGCAACACACTATGCACCATTTGATGTTATTAAGGAAATACGGATAGTGCACTGTTTAGATGCCTGTCTTGGCCCTTTGCACTACAGCAAAGGTCACTACTTTTGGCCCGAAAGCCCTCCTGTTGACCTCCAATGCTTTGATATCCGATACACGTTTACAAGATATGAGACACAGCAACATTGCTAATTTGCCTGAAAGTTGCTTGAGAGATAGATATCTGTTCATTGGCCAGCTTTCTAATAGTCGCAGCACTACTGACACATCCCGTAAGACCTTGTATTTAGGTTCAGGAGGTACTTTAAACTTAGCTCCTCTGATAAGCCTGCATACCGCTGGATGTTCTCCCGTGGGCACTCCCTCTATTGGTAGATGCCCTGCTGAGATTACTGACCTGTACACTCCTATGGTGCGGAATGCTTTCCCGTCCTGCAGGAGTTGTGCTAGAAAATTCAGTATAGCTACTACAGGTGCTGAAATGGGATGAACATCTCTCCTTATACACCAGCTAGCCCACTTGGCCCAAACTGCGTCATAGCTCCTCCTAGTCGATGGAGCCCAGGACTCTGCAGCCTGCATCGAAATGCATGGCAGCTCCCATCGTCTCCTGATATCCTGCACACGATGAGCGGGAGTGTCCATCTCACTCTCAGAGGATGACACTGCCCAGCTGGGTCCGTGAGCAGTCGCTCTCCTTCTGGGAGTACTCTCGGCAGGTCTATCGAGTGTTCCATCAGCGTCGGGAACCACACTTGTGATTTCCACAATGGAGTTACTATCACCAGCTCCGCTTTCTCCCTGCTACATTTTGCTAACAATCTACACAGCATCTTAAAAGGAGGGAATGCGTAATGGGGTCTGCCTGCCCAATCTTGCAGAAATGCGTCTGGTCCGCTTGCGTCTGGGTCTAACCTCCAGCTGAAGTAGCTGTCTGTGCGTCGAGGTGGGACGCAAACAGATCAGTGTGTAACGGACCCCACCTCCGATCCAGTATCTGAAATACTACGGGATCCAGCCTCCAGTCGCTGGAGTCTGTGAGATATCGGGAATTCCAGTCCGCTATTACGTTCAGTGCTCCAGGCAAGTACTCCGCTCTCACTGACGTTCCTGTCTGCAGACAATAGTGCCAGAAATCCTTCACTAACTCCGCTAGCATCCTGGATCTCGTACCGCCTAGGTGGTTTATTTAACGTACTGCTGAGATGTTGTCCATCTTCAACAAAATGCATGACTTCACTTTGTCTCTCATGAAGGTCTTTATTGCGAAGGAGCCCGCTAAAAGCTCTAGGCAGTTTATATGTAGGTTTAACTCCTCTTCGCTCCACTTGCCTCATGTTTGCAACTCTCCGCATCGAGCTCCCCAGCCTAGATGACTGGCGTCCGACTCTATGATCAGGTCTGGCTGGTCTCTGAAAACGGCACGCCCATTCCAAGCGTCCATATTCTGCAACCACCATTCCAGCTCTGTGACGGACTCCTGATCCAAGGGTATCAATTGATGATACTTCAATCCCTGTTGGAGCTGTCTTATCTTCAATTTTTGTAAGGCTTGATAGTGTAAGGGACCCAGATATATGGCTTGTATGGAGGCCGCTAGGAGGCCCACTATCCTCGCGAGGACTCTCAGTGAGATCACCTTCTTCCTCAGACACATCCTGATCTCTCTTTTGATATCTCAAATCTTCCTTGCCGGAAGCTCTAGCATAGCCTTCCTTGTGTCTAACACGAAACCTAGAAAATCCAGCCTCTGAGCTGGCTTGGTATCTGATTTTTCTATGTTCCCTCAAGAAACCTAGAGACTGCAATAGGTCTAGGACCCACTTTGGCTGATATTCCAGTGCTCCCCGATCCTGCGCTAGAAGCAAGAGATTCTTTAGATATATTATCAATCTGATGCCTTTATCTCGGATTGCTGCTACTACTGGTTTCATTAACTTGGTGAATGCCCAAGCAGCTGATGCATGCCCGAAGGGCATCGTTTTGAATTGCCAGAGCTGCTTCTTCCATTGAAAAGCTAGAAATCTCCTGAACTACCTCTGCACTCGAACCGTTAGGTAAGCATCCTTTAAGTCTAGTCTCGTCAACCACTCTCCCTATCTCAGGGAATCTCTGAGCTGTTGGATCCCTTCCATCTTGAAATGATGGTAGACGATCCATCCGTTCAACTCTTTCAGATTTATTACTGGTTATACTTTCACCTTCCTGTGAACGAGAAACATGTTGCTTATGAAAAATGGGGCTACTGGGCATATCTCTATGGCTCTTTTGTTCACTAGTAGCTCTAGCTCGATATTTAGAGATTCTTGCTCTGCTACTGCTAGACGCGGGCGCTGGGGTATACGGATCTGCACTGGTGTCTGCATAAATTCTATCTGCAGACCTCTGACGGTTTGCAAAATCCAGGCATCGCTGGAAAGCAACCGCCAGTTTTCCCAGAACATACTGATCCTCCCTCCTACCAGGGGGTAGACAATTACCCTTACCTGGCGTAAATCCTTGTCCTCGTCTGAAACCTCTTCCTCTGCGCCCTCTGGTGTTGCGGCCTCTGGCTGGAAAGAACGATTCCTGCTGCCTGTTCTCCCAGTATTGGGCTCTATGATTGGGGGGGCTTCTCCCTCCTTGTTGGCGACCGGTCGTGCGACCCCTGTAATGACCGGTCCAGGCAAAAACACTATGCAGGAAGATCTTCCGAATGGATGCTTTGCCTTTCTCTAGCGATGTATATGTGCCCACGAAGCAGCCCATTTCTTTTCCAAAGGTTTCTCGGAATAGTAGGCCCTGAGCTGCTTCCCCAGCTTCATAGGACACCAGGTTGCTCTTTAACAGGAGGCCTCTCCTTCTCTCCGATGCTATGGCGCAGTTCGCGTTTCCCAGAAGGCAAACGGCTCTTTGCGCCCAACCAGTCAGAGCATCCAGATCTACTTCTTCCCCCGTGTCTCTCGCTCTTTCCACCAAGTCCATGATCTTAGCGAAAGGGCCAGCCAGGTCTAGCACTTTCTCCTGGCAACTCTTCCTTGACCTGTCTATACCCTTCCGTGGGTCCTTGTTGGTCTTGGACACAAAGGTAAGCATTTTGGGGTCCAGTTCGGGGGTCTCCGCCACTTTCCCTGGCAGGTCTGGACGAGGGCATTCTGCCCTGAGGCGCTATCTAACCTCCTTGTCTAAGGCCTTTCTCAGCCTCGCTGTCATGTATTGTGCCACCCTCGGGGACGGCTGCCAGTCGTATGATCTCAGGTTACGGATGCTCTCCGGATCAAACATGTCATCTTGCTCCTCTTCAAGGTGGGGGTTCTTTTCCCCCACTGGGCTTCGCCCATTCTTCCTCGACTGCCTCCTCTGACTCTTTGGGGGAGATGTCCTCTTAAGCTGGCTCCTCTTCAGAGCCCAGGTCTGTTCTCCTTCATTTTCTTCCCCAGGAATGGGGGTCGTAAGCTTTGCGAAGGCGTCAGTGACCACCGGGGCCTTATCTTTCGCCCCTTCCATAAGGCTCTGGGTGTCTGCAGAGGCTTTCCTCTTGCGGGCCTGAATACTCCCCTTAGACCCTGCTCCAGAGGGTTCGGTGGGTGTGCGGTTCGTCCTTGTGGTGCTATCTGTAGACTGGTGAAGCATTGCTTCTAATGTCTCCAGTCTTTCTTGTAGGGGTCTGACCCCTTGAGCCACAGCATCTACTAGGGAATTTCCCAGCACCTCCTTGAAGCTAGCAGCTAAGTCTAATGACTGTTCCTCCTCGCTCCATTCGAACTCCGACATGATCAGGATACCTGGTGAAGGTGCCTTAGCCGCCCACTTCCTAGTAGATGCCTAAACTTGGGATAGCTCTCCTTTCCCTTTTACAACAATTCTTTTTTTTTATTTTTTATTATGTGGCTGCACCGGACATTTGTAATCTTGTATGCCTGGGATGGCTTATGTTCTCTCACTCCCTTCTACAGAGGAGCTGCTTGCCTCTCTGATGTCTGCCTCCTTCCTTGTGCTACTGAGGCTTCAGTTCTTTCATGCAGAGGATTTCCCTCTAATTTCTCGTGAGCTTAGTGATCCGCTCACGTTCTTCTCCCACTGCGTACTGAAGTTCGAGTATTCATCTGCACTCGAGCGGTCTATCTGCTCTCTCGAGCTCAGTGTCGCAGAACGAATGTGACGCTGAGTAAGCGCACACAGGAATCCGGCTCCGCCCACGCGAAGGTGGGGGCCGGTGCGCTCTGCGTTCGTTTCGCTCTCTGCTGAGGCTTACTACGAGTGCGCTTATGCGCTCGACTCCGCCTCCCCAAGGGAAGGGGTCCGCGCTCTCCTACCCTCGTACAGGGCCTGTAAACTCTGCGGCCACTCGGCTAGAACCCCTGATGTGCCGGGCATACGGCACAGGGTTAGAATGCCACTGGAGCTCTTGCCCTATTTTAAAATGTGACGGGTGCCAATCGTATACGATGGCAGAAACGTTGCCTGCCTCATACTGTCCTTCACCCTGACACGAACGCTGGTCAGCTGTACTATCTGCGCTGCCTAACGCGTGTATAATGCTACATACTATCTAAACCATGGATTGCTGTACTCGCGCATTACATAAACTATGTATTCTATCTTTTCCCCTAAGTAAGAAAACATTTGATAAACATCCCCTCTTATCGTTAACAGGGAGGTAAAGAAACGTTACTTATCAGCAGTAAAAGAAGAGGAAGAGCGCTGGAGAGTGAAGGACTACAGAGACTATGGGATTTGTAGTTCAAAAATAGAAAAGTCACTTGGGACATTTCAGTGTTGTTGTTTTTTGGTTATAGTTTGTTGAAACTGCTGAAGAGTAGTAATAAATTAAGTTGAAGCATAATGCTCGCCTCCAGTCTTGTCATAGAATTTGTTATTTGATGCTTCCATAAATGGCTTTAAGGCTCTAATTTCAGTTAATATGGCAAGCATGGCTGGATCCATAACTTCTTACTGGGTTGGCGAGTCACTTTTGGGACCCTTGGGCCTCTTTAAAGTAGCAGACTCCTTATTGGGGTTTTTCTTAGAGGAGGCCATAATGTATCTTGGAGAAGAATTGGTGCTGATTAAAGTTGAGAGGTGCTGAGAGGAATTGGCTCTGACCCACACAGGCTCTTTTTGAATATACAGCCTTCAATGTATTGATGGGAAAAGTATTATCATCAGTTACATGTATTTTGCCCTTTTATAGAGTTGGTTTAAATGCTTACAAATGCTAGACACAGCTTGTTCCAAACGTTTTAGTTATAGCTTTTTAGCTTCTTCAAAAAAGACTTAAAATTGCCAAAGTCATGAAATATGGAGTGGAGACATCATACAAATCTATGGATTTCTGGTTTATAATTAGGAATGGTGCATATCTCCATATCTTGGTGTAATATCTCCAAAACAAAAATAATGGTTTTCCAGAAGAAGCACGGTAAGTATACACCTCCCCCAAAATGTATACCCAATAATATGATACTAGAGATTGTATCAGCATTCATATACTTGACAAACAAAGTAAACTGGTTGGCACAAGTAGAAAAGAGCAAATTGATCCTAGCAAAACGAGGTGTTGCTTTTGCAAACTTTTCTTCTCGTTTTGGAGGTAAAACTCATGCTGCAAGAGTTCATAAATCCCAAGCCAACAGGTGGCAAGGTTGAGTGTTAAAAGTGCAGACAACCGATGTCAATAAGTGCAGGTAAGGGGACTGTAGGGTTGCAGATACAGACTACAAGTGCAGGGATGCACGGAGGCAGTGCAAGAGTGCAACTGGGAGGCAGGGACCTGGCCCTGAGTTCAGAAGGTAACCAGGTGACCAGTGCAGTATCAGACAAGAGATCAGTAGGGGAGAGGAACAGAGAAGGCAGAAGCAAAGAGGAAGGACTTGAGGTGCTTCCGGAACCAGAGATGGTTCTGCTCAAGTTTCAGAGAGGCAGGGAGCTGTTCCAGAGTGAGGCGCCAGCCAAAGAAAGACATATGCCCCCAACTTGTTGTTTGGAGAAGCAACTGACCCTGAGGGAGAGCTGGAGGTGAAGGAGCAAAGAGCTTGAGTTGGAAGATCTTTCCAAAGATAGAGTTGGAGGTATTGCGAGCACAGGCCCCAAAAGGCCTTGTGGACAATGCAGAGGGTCTTGTACTTGATCCTTGCTACCACTGGGAGCCAATGGGGAGATTTCAGGGCTGGAAAGATACAATCCCTGGGCTTGAGGCCAAGGACATGTCTCGCAGTCTTGTTCTGGATGAGTTGTAGAGGACAGAGAGTAGAGGCAGGCAGATTTAGAAAGAGGCTGTTACAGTAGTCCAGCCTAGAGAGACAGTGATCTTCTGGGGAAAGGTGAGGCAAAGAGAATACCTGTGAGGAGGTGAAGCTGGTAGTTTGACTACTTAGAGACATCAGGGATGTGAGGAGAGAAGGAGAGTGTGGAGTCGAAGAGGACCCTGAGGTTCATAGCCTCACAGGTGGGAGCAGGAAGAGAGCCCAGAGTGCACAGCCAGAGAGTGACAGGAAATGAAGGTGCAGGCGTGGCGATGAGGTGGATCTCAATCTTAAAACAGAGATTGTTGGTGGCACACCACTTGTTTGTTTGTTTATTGATTTTGTATGGAACGCCAAACCCAGAGGTAACAGGGCGCTACAGAGAACAGGAAAACAAGATTACTTAAAAACTTGGTTACAGGCACAGTATAAGATAAGCATACGCATTACATCACTGTATGGATTGCAGACAGGCAATCTGGGATGACAGACGGCGAAGAGGCGGCTGAGGGGAGTGTCATCTGCATAGCATTGAAAGTCGGAGCAGAGAGCATCAATGCGGTGGGCAAGAGGTGCCAGGTATTGGGTGAACAGCGGGGAGAAAGGTTAGACCCCTGTGGAACGACACACATAGAGAGTGAGATGAAGTACCCAAGTTGGACCTTGGAGGGTCGGTCAGAGCGGAAAGAGGTCAGCCAGGCTAGGGCCTGATCAGTTATACCCAGCCGGTTGAGCAGGATGGCATGGTTGACGGTGTAAAAAACAGAATAGAGATTGAGTAAGATGAGGACAGAGGGGTAAATAGCATTGAGGTTAGAGAGCAGGTCTCGCATTTGTTAAGAAAACTTTCTGTGAAAATGGCCTATGAATCTCTTGGTACGATCCTACTAAATATGGCCTCTCATCAAAAACAATTCTAATAACGCATTATAATGATTGGGTTCTTAAAGAAAAGTTGGATTCATGCTATTCACCCAAACTATCCCCAATATGCATCTCGTCGGAACCCTGCTTAGAGATAGAGAGTTATCTTCATTTTCCAGGACCTAAGAATGTGAAAACACTCTATGCCAAAATGACAACCATGGTTATCTGTAGTCCATGCATAAAATGACTACAGATAGCCGATGTATAGAAAAAAAACAAGATATTTTTTTACAGTTTCAGTGACTGGCCATGGCCAGTGACACAATAGCCATCCAGGTCTTGCATCCATGTCGTTACCAGGACCGATGCTGCTTAGCTTCAAAATCAGGAAGGGGCCAGTCCCCTCAGGCCACGTTGCCTAATGAATGAGCCTGAGTTACAAGACCACTTAGATCAACATGACCTCTGGGGGCCGGCCCCTTCCTCGTTTGAAGCTAAGCAGGGCCGGTCTCAGTTACTGCATGGATAGTTGACAGTACGCAGTCCCGGATGTAATATGTTTTCTTAGTTTTAAATATTTCATAACGCACAAAAAACAACACACAGCACTGCATTGTTTCAATACTGTGCTACTGTCAGTCCTTGAAAATTTTGCACACAGAGAAGTTTTGTTTGCCATTTGCTGCATTGCATTCTCTCATTTGTATTCTCCCAGTCAATATGGGTGGGGGGATATTGACATAATTGCACACTTTTTGCCTAACATAGATCTATAAGGATTTATATATTTGAGTGACACTATTGTATGAGTGTTTTTCAAGTCATCTTTGTAATGCAGAATATTGTTGAAAGCCAGACATGGGGATGAGGAGGGTAAATGATGAGAGGGAAAGTAAGTCATGAGTATTTGCCCATGTTGTGGAAAGAGAGTTTGCAATCTTGGACACTGGTGCAGTTATTTACCAATGATTGTGGCTGCTTTTCAGGGCACAAGTAAAAGACATGTGGGTAGACAGTGTAACTTTATTTCATATGACAGAAGCAACCTCTTGGGTTTTTTGGAGGTTTGCAAGCATTCTCAAGTATTTGGCTACCAGTATTTTGCTTAGGTTGCTATGTTCTCAGTGCAGACGTTTACCCACAAATCCACAAGCACTTGTTTCATATTTGGATTTTGCTTTCCAGGGAATATTTAATGACAGATTGCTGGGGTTAAAAGGGAAGCGCTGTTTATACTTTGCCAGCATATTTACTGGAACATTTCCCCTCTCAGGATTTTTTTCTGGTCCTTTGCTATTTTGTCTTGCGCACTTTCTTCTAAGGAGAAGGTCAATTGAACTACATTTGTGTATTTCACTTTAAGACATATGCTCACTTACTGTGGGTATATTAATGGGTGCCAGCTTTTGATTTCCCCTATGGGGGCAAAAGCACCTGGCCATTTATTATACTTGCAGCCAGTCATTTTTTTTACCTTTTCCATGCTGATTAAATGTGATTAGTTGGGGTTGCACAATGTATCACAACAGTGCCCAACAGACCGGCCATAAAACAAGGGACTTGTAGCATTCTGCTTAACCAAATTGTGTGATCCTTTGCAAATCATTTGATCTCACTGCAGATTGCCTAAGAACATTGTGAGTTCACAAGGCCTGCAATCTTATAAACATAATAAAAAAATAGATGTTTGTATAACTACATTGGGTCTCCTATCCATTCAGTAACTGGAACAGGAAGGGGCCAGCCCTTCAGGCCACGTTATCTAATAAATGAGTCCATATTACAAGACCACTTGGAGCAGCATGACCTGAGAGGGCCTGCCCCTTCCATGCTTTGAAACTATGCTAGTTTGGTCTTCGTTACTGCATGGATGGGAGACATTCCACAGTCCTGAATGCTGTGTGCTTCCATACTTTTTAATATCTCATAGCACACGGCATCCTCATTTATATATTTTTAAACTGTGCTATTGTCAGTCCTTGAAAGCTTTGCACTCAGAAACCATTTTTTTTTGGCCTTTTGCGCAATTGCATTCTGGTATTTTCAGTCTCCCAGTCAAGATGGGGGGAATAATGCCACAATTGTACACATTTTACCTAACAAAGGTCTATACGGATTTATATATTTGAGTGACGCTATGGTATGTGTACTTTTCAAATTATCTTTATAAAGAAGAGTATTGTTGAACGCCATACATGCAGTGATGAGGCGAAATAATGAGAGGGCAAGTAAGTCATGAATATTTGTCCATAATGTGGCAAGAGATTTTGCAATCTTGGACACTGGTGCAGTTCTTTTGCCCTGATTGAGGCTGCTTTTCAGGGAACAAGTAAACAATACATGTGAGTGGACAGATTAACTTCTTTTCAGAGGGTGAACACAACCCATTGGGTTTTATTAGGTTGGCAAGCTTGTTCAAGTATTTGAAAACCAAGAATTAACTTAGATACCCAGTACAGACGCTTACCCACATGACCGCAAGCTCTTGTTTTGCATTTGGATTTAGAGTTCCAAATATGTTTCAATGAATTGGAAGAAAAAAACCTATGACCAAAGCACACACACAATAATGAATATGGAGTCCAGAGCCAGAGATTAACTTGTTAGTGTTTATTAGAGGAACGACAGGTTAGTAAAATGAGGTATTGTTAGGGTCAGCAGTAGAGTAGATATTTGAACATGGGTATGCCAGTGGCTAACTTGTAGCAGGCTGGGACGATGCCAGTTTATAGTAATTGAAAAGATAGGAGAGGTGGGCACAAGTTACAAGATCAAGTTCCTTAATAGTCTGAGGTGCAAGCATATCTGTGTTCCGGGCAGTGGACTGTGGTCAATATAATGCAGAGGGTATTGTGGTAGTGTTTTCCATAGCAATTCACAGAGGCTCTTAGCAGAAGCTGTGAGGTTGGGCTGGGGTCAATTACAGTCCCAGATAAGGGCAAACAGGCCTTGCCTTCGACTGTGAAACCTTGTTTTAGGACTCCCTGTGTAGTGATGCCTGGGTATAATGCTAATTAGTGGGACAGGGAGGGTGTCATTTGATACATGTGGAGTGGCTCATCAAGAGCACAGATGGCCTGGTCTGGAATAATAATTGTTATGGTCTGGCTTTTTATGCTCTCTATACGAGATTAAAATACCCTGTATCCGTGAGGAACACCTTCCATCTGCTTTCTGCAAACATCTCACCTCCGGCCTGCCCTCCAAATACTTTTAGGGTGAGGTGGCGCACTGCATGGCAACGAGTGGACCCTGCACTTGAAGGCAGGCAGGGAATGGCCAAGCATACACATGTGATTTTGGCCATGAGCCAGAAAGAGGATAAAGAAGAAGAAAGAGAGCCTGCATCCATGAGGGAATCTCCTTCCTCTCCTCCCATAAGATTTCCCCATTATTAAGGCTTGCTTACCTGTCTCACCTGAAAACCATGTCAGGTCTCAGTCACCTCACCAACAGATGCCCAAGAGACCATGCACCTAGACACAACTAGTGAGTGGCTGAAAGGACCCACATTACCAGGGCCAAAAATTGGAAGTAGAGCAATGAAGAAGAGAAAAAGCATTGATGTCCTCTCCATCTCATAGGATTGTCCCTTTCTAATAACATTTCAATGCCTGGCCAAAAAGTCATCTTCAGCCTGGTCAGCTCATCCATGGATGTGCAGAAGCCCCAGCATCTAGATATAGCATGAGAATGGACTAACAGGCAGACGTTAATAGAACTAGATCCTAAAAATTGAAGTCTATCTACAGCTGCCACCCTGCGAGTCAGGTGAACAGATGTTTGGCCAACCATGTACTAGCCTATTAGGCGGCCATCCTTTGACAATTTGCACCTGGAATCTGAAGCCATCTTCATTAATTTGTATTTGGCTACCATTCTGTGCACCCTATTGTTTACCCATTGACCTTCTTACCAATATTCCTCTTTTCTTCCATAAAGCTCATTCTTTTGCAACCCAGGATTTCCAATATTCGATCATTTAATATACTCCAGATCCTTCCCCCATTCCTACCTCTAATCTGCACTTCAGTGGCCCATATCCTGCACTGGAGACTACTCAGCAACTGAAGCACCATCATGTTCTTGGATCATGGGGATGACCAGGACTTTCTGCCAACTCCTGCAGCACCCCGGCGTCTCAGTTTTACACCCTCTGTTATCCCCAGTGCTCATCCCATTCTTGCAAGATAGTGGTCCCCCTTACATCTGCCCCATTGCTCTCTCTATGAAAAGTATGTCATATCATCCATACCCAATGGTATGCTTACCAGCGTTGCCATCTTTCTCATCAATTCTGAGCCCTTTGCCTGACACAAAGTTTCAAAGTGTCATTCTGAATTCTCAGAATCTGAGAAATAGTGAACTCAGAAGTCCCAGAAAAGGAGAATTAAAATGGCCCAGTCGGGTGGCAATGAAATAGTTAATTATCATAATGCAAGCCAAAAAGAAAAGCAAATATTCAGAGGAAAAGCAGCATGCATGCGATATAGAAGATGTATCAGTCAAATACAGATTGGCATCAATCTGCATACCAACAATTTTCACATCAACAAAAAATCAGGATAAATTCCCAAGCAAAGGGGATAAATTGCTGGGGAACGTATAACATGATTAAAAAAGTAGCAAAGGATCTCATCTTGGATCAAGATTACTTTAACCGGATGTGCCACATCCATGTGTCTATGCCTAACAAAGCAGTTTGCAAAATGGACTCAGGTGATCAGAAGATGATCTGCTGAAAATAAAAGGTCTCTCTTCACATTCAAAATATGGACTCCAACAAAATTACAGCATATCTTGCACTTAAACTAGTAGAAGATATGTCATCTGAATTCCACCACAAAATCAAAGGAATATTAGTGAAAGTCATCTCCAACAAACCAACTGACACCTCCTTAACTTCCCATTCCACTAATCCCATAATGCCAAATCATTCTCCCTTTTCAGTGAAGCATTTGAAAAACAAGTAATACAAATTAAAACATCCTTGAAACAACTTGACTTGTGTACAGCAGATTTGTCAAAGAACACCTTAGAGCCCTCACCAATTCTATCACAACTGTTGTCAATGTGTCTTTTGTGACAGGACACGTTCACCTGAAAACATAAAAGTCTGAGCTACCCCCTTCTGAAAAAAAGAACACTAATGCTGACTCTATCAACCGGGACAGCATCTGCCTGAATATAAAACTACCCATACAGGGGAAAATCCTGGAAAGGATATGAATCACAACATGTTCCATTAATGCCTGAACAATAAGATGGACATTTCTGTATCAGCCCTGATGTGCCTATGTTCATTTCACAAAGACAGATGGCCGTTGTTGTCCTGGGTCTACCTGCATTCCCAACCTTACCAACAATCTTGTGGGACCCCTCAGGGATCCATACTACCCTCTTGAAAATTAACCACATATGTGAACAATTATCTACATCATTGAATAATTCAAGATACCTTTCCAACAATAATATAACTGGATGGCCCTCAAATGCATTTCCCTAAATAGGAAAATACTGAAATTCAGTGCTGAACACTGTGATTCACATGCCCAACTTGATGGGTTACCACTTACAGTGGACATTGTTAAGAATGTTGAGGTTACTTTCATTTCAGTAATCACCATACACCCCACTTTCAGAGTACGAGGATGAATGTTCGCTATCAATTACAATTGTTACAAAATAAATCATCCTATTCTTAAAATTCCAACAAACAGTGGCAGTAACTTGATATGTGGTTCTGATCAAAGTGGACTAATGTATAGTTCTTCATGCAGGGCTACCCAAGAAATATCAAAATTCCCTTTAACTTGTCAAACATAGAGTGGCTAGCCTGATGGCAAGTCCGTAAGCAATGGATTGCACCTTGCCAGGATTTAAAGCTCGCCATTGATTGATGATAGAAGCCAGAGTACACATCAAATTGATTTGTAATCTCAATAGACTCTTCTGCAGCAAGGGAACACAATACCAGTGTAAGATGTTTCGCTTTTTGCTAACCCACAAGAAACCTGAAAATGGCAATTAGGCATATTCATTTGGTAATATCGATCGAGCTGCTTTGCCAGAAATAGATTGGGGCTGATATGACTCTGTCTTCTTTTTGTTATGCCCCAGAAGGAGAAGACAACAGCAAGCCTACTTCATTGTAATGCCCCACTGGATATACGCTGTTTGCCCCTTCTGCTCACACCCTTTTTTCTCCCCGTTTCTGCTGCATCACTAAACATCAACAATTTGGGGAAAGGGGAGAAAGTGAAAAAGAAAGAGCTTGGTCTGCATATTTTCCAAAAACACCTCCCAGCCACTTCAATGAGCTAGCAACTCAAAACTCTTCGACAGAAGATTGGCTAACATACTCCTTGCCGCTGCATGATCATAAGGCAAATAATTATTCACTGACAGCACCGGTCAAAATAATTTGTAAATTGACCCTCGAGAACATGAAGTGCTTCCTACAGTGTTCCAGACATGGGCTTATCTGTGTCCGTGTCTGTATCTCTATCTGTATCTCATTTAGCAAATTATTTGCACAGATATCTGATTCTTGAAAAGCGTTAACTTCTTAGATGTAACAGTAATGCACACTGACTACAAATAACAAACCACCCTCTATTGCAAACGCACATCAAAAACCTACTATATGGCCAATTGTTGAGAATTAAGAAATGTGTTCAAGACAAAACAATAAACTAAAAGAGATGTCTGATAGGTTCAGAGAAAGAGGTTATCAAGAATCAGAAATCATGAATTCTTTGGATAAAGTACAACAAATTCCAAGAGAAACCACCCTGAATAAAGTAACTAACAACATCTGCATCCGCTGATCTAAATATCCAAATACTCCATACATAGAGAGTACCAGAATCAAAACAAAATATTCAGAAACTTTGCCCTTATCTCACAAGAGACAGGACATTAGAAGAACGGTACAAGGACCCCCCCCCCCTGTTGTCACATATAGCAGAAGCATACATTTTAAAGATATGCTAGTAAGAAGAAACACCATTAGACCACCAGCAGAAATAACAAAACTATGTGGAACCTTTCCATGCTTACAAAGCTCTAACTTTACCCTTGTACTTAAAGGCAACTTAGTATTCCATCCCAACTCAGAGAGAAAGATATACTTAAAATCCTTTGGGACATGACACAGCAAAAATATTGTCTACAATATTAAATGCCCCTGTGGGAAGTATTATGTAGGGCAATTCGATACGAAAAGCAAAAACACGTTGGAACGAACATCGCTCCAATATTCGGACAGGCAATATTAAATCACCAGTGCCACACCAGTTCCAGGAAGCCATACACCAGCTATCCCAGATGATATGTCAGATCTTATAAGTATTCAAAAGAAAACCAGGAGAATGCAACCTCTCGAAATTAATAAACCAACGGGAAATATACTGGATAGACGCACTGAACTCAATACATCCGAATGGCATGAATGAAGAATGTAACTTTGCGTGTTTTATTTAAACAACAAACATGTTGTACGACCACCCAGATTATGGTGATCACTATGAACGAGAGATAATTTTCATAAGACTATTAAACTTAGAGATGTATTGTGAAAGAAGGCATAAGACACAATTACTATGTTAATCCCTAGAATTGTACAACATTATGTGTAACCAACAGTTTGCATGTTAATAGAGCATTGAACAAAATATTACTTTTAACGGTATGTCCTAACACAACATGAAGTTGAAACAGCAATGTTGCATGCCAATTGTCTAATTATGTTAAACTATCATTCTGGACATTGATAAAATGCTGAACAGGTTATGACATGAATAACATCCTCTCTCACCTGTTGAATCAAAGGCATTAATATCATATGTGCATTGTAATCACCATGTTAGAAAAAAGGAACATGTTACAGAATGACACATGATCGGATTATATGAATATCAAATTTCTGGTCTAGGAAAAGAGGATTGTGAAAACATGAATATCTACACAGACATCAACTACTGTACAGCAATTGAATTTGTAAATTTGAATAACTTGAACAATTATAGAAATAACTGTAGAAAGATGCACAACTGTGCAGTTATTTGCATATGTATATATTTTCGCCCAACTGTAATTCTAATGGCTTTCACTGCCCTGACCAAATCCAATTGTTAATATTTTCATTAATTTAAAATGGCCACCGGCATGCCACGACATCATCATGCCGATGACATCATCACAATGTCCCTGCTGGACCCATTTCTAAAAGCATTAATCAAAGAGTGTATATTTTTTACACAACTATTGTACAGAAATCAAATTCAAATGTAAACTTGTATGTTTTAAATTTCTCTGAATCACAAATGTTTATATCAATCTAAAAAAGGCCGCCGGCACACAATGACATCATCATGCCTACGACGACACCACGTTGCCGTCGCCGGCACCTTTTTCAAGACTATACATTCACACTGACATGGAGGATCAGCTTGCACGAGCAATCCCTCCGGTGTCAGATGGCCTCATCAAGTTATTTTGGTAAGTGAAAAAGAACGAATTGCAGGAGTTAGTGTATTAGACTTACAGAACCCTCACATTAACAGAATTACCTTATTACAGGCCACAACTACCCCACATAGGAGAGAAAACTCAATAAATAAAGAGCAGGTAGGGAAGGTTCATCTTTGTTTTTCTTGTTTTTTCTTTGTTTGCATAACTATGTATGGAGTAATTAAAGTGCTTTTATAGAGAGATACTTGTATTACCATTTCAGGATCAAAATGAAGGATTCCCAAGAAGTAAGCTGTACGCTTACCAGAACTCCAGATGACAATCAAAGCTATTTTTACCATGATACAGCGCCCTAACAACTTTATAGAATATACAAACTGAATTGTAATTTAGACATGACAACATTATTGTAGCACCCCAAATTCCAGAGATGGTTTTATGTATTTATTTTTGTAGACTTGAGTTCCTGAAGATGGTCCAAAGACCGAAATGCATTGGACAAACTATGACCCACTTGTTTTTCTGGAAATAAAGAACTTCTTTTGAACTATACAACAGTTGTCAAGAAGATTCAATACAAGAAATGTTTGAACAATTGTAATGAATTAATAAAATATATTAGCATAATTTAAAGGAATATTATTTGTTAAATATCACACAAGATCCTTCCAACTTCCTAGGACATCATACCTAGGTTCCATTTGTTTACTGTTATAAGACCTCAACACCTCACAAATTACCAATCATGGGAGCACCTCTTGCATGAGAAATGTAGGTGCAGATCTGGCATCAGGGTGGTCACACAGACCTACTTTAAGCCAATGAGAGAATGGGCACACCACAACAATCAAACATGATTGCATCTGTTAAGCATACCTAAAAAATCTCTGTTGGGCAATGCTGCCTCAATTTTTTCAATGTGTTACCAGAGGTACAATGTTGGGATGTCACACTAATAAACTCTGCCACTTGTTCCTGCAAATTTGTGTAAACGAATCATCTTAGAGATTGTCTGCACTGTACTCTTTGGAGCTGTGTGCTTGGTACTGCATTGTTCATAGGCAATTTGAAGTAATCCCTGGGCCATGATGACGTTCCGTGAATGTTTTTGTCTCCATATTAAATCTGAGGGGGGATAAAGAACACCCTCTCTTTGTCCATAGTACTGTAATGCTCACCTTGTATCCACAGGGATGCCACCCGACTGGGCTGGATCTCTTCTGAGTTGGATCCACCTCCCCTGGGGACTCGTCTGCAGTGGATCTATTCTTATATTTTGATAAGGTGCGCTCTCCGTCCTGCAGCAGGGGCTTGTCGAGACTGGGCACCTTACAGCCAAGTTACTTCACTGGCGTGGGCCCGGGAGTCCAGTTCTGCTGTGACTCCGTTCTTGAGGTAAGTCTTTAGTCTTTAAAGAGAGTATGTCCGTAATAGCAGTTGCCCTGTTAATCCTCTCCTTCTCTTGTAGGTGCAGAAGGGATGATGAAGACGTCGAGCTGAAGGAGCGGGCGGTGCTCGAGAAGGTAAGTGAATGCGCAGAGCGCGTAGCTATGAGCGTCTTTAGAATCGGGCTAACCTGAGTTATTCTTCCCTTGCAGGTCGCCGAAAAGTTCCTGGAAGAAGTGCAGCCAGATGGAAGTGGAACCCGAGTGGAAGGTGTCCGGACCGTTGTCGAATTCCAAAAGAGCATTCAATAGGTAAGTGTGAGTCTGAAAGGCAATGGAATCGGGAAACAAACGCTTACTAAGTTGTCCTCTTCTTTTCTTCTCCCTAGGATGTTGCTTGCTGGTGAAGACAGGCTCCAGACAAGACTCCGGATCAATCGAGGAGCTGGATTGCAGAAAAGATAAGGAGGAATAATGGTGCTCTTCTTCTCCCTTGAAGGCCTGGAAATCTGCGAGCAGGTCTTGGTGAACGTCACGCTGTGAGTGCAGAACAACGCGAAGCACGTGCTTCAGCTCGGGTGTGGCTTAAAAAGCCTACAGGTATCCCAGGTGCCTCCAGGGCAGACCACGCCCTATATGCTAGACTGCATGGTTCAGTTCCGGACTGAACCTTGTGGGGGCAGTCATGTTGGTCCATTCCCCAGTGGGAACTCAATCTGCCATATGGGCCTGGCGCCAAAGGCACCAAGACTGGCTCCAGGACCACCAAGAGGGGCATGATTGGGCTCTTGGGGCCTTGCAGGAACACTGTGGCAGGCCCAGAGACCCTGAGTCCCCAGGCCAGGGGCTATGGCTGTGACAGCACCCCCCCAAGGCCCCTCTCAAGGTGGTTCTTCTGTCCCGTCCCGGCTTGGTGGGGTACTCCTGATGAAAATGTGGTGCATGAATGTAATCACTGGGCTCCCATGTTCTGTCCTGCGGACCATACCCTTTCCAGTCTACTAGGTAGTAAAGCTTTGTTATAACATACTTTGAGTCTAGGATGTCCTTTACTTCAAATTCTGGCTCTACGTGGATCATCACAGGTCCCGGTGGGGTAGTTACTCGAGTCCCAGGCTGAACTAGTTTCAAAAGGGATACATGAAACGCCGGGTGTATCCGCATGTTGGTTGGCAATGTTAATTTAACTGCTGCTGGTTTTATGATGGACTCAATGGGGAACGGCCCCAGGAATCGTGGGCGGAAAGTCCGGGTTCCTTTTAGAGGCACATACTTAGATGCTAGCCACACCCTAACCCCTACTTGGTAGTCGGGGGGTCTTTTCATGATGCAGGTCTGCGTACTTCTTCCGGCGAACTTTAGCGTGGCACAAATGTTCAATGGCACTTGTGAAAGCCTGTGAAATGGTCACGTGTAGGGTCTTGATGGCTGGCATTTCCAGAGACGTAGGAGTGTCCAGTTCTGACATGCCTGTGTGTCTGCCATACACAGGAAAGAATGGAGTCTGCCCGGTACTGCTGTGTAGAGAATTATTATAGGCATATTCAGCGACCCACAGTAAGTCTTTCCAATCCCCTTCACCTTGGTGAAGCATGCAGCGCAAATATTGTTTGAGTGTCTGGTTCGTCCTCTCAGTTTGACCATCCATTTGGGGGTGATGGCCAGTGGATAGTTGAATGTCTATTTGGGCCATTGAGCAACATTTCCTCCAGAAGTTGGATACAAATTGGGTACCTCGATCCGAGATCAAGACAGATGGCAACCCATGTAGCCGTACCACGTGTTCAAGGAAGGTTTCAGCCAGACTGGATGCGTTTGGTAGTCCTTTAAACGGAAAGAAATGCGCCATCTTGGAGAACAGTTCTACGATCACTAGGATGGTGTTGTAACCTTCACAAGAAGGTAGATTAGTGATGAAGTCAAGAGACAACGTGTGCCACGGAGCAGGCGTGATGTCCAGTGGTTGCAGGAGCCCAGTTGGTCTTTGTTTTGACGATTTATTTTGAGCACAGATACCATAGGAGGTGAAGAATTGGATGACGTCTCTGCGACCACTTTGGTCACCAGTAACTTTGTTTCACCTTGGCCAGGGTTTTAGCAATTCCCGGCTGGCCTTCCATGAGGGAGTCGTGATACTCTGAGATAACCTGTTCTTGATGCTCTTTTACAGGTATAAATAGCTGATCCCTGTAGTAAGGTAATTTGTTCTCAACCCTATAGTGTTCTCCTCTCGAATCCCATTCCTGTAGTTGTTCCTGAGTCAATACTTGTCGGATTTCTTGCAGCAACTCGTCTTGAGTCATGGTGGTAGTAATGCCTAAGAGTCTGTCGCCCGGAATGATGGCCACGGGATCCGGAGGTGTATACACCTGCTCGTCGGTGCCCATGCGTGAAAGGGCATCAGCTTTGCTATTTTGGACTCCAGGAAGGTACGCGATCACATAGTCGTACTCTGCGAAGAAATGGGCCCAGCGGAGTTGTCGAGAGGATTGAGCCTTCGCACTCTTTAGGTATTGTAGATTTCGGTGGTTGGTTATCACATTGATAGTGCGTCTGGCACCCAACAGATAATGTCGCCAGGCCTTGAAGGCCGTTTTTATGGCCAGAAGCTCTTTATCTGTGATGGCATAATTAAGCTCCGGTGGTGAGAATTTTCATGAACAGAAAGCCACAGGATGTAGTTGGCCGGTGTGTTGGTCCCTTTGCGATAGTACAACACCATAGCCATGCTGGAAGCATCTGTCTCCACCACATACGGAAGGTCTGGGTGCAGATGTTGTAAGATTGGAGCGGTAGTGAATTTCACCTTGAGTTCTTGAAAGGCTTTTTCAGCCTCTTCAGTCCACTGGAATGTCTTGTTGCACTTCCTTAACAGCAAAGTGATTGGGTCTGCTATCTGCAAGAATCCTGGTATGAATGGGCTGTAAAAGTTTGCAAAACCTAACATTCTCTGGACTCCTTTGAATAAACTTGGGGCTGGCCAATTGAGGACGGCATCAACCTTGTGCATATCCATTCGTATTCCTTATGGAGTGAGGATAAACCCCAGGAATTCTACTTCAGTAACGTGGAATTAACATTTCTCAAGTTTGGCATAGAAATTTTGTTGACGGAGTTTGGTAAGGACTGACCGTACATGCTTAATATGATCTTGCTCTGAGGCCGAATATACCAGGATGTCGTCTATATAGACCAGTGGTCTTCAGACTTTTTTGGCCGGGGCCCCCCTGAGCAAAGTTTCGGCAGGTCGGGACCCCCCAGAAATGCCAAACGGACAGTGTGTATTGCGCGCCATCACCTGCTCCCATCACAGTCGCTGGGCTCCCTCATCCCACTCCCACCCAGTCCCTGGTCTCTCCACACCCCATCACACACCCTGGGCTCTCCCCACTCTGCTCCCACCACTATCCCATCGTTCCCGCCCATTGTGCTCCCACCGTAGTCCCTGGGTTCCCCCCATCCCGTTCCCAACACAGTCTGAGGGCCAGTGGCATAACTATTTCCCCCAAAAATGCCATAGCGACCGAGCATAGTGTGGGAGTCCGAACCAATAAACAGGGTTTTGGGGGGGGTTTCCCCCTGTGATTTTTTTTTAAATAATGGGTTAAAATGTTGCTTTGTAGAGCATACTTTTAACAGAAAAATGGGTAAATAGCCAAACAGTTTGCAATTGGTGCTGGGGGCCGAGGGGGAAGGCATGACATGTTTTACTGGGCATCTATGATAGATCTCCTGTAAAAAGATACCATCCCTGTCCCCTGAGCCCCACTGGGCATAACACAATCAACATTATTATGTGTGTATGCAAGGCGCTGCACATTCATACAGCAATCCCTCTATCATTCACACAAGCATCCATCACCATACACTCACTCATAACATAAGAATACATGCATCCATACACATGTTAAAAAAAAAACAATGAACATAAACATACCTTCTGCATTGGCCTGCGTATGGGTGCTGAAGTGCCCTGCTCCAGGCTGCTCTGTCCGTATGTGCGAGGAGGCGCAGGAGCTCCCTGTCGGACATACAGACATGCAGTGCCCCAGCCAGCATTTCCAATGAGCTTTGCAATGCTGGCGAAGCAAAACGCCCCAGCACTTGCATGGCTCAGTGAGCATGTGCGGCTGGAGAACTCAACTGAACTGTCAAAGGGAAACAGTGTTTCTCTTTGACAGTTCAGCCAGCGCAGGAGCACTCCACCAGCTGGAAAAAGTACCTGAGGGAGTGCTCACTGTTTCACTGGGCTGGCTCCTTAGCTCCTCCATAATGGGTGAGGGACCACTGGGTGGGCGCCCCTCGCCATTATGGATGAGACGCCAGGCTCGGACTAGCCTATAGGGCGATGCCTGTACCAAAAATGTAAAATGCTAGTGTGGGCCAGTCAAAATGGGCCACCGTTTTGGCCAATGTGGACCAGTTTGATGAGTTACTTAACTATGCAGTTAGTAATTTTGACCATTGTTGCTGAATATATCACAATTTACTTACATTTTAACACAAAGCACCCCCTTGGGTACTATTGAAACAGTAGGCCTCATTACAACCCTAGCGGTAGCTGTGCCGGTAAAACCAGCAGGCTGCCGCCGGAGTTGCATCCAGGTCCGGCACCTGCGAATGGGCAATTACCGGGTCATGCCGAGTTAGGCGGACCTGATAATTGCCCTTTCGCGGGTGCCGGTACTGGTAGATCCCCATTCCCATTTGAGCCATAGGGCTCAATGGGAATGGGGATCCCGGATGCACCGGCCCCTTTAATAATGGTGCCGGTGCATCCGACGAGCTGTGCTCGCGGGTGCCGCATGGCCTACCAGGTAAGACCTGGCGGGCTATCAGGCACCCGCGAGCACAACTCGTACTATGGTGGTACGGTAGCAACAGTGTCGGTAGCCAACCGGCACAGTTGTTTCCGTACCGCCATAGTTGTAATGGGGCCCAGTATGTGACTAAAGGAATGAATATCCATTTACAACTGCGGGCCACTTTTTCCCAGTTTCATGCTTCAGCACGACCATGTGAGCCGCCCCTGTCCATTTCTTCCAATCTAAAATAAAACCCAAAAAGTATTTTCATGCTGAGCTCTCAGGGCCCCCGCAAGGATGCACCCATGGACCCCTGCGTGGTCGCGCCCCACAGTTTGAATACTGCTGATGTTGACTAAGGCACAGACGTCAATCAGCTCTCTCAGAACATTGTTCATGAAATGTTGGAATGCAGCCGGGGCATTGCACAGGCCAAACGGCATTACTTGATATTCATATAAGCCATATTTGGTATAGAATGCCGTTTTCCACTCGTCCCCTTCTTTAATGCGCACAAGATGGTAAGCCCCTCTAAGATGCAATTTTGTGTAGATTTGGGCATCTTTGACTTGGTCTAGCAATTCTGGGATCAAATGTAGAGGGTAGCGATTCTTGATGGTAACTTGGTTCAGTGCGCGGAAGTCGATGCAGGTCCTCAATTCTCCTTCCTTCTTCAGCACGAAGAATAAGGGAGACGCTGCTGATGACTTTGAGGGGCGTATGAAACTGTTGGTCAGAAATTGTTTCAGATATGACTTGAAAGGTTGGTTCTCGGGTTCAGTGAGTGTGTAGATACAGCCACAAGGAATTCAGGCACCAGGTATCAGATCGATCTGGCAATCATAGGGTCAGTGGGGTGGCAAGTTATTCGCTTGTTCTTTTTGGAACATATCTTGAAAGTCCTGGTATTGAGTTGGTAAGGTAGCCATCACACCTAAGACACTTATCGCTCCTTCCTGAACAGATGAGCTGGCATGCTTACTCTTCCTTCCTTTGGGATAGCAAGTATGTGTGCAGTCATGGGAGAAGACCAACTCTCGGGCACGCCAGTTGATCCGTGGATTATGTGCAACTAGCCACGGCATCCCTAAGATTAATCGGAACTGCAGTGCTTTGATGAGGTCAAAAGCGATTGATTCTCGATGACCATCCTGACATAAGAGGGTGAGTTCAGTGGTGCATTCGGACACGGGACCGGAGGTGATTTCGGTGCCTCCTACAGTGGTTACAGTCTCTGTGGGGGGCTTAGAGCAGAGTGGGAGCCCCAACTTTGCTGCAAGGTCCTGGTCCATGTAATTCCCTGTGGCTTCGCTATCAATGTAAGCTTCTAGCGAATGCACCTTTGATGGCTGTTGATGGGTGATCAGGATCACGGGTAAAGCAAAATGGGAGGTCTGTAATTGGATTTCTTCTCTCGACAATTGTACCCCTACAATTGCTGGGCTTGGTAGTTTTCCGACTCCTCACTTGGTTTCTCCTTGTCTGTGGCTCCTACGGTTCTTCTTGGTGGTTTTACCGGGCACTCCTTGAGGAAATGGTCTGCCTTCCCACAATACAGGCATAACTGCTGTTCCCTCCTCTTGTCCCGTTCTGCTTTGGTTAGAGGGGGCCTAACTCCTCCTAGTTGCATCGTTTCTACTGAACTTTCTGTTCCCCGCTGAGTATGATCTTTGGGGTGCACGAACATGGGGCGTGCATCTGGTTCACTTCGATCTGTTCTCCAATCTTGCAACCAATGGTCTTGGTGAATTACCAGATTAATGAACTTGGCACAGTATTTGGGTGGATCTACTACTTGGGCCAGTACATCCTTTAACTCCCCTCGCAAGCCCCGGTGGAACTAGGTGGTTCTTTTGTCCTCTGGCCATTCTGCTTCGGCCACAAGCCTATTAAAGGTGGGACTATATGTCAACAGACCTTGGTTTCCTTGACGGGGGGACAAGAATTTGTTGTCTAAGGCCGGTCCATGAGAACAACGGGCGAAGAGCTTTTCCGGCTCCTGTTGATAGCCCCCAAAATTGTGTAACAGCGGATCATCCCGGCTAATGAACGGTACCGACCGATCTGCCGCACTGCCACTCAAATAGGACAACACAAAGGCCACTGGCGACTGGTCATTGAGAAATGCCCCGGGTCTGCACAAAAAGTGGAGGCGAAACTGATTCATGAAGGTTGCGTATCTTCAGGGATCCCCTGAGAAACACTCCGGTGGAGCTAGTGGAATTGCCCTGGGAAGGGTGATCTGCACCGGATTGCTTGTAGGGGTTGGCATTGATGGGATAATTCCTGGCAACAGGGCTTGTCCGGCCTGTGATTGAAGGAGTTGTCTGCCGAGATCATCAGTTCGTTCTTTGGCCACAATTAGTTCTTGCCGCAAGGCGCTGGCCTCTTGTTGGGCCGAATGTACCTCTGCGCGTAACTGCCCCAATAATTGAGCCAACTGGCCGGTTTCTGAGGTTTCCATACTGGGCACCTGGGTGGATTTAAATGTTTGGGCTTTGCGTTCTGTAACGCTCACCTTGTATCCACTGGGATGCCATCCGACTGAGCTGGATCGCTTCTGAGTTTGATCCACCTCCCCTGGGGACTCGCTCTGCCATGGATCTAATCTTGTATTTTGATGAGGTGCGCTCTCCGCCCTGCTGTTCTGTGCAGGGGTGCGTCGATGTTGGGCACCTTACAGCCAAGTTACTTCACTGGCGTGGGCCCGGGAGTCCAGTCCTGCTGCGACTCCATTCTTGAGGTAAGTCTTTAGTCTTTAAAGAGAGTGTGTCCATAATAGTAGTTGCCCTGTTAATCCTCTCCTTCTCTCGTAGGTGCAGAAGGGAGGATGAAGACGTCGAGCTAATGGAGTGGGCGGTGCTCGAGAAGGTAAGTGAATGCGCAGAGCGCGGTGTTATGAGCATCTTTAGAATTGGGCTAAACGGAGTTATTCTTCCATTGCAGGTCGCCGCGAAGTTCCTGGAAGAAGTGCGGCCAGATGGAAGTGGAACGCAGAGTGGAAGGTGTCCGGACCGTTGTTGAATTCCAAGAGAGCTTCGATAGGTAAGCGTGAGTCTGAAAGGCGATGGAATCGGGAGACGAACGCTTACTAAGTTGTCCTCTTCTTTTCTTCTCCCTAGGCTGTTGCTTGCTGGTGAAGACGGGCTCAAGGCAAGACTCTGGATCAATCGAGGAGCTGTATTGCAGAACAGGGAAGGAGGAATAATGGTGTTCTTCTTCTCCCTTGTAGATGCGGGCCTGGAAAGCTGCGAGCAGGTCTCGGTGAACGTCACGCTGTGAGTGCAGAACAACGCGAAGCATGTGCTTCAGCTCAGGCATGGCTTAAATAGCCTACAGGTATCCCAGGTGCCTCCAGGGTGGACCACGTCCTAGACGCTAGACTGCATGGTTCAGTTCCGAACTGAACCTTGTGGGGGCAGTCATGTTGGTCCATTCCCTAATGGGAACTCCATCTGCCATATGAGCCTGGCGCCAAAGGTGCCAGGAGTGGCTCCAGGACCGCCGAGAGGGGCATGATTGCGCCCTTGGGGCCTTACAGGAACACTGTGGTGAGGCCCAGAGACCCCGAGTCCCCAAGCCAGGGGCTATTGCCATGACAAGTACTTGCTCTTGAGAGGAGCATATCACTGTAACTCTATTATTTGTGCCATGGATAGAGATTGGTAGGTGTCAGTAATTTATACTTGCTTTCATGGAACGTCTGTAAGCATGGCAACCTTGTCTGCAATGTTTGTTTGCTACATCATTTCCCTGCGATATTAAGTCAGTACATTTTGAATTTGATGTACATTTCACTACTGCTAAAGCTGAAGGAAGGGGCAGTGCTTCGATTAATCTGGAAAATAAATCTGCATGTTGCGTGAGTGCACCATCTGATTTTTTAAACCCGCTCAGCTGGAGAACCCTGAATGCACTCTTGATGTGACATATGCTAAATCTGACTAGACGGCGACTCAACATCTTTTTGACATTTCTACAGCTGTTATTAATGACACAGGTATGGCTGTTTGTGTGCAAAATAAAGTGTAATGAAGTCTAATTTTTGCCATTACCTCAGACACCCCTTCTCCTATCGTACCACTGCTGTCCCAGTGTGTCTTTAACCCATGTTGTGATTGATTGTCGATGACCCGTCAAAGAAAACTACATCTACATCCTCTAAGGGGTCTAACATGAGTTAGGTCCTCTAATTTGTCCAAATATGCAGTGCAATCGTGTATAGTAATCTGGCTCTGCTGGCTGTGTAAGAAACATTGCTGGATTAACAATGTGACACCTCACTATGTTGATTGAGAGATTTGATCATATCACTTCATACCCCGAAGCTTGTTGGGTCATAAGGGTGGATTTAGATGTATCTAGGATAGCAAATACTGCATGGTCTACATACAGTGTCACTGGGCAGACCATTGTCATTGATGATGATTTTTGAATGGCAAAAGCTGATGCTGCAAGTGCTTGCTCACATGGAAAATGTCCCTGCATTGCTGGGTCTAAAAGACTACTGTAATAGGCCAAAAGTGTGTGTCCCTGTGAAGGTTTCTGGGCAAGGACAACCATTATCACCTGGCAATTAGAATGTGAGAAAAGAAAACACTGTTATTTTATAATCTTGGGTCACTTAAATAGGTGCATTAGTAAGTGCATTGTTTAATCCCTTGAATTAGTAGATCATTTCAGGTGTCCATATTAGGCCATTCTTTTATGGATTTTGAATGGTGTATCCTGAAGAAAGTAAAAGGGAAGACACAGGAAGAGATCAATAGAAAATTGATAAATTTAGAACAGAAATTATAAATTTAGAACAGAAATTGATTTTCCTAACTAATAGCCACATAACAGGGCTTAATGAAAATATTTATTGGCATAATATTAAATGAACCATCTTTGTATACTTGACAAACCTTGTCGGACGTGTTATGCAATGTCTGGGGGCATTTCCTATCAAGGTGGATCCACTGTAAAAAAAGTATGAATATCAAAGAACCAACGCCAGGATATGATGGGGGTCTGGTATTAGTAACAGTAGATGAGAAGATCCAGCTCTAACTAGTGAGGGGGGCCCCAGAGTGTTACACAAGAGACGGAGGTGTGGACCCTTTAATACTGAATGGTCAAATTAACGAGTAGTAAGCATTCTTTTGCTTGGTCCTGTTTTTCTGAAATCCACCCCATACAGACTGTTGAGACTTCTATGCACATTAGAGAGGTTTTTTGCAATTTTTGCGTTTTTAGGTGGGCGCAACACATGCACCACAGTGCCATAATATATAAGGAGAGAAACGCTTTTGCATCCTCCCCTTTTTAAGGCATCAGGCAAAGACTAGCTATGTGGTTGGTTCGATTTACACATAGTTGTGGTATCGCGGGTTGCCAAGGCAACAACGCTTTTTTCCAGTGACATCATCGCGTCACGTTACGCGTAATGGCGTCATCACGTTACGTTATACACGATGACGTCATCATTACGCGTACGACCGTGATACGCGAGATGAATTGAAAGGCTCGCTTTGTGAGTGGGTTAACAGCACGGAAATAGCGTTTTTTAGATGGAAGTAATGAGAAAGGTAAGCTAGGGTGCCTGTATAGAATGGGCATGTGGGCGCTTGATTAATATAAAAAAAAACCCTCGCCCTTGTTTAAATCCATTGTCTAAGGGTTGCTTTTGTTGCATTCTTATTTTAGGGAAGATGTTTTTCCCACGGAGTGGAATAGGAATCAGGTCTGGTAGCTTATTTGCAAGACTACAGACCTCAGAAAGTAGGAACATCTTTTAGCTGAGGGATACGAAGGTAGGATTTCCCCTTTCTCTTCTTTTTCTTTTTTCTTTTTCCTTCCCTTAAAACTAAGAACTTACAGATTGTCCTGTTTTTTAACAGAGCATTTATCCGCATTGTAAATACATAGCCCTGTTTTGGGTTTGAGAAGATTCCATGTACCTTTCCCATACAAGAGAGATATCACTATTGGAACCGAGGTGAGGCCATACCCTGGTAGACTGTTTTTGGTTATCCATTTTAGGCTATCAGAAAAGGTGCGTGTGCCCAATTACCTGATTATACATTAGTAAGCATGATGAAGTTGATGATGACAGTAGAGAATGTGGTAAGACATTGGCTATTTCTTCAAACCACTGTTAAAGTGAAGGACAACAATTGTGATTGTCTAATACACTTGTATTACATTTAGTGGATACAAGTTTTAAGCATTAGTATTTTATAAAATATATACTTGATGCAGCCCAATGGTGATTAGGGCTGGCTAGGTTAAGTGAATCAACCAATTATGCCGATGTAGTAATATGTTTGTGTATTGTATGTACCCCCGGAACCATAGAGAGAAATCTACAGGAAGCACAAGACAATTTTCTGCCCCTGAAGAATGTCCAGTTAATAGTAACATCAAGGACAGAAACTTATATAAGTCGGGCTAAGTTGTTGTACACAGTAGGAAATAAGTAAAATTGAGTTAGCTACTGTTCAGTGTTTTCAAATAATTGTATAATTTGAGTGTGTGTGGTGAAATCACCACTTTTAAACATTGTATATCTTTTATGTGGTGTTAATGCATTTTTTAGAAAAAATGTTTTTTGATACTTGTGCTGTTTAGCAAATGAATTAAAATATGATATTTGAATTGTTGGATATATGTCATTCATTAGACTCTGTACAGCCCATATTTGTTGAGTGGCTGTTTGATCAGGTTTCAGATTGCTGAGGGTAACATGTCGTGTTAAATAAGTGTATATATGTCCCTTCTTTTGATTAAATAATCCATATTAGCAGGCCATTCAATTTCCTTGCTTCATTCAACCCCTGTAAGAGTAGCTTGGTGTAACTGGAATACTCAGAGATCTAGGCCCGGCAGTAGTTGCACAGGCCCAAGAAATGTTGCATTCCTTCACTGTGCTCTGTTGTGTTGTGTTTTGTATTGCTGCTGCTCTTTCTGTGCTAATCCTACTGCCTGCTGATGGTATTATCTGACCTATGTACATCACCTCTTTCTTGCATTATTGCACATTTTCTTTGCCATCCTTGGATCCCTTTTTGCAAATAGTGTCAAGAGTGTCACTGAATCTTCTAAAATACTGGTTGTCTATGGTTCTACACACCAGGTGGTCATCCACCTATTTTCATCATTGTGCTTTGTGTCTGCAATTTTCCTAAATCCATTTGTAAAATTCTTTTGAAAATGCTTGGGGATTCACAATACCCTTGTAGTGAACAAGTGGTTTGGAATCTTTGCCTGTGCTAGGTAAACGTGGTAATGCAATGGGAATCTGGGTGCAACAGATTTGAAAAGAATGCTTTCTTAAGGTCAACTACTGTGTAATACTTTGCTTCTGTTCGTATGTTACACAAAATAGTGGTTGTATTTGTATTTAGCACCACTGGGAATTCTGCTTCTACAATGTTCTACGGAGGTCCTGAATTATCTTCCAAGGTGTCCCTTTCGTTTCTTTCACTGGAAATATAGCAGTGTTAATTTGGGATTCTGATGGCTGAATGATGCCCTTTTGCCACAAAGATAGAATGGTGTCATAAATTCCCTCTTCCGCTTCCTGTGGCATGGATCACTGTTTGACCCAGGCCAATATCTCCCCTATTTAACCTGTTATTTTACCACTTTTCTTCAGCATTTAAACCCTGTCTCCTTACCTCAGGGTATCTACCCTCCTAACTACACCAATTACACCATGCTAGAGGCTGTAGTCTCCTCTGTCCCTCCCCACTCAATCATTGGTACCCCCTCACAGCTCAATCAACTAAGTATAATGCACAAAAAATTAAAAAGCTGTTCTGCCCCCAAATAGGGAAACCACATTAAAAGTTGCACTCCTTAATAGAAGATGTCTGATCAGTCATGCCTGAGATCTCAACGACCTGGTAACTGAGAACAATTTAGATTTACTTTGCATCACCAAAACCTGGGTTCGGGATACAAGTGGACCATCTATCAGCCCAGTAGTACCCACCGGCTTCTCCTTTTTCTGCGCAAACAGCAGTTTCGGCTCTGCTGACAGAGTGGCTATTATTGCCAAAGCAGAATTACGACTTCTTCAAGCCCCCATCTCATGTATTGGATGCATTATCCTTCATCTTAAAATGACTCTGACTAGCAATACTTGCCCACATTTTGTCCTCACCAATAGGCCTCCTAATTCCATGCTCGATTTTAATGATGACATTATCAACATTTTAAATCTCTCCAGCCCCAATATGGCTACTCTCTCCTTTGGGAGATCTGAACAGATGGAGAGGGAACATACTGAACAAAGAAGCCATTGAATTAGAGTCTGATCTTCTTACCATGCAACGTGTGAAGTCCAGAATAACGAACCTACCACAGCAAAAAATAACATACTGAACTGGATTGTAACAAGGAAACTCTTAGCTAACAACATCTCAACCAGTCCTTGCATATGATCAGACCTTTCTGTTATCACATTTAATATCCAAAGCCTCCGCCCATCGCCCAAACCTCTTAACCATATAAAAACTGTCACTGGCCGAAATTTCATAAGACTCTCCTATCAGGATCTGCAGCCATGCCTAAGTAAAATTATGTCCAAAATAAAGCCAGACGATACAGCTGATCATATGGTCTCATCCTTCTCTGAAATATTCACCAAAATGCTTGACTAATCAGCTCCTATGAAAACCAAAGAGGTCAGGGACAACTCAACACACCAAACCTGGTTCACTCTGGAACAAACATTCCTGAGAAACATATGATATGATATGATATGATATGATATTTTATTTGTATCGCGCTCGTACACAAGTGTTTCATAAAAGAGCTTCAGAAACATGTTGACTCAAACACCAATCTAACGAAACCAGGATGGCCTGGTGAAGGTTGATGAATCATAAAAATCCATAATTCTTGATACTAAAAAGAACTGCTTTAATGTCCAAATTGAGTCTTCCTCCAACCACACCGGGAAGCTTTTTGAAATCTTGAAATCTCTGGAAAAACCTAAAGCATCCCAGATTTCCTTCTTACCTACTAATTCACATTGAGCCACAATACAGGCCACCTTCAATGCAAACATTTTAAATGCCCAAAACAAAATATTTGCCACCCAAGATCGTAATTGCTCCCTCAGAAAACAGGCCTACTTACATGCTAATGTTCAGGATTTCCAGGAATTTACATTGTCTCAAATTTCTGTGCAAGATATGTCCATCATCTTTTCTTCCATGCACCATACATCATGTCCTTACAATCCCCTTCCACCAAAACTGATTTTGGAAGACAAGGATCTATTTTCTCCCTTCTTGACATACCTAGTCAATGCTTCTTTTAGGGAAAACCACATACCTAATGGCATCAAAACAGTTACAGTCACTCTCATTCCAAACAATATTGACCCCAGAGAACCTAGCAACCTGAGACCCATTACCAATTCTCAATTTTTTTTTAACATACTTTCTAAATTCACCACCACCCAGTTACAATCTTTTGTGGAGTCCAATTGCATTCTACACAATAGACAATATGGCTTTCCACCCTCATTCAGCACTGAGACTGCCCTTGTTGACCTTCAGACTCAAATGTATATTGAGTTTATTGGATCTCTCCACGGCATTTCACCTCATTGACCATGGACACCTTCTTACCTGCCTAAAAGACCCAGGCCACTGCTCCAAGGAAGCTGTGGAGTGGCTCCACCCCTTTCTTTCAAATCTTGAATCCAGAATACAGTGGGGATCGGCATTCTCCTTGCCTTCCACTATCCATTGTGGAGTGCCACAGGGAGCATCTATTTCACCAGTGGTTTTCAATTTATACATCAGATCCCTCTGTGCACTTCTCGACAAGCTAGGTCTCATTTCTACAAACTACGCCGGCAACACCCAAATTGTCCTGGAACTTCTACAAACTCCGCCGACAACACCCAAATTGTCCTGGTACTTACTGGGATCTATGCCACAGACTCCAAAACCTTGGCTAATATCTATGGTCACATCGATAGCTGGACGTTGAGGAATAGCTGTGCCTGAACCGCAGTAAGACAGAGCTAATGATCTTTGGATCCAAACAGGCCCAGGACAAACTGAGCACAGACAGTAGTTTCCCAATTAAAAATAATGGGCCTCATTACAAGTATGACGGTGAGGCAACAACAGTGCTGCTATCACTACTGGCACCATTGCTACCGTACCGCCATACTAGGAGTTCTGTCCACGGATACCCTTGCAGCCACCAGGTCTGACCTGGTGGCCATACCGGCACCCATGAGCAGAACATGATGGTAGCACCGGTACCATTATTAACGGTACCGGTGCTACCATCCTCCCCATTCCCATTGAACCCTACGGAATAGCCCAGTAATTGCCCATTCGGGGGTGCCAGACCCGGATGCGAGTTTGGAGGTAGCCTTGCTGGTAAAACCGGAAAGGCTACCTCCAACCTTGTAATGAGGCCCAATGTAACCAAAACCAAACAGAAAGTAAAATCCCTAGGGGTTCAGTTGGAGGCCTCTCTAAATGCAGATGCCCACATAACCTATATGAATCATACATGTAAATACTATCTACACCTCCTCAGGAACATCTGTCCCTACATCTCTGAGGGAAACTGTGCCACAATTGCACAAGCCACCATTCTGACCAGATTGGACTAATGTAACTCTGTCGTGGTCATCAAGTCAGGGGCGCAGGCATACACAAAAGTAACCAAGAACATCCATTTAACAACAAAAAGCTTTTATTTTGGACATAGCACTTCAGATGCATTAACCTTGAACATTCCATCCATTAAGCAGGATGCATTAACCTTGAACATTCCAACCATTAAGCAGCCCCAAGTGTATTTGTGGGTGTGGCTGCTAATGGATTGCCTTCGCACATGCTCACTCTCTAGGAGTGGCAGGGTGTAGCTGGTAAGCCGAACCTAATGGGCGTGCCCACTATCTCAGCTACATAAGCTGCCCCGATCCTCAAGACAGACGCTTCGCGTTATTCTGCACTTGCAAGCAGCGTAACGCTCACCGACACCTGAGGTCAGACTTAACTTTGGAGATCCTGCTTCCTGGACATCCTGCTTCCTGTCAGCATACTTACCAACTGGGGGAAGCTGTTCTTACCTGTACATCTTGTCGCCGAACCAAGTATTCATCTTTACACTTTCTGGAATGCTGGACTTTTCATCTTGGCACCGCAGCACCACACTCTCCATCGTCGACAGCAGCGCCTGCAAGGAAAAACAGAAGACAAAGTTACACATTGAAAAAACAGTCAGTTTAAGGTTGCGCTTTGCCATACTTTGCGCTTTTCCTTAAACCATCACTTACCTTCTGTTGAACATTGCAGTGGCATCCATCTTCCATCCAGTCGCGTCACGGGTCTCACAGCTGCATTGAGGCCGCATTTCCACCGAAGGGAAGTAAACAGAAGAGAGACATTATTGCATGCATATATAGGAGCAACATATAAAGACATTAAACAGAACGGACAGCATCACAAGAGCTCAAGAAAGACTTACTAATCAAAAAGAGAAGCATAGTCGCAGCTGGACTGGACAAATCCTTATCAGGGATCAGTGAAGGAACTAGATCCCATTCGACACACCCCTGCCAGAAGTAGCAAGGCTGAGATCTTATCTACCATAATTCATAAATGAGCTTTATGGGCCGGCATATGCTCACAGTAACTGTACTTTGGGGTGAAGGGTTCGAGAGGTACAACAATCATAGATTGGCACACTCACACACTGTTATCTCCAAACAGGAGCAGTATCACCACGTACCACCGCTCACAGATTTTCTACTGAAGGGAGGCCTGAAGGGGGTGATTCAAGTTCAGGGAGGGCTGCAACCATGCCCCAACGCCTCCGCAGAGACCACGTGAGCGTAAAAAACTCCCTATTTAGCAGAGCTTCCCTATCCAATCTTAAGAGATGTCAGGTGATTCAAAATGCTGCGGTTCGAATTGTGACCAATACCCACCGAAGAACACACATTTCAGACCAAAGGAGTAACGCTGGTTCACTGTTGCCTCTTTGGCATTATACCAGAATACCTCAAACCTCTGGCTCCATTATACCAACCCACGAGATCCCTTCGCTCTTGCAGCTTAGGGCTGATACAGGGCCTCGTTGCAAAACATACCACGCCTCGGTAGATAAATTCCCTCAAAAACGGCTTGCTTCTGGAATGCCTTGCCCCTTTCTCTCAGGCTTGAACCAGATTTAAACATCTTTAGGAAAGCTCTGAAAACCTCCCTTTTCAAATGATTAGTACTTGTACCCTTTCTAATTTCCTAGCTCTGCCTGTCTCATTTTAATTGTTCAGTCCCACTGTGTCCATGTTGGCGCTCCGATACCTGTGGGCTGACTGCACATTATCAATAAATAAATAAATAAAGAGGCCCCCACCATGGGGACCTCTGGTCCATATTTCTTTAGGCACCCTGTTCAAGCCCTCTTGTAATTGTGCTGATAGTATTTGTGTAAGAAATATTTTCTGGGGCACCTCTCTGCATTCTACAATCACCTGACAAGATATGCATATCTGAAACACCATCTCCCAAACGTCAGAGTCATCTGTAAAAAGTTGTTTGTCAGTCAAGTCTGTCAAGCACTGTGCTGGGTCAGTGCGCCATTCAATGCCATCATTGTCTGCACCATGCAGAACCACTTTATCATTCTTTGTTATTGTTGCTTCTAAGCTTATAATGATAGTGGTGTCTGGCACCACAGTGTATTGTGATAGTGTTTCCTGGCACCACTTCCTTGTGAACTGCTGGTCTGAACAAACATTCTCTGGACAATAGGAATGTGTGGTCCTTATACATCAATATTTTCGGGTAGAGTGGTGCACCTCGCACAGTGCAGTGGGTGTAAAATGCAGCAACCATGTGTAGTACACACCTGGGGCGGAACACTTTATGCTCTTTTCGGAGACCAAAAGTGTCATGTTTAATATGCTCATGATATCTCTGTACAATATCTTCATTTGTGTTTCCGGTGAATACAACAAGGGTGCTACAACTTCTTGCGTGCAAATGGTGAGGAATACATATTCAGTGAAAGGAACTGTTACAACAGCTACAGAGAATGCCTGTCTATCAATTATTTTGTCCAACAAAGGAAATCGTCCTTCCCTAATATAAGACTTGGTAGCTCCTGTGTTAAACAAAAATGAAAATGTTTTGTTGCCTCTCTTCACTGCAACCCGTGGTTCCTCTTCCAGGTCTGTAGTTACTGAAAGGACTGAACACATCAGAGACCCCTGTGGGCTATCCTATTGAGTATGTATGTCTGTGCCTGGGAACGTTAAAGGGTTTCCTCCCAACACGGTCACTGCTGTGTAGTTTGGTACTGCGACTTGGGATAGCATTTTTTTGTCCCATTGCTGGGCAGGGCCTTGGATTGGTACTTGGAGGGGATTTGATGGTTGGTATTGGGGCTACTGCTTCTGTTGGACAATACTCTGTATAGTTTGGGGAGCTGGGGCCATCTGGGTAACCAGGGGTATTGGGGTAATAGGGGGCATCTGCTGTGGGGTATTTTGGACATTTGGGGGAAATGGGAATGTTGTGTTAGCATGTGTGGTTGTGTGAGATACGTTATAGTCTGGTATACAGGGATACCACCAGGGACATAGTGTACTTGATTTCTTCCCCTCCATTTTCATGCAACGTGCCCCATTCTCCCACATACATAGCATGGTGCTCCGAACCTAAGTCTTGCACCTCCATATCTGAATCCAATTCCCCTTCCTCGCTGAAAGCCACCCCTTGCTTGTGGAAAATACCCTCCCTCTGGAAAATACCCTACTTCTGCCACTTGTGGAGAATACCCTACTTGTGGAGGTTACCCCATCCCACTCCCCCTCCTCCCTCCTTAGAGTTGTACTCATGTTGCTTGTCTGGGTTGCTTGTAATCACTGCTCCTTCCATGCAAAAGGTAGCTAATTTCTTATGTACCAATTTTGCTTCTACTTTTTGTGCTTGGTCATTTTGGTTTCTTTCCTTTTCTTGTTTCGCTCTGCATTGTTGTATGTGTGCTTGGATCTCAGCCCATCCTTTCTTCTCAATTCCTACCATTTTTCTTGATTCTGCCCGTACTGCTTCGGGAGACCTTTCACCAATATGTGATAAAATCAGGAATGTTTCTATCCCATGGTTGTAATGTCTCTAACCGCCATATCTCCTGTATCTGCTAAATGTACTGTGCAGGGTCATCATCTGGTCGCATAATGGCAGCCATCATTATCATTACTACTCAAAGTCACCCCATAATATCCATCCTTTGTCCAAAGTGCATCTGCATGCTCACCCAATAATGAGTCAAACAAGTTTTCATATCCCCTACAGCTAGGGTAATCCCTGTTTCTCGAAGGCATACTTCCACTTGCCTTCCCCTGCTGTGAGGGATGGAAAGCTGTTGATAATATTTTCCTTATCCATGTTTGGCTAAGGTACATACTGATTACCCCCTTTACCTTTCTGTAATAGGGTGAGCTGTCTCCTCTTACTTCTTAGTACTTAGTACAGTTATTTTGGTGTGTCTTTTCCTAAACCACCCGGACCATGAGAGTATCCGATCTCTGTCCTACCCAAGCCATGATATCTTACTTTTGTCATCCAAAAAGACCTTGTCCCCTGCTTCTTCCGTTATACCCCCACCATCATTGCTTTCTGCCTGTGCGTCACTGCATGTTGATTCGCTATCCATTTCATCTATGGTAAGGAGTTCTGTGACAGGTTTACTGTCAAGTTTAAACATAATCATTTCTGATGTCCACATATCTGTTGCTACAATTGCGCACCACCCCTCACCCTGTTCCTGCACTGCGCTTACAAGCTCCCCCTCTGCTGCTTTCAATACATTGTCTATCCGCCTTTGCACGTGTTTCCCTGTTACTGAATGTACTGGGTTCTTAACAGTGTTTGTCGTTGTATTCCCTACTGTGTCTGTTGATGTTTTTTCTAATTGAAACTGCTAGTTTCTTTGTCAGCCCTCTTTTATTGTCATGTACAGGTGCAGAACACAGAGATTGGTATATCCTGCAGCGGGCAGTAGAGGAAAGAACCCACAAGGGGGTGGGGTTGGTGCGTAAGGCACTGTAACCTTTTCATTACTTTTAACTACCTCATCATTAGAGGTGTCTTCTTCTTCCTCAAACATTTTCCACAATTCTAGTATGCTTTGTCTACTCTTCAGCCTTTTTCCTTTGTGTGTTTACAATAGTTATGTGTATATGTGTTTTAAAATGTCTTTTTTATGCATGCCTCTGTGGGCCGCTGTATAAACATTTTACCTGTGATACAATTAACCCACTCTGCATAGTACTTCAATATACTAACCCTATACTGCGGGAGCCTTTTAAACATATGTTCTAACAGAGTGTCCATTATACCAATTAGCCCCATCCCTCTCACCTACATTTTTGCTTACACTGTTTTGGCACCGTCGTAAACTCAAAACCCAATTTGCAAAACTTCAATTCGACAAAACAATAGTTTTTCCCAGTTTGTCTCAACAATAAACCAATTTACAAAGCATAACATTATAAATTGTTTTTTTTTCCCTTCTTAAAGGCGCATGCACTCACACAGCAACTTCGGCACTTCTTACTCGCACATTCTTCATGTCAACCAAATCATCCCATATTAACAAAAAAAAAACCTCTAAATATACCACTCCAGAAATATTCAACCAATAATATTTACAACAATGTATTCTTCTTACCCCGTCCACAGAGGGACAGAGGGATTCCTTTCTACTTCTACACAGCACCAGTCTTCATCTCGCACCTCGAAACACTTGTGTATAGGCGCGTTATAAATGCCATATCATATCATATCTTGTAAGGGGAGATCCCACATCAATTCACAACTCTTTTCAACTTATGACGTCATATTTCCCCACAACAGAGGAGATCCTCTTCAATTCCTCATTAAAATGAAATGCAATACTACACAGTGCTGTCTTTCCCCCAACGGAGGAGGTTAATTCCAACTCAATCTACTAGTCAATTAAACAACAAACTGAACCAACAATAAAAAACAAAACACATCCACAATTCTGCGTTTTCATGCAAGAGTAAACTCACATGATATACGAACCCTGAGTCCCCTCAATGCTCAGTCTCGCCCCTCAACTGCCTGCACCATTTTGGTCAGTGGCCCACCTAAGGGATCCAGCAGATCTTTGGGCAACTCTGTGTCTGCTCGCATCTTCGGTTGTGCACACAAAACTGGTCTCTGCAGGCCGGCAGGGCAATCACAAGGTGTGCAGCGGGAAGGCGCCAGCTCTTCGGGGGTACTGAAGGTCTTGCTGGGGCATCCAAATGTAAAGGTGCAGTCCCCCAAGGTAATCCAAAAAATAACATGAAAGTAATCAACAACTTGCAAGAAAAGACAACTTTGTATTTGCAAATATGACCGCAAGAAGCAGACAGCTCTGTGGAACTGAAACGAAAATCATCTCAACATGCCCATTCTGGGCTACAGTATTTAAGGCACAAACCAACAAAATTAACATATTTTCCAAATGCTAAATTTATTCTAATCCTAACATTCCAATTGGCTACTCGTCATCAAGCCCCCAAAGAACACTATACATTAAACATTATGATTGGGAGTTTCCTGTCTTGTGACCATTACAAATAACACCCCTCAAACATGACAATTTCATATTCAGCACAACATGATGTGGTGCCATTGGTTGGCACTCTTCATGGTGAAATTGATTAATAAAAAAGTATCTGCCCTAATCTTAGAGTGACTCATGAGGCAGCTTGGGCTGTAGCGTTCAACCGAGACGGGCCACTGATACAGAGAGTGGAAATCTGTGAGGTCAAAACTCTGGTGCATCCCATGGAACACCACCATCCCGTGGATGGTCTTCCACCCCTTGCACCTGCAACTCCCATCTCAATAAACATTGCCAACTGTGGATCTGACCTTCTAGTTATCTTCTCACAGTGAATAGCTGTATGAAAAAAAAACATGGGTGCAGCCCTACACCTGAACCAAATGCCCTGCTCTCAGTGGGGCCACTGTGCTCACACCTTAGTTCTTCATTTTCGCAATGCTACTGTGTGGGCTTTCTTGTGTGCCTCACTGTGTCCTTCACAAACATCATCTCGGAAGGCATTTGTCGAGCCTCATTTCAAGGCCCTGAGAACTCTCTCCCTCACAACAATATGCTGAGCACCGTTCAGCATCTGTTGCCATCATGACCTTAGCGGGTTGGATCTTTCTGTCCAACAGTAGAAATAACCCTTCAATTAAATGATCATAGTTTATAAATGCGGCATTACACACTGAAATGGCAAAATCTACAGCCTGTTGCAATAAAATGACCGACCTCTTGCTCAATACATAAACTAACAACTACACGTACTAGAGCTCAACCTCTGCAAACCAAATAAATCCAAACTACATAACCTTATCTAATTATAGAAATCTAATGAAAAGAATAAAGGAAATACTTTGCTGCACATGTGTTTTCCTATGCAGCTACCATCCCAAGATCTCCCGGAAGTGTGGCAAACTGCATGTAGTTTAATGAAATGTCACACCATGGAAAGTATGTGATACCTACGTCACCACAAGGAGTCTGATGCCTTGCTGAAAGTGTTTTCTTAGCTTATTCTTGCAGGCAAATTTAGGACATTGGACTTGCATGTTTAGACCAGCCAGAAGAATGGCAAATACCTGTATTATCATTAGAGAGACATTTCTCAAAGCCCTGGACTATAATGAAACAACCACACTTATTTTGCACAATTTGTCTATAGCCTACAATATAATGAATCACAACATGTTCCATTAATGGCTTAACAATAAGATGGATATTTTTGGATCAGCACCTGTGCCTATGTTCTTTCCACAAAGACAGATAGCCGTTGTTGTCCTGGTTCCACCTGCATTTCCAACCGTACCAAGAATCTTATGGGACCCTTCAGGGATCCTTACTACCCTCTTAGAAATTCACCACCTACGTGAACAATCATCTCCATCAGTGAATAATTCAAGATACCATTCCAACAAATCCATAACTTGATGGCACTCAATGGCATCTCTCTTAATGGGGAAAAAACAGAAATTCTACTCTGCTGAAAAATGTGATTTGCATGCTCAATTCGATGGGTTAAACCTGACAGTGGATATTGCTAAGAATGTTGATGTTGCTTCTTTCTAAACACTCACCATATATCCCACATCCTGAATACCATGATGAATGTTCACCATCAATTAGAATTGTTACAAAAACATCCTCCTTTTCTTAAAATTGGAAAAACTGTGGAAGTAACGTGAGATGTGATTCTGATCAAAATTGACTAATGTGAAGTCCTTTATGCACGGCTACCAAAGAAACATCAGACATCCCTTCAACTTGTCCAACATAGAGTGGCTAGCCTGACGGCAAGTCCATAAGCAATGGGTTGCACCTTGCCAGAATTTACATTTCTTCACTGATCTATCCTGCACAGAGACCACCTGGTAAGCAGTCTTAGAGGCTGGCTGATGCTCTGTGAGTAGTTTTACTTTGATTTCAATGTGTTTTTGGTTTAATGTAGGTGCCTTTTCGAGGGATGTGTAAGTATATTTCAATCCATTTATTTTGCCCAGTTGGTGGTCTTCTGTGGGGATTATTTGGCATTTTCCTTTGACTCTCAAACTGGGTTTTTTAGCCTGTCTGCATCTAGGTTATCCAGCCTTTCTGGAGTAGTCTTTTGTTTGTTTATGGCTTTTTTCCCTTTCCCAGCCCAACCCTGTGTAATTGGCTAGGTCAACCAGGTGTCTCTTTGCCTCTGTCCTAGCTTCCATTTCCCTCTCGTGGTACCCCCTTCCTGAATGTAATCTGTATCCATCCTGCACAGAGATCACTTGGTAATCAGTCTTAGTGGCTGGCTGATGCCCTGTGAGTAGTTTTACTTTGATTTCAATCTGTTTCTGGCTTGTTTCAGGTGCCTTCTGGAGGGATGTGTGTTTATATTGGAATTGTTTTTTATGCCTACTTGGAAGTTTTCTGGTGGGTTTATTGGGTGTTTCCCTTTGACTCCCACCCTGTCCTTTTGGGGGTTTGTCTGTATTTAGGGTACCTGCCTTTGTGATGTAGTCTTTTGTTTGTTTCCTTTCCCCACCCAACCCCTTGCAATTGGCTAAGTCAGTAGGGTATCTGCCTCTGTGCTGGCAGCCATTTCTCCCTCTTTGGGCCTCACATCCTGAATGTAATCTGGTTCCATCCTGCACAGAGACCACTTGGTAATCAGTCTTAGCAGCTGGATGATGCTCTGTGCATAGATTTACTTTGCTTTCAATCCTTATTTGGCTTTTCTTAGGTGTCTTTAGTAGGGATTTGTTTGTGTTCCGCAATGGTTTTTTATGCATAGTTGGTGGTTTTCTGTGGCGTTTATTTGGTGTATTCCTTTGACTCCAACCCCATTATTTAGCTTGTCTGCATCTATGATATGCAGCCTTTGTGGTGTAGCCTTTTGTTTGTTTCAGGCTTTTTTATTTTCACTGCCCAACCCCTTGCAAATGGCTAAATCAGTCAGTGTCTCTTTTGCTCTGTCCTGGCAGCCATTTCCCCCTCCTTGCCCCTCCCTTCTTGAACATAATCTGGATCCATCCTGCACAGAGATAACTTGGTAATCAGTTTTAGTGGCTGGCTGATGCTCTGTAAGTAGGTGTACTTTGATTTCAATCCATTTATGGCATGTTTTAGTGGCCTCTTGGAGGGATTTGTGTGTATATTGCAATCATTTTTTTCCACCTAGTATGTGGTTTTCTGGGGGATTTATTTGGTGTTTCTTTTGACTCTCATCCCGTTTCATGAGCTTGTCTGCATCTAGGGTATCCCACCTCTGTCCTGGCAGCCATATCTACATGTTTCTCTGTGCCTTCTCCCTTCCAACCATGTCCATCATCTGACTCTCCCTCCTCCATGCTCGCCATTTTGCTTCTCATTGGTCCATGCCCCCTTCTGTGACTGGAACAGCTGCATTTCAGAGGCCGTTCCAGGAGAGCATTCGTCTAAGAGCGAGAGATAATGGTCATCTCCCAAAGAAGGAGCTCCACTCCATGTTTGCCTGTGTTCTCCTGGGAAGCCAGCCGTCAACTAGCAGCAACTGACAAGGTAAGTGTGGCCTGAGTGGGGAGTAAAGCAATTACTGTATTCCAGCAAAGCAAGCATACCACTCCTATTACCTTCCAAAAAAGGAAAGACAACAAAGAGCATACCCATCTTAGTCTCGCCCAATAAATTTGTTTCCAAATACTGCTGTATGGCAAAGAAATATGTTTCTCGATTGACTGGTGACTGGCCAATTGTCCCAAATCAAGCTGTTTGTTCACTTGCTGCTGTGTCTCAATTCTATCTGTCACCGAATGTACTGTTGAGTCCCAATTTTAGGCATTTCTCCATTTACCCATGGACCTCAAATGTAGGCATTTTATAATTTCTGATGTGTCTCAAATCTAGGTGTCACTGCATTTACTGTTCGGTCCCAAATGTAGGCATTTCACCATTTATCTAGGTACCTCAAACTCAGGCATTTCATCATTTCTGATGTGTCTCAAATCTAGGTGTCACTGCATTTACTACTTGGTATGAAATGTAGGTGTTTCTCCCATGAGAAGGACGAGGGAATAAACCAGAATGCAGCAGTGTGCACAGAAAAAGTGACCAATTTGAGTGGGAGGGAGACTTAGGTGTACTCTTCGCTATAGAAAGTCAAAGGGGAAACAGGGGAAGAGAGATGGGTCCAACTTATTTGGACAACTCACAGAGAGACATAGCGTCCCAATCTTGGAATTGGTGGACCGCAGAGCACATGGATTACATCCCCCTGGAGGTGCCAGTAGGGGTGGTGGTCGATGCACACCAGGATGTGCTAAGGGGGAAGGGATATGGGCAGCACATGGTCAGAGCGCTGGGTGTGGAAAGGGTACTGCCACTGAATAGGAGATTGAGGACCCACTCTTCTGCACACAACATAGGAGTGGTAGGTGTAGCACAGCAGAATATAGGACAGGGGTAGAGACACAGGCCACAGTCAATCAAAACAATGGGAGTAGGACAGTGTACTGCCACTGATGCAAGCAGGCACGTCCATTTGGTAATAGTGATGAGAACTGCATTGGCAGAAACACATTGGAGTTGATATGGCCATGTCATCTTTCAGTTAGGCTCCAGAAGGTGAAAACAACAGTAAGTCTACCCCATCATAATGCTGCACTCGCTGTGGAATAGTGCACCCTTCTCTCTACAGCTTTCTTCTGTACCACAAAACATCACCAATTTGGGCAAATGAGAGAGTGTGAAATAGAAACAGCGTGGTCTGCATATTTTCCATAAATACATCTCAGGCCTTTCAAAGGGCCAACGACTGAACACTCTTCAGGATAAGATTGGCTATCATACGTCTTGCCACTCCATGCTCATAAGGCAAATAATAATTCGCTGAGAGCACCGGCCACAAATATTTTTAAATTTCCTGCAGGAAGGCCTTGGTTTGTTTGACCCTGGAGAACAGAAAGTGCTTCCAACAGTGTTCTAGACATGGGCTTATCTGTGTCTGTATCCCTAGCCATCTCTAATGTCGCAAATTCTTTACACCAAATATTTGTTATGACATATTTGTTCTTAATGAAAAATAAGTGTAATTCAGCAGGATTTTTTGATTAATTTAAAGAAAAAAATTTAAAATGCTGTAGCTCATGTTCTTATGAGCCTTAACGTAAATGGAAGGCGTAAAAGGCTTGAGGAAGGCTTTAACACCTTCTTTTCATTTCATGGCTCATTTTTTGATAAGATGTATTGGCAGAGAGGAGGGGGTGGAAGGAAGCTTGCATTTCCACCGCCTCTCTTCCTCTCTGCCATACAACTACTCCAGCATTTGTGCTGGCATTCATTTTCATAAAGCAGGCTGACACTATAGGTATTCATTGTAGAGACTGCCTGGCATTGTAATTGTAATTGTTTATTTGTAAAACACTTATTGCTGCTGTTTCTAAAATCGAATTTAGCTGTGTTCACATCCTGCATTGGTTTTTCTGCTGTTTCCAAAATCGTTGTTAGTTGTATTCACATCCTGCTTTTCATGGTAATCTGCTGATTGGCTACCTGCTCTGCCTCTCTTCTGGTCTGTTATCTGTTCCCTCACCCTCTTCATCTCCCATTGTTTCTTCCCTATCCTGTTTATGTCTGCCTGTGTGCTTGCTCCCTCCTTGCCTACCTCCTCCAACATACCTCAACTGCTCTGCCTTGTTAAGTGTACCACACTCTGTGCCCCTTACTATGACGCTTTCTATCCCTCCCATTTCCTCTTGCTGCTTCTCCATCTCCTATCCTTCACCTCTCGCTAAGTCTGGAAGGAAGAAACTCAAGAAGGACATAATGGCCTCCAACCCAGGCCTTCTTATCGGTGACACCCATGTTAAGGAGAATCCTCATTTCTGTGCTAATGCCCTTCTACCTTAGAGACCCCCAGCTCTTTTGCTGGACTTTTTAATGTTTACCCTGGAGTGAGTGAGACTCTCCCATGTGTTTTGACCTGATTTGGATTATGTGTTTGCACTGTTGTTGGAGTCTGACAAACTCCACGGACATCTACTGTTGTACCTTCAGTGCAGTGTCACAGAGAAAACCTTTTAGATTTCTAATAAGGTTTAAAAACCTTTTCTTGTGCGACCTACTGTTCACAAGAATAGTAAAGTGAAATTGACTTTATTTACCTTTTCTCTTAGTAGGTCCAGCCCACGCCATCTTATGTTGTGTGCTGGGGGTTACTTAGTAGCCCCCTAGCCTACTCTCTCATGTAACATTTTTTGTTACCCTCACTACTTTAAATAGCTGGTGGAAGTAGTCTAATTTTCCTACCATTGTGCTTTTCTACCGCATGCTGAATCCTCAGCTGCAGTTTAGCACCCATGGGTGACGATTTCATCAAAATGGCCCCGGTCTTCTTTTTTTGGCATTTTCTGTTTGTGGGTTTTACTCTGTGTGTCGAAGCAGATTTGAGCCCTTTCTTCATTTTGTCTTTTGCAGGCTTCAGCCCTGAAGCCCGGCTCTGGCTGCAGTGTGTCTGGAAAGGCAGGATGTGAGGGAGGTTCCCGAAATGTCCCTGTCCTTTGTCTCTAGGAATGCCTGAATGCAACCAGTCCTGATTGGCTGGCTGGCTAGGACAGCCACCCTGCTGTGTGATTCACAGCCTAGGGTGTGCGTGAATGGGAGAAACCTGCTTAAAATGCAAGGGTTTTGGAACTAGAGGCAGAGTCGAGCATTGGGAGAAACACCCAACGAAGAAACCGTGACAAAGCTTGCTGCATCCTCCTGGACCTTTGAATTGCCCGGTGAAGCCCTGCCGCTGTGCTGAAACTCATTTTTCAATTCGACAGAAATGCTTCGGAAAGGACACAATCTGAAATCGCACTGGACCATCTTCCCCAACTGGCTGTACTTCTTTGCTGCTGCAAGAACTGAGTGCCAGGCGTCGAGAAATTAGTAGTCAAGTGCAATGTCTAAAATCCAGCTAGAAGCTCCAGAAAGCTCCAAAGGACCCTGCAGAAGCAGGATGACCAGAGCTCGAGTCTCCTCACCAGAGTGCGGACCCAAGCAGTGAAGGAAGCCCAATGAGCATACAGGAGCCACAACGGTGCTGTTTATTAAGTGCTGAAACTGTGAAGTGCTGCTGAACCAAAAAGAGCATGTAACTGGCAATGACCTCCAAATTTATGCCACAGGAGCCCTCCAGACGTCCTTCCACTTGTCCTGAGATGCATGATTATTTAACTGTCATGACTAAATGTCTGAAATGTATCTCACTTCAGATTGTGGTGTAAAAAGGGGGCCAAGAAGCAACCAACGACAACAGAGAAGGAATAGTTTAAGTGAATTCTGTAATACCCTCCTTGTCCCTATTTCCAGGGACCCTCATCTCTGCACGGAACTACATTAGAAAGTGACACAAGCAACAATTTGAAAGTCCATTTACAGTCTAGTATGCAACGCCCCCCGCAGTAAAGGTGTGGCTAAAAGGCTGGGGTAAATGTAGGTGGCATCAGAAAATTCATAGACACAGCCCCTCAGTCGAACGAAGAGGAGTCAAAAAACGAAAAAGACCAGCTAACCAGACCACAGACGAGAGCAAGTACGAGAACAGACCAGCAACACTAAATGTGACATAATATAAAGAGACAATGTACTTTTAACAAGTGCAAGAGAGAATTTCGTTGATATCTCAGGGTGTGAGAAGAACGGGATATCTACAAATGATGGATTTGTTCACCATAATGATCAGTGCCCTTTTCATTTCCTTTTGTTTTTTCTGGATGGCCTACACATAGGGTTTGCCATTTTAGGGGTTTATTTCAATTTTTCCCATTTGCCCCTTTCAAAAATCGTGGATAAGCGTTTTTTCCAGTGTAAACACAGAAATATTACATTTTTCACTGCGTGCACAAGTATGGTGATGTCTCTCAGTGCAAGGTGTTATGAACACTTTCATGTTAAAATGGTTGTTCCTGCATATGAGCCACATGACCCCACCTGGTTATATTTGTGTCAGGTGACTTATTTGGCAACCACAGTGACGATGGGTGTGTGAGTATGTGTGGGACCTGGATGGGTGGAGCTCCCTCAATATATGTACGATAAATGAAAATAACTTAAAGTGACATATACAAATTTAGGGCAATTGTCCTTTCCCGTTAGTACAGGCGTCTGCAACCTACAGATCTCTAGTTGCTTTGGACTATGACTCCCATGATCCCTCACCACTGACTATGCTGGATAGGACTGTTGGGATTTGTAGTCCACAACATTTGGAGATCCAAAGGTTGCAGACCCCTGCCATAGAAGAAAGTGCACAAGACAAATTAGCATTTGCCTTTCAAAAAAATGAATCAACCTAGAAAAATAATTAAAGAGAGGAGAATTTTCAGTAACTATGCTGGCAAAATATAAAAGGTGTCCCCCTTTTAAACCCAATAAAGTAAATATGTGTGTCAAGTAAAGAATTGGCATCAATGATGAGGAGAATGGACAAGTACAGGAGACAGGACAGGGCTACAAGTAAATCCTTGGAGTTCAAACACTGGATCATATGACCAGAGATCATGGGACCCCGGGATCATGAGATCTTGGGATCATGGCTGAGAAACAAGGAATTTCCCTGCTTGATAAGCATCTTCCTAAGGGGAAGAACAAGGAAATCCTCTGGATTAGGGGCAGAGACAGCACTATGAGCTAATTGAGATAAATAGAAAGCACTGAAAAAATGACAACAATATGTGTGGATGGAGTTGGAGAGGCACTGACTAGGTTTGGGTCAAATTGAAGCATTTTTTGTGATCTTTGAGCAATGCAGTGTGAGGCTGGGGACAGGAAAATGTGTTTCGCCCTCGACCCTTCTCCACATACGCAGTTATGAAACGGAGCGCTACCCTGCACTGATACTTATAGTATTTTGCTGGGCGCTGTGTAGTCCAAAACATGTCCTGCTGTTAGGATGCTGTAAATGCCATAGAGACAGCAACGTGCAGCAAACCCTCATGTCATACGCTTTCTGGAATCTGTGCTCCTGCAGACAAGACTCACTCTTCTGCCAGCTCCGACCTGCTCCAATGAAAACAAAATAAAAGAGCATACTTAAGTAGGCGACACATTTTGAACCAACTATTTGAAGCATCTTATTGAAATTAAATAAAAGGTTTACAGAGAAGAGTGTCATCAAAGTGGAATTTCATGACTATGTCAATAATGCCATGCTGTGCGTCTGTAGCATAGTATCACGCCAGTTGCCAACCAGCGTGCAGACATGTGTAACTCTTTGGGATAGTATAAAATGGATGGAACACGTTTGGGATGATAATAAAAATCCTAATACAAGCACATTCCCAATTTTCGAGGAATAATACGTTTTTAATAAAATGTAAGAAAAGTCTCTTCCTGGAGAATGCGAGCATCGATCCCACTACATCTCGCGTGTCAAGCAAGGGCTCTACAATCTGAGATAACTCCCCTTCTATCCAATGAACCTTAATATACAGCTTCAGGCTAAAGCAGAGTCTTCAGCTCACACTTGCTTGGCTGTCCAGGAACCTGTAGCTCATGAAGTCGCTTCTCTTCTTCTGCCGCAGGGAAAATCACAATCTCACCTTTTTGCCCAAAACAAAATATCTTCAATGGAGATACAAGTAAAGTTGCAGATAGCCATCAATTGCAATGGGGATTGGCCAACTAGCTATTGAGTGCAGAGTGAATCCACTCCCACACCCGTTTATGCTGGACCTGCCCTTGTAATCAAGAGGCTGCACACCAACCCCAAATACCCGAGAGCTAAATTGAGAAGGTGCTTGCATCTCACTTTTTTTCTCTCGGTATGTATTTCTGTTTTAGGCCGCTTGTAGCCAAAGGCCCAGAGTTGGAGTGCCGTTTGTCATTTTTATCAATTTGTCATATTTTTAGATCTGGAAATGGCGTCCACTCTCAATCGTTTGTCCTATAAAGTGTGCAGCCGAGTGCAAGCAGGTGCAGTTCACATGAATGTGCTGGGGCAGTGCAGCTTTGGACTTGAGCGTACGTGCCCGTAGTTATCAGTGGGCCAGTACAGGTGACACCACACTTTTGCTAAAGCATGCAAAAGTTATTTGTGGTGTTGGGGGAGAGTGCAGGCTTGTATTTAGCAGAGTGTTCTATAGACCAGATCATGCCCTTCTGGGAGACTGTAAATGCCAGGAGACTCAACATTGCAGCAACCCCTCATGTCAGTGGAGAGACACAGATGAGAGATAAGAAACATAGGTAAAATTTGCTTCCTGGCATCTCAGCTCCTACAGACAAGATTCACTTTTCTGGCAGCTCCCACATGCTCCAATTAAAACAAAATAAAAGAGCTGTATCTGAGGCATGGTATCAAAAGTAGGAGAACGTGTATGCAAAGGAAAATCACTGTCAGAATATAAAGAATAAGGGTGGCTGAGTCAGCTCTCCTCCCCACGTTAGACAAGGCTGTCCCTGTAGACAGGATGACACAGTCTGGCTCAGGTTCTCAAAACAAAGGCAGTTCAAAATGGGGACTGAGGCCCACGTTAAAGTCTCTCTTTCCGGGGTGGAAGGGGGCTGGTTTACGAGCATGTGAGGAAGACGTGTCGCAGAGCTCTCCTGCCTGATCCTTTACATGGTCCTGAATCATGTACACAGGAGGTGAAATATCAACATAAGTCACTGCAACAGGTGCCCCGGGTAAAGTAGTGACGAGCATCTGCCCTAAATTTGAGCCAAAACAAATTAAACGGCGGGCAGCATAGCAGAGGAGTGGAGGAGGAGCAATCCAAGAGGACGCAGACCGCTGAGGAGGAGTGAATGGGGTAAACTGGGGAAGCCGCCGTAAGCAGCCTACAAGAGACGGGGCAACACGAGATTGGCCACTGCGACAATCTACATCTGGTCCGCCTCTGGTCAGGAGGCGCACGGTGAGAGCGCGGCAGCAGAGCAGCGCAGTGGAGGGTGATGTCGGCCCCCAGCGCATAAGGCAGATCGGGTCCGGCGCAGACAGCAGTCCACGTATCGGGACTGACAAGGCTGCCGGGAACCTGAGCCCCTGGTAGTGTAAACAGAGAGTGCAGTACACCCCCCCCAGTAACCCATGGAGCCATAGCCCGTGGACAGTGAATAAAACTGTCAGAAACACTGACCGAGAGCTCCCCAGCACATAACATCATCAGTGTGAGCGGGCGGCGGGTGGCAGATACAGCTGCCCCAGTGAGCCACAATCGTACAGAGAGGGGCCGCCGGGAGTGCTGAGCATCGGCAGAGCGCCCCAGTGCTCGGACAACACTAACACACACCGGCACACCGGCGGGCAAGTCGGACCATGGCAATGAAGTGCCGACTACAACTAACAACGGGGGAAGTGGCAAGTACTTAGAGAAGATCCACACAGAACGACTCAGATCCTCTAGGAGCACCACCAATTAAGAAAGAAATCCGCACGTGCAGCATGCGCAAAATGCCAACAGACAAGATATAACAGTGTTTCACAACCTGCACCACGAGCAAGCATCTGCACATTCTGCAAGCCCAGATCACCTACCATACTGAGATTTGTGTACTATAATTAGTGAGCTTCGCTACGGCAGTGCCTTAAACAAATCACCCCCAGAAGAAGCATGCATCCATAGGGGGCCCAGTGCACCATGAAGTACTGAAAGGAAGTGAGGCCAGTGACTCAGGACTGTATAAAACAAGCCAGGCACAACTGAACTGCTGGCAAGCCTATTCTGTGCCAGTATGACCCAGGCGACGTGACAGAGGGAGGACACATGGTATCCAGAATTTACCAGACAATAGTGGAAGAACTCCCTAGAGATAAAAACAAGGGAAGGAAAGATAGGGAATGAATACTGAGAAAAGAATTAAACAGATAAATACTGGGAAAAAGCAAAGCTCTACCCAAAAAAAGGTATCAAGAAACGCCAGGTTAAAGCAGCTACAATTCTATATACTCCAACGGGCATATCTCACCGCAGAGAAAATAGCTTCTTTCCCAGGTGCTACCACGCAAACGTGCCCAAATGTGGGGCGGAAGTCCGATCCTACTGGGAGAATATTGGGAAATGGTTAAGAGACAAGGGAGTAAAAGGTAAACATGGACTATGGAAGCCTGTCTACTAGGCATTTATAACTTCCTGAGTAAAAACAAAGCAATGGCAAAAATGATAAACCTAGCATGGGCACTTGCCAAGAGACGAATATCGATGGGCTGGAAGGCAACGGTAGAACCAAGCATTGAGACATGGTGGAAAGACCTACAGAGGTGGACCATTGCAGAAACAGCAGTCTGGCAGGAGGCGCTACGTACCGGAAGAAGAGAAAGCTCCATTGACATAACAACATGGAATTCAATACTGCAAGATATGTCTTTCTCCTCTGATGATAAACCTCCATGAATCAAACTTCCTTGAACATATCTGAGCGGCGTCAGAAGCATATAGCGCTAGAACAAAATCGCCACCAGACAAGTGCTGGTCTGAAATTCACCCAGAGCGTGAAAAGCCAGACGATGAATAATCTGTGACAGTTGAAGTAGGATGCCCAAGTTAGGACTGGTTTCACTAATGTTGGGTTCAGAAGGAGGCGGGTGGGAAAGTTGAGGGATGCTAAGACATACTACAATGTTATGGTGATTCATTAAACCTGTAAAAATTAATAAACATGTTTAAATTTAAAAAAAAGTCTCTCTTTCCAGCTTTGGAAACACAGTTAAATAAAAAGTTGACGCCGTTCTCCCTCGGTCGACCTCAGACCTTTCACAGCAAAAGTTCACGTAGGTCTCCTTCAGTCGGGCTTGGACCTTTCAAAGCAAAAGTTCACATAGGTCTTCCTCAGTTGGGTTCAGACCTTTCAAAGCACAACACTTGCAGGGGTTCCCTTCCTCCCCACACTCAATTTCCATCCTTCAGGGGTTTCCTTCTCCTAACTTATTACACTTCAAAGTTCATGTAGGTCTCCCTCAGTCAGGCTCGGACCGTTTCCTGATGTCAAAGAATTTCGAAGACTTTCAAATATGAGTGGCTTTTACTATAGATCTCCGTAGGACCACTTTGACCTTCCCTCTGCACTCTTGTGTTATTTTCCCCAGTGTCTCTTTGTTCGATCTCATAAATGCAAAAGTTCAAAATTCACCTTTTTAATCCCCCCCCCATTTCCCGGGGTTCCTTTTGATCACTTTGCTTTTATAGTTCATTCCCTTTATCAAACAAAAACCATTCACTTTCTACTGAGACTTTCGAGTGAGATACCTCCTTTCACCGGACCACTCCGCTACTCAGTATCACCAGTTTTAAAGCCATCAGGAATTCAAAGTTCATCATAGGTCTGCCTTTCTTCGCATCTCATACACACATGTGGAACCTTCAATTGTGCGATATACTGTGGCCAAATCAATATTTCTTTAACACACATCTCTTTTTCATGTTGTTTGCCAACTCACTAGCTGTGTGCTTGGCCTCACCTCCCCAACTCTGCCGTTCACCTGGGAGGGTCGCTGGCATCCTTGAAATACAATGGAGTTTTCTTGTCTGGCACTTGGCTTTCTTCACATATCTTTTCTGTTCTTTTGCAGGTAACAACCTCCTGCAGGGAACTCCTGGTGATCTCTACTCTTGGTTCTCATCCATCGGTCTGTGGCTCTGCTCAAGTAGGTTTCATTTCACCCCAGAAGTTCTGTTCTTGCTCGTGTTGCACCTTCCTCAGAGTGTGTCTCTATGCTCCGCCTTTTAACCATGTGAGGAGAGCTAATTGGTATCAGATGTATGCACTTGAAGTCAAGTGCCTGACCCGATTAGCAGGACATGTCCAATGAGATATGTAAGGGCTATCCTCTTTACTCTTAGTCACCCTCTTCCTCGGCCCAGCGTTTGTGTAGAAAAGGTGGGGAGTTGAAACATGAGAGAAAACTATAAAATAGGCTGGGTCAGGAATAGGGGAAAGGGGGGAATACCGCATCTCACCATCAGACACCTCACCCCCTGCCCCCAGAAGACTCTTCTCCCAGGTGATCCTCATGCACTGGTCCACCCACAGGGTCTGGGTCCAAAGGCGATGGCTGTGCCCTGGCCACCTGAGAGAGACATCCCCAGGGACTAGTAGGCGACACACCCATTGGTTTCCTCACAGAGCAAACTCAAGTACATGGCTACAGTGGCTCATGGGCAATGCATCTGTCTATGAAACAAGACAATGCAGAATAACAGGGCTTTGAATCCCAGATCCTAAAGGTAATTAAGCAAATAAAATACTGGTGTTTACCAGCAGGAAGGAAACAACCGTCCTGGGGGTCAACTCCAAATTTCTTTTCTCGCAATTTACCAAAAATCAGACACGCTACCTATACAGTGGCGTTGCCATTTTTTGTTGATGATACAAAGTGAAGAAGTAACTACAGTTAAAAGAGAAGTGATAGATAATGGATAACACCTATGAGAAAACGTCCAAGGTTTCATTCATAAAACTAATAAATAACATGTGGTATCACCACATGAAGAAAGTGTGAAGGGAGAAATCGGATGAAAACGTTTTGTGTGCTCACTCCTTCCGTATGTCTTGAGTGTTTCCAGATTGTTTGTGGCCAAAGAAATACCAGTAAAAAAGTAACACTGTTTAACTCACATTGGACTATGCAAAACAAGGGGACGATTTCAGGGAACTTCAGCTGTCATGAAATGGGTTGCAAAAGCAGATTCCCCTCATGAAGATAGATTCATCAATGCAAAAACAATTGTCAACAAACTAATAAAATATATATTATCAGGGCCCCAAGCAGGTGAAATGCCAATGACAGACTGCCACTTCTTGAAATAATGGGACAAAGGAGAGAAAGAGTCAATGTTTTGCTGTGACAGACCTCAGCTGCACATTACAGGAGAAATGTACACCGCTTGAGGTTGGGTAGAAGCAATAATGAGGTGTAGAGCAGAGATACTCATACAATTGTTTTGGAATCTAGTTGAACCTAATAGATTATGCCTGGAAGAATTGAGCAGATATTACAGACTGTTGACATGGCTGGAAGGTGACGAAGGACTGGTACACATAACAACAATAAGGAATGTGTTGCTATGTTTCAGAAACAATGGCACAGTACAGATAGGGACAAATGAAGGATGCAAATACACCATGGACCTGCGAGGTATGAAATTAGGCACAGCAATGTTGATAGACCACAATTCTATATGCACCTCTCCCCAAATTGGAGGGACATCTGCTCGATAGTAGTGTTACATGCACCAGCACTGGTAGTGCCCCCAAAGGAATTTGGTGCAATAGTAGACTACCCCCCAAGTAAACAGTGACAAGAAGAAGAAAAGGTCACAATGCACAAAAAGACAATTATTTTTCAAGAGCATCACTATAGACACTATCCCATCTGAGGACAGACTGTTTAGCAAAGCATCTACATCCTTCGCAACCATTATCACCCCTGGCTTACAAATGGTAGCAAACACCAAATGGTTACAGATAACCAGATGGGAGTTACTGCAAGCTACAAGTGCCACAGAAAAAGAGGTACAATGTGATTAAGGAACAGCTGAGACCAATCCGATAAATGACTTGCCAGAACAGGTATCTCCTGGACCTCCTCAGTGCCATGGAGGGAGGCCTGTGTGCAAGAATTTGCTAACGTTACTGCACACTTATACCTGCCCACGATGAGCAGAATGGGAGCTTGATGGAAGCAATAACAATTCTGCAAAATTTAACAGAAAAACTATTCAAAGAAACTAGTGAAGTTAAGGATGAAGGTCGGACTACAGCTCTCTTCTTATGGGTGCTTACCTGGCTAGGAAACACATTTAAAATATTACTGGCAGTCCTGGTATTGGTACTAACAGGTCTTTGCATTTTGTAATTAATACTGTGATAGTTCAAAAAGATTGGGAAAAAGGCCTTAGAACAGCACATGAAGACAGTTATATTGGGTAAAGATAAAATAGTGCATATACACACCCAAATAGATGAACCACGTGAACTGTACCTCATTGAAAGAGTAATATGGACCCAGGCACTATCGTTGGGCACCCAATAGACCTAGAAAAATACATTATATTTTATGAGATGTAGAGAAAGGAGGCAGCTTGAGGGGGGATGTTTAAGATATGAATACCCAAGGATGGGTATCATAGGATGAGGGAAAATAATGTAGGTGTGGTCAATAAATTGATCAGAGGGGGAGAGTGGTAATGGAGATGATAGTTGCGCCAGTGTTGGCCATGCCGCCAACAGCCTCACCTTGTCCCCATCATGATCATGGGTGGAAATATAAGCTGAGAAAGGTGAGGTAGACCATTAACAAAACATAAAGAACTATGCAGTTGTTGTTAAAATCAGAATAGATAGGGTGACACAAGCAGGGTGGCAGGTAGTGCACTTCTTCAAAATGTAAGAGACGAAGGGCACAACATTGTGGAAAGTGAACTGAAGAACTTCGATTTTAGATTAAACCCAACAAGTCCTCAATTCTGAAATACTGCAGCCTGACATAAAGTTGCTTAACACACAGTTTTCAGGCCTCACAGAGCTCACACAGCAGCTCCGAGCAACCAGAATCATGTTCAAAAGGGAGTTCAGCATAACAAGCTTAAACCACATTAGATAGTCTTTCCCAGGGCACACAGCCACATTGTTGAAGTCAGCTAGTTTCAGTTGGTAGCAGTGAGAAACACACATAACCTTGAATTCAAGATGCAATTAGCTACCGTGACAATTGCTCACATAACAAATGAGTTCACAGCACCCCAAGTAGCTGCCAAATGAAAGCAGACACACGATAGAAAATACAATAAATAGATGAAATTGAGCTTTGGATAGTGGTCCTCTATCACGTGACTGAAACAATGGTTGTTTATGCCTGAGCCAATTATATAGCGCATCTGCCATTTCCTTAGCACATCAAGACATCGAGCCAGCTCACCAAGGCTACAAACAAGACTGACGGTGAAAACCGAGGCCTGGGAACAAGTGGAGAGTATCTTCGTTAACTAGATAAGAGCGATACACCCATCTCTCCTTCCTTACCACATAACCTGGCACTGCTTGGATGTGGAGAAGGCCAATGAGCTAAGACCTGTCCAATTACCTTGCGTTCTCCTTATAAACCAATGTATTATGGTGCCAACCAATTAGATGCTAAGTAGAAATGTATCATTGTAGAAGAACGAACTTAGGAGGAGCCACTACTTACAGAAGATCCAATTATAGTGATCTTCACTTAAAGATAGCCATATATTCTACTGTCCAATCTAACACTAGAGTAGAAGTTTTATGATAATAACTAATTGCAATGTCATTTATGATGAGTTTTTCATATGAAAAGTTGTTGTTCCTTTTACCATTTTGAGATTGTATCCATATGCTCTCCCAGCACCTGTTTATTTTTTTAATAAAGCTGGGTTTTCTCATGCCCCTGGATTTACTCTGATTATTGAGTTTGTTCCGTTTATTGTTATATTTGGGCCTATCTTAACACAAGTCTCAACCTCACTGCTTCATTAGAACTGTGCGGGATATGTAATCATGTCTCATGAGGGGTTGCTGTCTCTTCCTCTCCTGGGGGCTTTCATCTTCCACCTTAGCCTCTCCAGAGTGGTGCTAGGGCCTGGGCTCCCATGATGCCTCCGTTCATGTGTCTCCATGCCAAGCAGCTTCCTGCCGTCTTCCAGTGAATTGATTGTGTGCTGTTGGTTTTAATGCGAGCTGTATGCCACAAGGAAACATCCATCAGTACTTCTCTTTATCCATTAGCAGTCTCGTTGTTATCAGCTTGAGGAGCAACCGCTTCTGGAGCGTATAGTTAGAGAGATCCTGAAATAGTTGTATTTGTGAGCCCCTGAAGTCAATCTGCCTTCTCATTTTAGCCTTGCGGAGCATCCGCTCCTTTACCATAAATGAATGTGGTTTAAACAGGCTATCTCTTGGTAGTGCCACATGCTGGGATGGTTTCTAAGTATCTTCCTTATGGGAAGTCCCTCAGGAGGATCGTTCAGGCATATCAGTGTGAACAATTCCTATAGTTTATTGTCTGACTTCTCACCTTCCACCCCTTCCTTGATCTTTTTTCTAAGTCTTCACATGTATTATCTAGAAATAACACTTTCTGCAAAAGCTCTTGGATCTCAGAGAACTCTCTGGGTCCTGCTTCGATACTTCAGCTATTTTCTGCTCCGTTTCATGCACTCTGCCCCCCAATCTATCTACTTCCTTTCTCAGCCCCTTGAAACTCCTGGTGACCCCCTCCTTGAAGTCAGTCATTTCTCCATTTAAGTTATTTTGCACGCTTCATAGACAGTCCTTTATGTCCTCTTGGTGAAGGCCACTGGCAATCCCCCACTCAGAGACAGATCAATCACTTCACACAAACATGACTGGGGGAGCTCAGGTGCAGCTTGCATGCACAAATCTCTCTATACCCCCTTTCTGTTGCTTTCAGGAAGGTGTATGAGCCTTTTTCATCTGTATCAGGAAAGACCCTGTACCATTTGAAGGCTTATTTCTTTTAGGCTTCTGCTCTCATTCCTGCCACTACCACACTCCTACATGCTGCACCACATGTTCTTCCTCTCTATGCACCCAATATTCCCGTAGCCCTCTTCACACATATGGTCAATGTCATTTTACATGCAGGTGCTCCCATGCAGTGGCTTGGTCTCCTTCTCTGCTCACTTTCCCTCCATAGTTCTGGCCATGACTACATGCCACCGCTCCAGTGTTACCCTTGTGGCTCCTCTCCGCCTTAGTGTTCACCAGCAGTTCTATTATATAACTGGGAGTGCACTGCAGATTGCCCATACACGTGCGCTCATTGGGTCTCTGAGAGCTGGTGATCACCTCCTGTCCTCCAAGCAGACTTTCTGCCCAGCCTTTGCTCAGGTATAGTGTTAGAAGGGAGGCTCTCTTCCTCCAGACTGCCCCTCCTCTGAGCTCCACAGAAACAATTGGGACCCTCGCTCCAAATGCTGTGTCACTTCTTGAATGTCCCACACTCACCGGACTGCTGCTCTTCCATTATTTCTCCAAGGGGCCCACCACTGTTCCACTCACAGGTTGGCACCTACAACATGCTCCCTCCTCTTATGCACAGATGGCTGTCATCCACTCCACCATCGCAAAATGCACTCGCAGCTTCACCTATGTTCGAGTGCAGTCGCGGCCAACCAGACTTGCTACCTGCAGGTACTTCTGCCAGTTGTCATCAGCTCCACCCGAGTGGTACGGACCCCTCAGGGGAGATTCCCCCTACTTTCCCTCAGGAAAGTCCCACACTCAGGAGCCATTGATGGGAGCTTCACAGGGAAGCATCCAGCCCGTCCTCTATTTTGACTCCTCCCTCTAGAAGTTTCCTAATATGAATGGGAAATGAAGCCAAATGAAACAGATAAAGGAAGAAGTAGTCGAACTGAGGAATTCCAGGAAATCGGGAAGGGCAAGTTACTAAAAAAGGATTTACAACTTATTTTTTTAATTGTATTATTTATTTCGAAGGTCAATTAGTTTGCAAATTTGAAACTTTTACCCCATTCTGTATCACTTAAAGAAAAAGAAAAAAAAGAAGAAAGAAGATCCCACGGAAAGCCAAAACAGGAGCCTCTGCTAACACAGACAGTGTCAAGGTCTCAAATTCTCTTCTTGGTTTGACTTTTCTAGACTCAGTTTGTGTTAGTGCGTCTTTTATTGTGTTGCCCCTTTTAACTGCCGATTAGGTGTCCTGTGGCCTTTCTTCAAGTCTTTTAAAAATGGCTAGTATCAGTCTCACCAAAGCCAAATTAATGGTGATTTTCTCAACTTCAATCAGAATTCTCCTCCAATTGTCAATGTCTATGTCACTGTACTTTCTCAGGATGTCCCCCAGACAGTTTTCTCTTTCGTTTCTCAGACTATCACAAGTTAGTGTTAGGTGTTTCAGCGATTCTGTAGACGGAATCGCTATTTAGTTTTTTCCTTCTCTCTAGAATTTCTCCATTTTCTAAGATGTTCATGAAAACCGCATGAATATTAACCTCAAATACCAATTCGGAAACAACTTCAAATAGGTGTGCAGATCGTTCAATTTGCGTTGAATAGCCCAGTAGTCCTCGTAGCTTTTGTATTTCCAAAGATCTTCCTGTGTCTTGATTCAGGCTCTTGAATAAAGTTTTTTCTTTGTTTTATCTGGATTTCTCAATATGTCTTCCTCTGTCTCGTTTAGATCCTCCAGTATCAATCTGCAGGTATTTTGCCAATCTTTGAGAGTTCCCTCTGACTGATCTTTCAGTACTTTGTTAAGTAAATTAAATCCTCCAGTTGAGTTCTCCTCTAGCATTTAGGATAGAATTGAATGCTTCTCCAATATGCTATGACTTTCAGTGAGGGCAGGGCAAGTACTCTCCGGATTATCTGGACTGGTAATGATTTTGCCAGCTGTAAAACTGATTGCCATAATAACCCCTCCAAAACCGTCCATATCTCTGCTGGTAAGAGAAATTAAGTTTCTGCACCGTAGGTTAGTATACGGACAACCTTCATCCTGTAGAAGGATACCAAAGGCAGGAGAGTAAACCTACAAAATCTTTGTAGAATGATCTTTTCTTGTGACACCAGATATACAGTTTTTTTTCTCAATCCAATAGTTCTTGGGGCCTCGCACATGCTATTGTTGATGGATACTCCTAAATAGTTAAAGGAGTTCACTTCCAAGATTATTTGGCCTTTTAGATACCATCCAAACCTGGCTTTTTTGCTACTGTTGGTGCATGCACCAGCCTTACTACTCTTGAATTGGCTGTATTGATGGTAAGGTCGTTACAATCCACATATTTCTGGAGGGCTACTAGCTGGCGCTAAAGGCCTATCAGAGTCTGATCTATCAACACTATATCGTCTGCATACAGCAGTCTTCCAATAGGCATCATCTACGTCTGAAACAAAGAGATTAAAGAGTTTAAAGAGTTCTGGGGCCACAGAGCACCCTTGTTTCAGGCCCGTCCAGATGTTAATTTGGTCGCTCAGTAACCCTGTTTTGTCCAGCCTGATCTTTATGCCACTCATGTTTCCTGTTCCTTGTTCCTCAGCGCTCTGACTTTAAATATATTAATCAGGAAAATGTTAAGCTAAGTTCCTCTTCCTCTAACAAATCCTGATTGCCAGGGATCCCTTCGATCAAATGCGGAACAGCATGAGCTTAGTGCTTTCAACAAGATAGTTGCGAACACTTTACCGGCCACGTCCAACAAAGTTATTGGTCTGTAATTGTCAGGACTTGTTCTCAGGCCTTTCTTGAAAATCAGCACTATTACTGCTTCCTTCCATGAAGATGGAATTTTCCCAGCCACTATGATGTATTTGAATAGATGGTGCCGGGAGGTAGCCCAGTCTGGTATATTAAGTTTCAGTATGACGTTTGTTAGCCCATCTGGGCCGGGGGCTCTGGAGTTTTTTTTATTTCCTTAAAATGGTCTCAATTGTCTCACTATCTATGACCAATACCCCCTCCGCATTTGTCAGGGGTGGCTTTTTGTTACGATGATTTTGTTTTGGACCTTGCATATTGTTTTTAAATTCCGATCATACCGACAATTTTATTGGATTGGCCAGTAGGGCATCTTGTGGTGCATCCATGTCGCTTAAGGTTGCCCAAATTTCTGTTGTGTTCTTTGTTATTATTTTGAGCAACATCTGCTCTGAGTCCTGGTTTAGTATTGTCTTTTTATGTGTAAACAACCAGTTGTTGTATTTTTGTTTAAATTTATGGATCTACTTGTCGGTTTCTTCAGACTGATGTTTCTTTAGACCTGCAATGTTTTTCTTAAATGTTTTTCTTCCTTTGCTGTTATATCAAAGGCGTGTCGATGGGACATCTTCAATTTATTCACTCCATGGCCCTCATTACGACCCTGGCGGAAAGTGACTGACAGGACCGCCACTGCGTAAATAGCGTTTCCGCCATTGCACGATGGAGCAAAGTGCGGCTCATTCCGACCCATCGGGCACGAGCACCACGCCATGGCGGAAGTGCAAAGTCCGCGATGGCGGAAATGACCCCAAAACGGCCCACACCGCCGCCGTACGGCGCCCTTGGTGCAATACCGCCACCCATCTCAGCGGACACCGCAGTGAGCGCCAACCGGAAAGTACGGTGACCGTAAATATACGGAAACGGAAGTAAAAGCATGGTCCCGGAACGGGAAACATCACGCCGTACACCTATAAAACCACTAAATCCACACAACCATTAAAAATACTACCCTGAGACACATCCCAACCCGTCATCCACCCTAGTGAAACCAAGAAAAATGGGAAAAGTAGCGAAGAAAGCGTGCGACCGCAAGCGGCAGGTCCACTTCTCCCGTGAGGAACTCACCGTACTCACAGAGACCCTCCAGGAGAATGCAGCCGCCGTCTTCTCCACGCAAATGACCAGGACGGCACTTGCGAACAAGAAGGCCATATGGGCCCTGGTGGCACAGCGGGTAAGTGCGGTGGGGACCGCACCCCGCAACCCACAGCAATGCAGAAAGCGATGGGACGACCTGCGGATACGCGTCCGTAGCATACTGTCTGCCAACCGCAACATTGCCACAGCCACCGGGGGAGGATCGGAATCACCCATCAAGTTGACCCCCTGGGAAGAAATCTGTGCCTCCACCATAGGAATGGAGAGCATAGAGGGAGTCGGAGGGATGGAGAAAGGAGTGCAGACATCCGAAGAATCAGTTAGGTGGCCCAAATAAAACAATGCCAAAACCACAATGTCCAATCATGTGAAGTACCACGTGCCCACATAGTGCAACAGTAACACATGTCCAGGAGAACGTCCACATACATAGGCCTGATAGCACACTTCAAAACTCACATCAAATACATAAATAATTAAAAATCCTAAAAACACCCTCTACACGTGCAGCAGGCACACCCTAACTGCAGGCTGCCAAACAACTGCACCCTCACACCACACACAAATGAAACCACCTCCAAGGCCCCGACCCAAATCACCCTCAGGTACCACCCCAATGCATGTGATACATTGCCATTCCAATTCCGACAGACCCATCAATAACGCTCGCCCTCCTTTACTCCACCACAGGGTCCGATCCAAACGACGAGCTCCAGGACACCCCTACCAGCACACCTGCAAAGAGGGCCAAGACCAACGGCCAAAGACCCTCCACCTCAGCTGCACGCATCAAGACACGGCAGCAGCACAAATCAAGTGGCAGCACAGAGGAGGGAACTCCAACAGGCACCCCAGCAGCCAGCATGCCCACACCACCACCACCACAGGTCCCCCCAATGGATGCCACAGTAGGCACTGCTTCTGGTGGCAGCAGCACCATAGGTGACACTGCATTAATGGCAGCATGCTCCGACACAGAAAACGGGGATGTCGAAGTCAGATCCATCCATGACCTGTCCCAATCCCCCTGTCTGTTCCATCCCGTACACCATGAGGATACCACGCAGGGGCACCCACAAGACGACGACTGGCCATCCCCCACAAGCCCTGTGGCAGGGCAACATGAGGCGAACAGCCACTCTGTGACACCACCGCAAATGGCCATGGCCCAGCAGAGGCAACAGTCCCTCGACCAGTTAATCGTGCAACAGCAGCAACTGGCCACGCTCCTCAAGGACCATGCCGATGAATGTGGGGGCACTAAGGCAGACATAGAAACATCAACTGAGACACTTAGGGCAGAAATGGAGAGAAGTACAGAGACACTAAGGGCACAAATGGAGAGTAGCACCGAGTGCCTGAGAGTCCAAATGGAGAGTAGCACCGAGAGCCTGAGAGTCCAAATGGAGAGAAGCACCGAGAGCCTGAGGAGGGAACTGCATGCGACGTCCAAAGACGTATGTGCCGAACTTGCCAAAGTGCGCCGTGTGCTCACTGAGCTCTCACAAACCCTTAGGGACATGCATGGACGTGAGCAGGCAGAGACATCATCCGTTGCAAGTTCCGTCCAGGGCAGCCCCCAACGTAGATCTGGGAGGAACCTGCGCTCCACAGGCAGGGGTGCCCCTGATACCCGCAGAGGGGGCTTGCAATAGCGACTGCCCACTGACAATGAGCATCTCTGGACACTGGTGTTCGGGGGGGAGGTAGGAGGGTGGAGGGGGGGTGTTGGGCTCACTTGGGTGGCGGGTCGATAGGGTGTTTAACATGATATATCATATGCCATAAACAATGCACGATCAACCAATGAGATGTGTGGACATTGATCTTTGTGTACGAGGCCATTATAGGCGTACAGTCCATATTGTGCATGTACCATACACACACAGTGCCACGAGTCCCGTGTCCATGTATCAGCCACCAGGCGTGAGTGCTAGAAGCATGCATCTATGAGATGCTGACGAATGTCACGGCCCTCCTGTGCCTCGCAGACTCCTTGAGGTGCTGCCACATCCCCACCCTCATCATGACCATCTTCAGGTGCTTGCAGTTCTGCGTCAGGGGGCATGGGCACATTTCTACGTACGCACATGTTGTGTAGCATGACACATGCCATCACCATCTTCGCAACCTTCACATGGCGGTACAGGAGTGCCCCGCCAGACCTGCTGAGGCACCGGAAACGAGTCTTCAGTAGGCCGAATGCCTGTTCTATGACTACACGGGTACGTGAGTGGGCATGGTTGTAGTCCTCCTCATGCTGGTCCCGTGGGTTCCGGACTGGTGTGAGGAGCCATCTCTTCAGTGGATATCCGGCATCACCTGTATGTGGACGATAAACGAATCATGTGGAATGCCATTGCTACGTACGCACCCCCCCCCTTCCTGCCATGTCATTGCCGCATCACATACCCCACATCATCATGCATGAAATGAGACTCACCGAGTAGCCAGGATCTGTTCCCTGCGTGTCGCTCCATGTAGCGTGGTATTGTAGAGTTCCTCAAGATCATAGAATCATGGGTTGATCCAGGGAATCGGGCACAACAATGTGTAATGATCCTGTTGGAGTCACACACCATTTGTACATTCAGAGAATGAAATTGTTTCCGGTTGCGGTACTGGGCCTCCATGGCATGTGGGACGACCAATTCCACATGGGTGCAGTCGATGGCACCAATGCAACCCCGTATGCCGGCAAGTGCATGGAATCCCACTTTTGTGTTCGTAATTTCCTGCTCCGAGCGTGGTAGAGAGATGTAGTCGTCTGCGTGCTTCAGGAGGGCATCGAGCACTTGCAATAGTGTCCGTGAGAACAGTGGCTGTGAAATGCCATGCAACTGTCCGACTGTGTGCTGGTAAGTGCCTGTGGCCAGGAAGTGGAGTACAGACACCACCTTCAGTAGGGGTGGGATGGCGGTTGGGCTATCTATCATGCTGACAAGGTCAGCCTGTGTCATGTCCACAATGGCGGTTATGGTGTCCCGGTCCAAACGGTAGAGGGTGTGGATCTGCTCATCAGTGAGGTTGAACGGATGTGCTCGGAGGCGTGGGATTGCGGGCTGCCTGCGTGGTGGTAGTGGCTGTGCTGGTGGCCCTTGCTGGCCCTGCCTTGCCCTCCTCCTCCTCCTGCGTCTCCTCCGTGCGGCCGGTTGTAGTTGGTGTTCGTCTTCTTCTTGAAGTTGGAGTACCTGCAGTGCTATCAGGTCCCCCAGGGCCAACATAGCTAGTCCTGCCGGTAGCATTTCGGAGTGGTTGTGGGAGGAGACTGGGCGTGCAATTTATGTGTTTTCAGGCTGTATGGCCTCCACCTGTGGTGATTCATTCCACCTGTGCAAGCTGCTCTCCCCTTTGGGCGAGCACGTCCCGCACACAACGCTGCAATTCGACGAATAGCATCTTGCTATTACAATCATGTATTTGTACCCGATGGCAGTGTAACATTGGTTGATATGTTCATTCGGCTATGGTCCCATTGTTTCACATACTATCTTTGCAGTCGCGAACAGACTTGTGAAGGGTCAGTGGAACGTAGTACTCGAGTAAAGGTGGACCCTCATGCATCACTGCACCGAGGTTCAACGACGGGCGGGGCATCCCATTTGTGAGTGAAGGCAGTTGCCATTTTCACACACAGCCGCACTAGATGGATTAATTTGTGATTTCAAGCGGCCACAGATGCCTTTTCGACGTGATGTTGCAAATGAGGAATTCGAAGGGCGGCGCTTTCGGTTTTCAGCTAGCGGCGAGGAGATGCCCACAGGTCTGACTGCAAATATAACGTTCTATTGTTCAATGTCCTTGGGACAGGGGCCATGGCGAGGATGCAATGATTGATATGAATAGTTTGGGATGCGCAATGGCGAAGTGGACGATGAGGCCGGACGTTCCCAAATACATGTTACTTCACAACACTGGAATTACGGGCTGGGGCACAGTGGATTTTGCAGGCTGCATAACGCACAGACTCAATGGAAATTTCACATGTTATGTGAGTATGGAAACAGGCGTTCTCATTACGGGATGAGGGAATGATGAATGGATGCATGGACAGATGAATTGATACAGAGTTTGCCATGTACAGGGCTTCTTGGAATCTGTCCGCCTCCCCTGCGCTATGTGATGCAGGGCTGCCATAGTGGGACCATCGTCTATCTGGCCTTGTTGAGCCCTCCCTGTCTCGACGCGCCTTCAGACACTTGTGTCTATGCACGTTACCAATCCCATCTGATGGATTCTGTTTTAACAGACGCATGCACAGGTACACTCGTTTGTGATGGTGTTTTCACCTCGATATAGATAGTTATGATTCGCAAGTGGTTTTTGGGTGGTGATGATCCTTTGGAGTGGGCTAGCATGCATATGGCTGTGGATTTGGTGTGATCATTGAAGTGAGTAATACTAATGAAGTTCTGATGGCCATACTGTTCTTTTTCATTTCATTTGGTTGACAGGTATCTCCTCCCCTTTTGCCACTGCCATCTGTATGCCACTCCTGCAGATGGATTTTACTCCCGACACCTGCTGCTTCGTGTTCATCAGTGGAGCAGCATTATGATCTTATGGGACGATCGCCAATGGGCCACATGCCCTTACGCAGTACTAGTGGCTAGGAGCAACATTTCGGCCTTTCAGCTGGACTAGTGCCTCCCTATTGGGACGGCCCTGCGGTTCTAGGCGCTTCCATGTTGCCTTTTCGTACGAGAATGTAGCCCCTGTGTACCATGAAGGAACAGGGCGTCACACAAGAAGTAGCTGGTCATTTATTGCGGATGCAGCCCACAATGGTGAAATGTGTTTTGGAGTTCATGGCCTAATGGCTGTATGGGCTTGGTGAATTTGTTGTGCATTAAATTTCTATTCTGATATGGACCGTGTAGCGTTCTTCTTTGCAAGTGATGTGGCATATTCCTATTTGGGGAGCGATGTATTGTGAGGAGATCTGCATTGGGTTCCAGCTTCGGAGTATAGTTGCGTGGTACTGTGCTGGGCGCGTTTGCCTACGAAGCCCAGTGAGGTCAGGGATGAGGGCTGCCAATATGACTGTTTTAATGATGTCCTGCTCATGGGCGGGGGATTTGCTTTTGTGTAACAGATGCCGGTCAGCCAGGTGGATTGGTGGAATGATGTGATTTTCGGAATATTGCTGGTCACAGGTGCCTGTGTTTGCGTGCGTTTCTTGGTGGGAGACTGAGGTCATGTCCATTGGGATGGCTTCTGTATTCGTGCCATCTGTGCCCTGCAGCTCCCATTGGCCCCTCTTGAGATTCATTTGTTCGTTGGCAGGCATGGATGACTAGTACATTTCACTGGTTGCATTGTGTGACTTCATTGCACCTACGGGGAGTTGTACAATGTGGCCAGGGAGCGGTGTACAGGGACTCAGTGGTGCCGTTTACGGTTGGTTCGCGATGCCGTACTTCTCACCATGGCGGAATGGTACTTTCCGCCGTGCTTGATGGCGTTAGGTGCATGTCCGCTAGGGTCAGAATTCGCGTACCGTTGCGCCATGGTGGTAATTACGGTTTGGCATGGCGCGCGCGCGCGTACTTGGTGCAGTTAGCGTTGGCGTTCACTACGGTGTCGCTAATGGCATCGTACTTTGCGGTGACGTGTCATAGTCGCACCGAGCGCTATTCGATGGCGGTATTGCATTTCCGCCATCGTTTTTCGATTTCCGCCAGGGTCGTAATGAGGCCCCTGGTCTTATTTCAGTTTTATACTCCTTCAGTAACGGTACGTAATCAATTCTTTGGCCCACTGGATATTCAATGTTGCGATCAATTCTTTCATCTTAGTGTTAAGCACTTCTATTTTGTCAGGGAGTATTCCCACCTTGTTCCTTCCTGGGTTGACACTAATATCTGTGTCATATCTAGTCCCGTCATAACTACTGAACTTCCTGCTAGTCAGTCTGATGATGTAATGGTCGCTGGCGACTGTTCCTATTACTTCCAGTGTTTGAATTTTGCTACTCAAGTTTGATGAGGTGCATATATAATCCAAGATTTCTTCCTTATAAGTCCCCTCCAGGTTGGTTTGCCCAGAATGTCTCCCTGGGTCTTTCCTTTCAGGATGGGGCAGTTTCTTGATTTGATCATCTCACTCCACTTTATTACCCCGTTTTTCTTTTTCCGTGGCCGTCGTAAGGTCATGTTCTATTAGCTGGTTATTGCCATCTAAACATGTGCAATTTAGGTCGCCGGCTATTATCACAAAAGCATCTGGCCACTTCTCTTTCTGAACGACCATTAACCCAGCTATATCGTCTGGAAGAGTGTTATTTTCAGGGATTGCTGGGTTCCATTAGATGTTAAACAATATCAAAGTTCTTGAACGGTCTGCCTCAGTTTGTTCTATTTGTAGGACCACCATTTGGATATACAGCAACAGATTTTCTGTCTGCAATAAGAGCCAATAATTCAGTATGTTGTTGATAGCCATTAGCAGGCGAGACATAGATTTTCCCTTCTGGCCTTTTAGGACCGGATTAAGCAATACTCAGTATCCGTCTAGTAAAGGACTTTTCGTCAGCCGCGTTTCCTGCAGGCATAACACTTGGTAGTCGTCCTTTTGTAAGTCTCCCTCAGTGTATACGTGACCGAAGCCCCTAGGGTTCCAACTGACAAGTGTCCACAATTTTCCTGTGTCCTTCCTTGGGCATTATTGTTTCTTCATTTTGTCAACGAGCAGATTTGATAGCCACTCCCATTTATCTTCATCACCGTCAATTTCCCTACTTCGGTGTCTCCCTTTATTTGGAGCACTCTCATATCTGGTTGTCTCCTTTGACTTTGGTTAAACTGGGCCCTTTTCTCTCCCCTATCACACTCTCCTTCTACAGCATCCCTCAAGGCTGTATCCGATCACCATGGCTCTTCAACATCTAACTCGCCCCTCTTTTTTGCCTCACTGCCAGTGTTATGCAGGCAACACTCAGTTCTCTTTCAAGCTTCCCTCTACTACCTCCTCTTCCTCCTCTCTCATCCCTGTCTGTCTGACTGCTATTCAGGCATGGTGTGCTGCAAATGATTTCTACCTTAAGGCCTGTAAGACTGAGATACTTCTCATTGGAACCCCTGCTCCCTCCTTCCCTCCAACTCTCTTGCTGCCCTCTATGGGCTCCCCCTCACCCTCTTGTGAGCCAAAAAAGCCGGTGTCACCTTTGACTCCTCTCTCTTCTTCTCTCCTCACATTACAGACCTTGCCAAGAAGGCCCACTATCAGCTGCACCTCCTCAGAGGCATTTTCCCTTCTGTCACTTTCCCCCCAGAAAATCAATGTCTCCAAAGCTCTGGTCCTCTCTAAGGCTGGAGTACTGCAACAGCCTCTTCCTCAATATCCCTTTATCCTCCCTTTACCCCCTTCAATTAATCCAGAATAGGACTGCAAGACTTATCCTTGGCCTCAAGCCCAGGTACTGCATCTCTCCACAGGCTCCTGTTTCCTGCTAGGATCAAAATCAAGACCCTCTTCTTCAACAACAAGACTTTCTGGGGCCTCGGACCCCTGTTAGATCCAACTCTCTCTCCCTAAATGCCTTCCTGCTAGAGACTTTCAGTCTTCTAGTGCAAACTCTCTGCAGATCAGACGCTTCACTAAGCAGAGAGAGGGGTACATCCCTCTCCTCCGCGGGTACCTCCCTCTGGAATTGCCTCCCTGCCCCTCTCAGGCTTGAGCCGCATCTCCTTAAGTTCCGAAAAAGCTCCTCAAGACCCTGCTTTTCTCTTCTTCCTTCCCTCTCCCCCTTCCCTGCTAACACCCCTGTCTGCTGCAGTGACTGGCTGCCTAGTTACCTGTGAGTTCTACAGGACAACAGGCCCCCTCCCTTCCAATCCACACTCCTCGTGCTTAGCACTACCTGTACCCCTTGCAATTTCCTGGAACTTGCCCTCCTGGAATTCCCTTAGCACTAGCCCAGCCCTTTTTGCCCTCCCCCCTTCATGTGCACTCTGTCCTTTTTACCCTGCATTTCTCTTTCCACCTTAGCAATTCATGTTCACACAGACTGGCACTTCCCCCACCTTCTTTCTCCCTCGTATGTCTTGTTACTGCACTTGCATGATCCAAATATCATAAGGCTCAGTAGAATCGTTACTGTTATCTTTCTTCCCTGTCCCCCCCTTTTTTTGTCATGTGGTGCCTTCAAACACCATTTGTTGTATAGGCACCTAACAAATATCCAATAAATAAATAAAATAAATACATGCATATAAAAGACACTCACCACTAGAAATATGGAAATCTTTAAACATTGTAAGCTTTGACTGTCACAGGATTGTTAGGAAGAATCACATGCAGTACCCTTTGGGAACGCTACACACAATTAAGACTACAGGTGTAAGCACAATCTCACCTTTGGTATAAGTCTGTACTACACAGTTTTGTGGTAGCAGGGCTGAGCAGCCAGGTTTATCTCAAGAGGGATCTGAGCAGTACAAGGTGTTACTCAAAGGACTTGCAATCACAGTGGTTCAAACAAACACTTACTCAAGGTTTCTTGGTAAAACAATATTAATTTATTTACACAGTCATTTAGAAAACATTCAACTAGCAATATGCAGTTTTATATCACACTATAATACACTCCAGTAACAAACCAATACATTTCTGAACAAGTTAGGCTCCTCAGAAATGGGAGCAAAATGGCTCTTCAGTAACTTTAAATGGGAGTAAAAGACACAAGTTATAAGAATTAAACACAAATACTTTCTTAGGCAAAGAAAATAGTTTCAGTTCATTACAAGAGGCAGTTCAGTTCAATAGGCCTGGGCCAAAGTCAATGGATCAGTGTTTTGAATAGGATAGCAAAGTTCTGGTTGTAAACGGTTAAGTCTTTGCCAATGTTCTTAGAAGTAGTTTGCACGAAAAAGAGTTATATGTCAGATTAGGAGCAAACAAGACTCCAAAGTTGGGAAAGTTTCACAAACTTTCACCGCAGCAGAGAGGATTTCTCAACCGCGTTTGCACAGTAACTTGGTAATGAAGAAAAGCTGTAGCTGAGGCAATTGTTCCTGGCAGTCCCTACAGATCTCGCTGTTCCTGGGCCTCAGTCGTTGGGACAGAGGGAGGACGTCGGGAGGTTCCTGCACTTCACGTGGACAGATCCACAAGCTTGGAAAAACGTTGGTTTAAGGTGTGAGTGACTTAAAGTCTACAAGCTGGTATCCTTCTGACTGGTTATCCAGTTTTTAACAGCACTCTGAAGAAAATTCGACCATTATGGAGATGGTTTCCAGGTGGCTTGCGAGTTGGTTGTTCCCACCAGTTCAAGGGAAGAAGTCGTCCTTGGAGGGGCTTCTCTGTCGAGGGAGTTTCAGGCTATTCAGACCTGTAGCAGGGCTTCACCGGACAAACCAACGGTCCAGGAGTTGTAGCAGTCGTCTTCCTTCAGCTCGTCTTTGGTTCTTTCATTCCTTGTGGTCGACTCTGACTTCCAAGTCCCAGAGACCTGCCTTTTAAACAGTTTTCTCTCATTCATTCCAGTCTAGCTGTCACTCACCCAGCAGGGTAGCTGTCCTTGCCGGACAGCCAGCCAGCCAATCATGCCAAAGTGAATTCAGGTCTCCTAGGAGACTAAGCACAGGGAGTTTCAGGCACCTCCCTCATTTCCTGTCCACCCCAGACACTCTTCAGTAAAGAAGCCCTCCCAAGGCAAACAAACACAGGGACCAAACCTGGTTTGGCGCACAGAGACAAACACTAGAAGGACCTTTCCATAAAGAAATGGTGAAAAAAGTCCATTGGAACTTGGCTCAGACACCATCTCTAAAAACATGGCACCGGTGGATTTTAGCTACAGAGAATTTAAACGGGTCGTGGTTGGGAAAATCATGGTCATACCAATGCCACCAGCCATTCTGAGAGGAAAGGATAGCATTTGTGTGATACATGAGTTTTCTAGGCATAGGGAATACTGGGTATTCCCTCCAGCACTCTGCTGTAAGGCAGTGTATGCTGGGTATAGCAATTTAAAGAGACTAGCAAAGTCAATTTAACTTTACATTCCCTGGAAGAGAGTAGTCTGTCCCAGAGAAGGTATTCAAACATTGGGAAGTCTGAAAGACATCCCTGTGCCACTGCACTGAGGGTGCTGTGTGACACACAAGAAAAGATGATGCCTACGGAGTTGTCTAAATCTCCATATCCAAAGAACACAAAAATAAAACACACATCAAAATACATGAAAGAGTGGGAAAAAAGGCTCACACTCTTTGCAGGTAAAAATTAAAGTCCTAAAGATCCAGAAAAGTTTCTGGGGGTCTCAAAAGATAAGGGAAGTTAGCACATTTATGAGAATTCTCCCTAACAGGAATGTATCAATTTTCATTCAATTGTACATTTAGTCTCTGAGTGCCAACAGAACCTGAAGCTCTTTCGTGGAACCATTGGCTGTGGAGCAGCCATATCTTGCTCCAATATGTTTCCACAAGTGAAGTAAGCAACAATAATTGTAAACAGAAGCAAACATTCAGGACACAATTCTAACAAGGAGTGACACATTCAACAGGTTAAGTGTTGTGTAGGCATGGAGTAGGCAATTGCTAGCCACTATCTGGTCATAAAATGGCAACAGGTGGTATACGTGATCGCCAAAAGCATATTTAATAAATATACACAGTGCAAACCTCGCAGCTTTGTAAATGCTTGTTTTCAACAATACTCCAGTGAAACACTAGGTTAAGGTATTTGTATTAAGCCAATGGAACATATACAGCTCCAATTAAGCCATTAACTCCATTAACTCTCTGCAGACGTCTTAGAAATAACACTGTGAGGCCAATGGTTGATGTCAATGCTTCCTAGAACTATCTCAAAGAGATTGCTGCATGAGGTGGTTTGGGCAGGAAGGAGCAGATAGTGGGTTGGAAGTGGATTAGCATGACCATTAGCATTCAGTGAGCAGGGAAATAATGAAACAACACCCATAAACTGTGTATTCTTCCTTGCATGGCATCCTCTTCTAGCTGTTCTCCAATACAATGGTTTAGTTATTAACTGGCGCCTAAGGCCACCAAATAACCAGCATTTTAAAAATGCATTCTAAATTGCCTCCTGATGATATCAATTTCCGGCCCATGCTGTTTATTTTGATGCTTTATAGCGTCTCATTTTTTACACCAGAAACCTTTGAGTTTTGGATGGGAATTAGCCACAGGGATTAACATGACTAGGACAAGTCAGCGAGGGTGGAAATAACCAAACAACGCTTACATGCTTGGTGTACTTCATCATATTTCTCATAGGTGTACTCCAATACAAGTTTTGTTGCGTGCCTAAGTGCCACCTAATTGCCAAAACTAACATGTCATTCTAAATGAACCCAGGCATGATGTCAAGTTCTAGAACATATTATTTATTTTTCTGCTTAATTGTGTCTCATTTTTGGTACAGGGCAGTCTGACTCGCCTGCTGTCACTTAGCAATTCGGTCCCATGCTGCAATTAATTTCCTGCACTATTCCTCCTGTTGCTTCCAATAGAAGACAAATCGACTTAGCCTACACATCCATTTCCAGATTGACGTTAAGTAAGTGCCCTGAATCATTGGTATGCTATTTGATTGCCAGGATCCTTTCACACAAGCTTTCAAAATGGCAAATAATGGGAAGAATGAGGAGGAGGGTAGTCGAGGGAAGGCAGACAATGTCCTTGGAGATAATCAGACACTATCCAAGGAAAGGGGCTGAGAAGTTAAGACATGTTTTAGGTGAATACATTCGAGTGGCAGAAAGGCTGATGTCTTGGCCATTCTGTTTATTTTTTATCTTTTGACAGACAATGATTGAACAGTGACACATACGAACAGGATCCCTACAGCTTAACAACAGAATATTGGTTTGGGTGCATGGCCCAAAAGAAGTACAGAAGCCAAATAGAATTGGAGAATAATTCTGTGTTAGTTGTGCTCATGCTGTAGACAAGTGTGTGCATGTGTGTGGTGTGTGTGTGGTGTGTGTGTGTGTATCAATGCGTGCGTGTGTGTGATCCTCAGCACTGAGTTGAACAATTACACTATGGTAGCACAAGTGTGCTGAATTTCTGGCTCCATAGAACTTGTTTTATGCATGCATGTTCAGGTGCCAATCCTAGCAAGATGGTGAGTGGGTAATGCATTTTCCATGGAACAGTGTGCTATCTGCAGCTCACAGTTGTTTGCCGAAATATGAATATAAATCCAAAATGCTGAACTCAGTTCTCACTGGTCATTGGTCATTGTTTAGGATTGATACCTCAAAGCTCAACACCATTTGGCGGGTTGTGAATTGCACTTTGCCCTCCTTCACCTGCAAGAAGAAATGTTTCACAACCACAACCTCACTTATCATTACAAAGGAACATTTGTCAGCACTCCTTTATGGTATATCTGGGTCTGTTGTGATTCCTATAAATCTAACAAAGAAGTTAACAATTATATGTTGTCTTGCGTGAGCTTACTTTGAAATGGTCTCATCGAGTCACTCCACTCATTACAAATGATAGGAAACAACTTTGCTGCATTTCTTGAAAGCTACACTCTTTCACCGTTCAGATACTATAAGTATCAGTATCCACTTAGCGGCTTATTGTGTTCTAGAGTAATGTGTCTTATATAGTGCCCTAAAATTGTCCTCAATGTACGAAAAACGTGTGGGTGGTGTTAGCGGACAAGAAGGCAAAGCAAAGTAGGAGTATGTTAAGTACACTAGGGCTTATGGGTAATCTAATAAGAGGTGCAATGCTGTTATATTTTTATAGTGAGGAGGTAATGAGTGTTGAGCAATGTGGGAGAAGGGAAAGGGGTAGTGATATAATGCTTCCTGAGTCTTGTGTTTAAAGTCCTTCCTTGGTTTGAGAGATTGAAGGTCTAGTTCAGTGTCTTGTGGCAGGGTAAATCGCAACTGGATGGGTGTCCGAACAATGGTTGCATGTAGTAGCTCAAGTGAAAGGATGTAATCAAAACGTCCTAATGCCAAGTAGGATTTCCATTTGTAGGTTAACAAGCCTACATTATGAAGATAATGAATTGACAGATATTGTGCTTTTTTCAAATTAAGCTGTGAGGCGGGATGTAGGAATCTAGTTCTATAAAGTGGGAGGTAAAGCAGGTTGTTATCCAACATAGTATGTTGTGTGCGATGGGCTGGGCTCCTTGGGGATATGATATGATATGATATGATATGGTATTTGTAACGCGCCTATACACAAGTGTTTCAAGGCGCGACGAGGCAGGGAGGGAGGGAAACAAGGGGAAGACAGACAAACGATCCTACTAGGCCAGGTGTCATTCAGATCGCGCAAGTGCAGAGGTAAGGGGAAAAGGAGAAAGTGCAGGGGGAGGAGGTGCAGTACAAGGTAAGTAGCGTAATAAAATAATAAATAATAAATAAAAAGGGCCAGCTGGTGGCAAGTGCGAGGTAAGTGCAGAACAAGTGCTGAGAAGTGCTGGGAAGGGGGGCTGTAGGGATACAGTGACAGTCCCACAGTGCAGGGGGAGCTAGGGAGGCAGTGAAAGTGGAGAGTGGCTGGGCCCTGGACCGAGGTCGCTGAGAGTGGCCCAGATGCAGGTTTAGTGCAGAATTCAGTGGGGAGTTAAGCAGGTTTAGCAGGGGAGAGGGAGAGAGAAGGCAGAAGCGAAGAGGAAGGTTTTGAGGTACTTCCGGAACCGGAGATGGTTCTCCTCAAGTTTCAGGGAGGCAGGAAGGCTGTTCCAGAGGGAGGCCCCTGCTGCGGAGAGAGATCTACCCCCAGCTCGTTGCTTCGAGAAGCGGCTGACCATGAGGGAGTTGGAGACGGATGAGCGAAGGGCTCGTGAAGGAAGATATTTAGGAAGAGAGAGTTGAAGGTATTTAGGCCCCAGGCCCCAGAAGGCCTTGTGGACAATGCAGAGGGTTTTGAACTTAATCCTCGCAGCCACTGGGAGCCAGTGAAGAGATTTCAGTCCTGGAGAGATACGGTCCCTGGGCTTGAGGCCAAGGACAAGTCTCGCAGTTCTGTTCTGGATAAGTTGCAGAGGGCGGAGAGTGGAGGCAGGCAGATTAAGATAGAGGTTGTTACAGTAGTCAAGCCTTGAGAGAACCAGGGCTCGGGAGACAGTGAGCTTCTGGGGGAAGGAGAGGAAGGGAAGAATACCTCTGAGGAGGTGCAGCTGGTAGTGTGACTTCTTAGAGACGTCAGATATATGAGGAGAGAAGGAGAGTGTGGAGTCGAAGATGACCCCGAGGTTTTTAGCCTTGCAGGTAGGGGCGGGAAGGGGGCCAAGGGAGGCCGGCCAGAGAGCTGCAGGGAAGGAGGGAGTGGGTGTGCCGATGAGTAGAATCTCAGTCTTACTGGCGTTAAGGCAGAGGTCATTGGCAGCACACCATTCCTGGTTAGCAGACAGACAGTCGGAGATGAGGGAAGGAGAGGAGGAGGCCGAGGGTAGCCTGAAAATGAGCTGGGTATCGTCCGCATAGCACTGGAAGTGGGGGCAGAGAGCGGCGATGCGGTGGGCAAGGAGTGCCAGATACTGGTTGAAAAGCCAGGGAGAGAGGTTGGATCCCTGGGGGACACCACAGGTGGAGAAAAAGATGTCAGAGAGGAAGGAGCCCATTTGGACCTGGGAGGGTCGACCGGAAAGGAAAGAGGTCAGCCATGCCAGAGCCTGACCAGTGATACCCAGGTTATCACGGAGACGGTTGAGCAGGATGGCATGGTTGACAGTGTCAAAGGCAGAGGAGAGATCGAGCAGAATGAGAACACAGGGAGTGTTGGAATCGAGGTTAAGGAGCAGGTCCTCACGGATGTTCAGGAGAGCAGTTTCCGTGCTTCTGGCCGCTCTGAAGCCGGATTGATGGTCATGAAGATTACCAACAGATTCAGCATGGAGGTTAAGCTGGGAGATGGCCAGTTTCTCCAGGAGTTTGCCCAGGAAGGGAGTAATGGAGATTGGGCGATAGTTGGCCGGGCAGGAGGGGTCGGAAGAGGGTTTCTTGAGGAGGGGGTGCACAAGGGAGTGCTTGAGGGGGGATGGGAAGACTCCAGAGGCGAATGAGTGGTTGCAAAAGTCAGCCAGGGCAGGAGCCAGGGAGTCGATGTGGTCCTTGATGGTTTTGGAGGAACAGGGGTGAACCTGTTTAGACGAGGCTTTCATAGATCGGACTTGTCTGGAAACCTCATCAGCAGAAAAAGGTGGAAAAGCAGAGAAGGAGGGCGGAGGGGCTGCTGCAAGAGAGCAAGAGGAAGAGCCGGGAAGAGAGGGAGGGAGGAGAGCGGAGGAGAGCGAGGACAGGATGTCCTGAGTTTTTGAGATGAAGTGCGAGGCCAGTGCAGTGCAGAGGGCCTGGGAGGGGACAGGAGAGGTAGAGACTGCAGCAGGGTTGGCCAGCTCCTTGCAGATTTTAAAGAGTTTGGCCGAGTTGTTAGATGCCTCAGAGATGCGGGCTTGGATAAGGGCTCTCTTCTTGGTGAGAACGGAGAGCCGGTATTGCCTTTGGAGCAGGCGGCAGGCCAGTTTGTCAGAGGATGAACATGAAGCACGCCATTTCCTCTCTGCCACCCTGCACTTGCGTTTTAGGGTGACGAGATCCGAGTCATACCAGGAGTTACATTTGGCTTTGGGCTTCAGGCGGATTCTCATGACGGGGGCAAGGATATCGAGAGTATCAGATATAGAGGAATAGAGCATGGAGAGGGCTGTGTCAGGGTGGGAGTCAGCCGGGGGGGGAGGAGGGGACGAGAAGGTAGCAGCGAAAGCCTCAACTGACACTCGCTTCATGGGCCGGATGACCGAGAAGGTGGGTGGCAGTGAAGAGGGTGGCTTTGCCTGTGGGGTAGGGAGGGAGAGGTGGGAGGATAGGAGAAAGTGATCGCTCCAGGAGAGAGGAGTGGAGAGAGGGAGGGAGAGGGGAAGGTCAGAAGAGATCAGAGCATCAAGAGTGTGCCCTGCAGAGTGAGTAGGCCCAGACGGGAGAATAGAGAGTGAGAGAGAGTTGCAGAGTTTGCGAAAGAGACCAGTGGGGGGACAGGAGGCATCGAGGTGGATGTTGAAGTCACCGAGAAAGAGGAGTTGGGTGGTTGAGGACAGGAGTGAGGAGGAGAGGTCAGCCCACTCAGAGAGGAAGGAGGACATTTGACCAGGTGGCCGATAGATAGTAGCCACGGTAAGGGAATGGCTAGGAGAGAGAGAGAGTCGGCAGACAAGACATTCAAAAGAGGAGTAGGTCTGCGTAGGAATGACAGTGGCAGGAATCCACTCAGGGAAGATAAGGGCAACACCACCCCCAGAACGGTTGGGCCTGGGCACGGAGAGGATCTTGTAGCCGTCAGGTAGGAGTGTGTCGAAGCTGGTGGCAGAGCTGGCAGTGAACCAAGTCTCAGTGAGACCGAGGACGTCGAGGTCCAGTTCCTCAAGAAGGCGACAGATATCAGAGGAGTGCTTGATGGCAGAGCGAGAATTTAGAGTGGCAATGTGGAGAAGGTTGCCACCCTTGAAAAACTTCCGGGGAGGGGTACAGATCAGAGGTACGCCCTGCGGAGGTGTTAGAGAAGGAGTTGAAGAGGGAGCAAGAGAAGGGGCAGGGAGGGAGGGGAGAGGCAAGGTAGCCGAGGACAGAGGAGGGGGGACAGCGGGAGCGGAGAGGAAGTTGATGAGGCATGGGAAGCGTCTATCAAAGAGGTGAAGGTTGGCCTGAGGGCCTTGGACCAAGACGGTCCCGTTAGCATAGACATTAATGATGGCTTTAGAGGAGTGGAAAGGGGCCAAGAGGACATCCCAACGGGTGCCACCATTAATGGGAGAGGTGGAGAAAGGAGAGAGCACAGCGACCATGTGAGGGGTCCATAGGTCAGGTGAAGGCACGAAAAAGAGAATGTCAGTGAGAGTTTCCTTGGAGCAGGCGCTCGTGTAGGTGTCAGCGATAGGGAGGCCTGGGTTGGAGACCAGGATGTCCTTTTTAAACTTTTTCCTACCGGATTTAGTGAGGAGAGCAGGATAGTCAATGGAGAAGCAGTTAGAGTAGATAGGCGAGATAGAGAGCACCATGGAGAAGGAGGGGAAGCGGACGCCACGAGTATGCAGACAGGAAGTGAGTGGAGGGCACTAGTTTAACACAATGCAGAGCCAAACAGTAATGCGTAGTAGGTCAGGGCCACCTAAGTTTGAGAATCCTGCGAGGGGAGAAAAACACCCTAGTTTAACACAATGCAGAGCAAACAGTAATGCGTAGTAGGTCAGGGCCACCTAAGTTTGAGAATCCTGCGAGGGGAGAAAAAAACCCTAGTTTAACACAATGCAGAGCAAACAGTAATGCGTAGTAGGTCAGGGCCACCTAAGTTTGAGAATCCTGCGAGGGGAGAAAAACACCCTAGTTTAACACAATGCAGAGCAAACAGTAATGCGTAGTAGGTCAGGGCCACCTAAGTTTGAGAATCCTGCGAGGGGAGAAAAACACCCTAGTTTAACACAATACAGGGCAAACAGTAATGCGTAGTAGGTCAGGGCCACCTAAGTTTGAGAATCCTGCGAGGGGAGAAAAACACCCTAGTTTAACACAATGCAGGGCAAACAGTAATGCGTAGTAGGTCAGGGCCACCTAAGTTTGAGAATCCTGCGAGGGGAGAAAAACACCCTAGTTTAACACAATGCAGAGCAAACAGTAATGCGTAGTAGGTCAGGGCCACCTAAGTTTGAGAATCCTGCGAGGGGAGAAAAAGCACTCTAGTTTACCAAAAAATTGGAATAGGGGGGGCGAGGCATCATGCGGATGAGGTGAGCAAGGTGAGGAGGGGTGGGCCGGAGAGCGGAGGAGCTGGCGCCTGGCGTCCCCTGCGGACACCTGCAGACATACAGGGAGCCGCACTGTCGGAGTCGCCCTTGGCCTGGGGCCCTTAGCCGCGGGGGCTGCCGGGCAGAGGGCTGCCCAGGAGGGGGGAGGTTATAGGCAGAGGGAGAGGAAGGGGGGGGGGTGTGGGCGGGCAGGGAGGCGGGGAGGGAGGGGAAGACCAGGAAGTGGGAGGGGGGAGCAGAAGCAGGCCAAACACCGCGCTGGGAGCGCGTGGAAACAATTCACTTTCTTTTTCCTTTTCTTTTAAAGCACAAAGAACACAAAACTCACGGAGGCCCAGGCAGGGCTATCCAGGCCTGCTGATCCCCTCAGGCCACCGGCGACCGCTCTCCACGCTCAGCTGGAGAAAAGAAGCGAGCGTGGGGAACGGCCGTCGAGTAGGCCAGAGGGGAGGCAGGCACACAGCCAATCAGAGGGGGGGGTGGGCGGGCAGGGAGGCGGGGAGGGAGGGGAAGACCAGGAAGTGGGAGGGGGGAGCAGAAGCAGGCCAAACACCGCGCTGGGAGCGCGTGGAAACAATTCACTTTCTTTTTCCTTTTCTTTTAAAGCACAAAGAACACAAAACTCACGGAGGCCCAGGCAGGGCTATCCAGGCCTGCTGATCCCCTCAGGCCACCGGCGACCGCTCTCCACGCTCAGCTGGAGAAAAGAAGCGAGCGTGGGGAACGGCCGTCGAGTAGGGCAGAGGGGAGGCAGGCACACAGCCAATCAGAGGGGGGGGTGGGCGGACAGGGAGGCGGGGAGGGAGGGGAAGACCAGGAAGTGGGAGGGGGGAGCAGAAGCAGGCCAAACACCGCGCTGGGAGCGCGTGGAAACAATTCACTTTCTTTTTCCTTTTCTTTTAAAGCACAAAGAACACAAAACTCACGGAGGCCCAGGCAGGGCTATCCAGGCCTGCTGATCCCCTCAGGCCACCGGCGACCGCTCTCCACGCTCAGCTGGAGGAAAGAAGCGAGCGTGGGGAACGGCCGTCGAGTAGGCCAGAGGGGAGGCAGGCACACAGCCAATCAGAGGGGGGGGTGGGCGGGCAGGGAGGCGGGGAGGGAGAGGAAGACCAGGAAGTGGGAGGGGGGAGCAGAAGCAGGCCAAACACCGCGCTGGGAGCGCGTGGAAACAATTCACTTTCTTTTTCCTTTTCTTTTAAAGCACAAAGAACACAAAACTCACGGAGGCCCAGGCAGGGCTATCCAGGCCTGCTGATCCCCTCAGGCCACCGGCGACTGCTCTCCACGCTCAGCTGGAGGAAAGAAGCGAGCGTGGGGAACGGCCGTCGAGTAGGCCAGAGGGGAGGCAGGCACACAGCCAATCAGAGGGGGGGTGGGCGGGCAGGGAGGCGGGGAGGGAGAGGAAGACCAGGAAGTGGGAGGGGGGAGCAGAAGCAGGCCAAACACCGCGCTGGGAGCGCGTGGAAACAATTCACTTTCTTTTTCCTTTTCTTTTAAAGCACAAAGAACACAAAACTCACGGAGGCCCAGGCAGGGCTATCCAGGCCTGCTGATCCCCTCAGGCCACCGGCCACAAGTCATTACAAGTTAGCCAGTCTGGTAATAATGTGCCAGTAATAACGTTTACCGCCACTTTTACCTCCAGCTAACAGCTATGGGACTTCATGGAATGGGGACTTACCACCAGTGTCTGACCTCTTAATGTGCTGGTATTATCGGTATGTCAGGCGCCAGTAATGTTATTACTGTTTGCCAGTATCCAGATGGTAATACCTCAAGGATACCAGCAAACTCGTAATGACTTGTCCATGTATGAGGGGTGGTATATCCATGGCAGTTTCCATTTGATTAGCTCTTGTTTTTTTGCTGATGTCCAATTCGGATAAGCAGAAGAGCCATGCATTGAGCTGTTTCCTGAACATCAAGTGGTTCTTTCCAGGCAGAGAGGCTTAATTAGGATTTTCCCGAATTTAGTAGCCCAAATTAATAATGAGAATCCTCCCCGTAATCCATTGTTTCCTGTTTATAATAAACTCTGCTTTAATGTAAGATATTTTTTATTCACATCAGGGAAGTTACTGAATGTGATGTGACCGATGTCAAAGGTCTCACGATGTCATTTACTGTAATGTTATCAGAGTGCAAAGGGAATATGAAATTACCACTGCCAAACATGCCCAACTCTCACTCAGAAAACAGCTTTGAAAGGTTGAGAGCTGTGTTGAATAAATACAGAAGCATACTAATTAAACACAATTCTAATTCTATGCAATGATTCCCAGGTTTTGGCAAACTGAAAAATATAGAGTTTTTCAGTTCCACTTCATGTATAGTCATGTGTGTGGCACATACGTGGAGATGCTACAAGATGTTTAGACAGAAGGACTCATTACAGTTTCCCCGGTCCAGAGCAAATACCAGACTGAGAAAAACATTGCTGCAATTTGCTCCTTGCAGTCCTATGGGACCCCATGGATTGGGGAGTTACCGGCATTCTTGCTGCCCATAATATCCCGGTAATATCAGGATATCAGGTGCCGGGAATGCTAATTCCATGTTAGTGTCATCCCTTCAGAATTACCGGCAGAATACCACCAAACTCGGAATGAGGGCCAGCGTCTTCATCTCTCAGTATGAGAACTACACCTCCTTTGAACAAGACCGCTGCACCGCACTCAATCTCCAACAGTTGTTTCGCTCATCACAGGAACTGCTGCTGTTGATCATTCACATTGCAAGAACCCTAGAGTTAACTGCCAGTAATTAGAAATTGCTGAAGATACTTGATTGCAGACTTTTCAGTACTGAGATTTTCTTCAGAAAGGAACACAACGAAAACAACTGCTCGTTATGACTACCATTGTGTTCAATATTACCGATTGGGAACTTTCAGAATCAGGGCAAGTATTACACTCAGCCAATACATAGTCCGTCCATCTCATTGAATATTTGGTATGAGCGATTGAATTCTTTTTAAGCCTACATACTCTCTTGAGTATTTCCAGGGTGCATTTTGTTAAACATTGTACCCAAAGGTCCCAGTTGCTTTAGATCTGCAGTTGAACTAGGGAAGTAGGGGCAGGACTAAGCTTGGAGGAACTTTAAAACAATGATCTACAGGATTGTTTATTTTTTGGGTGCAATAGTCCAATACAACATGTGTAGGATCAGTTTTTGGTGCTGCTAAATCCCAGATTGAATTGGTGGAAGGGGTCCAGATCTCTCACCGTGATTCATAGGCCAATAAAGAGCCCCAATTCTCAGTTCAAGACAAAGATTATTTGTTTGGTTTGTTCAGCCATTCAAAGCTCTGCAATATCATGCACAAAGTTCAGGCATGTTTATTTTGAAACCATTCAGAATTTTATAATCTCCAAAAGAAATTGTTAATCTCTTAAAAGGTCCAGCTCATGGCCTAGTTATTTGTGGATTTTGCTAGGCTGTAGGCGAAAGGGTATACAGTGTCGGTTCAGCATCACGGGGTGTTTGCAGTGTTTCTAGGCAATAGGGGCACCAACAGTGAAAGAACTGTAACTGTGGTGGGTCAACCCCATTTTAAAGCCTGAAAGCAAACCTCCTCCACCTTACCAAGGACATCAATACAGGTACTGAAAAGGGGTGTCTGACTGCAGCAGCCACCCCCATGTACTATGATGCAAATATGTGTTTAGTATTGTTTGCAGTGCATTGTTTGTAATGTTTATGTGTTTTAGTGTTTGTATGTATGGGTTTATAATATGTACTGTAGTTATTGAGATGATTATGCAGGTAATTATTTAAGTTGGGGATGTGTTTGGTACTGGTTGGAAGTTAGATACATGAGATGGTTAGACAAGGATGTGTGCCAGGGGGTGACATGGCATGGGCAGGAAGGAAAAGAGGCAGCCTGCCAATGCCGTCTGGGTTGTGAGCCACCAACTGGGGTCATCCCCTGATGCCAGGCAGGGAGTAGGGCTCTGTTCCATCAGTTTCTCCCTAAGGGACACCATTGGCCCCTCTCGAGTAGCGTGGGGTGATGGGGCAAATCGCTCATAAGGAAAGCATGCCAGGCGAACAGTGAAGAAGGTTTTAGAGTGGGTAACTATTATTGTGCTGTGTTTTATGAATACGAAAGGGTCCCAGTTGGGTTCCCTTAAAAAATCCACTTTTGTGTCGGTGTGACATTCTGAATAATAAGTTAAGATACAATTTTTAGCCCATCTCATGGTTTAATGTCTTTTATATTGCAGGTTGTGCAGCGCCGCTCCCTGTCCAGCGGGTCTGTGGGTAGTCGAGTTCCTGTGTGGTCAGTGCCTGGCCTGAGGTGAGGAATGTGCACCCCCATGCCTGCACTGAAGGTAGAAAATGCAAGTGTAAGATAATGCCGAGTCGCCTTGTTATCAGGGTGATTCTGATTGTGAGGGCATTTTTGGTGTTTTGGTTTCTCAGTTTATTTTTGTTTCTCCCAGTTCTCGCTGTTAAGAAGCTGCATATGAAAAGGTGGGATGAGAAAAGGAAGAACGGTTTTTTTTTTCTTGCAGGAGCAGAAGGGGGTTCTCCATAATAAATCATTCAGGAAAACCTGATGATGTTCTTTGGTGCTGGTTCATAGGCCCAGGCGACACAGCCTCACTGGTCTTCTGAGTCTGTGGTGTAGGCTAATGAGGTATCAGGGTGCCCTTAGGATAAGGAGGACGAGAGGAGGATGGGCCATCTGAGATGACCCCCAGTACAAAGGCAACCGATGAAGGACATCTAGCGGAGGCTGCAATGAAGGCAGGGGCATTCTTGTAGATGCAAAGCCTGCTGGGGAGCTATAAGTCATGGCATTTGGAATGGGAGAGGATTGGCAGCTGGAGCAACCTCCCTGAAATATGAGGAGTATGGGAGGGATGTTTTCAAGGTGGGGGGCAATACTAAGGAGGAGGTTTTCTATACCCAGCAGAGAAAGGGTGCCAAGGTGCCCAGTTGCAGGTGCACTGCCCAAACAAGTATCATCGGAGAAAGTTCATCTAGCAGGGCAGCAGGACGTAATGGCCACATGCGACGAGGACTGTAGCAGTGCTGATCACTTTAGGTAAGTAGCTGAGATGTGGCACAAAACAGCACTAGCACACAGTAGTATATTTTGTTTTTAATAATACAGGCAATTGTTGCATTGTAGCTTTACTTTTTGCCAGAATTGTGGCACATAACATTATATTACTTGCATGCACTGCACCTCACAGAGAGGACACAGCATGATATTCTTTCATGTAGAAAATTGCCCCACGCCTGCAATCGGCCCGCAGCTCACTGCATGGCCCCATATTTACTACACTTGCATGGCACCACATCCCTGCATGCATCACACTTCATAGAAAACATACAGCACATTATGCATCATACCGGCCCACAATCAATCAAATGGCACTACAATTCTGGGTTACATGACAGTTGGATAGATGGCGCATAGCACGTACAGTCATACTTTCACCATCTGGCGCAGCACCACAAAGCCCATCACATTACATTTTGTTTCATGCTAAACATGTGCACCTTTTGTTTTGGGTATTTTTAGAACACCTAGTGTGGAACACACTGCGCTGAATTATTGTGTCTGGTGACTATAGGGATACACGGTACTATGAGCAATGGCATCACTATTTTCTAGTATGCCCCAGTTAGAGGTATTGAGCTGCTATTATAGTGTATTAGACCACAGTTGTTAGTTGGGTGCACTTGATTGAATTTCCTCCTCTCATGCAAGCAAGCTCAAGGGCAGGTGGGGAGGGGGATGCAATAGTTGCCAGCTTATTACTGCAAGGGAAGCATTTCTCAAAGGACAAAGGCTCTGTCCTAGACAGCAAATGCTGCCTCTTAAGATAGGGAACAGATACATAATATTTGTGAAGACCACAGTGATGGGTGGGATTAGTTCTCAGGCAACCACAATGTGAAATTGGCTGAATAATATGGAGACATTAGCAGAAATGATGGTCCAGGAGCAGTGCTGAGCAGTGGACCTGTCAAATGTTTCTAGAAGGCCATTAATTGCAGGGAGGTTTCTAGAAGATGGTGTAACAGGATTGGCAACATATATCGAGGCAGGGAGCTACATAGTGAGCAGGTGCACACGGGGGGAATGAACAGAGAAGCTGTGTGTCATGTTGGTTTGCTGCTCTTTGGTCTATCTCGGTGGGACGTAGTAGCCCGAGTTGTCTGAGGTAGAATAGGTAACATATACAATTAAAATGAAGTCCTTTATGAAACTGTTTCCCAAGATAGGATTGGTGTATTTTATGCTGACCAAGGGGTGGTGACATCATGATGGGTGTGTGGTGTTCTTTTTTGTCATGAAATGGTAACTTCCAGTAGTGCTTGAACAATGCATACTGTTGTTTTAGGGGACTGGTGAGGACCAGCCAATGATAATGTGAGGATGCTGTTTATGTTAAATTTGTATTTCAATATGCTAATATTTCACTGCATTAAAAAACATTATGTTTGCAAAGGTTTACACCTGCTTGATACTCTTTTGTAAACGTCTGGTTTACATTGTGTTTAAGCATGAGCAAACCATGTAGTTCTGCAACACCATTTGGACTGCATGTTCCACATACTTGTAAACCTTAAGTTTCCCACGATTTACAAAAAAGGAATTCTTTGCAAACTTAATGAACACGTAATGTGTGATGCATTCCTGAATATTTCATTTACAAAAGATGTTTATTTGTAAACATTTGTTAACTTAGAGTTCACCTCTATTTGTCAATTATAGTAAACATTTGGTTTATAGTTACTAACATTTGTAAACCATTGCAAACCTGGTGTATACCTCAAATGTGTTAATATGAGTAAACATTTGGTTTAAAACATTTACAATTGTTGGTAAACCCTTGCAAATAGTACTCCGTTCAGTATTGTGAGTAAACCTTTACTTTATTAAATAATACGGTTGTACACCCTGACAAAAACAATGTTCTAAAGGTTCTCTATTAATGGTTTCCTAATGAAACCTAGTAAGCATAGACCTGGAATCTACTGCAGTAGCTGGTATCAACTCTCCACAGTAACTTAGAAAAGCCACGTAAAAGTTGAAGAAAACAGCTTGTTTGTGTATCACAGGTAGACCGAAACAAAAAAATAGAAAATAAAGTTAGCCAACTATGTAGAGCCTCTCTGCCATGTGATTGTATGCCAACATTTCCCCGCATGCACGACATAAGATTGAGATCCATAAACAAACAAACACAAAACATTGTAAGCACTGATTTTCTCTAGTTACAATGTGCCCACTACATGAATTGTTGGTTCATCCTCCACTTATGTCGGCTTTACATGTGTTCTTTTCTTTTATTATCTACATTTACTTTCAAACACCATCAATGTCCTCATTGTGCCAGTACACAAACATAAACTATCACAGGGAAAATTAGTGCAATTAACATCTACATGTTTACAGCCATATGAAGCCAATAGGTTTGTGTGTTTAGAAGGTAAAGATGGTTATTGGCAAATACAACCAAAAAAGCACTAATGAAGCCAGATAAGGTTCCTACAGCATAGCAACCATAAAATAGAACTATAGGTGAAGCTAATCTACACTGTATGAGAAACCCACAATAAGAGCAAAACATTCTGAAATACAAGATTGTACATTTGGACATGCCCATCATATGCATGTCATAGCGTGCTAAAGTATTGGTTTTCACCTCAACCCTACTTTGTTACAGAGCACCACCTCTCAACTCCCCAAGGTTGCATCCAAATCACAATCATTCTTATCACAGACAGTATCCAGCATGATTTCATATCCTATGATTGCGGCAGGGAATCTATATAAAAGACAAGCAACTTATAACAGGGTCCATGCCTTCAAAACAGAGTAATGCCAATTACAATGGGCCTCATTACGACTCAGGCGGTAAGGGTTTTATGGCGGCGTAAACAGCGCCGACCCTTACCGCCTGAGTACGAGGTCCCTTAGCGCCATGGCGGACTTATCACCTGCTTTAGCAGGTGTTAAAATCCATGGCGCTAAGGGACCATGGAGTTAATTACGCCACCGTAATTTACGGTGGCGTAATTAACGCCTTCCCCACTCCCATTATGCCCTATGGGGCAAAATGGGAATGGGGAAGGGAAAATGGGAAAATGGGGATTTACCGCCCCGCCAAGGTTGGAATGGGGCGGTAAGTCCACCTACCACCATGGCGTAAACGTAGTTTACGCCATGGTGGTAAAGTCACGGCCCAGGCGGTAACTTACCGCCTGGGTCGTAATGAGGCCCAATGTGTGTGACTGTGGCCAACTAGTGGTACAAATTGAGCCTTTCAAGAATGGGATTGGACCATGTTGAATGTGGTCCTTAGAAATATAAAAACAAAGCTATTGGTATTTAGCCACATCTACTCTACTAATTCCCTGATGGAGGAACAACAACATGATCGCCTTAGCTTCTATGTCAGCGCACTGATTAATTTACTGAGTTCATTAAATGGTAATATTAACCATTTATTAATCAAAAACAACACTGGCAATGTTAACAGTTTGGGCTTTTGTGTAGGCATGGGAAAGACACTTGTTAGGCACTGCTATAGTGGTTTTAACTGGCCATCTAATAGCAGTGCCTGGCAAATGCCTAACATGTATATACAAGGCACAATGGTTTGATTTGCCAATGATTGTTTTTAACAGGACTTTAGTGAAGTACACGCATAGTGCCTATAAATCGAGTGGCTGGTGGAAGACCTGGTTCAAATATTTTTATTGCACCAGTAGGTGTTTACAGTCACAATTAAGTCATTAATTCTCAGAGGACTGCTTTAAAAAAAAACAATTGCAGTCACTTTGAGTGCAATGTTTGATGATAAGGCTTGATTAAAGCAAGCTCAAAGAATTCAAATGAGGATGTGTTTTGGGCGAGGAGGAGCCAGATTTGGTTAGGGATGGCGATAGAGATTAGCATGGCCATGGGCAGTCAATGGGTGGGCAAATAACCAAACGACACATTCAAACTGTGTCCCTCCTCATATGCCAATTCTCTCGATCTGTACTCTAATGCAATAGTTTCCGTTTATAGGTGGCTCGGCCACCTAATAGCTAAAACTAATAACTACAATTTCCATGTTCAGTTTTAAAGTGTTCAGAGTCTTCGATAGACCTTGCTGGAAGAATATTTCCTGTTTGAAAGCAACAGCATTTATGACATAAAAGGTATTGAAACAAAAAACAAGATAAGTTCCCTAGTCGGGAACTCACGTCCCCTGCACACTTTCACTGACTGGAAAACCAGACCAACAATTTGTTGCGTTTAAATTATAAATTTAGTAGTTACAAATGCTTTAGAAATGCAATAACTTAAAGAAATGTTCATTAACACAAACTCAGGTCACAAGAAACCATCTTCTTTTTATTCATTTTCATGATGTGGTAGTCAAAAGGGGCCCAACGCGTTTCGAGTATTACACACTCTTCATCAGGGGCAATACGCGATTTCTAAGAAAAAATATATATTTACATCCATATTAGTGGCGGGACAACCTTAGTGTAAACAAAATACATTACTGACTGTCATTTCATGATTACATCCTTTTTTCTAAAAGTAGACAAATTGTCTTTAAATAGAAGCATTTTAGCATAAGCTTAATTGTGAAGTCCTGATCCACATTTCTATACATATGGGTTTCAATAAATTTGAACCAATCTTTTTATAAATCAATGAGCAACAGAAAACTTTCTGTCTACGAATCCTGGTGTGCAGTAAATAGTACTAAAGAGAAAGAGAGAAACAAAGGATGCTAACCTTGTGATTGTTTTTGTCCTTACAAAAATATTATGGAGCTTGAAAGAAGTTGTCAAAGTGGAAAAGTCCAGTTTACAAACTCATCTGAATCATACTCCTGGTAAAAGCTTGGCTTCTGCTTCTAAAATCTCGATGAACCCGCTACCTGCAAGTAAGGCCAAGGTTATAACTCTAAACAAGAGAGGGGTCCACTAAATTGAGTAAGCCAAAGAATTTGTTCTTACTTAGAAGCACTGAGGATATTTCTCTATGGGAAAGTCCAGCAGGTGCCTTATCTCTAAGATTCGAGGTCCCAAAGCGCAGACACCTCGGTGTCAACACGAATTCTAAGGGATAAAAAGTAACAAAAGGGGGGATAAAGCTTAAGTTAGTCTAATGAAGTTCCTAAATAGGAAGGGTTTTATAACTATGCTAACCTCTCTGTATAGGGAGTATGGTCTCACCTGTGGCATGTACTCCAGTCCAAAGGAAAACAGGAACCATCACGCTTGACAGTACCCGTGCTAATCTTTGTGGCATCTTTTAAGGGGTGCATACTGATGACGTCATCACGCGCATGCACGTGTGGCGCATCATCTTCAAAAAAATGAGCGCTCGGGCTCTCATTAATAAGGAGCGCAATGTCATAGTCCATGTTGGAGTAAACTCAGTGTGAGTAAGGAAACTCACGAAAACGTGTGTTCAGTCTAAATCTGATATTTAGGAGGACGCGCTCGTTGTTTACATTGTGACGTCATCACGCGGCTCACGTGCATGACGTCACATGTAAACAACGGCCGGCCGAACGCGCACTAGAATGATATAAGCGGGCTGTCTATTTCATTATGCCAAAAAGGTAAAAAGAGCTCTAAGTTCCTTGCTGATATGTTCAGTGTTAATGTGTTGGTGAAATGGAGGCAACATGGAGATAGAAGTGGAAGGATGCACTTGCATTATTCAATCCTTACTCAGCGTGCTCGTAGAGGATTTAAAAATCTCACAATGACATAAAGCACTTCACATCACTGTCCTGATCCAGGTTCACATTCTCATGGATATATGATCCCCACAGTGGGATATGTTTTTAATCATCTACACATTCTTATGGATATATGATACCCCCAATGGGGTGTGTTTTGATCTTATACCCCATAATAGAGTCCAATACAAGACTCCACTTGACATGAGTTTTAAGCCATACATTTTATAGACAACCTGATACAACACATATACTCTATTTTTACTGGATATTTTGAACTGGATAGTAATAGTCCTGTCCTCAATTGGGTTCACATTCTTTCACAATGCTGTTGATCCATCATTGTCAATCAAACTCTAACACAGCATTCCTAATTTAACTCAGAGGGTTCTGAATATGTTTTTAAATTAATGGACCTAAATAATACTCTTCATTTAGGCCAAGTGGGTACATGGCATCAAGTTTGTGTATCCAGAAAAGCTCTCTCTGTGATAACAGTTTTGGTAGGTCTCCTCCCCTAGCTAGGGGATGTAAAACTTCCAGAATGGCAAATCTCATTTGTGAGACGTTATGGTTATTATTTCTAAAGTGACGAAATACTGGTGATTTTAGATTTTTTGTCCTGATTTGGGACTTGTGTTCCGTCCATCTGTCTTTTGCCCGTCGGCTAGTTTTACCTACATAGTATTTCCTACAAGGGCATCTGATGGTATAGATCACATTTTTCGATTCGCAAGTTGCGTAACTTCTTAATGGAATCTTTTTCCCATTGTTTGGATACCTAATGTGATCTCCTTTTATGATATTCGAGCAGTGCTGGCAGTTTAAACGGGGGAAGGTCCCTTGTTTTTGTTTAGTCAGTAATCTTTGAATAGATTTTTTTGGTCTCTCCGCTTTAATTAGAGTGTCACGTAAGTTTCTACCTCTTTTGTAGGCCAACATAGGAGGTGATGGAAAAAGACGATTAAGGTTGGGGTCTGATTTAATGAAGTCCCAGTTCTTGTTTATAATTTTCTTAATTTGGAAGCTTTGTCCAGAATACTTAAGTGTATAGATGAGATTAGATTTGGCTTGGCTTGAGTTGGTTGTTTTGTCAGCAGTGTCTCACGGGGATTGGTTTCTGTCCTTCGAATGGCTTGAGTAACAATTTCTGCTGGAAAACCTCTTTCTTGATATTTATTTCTCATAATTTCAAATTCAGTCTGTGGTCTTTCAGTGTTTGAAGTCATTCGTTTTGCTCTTAAAAGTTGACTATATGGAAGATTCTCCTTCAAATGTCTTGGGTAAAAACTGTTGAAATGTAGAGTATTGTTGACATCAGTAGGCTTTCTAAAAATGGATGTAATTAGCTCCATGTCCTTCCATTCTACTGAGACATCCAAAATGTTCACTACTGGTTTCCCAATTTCAATGGTAAATTTAATCCTCGGATTACAGTGATTAGTATATTGCCAGAATTCCATCAACTCTTGTTCAGAACCGTTCCAAATTCCAAAAATGTCATCTATGTATCTTATATAACAATGTATGTGATTCTTCCATTGTGGATGGTCTAGTACATGTGTCTTTTCAAAGTAAAACATAAAGATATTCGCGTATGAGAGGGCCACAGCTGAACCCATGGACATCCCTGAGACTTGCATGTAGTACTGATCATTAAACCTAAAATAATTGTTATACAGAATTAGGTTTATAAGTTCAATTGCAAAGGTCTTGTGGATAGAGATCTCTTCGTTATTTACAAGGAACCATTCCAAAGCAGTTATCCCCTCATTGTGCGGAATTGAAGTATATAGAGTGCTGACGTCCATGGAAAACAACAGCGGGTTCGGAAAATTGATGTCCAATGCTCTGATTGTCTGTAAAAAATGCGTTGTGTCTTTTAGGTACGTGGGGATTTTCTGCACCAAAGGTTGAAGGGCCCTATCAAGGTATACCGCTAGGGGTTGGACGATGCTGTCAGTTCCTGCGACAATCGGTCTAAATGGAGGGTCTCTAGAATCTTTATGTATCTTTGGTAATCCATAAAAAACTGGAATTATTGGATTGTTATTGATCAGGAACTCTTCAGTTTTATCTGATATCCAGTCATTTGCACTCGCTTTCTCCACCACTTGTTGAATGATCTGACGGATATTATTTGTAGGATCCATATCCAAAGGTAGATATGTATCTCTATCCTCAAGAAGTTTTAAACAGCCTATGTTGTATAAGCTGGTGTCCATTAGCCCAAGGGCTCCACCTTTATCTGCCTGCTTGATTGTTAGAGAGTTGTCTTCTGCTAGGTCTTTAATTATCTTGAATTGATGTCTACGGATGTTTTGTTTTCTTGGTGCTTCATATTTGATTCTTTTAAGATCTTTTGTGGTTTTTGCCATAAAAAGATTCACTAGAGGATTGTTGATCCGAGGATGAAAAGAACTTTTGTTTTTCATTACAAGATAATCATGCTCTTTTGGTGTTCCAGTTTGACCGAGATTGTCAAAAAAGATTTTTAACTCCATTTTCCGAATTAGTTTAAATAGGTTGATCTCTTCTTCAAACAAGGTAGTGGAGTTAGTTGGAATGAAGGAGGTGCCTAGACTTACAGGGTAATTCATAGAATTTCGCAGAAAAGTGTCGCAAGCGGCTGGCGCAGAGTGTCCGCGTGCGATTGACTGCGCCAGGCACGTGCGCTAAAACCGATTTCCGCGCACAGCGTATTCATGGATTTTAGGCTTCCAAACCAGCCGTGGTGCAGAGAATCGCAGCGACCCTGCAGCAGCGCCAGTAACGCCCCCAAGAACGCCCTCGCGCAAGGAAAAGCCATCAAAATCGCTAAATCATCACAAAAGGCTGCGCTAACCCTGGACCAGTTCACCGGGCTGGCAAACAGCAAACGCCAAGCGGGGAACGTGTATTGCAGGGGTGCGCGGGAAGTTCCACACGCGACTGGCCCCGTGCAAGCAGGGTACGTGTATTTCAGGGGTGCGCGGGAAGTTCCACACACGATTTCAGCAGGGTACGTGTATTTAAGGGGTGCGCGGGAAGTTCCACACACAATTTCAGCAGGGTACGTGTATTTCAGGGGTGCGCGTGAAGTTCCACACGCGATTTCAGCAGGGTACGTGCATTTCAGGGGTGCGCGGGAAGTTCCACACGCGAATGGGCCAGTGCGAGCAGGGTGCGTGTATTCCATGGGTGCGCGGGAAGTTCCACACGCGATTCCATCAGGGTACGTGTATTACAGGGGTGCGCGGGAAGTTCCACATGCGATTGTCCCAGTGCGAGCAGGGTACGTGTATTTCAGGGGTGCGCGGGAAGTTGCACACGCGATTGTCCCAGTGCGAGCAGGGTACGTGTATTTCAGGGGTGCGCGGGAAGTTGCACACGCGATTTCAGCAGGGAATGTGTATTTCAGGGGTTCTGGGGAGTACTACACGTGAATTGGCCGTGTGGGTCCTCCCAGGTGTACGCTCCACAACCTCCACGGCCCCTGCAGGCAGCCCACACCACGGGGGACTACCCTGCACCCCTGCTCATGTCCCACAGGCAGCCCATCCACCATGGGCATGCCCCCCAGCCAACCCACATGTCACCTTGCACTACTGATCAACAATGCATGTCTCCCACCACCCCCACCCCCCAGCACTGTGGAGCACCTGCCAGCAGGCCCCCACTCATGTCCAACTCATGTTTCCCACCACCCCCACCCCCCTGCACCGTGGGGCACCTGCCAGCAGGCCCCCACCCATGTCCAACTCATGTACCCCTGCACCCCCACCCCCCAGCATTGTGGGGCACCCTCCACCAGGCCCCCACTCATGTCTCCCACCACCCCCACCCCCCAGCAGTGCAGGGGCACCCTCCACCAGGTAACCACTCATGTCTACCACCACCCCCACCCCCCAGCAGTGCAGGGGCAGCCTCCACCAGGCCCCCACCCATGTCTCCCACCACCCCCACCCCCCAGCAGTGCAGGGGCACCCTCCACCAGGCCACCACTCATGTCTACCACCACCCCCACCCCCCTGCCACCATGGGCAGCCTCCACCAGGCCACCACCCATGTCTCCCACCACCCCCACCCCCCAGCAGTGCAGGGGCACCCTCCACCAGGCCCCCACTCATGTCTCCCACCACCCCAACCCCCCAGCAGTGCAGGGGCAGCCTCCACCCCCACCCCCCAGCAGTGCAGGGGCAGCCTCCACCAGGTCCCCACTCATGTCTCCCACCACCCCCACCCCCCTGCCACCATGGGCACCCTCCACCAGGCCCCCACCCATGTCTACCACCACCCCCACCCCCCAGCAGTGCAGGGGCAGCCTCCACCAGGCCCCCACTCATGTCTCCCACCACCCCCACCCCCCAGCAGTGCAGGGGCAGCCTCCACCAGGCCCCCACTCATGTCTACCACCACCCCCACCCCCCAGCAGTGCAGGGGCACCCTCCACCAGGCCCCCACTCATGTCTCCCACCAGCCCCACCCCCCTGCCACCATGGGCACCCTCCACCAGGCCCCCACCCATGTCTCCTACCACCCCCACCCCCCAGCAGTGCAGGGGCAGCCTCCACCAGGCCCCCACTCATGTCTCCCACCACCCCCACCCCCCTGCCACCATGGGCAGCCCCCACCAGGCCCCCACTCATGTCTCCCACCTCCCCCAGCCCCCAGCCACCAGGGGCAGCCTCCACCTGGCCCCCACTCATGTCTCCCACCACCCCCACCCCCCAGCAGTGCAGGGGCAGCCTCCACCAGGCCCCCACCCATGTCTCCCACCACCCCCACCCCCCAGCAGTGCAGGGGCAGCCTCCACCAGGCCCCCACTCATGTCTCCCACCACCCCCACCCCCCAGCCACCAGGGGCACCCTCCACCAGGCCCCCACTCATGTCTCCCACCACCCCCACCCCCCAGCAGTGCAGGGGCAGCCTCCACCAGGCCCCCACTCATGTCTCCCACCACCCCCACCCCCCTGCCACCATGGGCAGCCTCCACCAGGCCCCCACCCATGTCTCCCACCACCCCCACCCCCCAGCAGTGCAGGGGCACCCTCCACCAGGCCCCCACTCATGTCTCCCACCACCCCCACCCCCCTGCCACCATGGGCAGCCTCCACCAGGCCCCCACCCATGTCTCCCACCACCCCCACCCCCCAGCAGTGCAGGGGCACCCTCCACCAGGCCCCCACTCATGTCTCCCACCACCCCCACCCCCAGCAGTGCAGGGGCAGCCTCCACCAGGCCCCCACTCATGTCTCCCACCACCCCCACCCCCCAGCAGTGCAGGGGCAGCCTCCACCAGGCCCCCACTCATGTCTCCCACCACCCACACCCCCCTGCCACCATGGGCACCCTCCACCAGGCCCCCACCCATGTCTACCACCACCCCCACCCCCCAGCAGTGCAGGGGCAGCCTCCACCAGGCCCCCACTCATGTCTCCCACCACCCCCACCCCCCAGCAGTGCAGGGGCAGCCTCCACCAGGCCCCCACTCATGTCTACCACCACCCCCACCCCCCAGCAGTGCAGGGGCACCCTCCACCAGGCCCCTACTCATGTCTCCCACCACCCCCACCCCCCAGCAGTGCAGGGGCAGCCTCCACCAGGCCCCCACTCATGTCTCCCACCACCCCCACCCCCCGCCCACCATGGGCACCCTCCACCAGGCCCCCACCCATGTCTCCCACCACCCCCACCCCCCAGCAGTGCAGGGGCAGCCTCCACCAGGCCCCCACTCATGTCTCCCACCACTCCCACCCCCCAGCAGTGCAGGGGCAGCCTCCACCAGGCCCCCACTCATGTCTACCACCACCCCCACCACCCAGCAGTGCAGGGGCACCCTCCACCAGGCCCCCACTCATGTTTCCCACCACCCCCACCCCCCAGCAGTGCAGGAGCAGCCTCCACCAGGCCCCCACTCATGTCTACCACCACCCCCACCCCCCAGCAGTGCAGGGGCAACCTCCACCAGGCCCCCACTCATGTCCCCACCACCCCCACCCCCCAGCCACCAGGGGCACCCTCCACCAGGCCCCCACACATGTCTCCCACCACCCCCACCCCCCAGCCACCAGGGGCACCCTCCACCAGGCCCCCACTCATGTCTCCCACCACCCCCACCCCCCAGCAGTGCAGGGGCAGCCTCCACCAGGCCCCCACCCATGTCTCCCACCACCCCCACCCCCCAGCCACCAGGGGCACCCTCCACCAGGCCCCCACTCATGTCTCCCACCACCCCCACCCCCCAGCAGTGCAGGGGCACCCTCCACCAGGCCCCCACTCATGTCTCCCACCACCCCCTCCCCCCAGCCACCAGGGGCACCCTCCACCAGGCCCCCACTCATGTCTCCCACCACCCCCACCCCCCAGCAGTGCAGGGGCACCCTCCACCAGGCCCCCACTCATGTCTCCCACCACCCCCACCCCCCAGCAGTGCAGGGGCAGCCTCCACCAGGCCCCCACTCATGTCTACCACCACCCCCACCCCCCAGCAGTGCAGGGGCACCCTCCACCAGGCCCCCACTCATGTCCCCACCACCCCCACCCCCCAGCCACCAGGGGCACCCTCCACCAGGCCCCCACACATGTCTCCCACCACCCCCACCCCCCAGCCACCAGGGGCACCCTCCACCAGGCCCCCACTCATGTCTCCCACCACCCCCACCCCCCAGCAGTGCAGGGGAAGCCTCCACCAGGCCCCCACCCATGTCTCCCACCACCCCCACCCCCCAGCCACCAGGGGCACCCTCCACCAGGCCCCCACTCATGTCTCCCACCACCCCCACCCCCCAGCAGTGCAGGGGCACCCTCCACCAGGCCCCCACTCATGTCTCCCACCACCCCCACCCCCCAGCCACCAGGGGCACCCTCCACCAGGCCCCCACTCATGTCTCCCACCACCCCCACCCCCCAGCCACCAGGGGCACCCTCCACCAGGCCCCCACTCATGTCTCCCACCACCCCCACCCCCCAGCAGTGCAGGGGCAGCCTCCACCAGGCCCCCACTCATGTCTCCCACCACCCCCACCCCCCTGCCACCATGGGCAGCCCCCACCAGGCCCCCACTCATGTCTCCCACCACCCCCACCCCCCAGCCACCAGGGGCACCCTCCACCAGGCCCCCACTCATGTCTCCCACCACCCCCACCCCCCAGCAGTGCAGGGGCAGCCTCCACCAGGCCCCCACCCATGTCTACCACCACCCCCACCCCCCAGCAGTGCAGGGGCACCCTCCACCAGGCCCCCACTCATGTCTACCACCACCCCCACCCCCCTGCCACCATGGGCAGCCCCACCAGGCCCCCACTCATGTCTCCCACCACCCCCACCCCCCTGCCACCATGGGCAGCCCCCACCAGGCCCCCACTCATGTCTCCAACCACCCCCACCCCCCTGCCACCATGGGCACCCTCCACCAGGTCCTCACAATCCCCAATCATGTGCGTAATGGTCAGCCTCCACAGCCAAAAAGCCCTACCAAGTAACCCATTCACCCACATGGAAATGGAAATTACATGTTACACCCCCAATGTTCATGAAGCTAATGAACCCATGTCCGTCACACACAATGATTGCAATTGAATGGGAAAACACCCAACATGACATGCATGAAACCAATGAGATGATACCACACAGTGAAGTATGAAAACAAAATTGTATTGAAAAAAATAAAGAATGCTAAAGAAAGGAAACAAACTATAATGGGAATGAGAAAAAATAAGCTGCATGTCCGCATTAAAAAAAAACACTGCAAATCAGAATCCAAAAAAATGTCGTCCAAAGTCAAATGTAAAAAAATCTCTATGCAATAAAGAACTATGTCAAAAACTACCAAGGGTCCATGAAACCTACTAAAAAACCTAACAAAAAAATCAACTATATACAAAAAGTGGAGCAGTGTCCGTCGACTCCAAATCATAATAAGAAACAAAGGAAACCTAAAACTAAAGAACGCTGACGTGCAGGATTTTCACGTGCCAATTCACTCCATACCAAGCTGGCCACGCGTAAGCACACGGAAGACCACGCTCCTGCCCAGAAGGCCGAACTACTGCCCCCCAGAGCCCCGAGCACGCTCCCACCTGCCATCTGCTGCTGCCTGACTGCCTGCTGCCCACGTGCACTGCCATTTGCTGCCTGCACATCAGCCAGGGGTGCTGTTGCTGTGACCACCCCTGCTGGAACCGAAGACTCCCGACTGGAATTCCATTGCTCCACAGCCCAGCCCCAGGACCCAGTTGCCCACCCACTCCTGCCTCTGGGGTTGTCATGTCGGGGCAAACACCATCTGTGACCACTGGCAACCCCCGGCCAGAGAGGCAGAGGGGCACCAGCTTCAGTGCCACCGAAGTTGGTGTCCTGGTGGAGCAAGTCCTGGGGCAGTATGATGCCCTCTTCGGAAGTTCCCGCGCCGACAAGGAAGGACGGACTCGGATGTGGACTGACATCGTGACTGCCATCAACGCGGAGGGGGTGGCAGTCCGGGACTTACAACATGTCAGGAAGCGCTGGGAGGACTACAGGTCCAGGACCCTGAACAAGGCCTGGCGCCTCTTGAAGGCAGCGGATGCCAAGGGGCGCCGGGGCCACTTGTCGGAAGAACAGATGGGGGTCCTGGAACGCATATCCCCAGCGCTCCACGTCCAGGTCCTAGAGAAGCAGACCCGTCTAGAGTCGAGCGGTGAGTGTACATGCATCCTGATTGTGAGCAGTGCGTGTGGTGATTATTCGGTATTGTGCAGGTTGCACATCTGTTTGTATGGGGTCGAGTATGGGTGGGGGTGTACAGGGCCGTGGGGCTGACACATGCGAGGGCTGTAATGTGTGAGACATGGATGGTGCTTGTGTGTGTAGGCTTGCATGGCAAATGCAGTTGTGCGTGCACACATGTTTGGATGAATGTGTATGTAAGTAGACATGTCCGTGATGTCACGCATGTATGTTGTTTTCGGCTGCATGTATGAGCACTGTGTACATGTGCATGTGTGTGTAATTGACAAGGGTGCAACAGTGATGCAACATGGATGCATGTGACAGCGGTATGTGGAAGCCTGATTGGCAGATGTGACATGGATGCCCGTCTGAACAGTGCAACACTTGCCAGAGGTGTACACATGCATGCAAGTGTGGTGGTGTGTGTACATGTGTGGTGCACTTGCTGTGTTGCATGTGATGTCTGGCTCCCCTTTGGCTGCTGATGCTGTTGTATGTGTATGGATGGTGCTGGCAGTTGCGATATGGCTGTGGTATGGCTCATGTGTGCGAGTTGCAATGACATGTGTGTTGGGGATTGTGATGACATGTCTGAGGTTTGCCAATGCCACTCATGTGCAACTGTCATGTGTGTATGTGTCCATTGTACAGTGCCCTGATGCCTGTGTTTTGTTTCTCCCTGTCTGCAGCGTCAACTGATGAAGAGGGCGGAGAAGGTGCTGTGGAGCACAGCGGCGGGGATCCGACCGCCAGCCGGAGACGCAAGGCCCGGCTCCCCTCCCGTGTTGTCATCTCGTCGGGGAGTGAGGAGTCCGGTGCCGCGTCCCAGGCCGCAGCTGCCGGGGGGAGGTCCAAGAGGCAGAGGTTGCAGTTGGACTCCTCGGCAGCAGAAGGGGCAGCTGGGAACCCACAGGGCCCAACAGGGGAAGATGGCACGGAGTCATCCAGAGTGGTGGGGGGTTTGGTGGAGGAGGAGGCCGTGCAAGCACCAGAGACGGGGTCTGGAAGTGGGGATCCCACTGGTGCTAGTGGTGCAGTGCAGGACCAGGGACAGGAGGCAGCACAGGCCGCCGCGGAGGTGCCTGTGTGCAATCCTGTCCCCGATCCTGTCCCTGCATCATCTTGCACCAGCAGGGATGCCTACGTCCAGACCCGTTTTCAGGCAGGGGATGAGCTGACGTCAACTGGCCTTCCTCTGCCTGCGGACGTGGCCATCCAGGTCCGGGTTGAGCCTGTCCTGGCTGGTGTGGCGTTGCGTCAACGGGCCATTCGAGGTGACCTGCAGTCTTTTCATGGAGAGACTGCACGTCATCTCGAATGGCTCGTTGACCACGTCAGCCTGCTGGGACAGGTCACCCAGGCCGGATTCCTCCGTCTGATGGGGCTTGCTCCGACCCCCTCCTCAACTGGACCCCCTACGCGCCAGTCGTCCTCTGTGCCATCTTCCCACCCATCAGTCACCTGGGTGCCCTGTGGAGCTGCCTCTGACGGTGCGGCCAGGCTGGTGGAGGAGGCATCCCTGCCATAGTCGGGAGTCGGAGGTCCAGCAGGGGTGGCCACATCAACAACTGCACCCCAGCCGGCGGAGGATGTGCAGGCAGCAGGAGGCAGTGCACGGGCAGAGGCAGAGCAGCAGCAGCAACATGGTGGGAGACATGAAGGCTCGGGGCTTTCCACATCGGAGGGGCAGGCATCGGCCGGAGGGCAGGGGGACCCAGGACAGAGAGTGTCTTCCGTGTGGCAGCGGTTGGGCCACGCCATAGGTGCGGAGCGGCGGCGGGCGGAAGAGGCGCGGCTCACAATGGTCAGGGCGGAGAACTCCATGCGGAGGGCCCTGAGGTGGGCCGAGTGCCTCGAGGCAATCCGCAGGGGGTTGGAGGAGGACACGGCGTCGTCCCTGCGGACCCTCGGGCCATGGAACTGGACCGCCTCCGGGACATCGAACAGGAGTTCGATGATGCCCTGGCTCGGGACACCACAGAGTGAGCCGCTGGACTTGCCCGCCGCCTTTGTATATAGTTCTTTAGTTTTAGGTTTCCTTTGTTTCTTATTATGATTTGGAGTCGACGGACACTGTTCCACTTTTTGTATATAGTTGATTTTTTGTTAGGTTTTTTAGTAGGTTTCCTTTGTTCAGTTGGCCTCATGGACCCTTGGTAGTTTTTAACATAGTTCTTTATTGCATAGAGATTTTTTTACATTTGACTTTGGACGACATTTTTTTGGATTCTGATTTGCAGTGTTTTTTTTTAATGCGGACATGCAGCTTATTTTTTCTCATTCCCATTGTAGTTTGTTTCCTTTCTTTAGCATTCTTTATTTTTTTCAATACAATTTTGTTTTCATACTTCACTGTGTGGTATCATCTCATTGGTTTCATGCATGTCATGTTGGGTGTTTTCCCATTCAATTGCAACCATTGTGTATGACGGACATGGGTTCATTAGCTTCATGAACATTGGGGGTGTAACATGTAATTTCCATTTCCATGTGGGTGAATGGGTTACTTGGTAGGGCTTTTTGGCTGTGGAGGCTGACCATTACGCACATGATTGGGGATTGTGAGGACCTGGTGGAGGGTGCCCATGGGGGCAGGGGGGTGGGGGTGGTGGGAGACATGAGTGGGGGCCTGGTGGGGGCTGCCCATGGTGGCAGGGGGGTGGGGGTGGTGGGAGACATGAGTGGGGGCCTGGTGGGGGCTGCCCATGGTGGCAGGGGGGTGGGGGTGGTGGTAGACATGAGTGGGGGCCTGGTGGAGGGTGCCCCTGAACTGCTGGGGGGTGGGGGTGGTGGTAGACATGGGTGGGGGCCTGGTGGACGCTGCCCCTGCACTGCTGGGGGGTGGGGGTGGTGGGAGACATGAGTGGGGGCCTGGTGGAGGGTGCCCCTGGTGGCTGGGGGGTGGGGGTGGTGGGAGACATGAGTGGGGGCCTGGTGGAGGGTGCCCCTGCACTGCTGGGGGGTGGGGGTGGTGGGAGACATGAGTGGGGGCCTGGTGGGGGCTGCCCATGGTGGCAGGGGGGTGGGGGTGGTGGTAGACATGAGTGGGGGCCTGGTGGAGGGTGCAACTGCACTGCTGGGGGTGGGGGTGGTGGGAGACATGAGTGGGGGCCTGGTGGGTGCTGCCCATGGTGGCAGGGGGGTGGGGGTGGTGGGAGACATGAGTGGGGGCCTGGTGGAGGGTGCCCCTGGTGGCTGGGGGGTGGGGGTGGTGGGAGACATGAGTGGGGGCCTGGTGGAGGCTGTCCCTGCACTGCTGGGGGGTGGGGGTGGTGGGAGACATGGGTGGGGGCCTGGTGGAGGCTGCCCCTGCACTGCTGGGGGGTGGGGGTGGTGGGAGACATGAGTGGGGGCCTGGTGGAGGGTGCCCCTGGTGGCTGGGGGGTGGGGGGGTGGGAGACATGAGTGGGGGCCTGGTGGGGGCTGCCCATGGTGGCAGGGGGGTGGGGGTGGTGGTAGACATGAGTGGGGGCCTGTTGGAGGGTGCCCCTGCACTGCTGGGGGGTGGGGGTGGTGGGGGACATGAGTGGGGGCCTGGTGGAGGGTGCCCCTGGTGGCTGGGGGGTGGGGGTGTTGGGAGACATGGGTGGGGGCCTGGTGGAGGCTGCCCCTGCACTGCTGTGGGGTGGGGGTGGTGGGAGACATGAGTGGGGGCCTGGTGGAGGGTGCCCCTGGTGGCTGGGGTGTGGGGGTGGTGGGAGACATGAGTGGGGGCCTGGTGGAGGGTGCCCCTGGTGGCTGGGGGCTGGGGGTGGTGGGAGACATGGTTGGGGGCCTGGTGGGGGCTGCCCAAAGTGGCAGGGGGGTGGGGGTGGTGGGAGACATGAGTGGGGGCCTGGTGGAGGCTGCCCCTGCACTGCTGGGGGGTGGGGGTGGTGGGAGACATGAGTGGGGGCCTGGTGGAGGGTGCCCCTGGTGGCTGGGGGGTGGGGGTGGTGGGAGACATGAGTGGGGGCCTGGTGGAGGCTGCCCCTGCACTGCTGGGGGGTGGGGGTGGTGGGAGACATGAGTGGGGGCCTGGTGGGTGCTGCCCATGGTGGCAGGGGGGTGGGGGTGGTGGGAGACATGAGTGGGGGCCTGGTGGAGGGTGCCCCTGCACTGCTGGGGGATGGGGGTGGTGGGAGACATGGGTGGGGGCCTGGTGGAGGCTGCCCATGGTGGCAGGGGGGTGGGGGTGGTGGGAGACATGAGTGGGGGCCTGGTGGAGGCTGCCCCTGCACTGCTGGGAGGTGGGGGTGTTGGGAGACATGAGTGGGGGCCTGGTGGAGGCTGCCCCTGCACTGCTGGGGGGTGGGGGTGGTGGGAGACATGAGTGGGGGCCTGGTGGAGGCTGCCCCTGCACTGCTGGGGGGTGGGGGTGGTGGTAGACATGAGTGGGGGCCTGGTGGAGGGTGCCCCTGGTGGCTGGGGGTGGAGGGGGGTGGGAGACATGAGTGGGGGCCTGGTGGGGGCTGCCCATGGTGGCAGGGGGGTGGGGGTGGTGGGAGACATGAGTGGTGGCCTGGTGGTGGTTGCCCCTGGGTGGTGGGGGGTGGGGGTGGTGGGAGACATGCATTGTTGATCAGTAGTGCAAGGTGACATGTGGGTTGGCTGGGGGGCATGCCCATGGTGGATGGGCTGCCTGCAGGACATGAGCAGGGGTGCAGGGTAGTCCCCCGTGGTATGGGGTGCCTGCAGGGGCCGAGGAGGTTGTGGAGCGTACACCTGGGAGGACCCACACGGCCAATTCACGTGTGGTACTCCCTAGAACCCCTGAAATACACATACCCTGCTGAAATCGCGTGTGGAACTTCCCGCGCACCCCTGAAATACACGTACCCTGCTCGCACTGGGCCAATCGCGTGTGGAACTTCCCGCGCACCCCTGAAATACACGTACCCTGATGAAATCGCGTGTGGAACTTCCCGCGCACCCCTGAAATACACATACCCTGCTGAAATCGCGTGTGGAAATTCCCGCGCACCCCTGAAATACACGTACCCTGCTCGCACTGGGCCAATTGCGTGTGGAACTTCCCGCGCACCCCTGAAATACACGTAGCCTGATGAAATCGCGTGTGGAACTTCCCGCGCACCCCTGAAATACACATACCCTGCTGAAATCGCGTGTGGAACTTCCCGCGCACCCCTGAAATACACGTACCCTGCTTGCACGGGGCCAATCGCGTGTGGAACTTCCCGCGCACCCCTGAAATACACGTACCCTGCTTGCACGGGGCCAATCGCGTGTGGAACTTCCCACGCACCCCTGAAATACACGTACCCTGCTCGCACTGGGCCAATCGCGTGTGGAACTTCCCGCGCACCCCTGAAATACACGTACCCTGATGAAATCGCGTGTGGAACTTCCCGCGCACCCATGAAATACACTTACCCTGCTGAAATCGCGTGTGGAACTTCCCGCGCACACCTGTAATCCACGTACACGGGCAAATCGCGTGTGGAACTTCCCGCGCACCCCTGAAATCCACGTACCCGGCCAAATCGCGTGTGAGACTTCCCGCGCACCCCGGTATACACGCACACGTATTTTTTGTCAGCGGGTGTCCGTGTTTGTGGGTACCCCTTTGCACGTCATTTGTCCTGGAGGGCCACAGTATAGGACATTCATCATGGCAGTATATAGGTGCTATTTGTTGACGCACCTTTTGGCGCACATTTCTTACAGCCGCAGAGACGCTACCGCCTGCTTTCTTGTGGCGGTCGTGTTTGTGCCTGTGCGCTGGATTGAGCGTGCGCTTTTTTGCCCTATTCTATTCCATGAATATGTGTTGTAGGCGAGCGTGTGGGCGTTCCGCGCACTTGTGCCCTGCACTTCCCCCGTGACGCCCACGTTTTGGCAAGTTGTTCCCCATTCCGAGTGTTACGCCCGTGTTCCGCCTACTTTTGTTGCGTGTGCCGCGCTATGTGCGATTTCCGCTGTGGCCTGTGCGATTTTCGCTGTGACCAGGCGCACGCAGTTAGATGGCCTGTGCGCCAATGTGCGCCGCGCACTTTTTTATCGCACATCCGCTGGTTTTCTCGCGTACGGCCTTCCATGAATCGATGTGCGCTGATTTTCGTGTAATTTCCGCACTTGCACTGCGATTTTCGCTATTCCACTGCGATTCGGACGTTTTTGCCCACTTGCGCCGCGCTAATTATTCCATGAATCGGCCTCTTAATGTGTCTATCTGAGCTTTGGATAACTGTTTTGAAGAGATATTTATGATTAGTGTAGAGTTCACTTGTTCTTTTGCTTGGCTTTCTTTTTCCCTCTTCGGGCCTGTGTCTTCTAAAAAGGAGGAGGTGGGAGAGTCGATGGAATTGTTATCTCTGATGCTCTTGGTGTTAATGCCAGTGGGCCTGTTGGTGCTAAATTTTGTACTCTGCTGATGGGACTGGTGCTAGCTTGTTCTTCCTGTTCTCCACTAGTAACTTCACTGCTGTCAGTGTTGTTATTTGAAGATGGTTTCTTTGGTCCAGATGGTGTGTAGGGTTTAGGTCTATAGTTACCGTAGTATTCCTGCCACGTGTATACAATCTCTTTGGCGTAGTCAAGTGTGTCCCTTCGGAACTTTCGTATTTGTCTTTGCTCAATCTCTCGTTTGTAGTTCTCTAATTTAGAGTTGGTATCCTCTAGAATTTGATGCAATTCAGCAGCCGATTTGAGTTTCGTAAGCTGTGTGGAGACCTCTTCAATCTCTTGATTAATGGAGTGTAATGATGTTGCCAATTCTTCTATGGTTAATAATATCAAGTCCAAGGAGCACTTGTTCAGTATGTGTTCCCACCTTTTTACGAATTCTTTATTGTCTTTACACAATGTCGGGCGAAGATATACTCGAAGTCCTCTGGGTATTCTTTTAGATTTATAATATTGAGTAAGGGTCGTTGCATGAAGTTTTTGCGAAATTTCTCTCCGTATGAGACGTTCCAGTTTTTGAATGAGAATATCTGGACTTTCTCTATTAGTAGCTTCTGCACTCGTGTCTTTAATTAGTCCTAGGATCCTCTCGGCTTCCTCATCTGTAAATGCTAAAGTAGTGGCAGATTTGTCTGTCAGAGTATTGATTTTTGAAAATGACATTTCAAAGTGACAGGGTGCTAGTGTCCAATAAAGGTGTCAACCCCTTCCGGGGAAACAAAACATGAGAGAGAACAGCAGACACCAGAAGCACACCCTTATTTAATGTTTAGGTATGTTGATAAAAAAGGAAAGTCTTAATGGTATTAAGAATGTATTTAAGGTGCAGGGGAGAAGGATGCAACCTTGACACCTAGGTTGTGTTAAGTGCCACAAAAAACAAGATAAGTTCCCTAGTCGGGAACTCACGTCCCCTGCACACTTTCACTGACTGGAAAACCAGACCAACAATTAGTTGTGTTTAAATTATAAATTTAGTAGTTACAAATGCTTTAGAAATGCAATAACTTAAAGAAATGTTCATTAACACAAACTCAGGTCACAAGAAACCATCTTCTTTTTATTCATTTTCATGATGTGGTAGTCAAAAGGGGCCCAACGCGTTTCGAGTATTAAACACTCTTCATCAGGGGCAATAAGCGATTTCTAAGAAAAAATATATATTTACATCCATATTAGTGGCGGGTCAACCTTAGTGTAAACAAAATACATTACTGACTGTCATTTCATGATTACATCCTTTTTTCTAATAGTAGACATTGTCTTTAAATAGAAGCATTTTAGCATAAGCTTAATTGTGAAGTCCTGATCCACATTTCTATACATATGGGTTTCAATAAATTTGAACCAATCTTTTCATAAATCAATGAGCAACAGAAAACTTTCTGTCTACGAATTCTGGTGTGCAGTAAATAGTACTAAAGAGAAAGAGAAAAACAAAGGATGCTAACCTTGTGATTGTTTTTGTCCTTACGAAAATATTATGGAGCTTGAAAGAAGTTGTCAAAGTGGAAAAGTCCAGTTTACAAACTCCTCTGAATCATACTCCTGGTAAAAGCTTGGCTTCTGCTTCTAAAATCTCGAGGAACCCGCTACCTGCAAGTAAGGCCAAGGTTATAACTCTAAACAAGAGAGGGGTACACTAAATTGAGTAAGCTAAAGAATTTGTACTTACTTAGAAGCACTGAGGATATTTCTCTATGGGAAAGTCCAGCAGGTGCCTTATCTCTAAGATTCGAGGTCCCAAAGCGCAGACACCTCGGTGTCAACACGAATTCTAAGGGATAAAAAGTAACAAAAGGGGGGATAAAACTTAAGTTAGTCTAACGAAGTTCCTAAATAGGAAGGGTTTTATAACCATGCTAACCTTTCTCTATAGGGAGTATGGTCTCACCTGTAGCATGTACTCCAGTCCAAAGGAAAACGGGAACCATCACGCTTGACAGTACCCGTGCTAATCTTTGTGGCATCTTTTAAGGGGTGCATACTGATGACGTCATCACGCGCATGCACTTGTGACGCATCATCTTCAAAAAATAAGCGCTCGGGCTCTCATTAATAAGGAGTGCAATGTCATAGTCCATGTTGGAGTAAACTCAGTGTGAGTAAGGAAACTCACGAAAAAGTGTGTTCAGTCTAAATCTGAAATTTAGGAGGACGCGCTCGTTGTTTACATTGTGACGTCATCACGTGGCTCACGTGCATGACGTCACATGTAAACAACAGCCGGCCCAACGCGCACTAGAATGATATAAGAGGGCCGTCTATTTCATTATGCCAAAAAGGTAAAAAGAGCTCTAAGTTCCTTGCTGATATGTTCAGTGTTAATGTGGTGGTGAAATGGAGGCAACATGGAGATAGAAGTGGAAGAATGCACTTGCATTATTCAATCCTTACTCAACGTGCTCGTAGAGGATTTAAAAGTCTCACAATGACATAAAGCACTTCACATCACTGTCCTGATCCAGGTTCACATTCTCATGGATATATGATCCCCACAGTGGGATATGTTTTTAATCATCTACACATTCATATGGATATATGATACCCCCAATGGGGTGTGTTTCGATCTTATACCCCATAATAGAGTCCAATACAAGACTACACTTGACATGAGTTTTAAGACATACATTTTATAGACAACCTGATACAACTCATATACTCTATTTTTACTGGTTATTGAACTGGATAGTAATAGTCCTGTCCTCAATTGGGTTCACATTCTTTCACAATGCTGTTGATCCATCATTGTCAATCAAACTCTAACACAGCATTCCTAATTTAACTCAGAGGGTTCTGAATATGTTTTTAAATGAATGGACCTAAATAATACTCTTAATTTAGGCCAAGTGGGTACATGGCATCAAGTTTGTGCATCCCGAAAATCTCTCTCTGTGATAACAGTTTCGGTAGGTCTCCTCCCCTAGCTAGGGGATGTAAAACTTCCAGAATGGCAAATCTCATTTGTGAGATCTTATGGTTATTATCTCTAAAGTGACGAAATACTGGTGATTTTAGATTTTTGGTCCTGATTTAGGACTTGTGTTCCGTCCATCTGTCTTTTGCCCGTCGGCTAGTTTTACCTACATAGTATTTCCCACAAGGGCATCTGATGGTATAGATCACATTTTTCGATTCGCAAGTTGTGTAACTTCTTAATGGATTCTTTTTCCCATTGTTTGGATGCCTAATGTGATCTCCTTTTATGATATTCGAGCAGTGCTGGCAGTTTAAACAGGGGAAGGTCCCTTGTTTTTGTTTAGTCAGTAATCTTTGAGTAGATTTTTTTGGTCTCTCTGCTTTAATTAGAGTGTCACGTAAGTTTCTACCTCTTTTGTAGGCCAACATAGGAGGTGATGGAAAAAGACGATTAAGGTTGTGGTCTGATTTAATGAAGTCCCAGTTCTTGTTTATAATTTTCTTAATTTGGAAGCTTTGTCCAGAATACTTAAGTGTATAGATGAGATTAGATTTGGCTTGAGTTGGTTGTTTTGTCAGCAGTGTCTCACGGGGATTGGTTTCTGTCCTTCGAATGGCTTGAGTAACAATTTCTGCTGGAAAACCTCTTTCTTGGTATTTATTTCTCATAATTTCAAATTCAGTCTGTAGTCTTTTAGTGTTTGAAGTGATTCGTTTTGCTCTTAAAAGTTGACTATATGGAGGATTCTCCTTCAAATGTCTTGGGTGAAAACTGTTGAAATGTAGAGTATTGTTGACATCAGTAGGCTTTCTAAAAATGGATGTAATTTGCTCCATGTCCTTCCATTCTACTGAGACATCCAAAAAGTTCACTGCTGGTTTCCCAATTTCAATGGTAAATGTAATCCTCGGATTACAGTGATTAGTATATTGCCAGAATTCCATCAACTCTTGTTCAGAACCGTTCCAAATTCCAAAAATGTCATCTATGTATCTTATCCAACAATGTATGTGATTCTCACAAATGAGATTTGCCATTCTGGAAGTTTTACATCCCCTAGCTAGGGGAGGAGACCTACCGAAACTGTTATCACAGAGAGAGCTTTTCTGGATACACAGACTTGATGCCATGTACCCACTTGGCCTAAATGAAGAGTATTATTTAGGTCCACTCATTTAAAAACATATTCAGAACCCTCTGAGTTACATTAGGAATGCTGTGTTAGAGTTTGATTGACAATGATGGATCAACAGCATTGTGAAAGAATGTGAACCCAATTGAGGACAGGACTATTACTATCCAGTTCAATACCAGTAAAAATAGAGTATATGAGTTGTATCAGGTTGTCTATAAAATGTATGGCTTAAAACTCATGTCAAGTGGAGTCTTGTATTGGACTCTATTATGGGGTATAAGATCAAAACACACCCCATTGGGGGTATCATATATCCATAAGAATGTGTAGATGATTAAAAACATATCCCACTTTGGGGATCATATATCCATGAGAATGTAAACCTGGATCAGGACAGTGATGCAAGTGCTTTATGTCATTGTGAGACTTTTAAATCCTCTACGAGCACGTTGAGTAAGGATTGAACAATGCAAGTGCATCCTTCCACTTCTATCTCCATGTTGCCTCCATTTCACCACCACATTAACACTGAACATATCAGCAAGGAACTTAGAGCTCTTTTTACCTTTTTGGCATAATGAAATAGACAGCCCGCTTATATCATTCTAGTGCGCGTTCGGCCGGCCGTTGTTTACATGTGACGTCATGCACGTGAGCCGCGTGATGACGTCACAATGTAAACAACGAGCGCGTCCTCCTAAATATCAGATATAGACTGAACACACTTTTTCGTGAGTTTCCTTACTCACACTGAGTTTACTCCAACATGGACTATGACATTGCGCTCCTTATTAATGAGAGCCCGAGCGCTCATTTTTTTGAAGATGATGCATCACACGTGCATGCGCGTGATGACGTCATCAGTATGCACCCCTTAAAAGATGCCACAAAGATTAGCATGGGTACTGTCAAGCATGATGGTTCCCGTTTTCCTTTGGACTGGAGTACATGCTACAGGTGAGACCATACTCCCTATAGAGAAAGGTTAGCATAGTTATAAAACCCTTCCTATTTAGGAACTTCATTAGACTAACTTAAGTTTTATCCCCCCTTTTGTTACTTTTTATCCCTTAGAATTTGTGTTGACACCGAGGTGTCTGCGCTTTGGGACCTCGAATCTTAGAGATAAGGCACCTGCTGGACTTTCCCATAGAGAAATATCCTCAGTGCTTCTAAGTAAGTACAAATTCTTTGGCTTACTCAATTTAGTGGACCCCTCTCTTGTTTAGAGTTATAACCTTGGCCTTACTTGCAGGTAGCGGGTTCCTTGAGATTTTAGAAGCAGAAGCCGAGCTTTTACCAGGAGTATGTTTCAGATGAGTTTGCAAACTGGACTTTTCCACTTTGACAACTTCTTTCAAGCTCCATAATATTTTCGTAAGGACAAAAACAATCACAAGGTTAGCATCCTATGTTTCTCTCTTTCTCTTTAGTACTATTTACTGCACACCAGGATTCGTAGACAGAAAGTTTTCTGTTGCTCATTGATTTATAAAAAGATTGGTTCAAATTTATTGAAACCCATATGTATAGAAATGTGGATCAGGACTTCACAATTAAGCTTATGCTAAAATGCTTCTATTTAAAGACAATGTCTACTATTAGAAAAAAGGATGTAATCATGAAATGACAGTCAGTAATGTATTTTGTTTACACTAAGGTTGACACGCCACTAATATGGATGTAAATATATATTTTTTCTTAGAAATCGCTTATTGCCCCTGATGAAGAGTGTGTAATACTCGAAGCGCGTTGGGCCCCTTTCGACTACCACATCATGAAAATGAATAAAAAGGAGATGGTTTCTTGTGACCTGAGTTTGTGTAATGAACATTTCTTTAAGTTATTGCATTTCTAAAGCATTTGTAACTACTAAATTTATAATTTAAACGCAACAAATTGTTGGTCTGGTTTTCCAGTCAGTGAAAGTGTGCAGGGGACGTGAGTTCCCGACTAGGGAACTTATCTTGTTTTTTGTGGCACTTAACGCAACCTAGGTGTCAAGGTTGCATCCTTCTCCCCTGCACCTTAAATACATTCATAATACCATTAAGACTTTCCTTTTTTATCAACATACCTAAACATTAAATAAGGGTGTGCTTCTGGTGTCTGCTGTTCTCTCTCACATAAAAGGTATTGAAGGCAGAGATTTGTTAAATGGAATAGTTAAAAATGAACTCTACTAATTCTCCAGTTTATCGAGGCATGCCAGTTACTCATTTTAAAACACGTGTCCACAGCAATGTATTCCTCATCCCCACTTTGTAAGTTTGTTTTTTCTTCGGTAAGCCCTTGTTATGGCACTATGGGTCCCTTAGCCACTTTGTGAAGCACTGTATACCCCTTGTTAATGTATGTATAACATTAGCATGGTGTGGATGTCGCCATATAGCATGCATAACTCAAATTCTAAAACAGCAACACAGGACATTTAGTTCATTGTTGCTTACTGCTTAGGAAGGAAAGAAAGAACAAAAACAAGCATTAGCACAGAGTGGCAGACTGCTTATAGCGAGCGCCTCCCCCATGGGAGATTGTAAGAAAGTAGGAAAACTATTAGCAATGTGTTGCAGACCACTTAGAGCAAGCACCCCCACAGTGCCTCCGATTCAAAGAAAGGAATACAAGGAAAATGATGACCATTCGAAAAGTGTGCCAGACTGGTCAGAGACAGATATTCAATATGTAGTTCAAGGGAGTGGTGGCCAGAAAAGAGAATTTCAAACTGAAGGGGCGAGGGAGTTGCACAACTAGACCTAGCTTTAAATGGTGAGCTGATCTAAAAATGTTTACAAAACTTGGACACTGGTGCCGACTGCATCACTATGCCCAAATATGTATGCATTGTCGGACATTGAAGGTCCATGCATGATAAAGGCTGTTTATTATTTATTAACTCGCATGGGTGTGAAGTCTAAAAAAGTCTAACCCGTCAAACAAATTCAACATAGCCCATTCAGATCCAGAGGTTAAACAATCTTCAGTGAAAGATGTGCCTCTGATGCTAAGTTCAATAGTGTTTTTAATCAATTACCAATAAACCCATAACCGAATCAGAACAGCCAACCCAAAATAAAGACATTTTATTGATTACCACTCCTGGTAAGCATTAGAATCCATCACCAACATGTGCTGCGGTGTGGTGCTGCTTTTCCCTCTGACCTAATCAGATTAGCAGAAACCCAACTCATGCTTATAAAACTCAGCAGGTGAAAACCGTAATGTAAAACTACGTTTCATCTATTTCCAAATCTCCAATGTTACACTGGTATTTGTGTAGCTCTCTTATTTGCAAGCTGGAATGGCATAGAAGTAACTCTTGGAACACAGACTAGACTATCGGCATTCTGGCTTGTAATATAAGTAATTAGACTGGCTTCTACCTGTAATCACCTGCCATGAGTTTATGAGATTGTGGGTGTGAGTATGTTCCTACTCATAAAAACAATGATTTCATGATCAGTTTCTACCCAGGTGCAGCTCCTAGGTTTCTGGCATCACCTAGTTACATGAACTGTATTAGGAGAACTAGCTGCTAATACATGGCATGCCACAAATATTACTTTCATATGAAATCCAAACTATTGTCCATTATATATGCCTCATTGTAATGTGAATGTGATTGTATCGTTGTTTGATAATGTGTTTCTTCTTATTATGGTGTTATTGTTTTGTGGAAAGTTTATTTTAAACTATGATTGATATTCTTCAATGTACTTTTAAATGTCTTCTATGTGTCATAATGCACCTTTAAACACATTTCCAAAAACGGTTATTTTCACAAAGGTTAATTTGTATGTTACCAGTTTAAGATGGCTTGTCGCTCCTGGTAGCTGTTGGTATAAAGCCACCTAGGCTCTTTGAAGCTACAAGCATGATATAAGAAGTGCCCTGCAGTTTCACTTCCTTCACTCCATTTAAAGACAAAAATGAAAAGAGAAAGAAATGCCATTCTTGCCCATGGTGCCAGCATATGCCAAATTACCCAAATCTTTGCGCTTGTTTACTTTCCACAATGCAAAAACATGTTCTGCTGCTAAGACTGGACTATCTGGTGCAAATTCACTCCCCCATGACATAGGCACACAAAAATATCACCAGTTGCCAAGATAAACTATGTGCAAGGCTCAGGCCACACATTCTGTGGCTGTTCCCACATTGCTTTGTTCCTGGTGCCACACCATTCTTCAGCTTCATTGGCACAGTCTGGCCCAAATACCAAACAAGGACTCTTGTTACCAATGATGGCAGCAAAAAATAACCATAATGGTGTTTCAATGCCCGATTCGTGGGCAATCTGCAAGCCTCCAAATTCCCAGAAGGGCGTGTAGGTTTATTTCTCAGATTATACAACTATACCACTGATGAAAAAGTGAACAGAACAGAAAAAATAAAAAGGCACCAAGATTAAGAATTGTCAATCTTCTTACTTACAGTTCCTCCTCAAGAATGCGACTTCCTTCTAACAGGTATAACGCCACCCAACACAGCCCCAGTTTCTCCAACTTCACTTTGCTGTTCGCTATGTGCGCTTTGTAGGAGTACATGGGCTCCTCCTCCTTATTCAACAGTGACAGTCAACTTCCTCCAACATTCAACCAATCCCCAAACAGCAAACCCCACCTCTGCTCCAACTGCACTTTGCCATGCACTTCACGCATGTGAGTTACATGCACAATGTGAGAATCGCACAAGGGAGCCAATCTCTGCTATAACTGCACTTGGCCATGCACTACACACATCTGCACTATGTGCAATATGCAAGAATATATGTGGTCCAACTCTTTGTTTTCCAGCAACAAATGATTTACTCCCACAGGCAGCAGTGCGGAAAACCACACAAAGGAGCCAAACTCTGCTCCTACTGCACTTTGCAAATGTGTGAACCTGGTACATATTTTAAATACAGCGCTGTGCTGCAGTGACTTGGCACACCAGCTGTCAAATGGTTACCTGTCACCCCTAACCTGCTCTGTCCCACTGGAGAGCAGGTGTGGCAGATCAGGATACTGATCCAGTCCAGCACAGGTGTAAAATATGACCTGGAGTCTATGAAAGGGATCTCTGCTTAGCAGATCACCCTTTCTGAGATGGAATTACCCACACCATGTTATTAAGTCATAAATAAAAAAGAAACAGCACTTCTACTCCCTTGCCAGATCGATCACAGGTTTGCATTTCATTAGCCAGGGGTCTGCAGGAATAAGGGTTTCAAAGAGTAATGAAAGATGAAAAAGGCTAAATTAGATAATCCCATTCGACATAGCAGAAAGTGCTATATGAACTATTCATGTGTTAGTTCAAGCGACGTGTATTTGGTACCGCGTGATATCCAACAATGTTTTCTGACTTTTCCAAAGATTTGGGTAAATAAGGGAGGGCATGCTGCTGCCAACGGTCGCAGGGCCCTATAACATGCACTACTTCTCCACTAGGGCCTGACAAGACCTTCCTAATTAAGCGGGGCATGTTGACAATTGTTCCTATTTCCACAGTCCTTGCAATTGCAGCATTGGTGATAGGGAAATGGTTGAAACCATTCTTGGTGTGCTGGATAGGAGGTCTTGGGCAGTAATGGGAGGTAAGGCGGGAAATGGTGTGGGGGACGGTATGTCTATACAGCGAAAATGACCCACAAATATTCAAGCGTCATTACCTGTTTGGATCGTCGACCCATGAATATTTGTGTGGCACTTTTGGAAATGTTAGCCCAGTGTTAATGCCAAATCATGACACAGCTGTAAACTGGGTTACTGTGACATTGTGGAGAAGAAGAGACGACAATGGTACAGAACCATAATCAAGTTCATCCAGAATGCAGTCAAATGGCTGAGAGCAAGGAAACTGCAGCAATTGGCACATCACCTGACTGTACAAGCCCAGCACTTCCTTGATCAAAGGATCAGAATCCCCAAAGGCTTTTTCAATTAGTCTCCACTTTCTGTGCCATGAAAACGTGATGCAAAAAATCAATATGCCTTGTTTCTCCTCCAGTGGAGAAATCTTTCAACAAAGCCCCCTAATTAGAATTGGCTTCTGAATGTAGCGTTGGGGCCAAATCTTATGTTTGTGCGCTCCCTGGTGTGCCCAGCGTTTCCAAAGGGCAAACAATTTAGCAACATAAAGTGCCTTATTATCTATAAGCTAACAGCGATCCAAGATGCAAATATTGGACGCTGAGGATATACAGCAAGGTGTTCTAATTAGCACGATTTCAGTGCTCCACGTAGCCAAGGCTGACAAAGCCGGCACACAGGGGTCTGACCCGTAACCTGTTTTATGAGCCTGCCTGTTGGTGTTCATGTTATATATTTTGTCCATTCTAGCTAATTTTAATTAGCCATTTAAATATACTGTAACTGATGTTACACCTTTAACTGTTGATTCTATTCTATAACAGAAAAAAAAATTCTTGCAGGACAGTTTCACCACAAATGCTTCCCTCTCTTGCTCTGCAAGTCTCATTGCCACATTTCAGGCGCTGCCTCTCTCACATTCTCGCGTCCTCCCTCCTATAACACGCTCACATCATTATTGACTTCCGCATATCACAAGCACTTGTCCTCTTTTCACTCGTTCCGTCCTTGCATACAGCATCTCAAGCACTCTCAGTTTCTGAGTCTCCATATTACCCTATGTCTTGTGTTGACTGTCCCACTTGCTGTCTTTGCTGCCATCTCTTGTCATCCACCCGTCCAGTGATGGGCAACCGTTTATTTTCTATTGTGACAACCGATTGATAATCATTTGTAAAATATTTTGAAATGTAAAGCTTTGACAAAGAGTGAGGGATTTTTGATGCCGGAGATGTGGTTCGTTTGGTGGAAAATTATCTGTTTAAAAAAAAAAAAGCAATCCAATCTGAAGTGTTTTAAGCAAATTGTCTATTTCTTCATAACAAATATGTTTAGGTAATTGTTTTTTTTTTAAAAAAACGTGTGGCATGTGTTTTACCTTTGAAAACCAGCCCTAAATCATTGTGAGTTTTTGTAAACTAAATTAGATAATAATAACTAATAGTATAAAAGGCGTTTGAACCAGCAAGAATCTGCTCTGAAATCCTGTATATGTCCAAGCTATGTTTGCTTTCCTGTCGCACACTCGTTCATTTTCTTCCTTGAATCTTAGCACTGCAGAATGCACTCTCTCATTACATAAGACGTCTCCATGTCTGACACCCTCCTGAGCCAAAAAAGGTATCTAATCTAATGCTTCTTTTCAGGCACGAAATATGCAGGCCCCCATGGCTTGAAGAAAAGCAATATATTTTGCATCATTACTTTTTTAGGCAAACTGCACTGGGAGAGACAGAGAAAGTGTCTATGTTCAATGAGAAATTAAAGCAAAATCAAAAAAGAAAACAATGATCATGGAATATCTTATAAGACAGGCCGGTGATAGTTTGAGGAGTTGAATGAAAAGCCATGATAATTTACGAAGTAAGCATGTCAAAGGCGATGAACACGATGCAATCCGTGACCGAAGTTTGGAAACTTCTCAGTTGGGGACACTTTTCCAATCACTGTGTCAGAGGTGGTAGTCCATAGGAGCTGTTTGGGAGTATGGAAGGGGATCCTTGCCACCAGTCCACTAGAAAGGCCGTCCATTTGGGAGGCGATTGGAGGTGGGACGACTTGAATGAAAAATGATCATTGGTTGTTGGCATGCCGAACTAGATGACTGAGCAGAGAAGGTGGCTGAGTGAGTTGAGGGCAATCATTTTCAGCGCGTTTCTGCAGAAGCAGCAGCCACAATTCATTATGTGTGCAAGGCATTTTTAGAAAATGCACATAATCATTGCCAGCTCCCCAGATTGCCAAAGTTAAGTACTCTTTTTACAGCTAGGAAGGTTTAGTGGGGGAACCAACATGGAATCTAGAGCTGTAGTGTCATTCTCTGAATAATTAGAGATGTGGATGAGAGGAATGAAGGTGAGAAACGATCTTACAGGTATTGGGGTGGTTATAGATTAAGTGAATAACAGTGCTGGGCATGGAGCATGCAGTCTGTGGACACACCCACTCTGGGGGTTCGTGCAGTCTGAGTGATTGGAATGATGGGTCCGCTGCTAGATTTAAAGCCCTGACTGGCAAGTAATAGGTTGGTGATCATTGTGTAAAAAAGTGCTAAAATAACACTCTTTTATAGAGATGACTTGAAACTTGCCCACATCTCACGATGAAACAACATATACATCTCTATAGTAACATGTTCATCAAAAAGAATATGATGGTAGATTTGTTTTTCCTATCATGAATGAACATCTGTGAATACCATCATGCAAAGTAATGTGGATCTAAAATAATAAAATCTGGATTTTACAATGGTAATTACAGTCAAGAATGAAGGATACACAGTGCAAGAAAATACATGGGGATCGGGACATACACTTTTCACAGCCTGATATCCCGAGCCGCCAGGATATCAGGTGGCGGAAACGGTAATGAGGCCTATTGTCTATATGTTTCTTCAATGCTATTCTCTCTCCAAATTTCAAGTTTTCTTGAAAGTGCTTTTTCTTTTTGTTATTCTAAAAGTCTTCAAGCTCCCTAGTTACTAAGGAGAAAAAGGTGTCAATTAGGTTGCTTCTGAACTAGGTGAAATTATTGGGACAAGGTATATCCCCATCAATGTCCCAATGGGTGAGCAATGTTTCATCTTCCATTTCATGTCCTTCTTCAAGGGAAATTAACACTCGTGTATGCTCCAATTCGCTAATGTTTATGTATGATAGTATATCTTCTTCTCCCTGGTTTGTGAGTATCATATATTGCATTTTTGTTGTTAAACTATTTTCCTGGTGAATTTGTTGACATCTATGTATGTGTCAGTGAGATTGACAGCTTCTAAGGGTAAGTCAACCCTTGTTTAATATGGATCTTTCGTGATTGTCTAAATTGCAATCTCATAAATTCATGATTAAATCTACAGTTTGTATGTCTGTCTTTTGCCGTGTCCGATTCCTGGACCTGGTAGTGTTGTTGTCTTCTCTTTCTTTTGCGTGTGTTCTTTCCTTTTCCTCTCTTACCTCTGGTGTGGTTGTCTGAGTAACATCCTCTTAATAGTGTTATGCTAACAATGACAAACCAGAAAAATAAAAGTAAAGCCTTAGTGCTACAACAAAGAAAAAAAGCGGGGTTATGCCTTGTGTTTGCATCCGAGCAAGCAAGACATGAAAAACATAATATTACTTGTATTCGACAGTTTGTCAGCAAACTCTGTGAGCATGTACAAAATGCAGTGATTTTAGTTTAAAGGGCAAGCATGATTCCACTCATATTCTTTGATTTCAATGTATTGGACTGACACGGATCCATTCAAAAACATTTTTTTTTCTCTCCGAAAGTCACAGTAATATTGCAATCCAACTTCGTGTCCTTGTGTGTGCAAACATAAGAAAAAGAAACATACTTCTACATACCTTTATGACTGGATGGTATGGAGGCTGCCTGCAGCTCATGATAAATCACCTTGAATGTAGAAAAGAATAAGGGGCATGCGGATGTGTGCAGTATTACGCCTGAAAAAGCTTCTGCGTGGGATGACTATGATTGGTTTCCTGCTGGTACAACAATGTGTATTTTTCATGTAGGTTGCTTGCTGGGCTGAAAGACCTGTGAAATACACTAGATGGTTTAAACGCCACATTGCTTACAACTATCACTCAATGATGTGAATAGGATTTTGTATCTATGTATATTACATGCTAGTTGAATGAGGAACCCACCAACGTATATATGGTGTAGGGACAAAGGAAGAAGTAATGTGTCACGAGCTTGAGAATGTTTTTTAATTTTTGACAGAAATAGTATTCTTCCTTGCTACAATTCTAATGTAATGAGGACGATCAACCTCTGGAGACGGGCAACATTTTCAGGCCGATTCATGGAATTAATGTGCGCCGAAAATCGCAGCGCAAGCGTGCGAAAGGGTGCGAATCGCAGCGCAAGCGTGCGAAAGCCGCGCACATTGATTCATGGAAGTCCATGCGTGTGTAAATCCTGGGATGTGTGCTAAAATCGTGTGTGACACACGCGGGCACACACGTCATCTAACGGCGTGCGCTATGCGCACATAGCGCGGTGCACACAACAAAAGTGGGCGTAACACGGGGCGTAACATGCGGAATGGGGAACAACGCATGAACATGTGGGCGTTACGGGGAAGTACAGGAGGTAAATGCGCGGAACACCCACACGCGCGCCTACAACGCGTATTCATGGAATCGAACAGGGGAAACGCATGGGCAAAAAATGATGCGCTAATCTGGAGGAAGCAGGCATACGCAGCCCCGTGAAGCATAAAAGTGTGCGCAAACAACAAACAAGCTCAGGCGCTACGATGAATATACCATTCCTCACAGCAGTGGTCGTGGGACACCGCAGGGGGAGGAGGATAGCCAGGCCCAGAATTTTTACACCCAGGACCAGCCTTTTTGGGATGCCTGATGACCAGGTGTATGGGAGGTACAGGTTCCCACCACATATAATACTCGACCTGGTGAGTGAGTGGGAGGATGACCTCACATCACCCACCCTGTGCTCCCAAGCACTGAGCCCCTTGGAAAAGGTGCTCAATGTACTGCACTTCTTGGACACTGGTTCATTTCAGAGGACAAGTGCCATAGTGGGGGGGGCTAGGTTTGTCACAGGCCACACAGTCACGCTGCCTACACAAGGTGTTGGCCATCATGACTGCATGCTCTTCAGTCCGCAGGCTCATATACATGCCCAGAACACCAGCAGAAAGGCAGGCTGCCATCCAGGACTTTTACGGGGTGGCACACTTCCCCAAAGTGCTAGGTGCCATTGATTGCATCTATGTGGCTCTATGTCCTCCCAGGGCAATGGAGCACATCTATAGAAACCGCAAGCACTGGCATTCCATCAACGTGCAGGTAGTATGTGATGCCAAGGGAATCATCACCTCAGTATATGCCAACTATCCAGGGTCCACCCATGACAGTTTCATTTTCAGAATGTCACCCCTAAACCGGGACCTAGAAGCTGGGCGGCATGGCGATACATGGTTGCTTGGTGAGTATAAATGCCTCTTCACATGCATGCATGTCAGATACTGAGTAACCCCACTAAAGATACCCATCATCACCTCCCCAGGGGACAGTGCCTACCCTCTGAGCACCCACATGATGACGCCAATTCGGAACCCCACCACACCACCCGAGGTAAGATACAACACAGCCCATATTGCAACCTGGGGCATAGTGGAGCGCACATTCGGAGTGCTCAAGTCATGCTTTTGCTCCCTTGACCGCTCTGGTGGGCAGCTGCTATATGCGCCCCCAGTAGTGTGCAGGATCATATTGGCAGCATGTGTCCTGCACAATGTTGCAACCCGCCGGGGTCTGCCGGTGGACATGGTGGTGCCCCCACATCCCCAACCACATGCACGGCTGCTGCTCATGGGAGGGGAAAGGGCACATGGTGAGGCAGCCCATACGCAGCTGGTGGCTAATTACTTCACCTAAAATCACACCCCTGTGGAGTGCACACAGCCCTGGCACATACCAGCTGACAATCAATGATGATGACATAAGGGACAGTCAACTTTCACAACCATACCAGCCTGGGATTGGTCACCAGGAAGTGTTACATTGTGTGCATCCCTACCTACTGAAAGACAACCAATGCTGTGACACACATTAATGCTGCATGAATGACTACCCCTTGCAAAATACAACATGAAAATAGTGCCATGTCACCGAAACCCCTCCCCATCTCAGCTACCCAACCCACCATGGCATGTCATGCAATGTGAAAGCAACCAAATGAATGCACAACACATGACACAAGTGTCACAAAGTGCACTGTCCCAAATGGAAACAGGCCACAGACAATATGCTCCCATTAATCAATAACAGCACACATGAACAAATACTTACCAGCAACACAATACAGCAACACATGATGAAACAGTGGCAAAATATGACAGTACAAATTCAAAGTAGTGCAAGTCTTACAACCTGAATAAGCCAGCACATCGATAACTTCCAACTGCAGAGTGTTGCTGTCAGGCAAATGTGTCAGTGTACTGCATACAACATGAACTGCATCTGCAAAGGAGACGGCCTTGTGAAGACATGAAGAAGGTACCTGTGAATAAGGAGGAAGACATGGATGCACAATCACATATCAATACACATGCAGTGTTCAATACAACAACATTCCCCACTAGTGATTTCCACACAGTTTTGACTACAGACTGCCCACACAGCTCATGGGAGCCCAATGTCACTGTGTAAGTCACTGTCACTTGGTCACACCCTTTGCAAGCCCATGGAAAGGGGAAGCAGGAGGGGTGTGTGTGTCATGAACCCAAGCATCTAACCCAAAGACAGGACAAGCCTGTATGTGCCCAGCTGGAATACACAGTGGATGCCCACGGGAGCCACACAAGGCAACACACTGTAAAAAAAAAAATTAAAATCAAAAATGCCCATGTGTGGACCGGGGGGCAAAGCCACCCAGGAGGTTCGGGGACAGGGTGCACACCAACACCAACCTGTGTGGATGTTGCAAAAAATAAATACCTCCATTGGTTCATGGCCTGCACGGCTACGCCAATGTGGGAGAACTGCTGTCGCTCTCTTCACCCTCTGCTGCTACATCAGGAGGTGGGAGTGCTATGGGAGGCAGCCCACGCAAAGCCCTGGTATGGTCCTCCATGGCAGCAAGCATGCGGGTGTAGAAGGTCTCGTTCTGGAGGATGATAGTACGGAGATCCCCATGCAGCACCTCACCGGTTGCCTGCATTTCTGCACGCATGGCCTCGTGTGATGCCCGGATCTCCTCACAAGTTGCCTGCAGCTCAGCTGAGAGCGAACATGTGAGCTGCTCCAGCTGCTGTTCTGACCTAAAATTTCGGGAAGCCTCAAGTTCACCCAGAGTCTCCCTGAGGAAATGGAGTTCTAACCTCAGGGCTTCCCTGTGACCCTGTGACTCTACAGATATGGCTTTGTGCAGAGTCTCCAGTGCTGCCCGTCGGTCCCTGTTGGACGCCAACATGTCTTCCCTGTGTGATTGGCAAATGGAGTCTGTTGCCTGCTGTTGTTGCCCCATCTGCCTTTCAGGGGGGAGAATGGAAGTGGCCACCCTCTCCATTGCCTGAGCCATCATTTCAACCGATGCTCCCTGTTGTGATGCTATACTGTAAATGGTGTTTTCCCATACAGTATTGTCTGGTGGCTTATGGCCACCGTGTCGGCAGGCACCACACCTGTTTGCGGCAAGGTGATCTGCACCTTGCTGTACTGGTACTGCCTGAGGCTGCAGGACTGCATTCCCTCTCTGATCTGCTGTCCCAGGAACAGGATCAGATGTTGTGGAGTGTGACCCTGCATCCGTAACCACCAAAGGCGGAGTTACCAACACTGACATCCCCATAGAAGGGCCTACCCCCGGTGCAGGTGGGTTGGACAGAACAGCATCCCTGCCAGAAACACTCACCTGCGACAGCACATAAGTCCCACTGGCCGATTCAGCACCTGAATCATAGAGGTCTGGGGAGGTGCACCCAGAGACACCCGTGGACAGTATGGTCTGCAGGAGGATAGGGTTTTCACCCACCACCACACCACGACCTCCACTGGTGCCCGGTCGTGGCTGAGATTCCTCCTGGGTCTGCACCATCTCCTCCACCTCAACAGCATCAAGTGCGTCATCACCTGCAAAAACATCAAAGACAACAAATGGAAACAGGCATGAGCACCATAGCACACACATAGGCCTGACAAGGCAGAGATCCAGTACATGAATAACACATGTCCCACATGACTATAACCCTGGCATGCATGCACTGTCAATGATTTGGAAGGGGAGGCAAAAAGCAGACACTGAGGACTCCAAGATGGAAAATCAACACATGTGTTGCATGCTGGATAGCACTGGCATCACATATTAACCTGTGAGTGGCATGGGCAATCCACATACATGACACTTGCCAGCACACAGATGGCACGTAGCATAGCCATGGTACATTTGACATGTGCAGCCATATGTCAGTGAATGAGTACTGTCACCCATCCATGTGAGATGGACATGATGAGATGAAAAATGCAAAATAGTGTGACAAAATACGCATGTGCCACACACTGCAACACATCCAGTGTGCAATAATACAGTGATAGCAGTCAGATGGATACATCAATGGTTGTTCACTTCAACATGACAGGAAACAACAATCATGTTCCACATTCAAACAGGCCGCAAAAATGTATGTGAGCAGGCCCTTACTCAATCAGCCTGAATGGTCAAATCATTCCCATAACAAGGTAATAAATGTGGCCCAATGTGGGTTGTAATCTATGACAGAAGCATGTCAGATATGTGGCATTAGGGCAGAAACATGTGTTGCAAAAATGGGAGGATTGAAACAATCAGGCTGAATGAACACTGAAAAATGAGAACAATGTTGTTGCAAGATGACAGTTCAAGGGCAACTGCAGTAATGTGGTGCTAATTGGCTACTGTGGTCAGAAGGGATACTGTCAGACCCAAACCCAAGGCCGGTGAATGGTTTGGAGGAAGCACATGGGTGACCCATACCACACAGGAGTACACACCCTCAATTGACACTCAATCATTACACATCACCCAAGAAACATACACACGGATTACACACACTTGCATGGGCACTCACCGGACAATGCCTCATAATCTGGTAGGTCTCCCACGCCTTGAATCTGTTCCTCATGATGAAGGTTCCAGCAACAGACTCATGTTCAGTGAGTTGGTCGTCCTCTGGTGGAGACCCACCGCCATCACCAGAGTAGAGGCATGATTGGCAGCCAGCTTGTTCTTTGCTCTGTGTTTAAGGTCATTCCACCGCTTATAGCAATCATCAGCTGTGCACCTTACAAATCGTGCGCCACTTGTGTGCTGAATTCTATGAATTACCCCCTTTGTCTCTGTAATTCAACAATAAAACTCCTCTCCCACAGAGGAGAGAATAAATAAGTGCAGCCTCATAGCACTTCCTTCCTCTAATACCAAAGTAGTTCCAAACTTGATCATTAACTGTATACCCACCGACAGAGGGAGAGGGAAATAGGAATCTGTCCAGAAAATGAAGGATTCCGTGTGGTGGCGTTTACATGTAGATAATCAAGAGATTATCAATGTGTCTCTCTTTCTCATCACAGTTGTTTTGTTTTCAGGACTCAAACAATATACATTGGCCATTCAAACATAAAGCAAACATATTCCGTTTTTCTTTAGCAGAATTTAATGGTTTAACAAATAAACCATATTGAATACCAGAACAAAGGTGCCTGAGAACGTTCCAAACAAAGCTTATAGTGGATTATGATCATAATTGGGAAAGAAAATCAGATGCACCCACTGCATTTTATTCAACCCAGGAAGCCAGGAAGCAACCACGTCATATAAGAAACTGTCCTGTATAACTGGAGGCAAGGGTATGTATTCCGGTTTTAATGCCCTGGACATGTCCCACTGTATCCACCTACTAAGCATGCAAATGGGTGGCTTGTTCCCTTGGTTTACAAATGCCAAAGTAATACAGGTGGATGGACTCTGATGCATAGAACACAAATGTAGCAAGATCCATTATCACAGCCCTGCGCACATGCATACAATACACTAGAGAAACAGGACCAACATACAGGGTATGATCATTAGCAGGAGGCACTATGTCCTGCCTAAGGTAAAAAAAAAAAACTACAAAGAACTGTCTACACTAGTTCTGGGGATGTTGATAAGACAGATACATGGTGTTTGCATAGCAAAGCACCAAGTCCCCCCACTTACTTGGCAAATGGGATTGCAATAATACAAAAATAAACTTTGGGGAAAGAACCTTACAAAATAATTTCATTCAATGTTGCTCGAGTCACTCTTAGATACTAGGACAAGTCCAATTCCAGTAAATTAGACGGAATACTAAGTTTCAAAATATCAGAACTATTCAAGATTTGCAAGGCTTATACCGGAATGGACTTGAAGCCTGTCCATTAGTTTCTGAACAGTGGTACAGAAACGGAGGAAACAGCAAAAACAAAGTCAAACTACAATGAAGGAAGTCAATAACCTTCACTGGCCTACATATGAACATGCTCAGGCCCAGCCCATGAAGCCAACACAAACTGAACCCAAAAGCCATTCATATCACAGCTCCATCCTGAGAGGTCCCCATATTTCGGATGCCAAATAGTCAATCACGGGTGAAAAAGAGATCCTCTGGGGAGATCGTCTTGCCAATGAAGAGAAGAAATGAATGCAGCTTTGCAAACTAACATATTTCAAGAACACTTAATAGATTAAGCAATACTGAATGCTAAGAGGCCTACTTGTGTCAAGTTATTCGCCAATTATTGAACAAAGGGTTATATGGAATAATATCAAACATTATCTTGGTTTTACTTTTTTACAATGTTAACAAGCAATGTGAACCAGATCACACAATTCATCAGAGAGGAAAATAGCAAACACCAATTCAACCTCACTAACATAATAACAGAAAGTGAACACAAAACACACACACACACACACACACACACACAGAAGCAAAATTAATTCCCTCTCTGGTCATATCTTACTTTTATCTCATCCTTACTCATAAGACTACTCATCTTACCGTTAAGAAGCAATATTTTTCCATCCTTGTTTTGTCTTTGATTACCTTCTCTGTCCTCCCACTCCTGATCCTGCTTCAGCCTCACCCCTCTCCCTTCGGTCTTGCTAACTTTTCTCCAAAAAAGTAATTCAGCAGTGCTCCTAACTTGCCTTCTCTTTAATACCTCCCAAATTCTCAGAATACCCCCTCCTCCCAAATTCCTAAATTCTTTAACTATCTTGTCTGACTCTGATACTTCTCACTTTCTTGCCCTTGCACATTACATTGCTTCACCCTCTGATCCCTTACCTCATGCTCTTGTCCCCAAATTCTTTCTTCTTCTCATTCACTTCTTCACTGCTCTCCTCAACTCTTCCCTGCCTTTCCTACACACTTCAAACATGTCCTTATTCTCTTTAACCTGAAAGTACCTTCTACTAAGTGCTGACCCATCTCCCTACTCATATTTATTTTAAAACTCCTGGGATTATTTTCAGGTGTTTGCTTATCTCGATCAACATTGTCTACGTCCCTTACACGATCTGGCTTTTGACCATTGCGCTCTACTTAAACTGTTCTCCTGTACATCTACTCTTTCCTATCTGCAGGCCATGCTAAACTCAGTTCCATTCTTATCCTACTTAATCTCTCTTTGGTCTTTGACACTGTTGATCACCCCACCCATATTGAAACACTTTCTGCCCCTGGCTTCTCATGTTCTGTCTTACAATGGCTACACTACTGTGCGCATATCCTTTCTTTTTATGGTATTCCTCCTTCAAGTGGGTGTCCCTGAAAGTTCTGCTCTTAGCACATTCCTCGTCTGTCTCTGCACTTCTCCCTTTCCTTTAAATCCTGATTTTCTTTACACTTCTTTATATCTTTGTCTGCTTTATATGACTGTCTTCATCCTTCACTATATGCATGTCACCTCAAAATGCAAACATGGATCCACTCTCTATTCATCTAAAGGCCTCCAAAACTGAAGTTCTCTTCTTTCCGTTCTCCAATACTTCCCCATTCCCCCTCTCTCCTTTCCTCCTGCCCTTCTTTCCTTCACTCCATCAGCTTGTAATCTTGGAGTACTCTTTGCCCATTCTCACTCCTTTTCCTTCCACATTTCTTATATTTCTTGTGTCTGTCATTTTCATCTGTTCAATTTCCACAAATCAACTCATTTCTTTCTTTCAATGCAACTAAACTACTAATTTCTGCATTCATTTGTCAAGTATTTTCTGTTGGCCCACTTTAATCGCCGACTTTCCTGCCACTCATTTTGACCTGCTTCATCAATTTGCAACTTTGCAATCTCAACTCTCTTATGTGTACCCTCCTGGTCCGATTTCTCTTCTTCCAGTCATTCTCCTTTAGGGCTCATCTTCTCTTTCACTTTCTTAGATCGTTTTCAAAAGTGTACATGGTCTTGCTCCTTATTATCTCTCTTCTCTTATCACTTTTTATTTCCCTCCAATCTCTTAGGCTCTCAACCACAATGTCTCCTTGCTAACACTAAACCGCTGTGCACGCAGTTTCACTTTTGTTTCTTCGCTTTACTAACTCCCAGTCAACTGAACTCTATTACTCTCTTTCCATTTATTCTTCTTCTTCTTTAGAACATTTTCAGTCTTCTTTAAATACATTTTACTATCTTCTCCAGCCTAGTGAAAAGGCAAATGAGTTTTCTGTAATTGTTTTTGTTCTGCAATTTTATTGATATTTTATCGGTTGGAAATGAAATGCCCATCCCTGCAATATTACCATTTTCTAAAGTGTAAGAGTTCCTTTGTATTTGATAGTTGGTAAACACAAGTGTACTAAACGCTGGCGCAGACTGTTCTGTTTTCCAGTTATATAGAGCTATTCTGCCTATCCTGCAGCTTTTCACGCCTATGAAATGTGTGCACCCCTCATTTGTGGATGTGCATTGTTACAATATTTCACTTCTTGCCACTTCAAGAAGTTCTGATATATTTTTTGGCACATTTCCAGAAAATTCTAAATGTTGTGTTCATTCATAAATTCTCAAAATAAGAGCATGCTCCATTGTAATTTGCACATAATACAAGACGATGTGCAGAACGATGTGACATGGAGGAGGAGCACACCTCAATTTATTTCTCGAAATTAATTCAAGAAATCTTTCCCTGAAACATAGATACACTGTATAACCATTGAAATCTTCAACTTCTTCAGATCAAAGCTCTTGAGCAACGTTGTGAACAACCTTTGATCTAGAATTTGAAACAGACTTATTTGAAACAAGTGTGTGCAGCTATGCAGTCAGTAGAATTCTTCTCTGAAAATCATTTGTTGTATCCATGTCCAGGTATATCAGCAAGAAAACTACTTTGTAAATGCATGGGGATCATTACAAGTTTGGTGGTGAATGAAAAAAGTGGAGGTAATACTTTTTACCTCAATTTTTCACGCTCTGCCAAACTACAAGATTGCCAGTATTAACGCCACCGGTATTAGGTATGCTAATGCCAGCAAGGTTTTGTTTTGATCTCTTTCTGTTTAAGCAGGGATAATATGTCAAATGCTGCAGTCAGTATTCAAGGAATTAATGTGCGCTGAAAATGCCCGCGCAAGCGTGCGAAACCTTGCGAATCGCAGTGCAAGTGCGAAAATCACAGCAAAACCCGCGCACATCGATTCATGGAAGTCCGTGCGCAAGTAAAATCTGGGATGTGCACTGAAAATCTGAGTGGCGCACGCTGGCGCACAGGTCATCTAACGGCGTGATACGCGGAATGGGGAACAACGCGTGAAAATGTGGGCGTCACGGGGGAAGTACAGGAGGCAAGTGCGCGGAACGCCCACACGCTCGCTTACAACACGTATTCATGGAATGGAATAGGGCAAACCAGCGCACGGGCAAAGATGCGCACAGGCCTAAACACGTACGCCACACAAAGGCAGGCGGTAGCGTCCTTGCACATGAAAAAAATGTGGGCCAAAATGTGCGCTAACAAAAAGCACGTATATACAGCTCTGATGATTGTCCCATACTGTGTCCCTCTAGGACAAATGACGTGCAAAGGGGTACGCGACAAACACGAACACCCGCTGTGTCAAAAATAGCGTGTGCGTGTATTTCGGGGGTGCGTGGGAAGTTTCACACGCAATTGGCCTTGGGCGAGCGGGGTGAGTGTAAATCTGGGAATTGCGGGAAGTTTCACACGCGATAGGCCCTGTGCGAGTGGGGTGCGTGTATTCCTGGGTTTCGCGTGAAGTTTCACACGCGATTGGCCTTGGGCGAGCGGGGTACGTGTATTTCGGGGGTGCGCGGGAAGTTTCACACGCGACAGGCCCTGTGCGAGTGGGGTACGTGTATATCTGGGGTGCAGGGGAGTCCTACAAGTGAATTGGCAGTGTGGGTCCTCCCAGGTGTTCCCTCTACACCCTCCACGGCCCCTGCAGGCAGCCCACAGGGGAGTACCCTGCACCCCTGGTCATGTCCCGCAGGCAGCCCATCCACCATGGGCATGCCCCCCAGCCAAGCCATATGTCAGCTTGCACTACTGATCACCAACGCATGACCCCCTCCACCCCCACGCCCCAGCAGTGCAGGGCACCTGCCAGCAGGCCCCCACTCATGTCCCCTTGCACCCCCACCCACCAGCAGTGCAGGGCACCTGCCAGAAGGCCCCCACTCATGTCCCACTCATGTCCCCTTGCACCCCCACCCCCAACAGTGCAGGCCACCTGCCAGCAGGCCCCCACTCATGTCCCACTCATGTCCCCTTGCACCTCCACCCCCCAGCACTGCAGGGCACCTGCCAGCAGGCCCCCACTCATGTCCCCTTGCACCCCCACCCCCCAGCACTGAGGGGCACATGCCAACAGGCCCCCACTCATGTCCCACTCATGTCCCCTTGCACCCCCACCCCCCAGCAGTGCAGGGCACCTGCCAGCAGGCCCCCACTCATGTCCCACTCATGTCCCCTTGCACCCCCACCCCCCAGCAGTGCAGGGCACCTGCCAGCAGGCCCCCACTCATGTCCCACTCATGTTCCCTTGCACACCCACTCCCCAGCACTGAGGGGCACCTGCCAACAGGCCCCCACTCATGGCCCCTTGCACCCCACCCCCCAGCAGTGCAGGGCACCTGCCAGCAGGCCCCCACTCATGTCCCACTCATGTCCCCTTGCACTCCCACTCCCCAGCAGTGCAGGGCACCTGCCAGCAGGCCCCCACTCATGTCCCACTCATGTCCCCTTGCACCCCCACCCCCCAGCAGTGCAGGGCACCTGCCAGCAGGCCCCCACTCAGGTCCATTTGCACCCCCACCCTACAGCACTGAGGGGCACCTTCCAGCTGGCCCCCACTCATGTCCCACTCATGTTCCCTTGCACACCCACTCCCCAGCACTGAGGGGCACCTGCCAACAGGCCCCAACTCATGGCCCCTTGCACCCCACCCCCCAGCAGTGCAGGGCACCTGCCAGCAGGCCCCCACTCATGTCCCACTCATGTCCCCTTGCACTCCCACCCCCCAGCAGTGCAGGGCACCTGCCAGCAGGCCCCCACTCATGGCCCCTTGCACCCCCACGCCCCAGCAGTGCAGGGCACCTGCCAGCAGGCCCCCACTCATGTCCCACTCATGTCCCCTTGCACTCCCACCCCCCAGCAGTGCAGGGCACCAGCCAGCAGGCCCCCACTCATGTCCCCTTGCCCCCCACCCCCCAGCAGTGCAGGGCACCTGCCAGGAGGCCCCCACTCATGTCCCACTCATGTCCCCTTGCGCCCCCACCCCCCAGCAGTGCAGGGCACCTGCCAGCAGGCCCCCACTCATGTCCCACTCATGTCCCCTTGCACCCCCACCCCCCAGCAGTGCAGGGCACCTGCCAGCAGGCCCCCACTCATGTCCCACTCATGTTCCCTTGCACACCCACTCCCCAGCACTGAGGGGCACTTGCCAACAGGCCCCCACTCATGGCCCCTTGCACCCCACCCCCCAGCAGTGCAGGGCACCTGCCAGCAGGCCCCCACTCATGGCCCCTTGCACCCCCACGCCCCAGCAGTGCAGGGCACCTGCCAGCAGGCCCCCACTCATGTCCCACTCATGTCCCCTTGCACTCCCACCCCCCAGCAGTGCAGGGCACCTGCCAGCAGGCCCCCACTCATGTCCCCTTGCCCCCCACCCCCCAGCAGTGCAGGGCACCTGCCAGCAGGCCCCCACTCATGTCCCACTCATGTCCCCTTGCGCCCCCACCCCCCAGCAGTGCAGGGCACCTGCCAGCAGGCCCCCACTCATGTCCCACTCATGTCCCCTTGCACCCCCACCCCCCAGCAGTGCAGGGCACCTGCCAGCAGGCCCCCACTCATGTCCCACTCATGTTCCCTTGCACACCCACTCCCCAGCACTGAGGGGCACCTGCCAACAGGCCCCCACTCATGGCCCCTTGCACCCCACCCCCCAGCAGTGCAGGGCACCTGCCAGCAGGCCCCCACTCATGTCCCACTCATGTCCCCTTGCACTCCCACCCCCCAACAGTGCAGGGCACCTGCCAGCAGGCCCCCACTCATGTCCCCTTGCCCCCCACACCCCAGCAGTGCACCTGCCAGCAGGCCCCCACTCATGTCCCCTTGCACCCCCACCCCCCAGCAGTGCAGGGCACCTGCCAGCAGGCCCCCACTCAGGTCCATTTGCACCCCCACCCTACAGCACTGAGGGGCACCTTCCAGCTGGCCCCCACTCATGACCCACTCATGTTCCCTTGCACACCCACTCCCCAGCACTGAGGGGCACCTGCCAACAGGCCCCAACTCATGGCCCCTTGCACCCCACCCCCCAGCAGTGCAGGGCACCTGCCAGCAGGCCCCCACTCATGTCCCACTCATGCCCCCTTGCACTCCCACCCCCCAGCAGTGCAGGGCACCTGCCAGCAGGCCCCCACTCATGGCCCCTTGCACCCCCACCCCCCAGCAGTGCAGGGCACCTGCCAGCAGGCCCCCACTCATGTCCCCTTGCGCTCCCACCCCCCAGCAGTGCAGGGCACCTGCCAGCAGGACCCCACTCATGTCCCCTTGCCCCCACCCCCCAGCAGTGCAGGGCACCTGCCAGCAGGCCTCCACTCATGTCCCACTCATGTCCCCTTGCGTCCCCACCCCCCAGCAGTGCAGGGCACCTGCCAGCAGGCCCCCACTCATGTCCATTTTCAACCCCACCCTCCAGCACTGAGGGGCACCTTCCAGCAGGTCCCCACTCATATCCCACTCATGTCCCCTTGCACCCCCACCCCCCAGCACTGAGGGGCACCTGCCAGCAGGCCCCCACTCATGTCCCCTTGCTCCCCCACCCCCAGCAGTGCAGGGCACCTGCCAGCAGGCCCCCACTCATGTCCCCTTGCACCCCCACCCCCCCGCACTGAGGAGCACCTGCCAACAGGCCCCCATCAATGTCCCACTCATGTCCCCTTGCACCCCCACCCCCCGGCAGTGCAGGGCAAATGCCAGCAGGCCCCCACTCATGTCCCACTCATGTCCCCTTGCACCCCCACCCCCCAGCAGTGCAGGGAACCTGCCAGCAGGCCCCCACTCATGTCCCACTCATGTCCCCTTGCATCCCCACCCCCCAGCAGTGCAGGGCACCTGCCAGCAGGCCCCCACTCATGTCCCACTCATGTCCCCTTGCACCCCCACCCTCCAGCACTGAGGGGCACCAGCCAACAGGCCCCCACTCATGTCCCCTTGCACCCCCCACCAGTGCAGGGCACCTGCCAGCAGGCCCCCACTCATGTCCCACTCATGTCCCCTTGCACCCCTACTCCCTAGCAGAGCAGGGCACCTGCCAGCAGGCCCCCACTCATGTCCCACTCATGTCCCCTTGCACCCCCACCCCCCAGCAGTGCAAGGCACCTGCCAGCAGGCCCCCACTCATGTCCCACTCATGTCCCCTTTCACCCCCACGCCCCAGCAGTGAAATGGCGATCTCATGACACAAACCAAAAGTCAACTATGTACATCAACACATGTCCGCCACACAAAGGCAGGCGGTAGCGTCCATGTGCTAAAAAAAATCCTGTATATACAGCTCTGATGAATGTCCCATACTGTGGCCCTCTAGGACAAATGACGTGCAAAGGGGTATGCGACAAACACGGACACCCGCTGTGTCAAGAATAGCGTTTATTTCGAGGGTGCGTGGGAAGTTTCACGCGATTGTGCCTGGTTGAGCGAGGTACGTGTACTTCAGGTGCTCGCGGGACGTTTTACACACGATTGGGCCTGGGCGAGCGGGGTACCTGTACTTCAGGGGCTCGTGGGAAGTTTTACACGCGATTGGGCCTAGGCGAGCGGGGTACGTGTATTACTGGGTGGGCGGGGAAGTACAGGAGGCAAATGCGTGGAATGCCCACATGCACGCGCCAAAAAAGACGCGCTAATCCGGAAACACGTACGCCAGCAGGAAGCGGGCGTAATTGGACCCGCACAGCATAAAATTGCACGCAAACAACAAGCAAGCTCAGACGCCAGGATGAACATACCGTTCCTAGCAGCAGTGGTCGTGGGATACCGCAGGAGGAGGAGGATAGTCAGGCCCAGAATTTTCACACCCAGAACCAGCCTTTTTGGCATGCCTGATGACCAGGTGTATGGGAGGTACAGGTTTCCACCTCACATAATACTCGACCTGGTCAGTGAGTGGGAGGATGACCTCACATCACCCACCCTCTGCTCCCAAGCACTCAGCCCCCTGGAGAAGGTCCTCAATGTACTGCACTTTTTGGCCACCGGATCATTTCAGTGGACAAGTGCCATAGTGGGGGGGTGTCACAGGCCACACAGTCACGCTGCCTACACCAGGTCTTGGCCATCATGACTGCACCCCCATCAGTCCGCAGGCACGTATACCTGCCCAGAACACCAGCAGAAAGGCAGGCTGCCGTCCAGGATTTCTACGGGGTAGCACAATTCCCCAAAGTCCTAGGTGCCATTGATTGCACCCATGTGGCTCTACGTCCCCCCAGGGCATCAGAGCACATCTATAGAAACCGCAAGCACTGGCATTCCATTAACTTCCAGGTAGTATGTGATGCCAAGGGAATCATCACCTCAGTATATGCCAACTATCCAGGGTCCACCCACAACAGTTTCATTTACAGAATGTCAACCCTAAACCGGGACCTAGAAGCTGGGCGGCATGGCGATACATGGCTGCTCTGTGAGTATAAATGCCACAGCACATGCATGCATGCCAGATACTGAGTAATGTCACAACCCTACTAATGATACCCATCACCACCGCCCCAGGGGACAGTGCCTACCCTCTGAGCACCCACATGATGACGCCAATTCAGAACCCCACCACGCCACGCGAAGTAAGATACAACACAGCCCTTATTGCAACCCGGGGCATAGTGGAGCGCACATTCGGAGTGCTCAAGTCACGCTTTCGCTCCCTTGAACGTTCTGGCGGGCAGCTGTTATACGCTCCCCCAGTAGTGTGCAGGATCATAGTGGCAGCATGTGTCCTGCACAACATTGCAACACGCCGGGGCCTGCCGGTGCACATGGTGGTGCCCCCACATCCCCAACCACATGCACGCCCGCTGCGCATGGGAGGGGAAAGGGCACGGGGTGAGGCAGCCCGAACGCAGCTGGTGGCTAATTACTTCTCTTAGAATCACACCCCTGTGGAGTGCACACAGCCCTGCCACATTCCAGCTGACAATCGATGATGACACAAGGGACAGTGAACTGTCACAACCATACCAGCCTGAGATTGGTCACCTGGAAGTGTCACAATGTATGCATCCCTACCTACAGAAACACCACCAATGCTGTGTCATCAAAAGACACATATGCTGCTGAATGCATTACCCCCTTGCAAAATACAACATGAGAACAGTGCTATGTCACCAATCCCTCCCCAGCACCACCACCCAACACACCATGGCATGTCATGCTATGTGAGAGCAAACAAAGCAATCCCGAAAACCTGACACAAGTGTCACAAAGTAAAGTGTCCCTAATGGAAACTGGCCACACACAATATGCTCCCAGTAATGTTGAACTAACAACACACATGACCAAATACTTACCAACAATGCAATGCAGCTACACAAGCTCAAACATAACTAAAACATGACAGTACTAAGTTAAATTAGTCGTAGTCTTACACACCCACTCCCTCCTTCCCTGCAGCTCTCTGGCCGGCCTCTCTTGGCCCTCTTTCTGCTCCTACCTGCAAGGCAAAAAACCTCGGGATCATCTTCGACTCCACACTCTCCTTCTCTCCTCATATATCTGACGTCTCTAAGAAGTCACATTACCAGATGCACCTCCTCAGAGGTATTCTTCCCTTCCTCTCCTTCCCCCAGAAGCTCACTGTCTCCCGAGCCCTGGTTCTCTCGAAGCTGGACTACTGTAACAGCCTCTATCTTAATCTGCCTGCCTCCACTCTCCGCCCTCTGCAACTCATCCAGAACAGAACTGCGAGACTTGTCCTTGGCCTCAAGCCCAGGGACCGTATCTCTCCAGGACTGAAATCTCTACACTGGCTCCCAGTGGCTGCTCGGATTAAGTTCAAAACCCTCTGCATTGTCCACAAGGCCTTCTGGGGCCTGGGGCCTAAATACCTTCAACTCTCTCTTCCTAAATATCTTCCTTCTCGAGCCCTACGCTCATCCGTCTCCAACTCCCTCAGGGTCAGCCGCTTTTCGAAGCAACGAGCTGGGGGTAGATCTCTCTCCGCGGCAGGGGCCTCCCTCTGGAACAGCCTTACTGCCTCCCTGAAACTTGAAGAGAACCATCTCCGGTTCCGGAAGCACCTCAAAACCTTCCTCTTCACTTCTGCTTTCTCTCTCCCTCTCCCCTGCTAAATTCTTCACCAAAACTGCACTGATTCTGCAACTGGGCCACTCTCACCGACCTCGGTCCTGGTCCCAGTCACTCTTCACTTGCACTGCCTCCCTGGCAACCCCTGCACTGTGGGACTGTCTCTGTATCACTACAGCCCCCCCCAGCACTTGTCTGCACTTACCTTGCACTTGCCACCAGCTGGCCCTATTTATTTATTATTTTATTTCTATTCTACTTATTTGTACTGCACTCTCCCCCTCCTCCCCCTTCCCCTTGCACTTTTTCCCTTCCCCCTACCCCTGCACTTGCGCGGTCTGAATGACACCTGGGCTAGTAGGATCGTTGTCTGTCTTCCCCTTGTTCCCCCCTCCCTGCCTCGTCGCGCCTTGAAACACTTGTGTATAGGCGCGTTACAAATGCCATATCATATGATATCATAACCTGAATATGCCACCACATCGCCCCCTTCCAATTGTAGTCTTGCAGGCTTCAAAACGTGTCTGTGTACTGCATACAACATGAACATGGAAGCAGAAGCATACATAATTCCAACATGCAGTGTACAATACAACAACAATATACACAAGGAATGTCTACACAGTATTGACTACAGACTGCCCACACAGCTCATGGGAGCCTAACATCACTGTGTACATCACTGTCACTTGGTCACAACCTTTGCAAGCCCATGGAAACGGGAAGCAGGAGGGGTGTGTGTCTCACGAACCCAAGCATCGAACCAAAACTCAGGACAAGCCTGCATGGGCCCAGCCGGAATACAGTGGATGCCCACGGGAGCCACACAAGGCAACACACTGTTAAAAAATAATCAAAAATCAAAAAAGCAAAAATCAAAAATCAAAAATCAAAAATGGCAATGTGGGGGCCGGGGGGGGGGAGGCCACCCAGGAGGTCCGAGGACAGGGTGCACACCAACAGCCGCCTGTGTGGATGTTGGGAAAAAAAAAACACCTCCATGGGCTCGTGGCCTACACGGCTATGCCAATGTGGGAGAACTGCTGCTGTCACTCTCATTAACCTCTGCTGCTGCCACAGGAGGTGGTGGTGCTATGGGAGGCAGCCCACGCAAAGCCCTGGTATGGTCCTCCATGGCAGCAAGCATGCAGGTGTGGAAGGTCTTGTTCTGTAGGATTATAGTGCGGAGATCCCCATGCAGCACCTGACGTGATGCCCGGATCACCTCCCGAGTTGCCTGCATCTCAGCTGAGAGCGAACATGTGAGCCGCTCCAGCTGCTGTTCTGTCCTCAAGTTAGTGGAAGTCTCAAGGTGAACAAGTTTCTCCCTGAGGTGATGGAGTTCTACCCTCAGGGCTTCCCTGTGGCCCTGGGACTCTATTGATATCGATTGGCGTAGAGTCTCCAGTGCCGCCCGTCTGTCTCGGTTGGACACCAACATGTCCTCCCTGTGTGATTGGCAAATGGAGTCTGTTGCCTGCTGTAGTAGCTCCATCTGCCTTTCAGGGGGGACAATGGAAGTGGCCACCCTCTCCATTGCTTGAGCCATCATCTCAACTGATGCTGCCTGTAGGGTTGCCATACCGTAAATGGATTGTTCCCATGCGGTATTGCCTGGTGGCGTACGGCCACCGCGTCGGCGGGCACCACACCTGTTTGGGGCAAGGTGATCTGCGCCTTGCTGTGCCGGCACTGCCTGAGGCTGCAGGACTGCATTCCCCCTCTGATCTGCTGGCCCAGGAACAGGATCAGATGTTGTGGAGTGTGACCCTGCACCCGTAACCGCCAAAGGCTGACTAACCAACATTGACATCCCCATAGAGGGTTCTACCCCTGGTGCAGGTGGGTTGGACAGAACAGAACCCCTTCCAGAAACACTTACCTGCGACGCCACATAGGTCTCATCATCCGAATCAACACCTGAATATAGGTCTGGGGAGGTGCACCCAGAGGCACCCCTGGACAGATTTGTATGCAGCAAGAGTGGGTTCTCACCCACCACCACACCACGTCCCCCACTGGTGGCCGGTTGTGCCTCAGGTTCCTCCTGGGTCTGCACCATCTCCTCAACCTCAACAGCATCAAGTGCGTCATCCCCTGCAAAAACATGAAAGACAAAAAATGGAAACAGGCATTAGCACCATAGCAAAAAATAGGCCTGACAAGCTACAGAACCAGTACATGTTTTATACATGTCCCACATTACTATAACCCTCCCATGCATGCACTGTCACAGAGTTGGAAGGGGAGGCAAAAGTCTGACACTGATGACACCAAGATGGAAGAGCAGCACATTTGCTGCATGCTGGGTAGCACTGCCATCACACATTGGCCTGTGAGTGGCATGTCCTATACACATAAATGACACATGCCATCACACAGATGGCATGTACCATAGCCATGGTACATTACACAAGTACATCCATATGTCAGTGAATGAGTACTGTCACCCATCCATGTGAGATGGACATGAAGAGATGAAAAATGCCACATAGTGTGAAAAGATACGCCATGTGCCACAAACTGCAACACATCCATTGTACAAAAATACAGTAATTGCAGGGCCATGTACACATCGATGGTTGTGCACTTCAACATGACAGGAAACAACTAGCATGTTCCACATTCAAACAGGCCCAAAAACATCATGTGATCAGGACAATACTCATTCAGCCTGAATGGTCAAATCATTCAACTACCAAGGTGATGTAAGAGGATTCAATTCAGCACTACAGCCAAGTCAACGCCTAGTCTAGAATACTGAATGAAAACCCTTATTGATATATCTTTATGTCCAGTTCATGCGTTCTGGATGACTACCCCTATATAACACCCCTCTCTTGGAATCCTCCTGACTCCACTGAGCCAAGAAGTAGTTCTGTTTTGCAAGTTAAAAGGTTTAATTGATAATTTAAACAATATATATATATATATATATATATATCACGCTTTATAATAAATTAATAATTGAATATCACACTTAATCTGAGATGATAAAGATTAACAACGGAGAATCTGGCACTAGCACACTTCTTGATAATCACTAAGGAGTTGACATGAAATGGATAAGATAGCAACAATACTTTTATGGTTTCAAATGGATGCAATGTGGAATGAAATGCAGTAAAGAAAATAACTTGATAGAATTTCAGCAAAACAATGTAATCACTTTCCTCTGGCAATCCCCTCCCCCCTTTATGCAATGCAAGGAAATGGAAGGAAAGCACACAGTTCTCAGAATGCAATCAAATGTAATTCAGTTCACCCCAGCAAGCTTAGAGTACAGATGTTGGAAACACAGGCCCAAAATGCTTTTAGATGTGCTGGCAATAAAGTGAAAAATATGCTAAAATGCTTTTAATTCCCTCTAGAGGTTTAGGGTGAGTGGTATCTAGTTAATATTAGCTCAGGCTCACTCTAGCAGTGATGCAGGGATAGTTTTTATGAGGCAAACGATTTTTTCAGAGGAAAGCAAAAGCAGCTATCTTTTTGCAAGTGGAGAAATTTTCAAATCGCGGCAAAATTCGCGAATGCGTCTGGCGCGATTACAGCAAAACTATAGGGGGTGAGGAAAGTTACTGCAAGTCTCTAGCACAAACGGTTACGGAGATATGAGCGATTAAATAAAGGTCGTTTTTCGGATTTGGAATGTTAAAGTTCAAAAAGACAAGTGCAGCTTGCAACTAGAAAATGACAAGTGACAGCTTTACAAATGACAGGTGACAGTCAGGAGGCAGTTCTACTTAGATTAAAATAGCTTGGATCATATTATGTTAACTAAGAGATTGGTTCTGCACAGTTTGCTAGGTACTCACACTATATTCTTGAGTGAAATGGGCCTCACCACGGTTCTGGTCAGGTTTCAGACTGGACTCTGGTCTCTGCACTTCACAGTGATCTGGGTCAGCTCTCTCTGGTTCTGCTAACAGCGGTCTGGGTCTGCTCTCTCTCTGGATTCTGGAGATTTGATAGATTTGAAGTCTCTATGTCTGCTCTCTGAAGGTTGATGGAGGTAAAGTATGGATTTTCCAGCAGAGCGTCCCGCAGCAAATGGATTTGAAGGTCCCTATCTGTCCTGTCTCTCTGCTTTTATGTGTTTTTAAAATGGGTGTGTGTGAGCAGCATCACTAGCCAGCCCCTCTCCACTTATCATTGGCCAAGCTTTCATTTCTCCCCTGATTGGGGGAGCTAAGTTGTGTCAGAGTGATGTCATTTTACAGCCTGCAGAAAGTCCACTCCTCCTGTCAACTTGCACATAAATCTAGATTTGAACCAAATACATATTTGCAGAGGTACATATTGTTTTAAAATCATATGCACCCCTCACATATCACAGGAGGTATCCCCTGTTCAAACTCTGCTCTTCCTGGGAGCTTGCATTCAGAAATGGCAATATTTTGCACTTTTTAACTGGTTTGCAATACCGGACATTACCCCAAATTTACACACATGTGCGCAAGGAGTATGGACATTAGTTGATGAAGTGTCAGATTTTTCACATGCACACATTTTGAGTAATATCCTCTTTTCCGCTAAAACTCCCCTGAACATACCACTGGTTCTAAAAACCTCTTAAAATGTGGGCAGAAAAATCACAAGAATTATGGTATCATTTATAAAATTTTCACATGTCCGCTCTATGAGTTATTCATCTTTTTAGAGTTATGTTCTGGCCCCAAAGGGGTGTGGTTTTCCCCCAGCACAAGGTTGAATTTCTGGTTTTTCCAGTTCTGCCAAGCCAGCTTGCTCTCACAGGCAGTGCTCCTCCCCTTTGATTCATGAGGAAGCTACTTTTACAGCCCCCGTAATAAAACCTTTGCCTGAGTCAGGACAGGGCTTTGTTCAGAGCTCCTGTATTCTGTGGGGCTCCCCTTAATTCAATTATCAGAGAGATGGCATATCCTTAGTGCGGCCAGCAAAAGGCAGATAGGCCTGGGAATACAGCTGTGACTCAAGTTTCACTCCTGATGGGGGTAGTTGTCAGGCAGAATTCAGTTTCTCAAGCCAGGTTTCAGATAAAATGTCACTTTTTGTTCCCCAGTTTAAGTCATTACAATTTTTTACATATGCAGCTAGGATGCTGATTCTAAGTTTAAAACTATGACATTTAAACAATTGCAACCTATGTGATACTCAAAGTAGGTCACTCATTTCTTTTAAACATTTAGATTTGTAGTGTCTTTAAGTCCAAATTTACTTAAACTGCTAATATCCACAGCTCAGCCAGTCTTGTTATAAACCTTCAAGTCACTTCAGAATATAACTTTACATTGGATCCACCTCTTAAAATGTCTTTCTTTGGCATGTTTTGGGTTCATTTATTCAGTTTTCTACAAAATCTGGTGGTTTTAAAACGCCGGCTTTTGGATAGTGGTGAGTACTGGTACTGCACCCCTTTTTGGGATTTAAGAAAATGAATTCCCAACAGTTATGGGTTTGCTTTTGGCAATCAGCATTGCCACTCCCAATGGTTTCAGACTACTGTGTGGGTAGTCCAATGGTGGTTTTAGGCAGTGTCCTTCTGTGCCCATAACATCGGCAAAAATGAGCGGCAGCCTATTCTTCATGCATTTCCCTGTGCTTTTTCTGGTAAGCTCTGGCCATCATGATGTTTTCCATGTCAGTACTGCACAGTTTTGAGGTAGGGCTCGGATGCATGGGTAAATACATCCCACAAGCCCCCCTCTTGCGATGGCCATTCGGTTTCACTGATGGGACTCGCAAGACCTGGGATGTTTCCTCATCTTCTTCCAATAGATGGCACAGTTCAGCATCTTTTCCTCCATCCGGTACTGGTCGATCGGTTCTCCTCGCCGGTCCTGATGGGAATATTGGGCGGTACCCCGGGCCCCCTTGCATCATCCTCCCAGTCTCCGGATCATCCTCCTTGGTCATTCTCCATGGTTTCATCTCTCCTAGGATGATAAAGCAAAAGTGGCAATACCTACTCATAGACGTTTTTCCACCACTGTTAAGATAGTGGGGCAGCATATGCATTTCATCATAACGAAACATTACATTCTTATTTTGAAAAAAAAACAGTATAACTAAGAGACAGTTTCATCCAAATCACAATATTTTAGAGACTAGATGTGGTATGTTTTATGGTTGGAACTGAATTAGTCTGAGACAGTACCCGCTAGGATTCCAGAGGATTCCTCCAGTTGTTGCAGAGTGTGCCTGGGATGGCAACATTTCAACTGGTTTATGTGGACCCACTTGTCTTCCCCCGCTGCCAAAGGACCTTTGGGGATGTGGATTTTGTAGGCCACAGGGGAGATCTTGTCGATGATCTCAAAGGGTCCCTTCCACGTAGGCAAAAATTTCCGCTGTTTTGCCTGGTTTCTTTGGAAGTTGTATAGATAGACCCGGTCTCCCACCTGATTTTCCTTCCTGGAAGTCTTCAGGTCATAGTGGGTCTTCATGCTATCAGCTGATCTTTCTAGATTCCGCTGAGCATAAGCAAAAGCATGTTGAAGGTGTTTCCTTAAATTCTCCACATACTCATGAGTTGTGGAGGCATTTATTAGTGTCTGCTCTTGGGTCCTATAGAGCAAATGCTGCGGAAGCACCATCTTGCGCCCAGTCATCAACTCAAATGGTGACATTTTGGTTGCAGATGAAGGGGTAGATCTGATGGCCATTAGGACCAGAGGTAATCGGATATCCCAACTTGGCCCAGAATCTGCCACAAACTTTTTTAAGTTGCTCACAATTGTCCGGTTATATCTCTCTACTGCCCCAGAAGAAGCTGGCCTGTAAGCAATATGCAACTTCCTTTTGACCCCCAGTATTTCCCACATCTTTGTCATTACTTCACTGGTGAAGTGGCTACCCCTGTCTGACTCAATCCTTTGAGGTAGACCAAAACGGGAAAAGATGTGGTTAATCATCAGGGCAGCTGCAGTTTCTGCCTTGCAGTTTGGGGCTGGGAGACATTCCACCCACTTGGTAAACAAGCATGTCACAGTCAACATGTACTTATTCCCCCTAGCAGAGCGAATCACGGGGCCTACAAAGTCGATTTGTAAATCTGACCATGGCAGTGTCATCCCCCGCTTTTGGAGAGGCGCACGGTGTGTGAGGGATGATGGCTGAAATTGTGCACACACAAGACACCCCTTCAAATATTGGTCGAGGTCCTGCCCCATGTGTGGCCAGTATGCAACCTCTCTTAAGATTTCCAATGTTGTGTGAAACCCCCTATGACCGGCGGTGGCCGCATCATGGGCGTGACTTAACATCAGGCTTCGGAATGAGGTAGGAACCACCCACTGATCGTGGCCAGCTTTGGATTTCCTTACCTGCAACCCGTCTTGGATTCGGAACATTTTTGGACATTTCATCAACACTCTTAGGTCCTCTTTCCCAATGTAATCGGTATCCGTCAGGGGAAAGTTCTCAGGGTCCTCAACGTGTTGGTAAAACTTACCAATAATTGGATCCCCCTTCTGAGCTGTAATCAAATCAGCATCAGGGGTCTCCTTACTCCATTGTGCAATTGAAAGGTCATTGTGAGCATTTGTCTGGGACCTAGTGATAGCAGTGACCTGGATTTCCCCCAACAGGGACTCAATCTCAATTAGATCCCCTTGGATGGCTCCGGTTTTGGCCAGCTGATCAGCTAAGTCATTTCCAGTTTTGTCTGGGCCCTCTACTTTGGAATGACCCTTGATCTTTTTCCAATAGATGGTCATCTCATTCGAGGTGACCAGATCATCAATGTTTTGGATCAACTTCCCATGTTTCAAGGGTTTGTTGTTAGCACATAACATGCCTCTGGTTTTCCAATTAACCAGGTGCTCCACGAACCCGTTCCGTACATAATCCGAATCTGTGATTATGACCAGTTCGTGGAGTTGATGCTGGACAGCAGTGAGGATGGCTTGATGCACAGCCATCAATTCTGCCACCTGACTACTTTGGGGACCAATTTTGTATCCAGCGGAGGGTTCTGGGGACTCATTCACCCATGCATTCCCTACGCCGGCCACCAGTTCTTTCTCCCCGTTGTTGTCAACATGGTAAGAGCATCCATCCACATAGACAGTGGGCATTCCCTCGCACTTGTCCTCTTCAAAGACTTTGTGTGGGGAATTAAGGTATGCCTCCGTGTTGTCCTTGATTTTTAGACTTTCGTCCTCGAGACAGTTTTCTCTGGCACAATCATGCAAGTCAGCCAGACCTTGCGCGAGGGGACTCTTCTTGTTTTGGCCATATCTGACCTCCACAGGAAAGCCTTGCATTGACAGAATCCAGGAAGTAATTCGGGAATTACTCACATTTCCGGCCCGGATTCTGTCACTTTGGAGATATTGCAGAGGCTGGTGTGGAGTCTCCACTATGATGTGTTCCCCATGGATAAACGGGTGGTAATTCTTCAATGCCCACACCGTTGCCAGGAGTGCCTTCTCACAATCGTTGAATTTTTCCTCCACAGAGGATAAAGTTTTGCTCGCATAAGAGATTACTTTATTGACCTTGTCATGCTTTTGGTATAATACTGCCGTCAAGCACGTATTAGAGAACCCCGTCTCCAGGAAGAACTACTTGTTTCTGACAGGGTAAGCTAGGCAAGGCGCTTGTGAGAGGCTTCTTTTGAGTTGTTTTACTGCCTCGGCTTGTTCTGGACCCCATTCCCACTTGACCCCCCCCTTCAGGAGATGAATCAGCGGTCTGGTGATCTCTGCGTAGCCCTCAATGAACTTTCTGCTGTAATTAGTCAGTCCAAGGAGGCTCCTTAGTTCCCGCAGAGTTGTGGGGTCTTTCAGTTTCTGAAGTGCTTCCACTTTCTTTTCCTGGGGACAGAGACCCTGAGGAGTAATCTCATGCCCCAAGAAATTAACACGGGTTCTACACCACTGTGCTTTCTGAAAGGAAAGTTTTGCTCCGGCGGCCCTCAACTGAGTCAGAACATAACGGATCTCCGCTATGTGTTCCTCCACAGATGAACTTTTGATGAGGACATCATCTACATAAGCCAGGTTACCCCTCGCACCCAGGTCGGGCATGGCCTTATGTAGGAAAATGTTGAATTCATTGCCCGAGTTAAGGTATCCGAAGGGAGTCCGGGTCCATGTGTACTGCTGGTCCCCAAAGGTAAAAGCCAGTTTGTATTGGTCCTCCCTGCTGACAGGCACGGTCCAGTATCCATTGGTCCGGTCTATTGCAGTGAATACCTGTGACCCCTGAATCTGGGCCAGCCCTTGGTCAATGTAGGGAAGAGGCCATCGGGAAGTATGGACCCGTTTGTTGAGCTCCCTGAGGTCGGCGCAGAGTCTCCACTGGCCGTTTGGCTTCAATATTCCCAGCACCGGATTATTGAAGGTGCTGTGGACTGGACGGATTATTCCCCGGGACTCAAGGTTCTTAATTATTTCAGTAAGGGACTCCATTGATGCGAGAGGCAAGCGATATTGCTTCACAAACACAGGAGTCATGCCAGGGTCTGTGGGGATTGTTGTTGTGTGGATGTCAGTGCGACCACAGTCATATGAGTCTACCGCAAAGAGATCTTGGAAATCCAAGAAAACTTGTTTCAACTTTTGCTTTTGTTCCAGAGTCACACAGGCATCAGCTAGGTTGACTCTCTCTTCCACCATCTGCCTGAAGCCTGGAAAGACTTCTGGTTTGGCTATCTCCGCGGCCTCCTCCAGCTGGGTGGAGAAGTCCCTGGTCAGAGTGCTGATTTGGACCGGAGGCTTCAGGTGGGAAAGGCAGCCCTCATGGACCTGGAAAATCACCTCATCCCTCCTGAAGTCACAAGTCACATCTTCCTTACCATAGGGGCAGGAAGTGTACACCAGGAAGTTCCCCCCATGCCGGGTAAAAATCCTGTCTGGTGTTGCGTTGTCATTACTGTCACTGTCAAAACAGTCCTTGGGGATTGGTCCTAACAGTTCATTTCCAAGATCAATGGAGAAATGTCGGTCATCAACCGCCATTCCAATAATGGTGCCTGCGGCTAGAGTAATACTCTTTAAGTCGCTGTTATCCACCTCTATTAGAATGGTGTCATGTTCTATGTTGACTAATGGAGTTGGGTTTACCCCCAACCCTTGCTGTTGGAGAGAAGCGTTTAGATGTATGTAAGCATCAGGGTTTTGCAAATATTGTCCTCTTTTAGCTTTCACTTCCAGGGAGAATTGTCGGGTCCTTTCTGGGATGGTGACTTCCTATTTAATCTGAATTTCAACTGCATAAGGTAGCAATTGAGCTGACCTAAATGCTTTTTCTGGATCATCAAAGCCCATGGGATTATCCGCTAATCGGGACCAAGCTTTGAAGTTTATTAGGTCCAAACTAATGGCAAAGCGATTGAGAATGTCACTGCCTAAGTAAAAGGCGGCAGGGACGTCTCGCACGACCCAACAATTGTGGACTATGCTCTTGTTGCCAATGGAGATTTTGAGCATACACCTGCTTGGAAGGAGATGTTTGGAATTAGGTGCTTCCAGGTCCATTTCCCATTTGTCTATCAGTTTGAATGTGGGAGTGGCTGGATCTTTTGGGAGTTGGCGGAACATGGCTTCGCTGATGAAGCTCTTACCGTTGTTCACACACACTCGAACGAGAACAGAGTCCTTCCCATCATTTAACTGAACAGGGATGAACAACTGCTCTCCAATTTGCTGAATATCAGCCAGGCTCTGAGCTGATTTCACATCTTTCTGGACTGTAGGAGTGGGAGTTTCTGATTGTGGATTAGTATAGAATTTCAGAGTGTTTCCTTCCAGCGTGGAGTACCACTTTAGGCTGGAAGGAAGGTTGATTTTCAGAAATAGAGAGGACCCTCCATCACCAGTCTGTTGTCCTACTGCTATTACTGTCACGTCTGGAATTTGGCTATTCTGGAAGTGAAATTCTACTTGGTCAGGTTTTTGTTCAACCATGTGGCAGGTGCCGTTTAAACTAACATGGTTGACACTCTGTTTTAATTTTATTGGTCGGCTAGTCTGGGTCCAGAGGACCTTGTTTACACAATCTATTAGGGGTGACAACCTTCTCAGGAGGTCATTCCCTAGTAAACAAGGGGTGCCCTCTGGGGTCACAACTATGACCGGGTGTTTCAACTTATGTCGGCTAATTTTTATGTCCAAATCTGCCGTCCCCTCGACGGGAATTTCCTTCCCGTCAAAGTTCTGCAGTTGTCCAGGAAGAGAGGTGAGAGGAATTTGGTAATTCCCTCCCCTTCCTGCATTCAGTTCGTCAAAGGCCCTTCTGGACAGAAGGGTAGCTTGAGATCCAGTGTCCACCAGTGCCAAAATTGTACCCTGCCCCTGTACTTGTACCGGGGCATAGTATCTTCCCTCCTTCTCCTCAAGGGGGCACAGATAATGCACATTTTTGGACAACTGGTGGGCTAACTTTCTGGTTTTGGACATTGCTAGCGAAGAGATTTGGGCAGAATTCTGTGGAGAGCCTTGGGAATCTGAAAGAAAAAGTTGGCAACTGGAGATCAGAGCCATTGTGGGTTCCCCTGGCTCCGGTTCTGGGCCACCCCCCCCTTTTTGGAGGCAGTCATCAGGATGGGTTTGAACCAGGGGATTTTCTTGCTGTTGGTTCTGGGATGAGATGGTGGGCGGCGGTAGCTCAGTCTCCACATCTCCCCAGTCTGGATTTGCATCCCTAGGGACCCATTTTTCTTTGGGAGGAGTTCCCCCCTCTCTGAAGGAGAAGATCCTTTTCCTAGGATCCTCTGAGGATCCCTCTCCCTCAAATTGGAAGACCTATACCTCCTCCTCAAACTGAGTCTGTTTGGGTCTTTTGTTTCCCCTACCCCCCCTCTGCTCCTTAGGAGGCAGACTTTCAGGGGCAAGAGATTTTGTTTCCGGTTCCTGGGTTTCCAGGGGCTGTTTACAAGTGAGGAAGGAAGCTTCCTCCAAGGCTTTACACCCCCCTTCCCTTTGTGCCTCCTCCCTGGGAACCGGTGAGTTATCGGGGTGCTGCCCCCGTCATTGTTCTGGAGTACCAGGTCCAGAGTTTGGGGCATTCTGTGCCGGCATGCCCATCTGAGGGTTCTGCTGCGCCCTCAGTATTTGACCCAGATCCCGTGCCATATTTTGGACCTGGCGCTCTAACTGGGAAACCCGCTCAGGCTGATACGGGGCCCTGTTTTCTCCCCTGGGCTGATCCCGGGAAGGGTAGCTGTCCCTCCTCTGGTAATACCCCGGGTTGGGAAGATTTGGGTACCCCTCCACCCTTGGCCTCCCCTCTCCCGGATTAGGTTGTCTGGGCTCAGGGAATTGGGGAAAGAAGGATGGATGGTTTTGGGGCTGAAAGTCGGGTGGATATCTGGGGAAAAAGTTCTGCCCAGGGTTTGGTAAATTTCTGCCCTCCTGTGGAAAGTTTGGAGGGAAGTTCCCTGGGTTCGGTGCTCGGTTGGATCCCCCCCCTTTGGCTGGGGGAGTCCACACATAACCCAGGATGGGTCGATTTCCCTTGTAGCGGGGACTTCCATAATCAGGAGAGCGAGGGACCCCATTTGTGGGGCTGCCTCCTTGGCTCCCTGTCTGTGACTGACCCGAGGACCTCCTGGGCCTAGCATTATTAGGTGCAGGTAGGTTTTTAGGCCCCCCCATCTCCAACTCTAAAACGGGGGTGACCTTTACCTCTGCCACCTTGGCAGCAGCAGGGGTGCTGTTGGCTTTGGGGTTTTTCTGGGCATTACTTTTGCTATCTACCGGTTTCTGCACCTCATAGATCCGGGTAGCCTGTTCAATGACCCAGTCTAAAGATCTTTTCTCGTGAAAATCCCTCACGAGCTGGGTCATTATGTATTTGGGCAAGGCATGAAAAAATGTATTAATGAATTCTCTACTGTCTGTGCGCACCCTTCTGGTGGTCTGCGCAAAAGCACGTTTCAGTTCTTGCACAAATTCTTGTGGGGCCTGATCCTCCCCACATTGCAAATTGTAGGCTGCCTTGCGAGCCTCTTGAGGATTTCTATGAATGGAAAAATGTTTCAAGATGGCCGCCTTATAGGTGGACCATCTTAAATGATTTTGGTCCTCCAGCCCCGCAAAGAAACTGGAGTATTCCGGGGAGAAGGTCCACTTTACATATTGAATACAGCTTTGGCTGTCCTTCAAATGGAAAGTCTCCATCATTTGCTCAAACAACTCCCAAACAGAATACTTAGCGTTCTTATGGTAAGGCGTGATGACGCTCCTGATCGCCTTAATCTGCTTTAAGGGGTCCTTAAGCAAGGCCCTTTTTGCCTTATTGGCCTTTTTGGTTCGGGTAACCCTTGTCCATTCATCCTCTGACTCAGAGGCACTGCTCCCAGAGGTTCCTGTCTGTTCTTCCAGGTTTTCCCGGATTCTGCGAGCCTGGGAATGGCTGGCAGAATGTGGGGACCTGGTCTCCTGTTTCCTGTGGTGCTCAGAGGAGTCCTCAGATCCCTCCTTGCTGCCAGGATTTGCTGGGTACCCCCCCACTGACCTAACTGGGCAGAGGTTTTCAGGATGCCCTTAAGGGGCCTACTCTCCTGGGGTTCCCCACTGAACTGTACTGTACTTGGGTGCCCATACCCGGATGCCCACCCCTTCATTCCTGAGTGGTACTGGCCTATGAGCCCCATACTTTTATCTGGATAGTAATCTGCCATCCCTGTGGCCCTGTGCTCATGTGCGCCAGGGGACATGGGGGTGGTAGAGTCCAGGGACTGGGAGAGATGAAGGCCCCTGGTGTTAGGGCTCCTGAGGTTATGGTCAGGAGTCTCTCTTTCCCAGCGGACCTCATCTCTATCCGCCCCTGCTCCCTGTTGCAATGCAAGAGCCTGCATTTGTGCTTTCAGTTCCTCAGTCAAGGCCTTACTAGACTCTATCAGTCTCTCCTGCATCGCTACCTGTTGTTGGAGCCTATCATTGTGTTGACAGAGGGCCTCATTTTCCCTCTGTGCTTCCTGGTTGGTCCTGGAGAACTGGGCCAGTCTTTGCTGCAGGAGGTTTACCTCCTGAGTCCCATCCCTACTGGCCTGCTCCTTTCTTGCCAGAGCATCTTCCACCCTTCTGGTGTGCTCTACCAAGTTCTGGTTTTCTTTTTGGAGGTCACCCAGCCCCTGGAGGGCCGGGTGATTTTCTTCAATTTCCTTTTTTAAGTGGCAGACTTCCTGGCCTAAAGTGTCTCTTTCCTGACTGAGAGCCTGCATCTGTGCTGCCAGGTCGTCCCTCTGTCGTTGAAAGGCACCAGCTTTTTGGCGCTCCTCATCAAACTCTGCCTGGGTATCCAGGTCTTTCAGAATCAGTTTATTGCTCTCCTCTTTCTCTCTATCTAGCTGGCTTTGCAGGGTGACTACCTGCTCCGCGCATGCCCTGTTGAAATTGATCTGTTGCTCCAACTTTTTCTGGTTCTGCAGTAAGGAGTCCAAACTGTCTTGGTGCTCCTTCTGCAGGGCCAGAAATCTGGTATCCTGGTCTGTCTTTTCCTGTTGTAGGATGCCCATATCCTCTTTTATTTTAATGATATATTGCTTACTATCATTTTCTGACTCCTGGCTCCTCTGCAGCCTCTGCTCAGAAGAGGCCAGATCAGATCGGGCCTTCTCTACTGCCATCTGTTGCCTATTTGCCAGATCTTGGCTTTCAGTGCATTTATCCTGCATGTCTCCCATATATAGGTACAGGTATGCTGCTATCCTGGCAATCTTATTGTGTTCATCTTTGGCTTTAGGAGCCATATATAGTTCACTCAGGGCCACATGTAATGGACCCTGATCTCTCCATAGGTCTGACCCTGTTTCAGTGACCTGTCGCGTGATGGCCTGCAACCAGGCATCCTGGCCCTGTTCAGTCCATTCACCTCTCACAAATAGTTTATGTAAGAGGTGCTCTCTGGCTATTTTCATGTCTACTAAGGTCGTCATTCTAGAGATTGGTCTCTGTCCTGACTTACAGAAGTTTGTATTTTATTTTTGCAAAACAGACCTTTTCCTAAGAGCGTTCCTTTGAGGAGTGCTTTACAGCGTAACACAGCGTGGTGATCCGACCGGATATGTGTATCTGGTCAGCCGGCACGCTGTATTAATCTGCACAAATGGTAGATCTAACCCAAACGTCCGGCACGAGCCCCCAATTTGTAAGAGGATTCAATTCAGCACTACAGCCAAGTCAACGCCTAGTCTAGAATACTGAATGAAAACCCTTATTGATATATCTTTATGTCCAGTTCATGCGTTCTGGATGACTACCCTTATATAACACCCCTCTCTTGGAATCCTCCTGACCCCACTGAGCCAAGAAGTAGTTCTGTTTTGCAAGTTAAAAGGTTTAATTGATAATTTAAACAATATATATATATATCACGCTTTATAATAAATTAATAATTGAATATCACACTTAATCTGAGATGATAAAGATTAACAACGGAGAATCTGGCACTAGCACACTTCTTGATAATCACTAAGGAGTTGACATGAAATGGATAAGATAGCAACAATACTTTTATGGTTTCAAATGGATGCAATGTGGAATGAAATGCAGTAAAGAAAATAACTTGATAGAATTTCAGCAAAACAATGTAATCACTTTCCTCTGGCAATCCCCTCCCCCCTTTATGCAATGCAAGGAAATGGAAGGAAAGCACACAGTTCTCATAATGCAATCAAATGTAATTCAGTTCACCCCAGCAAGCTTAGAGTACAGATGTTGGAAACACAGGCCCAAAATGCTTTTAGATGTGCTGGTAATAAAGTGAAAAATATGCTAAAATGCTTTTAATTCCCTCTAGAGGTTTAGGGTGAGTGGTATCTAGTTAATATTAGCTCAGGCTCACTCTAGCAGTGATGCAGGGATAGTTTTTATGAGGCAAACGATTTTTTCAGAGGAAAGCAAAAGCAGCTATCTTTTTGCAAGTGGAGAAATTTTCAAATCGCGGCAAAATTCGCGAATGCGTCTGGCGCGATTACAGCAAAACTATAGGGGGTAGGAATGCGCTTCTAGGTTCCTAGGAAAGCGACGATTCTAAGCTTTCTGAGGAAAGTTACTGCAAGTCTCTAGCACAAACGGTTACGGAGATATGAGCGATTAAATAAAGGTCGTTTTTCGGATTTGGAATGTTAAAGTTCAAAAAGACAAGTGCAGCTTGCAACTAGAAAATGACAAGTGGCAGCTTTACAAATGACAGGTGACAGTCAGGAGGCAGTTCTACTTAGATTAAAATAGCTTGGATTATATTATGTTAACTAAGAGATTGGTTCTGCACAGTTTGCTAGGTACTCACACTATATTCTTGAGTGAAATGGGCCTCGCCACGGATCTGGTCAGGTTTTAGACTGGACTCTGGTCTCTGCACTTCACAGTGATCTGGGTCAGCTCTCTCTGGTTCTGCTAACAGCGGTCTGGGTCTGCTCTCTCTCTGGATTCTGGAGATTTGATAGATTTGAAGTCTCTATGTCTGCTCTCTGAAGGTTGATGGAGGTAAAGTATGGATTTTCCAGCAGAGCGTCCCGCAGCAAATGGATTTGAAGGTCCCTATCTGTCCTGTCTCTCTGCTTTTATGTGTTTTTAAAATGGGTGTGTGTGAGCAGCATCACTAGCCAGCCCCTCTCCACTTATCATTGGCCAAGCTTTCATTTCTCCCCTGATTGGGGGAGCTAAGTTGTGTCAGAGTGATGTCATTTTACAGCCTGCAGAAAGTCCACTCCTCCTGTCAACTTGCACACAAATCTAGATTTGAACCAAATACATATTTGCAGAGGTACATATTGTTTTAAAATCATATGCACCCCTCACATATCACAGGAGGTATCCCCTGTTCAAACTCTGCTCTTCCTGGGAGCTTGCATTCAGAAATGGCAATATTTTGCACTTTTTAACTGGTTTGCAATACCGGACATTACCCCAAATTTACACACATGTGCGCAAGGAGTATGGACATTAGTTGATGAAGTGTCAGATTTTTCACATGCACACATTTTGAGTAATATCCTCTTTTCTGCTAAAACTCCCCTGAACATACCACCGGTTCTAAAAACCTCTTAAAATGTGGGCAGAAAAATCACAAGAATTATGGTATCATTTATAAAATTTTCACATGTCCGCTCTATGAGTTATTCATCTTTTTAGAGTTATGTTCTGGCCCCAAAGGGGTGTGGTTTTCCCCCAGCACAAGGTTGAATTTCTGGTTTTTCCAGTTCTGCCAAGCCAGCTTGCTCTCACAGGCAGTGCTCCTCCCCTTTGCTTCAGGAGGAAGCTACTTTTACAGCCCCCGTAATAAAACCTTTGCCTGAGTCAGGACAGGGCTTTGTTCAGAGCTCCTGTATTCTGTGGGGCTCCCCTTAATTCAATTATCAGAGAGATGGCATATCCTTAGTGTGGCTGGCAAAAGGCAGATAGGCCTGGGAATACAGCTGTGACTCAAGTTTCACTCCTGATGGGGGTAGTTGTCAGGCAGAATTCAGTTTCTCAAGCCAGGTTTCAGATAAAATGTCACTTTTTGTTCCCCAGTTTAAGTCAATACAATTTTTTTACATATGCAGCTAGGATGCTGATTCTAAGTTTAAAACTATGACATTTAAACAATTGCAACCTATGTGACACTCAAAGTAGGCCACTCATTTCTTTTAAACATTTAGATTTGTAGTGTCTTTAAGTCCAAATTTACTTAAACTGCTGAAATCCACAGCTCAGCCAGTCTTGTTATAAACCTTCAAGTCACTTCAGAATATAACTTTACATTGGATCCACCTCTTAAAATGTCTTTCTTTGGCATGTTTTGGGTTCATTTATTCAGTTTTCTACAAAATCTGGTGGTTTTAAAACGCCGGCTTTTGGATAGTGGTGAGTACTGGTACTGCACCCCTTTTTGGGATTTAAGAAAATGAATTCCCAACAGTTATGGGTTTGCTTTTGGCAATCAGCATTGCCACTCCCAATGGTTTCAGACTACTGTGTGGGTAGTCCAATGGTGGTTTTAGGCAGTGTCCTTCTGTGCCCATAACATCGGCAAAAATGAGCGGCAGCCTATTCTTCATGCATTTCCCTGTGCATTTTCTGGTAAGCTCTGGCCATCATGATGTTTTCCATGTCAGTACTGCACAGTTTTGAGGTAGGGCTAGGATGCATGGGTAAATACATCCCACAGTGACACATGTGGGCCAATGTGGGGTTCTTCAATGACAGAAGCATGTCACATATGTCACAATAGGGCTGAGGAATGTGTTGCAAAAGTGGGAGAATTGAAACAATCAGCCTGAAAGAACAATGACAAATACAAACAATGTTGTTGCATGATGCCACCTCAAGGGCAACTGCCGTAATGTTGCGCTAAATTACTACTGTGGCCAGAAGGGATAGTGTCACACCCAAATTCAAGGCTGCAGAATGTTTTGGATGAAGCACATGGGTGACCCATACTACTCAGTCACAAACACCCTCACCTGGCACTCAATCAGAACCCGTCACCCAAACAACATACACATGCATTACACACACACGCATGGGCACTCACCGGACAATGTGTCATAATCGGGTAGTTCTCCCACACCTCGGATCTGTTCCTCTGTGACGAAGGTCCCAGCAACAGACTCATGTTCAGTGAGTTTGTTGTCCTCTTGTGGAGACCCACCGCCAGTCAGCAGAGTAGCAGCATGACTTGAGGCCAGCTTGTCCTTTGCTCTGCGTTTCAGGTCGTTCCACCGCTTGTAGCAATCATCAGCTGAGCGCCTCACAAATCCAAGGGCACTTATGTGGTTGGCGATGGTCTGCCAGTGTGCCTTACGTTGACCAGGTGTGGTCTTGGACCCTGCAGTCACCACCATTTCGTGGCTATGTTGCAACACATAGCTCACAAGTGCATTAAGTTCTGAATCATTGAAGCAAGGCTTCCTTGAGGTACCGGAGTGTGTAGCCGTGCCTGGGGTCTCAGCCTGTCGTGCCAGAGCACCCTTCTTCCTCTTTTTAGAAGGTGGAGTGGAGCCAGAGTGGCTAACGCCGCTCTGGTCAGTAGGGGCAGCATCGCCGGTGGACTGGGTAGTAGGAGTGTGCGAATGCACACTGACCATAGGAATTGGTTCAGGCATTGTCTGAAGTGTGATGTTGGCAGGGGGAACATCAGTATGATGGACCAGGACCGACACTGTCCTGGTTGGGAGAGTCGGAGCTGGGGCAGATGGAGCTGCAGCTGCCCCTGCAGCCTCCCCATTCTGCATACTTGGGGCAGCAGATGACATAGCTGCCCCAGATCCACGTGCCTTGGTGCACCGCCACACTTGGCCTAGACTTGCTGAACTGGAAGTCAGCCAGGGAGTCATCCTGTGCCAGGTCAGGTGCCACAATGGACTGGTCCAACAGGGGCTGAGCTGGGATGGTCTCAGCCATGTTTCCCTCAACCATGGAGGGGGGGCATGGGTGTCCCTGATTGGTCCTCCACACATGGGGGTATTGAGGCACCCTGCAAACCCCAGCCACGTCCCCTACTGCGCCCACCACACCCACCTTTTGAGGGTCGGCCACCTTTGCCTCCCTTATCGCTTGGTCGCCTCCCAACCATGGCACTGATGTTGTTTTGCGTATGGGAGGAGCAGTAAACTATTGTCCTGGGCAATTGGGGGTCAAAGGGGTAGGGTACTAGATGGAATTCATACCCTAGTGCTCTAACAAGGCTGTCTGTGACCCCTGGGGGAAGATCACGGGTCACGCAACGCACAGGCAGCCAAAAACAAAAATAAACATGCACGCAACCCCTCATAGACCACGTGCGTGGAAAAATGAACCTGTACTACGCTGTGGCACCCAGAAACACAAAAATAAGCGTACGCGTGATACACGCAGCCTACAATGACCTCTGAAGGGGTACGCAACACACGGGGGCAAGCACAGTTGCTAAGTAGGTGCGGAACTCACCGTCTGCCTGGAAAAAAAACTTGAAAAATATGTGCCAAAAGAAGAATTGTACGTTGTCTGAGGAGACAGGACAAAAGGAGAAGTGAACACTGTTTGAGGAAACAGGCCCAAAAAAAGTACAAAAATGAAAGCTCTCAGAGGTAACAGGGAGTACGAACTTGAAACGCTGTGAAGTAATCGCGTGTGAACCGACAAGAAGTACAGAATCCACCCACTTGCTCTCCACAAAAAGCACGTACAAGGAAATGGCGTCCTACACATACCTTTTAATCCGGCCCACACATACACGTCACTTACGCGTGTACGCGCCTTTTCCTCCAATTACACGCGCTAACACTCGGACGTGCACCTTTTCCACGTGTGCTCTGTCATCACGTGCTATGAGGGAAACACCCGCGCGCGTCACTTCACAGACGCGCTTACATGCTAAGGGCCTTTGGTCCAATGAAATTGCGTATGTGTGCTGACTCACTTACGCGCTAAGGGCCTTTCCTCGAATTACACGCTGACGTGCAATATTTTCACATGGCAAATCACTCTGTATGAAGCTGGCCACGCGTTCACACACGGAAGAACACGCTCCTGCCCAGAAGGCCGAATTACTGCCCCCCAGAGCCACGCGCATGCTCCCACCTGCCATCTGCTGCTGCCTGATTGCCTGCTGCCCACGTGCTCTGCCATTTGCTGCCTGCACGTCAGCCAGGGGTGCTGTTGCTGTGACCACCCCTGCTGGAACTGAAGACTCCCGACTGGGATTCCATCGCTCCACAGCCCAGCCCCAGGACCCAGTTGCCCACCCACTCCTGCCTCTGGGGTTGCCATGTCCAGCACTACACCATCTGGCGGCACTGGCAACCCCCAGCCAGAGAGGCAGAGGGCCACCAGCTTCACTGCCACCGAAGTTGGTGTCCTGGTGGAGCAAGTCCTGGGGCAGTATGATGCCCTCTTTGGAAGGTCGCGTGCCGACAAGGAAGGACGGACCAGGATCTGGACGGACATTGTGACTGCCATCTACGCGGAGGGGGCAGCAGTCTGCGAATTCCATCATGTCAAGAAGCGCTGGGAGGACTTCAGGTGGGGTCTTTTCGGTCTCTGAATGGCTGTAAAAGGGAATACTTCTGTTTGTAGAATTGTATCCATTCTTGAGCACAAATGGGAGAATCCTTGTTAGATCGATTTACCCGAAAGTCTGATCGACAGATGCCCAAAATGCTCGCTCCCTCTCGTTACAAAGACTGTGCAACATATACTGATTGTTCGTAGTGTATGCCTCCATCCTTGTAGATTTTACCAAATTCCTGTGTGTTTCACCAGCCTTTCTCTTGGCATTGATATACTCCAGAGGATCCAACCCCAGCTTCAATAATAGAGCCAATTTCTTATGTTTCAACTTTTTAGAGGCCAACATTCTGGGATCAAAGGAATGAGTCAGTGATTTAAGATTTGCAAGGGGTTTAGAGTGCACAATCTTATTTAGGCAAACCATAATAATGTGATAATAATCTTCTGCCCGTCTGTGAGGAGATACATCAACATGATCCTGCAACCTTGCGTTTAGATACAAGTCCTTCACAAGATGAGTAAACCTAACCATCAGACAATAGTTTGATTTTAATGTAAGCCCCCCCGCCCCGTCCAAAGTGGGACAGAATAGGGCAGGTCTCAGCTCATAAGGACAAGATGTAAAGTCCAATGGAACATAAAATAGAAGATGGTCTCCCACACCAGGATCGTGATGAGACACTTGCCACATTTGACCACCAAGAGGGAAGAAATGTAAAATAATCGATCCTACAGACAGACTTACCCCTGTGACACATATAAGGTAGTGTGTCTCCTGTGTCGTTCCCCTCGAGGTAATTTATTTCCCACTCCCAAAGTAAAGAATCCCAAGACATCCCTCTGCTAACATCAAGCAGTGTAGAGTGAGGGATAGACTAAATGGACCCCTCTGCACAATAAGAATTAAAGTCACCCCCCAGATGTATGTGGTTCTCATAGCCCTCGGAAATCCAATCCCCAAAAAGTTCTGAAAGGCTTTGATGGATACACTCTAAAGAAGTTCTTGAGGGATTCAGTACATATTGACCATTAACAAAGAAACATTCATTGAAAGGGGGGTGAGCTTAACCACCAGAAACCACTCTTTCATGTGGAAAACTTCACAGACCAGATTCAAATTGGTATCAAACTCTAATGCCAAGCTGTGATGCTGGAAATGCATCGGAGGGACAGGGCCTCCATATCCTTGTCCTTTACTGCTTTTTATCGTGTGTTCTGTCGTGTTTCCCGCGCAGGTCACCGAGGTTCCCCGCACGCCTCTTCCTTGCAGGACGCCAAAGCTCTGTCGTCGACGAGCACCGCTAGGAACGAAGCTTTCACTTCCCTGCCATAGTTCACCCTGTTCACCGTCGGACGTTCGACGACCCGTGACTCCCGCCTTAAAGGGAGGGCACTCAAGAAGGGCCGTTGGTTCCCCGACACCGAATGCCAAGTTCCCCGACACCTCTTGACGATCCGTGGCTCCCGCCTTAAAGGGAGGCACTCAAGAAGGATCGGTCGGTGCATCGTCGGAGAACTCTACTCCACCAGGTACATTGGGGGGGTAAAACCTTAATAGGAAGAATTAAGACTATCGGACAATATATGGACTGGGCTTGTGCTATATATCTTTATTTACAGGTTGCCCAGGTGGGGGGATCTCCACACAGAACTGTGCCTAGAGGTAGGGGCCAGTATTCTGCCTATTGTTTTAACCATCTTACGTTCCTGCCTATCTCTATTGCTGGGTACTCGTTATTGATCTGTGTGACATTTTAACCGTACAGTTGATGAACTTTAATGAGATTCGATAACATTAGTGGTACCACTCTAGACGTGTATATATTTATCATTATTGACTTCCAAGTACAAAGTGCGTTATTGTGATCGTGTACATACCTTTGAATATTAATTATATAAAACTGTGTTTTCAGTAATACAGTGCGTGGACATTCCTTTGTGGGGGTTCGGGGACTACACTGTACTTAAGAACCAGCCCGCATCACCTCCTGAGAAGCTAGGCCTTGATTGCTCGTCCATTGCTACCGTAATAGAGAATCTTGGCTGGGGTCTGCTGTGCCTCTCCTCTACCATATAGAGAGCGGAAGTACAGACACCCCCTACCGGTCTTTACACAAGCCCCATCTCAGGCCCTCATTCCGAGGTTGGTGCTAGTCATGGCGCTATTAGCGCCATGACTAGCACCAATACCGGTACCGCCACCGACTTGGTGGTATGGGGATTTACCGGTCTATTCTGACCTATGCTGGACCGGTAAGTCCCCATTTGAAAAGCCATTCCCCATTCCAATTTGAGACCCATAGGGCTCAATGGGAAGGGACAAGGCGTCAATAACGGTACCGCAAATTGCGGTACCGTTATTGACCCCGGTATCCCTTTGCGGGTCCCGTCCATAATGCCTGGTAAAACCAGGCATTAAGGGAGGGACCCGCAAAGGGACCTCGGAATAGGGCGCAAAGGGATTACTGGCACCGGTGTCATTACCGGTGCCCGGTATACCTTTGCGCCCAGGTCGTAATGACCCCCTAAGTCTCCCAATGTCAGCTCTAATAGCAGGGCTGGTAAAAGTATGCTAACCTTTCAAATTTAAATGGCCAGTACACATGATTTCTCGAAACATAAAAATCATAAGGCCACTACCCGCCAACAGATTTTCCATTAATCTATTTAAATTTGCCATACCACAAACGTTCCAGGTTACAACATCAATTCCAGAAAAGCTACGATTGACACAACCCCTTACTAATCACCTCAAAGGCTTTCAGGGCAGGACCCACCCAGGACCAATCTTGGGCCTTTTGCAATAGAGTAGAAACCAAAGCAACAGAGTCCGGAAGAGCAGTAGTAGACCTAGAATTAGGGGCCAATGGTATCCGTGCTAAAGCCTCCCTTTGCCAAAATCCCCTAGCCTCTTCCAATGATTTAAGGGCATTTAATTTAATTCATACCACAATGTCGAAAGAATAGCCTGCTATTCCAATACTAAATTGGACGCCAATTCAGAATGGAAGTAACACGCCAAACGTTGATTGTTTACAAGAGGCAAAGTTATGTTATGTTATGTAATGTTAGTTGAGTTTGTAACGCGCCAAAGCCTGTAGGCATCCAGTAATCCAATCAACATCATCACATATCTAAGAGATCAAGAGAGCTGATCAACTCTGCTGAGATCTATAGAATCTGGCCATTTTAATTTCAATGAGGATAAAGCGCATTGTTTCTTTCACTAGTGCACTAATGAAATCATTCTGAATATCATGGATCAAATAGGTTTCATTCCGCTTACCATGAGTAATATGCTGTGCTCAAACATTGTCATACTTGGACATCCTCTTCAGTAACTCCAAAAAATGTCCTTCACTGGAGGTACTTCTCAAACCCGCATGTCCACGATGAGGCATTGTTTGCTTGGCAAGATACAATATAGCATCAAGCAGTCACCTTAGAATACCATGTTCGTTCTCTGTTTGTTCCCTTTCAGCTTTTATTAGCTCAGAAACAATCGTTTTATCTTGGGTAGTTCTAAATGTGACCATGTGTAGGTGTTTTTCAGCTTCACAGTGTATCTTGGAAAGTTCATCTATTAGAACGTTTGCTGTTCCTTTTTTTTTTAAATTAGAAAAAAAAACACATCTAGGACCAGACAAAACCTTTGGAAAATTTTAATCTTTTTAATCAGCAAAAAACCAACATGCAAAGTAAAAAAGACAGTTACTTCTAGGAGAATACACTAAAACACTGCCTCAGAGAATCCATGCACACACTTTGTTGTATACCAATCTGGGCTAAATCTTCAAACATTTCAGTCATATGGAAATAATTTAAAGCCATATTTTATTTACAGGCTTACATGGACCAGCTAGCTGCAAGAAGTGCAAGAAGGGCTCGAACTAAAGGTGTAGACATTGCCGTGCTCTGAAAGAGGTATGGATCTATTGGGTATTCCTGCTGCATGTCAAGTGTAACCTGCATTTTTACATTCCCACTGCATTCCCCTATATCCTCAGTATCCATGTCTTGCACTACTTGTGTGCCAACACGGATATCTTCAGGAGATTTTGTGCTGGGAAAGGAGATGTTATGCTGTTTGAAGAGTTATAGTGCAATCAGCAGTTGTGCGACCAAGCATAACTTCAGGCTGGGTAACAGTGACTGTTGAGTGATCAAAAGTCAGACCCTCTGTAGATTCAGTAGAGTATTGTGGACGCTCAGGAATGTCAGTGCATGATGGGTGATTTTGGAATGTATCATGATAGGAGGAGAAGAGGTAGACAGATGCTCATCACCAGAATAATGAGGGACAGAATGAATATGGGCTTCCTGCTGAGTTCTGAAAGCATGGAATAAAAGAATCTTGTAGCTACAATAACATCATTCAATGGTTATAAACGTTGGAATTACTTGAATGGGCAATAATTTACCTTTGCTCCTGTTTGACAGTGAAACATTTGGGCGGGATCTTGAAAGCAGACAAAATATCTTGAGAAGATATTTCTGCTTTGGCAAGTTTCAGTTTGCTGACATGTTTTCTTCTTGTGGCCCCAGACATTTTTAGTTTAGCTGATGACTCTATATTCAGCTCTATTCCCTTCTTCTGCAGAAAGAGAAGGACAGCAACACAGCTTAGTGCATGTTGTCAATAAGTTTATACAGCTAAATTACCAATGAATTAAATTCATTATTTCAGCTGTTGGGGGCGGAAAGATGGCATTTCATATTCCATGATAATGTATTTTATGATTTCAATTCACTTTAAATGGTAAATAAGGGAAACAAAAAACTCTAGGCAATTTTAGATTGTTGTGGGCCATAGGGCATTAGGGCAATGCCCGAACCAGACGCACCAAAAGCCAGTGTGGAACTGATTTTGCTGTCAAAGTGGATCACTTATTTGTGTTTTATATTACTGAATAAATATTCTTTAAAAATGCACAATTTGCATCACATTGTATCAAAAACCGCCCCCCTTGGTTACTACTCAGTCTTTCACACAAGGAATGAATTGCCATTTTTTCCCCCAGGGGACAGCCACAGATTGCATTGGTTTTAGACATCCTTCCCAAGGTGCTCTCGCCGAGCTCCGGCCTCAGCCACAGAGCTGCCACTAGTGAGTGAACCAGTGGCGAGTGCCACAAGACAGGACAAAGAGCATGGTCCACACTGGTGCTCTGTTGGTCGAGATTGTGACTGTGAGACTACAGCGCACAGCACAGCACTGTCACTGACAGACAGGCTGAGCACAGCAGCAGAGCAGTACAGGCATTGCCAACAGCTTCAGCTGTTGTGGCTGGGAGGTCACTGGAGCTGTGCAACAACAGGCACAGTGAGAGGGAGGGAGAGGCCAATCACAGTGGAGGTCATTGCTGTGACAATTAGGAAGAAGCGTTCCCAGATCAATAATTCATTGATAGAGTGGTAGGCAGGCAAGGGGCGGTTGCAATACAGCGTGTGTGTCTCTTCCCTGCCACTAACCCACACACACACACACATTGGGAATTGTATTAATCTGATGGATTATTAACACAGTGCTTTAGTTTATTCCCAACTTCTACAGCTTCTCTAAGCACTCTCCTCGGAACTCACTCTTGCCAATTGTTGCAATGGGCAAGCCAGGGACCCACACACCTCCATAACAACAATGAATTTACCACCACAGACTCACTTGTGGCGGTGCAACCGGACACTTTGCTGATGTTGCTTCAAGCGGCCTACACTCGACAAGCCTTGCATTGTTAACTTAAAACCACACACATTTTCTCATCATATCCAATAATAGTGATCTTCTGCCACAGAATGTATAATCCACTGTGTCTGTGAATTCCCCAGTTTCTTCAACTTGCTTGGTGCTTGCTAGGACGTAAAGCGCCAAGGGCCGGGATGGTGTATTTTACCAGCCTGTGAATGGGCAATGCAACATCCATGGAACACTGGCTTGGCCTGGAATGCTCACCCTAACCCTCAGCACTTTAACTGAGATCAATGAGCCAGACTGGCCCTCGCCATCTCTTGCCCTCCCTTTGAACAACCCCAACAGCCCCCGGCCTAACTTTAAGAAAATCTGTCTTTGCAAACTCAGAGCTGCTCAACGCGATTTTTAACATTGCTTTGAACATGATCTACTGCCCCGACTTTCTGCAAAATAAAACTATGGCTACCATTTGCATGAACTGAAATAAATTCAAACAGCATAACAACTCCTTTCCCGGCTGGCCCGTTCATGGCCTCACTTATGACAGTGCATCCTGACCGTTTGCTGCAGCCTATGCTCGACTAGCCTTGCATTGTTAACTTAAAACGGCACACCTTTTCTCACCATATTTAATAATAGTGATCTGCTGCCACACAATGTATAATCTGTGAATTCCCAGTTTCTTCAACGTGCTTGGTGCTTGCTAGGATGTAAACTGAGGCCGGCAAGCTGTAATTCACCAGCCTGTGACAGGTCTGACTGGGTGCAACACAATATCCATGGAAGGGCTTGGCCTGGAATGAGCAACCTAAGCCTCAGGACTTTGAAAGCGAGTGCAATCATGAGCCAGCCAAGCCCTCGCCATCTCTTGCTGTCCTCCATTTGAATGACCCCAACAGCCCCCGGCCTAACTACTAGAAAGTCTGTCGATGCAAAGCAAAACCAAGTGCTGCTCAGGGCAACATTTAACATAGCTTTGAACAAGATCCATCCCGACCTGCCGCAGAATAACACTATGGCTACGCTGCTAGCCTTTGCATGAGAGCTCAAATTCCAATAGGATCCTATTACCGATGTAATCAGACGCCCCAATCGCCTCGCATCAACTGCTGCAGCACCAAGTTCTGTTCAATGCCCAATTATAGTATACCACAGTGTTGCCAGTCTTGGCCTGCCTGCCACTCGTAATATCAGCCAGCCAGAGCTGATAGAATATATGAACAGTATACAGTCAGCTAATAGAGCATCCTCGTACACTAGACGGGCAGACCAACTTAGGTCTTCTGTGAGCCAGAAAGAACATTCATATCAAGCAAAACCCTATTAAGAGAGCCATTTGAAGGCTTAATGGATGGAATCTGAAGCAGCTATAATCTCCACTTCCTGCACTCTTGACAGGCTACTTAATTCTTAACACCTAGTGAGTCTCTCTCCTCCTCTCTTGAGTCCTCCTGTCCGAAACCGTCCATGCAGCGACTCCAACTCCCAGTCCCTCTCGGCGATTGTCACTCTGGGGCAGGACAGGACAGCGACACACTGCTGCAGCAGGCAGCCGGGGCGGGGTGCATCCGTGCACCGGCCCAGTCTGACGACCTCAACGCAGGACAGTGTAGCGGCCTGAGCATGCAGAGACAGCAGCACGCGGCAAGCAGGCCAGCCGAGTGCCCCCAGTAGCAGCAGTCAGTCAGTGGCACTGACACAGGTCTGGTGGGAACAAGGGCAGGCTGGCTGGGGCACTGAGTGTGTGGTGGCGACTTGCGTGCTAGACATGAATGGTCCCAGAAGGCCTGTGGCAGTCTCCAGAGTTCAGTTGTTTGTTGGATAAGGGAATTTGCTACATTTATACTTGCGCGTTGGCTCGAGATGGTCTGGCTCTGCAGGCAGGCCTGGCACAGGCTCGGCCGGGCAGGCCCGGGGACACAGGGCAGGCCAGGAAATTGAAACTGCCTTGTAGCAGCAGCATTGTGTCATAATCATAATGGCACCATAGTGCAATTCATTGGCAAATAGCGTTGCATCTGCATAAGCATTCTGGGTAGTAGCAGGCTGCAAGCAATGCATCAACACCTGCTGCACCCAGCCAGCAGCAGTGTGTGATATAGCATCATAGTGTGATGTGTATTCATTGGAATTGTGAGCATCAGGTTGACATGCTGCTGCAGTCAATGCATCAGCACCTCTGCAATCAGTCTCCATGGTCCACCTCCACCTGAGGGCAAACGCTGTGTCTCTCTCTCCATCTCTCGCCTGCATGAGCATACTGTACCGTCCATTTTGCAACATATGGATCATTCATCATTCCCCAGGGCACTGGCACAGGAAGGAGGAAAAGGGGGTCGGTGGGGGCCATGTCATTGTCTAACTGTATGTGTAGAAAATTGCAACAACAAGAATTTCAGTGAGCTCGGGCCGCAGGCTGGCGCCACTGGCTGCTAACTTACTGTTACTACTGCATATGCTGGCTGGTCTCGAGACTCGAGTCGAACGGACAGTGACAGTGTGTCACAAAAGCACAATACTGAAGTGAATCCTATAGAATAATTTGGATTGCAACTTGAAAGCATTTCTTTCCCTGGTTCCCTTGTTTGTTTTATTTTTAAAACAAGTAGTCACGGTCACCATAATCCAGTGGGCTGATACCCGCACATTTCTACCTGGATTCGGTCTGCCATGCCATTTTTAAAATAAGAAAGGAAAGCAAAGCATCAATCAAAGCAAGGCAAGCCATGCATTAGCGCGGGCGGCTCGCAGCTTGCTCCCTGAATCCTGCTGACTGGCAGAGGCCCAGCGGGAGCCAAAGGAGAGGTGGTGCACCGGGCACCAGGATGAAGCCCCCCTTGCTTCCTGGCCTTGCCACTGTTTATGGCATCACAGGATACACAGGTAGCGAAGATGCTGGAGCCGGTAAGTACAAAAGTATAGTACTTTATTGCGATATGCAATGCAAGCACCACACTGCAAAAACTCAAAAGAAAAGGCAGGGAATTGGCAAATGCACACAATTATACAGGCAGAATTTAAATTGTGCACACTGATATTAACCAAAGGAAAGGAACAAATGCCAAGCCTGTTGTGGGCCCACGGTCATTAGGGCGACAAATGGAATGTGGAGATGGGTCACAAGATATTCTCACCCGTCACCCCTTTTCCATTGTCACTTATCATGAATGCTTTCATCATACAACAGAGTGTGCCTATTCACCTCTCTACAGCAACCCCGACCCCGAAGGGGTCAACCTTCGAAACAGGGATTTCAGTGCAACAGAAAATCCAGGTAACATGTCTGATATGCCACCTGGAATGTAGCCATGGCAGGATATCTCTCTCCTCCCGTTGTCTTCTGTCTGGAAGAAGCACACATCATGATTTCAACAAACACAGCAGCAGTAATGACTGGTAATTAACAGAACAGAAACATCAACTGTCAAGCTCTTGGCTTCCATAACAGGCCGTGTCACCAATAACTACGCCTCCCGGCACTTTGTATACAATATTAAATGAGCTATGGGATTGCGCACGTGTCGGTAAAGTCAAATGGGCGAGAGATCATTTTTCATCCATTTTCATCGACAAATTGGGTATTTGCCACCACTGTGTGCTGCCTTTATCGAGTTGTGTTGTGCGCGCGCACACGCACGCACACCCACGTATGTAGCAAGGCGTACACCACTGAAATGGCGCATTCGTGGTAGACATACGCCTTGGGACACAGTTCTGGCACAGGCTCGACCCAGCAGATGTCTCCAAAATGCAGGCCTTTTTTTCGCTTTTACTGCTCTTGGCTTCTTAGCAGGAAAGAGACAGATGGGTCCTATTCTCTCCTGTTTTGCAGACCATAAAATAAATAAATATGTTCCACCTTTGCTAGTGGTTTTAAGTATTTTTTGATATTGAAAGTGGAGCGATTCTTTATCAATTAATTTGATTCATACTTCGACAGATAGCCGGGCGGCAACACTCAACGTGAGCAATGACTGTATGTACACTGAAGCATAAAACGTTTATTGCCAATAGTCAAAGACAAAGATATTCTAAAAATGTATATTTTTTGTGAGAAAATAAATAGCCAGCGATCTTTTGAAGCATTCCATTCGTCCCCAGCACACCTGGCCATAGTGCAGCACAGGCTGTTCTACCAAGGGCATTGCATGGCATGATTTGAAGGTACTATTTTAAAATGAAGGCTTATACTGCAGGACAGGGCTTCGTGTCGAATGGCTGCAATTCTACACAAAAAATGCCAGTCACTAAAGAAGAAAAGTTTTACTAATAAATGGGACACGATATACATGGGAGTGTTGGGGCAGAGAGAAAATACAAGCATTTAGAAGCTTATTGCCACAATTTTCCAAAGCATTAAGAGCTATTACTGACACCAGGGCCCTTGTTAATCATTTAATTGTTCAAAGAGGGATCAAATGCAGAGTCATTTGCTTTGAGAACAAACCATGTGAACTTCATATAACACATATCTTTCACAAAACATTAGCTTCCTGGGACATGTAGCAAGCTACGCAAGACTTTCCCAGACTGCAACATGTTCTACCAAAATACATTCAAATAGGCATGACATATGCAGTCAAGTACAACTTTTCAAAAATGTCTAACTTCATTGCTGAATGCCTGCTGCGGGTAGCACTGGTAAGGAAAGTACATTTTAAAAAAACACGTTTTGTAAAAAAAAACATCCTGCAAGGCAGTGTGAGACAGAGATACTAGTAACGACACCCACGTTAGTCATAGCCCAAGTTAGACCCTCAGGCTTAACAACATGCAACAACGACAGCTACTACATTCTTAATGGATTGTGGATTATGCAACGGTCCTGTTCAGAAAACTTTAAATACAAAAACATGTCTTTGGAGGGAGATATATATCCAAACCCTGGTGTCTTGCAACCCTTTTTAGAACATTCAAAGAACAGAGGAACAATATTATTGACACAAAATGCAACAAAAAAACATGTAAATGAACAATAAGACACAGAAGCAACGCCGTTCGAGCATGGATTAAATAATGATACACATTGTCCTATTCTGCAATTGCTTAAATCACAGGAGATCCGGGAATTTATCATGAGGACATCACGTATTTGGAATGGTGATAAAATTACGAAATTCCTCTTGTCGGACAAATCGCTAGAGATTACAGATGAAACGTCTTTTGGAAGAAGAGCAGTGGGCACGAGAAGAAAGCGGGCAGTGATATACTAGGAAGACACATGAACATGCACACAACATATGACAGAGACCAGACTTATAAACACTGTAGTTCATGCAGATTGAGTGTATCGTCACCCCATCACTCCACCATAATCCAAATTCTGCATTTTATATATCCTCTTCTCACAATTATCTACCCTCTGGACAATCTGGATGTCACATCCCCATTGAGGACCGCTTACCTGGCACGAGTATCATGAGAATTCACCCATGTCACACTGATTGATTCACATCATGACACATGCCCACAATGTAGTTCTTCCAGCATGGGGCACTTAAGCGATTCTCCAGTTACCACTGCACAGGGGTTTCACCCCGATACCATGTTATGTCACACTCCTACGATTCTAATTTCCACATTGGGCATGCATTATTTGTGGTGTTGTGTTCAATTTACATGCAAAAGTCAAACTCAACTAATTCAACAATACAACCATATAAGTCAATGCAATAGTTTTCCAACATTTCATTTTTTGTGATAATTGAGAACATTGCATAGGACACGTTGTGCCAGGAATTAATATGTTACACAAGGATGTGCTTGAGTGGTGCAAAACAGGCATGTTGCTGTTGAGACTGGAATGATACATTTCTAGAGACATTATGAAGGCCATTATGTGGGTGCAATGTGTAAGGTGTGCTTAAATGGGACAACAGTGGCTGCTGGTATAGTGGATCTCGGTCACCTGACTTGTGCCCCATCCACCGGGAAAATACTGATTGTCCTTTCTTGCACTTTTTGCCAACCTACCTAACGTGGGCGTCAGCACCAGTATCTCTGCTATAAACTGAATTGCCTTTAAATGTGATTTTCTTTTCATTTTTTGTTTTTAAATAGTACTAATAGATCCTTCAGGCATTCAGCAATTACGTTAGAACCCTTGAAAGTTGTGCTTGTTCTCAACAACATCAAACGTGTCATCCAAAAGCAAGAGAAAACCTGGAGGAAGTCCAAAACCACATCTGAGCTGATCCTGCATTAAAATTACATACCTACCACAAACATATGATCATGATAGCAAAAGACACCTACTACCACAACCCCATAACTGGAGAAAGCAAGGAAAGCAAAGGTGCTGACATGTGTTTTCTCCTTCCGTTCCCACTGGCCATCTCCACCATTGCCAGGGAATGCCAACGTCATTGCCCCTCCTTTAAGGTATTGACCATGCAATATAGGAACCTCACCCACACCAGCAACAAGCCCATCAGCACCCCCTCACCATCCAACCATCCAAAACACAGAAGTTGTTGCTCGCCTATGTCCGCTCAGCTACCACCCATCCAACAGACATCGCCAACCTCATCACAAAACCTTGACGCCATCTTCATCATGGATACCAGGCTGACACACACCTCCACCCGCATCCTAGATGTCCTTGTCCCCGATGGCTACAGCATCCAAAACCGAGATGACTGAACAAGACAGGTGGAGGACTTGCATTCATGCACAAGACGCTGTGGTATTGCACGAAACTTAAAAAATTACAACATTGGCTCCTTCAAAGTCCTCTCCTGTCACTTCCCGCTCTCCCATACAGCCACAGTCACCTTGCATCTCATATATAAATTACCCAAACCCAACACTGCCTTCATTGGAGACTTCACTGACCTGGTCACCACCATGCTCTCACACATGCCAACAACATCTCCATAGGCGACTTCACTGACCTGGTCACCACCATGCCCTCATGCATGCCAACAACATCTCCATAGGCGACTTTAACCTCCCAAGAAACAAGGCTGCCAAACAGATGAAGGAAGCTTTCCAAGGCCTTCTCAACACCCTCATCCTCAAAGAGCACACAAAAGACCCAACACACAAAAAAAGTAACATCCTCGACCTACTCATTACTGCACTTCCTTCCCTCCACTCTCCTCTCCCGCTTGACTGGTCTTACCACCTGGCTGCACATTTTAACATCCTGTACACCACCCGGTCTAGCCCTCCCAGCAATAACACATAAGACAAACCTTCAGGTCCTTAGAGAACTTCCCGGTGGAAGCCCTCATGTAAGACCTTACCAACCTCCAACCCACATGGACCAAACACCCCCAACGGAACTGCAACTCTCTACTGGAAGCACTCAATGCCACCCTCTCAGACTCCATTGACTGACACGCGCCTTGGAAACAATGCACTTGTAAACCGAAACCACAGCACTGTGGTACACTGAAGAACTCAAACTCAGCAAAATAGTCATCAGCAAACAAGAGTAAACCTGGAGCCGCTCCAGGACCACATCTGAACTGGTGCTCCTCAGGCAACTGCAAGCAAACCGCCGACAACTAATCAACACAACCAAGGCCTCCTACTTTCAGAACACCATAGCAGAGCGAAACAAAAAATGCAGATCTCTCTTCAAAGTGGTCAAGCACTGCATCAACCTGCTACCTGAGCTTGCCATACCACACTCCATCGAAAGATCCACTGCAATCAGCACCTTTGTCATCGACAAAATCAGCAAGATACGCCAGCACATAGACACCAGCTCTGCACGCAAAGATCCACTTCACATCCTTCCTTTTGAAATCTCCACACCCTGGACAACATTCAAGACACTCTCTAAAGAGGAACGGGTAGAAACCCTGGCTTCCCTCAAAGCCACATCGCATACAGACAACATCTTCCCAGCATCCAACCTCAAGGTCCTCCCAGAAGAATCTCTCCTTCCCAACCTGGAGACCATCAACTGCTCCCTAACTCAAGGCATATTCCCATCGACCCTACAGACAGGACCAATCCTCCCTCCACTAAAGAAACACACTCTGGATCTTGACAACCTCAGTAATAATCCCCCCGTGACCCATCATCCCATCCTAGGTAAAATCATCAAGAAAGTGTTAGCCGAGCTGCTGCAGCAACCCATCAATACCAACAATATACTCCATACCTACCAATCCAGGTTCAGACCTAGATGCAGCACATAGATGGCAACGATGCAGGTGGTTGGTGACGCCCTCAACATCTTTGAAGATGGCCACCCCTGCCTACTTGTTCTACTCAACCTCTCAGCCGCTTTCGACAGAGTAAACCACCAGGTGCGCATGGACACCCTTTTATATATTGAACAAATGATCAGGGCAAACCCGGCTAGGCAAAGACCAAATATTTAATGATTTGTAAATGAAAAAAATATATACATTATTGAATGCAGGTTCACAATTATCACAACATACATTCCCAACAACAACAAAAAAACATTAACTGGTATATAACAATACAAAATGATTTACATACAAAGAATACATCCTATTAGTACCACTGCTTTCACTATACACAGGGCTTTGTGTTGACATAGGTCAGAATCATACACTTAATGACCAGTGTTCAATGTTAGCACTGTGTGGTACTAAAAAGTGGACACAACTGTGTTTCGGCCTTTCAGCCAATGTGGACAGCTGTAAATATAATGGCATTCATCAGGACAAGGAATTGTGGTGTAGGCTCTGGCAAGTGCTTCGTATGATGATGATGTAAAACAACAAATAATATGTATCCGGGACAGTTATTAAAAATAGCTCAAACATAGCTTCAACAGAGTCCCCTGCGGGGAATTTACCGTACCTCACTGTATGTAGCACATGTAATATGCGCTTTTGGGCAATGCATGGAACACGGACTGATCTGGTCCCAGTCCGCTCAAATTGGACTTTAAAGTGAAGTGCTAAGACTGCACTATCACCTGGTTCTGAAAACAGATTATACAGAGATAGGTGTACAAATCCAAAATTCAGAAGCCTATTAACAATGCCAGTTAACGTGTGCAGGAGAAAGAAACCCCAGTTTGTAACAACCGGGTCGGGGTAAGTGTTACCAAATACTGGCCCTCTAATGAACATGCACTAGGAACAACTATGACCCGTTGCGCTAATCCAACTTATACATTAACATGGTCCCTGCACATCGTTTGGCGCATGAAAAGTATTTTAAGTAAAGGTCCCCACTGTGGCTCTAAGGATGGGAGCCTTAGGTAAAAGGGGCCTCGTGCACGAATGGTGGTGTTTATCCGGCACCTCCCCATGGGTCCCGGTGGTCACCCAATGCGTGTCGACAGGGATAAAAACAGGTGCTCACACGGTAAATGTACCTCACCAGGAGCGGTCATATTCATGCAAGTGAATGCGTCCAGAGTGTTTGCCCCGCCGCCAAATCCCAAGTAATAGTATAGAGGGCTGTCATGGAGACAGACATTGCAAAAGCTGACAGCCATCTTGGAATTGAATGCATATGGAGTGTTAGACCCACTGGGAGGATCAGTGTGTCAGTATTGAAGGTTGTCATGGTAGCCATGGCATTGGGCACTGCAAAAATTGTCTGGAAAAAAAAACCATGGTGAATGTAGACCTGGATCTATTAGTATATAAATGGTGCTACTTTCATGTATAATTCATTGAAATATATTGAACATTAAACTGAGGCACTTTTGTAGAGATGGCATAGAACAGGTGAATTCCAAACAGGGTATTGGTAAATGTCAATTTCCCTTGTTCTTCTATACCTGAGATATGTTTAATATAACCGCTGATCAGATAATGTATTTCTATACAACATCACTCTATATTCTTCGACCTAGATACAGGCTCCCTGTGTGGCTGGTCACTAAGCATGGCAATCGGATGCTTATGAAGTGCATGAATTGTTGAAACAAACACATTAAATGGACTGCTGAGGCCCCTTATAAAATTACTCCCATGGACCCGACTTGCTCTCACAAGATGGTACTGGCATACTTCTACATTGGTCCTGAAGGCTAAACTGTGATTAACCATATGACTGTATACTTAGTGGTTAATATCTGTGGATCTCACTGAGACTGTCTAATCTGTGGTTGTCAATGGCGTCTGTGTCGAATTAATGGTTCAACAAATTGTTCAATTTGCCCGCCACATTCAGACCTTTTGAGCACTATCAAGGCAATATATCCATCACCTCCCCTCCTATTGGGATGACCGTCTGTATGATAAACAACTTTAGATCTTGGTTGTGTGATTTTGTCCTTGAACAGGTGTTAAGCCCCCTGTTCGCTCCAGTGATGGTTGCACTCTGGGATCTCGATATGTGTGGACCAGATTTCTCTTAGATTATGATTTTTCTTGAATGCAAACATGTTCTTTTAGACAGACATACAGTGTGGTTTATGAGATACCAGCGCGTGTTAATTGTGCTCTTCATAATGTTGCTAACTGGGCTGTATGCGGTAACACAAACCAGTCTCTGTAGAGGTCCCTTCACTTTGGGCATAAGGCATACCTTCTCAGGGTATTGGCTGTTCACATGTGGGTGTGCCTTACTGACTTTTAAATACCCCCTCTGTAACAGTCTGCATTCCAGACCCTCTGAATGTTTCTTGATGGTGTCATGGTCCATACAGTTCCTCTGGATCCTCAAGAATTGTCCATACAGGAGATTGTTCTTGAGACCCACCGGGTTGTAGCTCGTAAAATGTAATAAGCTATTCCGGTTGTTTGTTTTGCAGACCAGTTTGGTTTTAAAACTAATGGCAGATTTATATATATATATATATACATATATGTAGATCTAATTAATCTATGGCTGGGTAATCCCAATTCACGGTAAATTTGATTTGTCCATCCCGAAGGATAAGCCACAAATGCAATGCCTTCAATTGATCCTCTGAGCCAGTCCATATTAGAAGGACGTCCTCAATGTGCTGTCACCAAGTGTTGATGAAGGGCTTGTACGGATCGGTCTATGCATAAATATAATTGGTCTCATAATGAGCCATTAATAGATTGGCAACATCCGGGGCGAACGTGGCACCCATACTCACACCTTTGATTTGTTTGAACAGTTGTTTCTTAAATAAAAAATAAATTCTCTATCATGGAAAGCTTGATGCATTTGAGGATGAAATTGGTGGGAACTGTTGTGATAGGTGATCTTGTCTCTCTAGAAAACCCTGTAACACCTCCAGGCATTCTGTCTGTGGAATCAATGTGTAGAGATCTTCTACATCCAGAAACACCTGTGTATAAGCGCAATATAAATGCCATATCATATCATAACATATCATATCAGAGTGCCCAAAATGCAAGGTCCTCCCAAGAAGGTGGATTCTAATATGGTCAAAGCTTGAGGGGTATCCTTGATGTATGATGCCATTTGTGTAACAAATGGTTTCAAGAAAAAATCAGTGTAGAGCGAAATGAGCTCCAGTACGGAGTTGCATGCTGACACAATCAGGCGTCCATGTGGATGGGTGCGATTTCTGTAACCTTGGGGAGGATATGAAATGCTGGTGTCCTGTTTTATTTTTTAAAGAAAAGCCTTCTCGTCAGCACAGATCCACCCTTCTTCTTCAGCATGTGCCATAAAGTTGTTGATTTCCACTTTTAACCACCTGTCTGTCAGGGTTTATGTCCAATTCTTTATAGGCTCTGTTATCCGATAGTAATCGTAAACATTCTACTTCATAATCCTTCATATCCTGAATCACTATCCCGCCTCCTTTATCCGCTATTTTTATGATCAGCATCAGATTGGTACTTAGTGTCTTAAATGCAGTCCTCTCGTCTCTCGTCAAATTGTCTTGATAGTAGTTCTTCTTTTCAATGGTTTCTAGAGCTTTTTTTTGTCACAATATTTTCAAATGTAATTAGCTCATTAGGTTTAGTATAAGGAGGTGGATTGAAGTTTGATTTCTTCTTGCACTCACTGAAATGATCACATGTCACTGGTATCTCTGGATGATCCTTCTCTCCCTGATGTTCAGGTAAATACACCTCAAAGAAATATTTCAATCTAGTGTTCCAAAAGTATTTTTTCAGAACCCTTTAGGTCTTGACAGCATTGGCCTTATGTGCTGGTACAAATGATAGACCTTCCCCAATAATTTGGTTTCCATGTTGGTGTAGAGGAGGAGCCAAGTACCCCCACCTCAAACGTTCTGCCCTTTTTACCTGTACGTTGGAAACCAGAGTATGTGACATACACAGAACAGTTGAACCAACAAAGAGCAGAGTATGGACTCTGCCCAGTACCAGTGAAAAGAGGCTCCTGGAGGCAAGGTTCCCATTGAGAAAACCATACCCACATACAAGAAAATATGATGGCCATTTGAATGAGATCCCGGATGAAGCAGAGCAAATTAACGTTAAATAAGAATAGTGATGTCATCAACCATCATCAGTAAACGTCACGAAGAACTGAAATTATGTACCTTGAAGAGATGCAGAGACCAGAGAATGCAGATATTCTATAAGGCATCAAGAAAGTATCAAGGATAAGTGACATCTTGGGATCAAGGTGAAGAATCTTATGCCACAGAAACAGATGAAGACATTGAGTCATTTTACACATGTAAAGATGCAAAAGAAACGCAAGCAGGCAAAGTAATCTTGAAAGCTAGACTTAAGCTTAATAGTGGATAGATTGCAGCAAGAGCCGACATATACACATATACCTATGGACAAGTAAAGGGTGGATGTTTCCACTATGCATTATAGCAGTGCTGGACAGTAGCAAGGAGGCCTCATTTCTCGTGTGTCGCAGTTAAATAGAAAATTGAACTACAAAGTGAATCTCAGCAGACGAGGCTGGATGAGCCAAGAAGCCACGGTCTTATAAAACTGGAGTGAACTGTCATTGGATACAAATCATGTGAAAGAATAAAACTCCAGTTCAGAAGGCATGAACATAATAAGGGAGACATCAGAGGTCTATTAAAAAATAGTATTTAATGCACCAAAAGGCTCAATTCGATAGTCTCTAGTCACATGGAAGGATGAAGTTGGACGAACGAGATGGTCACACCTACGCATGAGTGCAGAGTGTGCTCTCACTCCCTACATTTTTCAGAGCTAAGAACAAACTCAAGGCCAAGCTTCAAAGCCAAATTGACAGTAAACCATTGAGGTGATGATGGATTGATATGCTAATTGGTGGGAAGCAATGGTTAAGGCGAGCTAATCAGCAGCTGGATGGCCAGCCTCCATGCTGCTAGACGTAGATGGAAACGTACTGACAGAGGTCAGAGTGCCAACCAATTATAGAGGACTGCGTATTTAGGGGTCCTATATTTGTGTAAACCAATGGGACGTCATGTATTAAGTGACTTTCATAATGGTCATTTTTAGGGGAGGGCTTAGTTGCCCCACCTGATTTTAAGTAACCAATCACATAGTCACACTTTTTTGGACTAGTATGGATCGTCTACTTAGATGTTCAATCAGAGCCAATCACCCATACTCATAGGTTTTTGTAGTTTGCCACATAGGATGACGTTGGTTCATACATAGGTTAACATCATTTTGTGACAAGTTTTGCTTATAAGATCTCAGTTTTTACTAAGAATGTTTGAGTAAGAGGATTGAGCGAGTTCCTTGATTTTAGTTATGCTCCCCGTTTTAGATAATTGATATTAAAACAGTCTTCCTTTTGCCAACTACCTGAGTCGTTTTGATTAATGATGTATGAATAAATGTCTGCATCCCCAGCCATCTCCAGGGTAATTGCTACTCATCTTAATGGGCTGGGCTATCCAGTTCACTGGTAAGCACATGTGCGGAAAGGTTAAAGATCAGTATGGCCTCTTCATTCATTGCTTGGAGTACCATTGCTGAGTTCTCATTCTCTGTCCCATGGGTTGGGACTGTCTCTTGGTGTTCCCTTTGTCCCCCTCTTTGAAAAAATTGCTGTTGTGGTTTTGGGCCGAAGTATCTCCCTCCTGATCCCCCTCTGGGTGCTTGTGCTCCCTAGTCGCTGTCACTTGACTATGTTGAAGAGCCAAACAATGTCACATATCTATCCCGTTTGTTCAAACCTCCCCATTGTGGTTGCTCTGTATCAAATCCATCTCTCAAGTAGGGGTATGTTTTTTCTTCTCTATAATTCTGTAAATCTTTCTTTAGTTTCAACACCTTCTTGTTCACTGTAATTTGTTTGAACGTAGTGATCTCTTCTTCAAGTATTTATAATTCTTTCTTGGCATCCTGTGTAGTTTGATTTTCTAGGAAATGTTCTCCAATTCTGCTAGTTGTTCTCCTTGTATTTTACACTCTTCATCAGCGGTGTCTATCACTAAAATCAGCCAATCTCGAATGCATTTATTTCCAACACCACTAAAATTGAGCTTGAATTTGGAGTTATCAAAAAACACCCTAGGGATATTCTTGACTTGAAGGCCCTCTGGAATAATACAGGCCTTTAAATATTCAATCATACATTTTTCATGCATCTCTGTCCAGATTAATTTCTTCTTTTTTTGATTGATGATATCCAGTTCATCTTGTATCAGACACCTTGTTATTGGTTCCTGGCCAACTCAGCTCCCATCAATCTCTGATAATGTTCCTCAGAGAATTATATTATATTGACATTTTCCGTAGTTTCAATTGTGTTTGGAGACAATTGTCTCTTGCCCCACAGCCACGGGCTGTGCTATATACGATTAACTAGAGGGTCACGTGGCTATTCCCTGATCTCCCCAGGTCACAACAGACTTTTATATATTGAACAGATGATCAGGGTCAACCCGGATAGACAAAGACCAATTATCTAATGATGTTTAAATGAAAAAGATACATAATATTGAATGCAGGTTTACAATGATCACAGGTGAGTAAACAATAAACATTTCCAACAAAAAAATCAAACATTAAATGGTATATAGCAGTACAAAATGATTCACATACAAAGAAGATATCCTATCAGTACCACCCCTTAAACTTTACACAGGGTTTTGCATTGACATAGGTCATACACTTAGTGAACAGTGTTCAATGTTAGCACTGTGTGTTATTGAAACATCGACACAACTGTTTCGGCCTTTCAGCCGGCGTGGATAGCTGTAAATATAACAGACTTCCTCAGCATGGTGAATTGTGATGTAGGCTGTGGCAAGCGCTCCCCGTGATGATGATCTTAAACAAAAAATGATATGTTCTAAGTGATGATCTGTATCCGGGACAGTTATTCAAAAGAGCTCAAACATGGCTTCAACAGAATCCCCTGTGGGGAACTTACCGTGCCTCACTGAATGTAGCAGATGGAATATGCACTTTCGGGCACTGCGTGGAATAGGGACTGATCTGGTCCCAGTCCCCTCAAATTGGACTTTAAAGTAGAATGCTTAGAATGCCCAAAAGAGTATACACTGATGGCTGTATGAATCCAAAATTCTGAAGCCTTTTAAAAATGCCAGTTAATGTGTGCAGGTGAAATAAACCCCAGTTTTTACCACCCGGGTCAGGGCAAGTGTTATCAAATAGTGGGCCCTATAATGAACCTGCGCTGGGATCAACTACGACCCGTTGTACTAATCCGACTCATAAATTAACATGGCCCCCTTCCACATCAACAAAACCTGCTGCTTCAAGACACAAATAGCTAAGAAAACTCAGACAGCTTGGTAGCAACTCTGCCTCCTGTGGAAAGTCAAGCATTTCCTCCCTCAAGACAGCTTTAGATCCACCGTTCAAGCACTGGTCCTGTCGGAATTGAAACAATGTTATGCCTCCTATTGCAACAATTGTATGTGTATTGGCCTATGCCAAGTTGTCTAAACATTATATGCGAACAAACTGCACGGCAAGGTCTTGACCTTAGAGAAAGTAATGTAAGTCGCCATCTTGGATTAAGCCGCCATTTTAGGTTCTCTTGTTATATGGAAGTCACCCTGAACATCAAAATGGAGCCGAATGACATTCTGAGTAAGATTCTGGCCGTTGTGACCTCCGTACACACGAATAATTAATATGCCTGCAGGCCACTTGTCGGGGTCGCGAACTGAGACCTTGTCCTACTGTTGACCTATTTGTAAATGTACAACTACATCAGCAAAACTAATCAAAATGCATATATTATAGTATTGACCTGGCAAGGAACCCATAGGCCCGGCTCCTAGAATGGTTAACCCGCGAGAGGGTTGGCCAAGGGCTGGATAAAGAGTATAAAAGACCCAAGTATTCCAATGTACGGTCTCTCTCACTAACACATTGAACTCTCGTTGAAGTTCGTTATGTTACTCTGAGAGCCGAATAGCTAACCGTTTGTCAATTGACTTTGGTAACTGTTGTAGCTTTTAAATAAAGCACTTGTATATTCTTTGTAACCTGTGTTGGTGTGTTTCTTTCTGGGCTTCCCGGCCTCATATTATTTTTATGTTTTCACAGTTGGCGTCCGAACAGGGACCCTCAAGATTGATGCCGAATCATTGAAGGTTGACGCAGACTATCGAACCAGGATCGGACGGTGTGATACTGCGGGCCCGACCGAACGAGACGCGATACCTCGGCAGCGCTGCACGATCCGATCCTTGGACGATAGTCGTGTGGTCTGACACGGCATCTTGACGAGGGTCCATTTTTGAGGCGGGCAGATTTGTCGAAACCACCAAACACAAGGTAAAATTCGTTAGGTAAGTTCTTTGGTAAACCGTACGGTCCTCCTTAGGTTTGGTCAGGTGCAGTCGTGACCCGGCTCTTAATTTAACCCTGACAATTTGAATTTGGCGTATTGTATCTGCAGACACAATTACTGACCAGGTAACACCAATTTTTTGTGAAATGCCTGGGAAATTGTCTAGCTGCTTTAGGGCTCTGTTCCGCAGCGATCGACAATCTTTGGAATTTAGCCGCCCGGCACCACAGGAGTGGTCGCCGGCATGTACTATGTACTGTAAGCATGGCATTGGAAGTATAGTATTTAATGATATTTGGCACAGACAAACCAGACATGCCTCTGAATTTCAGTGGCCAATCAATGGTAGTTTCGAGATCCCCCGTATTGAATACCTAGAATCGGTCTTGCTAAAAAAGAAGGCCAGACCTGCAGCATTTGATGTTTTGCAGAATTGGAAAAAAGAAGCGTTGCAGCAGCTTAAAAGTAGGGATAAACATGCACGCCGTCATAAAACAAATGCCGAAAAGGCGTTGTTATATGATAAGGAAAAACATTCGGAGTCAGTTAAAAATATGGAAAGGGCTTTCTCACTCGGTATCCAGAAAATGTATCCCTCTAAATATTTCCATGTTTCTGAAGAATTTATTGAAAAATTGTTAAACGAACGCAGGCCTGGTGCTTCTGCGCCACCTCCGTATGATCCTCTCCCGGGTGCTCTGCCCATTCCTGTTGTTGTTCCTGCTGTTATTCCTGTTCCCCCTGTACAACCTATTGTTCCTATTCCTTTAGTTGTTGTTCCTCCACCTATCCCGCCACCCCTTCCTCTTGCACCGATAGTTGCACCCTCATTGAATTTGCCCATATCTCCGCTCCCGAGTGGTTCTGTATTGACTAACGTTGATCGGGGTGCGGGGTCAAAGATTGTCACTCGAAATACTGTTTCTGCAGACAAGAAACAGGAATTATTTGCATGGGCTAAGCACTGTATGGAGAAAGGTGATCAAGTCAACGTTTTTTCCACATTATCAAATATGGACAATTTTCCAGAGAAAAATGTTTTTATTGAAGGTTTGGGGACTCATTTATGTGTAATGTGGGGTAGATTACATAATTCGGATCTCCCACAAGGGGTGAGGGATCTAAATACTTTAGCACTTTCGAGGGATACAGAGGAGAAAGTACATGGTCATGTTGAGAGATTGTTTGAGTATAGGAGGGAGTTTGAGAAATTGCGGGATGAGGATGATGAAGACGACAGTATGTATGTGCAGAATCGGTTCCTTCCGTGTCATAGATCGGCACCTGAGGAAGTACGAATTTGTACCAAAGATGCGATTCGATGGATCTCGGATTCATCAATACCGCCAGATGAAGTATATGACACGTATAGTCAGTATACAGTAGAAATGCAGAGGAAGGTGATTCAGGTAATGGTACAGTACCTGCAGGAAGAATGTGTAAGGAAGAAGGTTAGTTGTCCTATAGAGTTATTGGGAATTTGTAAAAGGGCTTTTTTGCCCGACACTTCTTTGACTGCCTTAGCGCTCGACCTGGCTCTGTTGCTTGGTAAGCGGTCGGAGTTACCTATATCTCAGTTGCCTATGAGAGAGGTTCCTCCGACATTTGTCCCAAAGGTTGAGATTCCCGCTAACGCTGGGACTGGTGCACCCGCTGTGGATATCCCTGCACATTATGTATCACAATTTGTTCAAGTCCCGTTTTCACGACAGGAAGTGAACACTATTAGACAATCAATTCCTGATATCAGGAAAAACCGGACAGGGTTTTACAAAGAGATAGAGTCCGTTTTGCAGTCCTCTGTGTTCACCTTAAGTGATATTGACTTGCTATTCCCTGTACTCCTGCCTGTAGATTTATGGAAGCAGGTTCTGACAGTAGACGATGTGCCAGGGTTGGGAGATACGTGGGCTAACATGACTAGGTTTGATGGGGAAAGACCAGCTGGTGAGAAACCACCTCAAGTAATACTTACTTTGCCTGATAGAATTGTCGCAAAATTGAAAACCATAATTCCTGAGAAAAGAATTATTTGGGACAAGCTTACGGCCTGTGTACAAGGAAAAACTGAAGGTGCCACCGAATTCTTTAATAGATTCGAACAGGTATTCTCTGACTTCAGTGGACAGGACAAATTTGTACGTGGATTGTTGCCTGACATCCAGTCACAGATTATGTCCTCTGAGGGCGCTTGGCAGGCGAAATCCCAATCTGAAGTTTTGCACATGGCTCAGTATTATGAGAACCGTGTTAATAATGAAAAAGAGAAAATAGAGAAGAGGAAAGGAGATTTGAAGACTAAAGTATTGTTACAACAAATTGTTAGAAATCCCAGAGGAGGTACTTCACAGATCAGAGGCCAGTATGTCCCAAAAGGAAATGCTCCTTTGGGTCCTGTGAATGTTAATCAATGTGCCTATTGCCGCCAGGAAGGTCATTGGCGAGCACAGTGCCCCGTCCTTCGACAAAGGTCAAACAATGCGTTTGGGAGTATGGGTAGACGACCTAGAGGTCACCCCAGAGTGGGGGGCCCTGATAGAGGTCAGTTCTCGCAAGATCCTCAGCAACCTTTTTCACGGGAAAATCAGACTTCGAGTGAGGACACGAGAAATATATTTGATCACCCTTCTGCTGCCTACCTTTCTGAAGAGCTTCCTTCCGATGACATTTTATTTCGTTAGGACTGCCCAAAGCAGGGTTTGGAACCTTCACCTATTCCCGTTAATCAGAAAGGTCCCTACGTTGAATTGTTAGTGGGGAATAGGAAACATCAGTTTTTGATAGACACTGGAGCACAGAAGTGCTCCATTGATCATTCCCGGGTTCCAAACATTCCACTGTCAGGGCAAACAAATGTTTCTGTAGGGTTTTCCGGTATACCAATTGCTTGCCCGGTTTCTTTGCCGGTGTCTGTTTCTTTGGGTCCCTTCACGGACCATTGTCCCTTCCTCCTGAATTCGAACTGTGGAGAGAATTTGCTGGGGTTAAATTTGTTGAAGAAACTGAATGCAGTAATTCATTGTTCCTCTGATGAAGTACGACTGACGGTTTCACCACAGCAACTTCCCAATTCTCAGTTTTTGACTCGACCATTGCCTCCTGAGTTTAGTGTTGTTCCAGAATGTTTGTGGGCGGTTGACGACAATGATGTCGGGGTGCTACAGATTGAGCCCGTTAAAATAGTTTTGAAGCATGGAGTTAAACTACCACGCATTCCGCAATATAAAATATCAGTTGAGGGCGAGCGTGCTTTGAAGTGCATTGTCTCCGATTTTGTGCATCGAGGGGTGATTGAAGAGATTGCAGGTAGTTTATGTAACAGCCCGATTTTGCCTGTATACAAGAAAGGCGACAATGCAATCCCATACTGTTTCATAATTGATCTTCGTGCTATTAACAAAGTTGTCGCCCCACAATTTCCAATTGTGCCTGATGTAACAACGATACTAACAATGATCCCTGCTACAGCTACGCACTTTAGTGTTGTGGATCTAAAGAATGCTTTCTTTTGTATTCCTATACACAAGGAGAGTATATATTTGTTCGCGTTCACCTTGGGGGGACGTTCATTCACATTTACACGTGCACCTCAAGGGTATACTGAAAGTCCAAGCATTTATAGTAGAGCTTTGAAAGAGCAGCTTGATACCCTTGAATTGCCACCTACTTGTACACTGCTCCAGTATGTCGATGACTTGCTTTTGGCCGCAGATTCTGAAAGTGCTTGTAAAGAAGGCACTGTACTGTTGCTTGTTCATCTAGCTAAAAATGGTCATAAAGCTTTGCTCAAAAAATGTCAATATTGTTGTCAGGAGGTCGCCTATTTAGGCTACATCCTGTCAAAGGAGGGGAGAAGATTGACACCTGAAAGAATAAAACACATTTCTGGCATGTCTGTTCCAAATACACAGAAAGAAGTCAGAGCCTTAATAGGTATGGCTTCTTACTGTAGGTTGTGGATCCCAAACTTTTCACTAGTGATAAAACCGATGTTGGCTTTGACGAAGAAGGGCATTTATTTGCCACTGCCATGGAAATCGGAACATCAACGATCATTTGAGCTTCTCAAAACCACTTTATGCTCTGCACCGGTTCTGGGTACTCCAAATTATGACAAGGCCTTTGTGTTGTTTGTGCATGAATGTGATGGATGTGCTTTGGCTGTGTTAACACAGGAACACGGAGGGAAGAATAGGCCGTGCGGCTACTACTCCTCCGCCCTTGATCCTGTCGCATGCGCTTTGCCAAGATGTTTGCGAGCTGTCGCTGCTGCTGCCGCGTCTGTAAAACAGAGTGAGGGAATGGTCTTAGGCCATGATTTAATTTTGATGGTACCTCACTCTGTAGATGTCCTATTGAATAAGACTCAAACGCAACACCTCACCTCTGCCCGGCTGACAAGGTATGAATTAATTCTGTTTGCCCCCACATTCAAATTAAGAGGTGTTGTGTTCTTAATCCGGCTGAACTTCTACCTTTCCCGCAAAATACTGTTTGCGGTGACGAAGAATTTCATGACTGCCTGTATACCACTGAACAGGAAACGAAGGGCAGGATAGATCTTATAGATACTCCTTTGGGCAATGCAGAAGGGGAGCTGTTTTGTGATGGCTCCTGCTTCAAACTCCAAGATGGTACATCTACAGCTGCCTATGCAGTTACTACGTTGAGTACGATTGTTGAAACTAAGAGAATTCCGCATAACTCCGCGCAGGCCGCAGAGATTATAGCGTTGACCCGAGCTTGTGAACTCTCCGAAGGGCATACAGTAAACATATATACTGATAGCCAGTACGCCTTTGGGGGGCTCACAACTTTGGGAGGAACTGGTCGGAAAGAGGGTTCCTAACCCACATGGGACCAAGATTCAGCATGGTCCCCTGATAGTGCAATTGCTCTCGGTACTCTCACTCCCTAGGCAGTTAGCGATCATGAAATGTGCAGCACATCGTAAGGTCATAGATGATGTGGGAAAAGGGAACGCTTTTGCTGACCAGATAGCCAGGCAAACGGCCACAGACCTCAGCGCAGACATGTATGCTCTAAGGGAAACAAAAGATGCCTATGTAATAGATGAGGGTATCGGGTCTGTGCGAGATATCCAAACTGATGCCACAATAGAAGAATCTAAAAAGTGGGCCGAAGGGATGGGGAAACTGGATGACGATGGGTGTTGGGTAGATACATCTGAAGGAACATGGTTGCTCCCTGATTCATATGTGCTGGCAATGGTTATGATGGCACACGGTCCTACGCATGTGTGTGCTCAACAGATCACGAAAATGCTAGAACAAGTCTGGGTGAATGATAACATTTTTAAGGTTGCACAGCGACATGTTCAGAATTGTATGATTTGTTTACAGCACAATGTGGGGAAGGGGACAGTAACTCCAAGGGGTAGCTTTGGGCCCCCTTCTGTTCCCTTCGAGGTCATCCACTTTGATTTTATTGAGATGGAACGGTGTAACAATCTAAAATATGTTCTTGTGATTATTTGTGCTTTTAGTAAATGGGTCGAGGCTTTCCCCGTTAAGGATGCTACTGCCATGACCACTACAAAGACTATGGTAAAAGAATTCTTTCCACGGTTTGGGCTTCCAAGGGTAATTTGGTCGGACAATGGTCCCCATTTTGTTGCAGCAGTAATGTTGCAGATATGCACATCGTTACACATTGAAAAGCGATTTCACTCTGCTAGACAACTTCAAAGTGCTGGGTTGGTAGAGAGACATAACGGTATCTTAAAGAATAAACTTGCAAAAACATGTGCCGGCACCAAATTGAAATGGCCAGATGCCTTACCTGTTGTTTTGTTAGCCATGCGTACCACACCTCAAACTAAGACTGGGCTTTCTCCATTTGAGGTAGTGATGGGGAGACCTGCTAACATTTGGGGTCTTCCGAAGCCTAAAGCATTGAGGGAGGTAGAAAATGTATTGCTTGTAGACTACTGTAACCAGTTGACTAAAAATCTGTATCTCATTTATCATCAGGTCCAATCAGCTTTACCTGTACGGTTTACGGGCCCAGGACACGATATTCAGCCTGGAAGTTGGGTCCTAGTGAAGGCCTATGAAAGGTCTTCCTGCCTCGTGCCTCGCTGGCAGGGACCCCACCAGGTACTGTTGGTCACCCAAACAGCAGTGCGGGTGGCTGGAACGAAGCATTGGATCCACGTGACGCATGTCAAGAAACTTCCTCACCCGACGCCACAGGTTACAGAAGAAGCAGAACCCCTCGCTGATGCTACAATCTCTGATCCTGGAGTAGCAAATAGCGCTGTAAGTGCGTCAGAGAATTTCTCTGAGTTTGTGGAGCTTGGGGAACAGTCCATTTCCTCTCCACACTCTTTGAAAAAGTCACTTCCGGAAAACACTGTTTCAAGTTCTGCAACTTCCGTCGCCTCCGATACGTTGCTTCCCTCAGGAAGTGACGGTACCTTATTTCCAGATCAAACAGCACTGGGTACCACCAGGTACGACCTTCGACGAAGAAAATAGAACTACGGCACGGGTTTTACCTGTGCATCTGGAAAGAAAAAGTTATTGAGAGTCTTTTCTCTTGCAAAAGGAAGTTTTTTTGGTGAAAAAAAGGGATTCTGCTGGCTAGGGTTGGGGAAGGACTAAGAAGTCGCGCGACCGTAGTGTCGCCAGCAACGAACATTGGGGTCGTCGATTGAGAAACTACGATGCCTGCCACCTCCACCGCTGCTGCTCGCATTGGACTTGTAAATAAGGGGTGACCAACTCGGACAACGAACAATGTGCCTGGGCCCCGAAAACGTATTGCTGTGTCGTGTTAATAATAATTGGACTTTGTATAGTTACTGCTGTGGGACTTTGGTACTTTGAAGAAATGTACCCCCTAAAACCTCTACTGCCAATTGAGATTGCACCTACTGCTTTGACTCCCTCTGTACACCTTCACACTCTGTCACCTAGAGACTCCCAGCATAGACGAAAGTACCATAATAACACTTTAATGATAATAATGAATTCAACGCATGTCATTTTTAGTAAGAGTAATTGCTCGATTTGTACCCATTTACCGCAACATGGGAACAAGGGGCTAGGATGGTATATTCACCCTTTACCTTTAACGACTGCTTGCTATGCCTCTCTTAGAGCACTATTCTTTGGTTGTTGGAATGATAGCATCTCAGGGAACTTTGATGGAACTAATTTAAATGATTTTGAGAAACGTGAATTGACTCCCCTGGGATGCTCGCTTTTTGCAAATAGAAGTAAACCTAATGTTGCTTCTATTAGGCCGTCTGATAAACTATCTCTTCCTTTTCAAACTCTAATTTCCTTTAAAATGGCTCCGATAGGCAATAAGGACGGCGTGCCTCCTTCCTACTCTATTAATCATAGCCCAGATTCAGTCCTCTTCTGTGTACAAAGAAATGGCACTCGGTCAATGGGAGATTTTGAAGGTTGTGTGAACATTGTAAATTTGACCGGAGAGAACAGGCCTCTGTATGTAGGGGGGCCTGTCTATTTCATTTGTGGTAGTTCAGCATTTCCCTGGTTGCCCAAGGATTGGCAGGGAACCTGTTATTTATGAATCCTGTTACCTGGGGTATTCATAGCTAGTACTTTGGAGGTTTCTAAGGCTCGCCCACGGCGGGACGAGAACAGAGATACCCCTGGGCAAGTATTGGGAGGCATAGCAAAATCAGTTGTGTCATTTTGGGGACAGATAGCAAATTCCGAAAATATTAGGGGACTAGCAAGGGTACTGGAGAGAACCATCAACCGGACCACAGATATACTCTACAATATGACACTAGAACAAAAAGCAATAAAATTGGTAGCACTCCAAAATCGGATGGCATTAGATGTCATTCTGGCAGAACGTGGTGGAGTATGCAAATTAGTGTGGTCCGCTTGTTGTGTTTTCGTTCCAGATTCCTCACCGACAATTTTCAAAGCAATACAAGTTCTATAGTGCATGTTCCTGTGGGAGATTGGAATATTAGCGCCTGGTTCTGGCATTCTCTACGATCCAGGGGTTGGAAGGTGCTTTCTGTTATCCTGGTTATTTTGGGAATCCTGCTATTCCTTTGTTGCTGTTTCCAATGTCTACCTAGTGTATATGCAATGCTAGGGGGATGTTGTGCTCAAGCAGTGAGCACAGTAGGGCACAAAATGTATGCCCCAGATACAGCATCTAAAGAGTTTGTGTTACAAGACGTTCTGATGAACGACCTAATGGCTATAGACATTACAGATAATGATTCAGGATGTATGGACGACAATGCATGGAGTTATTTACAAAGATATTAGAAATGATATTAGCACTTGGCATAGGCCAAAAGGAGGGTTTGTCGGAATTGAAACAATGTTATGCCTCCTATCGCAAAAATTGTATTTGTATTTGCCTACCCCAAGTTGTCTAAACATCATATGCGAACAAACTCCACGGCAAGGTCTTGACCTTAGAAAAAGTAATGTAAGTCGCCATCTTGGATTAAGCTGCCATTTTAGGTTCTCTTGTTATATGGAAGTCACCCTGAACATCAAAATGGAAGCTGAATGACATTCTGAGTAAGATTCTGGCCGTTGTGATCTCCGTACACACGAATAATTAATATGCCTGCAGGCCACTTGTCGGGGTCGCGAACTGAGACCTTGTCCTACTGTTGACCTATGTGTAAATGTACAACTATATCAGCGAAACTAATCAAAATGCTTACGTTATAGTATTGAACTGGCAAGGAACCCATAGGCCCGACTCCTAGAATGGTTAACCCGCGAGAGGGTTGGCCAAGGGCTGGATAAAGAGTATAAAAGACCCAAGTATTCCAATGTACGGTCTCTCTCACTAACGCATTGAACTCTCGTTGAAGTTCGTTATGTTACTCTGAGAGCCGAATAGCTATCCGTTTGTCAATTGACTTTGGTAACTGTTGTAGCTTTTAAATAAAGCACTTGTATGTTCTTTGTAACCTGTGTTGGTGTGTTTCTTTCTGGGCTTCCCGGCCTCATATTATTTTTATGTTTTCACAGTCCTATCCCACCTGGATGGGGGCAATACCCTCCTCAAAGCCTCCCGTCATCCTCCCTTGTGCCCCTGAGACATATCCTACACACGGCTGCATTCCTCATCAAGGGTATAGTCAGATATGACGACATTCTCCTGGCCGTCATCAACCTTTACTGGCTCGCACTGCATGCACAAATCACCTTCAAGTCTTGCTGCATCATCTATAAAACAGTCACCCTCAAGTCACACAGCTATCTCGTGGAGAAACTGGCCATTTCCGGTGGATAGCGCACCACTAGAAGCCAGGTCTCCAGCAGACTTGAAATCCACTGCTGCAAAAAGGAACGGACTAGAAAACAAGCCTTCTCTGCCTATGCCCCAAGACTATGGTACATCCTCCCCATCAGCATCAGACTTGCCCCACGCTACTACAATTCAGTAAAACAACTCAAGACACACCTCTTCAAGGAGTCCCTCCTCCTCAATATCACGTTGCCGGTGCCGCTTGACTGGCTTGATGCCGTCCACACCTCTGCTCCACGCAACCTTTTACAGCTGTAACCATCTTCTGTGTCCCGCTGTATCCTACCCCGATGTATATCTATTCTGTTGTTACCTCGAGAAAGTGATTCGTTATGCATCTGTACTGTTGTAAACCTCTGTAAAGCATAATAATAATAATAATAATAATAATAATAATAATAATAATAATGTAGCATAATGACCCCCAGATCCCACGCCACACTAAAAAAAAAACAAGAAGCATAGAATGTCTCCTTCATGCCACTCAGGGGGGCCTAAATGTGCTGGCAGGCACACATGTGCCCCAAAGACACATTTAGGCTGGATGTTTTCCACACTGCATCTTCAATGGGCTGTGCAAGCCTGGGGCAGCAATACACCCCAGCCTTGCATGGCCCATCGTGCATGCCTGCTGAGGAACACACTGTCAAAAGGGAACCACCTATCCCGTTGACAGTTAATTAGAGCCAGCACTGGAGCGTTCAGAGCTCTCAGTCTGCGCTGTGGTGGTTTTGGCTCATTCTTAAAACGTGAACCTGGTGGGTGAGTGCCCTCGTGCCATTATGGACATGCCGCCCCACGTTAGATACATCCACAAATACCCATACAGCCAGGTATTTCTCCTGACAACCACCCTGTTCAGCTCATACCCTGTTCGATCCTCACCCCTCCTCTTAGCACTGTAACATGGTCCCCACTAACATAAATGTCAACTGTTCCCGTATGCCGCAAATGGAACACCAGTATTGCATGCTTTGTTTTTAGGACTGTTTCCATCAGTAACCATCGAATGTATGCTTGCAACAACTACCCTTTTTATATCTTGTCTGTTGTTTCCCTAAACTAGGTTCATGCTCAATAGGTAAACACAATATAAACAACAATAACAAATAACATTTTTTCTGGAGATAACGTGTTATTTATTTGTATTGGGGCAATTCAAAACTGGGCATTTTCTTTGTGCAGAGTGGAACTGCCTCTGGAGTATTCAGGTACATGTAGAAATGTGATGACAATCATCTCAACTGAGCAACACGTGCATGGCACCGATTTTATTACCATAGGTATTTGCCGCAGGCAATGTTGAAGATAGCATTGGTGTTAGCACAGATTAATTTACTGTGTTGCCTACAATTTAAAATATTCTTTTTTTTAAGAACTATAAACCGTGGATTCCCTGGAGAGGCATTTATGGAATCGTTTAACTCACTGGGAGACCTGTAACCAACTATGTACTTAAGAGTATACATTTCAACATACTCTGCTAATGCATTTGTGGCCGATCATAGCACAAGATGCAGGGTTTTAAAGCTTTTATTGAAAGTACTGAAAATAGTATGCGCTGATGGAACAATGCATTAGCATTCAAAGACCGATAGACCTCTTTGTCATATCAGATATTGCCTATTTTCACCTTAGAACATTTGATTAAAAGGTCTATTGGACTTTGGAGGCTAATGCATGGTTTAATATCTGCATAATATTTCCAGCTAGTTCATCTAAAGATATTACAGACGGTATGTTGCGTGATGTGAAAACTGGAATACAAGGGCGCCATACTTTCATTTGCATGGACTGCTCATTAAAAGTTGTACGTGAGATCATAATATCTGTTGCCTATGGTTAGAATCCTTCATTATTCTAAGAAATCTTGTGGACTAACATGGAGAATACATTTTGTCGTCTGGCATCCCCTTTATGTACTGTTCTTTTGGACCTGCTTCAACATTTGTAACCTGCTAACTCTTCTCTATGCAGCCCCCTTGCCATGTTGTTTAGGAGGATTGTTTAATTGTAGTGTTTGAAGAGAGTCCTTCTTACACTGACTGTTGAATAAAGGGGGATCTTGCAAGATCCATTCATAGTAGATCCTGTCCTTCAAGTAAAACACACCTTTATGCCTGGACACTGTAAAGGAATGGAATGATTAATGCTAGACAGTGCCTAGATGCCCACATTGTGTATCACACATCTTCCAATGACTAAGGATCTGAAAGACACCCATATGACTACAACTGTTAGGTTTTACAGATTCAGAAATTAAACTATATAAGTAAAAACAAGCATATTCCATTGACAGTGGCAAAGCAAGACTTTGGAATCTTGGCTGTACTATAACAAGACAAATACCCAACATTGCCTTTGCCTGCCATGATGGTTCTTAGTCTTTGGGGGTCATTACGAGTTAGGAGGTAACCATGCCGCTATTAGTGGCATGGCTACCCCCTTAACGGGTACCAGGTTCCTCGAATGAGGAATTACTGGGCAATTCCGACATTGGAGGGCTCAGTAATTCCTCATTCAAGGAACCCATTCCCATTCGAGCCCCCATAGGTCTCAATGTGAATGGGGAGGGTGCTAACAACGGACCCGTTAATAAGGGGCCCATTGTTAGCACCCTGGTCTGCTTGCGGGACCCGCTAAGGATGCCTGGTTTTACCAGGCAGCCTTAGTGGGTCCCGCGAGCAGCACTCGTAACGAGGCGGTAAGGGGTTGACGGCTCCGGCACTTTTACCGGCGCCGTTAACCCCTTACCCCCTAGGTCGTAATGACCTCATTAGCACCCATTCAGAGACTGGTATTGGAATTATCATTATGTAGATAAATTGCTTACAGCTGATTTGGCCTGAGCGGACAGCTGGAGTGGATGTTTTTTGTTTATTTGTATTCCAATCAACAGAGCACCCAGTACTCCGTTTAAGAGTTAAGACTAAGGCCCTCATTACAACACCGGCGCTAAACCATGGCGCTATTAGCACCATGGTTAGTGCCGGTGTTTTAACGAGTCCGCCATGGTGAAATGGGGAAATACCGCCCCATTCCAAGGTTGGCATAGGGCTCAATGGGAATGGGGAAGGCAGCAATTATGGTACCGCAAATTGCGGTACCGTAATTGCCTGCAAGGTCCCTTTGCGGGTCCCTACTTTAACAGCTGGCCCAGACCAGCCGTTCAGGCCGGGTCCCGCAAAGGGACCTCGTAGTAAGGCGCTAAGTGGTTAACGTCGCCGCAGCCTTTTACGGCGCCGTTAACCACTTAGCGCCTGGGTCGTAATGAGGCCCAAAGTGCAATTAAGGTAACCAAATAAAAACTGTATGAGCCCCACGTCTTCACTATAATTAAAGTTCGGAACAACAGTGGTGGAGTTGAATTAGTCAATATTACTGTTTTTCTTTAACCACTTACTATTCCTCCCAGGGAAAGGCTTCTGGATTGTCAATCTCTTTCTTCCAAACTTGTAGTTTATCTTTCTCCTACAGGAAATAATTTGGGTAAACATCTACATGTTTGAGGTCAGTTACCTAAGCTCAAAAGTTAGTAGCTCCACAAAAATAAGTGCTCTGGGTTATTTCTTTACATGGCTGACTGTGGCAGTCCCAATTCTTTAATGTTTAAGTTACAATTCCCTAGACTCAAGTAAGTTCTGACGGCATAATTCCTACACATCCTAGGGGGTCATTATGAGTTGGGCAGTAAGGGATTACCGGCACCGGTAAGGAGACCGGTGCCAGTAATCCCTTATCGCCCAATTCCGAGGTCCCTTAGCAGGAACTGTAAGGAACGTGTGGTCTCACCACACGTCCCTTACGGTTCCGCTAAGGGACCAGGGCGCTAATAACGGGTTTGCTAGTCGCAAGCCCGTTATTAGTGCCCTCCCCATTTCCATTGAGCCCTATGGGGGCTCAAATGGGAATGGGGAATGGTTTGTTCAATGGAGACTTACCGGTCCCTCCAGGGTCGGAATACACCGCTAAGTCCCCATTGAACAAGACCAGTGCCGGACGCGGTATTGGAAGCAGCCATGGCGCAAATAGTGCCATGGCTACCTCCAATCTCGGAATGAGGCCCCTAGTCTCAAAATAATTAATGAAGTAGAGCTTCAGGGGCCAGAGTAGAGAAACTTTGCAGTATATCGTGGCACAGGTGTCCTGAATTTAGGCATTTTGGCATGTGATGTTGATATTCAAGTTAAGGGGTTCCTCCATGTACTGTTGAATTTCGGATTTGGATGTTTCTCCCACTAGGCAAGGGTCTCAAGTCTATGGCTTCCTCAGTTAGTGAGAGCAGCTAGTCACTTTGGACCGAGGAAAGCGACATCAAAGATGAACTCCATCCAAGTTTAAGGTATATATAACTTAACCCACGTCTGCGGAGACATGCTGCAGGCATGGCTCCCCATCCATGCCCTATGGCATGCAGCTACGGCTATGCAAATCCAGCCGAGCAGCTCGCATAGACGTTCACAGTGAAACCCCTCACATGTCTCAACACTGCTGCCACTAGTATACACTGGACCTCATTACAAGTTTGCCCGTCCGGTAGCAACGGTGCTGGTAAGCTACCTGCACCGTTCTTACCAGACTGGCAAACTTCGAGGTCTGCGGGCGGGTGCCTTTCTGCCCGCCAGCTCTGACCTGGCAGGCAGAACAGCATCTGCTTGCAGACCTTGACGGATGCACCGGCACCATTTATGAATGGTGCGTTGCATCCGTCCTCCCCATTCCCATCGAGTCCAATGGGACTCGAATGAAAATGGGGAGTTTTTTTTTCCAGCCCCCGGCAATAGGGAATTACTGGGACAGATGGGGCTGTAATGACCCCTGTAGGTCCCCATTGCCGGGCGCCAGAAAAAAAGACTCCGCCGGCAGCCGTGCCTGTATTTACTGGCACGGCTACCACGAGACTCATAATGAGGCCCACTGACAACATATGAAAAACGTTGGTCTAGCTGGGCACATATCGAGTCTCCTGCACTAGCACTCTATCCTAATCCACCTACAGCACCATCTCACCTGCCTGACTGTGGGCTGCTTACTGGAACCTAGCCAGCCCTCCTAAGTCCTAACCTGGCAGAATGACCACACACATCTTAAAGTTAGCTCTTATAATCTCCCATACATGAATTTTGTTCCCATAGGGTGTTCCAACCACAAAGCGAATTGAGGCCATAAAAAGAGAGACGGCGCTATGACAATTAAAATTACTAGTGCAAGTGTGCAAGGTATTAGCACCTGGGCAAAGTTTGCTGTATTTTCAAAAACAGTGCGACATATTAGAAAACCTTTGTACCCTAACAAGTGCAGTTTGGCATGTTATACGCACTAGGGCAAAAATTGCCCAAATGCAAAAAAGATACTTCTTCAATGCATGTTTTCACCAAGGCAAGGTTTTCCCTAGCGCTAATATGGATTGGTATTCACATTAGGATACAATCTACACTTTACCATATACACTTTTTCTCTGAGAGAACACAATATACATCAAACAACGCCTTTTTATTTCAGGCAGTGATCCATACTTTCAGCCCAGTAAACTAAAAATTGGAAACATGGACGCAAGAAACACAGTCTGAAGCACCTGAATTATATTGTCAGGCAGCGAACCGAATGTTCAACCCAGTGAAGTAATAGTTATAGTTTGAAACATGCACATATATATTTTTTTCTGAGAGACCAAACAATGAACACAACTCATAGCACCTGAATAGTATTAGCAGGGAACTACCCATTCAGGCCATTGAAGTAAATGGTGGAAACATGCTTGTATACTTGTTTTTCTGACGACAAAAAAAGAAATTCAGTCCGAAAACTCTGAATGTAATTGTAACGCGGGGTATCACACATTCAGCTGCATGAAAAAAAGGAGAAAACATGCATGGATATTCATTTCTGAGTGGCCATTCAAATGTGCAGCCCAGAAATAAGGGAAAACATTTTTTTAATTTTCTGAGCAACCACCCATATAGCCCAGAACAGTTGGATTTCATTTAAGGCAGGGAAATGTACATTCCGCCCAATGAGCTAAAAGTGAACATGCACATATATTTTTCTTTCGGAAAGAGCTTAAAAGATGTTCAGCCCAGAACACATTGCAGTCATTTCATGAAGGCAAACATACACCCAGCCTACTAAGGTGGAAAACATGCATGTCCTTTTTCAGAGTGACCTCAGAGGATACCCAGACAAGAACACCTGATTTTTTTTTCACGCAGAAAATCATATATTCAACCCACCAATTAGAGAGGGAAACATTCACATACATTGTTTTTTGGAAGCGTTATTGAAATATATAAACATTTAATACACTAAAAAAAGAAACACAGCGCTAAATTCCTGATGACAATATATTCAATTGGAATAGCAGGTCTTTTAATGAGCAAAATATCACTGCTGCTGTGAAAAAAGCAACCAGCTAAAAGCCTTCACACTCACTTAAACATGTTCTGAAATCACTTTTTATAATGTCAGATATTTTACAAGGAAAACATTTGCTACATGAGAGAGCATTATAGTGTTCTTGAGAAAAATAAGCACTCACATATTTTTGTAGTATTTTCTAAATCAAATTAAATCAATGTAAACTTTTTTCTAAAAATGAAAAAGGTTAAACTACACAAATAAAGTACACTTTTTAAAGTTGATGTGCGGTTAAATAAAGGATGGCTATGGGTTAAGAAGATTCTCTAGGCATGGACAGTGAAGTGCTGCTCTATGTCAGTTGTAAATGCCCAGGAGTCTCTCGCCGGCTCCTGGCTTTCCCGCAGAGAGTCCTTCTCATGCAGCAGCTTCTTTCTCCTTGGTCAGTGAGCCACCTTGCTCCACCATGCTGGTCTCAACCTTTCTATTTCTCAACCTTCACAGAGAGGCGCATCTCTCTCCGACCAGCAGCAGACATTCTGCCTCATCACGAATTTGGCCTGAGCCCTTAAATGCGGCCGTAGCAGTATTGTGAAAACAGAGAAATAATATGAGGCCGCCGAAGCCCAAAAAGAAACACACCAACACAGGTTATAAAGAAACATACAAGTGCTTTATTTTAAGCTACAACAGTTACCAAGTCAATGGACAAACGGATAGCTATTCGGCTCTCAGTATAACATAACGAAGTTCAACGAGGGTTCGATGTGTTAGTGAGAGAGACCGCATATTGGAATAGCCGGGCCTTTTATACAATTTGTCCAGCCCTTGACCAACCCTCTTGCGGGTTAACCATTCTGCAAAATATTTAATTCTGGTCTTAGGGTTCCTTGCCAGGTCAATCCTTTAATATATGCATTTTGATTAGTTTCGCTGATATAAGTAGTACATTTACATATAGGTCAACAGTAGGACAAGGTCTCTGTTCGCGACCTCGACAAGTGGCCTGCAGGCATATTAATTATTCAGTTGTACGGAGGTCACAACGGCCAGAATCTTACTCAGAATGTCATTTGGCCTCCATTTTGATGTTCAGGGTGACTTCTACCTAACAAGAGAACCTAAAATGGCGGCTCAATCCAAGATGGCGGCTTACATTGGTTTTCTCTAAGGTCAAGACCTTGCCGTGGAGTTTGTTCGCACATGATGTTTAGACAACTAGGCGTAGGCCAATACACATACAATTGTTACAATAGGAGGCATAATATTGTTTCTATTCCGACAGTATCACCACCGCCTTTAAGGGCTGGCCAAATCACAAGTTGGGTGGAAAACTGCATTTTTACTTCCAGCTTTTTGTTGATGGTAAAAATTATAATTTTCTGCCCATTTTCTGACAATTCCTTGTCACTTCCAACAACATTACCGCTGGCGCAATTTCTGTCAGCGGTAATATCACTTTCCAACCCCGTGGAAATGGGGATTTACCGCCCCCCCACAACTCGTGAAATGGCGCAAATTGGAGCAGACCGAGTTGCGGTAGCAATTTTAGCGTTGGGCGGTATAACAGAGGTATTACCGCCGGGATACCATCCAACTCGTGATAAGGCCCATTGACTTTCTGCTTTTGCTCTTTATATTTCCTGGACTCATGTGTATCTGAGAAACAACTCGCTCAGAGCACTCGCCTGGCATGTGGCCTCTGACGCTCAGTATTGCTCGATCCCTCTTTCTCCTCCCAGTATTTTGGTAATCCTGGGAAAGAAAATACAGATTAAACAATTGGTTCAAAAAACTTGGACAAACATTCTCAATGTCCTGGATGATTGATAGGTGGAACTGGAGGGGGAGGTTCCATAAGTTTCACAAGGCAGACCAAAGTTGGAAGGTTTGCCAATAGGTCTGAGAAAGGGTTTTCCCTATACTTCATTTGGAGAAGGAGTAGATGTATGACAATAGGCCAGTTGGGTATTATATATGGGAGGGTTATTTTCAAGGGAAAATGGGGGATACCATGTCTCACCCAATGAAGCCATGACAACTCCCCAGAGGTTGTCCCCCCACATTTTATCCTCCCTCATATAGCAACCCCAAGGGTCAGGATCAGGTAGCAGCTGCTCTCCTCTGGCCACATAGGAGGATGCCACCACCAGGAAATCAGTGATGACTCCAACAGTTTCATCACATACCCTTCACTTTAAGACTGGTCTTCCCGCAGAAGGGCTATTATTTTGATATTTGTCATTGGTCCCCTCTATATAAGTGTTGTTCTTCACAGGAATCGAAAGGGGAATAGGGAAAGGAGGTTTTGTTAGCATTTTTCTGGAAGGTTTTGAAACATGGGAAATCTGTGCCAAACTTGGTTTCCTTCGGTAGCCCAGGAATAACAGCAGCATTTATTTGGCTTGATTCCCCAATTACTGTGGCAGAGTCATGAGTTTTAAATGGCATAACCTCACAGGAAGAAATACTGCAAGTTTCAGTACCTTCTTCTTCTGGAAGACTACCTTCTTCCCGTTCCCTTCCCCTCATGTAACCGATCTCCATGGGTTCCTCCTTTTTGTTTGAGGGACATTGTCTGGCCAAATGTCCTGACTGTCCGTAAGAAAAGCCTCTAATGGAGGTTGGTCTATGGGTCCGTCCTGCCTCTGGGTTTATTTCCCCTCTTTCTTTGCTTCTTATAGGTTTTATTTCTCCCCTCATTAGATCTTTTAATATTGGTTTATGGGAGCTATCTCGGTTACTATCATTTGAAGGGCAATGGCAAGAGGGAAATCACTTTTGATCTTTCCAGGGTTCTTCATTCTGATGTATGCTTTTTAAATGTTTATCAGCTTCAGCATGGTTTTGGGCTGTTTATATAGCCATGGCAAAACCAGGTTCTTTTTAAATGAAGGACTGCCCTTTCTAAATAGGGGGGCAAGGAGTTTACAAACTGCTCAATGCTCAGGGCTTCCAGTGTTTTGGGTACTTTTTTGCTGATGAATAAAGCCATAGTATTTTGTAATATGGCCCCCAATTATACAAGTGTTTATTCCTGGTTTAACTTGATGTTTCTTAGTTTTTGTTTAAATAAATTATCTGTTTGGCCCACCCTCTGTAACAATCCTTTTCTTTCATCAAAAGTAGCTGCGGCCAAAGGAGTTAACAGTTGATATGAATTGTATAGCCCACATCTCAAAAGAGGAGGCAGACAAAACATGTTTAAGTCATCCTGCCAAAGGAATTGATGTGCCAATCTCTGAAAGTTGAGAATATCTTTTTTTCAGGTCTTCCCCTTCCTTTCAAGGTTGTAACACCCCATGGGGTGATATAGGTCTGTATAAACTGAGTTAACAGATTTTCTATTGTAGCCATATCAGGTTTTCCTGCTATATTAGGAATTTCACTGGTATTTTCCTCTACAATAAAGCCAATTCCTGTTAAAAAAAAACAGAAATCAGGAACTGGAAGCAAACTCTCGGGCGGTAATTCATGGAATAAAGCACAGAAGTGGCACACGTGGCTGGCGCACAGAGGGAGCGTGCACCAGGTTGGCCAGCCGTGTGCGCCAAAAAGCATTTTGACGCACCGTGTATTCATGGATTTAAACATCCATAACCAGCCATGGCGCAGAGAGGTGCAGCAACCCTGCAGCAGCGGCAGTTACACCCCCAACCCCGCCCCTTGCGCCAAAAACATCTGCACAAATCCATAACATGGCATAAAGCCGGTGGACCAGCATACAGCCCCCATCAATGAAATTGTGCTAAAAATGCCAGTCACCCCGCACGTGACAACCCAATTGTGTGTAAAACTCCTCACGAGCCCCTTGGAATACGCGTACCATACCCTGAACGCACCAGCCCAATCGCGTGTAAAACTCCCCGCGCCCCCCTCAAAATATGTCTACCCCGCTCGCGCCAGCCCAATTGTGTGTAAAACTCCCCACGCACCCCTCGGAATACACATACCCCGCTCGCGCTAGCCAAATCGCGTGTTGCGGGTGCATGTGGCTCCTCACCACATGGGTGTCTGAATATGGGGGTATGCAAGTGCACTTTTCGTGTGATTCCGCTGGCGCGAGCGGGGTATGCATATTCTGGGGGTGTGCGAGAAGTTTCACATGTGATTGGGCTGATGCGAGAAGGGTACGCGTATTCCAAGGGTTCACGAGGAGTTTCACTTGCGATTGGGCTGGCACGAGCGGGGTACGTCTATTCTGGGGATGCGCAAGGAGTTTCACAAATTGCGATTGGGCAAGCGCGAGTGAGGTACACATTCCTTGCGCACGTTCGGAATACGCGTACCACACTCGCGCCCGCCCAATCATGTGTGAAACTCCTCGCGCACCCCCGGAATATCTGTACCCGGCTCGCGCCAGCCCAATCGCGAAAAAAAGGACGCTCGGATCACCCACAAACGCATCTCACAAGCAGACCCCATCACCCGTTAGCATGCCAGCAGGCAGCCCACGCCACAGCAGATCCCCCATCACCTGTGAGCATGCCAGCAGGCAGCCCACACCACAACTGAGCCCCCATCACCCGTGAGCATGCCAGCAGGCAGCCCACACCACAAGAGAGCCCCCATCACATGTGAGCATGCCAGCAGGAAGCCCACACAACAACGGAGCCCCCCATCACACGTGAGCATGCCAGTAGGAATGTATCCAATCACGTAAACTGCCATTGGCAGCAACCTGCCAGCACGCTCCGACTCATGTCCCCCACATCACCCCCAATGACGGCAACCTGCCAGCAGGCGCCGACTCATGTCCACCCAACCAACACATTATCACAACATACATGCATGTAGCAGATGTCCACCCAAATCCCACCCCACGCTGCTCCCCCACAGTGCAACTCCACACCCATCCATTGTCCCACTTCCCAGTACAGGCACCATGGCATGTCCTGAACAGAAGCACACATGCATGCACCCAAAGACATGCTCAACATGGCCACACAGCAGCGGCACATGACTGAGGCAATAACGACTGACACATGCACCAAACTAATGAGAGCACACAACACAAATATTTGAACTGATGAAAATGTATTAAAGAACAGAAATCTCCCAAACCCAAAACAACCATGACAAGGAAAAATAAATGAATGTGAACTGAACTGACATGCAAATTTAAATAATAAATTTGATTAAAACAAAAGGAAAGCCTGTCAGTGGTCCATGTCCAGAAAACAAAATTCAGAATACAAAGGGTATAAAAAAAAAGAATATTCCATCATGGGTGTCAAAAATATGAAAGAATAAAGACCACAGTTCCAGAACTATTTACAATGAAAGTTCTTAGGGTCCATGATCCCAAAACCAAATGAAACCTATTAAAAATCCTCCAAAAATACAACTATGTACTAAAAGTGGAGCAATGTACATAGACTACAAAATAAAAATAAAACACAAGGAAACCTAAGCCTAATTAATTATATACAATGGCGGCGGGCTAGCCCTATGGCTCACCGTTCTTACCAAGAGTCTTGGCCAGGGCATCATCGAACTCTGAGTATATGTCCCGCAGGCGCAACTGGGCTCTGTCCTCGAGTGCTCGCAGGGACGCCAACATGCTCTCCTCCAACTCCCTGCAAGTCTCCTCGAGAAACTGTGCCCGGCTCAATGCCCGCCCCATGGAGTTCTCTGCCCTGACCATGGTGACCCGTGTCCACTCTGCCCGCTGCCGCTCTGCATCCATTTGCTGGCCCATCCGCTGCCATACGGAAGACACACATAGCTCAAGGTTCCTCCTGCCCTTCGGCCGATTACTGCCCCTGTGATGTTGTATGCCCCAAGTCCATCCAGACACCTCCTACGTCGAGCCTGGTGCTGCTGCCTTGATGTCATCTGCCTGTGCCACCATGACTGGCTCCGGGATGCTGACAACCCCCGGGGCTGTCATGGACGTGCCCTGCTGAAAGTTGCCTGCACATCCTCCATTTCCAGGGATTCTGTTGCTTGGGTGACCACCTCTGCAGAACCTCCAACTCCCGACTGTGGCAAGGATGGGATCTCCACCAGCCTGGCCGCAGTGGATGAGGCAGGTCCACAGGGTGCCCTGGTGGCATCTGGGCCAGAAGACGGCATGGAGGACGACTGGCGCATAGTGGGTGCAGAGGAGGAGAGGGTCGCAAGAGCGGCCAGCACATGGAGGAACCCTGTGACAATGAGCCGTCCTATCCAGTTCAAGATGGCACACAGCTGTTCGTGATGATGTCCGTTGTCCTTCCTGGAATCACGCACATCATCACGAATCATGCGTGTGCGCTTCGAGACACTGACTAGGACGGGCTCAACCCTGTCACGGATTGCCTTGTCTGCAGGTAAGCGAAGGTCAGTTGATGTGGACATATCCTCTACCTGCGGACAGGCCTGGAATGAGGCATCCCTGCTGGTGCAGAGAGATGCAGTCGCAGAATTAGGGACTGGATTACGAACAAGCACCTCTGCGGACACCTGTCTCCTGGACTGCACCACTTGCACCAGTTGAATCATCCCCACCAGGCCCCACATGTGGATCTAATGTGGCCTTCTCCTCCTCCTCACCCGCCACCTACCTGGATGCCTCAGCATCGTCTTCCGCATTGTCCTACCCCTGTGGGTTCACACCTGCCCCTTCCGCTGCCGAGGAGCCCACTACCAAACTTGGCTTCTTGGGCTACCCCTCGGAGCTGCGGCTGTAGTGTCGGACGCGGCACCAGTTCCCTTGCTCCCAGAAGATGGCATAACCTGGGAGGCTGACTGGGCCTTGTGTCTCCGGGCGTTGGAGGCATCCCCGCTGCTCTGCTCCACACTGAATGTAAGTCTGCTACACACAAAGCAAATGCATATTTGTGACACTGTCGTATGTCATAGCCATCATCCCCTTCCACAACACACGGGTCCTTGCAAGCAACACACATGCACATACACCACCGCACAGTCATGCATCTGTCCGTGTCCACCTCCCATCAAAGTGCAATCATGGACAGCTAGGCCATAACAGTCAATGCACGCAATGAGATGTGCATGTGTCATGCATCCATGGCGTTTCCCAGTCACACACTCACCACTCAGTAACACGAACATGTACACCATGCATGTCCATGAGGGTGACATCAGCATCCATTATTCACACAACAGGCATGGCCAGGTACATACACAGGCATGCAATCATGTATGCGTCATCACATACAGGTGCACATCATGCATAGCAGCACACACACCATTGTCGTTGCACCCGCTTGACCGGACTCACATACTTCACTGTCATTTCCCTGCACACAGACATCCATACATGGGGCATGCCAGACATACATCCAAGGTGCATGTACCTGACACACTTCCACATGCACTACGCTGGAGATGAACACATGGACACTTACCACTCGACTCCGGACGGGTCTGCATCTCGAGGACCTGGTGGTGAAGCGCTGGGTAATGCACTCCAGGACCCTCATCTGGATGTTGGTCATCTGGTCCCAGCGCCCCACTTCTCCACGAGGATCAAAGAGACGCTGGGCCTATCTGAGGGCCCTGGACCTGAAGTCCTCCCAGCGCTTCAGGACACGGTCGTAGTCGTGGGATACCAAATCCCCCCGTGTTGATGGCACCCACAATGTCCTTCCAGATCCTCCTCCGTCCATCCCTGTTGAGGCATGAACTTGAGAAAAGGGCATCATAATTCCCCAGGACTCGCTCCACCAGGATGCCAACTTCATTTTCAGTGAAGCTGGCAGCCCTCTGCCTCTCTGACTGGGGGTTACCACTGGCCCCAGATGGTGTTGAGTGGACATGGCAACCCCAGAGCCAGGAGTGGATGGGCAACTTGGTCCTGGGTCTGGGCTGTGGAGCGATGGTACATCAGTCAGGAGTCTTCTGGGTCAGCAGAGGTGGTGTCAGGTACAGGATCCCTAGCTCTGGCTTCTGTGTAGGCACCAAATAGCAGGGCATGTTGGCAGCAGGCAAGCTGGCAGCAGCAGATGGCTCGTAGGAGGCTGCTAGGAGATATGGGGGGCAGGTAAATGGCCTTTTGGGCAGGAGCATGGTCTTCTGTGTGTTGTCACGTGGGCAGCTCAATGCAGAGAGATTTAGCATGTAAAAAAACAGCATGTCAGTGTAATTCGAGGAAAGGGCCTTAGCGCATAAGTGACGTGATGTGCGTGGTTGTGTCCTTCGGCACGGGTGCAGAGTAAACCTGCATGTGCAAAAACAGCACGTCTACATGTGAATGCTTGTAATTCGAGAAAAAGGGCCTAAGCGTGTAAGTGACATGACGCGCCCAGACGTTTCCCTCGGCTGGGGTTAAAGGTGAGCGCAGCCCAGCAGTTTGCTGTATGTGCTTTTCATGGAGACCAAAGCATGCGTTGCTACTTCTTGTTGTTTCACGCACCATCACTTCACAGGGGATCAAGGACGCACCTCTTCTTTTTGCAGGGTTCTTGCCTACATGTGTTTTTCTTTCCCACGCTAGTCAGACGGTGAGTCGCACACACTATTTTTCCCACTGCGGGTCCCCCTGTGTATCGCATACCCCTTTTCAAGGTCATAGTAGCTTGTGTGTCCCATGCGTATGTGTTTTTTGTGTGCCTGGGTGCCACCACATACTGTGGGAGGTTAATTCCACACACTACCAAGGGTTGCGGGGGTGGCGTGCATAATTTTATTGCAGATTTAGGGTGCCTCAGCATTGTGTGACCCATCATTTTCTCACAGGAGTCACATATAGCCTTGCAGGAGCACAGGGGTGCTGTTTACATCACGTACCCCACCCCTTTCACCCCAATTTCCCAGGACAATTGTTGTGTACACCTCCCGTTGGCTCTAGTACATCTGTGTCATGGTTGGGAGGCCACGAAAGGTAAGGGGCACCTAAATTGAGCATCCTCCATGTGGTGGGCGTGGTCAGGGACGTGGCCGGGTTGACCAGGGAGTAGGGGGAGTCCAGGGTGGCCACAGTGGCTACAGAGGGTGAAGAGGCCGGTCTGCGCCACTTTAGCAGGATGTTCTGCCACATGTTGGTGCAGTCCAGCCACCACCCCCTGCAGCTCCGGGAGATGCAGCTCTTGCATCTGACACTGGTGCCCATGTGACCTGGAAGTCAGTTTCATCTACTGTCACAGGCCCAACGATAGTGGTAGCTGCAGGTGCAGCTGTGGCGACCACCACCCAGTCTCAGTGTCAGCCAGCGCATGATGTGTTGGCACCTGAGTACTCCCAGGCTGAATTCCAGCTGGTCAGGCGGCACAAGCAATGTGCGCAATGCTCTGCCCATCGTACATGTCCCTGGGGCAGTGTTGTCATCTGCTGCCCCAAGCAGCCGGGTGTTGGCAACTGCATGGGCAGATGCAGCCAACACCACCCCAGCTGTGACTCTGCCAGCCAGGACTGTGTCGGTCACAGACCATGGCACAGTGGCTGTTGCTGCTGTGGGCCCTTTCAAGAGCACCCAGCAGCCACTGACGCAAGTCAGGGCTTCCACCCCAGTTCCACCTGCCACTCCCTTGGTCCAGTCCACCTGCGCCAGTGCCCCTACTGATCAGGGCGACATTTGCCAGTCAGGGTCTGTACCGCTGCCCAAGAGGAGGAAGGTTACTCCTACACAAGAGACTGGGACCCCAGACACGGCTCCGGCCTCTGGCATGTCGAGGAAGAGGCCTTTCAACAAGCAGGAACTGGACCTCCTTGTGGGATAAGTGTTGAAACACGAACGCAATATGCTAGTGGGCCCAAATTGCCATACTACGCCTTCCCATCATTGGGAACACTGGAAGCATGTTGCAGATGGTGTTAGTGCATTCAGATATGAGGTGCACACAGCTCAGGGCTCACAAAAAGTGTTGGGATGACCTCCAATGCTGTGCTAAGCAAAAGCATGCCTCCAATTATGCCATGACTCAGGTGACTGGCAATGGTCCCCCACCTGAGGAGGAAGAACTCACTGTGCACAAGGAGATTGCTGCAGAGTTCATCCCGGCAGAATTGATTGAAGGATTGGGAGAGATACAGGATTATGATGCCCCATACGGTGAGTGTTGTTGCGTTTTTTCCAGCCCATGTGTTGTTAGCTTGTGTGATGTGATGTGCTTGACTGCCTAGTGGCTGCCATGCTATGTGTACATGGTTCTCATGTGCGAGTCATGCAATGCTTCACTAATGCGTGCCTGTTGTGATGCATGCTGCACATGTGAAGCAGGTGGGAACTGTCCTCATCACCACACATGCATCCTACTCACATGCTAGTCACCCGGCTGCCCCTCCGGTCCATGTTCCAGCTCACTGACCTGTCTGCATGTAACCTGTGGTGTCTTTCAACTCAGCACTCGGACTATGTCATTGCATGACTGACGTGCATGTGTGGTCAGCCTGCATGCGGGTACAAAACATGGGCACGCTTCCTTGCCCCTCCACCCCCCTGCACCTCAATTTCACCATGGCACTGGTGGGTAACATGTTGGACTACTGCAATGACCTGTTCCACGCTCCTGTGTACATGCACACATCCCCCTGCGAACATGCCAGACACATACTGTGGGGTACATCTTTTGTCCATGATGCAGGGTGTCTCACTCAGACTGTGCAGATGGCAGATGCACCCTGGGAACATGAGTGCCCATTCATGCTCCATGTGCATTCCATGCACGCCCCTATGTATCCTTGGCAGGATGATCATTGTAGTATATCTCCGGGATTACAAACGTACCACGGCATTCGGTCATCCATTCCATGCTCACTCTGGCTCAGTACTGCATCATGCACATGTTTAGGGTGTCATTGTCTGTGTGGGGCACAGGCCTCCCCCTGTTGCAGGCCCCCTGACTCTGTTCAACTGGTGTAGTGCCTTCTGCATGAATGGGTGTACTACTGACGGTTCATCATGTGTCCTGCTTACTGTCCCGTTCTCATCTGCTGTGGTGTCAGTTGACTGAGATGATGCAAATGACGCTAGCCAACACTCCCAATACACAGTTCTCTGGTCAAATTTTCATTGCCATGCAATGCCACCCTCCATTTTCAATAGGGGAGGGAGTTAACTGTAGCCATGCAACCCAGTGCATGCACATTGTACATGATGGCTGAACTTGCCCTTACACTGCTGTCATGTTAAGTAATTGACATCAAAACATACATGTTGATGTAGATTGTTGGTAACGTATACATGTACTGCACTGCACCCACCCACTTCTGATCCCTGTTACACCGTTCTACATGCTTACTCAGTGCTGCAATGTCAAAGTGACCTGGCATGTATGTTCCGATGTTCATCCCTTCACTATTATGTAACGCACTAGCACAGGTGCATCCTGTGACACATGTACTCTGTATTGGAACACCCTAGCATGTGTTTAGCAAAGTTGACTGGTCAATCTGCAGCCTACACTAACTAGTATAGCCTGCAGATTGATTATAGGTCGCAAATTGGGTTGTAATTACGGTGGAGCTGCCGGCACGTGTGTATGTGTACACTTTCACATATACTTATGCAAACAGCTTCAACGTTGTATTGTGCAACATTGCAGCTACTTACTTAGGTGTGGGTGAAAGTGTTTATTTACATGTGTTCTCAGCAGCATTTTTGTTCAATAACTAATATGTCATTATTTTACGTAAATGCTGCTGAGATTTCAGCATTGCGCCCCTTATGTTAAACCGGCACAATCCTGAAGGTGCACTGTTGTGCACTACGAGTGCGCCCGGGCCCACTTTGCAATACTGGTGGAGCCTGGGGGTGGTGATTTGACACACTGATTCATGTTTTTTGGAACATTCAATGCACACAGTGCTGAATCAGGCCCTGAGGGGTGTTCTAGGAACTTCATGGACCGGCAGCTCAGACCGCACTGGACGTTATGGTCCCTCATATCTCGTTGAAGGCCCTTGTTTTGCTCAGGACATTCTCTATGTCTTCAGATCAATGAAGCTATATTGGTGATGACGATTTGGTGATGTATGTCTACATGCATGTTACGTGTGTCAGGGTGTGTTCTAATTCACTTGCAGCTGTGGCCATTTGGCTGTTCAAACATGCTTATGCTACGTGTCAACTCTTTGTTGCCATCTGTCTTTCTGCCTGTGATATGGGCCTGCCAGAGGTGGGGTGTGATGCACATGATAAACTACATTCAGTACATGTGTAGGCTTCGCAATTTACACACATCCATTTCTGCTTTCGGGGTGCCGTTGCATATCAATGCCATTGGATGCATGCCAGAATTTGAGTTGTGTGTGACATGTCTGCTTCATGTGTTGGCTGTCGATGTAGTGATGTCTATGTGTTTGGGTTATGTGCTGCTGACATGTGAACTCATGTTTGCTTTGTTCACGTTACAGGTGATGATGCAATGGAGCCAGAGGATGGTGATGTCATTCCAGACACAAGGTTGCTTTTACATCAGTGGGGGTCGTGAGGTGTTAGAGCATGAGAACCCATTTGTGCTCCACACTGTCGTGTCCAGGGCTGGCAATCAGTCCAGCTCTGATGAACACTCTGAGCACAATGTTGAGTTGGATGTGCATCATGACGATTCGTCACTGGTGAGTGATCCTGATGTGGATGATCTTCTATCCGCAACACCTGCAATGAGGAGCCAGACAGTGTTGTAACATCTGCCTGTGGTGGTTCTGGCCACTCGGCAGGGGTGTTGCTAGGTCTGGAAAAGACCCGGGGCTACGCTGATGTTGTAACTGTCGGGACTGGGGGCTAGCTAGCCTTTCTCGGGCTACAACCAAAAGACCAGGGGCTATAGCCCCCTTAGCCACCCCCTAGCAACGCCTCTGCCACTCGATCACACTCCACAGCAGTTGCTGATTTGCTTGGGGCATCATGTCAATGGAGGGATGTAGTCCTGCAGCCACGGATGGTGCCAATCCAGCAAGGACCACGGCTCCTTGTGTCCTGCAGGTGTAATGTACGGCAACGCGGTGGCCGTGCGCCACCAGGGAATACTGAGTGGGAGCAATCCATGTATGCCCGTTCACAGCAACAGGGGGCAGCTACTGATAAGATTTCTCAAGGCATGTAACGTGTGGCCCAATCCATGCTCCCCCTGATAGGCAGGTAGAGCTCCAGCAGCAGGCAGTACTGTCCATGTGCCGCTCACTCAGGCTGGGGATTGCAGCCTCAAACAGGGCACGCCGGGCTGAAATATTGTCTCTGCGCAAAGCACTTGCTGCTCAGGCAGAGTCACACAGGGAGGCCCTGAGGGAAGAACACCAATCCCTCAGATCTACTCTGGGTGTGCTCAACATGACACAGATGCAGCTGTTAGAAGTGAGGTTGGAGCAGCTTGAGAACACCATCTCGGCTGAGCTACATGCATGCCGGGAGGTGCTTCAGATGTCATGTGAGGCCATGCAGGCAGAACTCCATGTTACACGTGCTTCCTTGCAAGAGGAAGCACACGTATCACGTGAGGTGCTGCATGCTGACCTACGTGCAATTGCCACACAGGACCAGGCTTACCAGACCAACATGCTTGCTGCCATGGAGGGGCAAGCTGCGGACAGGTGTGGTCAGACAACTGTGCCACGTCCACCTTCTGATTTCCATCCAGAGTGTGAGTAGGATGACGACTTATCTTCCACACAGGTCGGGCCGTGCAGGCTTTGAGCCCATGGAGATTTTTTTTTTATCTCAACATCATAGCATGTGGGTGTTGAGCAGGGTGCATTCCTCCCCTCCCCCGGGGGCGTATGTGGCCATTTTTTTCTAATATTGTTTGTCTATTGTGCATTCATGTGACGGTGTGGCTTTTCAAAGCATCCACTATGTATAGAAGCTGGGTCCATACAAGCTTGTCTCATGTGGCACATATTCCACTCCTGCTTCCCCTTTCCATGGGGTTGCAAGGATGGTTCGGTATGACAGCCAATTACACAGGGGCATTGGACTTTTGTCATATCTGTGGCTAGTCTGCTGTACTACTTATGTATACACCCCTAGTGGGGATTATGGATGTTTTCTCCATGGCATTTCTGCAATCAATTTTGGTGAGTACATTTTTTAAATGTCCATTTATGGAAGTTGATTGTGATGTTTTTTTCATTTCTTGCCTATATACGTGCATGATGCACTTCATGCTGTAGACGGTAGCCTGCACCCTTTAGCTGTCAAAGCTAAAGGAAGGGGGCGGGTGGTGACAATGTCAAGTTGGTACGTGTTAGGTTCAGCCCCTGGTAATTGTGGCAAAGGTGGAACCATTAGAAATGTGACCCAAGAACCTCACCAGAGATGGCCGTCTAGACTACTTCTACGCTCCGTTCTGTTTGGATGCCATGTTGTATCTGTCTTCCCTCTTGGACTTCTCAGCTGCGTGACAGCACAGTTTTCCTACTGGACTACAGCTCTTTTACTTGTTTTTCACACTCTGTTGCCTTTGGTCCCTGTTTGTCTTCCTGCTACTGTCCTTGTTGCAGATCTGTCCACCTGTCTCTCGGGCAGTTATTTCCGCGTACTCATACGCTGCCTCGGTTAGCCTCGGTACACTTCTGTACCATAGCATCTCTCTCTCTCGCTCTCTCTCTCTATCCTCCTATCTTTCATCTATTACATCCATACCTTTATGTTGACTTCAGCCTTTTACCAAAGCTATTCAACTGTTCTGGCTCTTAACTTGCTGTCAGCTGTTTCCGGCAATCTCGCAATCACTCTGCCTTTCTAGACTTGTGCTGTCTCTGCCTTTCTCCGTTCATACTATTAAGGATTGATTGGGTTACATCCATCCAGTTGTGCCATCCTCCTTGGTTATTTTCTACTCAAGTTACAGCTCTACCGATCAGTTGTGGCATCCTCATTGATTATTGTCTCCTCAAGTTCCTACCCATCCTGTTGAACCATTCTACAACTGTGCAACCTTGCAAATTATTCTATCATTCAGCTTGGACATGTACTTGGCCATATTCTACAACTTCAAGTCATCTACTGGAGACTCTTCCAGGGTTTTTTGGTGCCTTGAGGCTTTTTCCATGGTTTGGGGGTTTGGCTCCTTGGAGTTCTCTGCGATTTGGTATTTTTACCGGTCAAGGTGGCCACTGAGGGAGCTAGACCCTATTTACATGAAAGGAAGAACAAGAAAACCAAGGGGAAGGGGGATCGTGAAGCCAGGTAGACTAGAAGTAAGAAGCCAACGGATGCCAGAGACAGTTCTTCTGAAGGTCAAGGTGATGAGGAAATGAGGGAGGGGCTTTCGTTGTCGGACAGTACGCTTGGGCTACAGTGATTGGTCACTGCCTGACATTGTCAGTGTGGGGTACTATGTACATTATGTGTTCTGCTGGTCAATGGATGTTCCTGTGTTGGGTTTACTTTTCAGGTGTCAGGGGATTGGTGTGGTTTGACACACTGGTGTGTCCACATGGGCAATGTTCACATGTGATGTGTACAGGCCACTGAGGGTCACTTCATTTCACATGCATGTATTGAGTGAATTTGCCTACTGACACACACATTACACAATGCACCACCACACATACAACCACCCATCCATGCCCACACGTGCACACAGATTGCCTTTTCTGCCATGCTCTGTCCCTGAAGCGCATGATCACTTACGAATTTCAGATGATTGTGTACCTGCGTCACTGGGTAATTTTAGTTGCTTGTCCTTTTTTATATGATGCTCAAGGTGTATCCCCAACACAATGGCCACTCACTGTGCTGTGTGCTGAGCGGTGTGTTGCAGGGGAAACACACACATCACACGGTTTTGGGATTTGTGGATTTGGATTGCCCAATGTACATGCCAACAGGCATTCTGTCTTTTGTTGATGGTACAGCTGGTGAAATGCATGTGTGTATGACTTTGTATGAGTGGGAGGTTTTTGGTCTTTGGTCAGTCATTTCATCTGATTCCATGTCAGGTGTGATTGTCTCAGGCCTGTTTCCATTTATCACGTGGCACTTTGTAACTAATTTGTCATGTGTTGTGCATTTGATTCGCTCTTTTGATGTTGCATGCCATGTCATGGTGTGGCCGATGAAGGTAATGGGGGTTGGGAGGTTTTGGGTGACATACCAGTGATTTGCATGGCCTGTTTTGCAGGGGGGGTGGTGGGACATACACTTTGCATGTGTTCCTTTTTGGTGACACCCGATCGGTTATCTTTAAGTAGCTATGGATGCACACAATGTAGCACTTCTGTGGAAACTTTCTCAGAGTGATAAGGTTGTCACAGTTGACATTCTCTTTTTCATCATCGATTGTCAACTTGTATGTGCCAGGCCTGTGAGCACTCCACATGGGTGGGAGTTTAGGTGAAAAATGTGGCTACAAGCTCGGTCTGGGCTGCCTCGCCACGTGCCCTTGCCCCTCCCATGAGCAGCGCCTGTGCGTGTGGTTGGGGATGTGGGGGCACCACCATGTCCACCAGTACGCCCCGCTGTGTTGAAACATTGTGCAGGACACATGCTGCCACAATGATCCTGCACACTACTGGGGGTGCATATAGTAGCTGCCCACCAGAGTTGTCAAGGTAGCGGACGCGTGACTTGAGCACTCCGAATGTGCTCTCCACTGTGACCCTGGTTGCAATTTGGGCTGTGTTGTATCTTATCTCGGGTGGTGTGGTGGGGTTCTGTATTGGTGTCATCATGTGCGTGCTCAGAGGGTAGGCACTGTCCCCTAGGGAGGTGATGATGGTTGTCATTAGTTGGGTTTGTGTATTTGTCTGTGTGTGACATGCATGCACGTGCACAGACATTTCTACTCACCAATGAACCATGTGTTGCCATGCTTCCCAGCTTCCAGGTCCCGGCTCAGGGCGGACCTTCTGTATATGAAACTGTCATGGGCAGACCCAGGATAGTTTGCATAGACAGAGGTGATGATTCCATGGGCATCGCATGCAACCTGTACGTTGATGGAATGCCAGTGCTTGCGGTTGCCGTAGATGTTCTCAGTGGCCCTAGGTGGATGTAGGGCCACATAGGTGCAATCTATGGCACCAAGCACTTTGGGGAAGTGTGCCACCCTGCAAAAGTCCTGGACCACAGCCTGCCTTTCTGCGGGTGTTCTGGGCATATATATGTGCCTGCGGACTGAGGGGTGCGCAGTCATGATTGCCAACACCTGGTTTAGGCAGCGTGACTGCAGGGGCTGTGAGACACCCCCAACTATGGCAGTTGTCCACTGAAATGGCCCAGTGGCCAAAAAATGCAGGACATTGAGCACCTTTTCCAAAGGGCTCAGTGCTTGGGAGCACAAGGTGGGTGATGTGAGGTCATCCTCCCACTCAGTGACCAGGTCTAGGATGATATGAGGTGGAAACCTATACCTGCCATAGATCTCATCATCAGGCATCCCACAAAGGCTGTTCCTGGGCAAACAAATGCTGGGCCTGGCTATTCTCCTCCTCCTGCGGTATCCCATGATCACTGCTGGGAGAAATGGGATTTTCATCGTAGCTGTATATGCATGTTTGTTGTTTGCGTGCACTTTTTATACTGCGTGGGGCCGCTTCCGCCTGCCTTCGTGTGGCAGACGTGTTTACGCCTTTGCGTACCTTTTAGTGTTCGTGCGTTTCCCCAATTCAATTCCATGAATACGTGTTGCTCACGCACATGTGGGCGTTACCAGCAGTACTTCCCCAGTTACACCCTAATTTTCACACATTGTTCCCCATTCTGTGTGTTCCCCTCTTTTTGGTGTGTGCGCTACACGTTGTGAGCTTCGCTGTGCACGTTGCGCACAGGGTTCGGGATGTCGCAGTGATGTGTGCAGTGATGTGTGCGCCACATGCAGTTTCGGTGCAGATCCCAGGAAAAACATGCGCACAGACTTCCATGAATCGCTTGCATGCGATTTGCATGCGTGCGCTGGATTTTTCTCGCTTGCGTCACCGATGTTGGCACACAATTTTTCCATGAATCGGCCCCTCTGTCTGCTTGGTTACAAAGGAAAATACCTCTACTACTGCTCAAGGCTGGTCTATCCCTCTTGGGTCAGGTGTGTCTTTTTGTGGAGTTGTGTGATGAATCCTAAGGAGTCATCACTGAACCCCAGTCTGAGATCTCCCCCCTTTGGCTAAAGGGCGGTAGTCGCTAACTGATCCTAACCCCAGGGGTGGTATTATGAGAGAGGATCACATGGGAGGAGATGGCTATCTGGGAGATGTGGTGACCCCATAGGGAGAAATGCAGTATCCTTCTCTTATAAATGAGGAAGACCACATAATTCCTGAATCCTTAATGGATGATTGCCATTTTATAAATCGCACCCATTTTACGACCCACAGAATCCTTCCTGAAAAACATTATAAGAGGAATAACATTCACACCTCAAATACACGCAATATAATTTGCACTTAACCTCTTGTTACTCCGATGTAACAATCCTATGGACTACAACTCCAACAACGCCTCATGTACTGAGGTGAGGAAGAGGAAGGAGTTAGTAGGGAATTTATAGAAACCTCAAATCAAGTACACAGGCTAGTTGTTAGTGGAGATCAGATGCCATGACATTTAAAAATGGCTGCACTTTCAAGTCAGCATCAGAGAGCAGGGCAGCCAAGCAGGCAAAGCAGGAAGGAGAACCACACGTGAAGACAGATGCACGGGAACAAACCGTGCAGCAGAAGTCAAAGGCTTTCAAACTGCCACTCGTCAGTCTTCCTTACAGAAGTGGCGCAATACCCAAGGAAGTGTGGCAGGCACCAGGGAACCGCCACTCCAGAGCCGGCATCAGTGCCAATGCTGTCCCAAGAGCGGGCATGCCGGAAAAACAACAGCTTCAACAGCAAGTGAACGTGGAGCCGGTAGGGAAGCTGAAATTGGGTCTGCAAAGCGGGAGAAGCCCTTCCAGAGTAAGGACCTCGCTGCAGCCGTATGGCATGTGTTAGAAAACACTGGTGAGTTGGCCAAGTGATAGTGGGAACCCTGGGGTGTACAGAAACAATTGAAAGTTCATTTTGAATACTGCCCAAGTAAAGCAGAAAAAAATGAATTTGCACATGTACTCATGCATGAAATATCAAGATGGGGAAAGTTAGAGTAAAGATTATTACAAGTAGATAAATGTTAATGAAGAAGTTAAAAACCGGCATTTGTACATGTCTTAATATCTAAGATGCCACTATGGGGAAATTTGGAACAAATAGTGGCACAAACAAATGAGCACTGGCAAAGATGTTGACTTCAACAGGTCTCCATATATGAAATGCCAGTATGGGGAAAATTGGAACAAGCAGCATCTAAAGCCTATAAAGTATAGACAGTGCAAGAGTAGAACTGTGCTTTACTGAAAGATTGAGAGAATATTGCAAGACGTCCTGGTAAATAAAATACTTCAGACAGTGAGCCTTTGGGGAAGAGTTAACTGGCAGGATAGTATATCAGGGGAACTAAAGAATCTGCTGAATGATTCCTGGCAGGGGAGTATACCGGTAAGTCTTCATTGAAGCATTTAATGTATAAAAGAGAAATAGTTGCCAGACTTGAGAAGCTGTTACATAAAATACATTTTTTTCCATCCTTGAAGTGTTTGCTGTATAAAAGTGACACAGTTGCCAAGTTGTTGTATGGAAAAGGCATTCCTACGCTCCTTAAGGGATTATAGTTTGGAAAAGACATATTTGCCATCCTTTTAATGCTTGTTATGTGGAAGAGATGCTTTTTGCCATCCTTGGAGTGTTAGTTCTACAAAATAGAACTTTGTTGGTAAAATACACCTTCACCTTCCTCCCTAAAATATTCCTACTATTCTTTAGAGAACATTGTATGGAGAATACACTTTCACCATCCTCCTTTCTGAGAATAATCCAGAAGAAGGAAACCATCCTTTGCATACACCAACATATCCTTGAAATAAATCATTTTGTTGGATTTATCTTTACCTTTGAACACTTTTTTTGGGCTAAACCTAGATCCGAGAAAATGTACCTAACATATCTTAATTGTTCCAGTTCTAGTGTGAGGATGTGGTATATTTTGGACACAAGGACAGTTTACTTAATTTTGATGTCAGAGAACAAGATGCTAGTCGTCTGGAGAGGACCTAACACTCTAGACCAAGTCATTGGTCCCATCACTTATAAAGTATGCCAGGATGCTTGAAGGGTACCAGTACAAACCTATCATGTTAACCTCCTTAAAAAGTAGATAGGGCCACCCACTTCCATCCCCCTAATAAGCACAGAGGAAGCCTGCCTCGAGGAAATACAACAAAGGTGGGATAACGTCAGGAAGGTGGACCTGACGATTAATCCAGATTTACAACCCTCTGAGAGATAGGAGTTAGACCAGTTTATTAACAACATCACCCCAGAATTCTCTTCACTTCCTGGACATACCATCAAAGCCTACCGCAGTATTGAGGTGGCCTCGGGAACCACGGTCAGGTTGCACCCCTACAGAATCCCAGAAGACAGGATACAGGTTGTGACCAAGAGGTTCAGTCAGTGATACAGATGGGGGTGATAGAGCCATCCAACAGCCAATGGTTCTCCCCCATTGTATTGGTACACATGCCCGATTGTAGCGTCAAGTTCTGTATGGACTTCAACAAACTCAATGAAGTCCACCAATTTGATGCCTACTCTATGCCGAGAATTGAGGACCTTCTGGATAAACTGGGAAGGACGAAGTACATTACCACCATAGACCTCTCCAAGGGGTATTGGCAAATTTCCTTGCACCTGGGGGATAAGAAGAAGACAGCCTTTACACACCCGTCTGGTCTGTACCAGTTTACGGGGCTCGCATTTGGCCACCCTGGAGCACCAAACACATTTCAATGACTCATGAACACCCTGATGAAGAGCCAAGACCTGTATACATCATTGTATACAGTCCTAACTGGGAGGAACACCTGAAACACCTAAGGGCTATCCTGGGAACCGTACACCAAGCCAGGCTTCATATATATCCCCAGAAACCCCAGATGGCCTTTTTTCCCACCAGGTATTTGGGATACTTTATGGGGCAGGGCACAATATAGCCCAAAAGGAGAAAATGGAGGCAATCTGAAAACTACCATTCCCAGCCAACCCTAGACAAGTACGGGACTTCATAGGCTTTGCAGGCTACTATTGACGGTTCATCCCGCATTTCTCAATGATTGCCTCGGCCATTAGGGACCTGTTGAAAACATCTAACACCAAGAAATGAACCTGGCGAACAGAGGAGACTGAAGTAGCTTTCCTGGCCTCGAAGAATGTGCCTAAAGACCAGACAGTGCTACAATGCCCTGATTACACTGCACCCTTCTACTTACACACAGACGCTTCAGGGTTCAGCATAGGAGCCGTCCTTTTCAAGAATACAAGGGAGGCTGAAAGGCCTGTCGTGTTCATCAGTAGAAAACTAACTTTTGAGAAGTCAGTTCACTCCTGTGACATATCACACTCCCTTGGTCTGGTTGGTCCGAGACAAGAATACGATTCAGACGATCCAGCAATGATTTTTGTCTCTACACCCATTTTCCTTTCGGACGATCCACTGTCCGGTGAGACTGATGGCTCAATCAGACTTATTGTCATGCTCTGATGCCATTCTCGAACATATGAGCCTAGAAAGGGGGGCCTGTGAGGAAATGGGAACAACCTACCGGGAACTGAAAAGGAACAATCAGGACCAAAGGGACGTCAGAGAGATAAAGGCCAGCAAGGAAGAGCAGACAAGATCAAGCAGGATTGAAGGCTGCACAGCGTGCGACATTGGAACAAACTGAGGACAATGATTGATGGGTGCTTCAGGGCTCGATCCAGGAAGGCAGAACTAACAGGTCCTTTTTTCTGATCCATGCAGGAAATGGAGGAAGAGGAGCAGTTTGTGTGGGTGTATTAGTGATTGGAATGTCGAGGAAAAGAGAGACACGGCGGGGAGAAAGGAAACAAAGCCGCCTGGGGCTAAAACAGTGAGATGCTGGCCCATATTGAGGGACCTCGCTATAAACATTGCCACCGGTAGGATATGCGGTTCCACAGTGAAGGGGAAGAGATTGATCCTACTGGAGTCGGAGAGGGGAAGAGCTGAATTGTAGACCCCAGTCCCAGAGACTATCTGTGTTCAAACACTGTCATCTGTTGTGAAGTGAACACCCCAGCCACAGAGACCATCTGGCTTTAAGCTCTGTCAGGAGTTGTGAAGAGACCAACCCGGCCCCAGAGACAATCTGTGTTCAAAACCTGTCAGGAGTTGTGAAGAGAACACACCGACCGGTTGAAGAAGCTGTGGGAATTCCAAATAAAGTTACTAAGTTCTAGACAAAGATACATGTCTGTCCTTATTTCTCATCCTTGACTTGACAAGCATGTTGATCTGCATCGTTTATTTTAATTAGATTTTCCTACACAAACTACTTTATAATCAGATTCTTATTTTGAATTCTAGGACTTGCACTTTTCTGTTCAGGATGTGGTATTTGAGTGCTGTCATGTTGTTTTCCTATGGGATTTGTGTATTTTTCAAGTGAACACTATATAAGTCAGTATTACTGTAGTACTTGAAAACCAAAACATACAAGTTTGTATCTAGTAGTGCTCAGAAGGAATTTGGTCAAGTGCCGAATCTACAGAGGTTCTCTGCTTCAATTAAGTGAGTAATATCACTGTCACCTAACTGCAGGAAATAAAGTCCTTAAACGTGATTAAGTTCACACTAGAAAAAAAAGACTGCTTTACAGTGGTTAAGAGTTAATGATTTTAGGGACAAAGTGGTCTTTGCTTGTGCTTCCCCACTAGTGGCAGCCAAGGCAGCCACCTAGAATTGCATTATTGCTGCAGTGACCATCCCACGGTTATAACTTGATTTGACAGGCAGATTTTTAGTCTTACAAGGCAGTAACATCACCCAGGATTAGAGCATAGCAGACTAACATTCATTTGCTGCCTTCTTGCTGTTCGTCTCTGAAGTTACCTGGGACATTTAGTGTACTACCAATAATGAGAATGAGTGAAGTTATTTGATGTGCCTAGTTAAGCTATTTTATTAAATCTTGCATAACACACCTGATTATTTTCATAGTTTCTTGAAATATCTTGAACTGTAAGTGCTGGGCTAGGGGACTAACACAGGACTAGACAAGGATGATTTGTGCCAATGTTGATGTGTGCATATTTGAAAAGGTAAGGCTGGCTGTAGTGTATAAGTGTAAGGTATTTTGTGACTTTTCTAGAGCAGTGGTTATTGTGTGCTCAAAATTGCTGCCATGTATTGTTTGTGTGGTGTGGGGTGAAATAGTCCCGGATGCCATAGGTTAAAGTCCAGAGTCAGTGGGGGACATGGCCCTAGGTAAAAAGGCCTGACCTGAAATAATGTGGAAATGAGGCTCTGCACTTTCAAAGCAAAAGGGAGTGAAATTGGGCCTCAAAACATTTAGATGCATACAAATGCCTATTGCCTGGCATAAGGGAAAGACATGTGGCAAGGTTTGCCAAATTATTGGAGAGCAGAAGTAACATCCTCAGAAACCACAGTCCAAATGACCCTCAATTGGATGTCAGCATTGTGTGCAGCAATTGCAGTGAAGCAGAACATAAAATAAAATGACTTGGTTTCTGTCATACTGGGATGATGAACTGGGTTTAAATTGCTACAGTAAAATGAAGGCCTTTCACGGCTGAAACTAACCGAAGGACATTTCGATTTTTCATCTAAAATGAGAATGGCGTGGGCCTCAATGACCTGCTACCCACTAAACTAAAGACTAACTGCCCCCTTAGTAAAACAAATATACCTTGCTCTAATACAGTTAAAAATACTAGATTCCGCGCTAGGTTAACCAGACTCTATGAACCACTGACTAATACTCTTCCCAAAACAAGTCCCTTTAAAATGGGGAACATCATTGAAACTAAACTCAATGCCAGAAAGGAACATAATGCCACAATTACTAATCAAAGTTCCCCCAATAAAGTAAGCCAGGGTAAACTTACAGGTCTCCCTAACCATAACACCAAAATTAAGGACAGAAAGAAAAATAATGCCACTAATCAAAGCGCCAACAATAAAATAAGTCAGGGCAAACCTATTACGTCCTTGCCTAACACCAATCCCCTAAACATCAAGGGCACCTTAATTAATGCCAAATCCTTGCTGGTGCATGCTACTGAGATAGGGGATCTAATCATGAATGACAACCTTGATTTCATAGCAATAACTAAGTCATGGCTACACGCAGCTGCAGGCCCAGCTCTCGTACTTGCAGTACCTGACAACTATAACATTATAAGAGCCGAATGAGCCGACTCCAGAGACTGGGGCATTGCCCTAATTTCTAAATCTAACTTAAACATGAGAATAGCCCCTTCACCTGTTGCCAATTCCTGTGAACTACTCACAGTTAAATTACCTATCTCCAACTCCAGTACTCCTAATAACCTACATGCACTAACAACAGCTAACGCGCTCACTAAATTTGGATTCACCCAAAGAGTGAGCCAGGCCACCCATGACAAAGGCAGAAACTTAGATTGGGTTGCTGAACTCAATTGCTCAGCATCAATCACCCCTATTACACCCCAAACATGGACAGATCACTTCCTTCTTTCCTTTACCTTTACAACCAAGGTCAATCCAATAGCACCCCAATCCTTACAAGGATCAAAAGGAATATCATGGCAGATAAGATCATAATGTCAAATGAGAAAGTATATCGTGCCTCCTATTGCAATGAATATAAGTATATTGGCCTACGCCAAGCTGCTTATATGTCACTTGCTAAAAGTCTGTGTTGTAAGGACCTGACCTTAAATCAATGTAAGCCGACATTTTAGGTCAATCCGCCATTTTAGGTTTGTGTTGTAAAGTCACCCTGTGAGTTAAAATGGTGGACGATGTCATTCTGAAATACGACATGGCCGTCTTGACCTCTGCATGTAGCTAATATGTAACTTGCCTGCAGGCCACTTGTTGAGGTCATGAACTGAGACCTTGTCCTTCGTTGACATGTGTGTAAAAAATTACTTGCACAATGAAACTAATCCGCGAGCACAGGTTGAGAACGATGTATTCAAATACTGAACGTAGCACACTTGTTTAACTACATTGCATTAATGTTTGAGAAGACCTGCAAGGGAAATCCCAGAACACACAGTTGCTGTGTAGGCTTGTTGATATATTTATTAAAAGCAAACAAGTTACATTTGGATATGCAAACTCGGCATGAACACTAGATCAGTGATGTATTAGAAGAATATTAACCCGAAGTAGGGTTGGATATCGTGTTCGCGAATAGTATAAAAGAGCAATGTATTCTAATGTACAGCGTCTCTCACTGAATACACCGAACCACGCTGGAGTTCGCTGTGTTGCACTGAGGGGTGATAGCTATCTCATTTTGTTCTGTTCTTTGTAACTGAATTCAGTATAAAATAAAGTACTTTGTATGTTCCTTTGTAACCCGTGTTCGGTGTATTTCCTTTTGGGGTACTCAGCCTCGATATTTTGATTTTGTTTTCACAGTTGGCGCCCGAATAGGGACCCTCAAGATTGATGCCGGATTATCGAAGGGTGACCCTCGCTATCGGACCGGGATCGAACGGTGTGACAAAAAGGGGGCCCCACTGAACGATACGCGACACGACCCCTGGACGATTAGCTTGTGGTCCGAGAACGGCATCTTGATGAGAGTCCACTTATCGAGGTGGCCAGATTTGCCAAAATCACCACACCTTGTAAGATTAGATAGGTAAGATTCTTTGAAATCTGATCGGACCTCCTTAGGATTGATCAGGTGAGTCGTGACCCGACTCTTAATTTAATCCTGATAATTTGATTTTGGCATATTGTATCTGCAGACACAATTATTGACCAAGTAATACCAATAATTTGATATACCTGGGAAATTGTCTACCTGCTTCAGGGCGTTGTTCTGCAGCGATAGACAATCTTTTGAATTTAGCTGTCCCGCACCACAGTAGGGGTCGCCGTCGTGTACTATGTACTGTAAGCATGGCATTGGAAGTATAGTATTTAATGACATTTGGGACAGACAAACCAGACATTCCTCTGAACTTCAGTGGCCAAAAAATGGTAGTTTTGAAATCCCTCGTATTGAATATTTAGAGTCGATTCTATTAAAGAAAAAGGCTAGACCTGCATCATTTGATGTTTTGCAGAATTGGAAAAAAGAAACGTTACAGCAACTTAAAAGTAGAGAAAAACATGCGCGCCATCATAAGACGAACACCGAAAAAGCATTATTGTATGACCAAGATAAACATTCTGAATCGACTAGGAATATGGATAGGGATTTCTCACTTGGAATTCAGAAAATCTATCCTTCTAAAGACCTCCATGCTTCCGACAGATTCATATTCATTTGGGAATATGGGTAGATGATCCAGAGGTCGCCCGGGTGTAGGGGGCCCTGGTAGAGGTCAGTTTACACAGGATCCTCAGCAACCTTTTTCACAGGATAATCAGACTCCGAGTGTGGATACTAGGAACATATTTGATCATCCTTCTGCTGCATATTTATCTGAAGAGCTTCCTTTTGATGACATTCTGTTTCGTTAGGATTGCCCGAAGCAGGGTTTGGAACCTACACCTATTCCCGTCAATCAGAAAGGTCCCTATGTTGAAATGGTGGTGGGAAATAGGAAACATCCATTTTGATAGATACTGGGCACAGAAGTGTTCCATTGATCATTCACGGGTTCCAAACATTCCACTGTCAGGGCAAACCAATGTTTCTGTAGGGTTTTCTGGCACACCAGTTGTTTGTCCTGTTTCTTCGCCGGTACCCCTTTCTTAGGGTCCCTTTATGGACCACTGTCCATTTCTGTTGACTTTGAATTGTGGAGAGAATTTGCTGGGGTTGAACCTGTTAAAAGAATTAAATGCAGTGATTTATTGTTCTTCTGATGGAGTGCGCTTGACGATTTCACCACAGCAATATTCTGTCTCGCAATTCTTGACTAGATCTTTGCCACCAGAATTCATTAATGTACCAGAGAGCTTATGGGCTGTTGATGACAATGATGTCAGTGTTTTACAGATTGAGCCTGTTAAGATAGTTTTGAAACATGGAATTGAGCTGCCACGCATTCCCCAGTATAAGATTTCAGTTGAGGGCGAGCAAGCTTTGAAATGCATTGTTTCTGATTTTGTGCATCGCGGGGTGATTGAGGAAATTTCAGGAAGTTTGTGCAATAGTCCGATTTTACCCGTGTACAAGAAAGGCGACAATGCAATTCCATTCCGTTTCATAATTGATTTATGTGCCATTAATAAAGTCGTTGCTCCACAATTTCCAATTGTGCCTGATGTGACGACAATATTGAATACATGATTCCTGCTACAGCTACTTACTTTAGTGTTGTGAATCTAAAGAATGCTTTATTTAGTATTCCTATACACAGGGATAGTAGATACTTGTTCGCGTTCACCTTAGGGGGACGCTCGTTCACATTTACTCGTGCACTTCAAAAGGTACACAGAGAGTCCTAGCATCTTTAGTAGGGCTTTGAAAGAACAACTTGACACCCTTGAATTGCCCTCCACTTGTACATTGCTTCAATATGTTGATGACTTGCTTTTAGCTGCTGATTCTGAGAGCGCCTGTAAGGAGGGCACAATGTTATTGCTTATTCATCTAGCTAAGCATGGTCACAAAGCTTCGCTTAAAAAGTTTCAATATTGTTGCCAGGAGGTCGCCTATTTAGGCTATCTCCTGTCAAAGGAGGGAAGAAGATTGACACCTGAACGTATAAAACACATTTCTGTCCCAAATACACAGAAGGAAGTTAGAGCCTTAATAGGTATGGCTTCTTACTGTAGGTTGTGGATCCCAATTTTTCACTAGTGACCAAACCGATGTTGGCTTTGACAAAGAAGGGCATTTCTTCGCCATTGCCGTGGAACGCGGAACACCAGCAATCGTTTGACTTGCTCAAGACTGCATTATGCTCTGCACCAGTTTAGGGCATACCAAATTATGAAAAGGCCTTTGTGTTGTTTGTGCATGAATGTGATGGATGTGCTTTGGCTGTATTAATGCAGGAACATGGAGGGAAGAATAGGCTGTGCGGTTACTTTTCTTCCGCCTTTGATCCTGTAGCATGTGCTTTGCCAAGATGTTTGCGAGCTGTCGCTGCTGCATCTGTAAAACAGAGTGAGGGAATGGTCCTAGGCCATGATCTAACCCTGATGGTGCCTCACTCTGTAGATGTTCTACTGAACCGAACCCAAACGCAACACCTCACTTCTGCACGGTTGACGAGATATGAATTGATCTTGTTTGCTCCTTACATTCAAACTAAGAGGTGTTGTGTTCTTAATCCGGCTGAACTCCTACCTTTCCCGTAAGATACTACTTGGGGCGATAAAGAGTGACATGACTGTCTGTATACTACCGAACAAGAGACAAAGGGTAGAATTGATTTGAAAGACACTCTTTTGGATAATCCGCAAGGAGAGCTGTTTTGTGATGGCTCCTGCTTTAAACTTCTGGATGGTACATCCACAGCTGCTTATGCAATCACCGCATTAAGCACGGTCGTGGAAACCAAGAGAATCACTCATAACTCTGCGCAGGCCGCAGAGATTATAGCATTGACCCGAGCTTGTGAACTTTCTGAAGGGCTTGCAGTAAACAAATATACTGATAGTCAGTATGCCTTTGGGGTGGTTCACAACTTTGGGAGACTTTGGTCAGAGAGATGGTTCTTAACTTCACATGGCACCAAGATCCAACATGGCGCCCTAATAGTACAACTGCTCTCAGCGCTTGCACTCCCTACTCAGTTAGCCGTCATGAAATGTGTAGCACATCGAAAGATTATAGATGAATGCTTTCGCTGATCAGATAGCTAGACAAACTGCTACCGATCCCCTTATGGAGATGTTTCTTTCAAGGGAGACTGTAAATGCTTATGCAGTGGATGAAGGTGTTGGGTCTGTATGGGATATCCAAGCTGATGCCACGTTAGAAGAATCCAAGAGGTGGTAATGGGGAGACCTGCCAATATCTGGTACCTTCCTAAATGTAGCTTGTTAAGAAATGTTGAAAATGTATTACTTTCAGATTATTGCAGCCAGTTGACTAAAAACCTGTATTTGATTTATCACCAGGTACGAGAGGCTTTACCTGTGCGATACGAGGGCCCAGGCCACAGCATACGGCCTGGAAGTTGGGTGCTCATCAAGGCATTTGAGCGCTCTTCCTGCCTTGCACCTCGCTGGCGGGGCCCGTTCCAAGTCCTGTTGGTCACCCAAACAGCAGTGCAGGTTTCTGGAAGAAAGAATTGGATCCACGCGTCCCACGTCAAGAAACTTCCTCACCCTGTGCCACACGATACAGAAGAAACAGAACCACTCGCTAAAGCTGCAACCAACGATCCCAAAGCAGTAAATAGCGCTGAGAGTGTGTCAGAGAATCTTTCTGAGCCCGTGAGGCTTGGGGAAGCAGCCATTTTGTCTCCACACTCTCCAAAATGTTTGCATCCGGAAACTGTTGTTTCAAATTCGGCATCGTCACTTGTTTCTTATACGTTGCTTCCAACATTGTTTCCGGATCAATCAGTACCGGGAAAAGCAAGGTACAATCTGCGTCCAAGAAAATAGACTTACGGCACGGTTTTGCTGTGCATCTGATAGACTTACGGCATGGTTCGGCTGTGCATTCGGAGAAGGAAAGGATCGTCGAGGGCTTGTTTTAACCCAAATTTTAGGGGATTCTGTTGGCTAGGGTTGTGGAAGGACTAATAAGTCACGCAGCCGGGAGGTCACAAGCAATGAACATTGGGGGTTCTGTTTGAAGACTACAATGCCTGCCACCGCTACCGCTCTTATGGGACTTGTAAATGATGGGGTGACCAACCGGGACAATGGACAATGCACCTGGGCCCCGAAAGCGAATTGCTGTGTTTTTATAATAATATTTGGGTTTATAATAGTCATTGTCTTAGGTTTGTTGTACCTTGAGGAAACGCATCCATTAGAATCCTTGTTGCCAACTGAAAATGTACCTACTGTTCGTACTCCCTTTGTACATTTGCATACTCTGTCCCCTAGGGACTCTCAGCATAGACAAAGGTACCACAATAATACTCTGCTACTTATCATGAATGCAACACATGCCATTTTTAATTAGTCCAACTGTTGGGTCTGCTCACATTTACCGCAACATGGGGATAAGTGGCTAGGTTGGTATATTCATCCTTTACCTTTGACAACTGCTTGTTATGCTTCTCTTATAGCACTGTTCTTTTGCCGTTGGAATGATAGCATCTCAGGGAACTTTGACGGCACTAATTTGAATAGTTTTGAGAAACGTGTTTTGACTCCCCTGGGATGCTCGCTTTTCGCAAACAGGAGTAAGCCTAACGTTGCTTCTATTAGACCTTCTGTCAGACTGTCTTGTCCCTTCCAATCTTTGATTTCCTTTAAGATGGCTCCGATACGCAATAAGGATGCCATGCCTCCTTCTTATACTGTCAACCATAGCCCCGATTCAGTTTCTTTCTGCATACAGAGGAATGGCACTCAGTCAATGGGAGATTTTCATGGTTGTGCCAACATTGCAAATTTGACTGGGGAAAACAGATCTTTGTATGTAGGTGAACCTGTGTACTTTGTCTGCGGTAATGTAGCATTTCCATGGTTGCCCAGGGATTGGCAGGGAACCTGTTATTTAGGGATCCTGTTACCTGGGGTGTTTATAGCTAGTACAAAAGAAGTTTCAAAGGCTCGTCCATGGCAGTACGAGAATGGTGACACTCCAGCACAAATCTTGGGAGATATGGAGATATAGCAAAATCAGTTGTGCCATTTTGGGGCAGATAGCAAATTCCGAAGATATCAGAAGACTAGCGAGAGTACTAGAGAGAACCATCAACCGGACCATGGACATACTCTATAATGTGACATTAGAACAGAAGGCGATAAGACTAGTAGCACTTCAGAACCGGATGGCATTAGATGTCATTCTGGCTGAACGTGGTGGAGTGTGTAAATTAGTGGGGTCTGCTTGCTGTGTTTTCGTACCAGATTCCTCCCCAACTATCTTCAAGGCAATACAGAATCTGCACATCCTTAATTCAGAAGTGCATGTTCCCGAGGAAAACTGGGATCTTAGCGCTTGGTTCTGGGACTTCTTGCGGTCTTGGAGTTGGAAGGTACTTTCGGTCTTACTGATTATTTTGGGAATTCTGTTGTTCCGTTGTTGTTGTATTCAGTGTCTACCTGGTATATGTTTGATGCTAGGGGGATGTTGTGCCCAAGCAATAGGTATGATATGACATAAAGTGTATGCCCCAGATAAAACTTCCAAAGAATATGTGTTGAAAGAAATTTTAGCGAATTACCTAATGGCAATATATATTTCAGACGGTGATTCAGGGTGCATGGACGATGATTTATGGAGATATTTGCAAAGGGATCCAAAGTAGCTTAGCACTTGGCATAGGCCAAAAGGAAGGTTTGTCAAATGAGAAAGTATATTGTGCCTCCTATTTCAATGAATATATGTATATTGGCCTACGCCAAGCTGCTTATAAGTCACTTGCGAAATGTCTGTGTTGTAAGGTTCTGACCTTAAATCAATGTAAGCCACCATTTTAGGTTAATCCGCCATTTTAGGTTTGCGTTATAAAGTCACCCTTTGAGTTAAAATGGTGGACAATGTCATTCCGAAATACAAAATGGTTGTCTTGACCTCTGCATGTAGCTAATATGTAACTTGCCTGCAGGCCACTTGTTGAGGTTGTGAACTGAGACCTTGTCCTTCATTGACCTGTGTGTAAAGGATTACTCATGCAATGAAACTAATCTGCAAGCATAGGTTGAGAACAATGTATTCAAATACTGAACGTAGAACACTTGTTTAACTACATTGTATTAATGTTTGAGAAGACCTGCATGGGAAATCCCAGAACACACAGTTGCCATGTAGGCTTGTTGATATATGTATTAAAAGCAAACCAGTTATATGTGGATATGCGAACTCAGCATGAACACTAGATCAGTGATGTATTAGAAGAATATTAACCCGAAGTAGGGTTGGACATCGTGTTCGCGAATAGTATAAAAGAGCAATGAATTCTAATGTACAGCGTCTCCCACTGAATACACTGAACCACGCTGCAGTTCGCTGTGTTGCACTGAGGGCTGATAGCTATCTGATTTTGTTCTGTTCTTTATAACTGAATTCAGCATAAAATAAAGTACTTTGTATGTTCCTTTGTAACCCGTGTTCGGTGTATTTCCTTTTGGGGTACTCAGCCTCGATATTTTGATTTTGTTTTCACAATGCTACTTATAACTCCTACCCTCAACTCACTACAGACTAATCTAATCCAGACATCTTAGTAGATGCCAACAACACTACCATGACTAAAGCACTAGACGAAATTGCCCCACTTAAAACGCAGAATGTAAACCTAGAGCTCATTTTAACTCATGGTTCACCCCCAACTTAAATTAATGAGAGCAGAAACGAGAATATTAGAAGTCTTCTGCAGGTATCTACCCAATGAGGAAAACAGAAACCAATCTGATCAATTTAGCTGCCAACTATAAAAAAGAAATAATACGTACCAAACAGGAAACCTATTAGGAAAGGATTAATAAAGCTAGCTCAAGTACCAAGGAACTGTTCACCATTCTAAGAGAAATGGAAGCTCCCTTACCTCAGTCTGATGACTGTCTGAAGGACGAACTCTGGTGTACTAACATCCAGAATGTCTTAGTGAATAAAATCTCCCTCCTCCATATCAAGAAAGCTGACAAAAGAGCAAACTTACCTCTCATTGGCAAGTACGCTACAACTCCTGCTCCTTTCATTAAACCTCCGCAACGCTTTAGATTCTCACAAGTCTCTGTCCCCGAGGTAGAAAAAATCCTTGCGTCCCTAACAAAATCAAGGTGTCAGGGAGATAGCTGCCTGGCTCAGTTAATTAAAGACGCCGCTAGAGACCTGCCACCTTTTATCTCTAAATTAATTATTACTTTGTTCTCATCCGGCACTGTACCTAACAATTTAAAAGAGTCTTGGGTCTTACCCCTCCTGAAAGAACAATCTCTAGACCATACTATCCCTACCAATTATAGGCCAATTACAATGGTACTGTACCTACTCAAGATACTAGAAAAAGTGGTCTACACCCAGATACAGGAGTACCTAGAGACCAATAACCTCCTTGGAGTCTACCAATCTGGCTTTAGGCCACAACATGGCACTGAAACAGCTCTAATAGACCTAAAGACTCAGATAGATGAACTTAAGGATAAAGGAAAAATAGCCTTGCTACTTCTCCTTGATCTTTCTGCTGGCTTTGATCTGGTGGATCACAAAGTACTATGTAGACACCTTGCCTCAACTGCCCACTTTTCTCAGGATGCCATCACTTGGATTAAATCCTTCTTAAACAACAGGACCATGAGAGTCTTCTCTCCTCTAACGGCTCCTGACCCTATTCCAATAACCTGTGGTGTGCCACAAGGTTCCTGAGTCTCACCAACCATGTACAACATATTTACAAAGCCATTGTTCGATGACTTGGATCATCTGGGTGTCACCTACACTAACTGCGCAGATGGCACCCAGATCCTCATACCTCTTACCGGAGAGTATGATAAGCACATGGCCTTATTGAATACCTAATCATCCAGGCATGGATGGCCGCACACAATATATGCTTGAACGACGATAAAAATTAGCTCTTAATACTTGGAAGCACAGACAACCTCAACAAACTCAGTACCAAATACATCTCCTTTAATATTTGATGGAAACAATATTAAAGTGGTAAAAGAAGTAACAACTCTAGGTTTTTACCTTGACTTAGCCTTCACCTTAAATAAGCAAGTCAATGCAATGGCCTCATCTACAGCATATACCTGTAAGCTTATCAGGGCCTGCAAACCCTTTCTCTCCAAAGAGAGCTGTATGATCCTAGCTAGAACCTTTCTCCTCTCTAAGCTGGATTACTGTAATGCTATGTACCTGGGTGCTAGCAAGCACCTTGTTCATAAAATCCGAATTCTCCAAAACAATGCGCTCAGAGCAACACTTGGCATAACAAGGAGAGAGCATCCCTCAGATTTGAGGAGACAAAACAAATGGCTTTCCACGAAGAACAATATTTTGCTTAAAATTCTCACACTAACCTATAAATGTCTTAATCAAGCAGCTCCTCTTTATCTCTCTGAGAAAATAATATAAAAATATACATCTCGACCCACTGGGAATGTCAACTCAGTCTGTCTGGTTGTGCCTAGATTCAAACTAAAACAAGCTGGGGGAAGTAGTTTCCCTGTTATGGCAGCACAAGCATGGAACGTCCTCCTTCCGTCCTTGAGAGCAAACCAACCCTTTTTCAATTTTAGGGTTAACACCATAAATTGGCTTGTAGCTAAGGATTACTGACACAACTGGTTTATCCGAGCCCTGTACATGTATGACTATATGACTCACAGGCACTATAACCTCTGCCTTTGACTGCTAATGCTATTTTGTATCTTCTTCTGCAGCTGTATATTTTGTGCACTCTTCTTCTGTACTGTATGTGTATTTCTCTTTGCATTATTATGTATATAGTAACTATATCTATTATAACTTAAATATACTTGTAACTATGTTAAAGGTAACCAGATACCTCCGAGTTGGGTGCAGCACATAAATCAATAAACAAACAAACAAACAAAGAATCTGCAAAGACAGAGGTGCACCAAAGCCTCTAAAATGTAATTGTGATGCCCTCATTTCACTGTATGCAGGAAACAACTTTGCAGTAACACTTCTAAATGGACACATATACATGTTAAAATTGTGTGCATTTCAAGAGTTAATTTTAAAGAGAGAGTTAAAAGGCCATTTTGGCTAAGTGGGGGCAGTCAATGCGTTTTTCTTTGCTTGTGATTTCTTCAAATGTGATACTGGATTCCAAGGCCCCGTTGTCATGGGGATTTAACCCTGACACCCTGCATCCATCATGTGCCTTCTCTTAAAAATATAATCCTAAATTCCATTAGAGATCACATTTGCGGGCTGGATCAGATAAAGGAGGTCTGTTCCCCAGCATTTATGACCCTAGGTTCCCCAAACCGCAATAAAACATGCATTAGCTGGTCATTAATTCTTGGAATGTGCAAGCTAATCTAAACACAGAGCCCCTCTTGACATCACAGCCAGGAACACACACTTGCAAAGGTGGGTGCCAGGGTCAATGAGTGGTTTAACTCTTGATTATGTAAAATGGGAAAAATGGCTTTCATCATGTAAAATCAATAATTATCCCACAATAGTCATTTTGAGATTTTGGAAAGGTGTCAGCTAACCGCTTCTAGTCATGCCAAAACAATTTTTGCAGGACGTACACAACCCAAGTTATGTAGGAAAACATAATCGGGCCCTCCATGTGAATGTGAGAGATGCAAACAAAATATGGAGATTAAGGGCACTTGTCCTGCAGTGAGATGTCTATGTCCCTGAACCAGACCAGACCAAGCCCCATGTCAAAGTAAGATGATGGAGGGATCTCCTCCCCTGGTGTCCCAGAGCACGCCTACATTTTCTAGACCTATCAGCACACAGATGGGTGTGGACCATTGAACATTGACCAATCCCTTCTGCGGGAACTATGACACATTAATGATGTCATTTTCCCTATAAATAAATCACGCTGCCTCAGATCAGGACTCTTTCCACTAACCCCTGAGCTGATCTACTGCCGAAATCTGGAGAAACATCCGAGCACTAGCAGTGAGGCCTAATCTTGCAGAGGAGCCAGGAAATTTAGTAGCTGACTTTGGACCCCTTGGAGCAAAGAGGGAATCCTTAACTGACCCCATTGGCTGTCCCAGCAGTTGTGCTCTGACGCTCCCTGATGTCCAGTCCAGACCTCTCCTGTAAGTAGCAATACCCCAGGCCATAGATTGTGTATGCCCTATAACCTTTCATCATTGCCTGAGGGATTTTCCCATTGAAAATCCCCTCGCCATTTGCCTGTATTTCAGTAATTGCCCCATTGAAGAATCCCCATTTGACTGTGTAAATAAGTATATTTTTCTAGTAAATCAATTACATTCCCCACTTATTTCATGGGATTTGTATTGTTGGAATTCAAAACCAACCATCTTTTCCCAATGTATTGTGCATTGGTAGTCATAACGTGTTGCCCAAAGCCCAATATTATTAATCCCATTGTGATCTGAGGAACACATGTGTCCCTTTGTTTAAATTGTGCCCTCCTAAACGAATTTACATCTGCAGCTGAATTTTCCCATTGCATCAATCATCCTAACCCAAAACCAATTTTCCTCTTGTGGGCTACCCCATTTCCCAGAGCTTGCCTGTCATTTTAAGCATCAGTAAAAACAATTCCCATTTGCATTTTCTTTCCCATTGAAACTGTGCCCAACATCAAAAAAAAAAATGATTTTCCCCCTCTGTTCCTCTTTCCCCATTCTGAGGTAAAAATGGATTTCCATTTGCATTTTCTTTCACATTGCCCCTGTGATGAATATCCTAAAACCGATTTCCCCATTGTGTGCTGATTAGTATTCTCTAGAAGCCCTGCCTGTCTTTCTAAGTTTAGCAAAACAAATACCCTGTGTTTCTATTTGTTCCCAAATAAGTTGTGACCAATAATTAAAACCCCCTTTCTTCCATTGTGCTCTAAAAGAGAATGTTCCCATGCTTTGCTTGCTCCCCATATTGTTTCTGTGAACTAGATCCCAAATATAATTTTTCCCTTGTGTTCCCACTCCTTGCCACTGCCTTCCATCCAAAACTGACAAGCCTAGTGGAGGTTTGGGGGTGGTGAGGGTTGCTGGGACTCAAGCATAATTTGGAGCGCATGCACTTTCCTGTTTGTTTGCATTCATTTTCTTGGTGTGCTCTGATGGCGGTGAAAGAAGTAATAGTCAATTATTGCACTGCATATTTTGAGTTATCTCAGTGTGCTGCTAGACCAAAACAGATACTGGTCTTTGGGTTGTCACATCATTGGTGGCTGATGTAAGCTGTTTATTTTAATTTGACATGCAATAATACATTTGTAAATAATTTATTGATACACACTGGTCTAGTTCCTAGTCCATTGTGACACGCAGTGTTTGTGGAGGTTGGGTGCGAGACAGGTTGGAGGCCTTCTCAAAAGGATGCGTAGAATTAAAAAATCTAAGCGTTTTTATTGTGCGCCACACCCATTGTAGGGGAAGGATATCCCTTACTTGCTGGTGCTGTGTAATAAACCGTGACAGTGGTTGACTATTGTATCTGTCAGAGTGGTATTTGAGAAGTGTGGAAAGTTGTGTTGGTTTATCTGTGGTGAGTTAGTGTGGTGTTCAGCGAAAGCTAGTGTAGATATTTCTCTTGAATTACTGTATGTTCCATTTTGTAACCTGTGCTGTTTTGCTGGTGGAGTTGTGTGTCGACATGTGTTGTTAGGCTAGAGGATGCTATGTCAGATGACACTGTCCCATGACAAAAATTCAAAGACCACAGTATCTATTCAATTTCATACGACCTTACTTGCAGTTACCATCAAAATGTGAATTGTTTATTTAAAACATATGTTTTTGAGCAATCTCACTGGCAATTGCACAATTGGTTACTAATTTGACACTAGTTCCTAAAAACATCCCATTAGGTAAATGGGAATGGGGCAAGTACATTTGCACCCACCAGATCAAAGTCTGTAAAGATAGGCCCTCCATTAGCATGTGCTGCATTAGTCAACCCCCCTGAAACGGCAGTCTAGTTGGAACCTGGATCTTCAATTAACTTGGATCACCAAACTGACAATCATGCACTGGCCTGTGGAGGAAACACAGCATTGAGGAAAGTGTTGTTTGCTTTCTATGTCCAGTGTTCACTGCATAGAGCCAGAAAGTGAAGCTCAGGGTAGTAAGGACAAATAGGTAAGGAGATTGGAGGTTTGGAAGTGGGGATAGATGGCATTGGCTTATGGTTAGGGTAGGAAAGTGGTGTTAGGGAACTGGGCCTTTGAGGGTGGGTTGAAAGGTGTGGACGAGGCAAATGGTTTATGGAGAAAAAAACATTAGTGAGGATAGGGTACCAAGGGTTTCAACAAAAAAGGCAATTAGTGTTTGGGACTGCAGGAGAGGGATTTAGTAGGCAGGATTCAGTGGGCAACAGTTGACAGGTGAGGAACTGGGTAAGTGTGCTTTGCTGGAAGCATATTGATTTAGAAGTGGTGTTGCTCCCTCGGTATAAGAACAGAGAAGGTCCTGCCCTCTTTGTGGATAGACTGAAAGTGAGGAGTTTTCAGAAGGAGGATACTGGAGGAGAACATATATCTATGGGGAATTTATTAACAAGTTGTTTTGACACCCAAGGAACATTGCATGATATACTCACATTTAATGTAAGTGATTAGTGGGAGGGGTGAAAAGGTCGATTTTTTAAGTGGCTTTAACTGAGTGTGCAATCGATTTTGTGACTATAAAACATACCAGTTGCAAAGACTTGTTGGGCAACGGACCGTGATGTTTTCCTTTCGATTTTATGCCTAGGCCCATTCCCTCAAGCAAGCAGGGTGACTGCAGTCCACGAAAGGAGCTCTTTTCCAATGTATGAACATGTGCAAATCCCAACCTGTCATTGGCCATAGAAGTTTATAAGGTCACATCAATAGTGGTAGCCAAATAGAGCTTTATCGGTTGAGGCTTTTTGGATTGAGCACCCTTACAAACATTACAGAACATCTTTTTAAAGAAAATCTTGGGTCTACCATGCTCTTCGCCTAATTGTACTGCCCATATGGAATTGAACTTATCTAGACGATTATCTTACTCTAGGACATGTGATTCGCTGACTATATGTTTGGAACAACAGCAAGTCTATTTTGATGCATTTTATAATTAGGGCTCGTTCATTAAACACAGGACCCATGGTGGTCACGTCGCTCCAAAACGTAAGTATGTATTTCTCAAAGGTAAATGGAGACAGTCACTTTATCAATCCAGCTCCAATCCTCTCAGAAAACGATAGCTTCCTAAAACACTGCGGGACGCAGGCGTGTTATATTAGCATGGCTCTCACTCCAAGAATATTTGACCTGGAGCGCATTCTTGAAGGATTAGTGTTTAATACTAAGGCAAGGTTCACTTGTCTACCTTAACGTGTGTCTTTGCCTCTTGGTTGAGCTGCGATTGCGTGAGTAGCTGCCCTTTAACCTGGGCACCAGGTGAACACCATTTATACTTCTGGCCAAGCGTACACAACTATGTACGCAACTATTAGGCAGAGACCTTTAACCTTAATTTTGAAGGAGACCATCCTTTGACAATGTCAACTACCATTTTATAACCTGCTAATGGTTGAGATGGTGGATATCACATAGATGCTACGTTCTCACCCAAGACAAGCTCTTAACCACAGAAACAAATATACACATTTACATCTGACCTAACTAGAATCACAGAGACGGTTGCATCTTTCTGCCTTGCAAATTAATTAGAATGTTTGACTTCGTGTGGATAGATTTTACATGTAATGAGTTGTGTCTGTTTTAATTACAATTTTACCTTGGGGCTTTTTAATGTATTTGTATAAGGAAATTGTTAACGTGATATCATACACCATTCCTTGTTCCTTTTATGCAAGTTGCACTGTCGAAATAAACAAATATTTGAATTGAAAATTATTCTAAGTGTTTGGAGGTAGGATATTCTATGTATTTGTTAAACATGGATGTGCCACCTGTTTATGATGAACGGTTCAAAACTAAAGTTGGAACACTATACAGATTATGGGAAGAGTGTTTAGTCAAATAGTTTTGGCTCTGGATTGTGGGAATCCAAGTTTACTCAACGATGATGGACATTTTATTGCAGGTGGATGAAGGTTTCCTCAGAGAGTGATTCCACTCATATGTGTGGGGCCTGTTGGAAGACTGAAAATTAGGCCATGTCAGGCGACACCCTCAAAAATGAAAATGGCCTGTGAAGTAGGATCCTTTGTGTAGAAGCAAAAGCTATTTGGATTTATACAAATGTAAATCTGTGTTTTTCAATGGCTCTATGTTGATTAGGTATCGCGTTCTTCTTCCGACCGTAATCACGTTATGGTAAAGTACCACAGGGTAATTACTTCGAATTTTCATCGAATTTTTAGTGAATTGTAGAGTAAGCAGTTGAAAGGGGATGGGGAGGTTATTGAGGTAGGGGCAGTTACAAAGGGGAAGAAGAGGCATGGGCGGGAACACCCCCAAATTGGTGAAAAAAAATCAATGGAAAAATGTAAAAGTAATTACTTTGTGGTACTGAAAAAATGTAAATTAATAACTTCGTGGTAAAGCAAAACAAAGTTATTACTGTCGGAAAAATAACATGGACTCGTTGATTCTTGGTTCAAATATGTCCCTGGTAAAGAGCACATACATTCCCATATTCAGCTCTTTTAAGAATATCTATTATTATGCTGTTGTTTTTTGTTGTTGTTATAAGTAAAGAGGCTGGGAAAAAAAACACAGTGGATTAGCTTACCTTCAGTGATGTACTGAGCATCATTTTATTTCAGAGAGACTGAGACTTTCTTTACTTTTGGGCGGACATATTCCCGCTGCAATAGTTTCCCTTCAAAGTAGACATGTCACATCCCAATCCCAGTCATTGGACAAACTTTATCTATTGTGTGGAATCGTCCTCCCAGGGCATAATTCCTTGGGCTTCTTTATGAGCACAGTGCAATGAACAGATGTCCAATGAAATGTCAGAAGACACTGCATCAAGCATTTTCGTTCTGTATGCAGACTTGCCATGCTAACGGGGATCACCTGGAAGATCAATGAGTACAATCCTGCAAGGACGCCATTCCTGTTGACATGGTATGCACCGTTGGAGCAAATCATCCTGAATATCATTAATACTGTAGCTGTCTGAGGAGCTTGTCGGTGACGACAAGGGGAAGCTCAAGGTGAGTAGTGACTTTTACCAAGGTGCTTTTAAGCAGTAATTTTGCAAGGCATGTTTTACCTGTCACTGCTTTGGCTCACGTTCTCTCCTCAGTAGGCATGTTTTCAAAATCATTGCTGCATGGCTCACAAACTTTCAGTTGACTTTCAAAAAAGTAGCAACAAAATAAGATGAACTAATATCAGAAAATCTGGCAAAATGTACTCCCAAGTATGAACCAAATATAGGTACTTCATCGGCCTATGGCAGAGGTCTTCAAACTATGGGGCGACCCCAGGGTGGCCATGGCCACATTCTCATGGGCGGTGTGAGAGTTCAGCATGAAATGTAAACAAAATAAAAAATGTAATTTTTTTTTTAGATTGTAGGAAATGGGCAGGGGCGGCTCACATTATTGGACTGGAGCATAAACTTGTCTCAGGCACCAATGAAAAGTGGGTGGCGGTTGCAAATGGATATTCATTCATTTAGTCAGAGACTATTTGAATAGTACCCAAGGGGGTGATTTTTGTTAAAATGTAAGCACATTGTGATATTTAAAGAATATTTATTCAGCAACAATGGTAAAAACTACTAGCTGCATAGTAAAGTAACTCATCAAACTGGCCCACATTGGCCAAAAAAGTGGCCCATTTTGACTGGCCCACACTAGCATTTAGCATTTTCGGAACGGCATTGCGCTATTGCCCTATTGGCCAGTCCGAGCCTGGTGGCTTATACATATGGGTGAGGGGGCACCCACCCAGTGGCCCCCTCAACCATCATGGAGGAGCTGTGGAGCTACCCCAGTGAAAAGCTGAGCACTCCCTCAGCTGTTTTTTCCAACTGTGGGAGTGCTACTGGGTTGGCTGATACCTTTGACAGTTCAGTTCAGTTCCCCAGCTGCATAGCTCATTGGAAATGCTGACTGGGGCACTGCCTGTCTGTTTGTGTGAGAGGGAGCTCCTGCGCCTCCTCGCACATATGGACAGAGCAGCCTGGAGTAGGGCATTTCAGCACCCCCGGCCAGGTCCCTTCAGAAGGTACATTTATATTAATTTATTTTTTTATTTAAATATGTGGATATGTGTATGCTTGTGTTATGAGTGAGGGTATGGTGATGGGTGCTTGTGCGAATGATACAGGGATTGCTGTGTGAATGTGTGTGTTTGTTTGGTCCCTTGAGCCGATTTTGGCAAGTGGGGCGCTAGAGAGGGGAAGGATGGTTGTACAACAAAGTTGTTTTAAAAATGCCTTTGTTGCACAATCTCCCTACCCACCTGCCAAAATCAGCTCTCCTTCTGAAGCGCTGTGGACCGCAGGGGACAGGGATGGTATTTATTTAATGGATATCTATCATAGATGTTCAGTCAAAAAACACATGCTTTCCCCCTTGGCCCCCCAGAGCCTTGTATACACACATAATCATGTTGATTGTGTTAGGCACTGTGGGGCACAGGGGACATGGATGATATATTTTTACTTGACATCTACCATAGATGTCCAGTAAAAAAATATCTTGTCTGCCCCCTAGGCCCCCAGTGCTAATTGCAAGCTGTTTGGCCATTTTTTTTAAAGTATGCTCTAAAATGCAACATTGTAACCCATTATTAAAAAAAATGCACGGGGGAAGACCCCTGGACCTCCCTGCATTGTTTCGGGCTCCCTCGCTGCGCTTTGTCGCTATGGCATATCTGGTGGAAATATTTATGCCCCTCCACTTAAAAAATTCACTACCCACCACTGGCCCTGGGACTGTGCTGGGAGCAGGGTAGGGGAGCCCAGAGAGTGTGGTGGGAGCAGGATTGTCGAGAGCCATGGGATAGTGGAGGGAGAAGACTTTGGAGAACCCAGGGTCTGTGGTGGGGTGAGGAGAACAAAGGGACTGGGCTAGGAGTGGGATGAGGTAGTCCAGATTCTGTGATGGAAGCAGGTGGGGGAGCCCAGAGACTCTACTGGGAGTAGGCCGTGGTGACGGCACACGATAGTTCATAGCCATTTGGACTTACTGTTCATTTGGCCTTTTTGGGAGGCCCGGCCAGCCCACATTTTGCTCCAGGGGTCAGGGGGGCCCAGGCCTAAAATGTTTGAAGACCACTGTCCTATGGGTATGTAGGATAACATGAGATGAATGAAGGTAATGTAGGATGAGTCAATCTTAGCCATTTTGACCAATGAAATGACCAACTCAAAGCTTATTTGCCAGTTTCCCCTATGGTCATTTGTTGCCATTGTGATGATCGAACTACTAAATGTATGAGGTTATACTTATGCCCTTGTATGACCTGAGATAGTTCCACTAGACAACAGGTTTTAAGAACTGACCTACTTTATTGTTTGTATACTCATAACGTTTTACTTATTGATAGTGCTTTTCTACAGTGAAGCCCTTACAGTATTGACAATCTTGTTAAATTGCAGAAGTACTGTAGAAATAAACAAAAGTGAATAACATACAAATGAGTTTCATTTTGCAGAAATTGTATGCTATTGAGGTTCACCTTGAAGTAGGCGATTAACATATTCCAGGGCAGTAATTTCTGTCCATGTTGGGATGTGTAACAAGTAAAAAATCCCCTTGATGGTTATAGATGGGAACGGCCATAAAAATAACACCTGGAAACTCTTCTGAAAAACAAGTAGGGGAGTAATGGATGAAATACAATCAAGAGGTTGGCCATGTGCCAGTAAAGAAGCCATTAGAAACAATCTTCTACATCTTTAAATTATATCATACATGCCAACGTGCCTCATTCTATTCTGGGGATGAATACTGCTTTACTTCTGAAGTTCATGTTATAAAGGCAGGACAACAAGTCTCTGAGTATAACAGAACACTTAATTGAATTAATCCCTGATACATGTGTACAGAGACGAGCCCCCCTCCCCCTGAAACCGCCCTCAAACCGAATGTAAATAACTTGTCGGGTTGATCAATGACTCTAACACTGCTAAATCAGAAACATAGCGCCTTTCAGAAAAGCACTTTAAAGGCTATCTATTTTGTGGGGTCAGAATGTTGTGCACAGTAGAGAATGTGTTATGTAGTACATGTTTATTATAAATTATCAAACAATTCCGATTTGAAATTGAGCAGGGACCAAGTTTTGAGTAAAAATAAGTTGGTCAGGCATTTTGTAATTTGGTCGGCCATTTTTGATAAGACAAGTCAGGCAACTCTAAGATAGATGCTTGAGCATACAAAACGGTTGATTTCTGCTAGTCATGATGAGGTCAGTGGATAACTTTTTCCATAGAAGTTCATGAAGAGGCCACTGGTTTAGCATGAGTTAGATGAAACCTGTTCAGACTGGGTCCGATTGGCAGGTAGGCCAACTAATCATAGGCAGGAAAAGGGGTTGTATATTGATAATTGCATTACCTCACTTTTTAAAAGAGTATATAAGGAGCTGAACACTGAGGGGATTTAGGAGTTCCAGATTTTTCTTCAGTATGTTGTATGCTGTGTCCTGCTCTGCTGCAAAGAATAAACAGATGCCTTTGAGAATCCAGTCAGAGTGTCTTGATGTGCTTCAGCCTCCCTTTCCTGATCCTGGGGTGCCAAGACCAACATAAGGTGTTGGTATCTTCTGCACAAATGTTTGGGGCATAGTGGATGTTAGGGAGAATTCTCAAAAATGTGCTAATTTCCCGTACCGTTTGAGACCCCGAACAACAGTGCTGGATTTCTAGGATTTTCATTTTTACCTGGAAAGAGTGTGAGCCTTTTTTCCCACTCTTTCATGTATTTTGATGTGTGTTTTACTTGTGTGTTCTTTGGATATGGAGTTTTAAAACAACTGCAAAGGCATCATATTTTTTTGTGTGTCACACAGCACTTTCAGTGCAGTGGCACAGGGAAGTCTTTCAGATTTTAAATACCTTCTCTGGGACTGACTACTGTCTCCCAGAGCATGTAAAGCTAAATTGACTTTACTAGTCTTTTTAAATTTACAGACCCAGCACACACTATCTTCTAATAGAGTGCTGGAGGGGTTGCCTAGCATCCCCTGAGTCGAAACACTCATGTAACAGTCATATTTTAACCTTTCCCTCTTGAAAAGGCTGGTGGCCGTGGTTTAGAACAAACTACCATGATTTTTCCCGACCACGAACACTGGTAGCTAAAAATTGGGTCAGCGATGTTTTTCTTTATGGCGCCCAAGACCTATCTGCAAAAACAGACTCCGGTCAAAATTTTTCGCTGTTTCTTTTAGGAAAGGTCCTTCTAGTGTTTGTCTCTGAGCACCAAACCAGGTTTGTTCCCTTTGTTCGTTGGCCTTTGGTGGGCTCAGTGCTGAAGCCCTCCTCTGGCGCCTGAGTGTCTGGGGTGGACAGTATGCAAGGGAGGTGCCCGAAACGCCCTGTGCTTAGTCTCCTAGGAGACCTGAATTCCCTCTGGTGTGATTGGCCGGTTGGCTGTCTGGCAAGGACAGCCAACCTGCTGGGTGAGTGACAGCTAGGCTGGAATGAATGGGGGAAAACTGTTTACAAGCAGGCCTCTGGGACTTGGAAAGCAGAATCGACCAATGGAACGAAAGAACCAAAGACGAGCTGAAGGAAGACGCCTGCTGCAACTCCTGGTCCCCCGGTGAAGCCCTGCTGCAGGTCCAAATTGCCTGAAACTCCATCGACAGAGAAGCCCTTCAAGGTTAACTTCTTCCCCTGAGTTTGGTGGGAACAACCAACTCGCAAGTCACCTGGAAACCATCACTATACTGGTCAAATTCTCTTCAGAGTATTGTTGAAAACTGGATAGCCAGTGAGAAGGATATCAGTTTGTGGTCTTTAAGGCACTCACACTTTAAACCAACGTTTTTCCAAGTGTGTGGCCTCTTCCCTGCGCAGTGCAGGAACCTCTTGGCATCCTCTATCTTGTCCCCACGACTGAAGATCCGGAACAGTGAGATCTGCAGGAACTGCCAGGAACAACTGCCTCAGCTACAGCTCTTCTTAATTTAAAAGGTACTGTGCAAGTGCGGTCAAGAAATCCTTTCTGCTGTGGTGAAAGTTTGTGAAACTTCCCAACAGTGAAGGCTTGTCCTTCCCTAAACCGACATATAACGTTTCGTTTTACCTACTACTTCTAAAAAACATGGCAAAGACTTAACCGTTTACTATCAAAACTGTGCTATCCTATCCAAGACTCTGAACTGTTGACTTTGGCCCAGGCCCATTGAATTGAATTGCTGGTTGCAGTGAACTGAAACTATTTGCCCTACCTCCGAAATTAGTTGTGCTTTAATGATTTTAACCTTGTCTTTCTACCCCCTTTTTAAAGTAACTGAAGTGCCATTTTGCTCTCACTTCAGGGGAGCTGAACTTGTTCAGAAACTGGTTGTGTATTGTAGTATATTAGATTGTGATATTGAGCTGCTCTTACTAGTGGAATGTTTTCCAACTGACTGTGTAAATAAATGAATATTCTTTTGCCAAGAAACCTTGAGTAATTGTTACTTTGAACAACTGTGATTGCTAGCCCTTTGTGTAACCTCTTGTACTGCTCACTTTACTCTTGAGATAAGTCTGGCTGCTCAGCCACTGCTACCACATTACTGTGTAGTACAGGCTTGTACCAAAGGTGAAATTGTACTTGCACTTGTAGTCTTAATTATTTGTAGTGTTCCCAAAGGGTACTGCATGTGATTCTGCCTAACACTGGTGTACAGTGGTGAGGATAACATATAGTTGTTACATTGAGAGTGCTGCTCTTACCTTTGTTCAAATAACCCTCACAAGGCTAAGTACCACTTTAGAAGCAATTGTTTTATCATGCCTGATATGGATAGTTACAGACAGGAGACCCTAGTCACTTTAACAGTTGATCAATTGAGAGAAATGTATAAAGCTAGGAACCTCACTGTAAAAGGCAAAAGGTTGAATCGATAGAAAAGTTGTTGGAATATCAAAGTCTGAGGAGTGGGTCTGAAATACCTACCCCTGCAGCAAATGTGGAAAATGATGATGAGGATGATAATGTTTCAGAGTCCAACTCAAATGTTATTGATGAGTTAGATGAGGCAGACTGCCTCAAAATATAGGCCCTGTTTTACCTCTACCTGCTCTTAGGCCTAAACCTTTGGCCACAGGCACCCCGCCAGGTTCAACACTACATCCTGAATTTGTCTCTATTGAAAGGATGAGACTTCATTTAGAATTCAAAAGAATCCAAGCCCAAACTGAAAGTAAGCATCAAGAATTCACGCTCAGAGAAATGGAGTTGAATCATGAACTTGAAATGAAAAAGTTGTCTCTTGAGAATGGTTCTCTCCCAGAGTCTTCTATGTCTTCCAGTCCTAAGAGGCCTGGCATGCCCAAAGATGCAGTATGTATGAGGTTAAGCTTGATATTTTAGATTGGTTGGCAACTTTTGAATATACCCATGGGATTCAGAATCAGCTGATTCCTTGGCTTTTTTCTAGGCTACCCCCAGTTGCATCTGATGTTGTAATGGAGATAGGTGAAGTAGATAGAATGGAGTATGAAAGTGTGAAACTAGCTTTGATAGCTAGGTTTTGGAAGACCCCTTCTCAGTATCTTAAGAGGTTTAGAACCCTCAAAAAGCATGATGGTACCCCTTGGGCTACCTGGGTGTGTGGCTGTTTGAAAAACTTACATGGGTGAGTTAAGGGTTACAAAGTTAACACTTATGAATGTATGATAAATCAGTTTATGTTGGAGTCTATCTATCATGCCCGCTCTCCTGAGCTGAGACAGCTCTTGACTGACTCTTAGGAAATTTATCCAAATAAGTTAGCAAGGGCTGCTGACTTGTGGGTTGCCAGTACACAAGATGGGCAGCCCATAATGGCGGAACCAAAGGCTGAAGTAAGCAGTGTGTCACATAAGGGGGTAGCCGCCTAACTAAGTTACACCATACTCTAACTTATGTATGTGGTGGGTATTATAAAATAGGTGGTCTATGCAGAAGTAAACCTATGATTCATCCTAGTGATGTAATCTGACATCCCCTGGGGGTTGAAAACAAGACAATGTACTTTGTATTGTATAGGCAAATTCTATTACAAGCAACCAGTTTTATACGGTGCAATTTATTTTAATGCACTCAGTATTCTTTAACAAAACAACAAAAACGGAAATGCAGTGTTCTGATATAAAAGCAAAAGAATTTTTCAAAGCAATAGTAGAGCATCAGTCTCAAACCAAAAAGAAAAGTTGCTTATAGCATCATCATTTGCATGGTAAGGTTCTTTTGCCAGCAACAACAGGGTAACACTTGTTTTAGTTACAAATAAGGTTTGACAGATTGTTCAACAAAATGTTTTCCCAATTGGGGAGCTCTGTAGCACCAATTTAAGCAGGACAGAGTGGTGAATGTTAGTAAAGTTGTGTACATTTACATATAGGGGGGCAACAGTTTGCCTCACAGTATTAATGGTGAAACCTATATAGTTGTACACTATTATACAGATCTATAAGTGACCAATCCTCAGTCGGTCTACGTCAGGAAAAGAAAAAATTCCCAAAGATGTAGGTTGGGTCTACAGTGATGTTTCTGGACCCTTGGACGTTTCGGCTTCCAGTGTGGGTGCCTTCATCTGGGCCAAAAGAGGATTGTATCTCCCTATAGGTGATAAACAAGAACAAGAGGAGGGGAGGTGTTAGAGACTCACAAAGCAAATCTGTACCGTAAATTGGTAACAGTGTGCTACATACAGAAGAATGACCTGAATGGCTAAAAGAGAGGGGAGCTCTCATTAAAAACAAGGGAAAAAGTAAGTTGCCAACCTGAAGCATGGGTCCGGACGGGGAGAAAGTGAGAAGAGAAGGACGGGGGGAGGAGAGTGCAGCAGTCCCGTCTCGAAAGGCTGTGACGATTCAATGGCTACAAGGCGGCAGGGTCCGAAGTTCCTAAGTGGGGTCCCCACCTAATAACAGAATACCAGTGTGTAAATCAAGACTGGTGAGACCCAGGAGAAGGAACAAATCCCACCAAAACTATGAAAAAAGAAAAAGAAAAAGAAAACTGTAGGAAGATGAATTTCCTACCTGAAACGGTGTGAACTGGACACCTTCCAGTAAGGGCCAGGACAATTGGTGGCCCAACTGAAACCCTGGGCAGGCAGGGGGCTGCAAAAATAAGGCCCAACACAGATAAGTTGAGGGGCCGCAGTTTCAGAGGAGTGCCCCTGTAGCAGTGGGCAGTTGGAAAATCTAAAATGAAGGGCAGAACAGGGGAGACAAAAACAATGAAAATGCCATTAGAAATGGACGAGCCTATGTGCTAGGCTAGTGTAAAACAAGGGAAAACACCCTGGAGAGTAGCATGGAAGTGGGGATAGCGGGTGCCCTTTGCTGCTTACGTGAAGGGTGCAGGACAGCAATCCGAAGTAAGGTTGTGGGGCTGTCGGGCGGCGGGAAGCTGCCTTGTGGGTTGCCAACAGGGCTACTCACAAGGATTCTGGGGAAACTCAGAAAAAGGATGAGGGAAAGCAGCGCAAGAAAGATAACAAAGAGAATTCTAATACCTCCATTCCAAAAGCGGGCCCCAAACATAACAAGGGTCAGACACAAGGGAAACCGAATCAGCCTAGTGTACCTCCTGGTGCTAAACCAGAAGGAGGTCAGACGAAACCCCAATTCATAAAGACATTTGGGAAATGTTATGCTTGTGGGTCAACTGACCATGTGAAAGGGGATCCCAGATGTAAGGGTAAACCTTCAGGGATCCACACTGTCTCCTTAGCCTTCTCCCCAGAGGAAGAAGTATCAATGCCAAGTGGAAACTTTCACCTACTGGCTGAGGAACCCATGGAAGTCTCAGCCAGTGTTTTTTTCGTGTCCCTGGGTCTGTGGGAACAGAAGAACTTAGATTTCTACAATTCCATTCCAGACATACTAAACAGTATTACAAAGACAGTGTTCTTGTGAATGGTCAGGCGACCCTTGACATCAGAGACATTGGGGCCAGCATTACTGTAGTTGATTAATCTTTTTTTCAAGGTAGAGGATGTTGCTAAGGCACCCAAATACCTCACTAAGCTTGGTGGAGGCTCTGTACAAATGCTTCCACCAGCCTTACCAGCTCTCATCCAGTGCAATGACATGGCTTTCGAGATACCTGTTAGTGTGCAGAGTGAAGTACCTGGGAGAATCCTGTTGGGGAATGACTCTTGGAGTTGAATCAAGCATCCCCAGGCCTTCCAGCAAAAGGAAACAGGAGCAGACTAGGAAGGCCCTTAGAGAATGTGTGCCCTCCCTCACAAGCCCAGGCAGCACTCCAGGGAAATCCCAGGCCTCACCTCGCAATCCCGGGCCACACCACAGAAAAAATGCATGCCCTCCTCTTGCAAACCCAGGCCGCACTCCAGAGAAAACAAATGCCCTCTCTCGCAAGCCCAGCCTATGCCCAGCAACATTGCATGCCTCACCTCGCAATACCAGGCCTCATCTCAGAGAAATTACGTGCCCTCCCTTGCAAGCCCAGGCTGCACCCCAGCCATAAGGCGGGCCCCTGTCGTAAGTGTGGGCTACACCCCTTCCAAACATGTGATTACCCCCTACACTCATCCAGTCCACATACCCCCCTACTGCACATCAACCACTGTAGTCCATCCACCACCCATCAGCTCCCCTCACCTGTAACACCACCCACAGGCAGCCCCCTCCAGACTGGACACCAACCCCCCAGACCTCCCCACCTGTGACACCACCCACAAGCAGCCCCTTCCAGACTGTACACCACCCCCAGCCCACTACACCTGTGACACCACACACAGGCAGTCCCCTCCAGACTCGACACCCCCCACAGGCAGCCCTCTCCAGGATGTACACCACCCCCAGGCCTCCTCAACTGTGTCACCCCCACAGGTAGCCCCTTCCAGACTGGACACCACCCCCACAGGCACCCCCCCTCCAGTCTGGACACCCCCCACTCGACCCCCCTCCAGACTGGACACCACCTCTCAGCACCCCCTCACCTGTGACACCACGCACAGGCATCCCCTCCAGACTGGACACCACCCCCGAGGCACCCTCACCTGTGACACCACTCACAGCCAGCCCCCTCCAGACTGGACACCACCCACATGCAGCCCCATCCAGACTGGACACCCCCACAGGCAGCCCTCTCCAGACTGGACACCCCCCACAGGCATCCCCCTCCACACTGGACACCACTGTCCAGCACCCCTCACCTTTGACACCACTCACAGGCAGCCCCCTCCAGACTGGACACCCCCTTCATCTGTGACACCACCCACAGGTAGCCCTTCCAGACTGGACACCCCCCCACCTGTGACACCACCAACAGGCAGCCCCCTCCAGACTGGACACCCCCCAGCCCACCTCATCTGGGACACTTCGTACAGGCAGACTCCTCCAGACTGTACACCCCCATACCCCCAGGCAGCCCCCTCCAGACTGGATACCACCCCCAGCCTCCTCACCTGTGACAAAACCAACAGGCAGCCCCCTCCAGACTGGACACCACCCAAAGGCCACTCACCTGTGACACCACTCACAGGCAGGCCCCTCCAGACTGGACACCCCCCCAGCCCACCTCATCTGGGACACTTTGTACAGGCAGATGCCTCCAGACTGTACACCCCCCCCAGGCAGCCCCCTCCAGACTGGATACCACCCCCAGCCTCCTCACCTGTGAAACAACCCACAGGCAGCCCCCTCCAGACTGGACACCCCCCACAGGCAGCCCCCTCCAGACTGTACTCCAACCCCAAGCCCCCCTTACCTGTGACACTGCCCACAGGCAGCACCCTCCAGACTGGACACCACCCAAAGGCCACTCACCTGTGACACCACCCACAGGCAGGCCCCTCCAGACTGAACACCACCTTCCAGCCCCCCTCACCTGTGATACCACCCACAGGCAGCCCCCTCCAGACTGGACACCACCCACAGACAGCACCCTCCAGACTGGACACCACCTCCAGCCCCTCTCACCTGTGACACCACCCAGAGGCAGCCCCCTCCAGACTGGACATGCCACATAGACACACTCCTCCAGACTGGACACCCCCACAGGCAGCCCCCTCCAGACTGGACACCACCCCCTAGCCCCCCTCATATGTGACACCACCCACAGTCAGCCCCCATAAAACTGGGCAGCCCCCTCCAAACTGTATACCACCCCCTTGCCCCTCTCACTTGTGACACCACCCAGAGGCAGCCCCCTCCAGACTGGACATGCCACATTGGCAGCCTCCTCCAGACTGGACACCCCCACAGGCAGCCCCCTCCAGACTGGACCCCACCCCCTAGCCACCCTCATCTGTGACACCACCCACAGTCAGCCCCCTTAAGACTAGGCACCCCCCACAGGCAGCCCCCTCCAAACTGTATACCACTCCCTTGCCCCGCTCACCTGTGACACCATGCACAGGCAGCCCCCACCAAACTGGACCCCATCCTCCCAGCCCCCTCACCTGTGACACCACCCACAGGCAACCTCCTTCAGACTGGAAACCACCCCGCAGACCCCCTCACCTGTGACACCACCCACAGGCAGACCCCTCCAGACTGGATACCATCCCTCAGCCCCCCTCAACTGTGACACAACCCACAGGCAGCCCCCTCCAGACTGGTCATCAACCCCTGCCCCCTCACCTGTGACACAACCCACAGGCAGCCCCCTCCAGACTGGACACCAACCCCTGCCACTCACCTGTGACACCACCCACAGGAAGCCCCCTCCAGACTGGATACCACCCCCCATACCTCCTCTCCTGCAACACCACCCACAAGCATCCCCCTCCAGACTGGACTTTACCCCCACCCCCCTCAGCTGTGACACCAACCACAGGCAGCCCCATCCAGACTGGACACCACCCCCTAGGCCACCTCACGTGTGACACCACCCACAGAGAGCACCCTCCAGACTGGACACCATCCACAGGCAGCCCCCTCCAGACTGGACATCACCCACCAGATCCCCTCACCTGTGACACCACCCACAGGCTGCCCCCTCCAGACTTGTCACCACCCCAGCCCCCCTCACCAGTGACACCACCCACAAACACCCCCCTCGGGACCGGACAATCCCCACAGGGCTGCCTGACAGGCCACCCCCCATAGGCAGCCCCCTCCAGACTGGATACCACCCCAATGCCCCTCACCTGTGACACACCCCAGGCAGCACCCTTAAAGTCTGACACATTTACCAGTGCAATGCATGTCTGCTGCTCACCTGAACTTCCGTGGTCTTTCAGCACCATGAATTGCAACAACAACATCTAGTCCTCAAATCCGACCAACAGGAATCACTGGAGGTCCATCAATAAGTGGAGCATTTGCTCACACATCCTTCCAGGCCTTAATCATCCCCAACCATACACATGCAACAAGTGAATGCAAAAGCATGTGCATGCTGCACATGGCACATTGCCAAGGCATCAAAGCACAGTGACAGAATGTGTGACCATGACAGAAGCAAACATACTACAAGTTATTGCAAGAGCCACGAAAAATGGCTGGGTGAATCACAGCCTGAGCATGAGTGAGCTGTGTGGCAAAATACCTCTCAAGGAAAGATCACATGGCAGTGACATGCATGGATGTTGGTATTGCAGTCAGAGATTGCATGAATTACAGAGACTGGTGAATTGTGCAGCCACCCTGGAAGAGAAAATATGGCCCACTACTGCATTCCAGTGGTAGCGGTTGAGCAAAACATGAGAGAAGGCATTGTGTGACTGCACATGCTGGTGAAGGTGTCTGCATGACATGGATTTTACACAGCAGTGACAAACTAATGTGCTATGAACATGACTATGGAACACCTCACAGTGAGCCCACCTCACTCCACCCTAACCACACTGATGGCAAACACACAGTGATGCAGCATAGCTATATGCTAATCTAAAAATACAGTGCAGACCAAGTCGTCTGATTGACCCACCAGCACATGTCAGGTACATGTGCATTCTGCCACCCGCAACTATCCCAACAATAATACACAAGCATGCATGCCACAAGACACATGACTTGCAATGGAGAGATGTACTGGTTAAAAATAGAATTAGCAAAGAGGCTGACACACAAATTAACTGCACAAAGTGTGGATTGTAACTAACAGAATGTTGTATATTAAAGAAATATGTTCAAAAATAAACTTAGAATGAAGCTGAAAGTAGTCCATGGTAAATATGTTAAAAGAATAATTATCTTATGCCTAAACAACTATGTACAATAAAAATGTGGAAGGAATGTCTGGAAAGTCTGGGGAAAATAATAAAGAAAGGAAACCTAGACCTAAAGAACTATGTAAACAGGTAGCGTGCTAGACCAACTTCTCCTCACCAATCTCACTTAGGCTTTCCACCAGTCCAGCGCCACGTCCTCACTCCTCATGCGGACCTCTGTTCTTGCCTGGAGGGCTTGCAGGGTCTCCAGCATCTGTGTCTCTATCCACTCAGCCTCCCTGCTAGTGGCCTCCAGGATGGCAACCTGCCTCCTCACTAGACGCAGCACAATGCCAGCCCTGGCCAACACAATCCTCACTTCCCGAGCCTGCTGCCGCTCTGCTCCAATCTGCTGCTCATATCTCTGGATCACGGAAGACATCATGTGCCCCAGGTACACGTGTGCCTCCTGCTTCACACTGCGCACCTGCCCCTTTTGGATTTTCTACTCTGAGAAATGTAGCCTCCTCCTTGTTGCCACTTGCTGCCACAATGCCTGCTATGTGTGCACGCAATCCGAGCTGATGACGCTACACAGGTGTGTACAGCCGATGCTCTGCTTCGGGGTGCCTGCTGTCCCTCCATTGCAGGGCCCCTGTGTCTGGGTAGGCACAGTGACCACCTCAGCTGATTGAACTTGGACTCCAAACTCGGGCAGGGATGTTGGCTCCACCAGGCAATGTGGGTGGCACTGGAGTACAGGATGCCCTTGTGGTATCAGGGCCGGAAGGTACCATGGAGGACGACTGGCGCATAGAGGAGAAAGATGAGGAGGGGGTTGCATCAGTGAACAGACCATGGAGCACAACACAGAACAGGCATGTTGCAAGCCAGGTGATGAGGCAGCATACCTCACTGTGATGATGTGCAAGCAGACTAAGTGTAACCTGCACATCATCACAAATGACGGCTGTATGTCTCGCCAACCCGGCCTGCAGGGGTAGCACATAGTTCCGGTTGGCAACACCAGATGGCAAGGGGGTGTCGGTCTGGGTGGACACATCAGCCGACAAAGGGTGGTGGGTCTGGTTAGAGGCATCTCGGCATGCACATACAGCTGCATCCGATGGCCTAGGGACTAGCTTTTTCACATGCACCTCCACGGTGCCCTGCACATCCTCCTGCTCCTGGGACAGGACTGCAGTAGGCACGCTCACCTCAACACCCCGGCGTGAGCCGATGGGCTGGGCTGCAACGGCCACCTCCTCACCATCCGGCAAACTGGATGACTCCAGTGTGTCTTCCGTCATGAATGGCCCCTGTGTGGCATTACCTTTCCCCACCACTGCTGAGGAGTCCATGCCCACCTTCACCTTCTTGAACTTACCCCCAGCAGCCATGCCGGATGTCACTGGCACTGCACAGCCACATCGCTCCCCGAAGATGTGCTTTCATGGGCGCGTGGCTGGGTCCTGCGCCTCTGCCTGGTATAGGCATCCCTGCTGTCATGCTCCACAGCACGGGTTCCACCCGCTTCATCAGATGCAACTGTGGAAAAGGAGACACAGAACAGAAACATCAGTGTGCAGCACCAATTTGTGCGTGGCAACACCAACATTCACATGAACATGACTTGTCAAGAGAACAACCATCAACCTACACACCCACACACATGGAGCCTCATTACGAGTTAGGAGGTAAGTACCGGTCATTACCGGCATGGAGCAAATACTGTGTCCGTGCTGGTAATAGACCGCTAAAAGCGGCCTATTACGACTTTGAGGGCACAAGCTTTGCACCATGCCGGTAACAACCATACAGCCTGCTGGTAAAGGGCGAAAAATCGCCTTTACCGGCATTGCGCGAAGCGTAGATAGCTCCACCGCCATCCAAGCCATCTGTATTAGCGGTGACCGCTAATAAGCAGAACCGGAAATAGCGTCATTGCATAGGAACGGGAAATAGCACGGCGGCCATCTTCAAAAACACAGTCCATTGCCATCCTCTGTAACCAGGACCCAAATCCCGACCACACCTCTACCACACCTGTACCATTAGCTGCAGCATATAAGAATGCCAAAATCACTTAAAAAAAGCATAGACCGCCTACGCAAGAAGCGCTTCTCACAGGAGGAGCTGAACATGCTCGCCAAGACGCTGCAGGAACATGCAGATGTCGTTTTCTCAACCAACATGTCCTGACCCGCATTGCTGGGCAGAGGTGGCGCAAAAAGTGAGTGCCGTTGGCACCACCCTGCGCACACCGAAAGACGTCCAGAAGCGCTGGGACGACTGCTCTTGCGCAACATCCTTGTGGTCAACCGGAAACAGGACTCCCCCATCAAGTTGCAACCCTGGGAGGAGAACTGCGCAAGCACAATTGGGATGGAGGCCATAGAAGGAGTGGGGGACATGGAGCGAGGAGCCACGCCATCGGCAGATGCAGGTAGGTGTCACAAAGTAAACACTTTAAAGTACAACACGATGATGTCCCCCTGAACTGACAGTGCAATGATCGAAGGCAGGGTCCACCAGACACATTTTTGCAAGACAGCCTACAGGCAGTGCACAGCACCAACTCGTCCACATGCATGATGCACACCATATATGTCTCTTCCCAGATGCATACCTTCATTACCCACCCAAAAGCCAAGCAACCCGTATGTCACAACCCAAATGGCAATCTCCTGCCATTCCATAGAAAAACAGCAACCCCAATGCATGCCTGATGCACGTTAACCCATCACTAATGCCCTCCTCTCTTGCTCCCCTACAGGCATGCAATCAGACACCAATGACCAGAATACCAGGGAGGTTGCCGCAACACCCCATAAGAAGGCTAGGGCATGAAGGGACCAAACCGCCCCTTTACATCAAGGGGAAGAGGGCAACCTGCAGTATTGTGTAAGGGCAAGACAACCCCAGTACCTCCAGCACCAATGTCCATTATGGCCAACACCACAGCACCCACACCAGCCACCAATACCCAGGAGCCAGTGGCTGAAGGTACTGTTTCAGGTGCCAGCAATATTGTTGGGGAGACTGCTGCCACAGCAGCTGTGTCTGACAATGAGGCAGAAAGTCTCATACAAGGCACAACTGCCACTACAGGACCACTGAATTCGCCACAACTCTCACCATCCTGCATTGACAACATCAACAGCCATGAGCTGTCTCCTGGGGAGTCATGGGCCGCCAGTTTCAGGCCCCCGCAAAGCCTGCATGAGGAACCAACGATGGCAGTGGCACCTCATAGCTCCACCAGTGTCCCAAACAGCTAAGAGGGGATGAGGGAAATTCAAAAGCGGCAGGAGGAGCTGGCAGGGCTGTTAACCCAGCATATCACAGAATGTGGACATGCAAGGGATGAGATGAGGGAATGTGCTTCTTCCATCAAATCTGCTATTGAGAAAAGCTCATTTGTAGCGAATTGGCAGCAATGAGGCAGGTCCTCTCCCAAATGGTGGCAGCAATGCGGGCCATGGTTCCGGCACAAGTGGCCGAACAACCTGCCACATCGTCAAATGCCAGCCCCATGAGGTCCAGCCCCCTGCGTAGGTCTGGGCGGAACCTGTGCAGGTCGGCCTAGGGTCCACCTGATGCCGGAAGAGGAGAAGGGGTGTAGGTTCTGTCAGGCATCCTGAACTCATGTTGACTTACGGTGCATGCGAGTGCACACCATGTGTGGGGAAGTTGAGGGGGGAGGGGGGGAGGGTTGTGGGGTGGAGGGCTTGTGCACTTTGTTATGTTTCTTTAATACACCTGTTGGAAAACCATAATTCACATGTGGGGACATTGCTTATTGTGTACGTGTGCTTTATTGGTGAACAGTCTACAGTGTCCGTGTCCCTGACACACCCAGTGCCCTGAGTGCCACCTCCATGTCACACTCCCCATCCATGTGTGCTAGAAACATTGGTTGATCAGAGTCAGACGCATGTCACGTCCCTCCTGTGCATCGCTGCCTCCATGAAGTGCAGCCCCATCTCCACCCTCCTCATCCTCATCATCAGGTGGTTGCAGATTGGCGTCAGGGGGCAGAGGCACATTCCGTCTGAAGCACATATTGTGTAGCATGACACATGCCATGACGATCTCGTCCACCTTCTCATGGCCGTACAGGAGTGCCCCACCAGACCTGCTGAGGCAGCGAAACCGTACCTTCAAGAGGCCAAATGTCTGCTCAATCACCACACGGGTACGTGTATGCGCACAATCGTGCCTGTTCTGTGGGTTCCAGACTGGGGTAAGGAGCCACCTCTTCAAGGGATAGCCTGCATGACCTGCATGTGGGCAACAATGTATATGTGTAAGTCATCACATCATATGGGACCTGTATCAATGACACCATAGCATGCATTTCTTTCCTGTTTGCAACCACATATCCATGCATGAATAGAAACACACAAAGTGACTGCTATGTGTGTATTCCTCTTATGGACAGGTGTGCGTGCCATCGTCTAGTGGGTGCAGGGGGGTCCTATTCCTTGTGAGTGCTCATGCACTGTGTTAGTCCACGCTGGTTGTTCCCATGATCTGGCTGATGTGCCGTCATTTCTATGCTTTCATCCTGTCACCATTGATGGCAGCCTCATGATGATCTCTCTATGCACGACAAATGGTGACATGCAGTCTTGGTGGACCTCTGTGTTAGTGTAGTGGTGTTTTAATGTATTTGGCCCTCATGTGATTCCGTTGTACGCAATAAGTGAGGACTGTTTCCTTTCTGTTGATGGTATTTGGTGCTGTGCATTGGCCATACTAATTGCTTGTAGCTGCATTGTGTTGCGGGGGATACGGTTTGATTATGTACCGTGCACATGTTGATGGCTATGGAATGCTTGTAACACTGCATCAGTTTCATGGTAGGGCAGCTTATGTCTTGCATTTTGGGGTCAGGTGTCAGGTCCAATCTGGCCTGCTTTGGGGTATGAGCATGGTCCATTCTCTCAGGCACTCTCAGCCAGGTGAAGTATGCATCTCCTCCCCCCATATCAGCCAGGTGAGGTATACATCTCTCCCCCATCAGCCAGGTGAGGTATGCATCTCTCCCCCATCTCAGCCAGGTGAGGTATGCATCTCCCCCCCCATCTCAGCCAGGTGAGGTATGCATCTCTCCCCCCAATCACCTACACACATCGCATTTCCATGAGCCTAACATGCAACTCACTGAGAAGCCAGGATCTCTGCCCTGCATGTCACTCCATGTAGTGTGGTATCGTGGAGCTCCACATTACCATTGAATCATGGGTTGATCTGGGGAATCGGGCACAACAATGTGTGATGATCTTGATTGAGTCACATACCATTTGCACGTTGATGGAGTGGTATAACTTACGGTTGCGGTACACTACCTCCGTGGCATGTGGTACCACCAATTCCACATGGGTGCAGTCGATGGCCCAATGCAACCGGGGATGCCGGCCAGTGAATAGAAACCAACTTTGGTGTTGGAGATCTCCTGGGCTGTCCGTGGTAGGAAAATGTGGTTGCCTGTGTGCTTCAGGAGGGCATCAGCGTACGTGAGAATAAGGGTTGAGATATGCCATGCATGTGCCCCACTGTGTGCTGGTAGGTGCCTGTGGCCAGGAAGTGGAGCACAGACACTACCTTCAGTAGGGGTGGGATGGTGGTGCGTATTTCAATCAGGCTGACAATGTTGTCATGTATCATGTCCACAATGGTGGTGATGGTGTCCCGGTCCAGACGGTACAGGGTGTGGATCTGCTCAGGGGTTACGTTGAATGGACTGGCTCTGATGCGAGGGATTGGGGGCTGCCTGCGTGGTACCACTGGCTGCACCGGTGGGGCATGCTGGCCCTGCCTAACCCTCATTCTCCTCCTGCGTCTCCTCTGTGCTGCCTGTTGTTGATGTTGTTGTTGTTGTTGTTGCTGGAGTTCCACTGCAATCATGTCCTCCAGCCCCAGCATTGCTAGTAGTATGGGAATCATTTTGGTCTGTGACTGGGTGTGGGAAGGGGTGGGGTGTGCTCCTTTTGTGCTGGCCCAGTCTATATTGCCTCCACGTGTGCTGATTGTGTGCACCTGTGTCAGTTGGGAACACTGCACATGGCCGTTTACGGGTGGTCCGCGATGCCGGTATTTGCTCCATGCCAGTAAGGTACTTTTCGGACTTCAGTAGCCCGTTATTTGCATGTCCACTGACTTGTAATGTCCTCCCGTTTACGCCATGCCGGTATTGCCGGCATGAAGTATCGCGTGCCCGCGCCCATGCTGCTGTTAGCTGCACCGTTAATTACGGTGCTGCTAATAGTGGGTTGGCGTGTCATAATCATGCAGAGCGGTAATCGATGCCGGTAATCTATTACCGGCATCGTTTTTCCCTTACCTCCAACCTCCTAATGACCCCCATGGACATGCAATCCATTTCCATGAACATAAATGCCTGGACATTACTCCAGACATTCACCAATCAATTGTGTATGCTCCACACACATTCATCATTTACACATACACATGTGAGCATGCCACAGCAACAAGCACATACACATGTCATGCACACACATATCAACTTAGAGGCCCCAAGCAGTGTGATGACCAATCACATAATAGTTCCATGAACTGTTATCCCTCTATATGACTATGTCACACATCCAATGTCACACATCCAAATGCACATGTTGCATCCAGGCATGAGTGATGGCCTGTCACACATTCCCATCTTTGGCACATACAAATGAACATCATGCATTCACATGATGCAGGCAACACTACCTCAACTGCCACACTTGTCACACTGGCACGTCTCAGACACAAGTAACAAAACATGTGCAAGGTCTGAAAGGCAGCAATATAACACGCAATGCAAGTGATATCTCATTCAAAATACATATCGTCTGAATGCACACATGGAGAGCAATGTCTGGGGCATGCATGCAGACATCCGCCTCAGAGGCATACTTGCTCGAAGCCTAAGAACCTCACTACCAACATGCCACAACCTGCACATGCACTGTAGAGCATTGCACTACATGGATATTTACCAGTCGACTCCAAACGTTCAAGTAACTCGCATACCTGGGTGTGCAGCACCGGGTAAAACTTCTCCAGGACCCACATGTTGGTTTTTGTCATCTGGCACCTGCGTGCATGGTGCACCTCCACAGTGGCACCAGCCTTCATGTAGAAGAGGGCCTTGCAGTGGATCCTGGATTTGAGGTCCTCCCAACACTTGTGCATGGTCCTGAAGGTGCGGGATGCCACCCCCTCCGCATTGATGGCATCCATGATCCCGACCCAGATCTGCTGACGTCCTTCCTAGCCGCATTGCATCACTGGGTTGAAGAGGGCATCATAATTCTCCAGGACATTCTCCAACATGATGTCAACTTCCCTGGTTTTGAAGTTGACAGCTCTCTGCCTCACTGGCATGGGGATGCCGTTTTTTTCTGAAGATGGCGGTGCTGCCATGGCAACCCCCGCGGCAGGTGTGGGTGGACAAGGTGGTCCTGGAGCTGGGCTGTGGAGCGGTGGTGGTGTTATGGCACAGTGGGAGTCCAGTGAAGCAGATGAGGGGGTCACAAGGCCAAGGACAGGGTCACTGGTAATGGCTGGACAGAAGGCACTCCAAACGCCGTGGACAGGCAGCAGCAGATGGCTAAGTAGGAGGCAGCACAGGGCAGTAGGAGGCAGGTTAAAAGGCACAGATACAGGAAGGTGGGTCTTCCATGTATTATTCGGATGGCAGCTGGAAACAGAGTGACAGGACTTTGCATGAAAAAATGAACGTGGACACGTGAAATCCGAGGAAAGGCCCTCAGTGTGTAACTTATGTGAGACGTGCTGCGGGCTGGCCTTTCAGCACACCAGGATCAGGGATACATATGTACATGTAGAAGCAACTCCAACCATGCCTGCCTAGGGGAGGAGACGGGCAAGCGGAGCACTGCGAATTTTGGGGTCCACACAATCTGTTCACTTCAGGGACCGTACCAATTTCTTAATTTGGTGTGGAATTTGCCTCTGTGCTTATGCGCATCTACTTTTGTATTTTTTTAGGATAATTGTGGGCCACGTATGCATTTTTCCTACTCTGCGTTCCCCAGTGTATCACGTATCTCTATTCTTACCTTTAGTGTAGCTTTCCGGGGGCGCATATGCATGCTCTGTGTTTCTGGGTGCTACTGCGTATCGTGTAATGTGTTTTCTTTTTACGGAAGCTATCCTGGTCTCACGTATGCATTTTTTAAGTTTTTGCAGTGCCTGTGCATTACGCATCCCGTGGTTTTGTCACCTGGGGTACATTTGAGCCTTGATGGACCACAGACGTAAGTCTTCCTTCATGTACACCTCCCACTCACTCTTATTGCCCAGAACAATTGCTTGGTATGCCTTCCATTGTTCACTTACATCTGGAACATGAGTGGAAAGGCCTCACGATGAAAAACGGGCAGAGGTGTCTGGAGTCAGGGATCTGCAGCTGAAGCAGCTGTCCCAGCCCCAAGAGTCCCGGGACGTGCAGTTGAAGCATCTGTCCCTGCCCCAAAGGGTAAGGGATATGCAGCTGAAGCAGCTGACCCTGCCCCAAAGAGTAAGGGACTTGCAGCTGAAGCAGCTGTCCCAGCCCCAGGGGGTAATGCAATGCCCAAGGCCACTAGTTGTCTGTCATCTGGAGCCCAGAGTGGTACCAGCCACACAGGGTCAACACCAACACCATGTGGCAAGAAGGCAAACCCTGCACAGCAGGAACACGCTTAACCCATGGCACAGCACAGGACACTGGCACATTGAGGAAGAGGAACTTCCATGATGATGAACTCCAGATCCTCTTGGACTACATGACCATGCACCATCATGACATGTGCCTGCAACCAGGGAGCACACATCCACCTGCTCATCGTATGGTGCATTGTCAGCATGTCACGGATGAGATCCAGGCCTTATGGTTTGAGAAACACACTGCTGCTCAGGTAGAGAAGCACTGCAATGACCTCAAATTGGCGCACCCAGTCCAAGCTGGGTGCCAACCTCAGCTCTGCTATGGCAACTGGAGGGTGGTCACCAGAGGAGGAGTAGCTGACCCAGCATGAAGAGGCTATGACCCAATTCATTCTAATGGAGCAGGCGTGGGACGCCTGCCAAATTACGAGGGCATGTCCAGTGAGTGACCAAGATTGTGCATCCTAAGTATGTGTATTGAAGCATCACCAAGATGTATGATTGTGGTGCGCATCTAGCTGCATTTGAATGACTGCCCTGGGTGAACCATATCGTAATGTACTGACTCCGGTCCTGTGTACTCAAGAGTGGATATAACCTATGTGTTGTACATCAGTTGAACATGGCCGTGTGACAGTATCCAACTTCTGCAACATGATACCACAACTTTCCCTCTTGCTAGTTGCATCCTTGATGTCAGTAACTCTGCTCTGCTAGCCATGTGCTCATGTCTGAAAAACGAGTTACACTTTATGCACTGCAGGGTATAGTTTCCCTAGTCATACATATAGGTAGGTGTTTTCATGAACATCCAAGATGACAACCAACACGCCTTGCAGCATGCCCTGAGTGAGTTTGCATATTTATAGACTGTGCACATCCCCGCTGCCCCAATGGCAATGACTCCTGAGTCAAAACATTATGAGGCCTGATCCCTGTTACCCTCCCACACTCAGCACACACTCCATGGGTCCATGGTTCAGTTCCTCTTGTGGGTCACTGAACCATGTACCTATCTCAAACTGCATTTACTTACTCTCTCCAATTCGCAGACCTTGGCTAGGTGTTACTCTTACAGTCATAAATCAACTAGGCCCGTTTCCTTTTTACACACGTACGGCATGTTCCCATTGTGTGTAGTCCATGTGCCAGGTCAACACTGGTGTGCATTCGATGGATGCAGACTTGGATGTGAATATGTGTGTCTGCCTTTTGACATGTCATGTAATTGCACGTCACTGATCCACATGACCATGCCCATTTTATTGGTAATAGTCAACAGTGCCATGTGCCATAGTGTGCTTACTAACAACCCTGTTTGTTGGCAATGTGTCCTCTGGCAGCATGGCCCTGAGCAGGGATTGGTGTTGCCAGTCTGCATATGCCATGATCAGATAGCTTCTTGTACAGTGTGTGGATGATGTTTCTCTCCTGGTGACATGCCCTGCATTTTGTTTCATGACAGCATTGTGATACACATGTTTACTCTAGACACATTGTACATGACTCCTCATGTCTTTTTCTGTCCATGTGCAGGTAAGGAGGCACCAGATGCAGAGGAGGAGGAGGAAAAGAAGGAAGAAGAGTCTGTGGAGGTTCAGACCACCAGTGGAAGACATGGGTGGCATGCCGTAAGAATCCACTGGTACGACAGACCATCCTGAGCCTTGTTGCATACAATTCTGACTCTCTGGACTCCAGTAGCTTTGATGCTGAACTGGATGTGCAGTACTCAATGTTGGCAGAGGTGAGTACACCAATTGTTTGAGCAGTTGGGGCCTGTGAGTCTGCTGGGGGTCAGGTGCCTTCACCAGGCCAGTCAGTGGTGCCAGGGCCATCTGTGGTGGTTACGGATGCAAGGCCATGCTCCCATGTATTGGTTTCTGATCCTGGGGCAGATGTCCAAGGGAGGGTTGCAGTCCTGCAGCCAGAGACAGTGGCATCACAGCAAGGGCCGTGATCCCTTGGATCAGGCAGGCATGGGCCCTGCATACGTGGGGGACATGTGCAGCCTGGACAGACATAGTGGGATCAACAGATGTTGCATTCCGCACACCGACAGGGTTATGCCTTTGAGAGTTTGGCTGAGGGCATGAATATGGTGGTCAGTTCCATGATCCCACCAGCAACAAAGGTGGAGCAACAGCTGCAGGTCATGCGGTCCACATGCCACTCCCACAGGCTGCGCATGGAGGCCAACATCAGGAGCTGACGGGCAGATCTGAGGTCTCTGCAGGCATCCCTGCTTGCAGAGGGTCGGGCCCACAAAGAATCCATGAGGCAAGAGCTATTGGCCCACAGAGCTGAAATCCACGAGGAAGAGGCAGCCACCAGGAGACTGTTCCAACAGGAGATACTATCATTGAGGTAGACTATCTCGGAGAAACTCTGTGCATATCTTGAGGTTGTGCATGGTGACTTCCAAGCTCTCAGTGTGCTGGTGCATTCATCAGTGTCACGCACAGCTGCTGTCACTGAGGACAAGGCCAGAGCACTGCGTGGTCAGCCTCCAGCACCACTACTACTGTCTGATTCAACGCAGGATGGTGGTACCAGCAGAGACATGCCTCCCAGTCCACCATAGTGGTGCAGTCCGTGAGCCCATGGAGGTTGACATGCACCCTGCTCCTCCCCCCTCCTGAGTGGACCCCTCCAACCCCAGTCCATGAAGTACATTTTTCATTTTTTATTCTTCGATACTTTAGTTCACCTTAGTCCCGGATGTTGGCATTTTATTTTTGAGTTGCCCTTTACAGGTTTAATGTTTATTATTTTACTTATCTTTTCCTTGAGTTGTGCTGTTAACATCTAAAGGCCACGACGTTTGCAGTGGTGGACATGCGGGCATGCATAGTGTGGGGTCAACGTGCATGTTTGCATGGTGGTGCACAGGATGGCATGTGCAGGTAGGTTCTGTGTTCCCTCGCACATGTGTGCTGTGTGAATGGTACTTCACTATTCCTGTTGTAAAGTCTTCTCTCATGTTGTTTCAGTAATCCATGATCTGGCGGTGACTGCTGTCCAGGGGGAAACACCCTGCACCCGTTGACATCCATGCTCCCCATGCCCTCCACAAGGCACTGTCCCTCCAGTACCTAATTTGGAGACACAGTTCCGGGTGAAGGTGATGCGGGATTCACACCATGCCGACATATTCAGTGGGTAAGCATGAGCACTGTCTTGCATGTTGAGCATGCGTGATTGGTCAGCATATTTGCAGCATGTGTAACTTAACTTATACATGATTTGCATGCTACTATGCTGGTATGGTTATTTAAGTGGTACTCATGTCATTGTGTTACCTACCTTGGACAATTAATCTATGGATGCATCTACTGGGGTGTAGTCCATGTCATTGTCCAGCTCCAATCCAGGCAGTGTACTCCTTGATGTGACATTTTCTTGCTCCTCCCTCTCAGTGTCACTTTCTCTCCCTCTCTCTGTTGTGGTATGCTGCACTCCTAGGCAGATCACAATCTATGTTCTGTCAACCTCTTGCACCCTGTGGTGCTTCTGCAGTGGGTATTCTCTGCATATTTTTTGTATCAAATCATGTGTTGTCATGGATGTGCATGTTGTTTCTGTTTTTAATATGCATGTGATTGCAGATAGGGGAAGCATCTCCCAATGGTGTGCATTGTATGCAAGGCAGAAGGGTACACTGTGCAGGTAAGTGAAGGGCATCAGCAGATTCTTGTGTGGGGTTTGCACGGGAGTCTTGCACTGCGTGTGATCACTTGGGAGTGACTTGTCTTGTGGGGCAACAGTACTTCTTCATGGGTGCATGTTTCACATGGTATGCTTCTGGTGATGGGGCTGGGCATGGTGTTTTTTTGATGGATTTGTGGGGCCACTGGTTTCATATTCTAAATTGTGGGCATTCAAGCTCTGTGGACCTGGTGTTTGGGAGTGGGTTGCCTGGCGGGCGATTGGTGGCCTGTGACAGGTGTTGATGGTCATGCCGGTGTGTGTCTCATAGCACTTTGAGCATGTGTAATGAGTGACACTTCACATCCATTGCAATGTTATTGGGGTTATGGATCGACAGAAAATGTGGACTCTCTTGATTATGGGTCAACAGTTACATTGTGCAGCACCAGTTAAAAGCCACAAGCATGTTAAGATTTGGGCACTTTTTTGGGATGCTATGTTGTGTACCAGCACATTATGTTTAGTGGTGTTGATGCTTTCACAAGCATGTAACAAAATGGTGTTTGCAGCTTCAAGTTGACCACAGCCTGCTGCATGGTACTACTGCATTCAATTGAGTGCAGCATTTGACCAATTGCTTTGACAAAGAAGTCTGCATTGACCATGCACTTTTTGTTTGCATCCTACATTTAGCATGCATGTATCCATGCCTGCGGTATCACATTGCTTTGTGTTGTCTGCTTATGTCTTCCATGGTAGTTACCTCTGTGTCCAGCCTTCCATTCTGACATTGGCTTCTGTGAATTGATGCATGAAGCATGATCCTGCCAGGAGTACAAAGGTGAGTATTTGTGTACTTGCATTCTTATGGTTTGCATCACGGCTGCACTCTATAAAATTTGCAGGTATCTTGCCAACCCATCTGCAGTATCTTATGCCACTACTCCTTCACAGTCCCTTTGTAAAGCACTTGTCTCTCCTGGACATACTGAACATCCTTGTGGCACGCTCTTCCAACACAATCCTCCCTTCTAATCCCCCCTCCCCTCACCTCCTCCTTCCTTCTTCTCCTCCTTCTCTCCTGTCTCCGCTGAAGAAGTCACCTGAGTTTCCAACTCCATGAAGGTCTCTTACCAACAGGTTGGTCCATGCACATCCAGAACCATCAAGGGAAACATTTCTTCTCTCGTCCCTGCTCTTGCTGATCTCTGCAACCACTACATTAATGCTGGTTCTTTTCCATCCTCCCTCAAGCAATCCTTTGTGTGCCCCATCCCTCCAATAACATCCGCATACCGTTCCTGCCCAGCCAACTACCACCCCATTTCAATCACCCCCTTCCTGGGGAAACTGCTCTAGAAGTTAGCCCTCCCCAAATCAACGGCCATACCATACTTGTTGCTGGTCTACATGTACACCAGTGTGGATTCAAAGCTTCCTGAGCCATGGACACTGCTCTCCTGAACACCCGTGAAGAACTGATTGCATCCCTCATTTCCTAACCCCCTGCTGTCCTCATCCTCCTTGATATATCATCTACATTTGACACAGTGAACCATTCCATCCTCATTAAAATGCTCCATGATAAACTTGTTATCTCGGATCGGGCAGTAGACTGGCTTAGCTCATTCCTAACCAACCATTCCTCCAAAAACATTCTGGGCACTTTCTCCTCACCTACTACTGCCTCCAGCTATGGCGTCCCCCAGGGCTCCATTATTTTGCCCTGTGTCTTTAACATATACATTTCCCAGCTGCAACGCTTCACTGCCTCATTTTCACACAAATTCCAGGGCTATGCTGATGACACACAACTCTTCAACAAAGTCCCTACTGGCACACTTGCACCTTTCTTCTTCCCTGACTGCCTCTCCGACACCCTGGACTGGTGCACTGCAAGTGACCTCAGCTTGTATGCCAGCAAAACAGAGAGTCTCCCTACTAGATCCCCTGCAGCCTATTTCTTTCCTTCACTATGGCTTTCCTCTATGGGTTGACCCCCTGCCCACTCCTCTGAAAGCCAGGAACCTTGCAGTCATCTTCGACTTCACCCTTTCCTTCATCCCTCATCTTCTGGACATTGTCAAGAAGTCCCACTTTCAGCTCTTCTTTCTCAAAGGAACTGTACCCTTGCACACCTTCCCCAGAGACTCAATGTTACACGAGCTTTGGCTTTCTCCAGCCTACACTACTGTAACAGCCTCCTCCTTAATCTTCTGTGGTCTACCCTGCGACCCCTCCAGCTTACCCAGAATAGGGCAGCAAGACGTATCCTTGTCCTCAGGCCCAGGGACCACATCTCTCCTGCCCTACAAAGCCTTCACTGGCTCACGGTCTCAGCACGGATTAAATTGTAATTCCTCTGTATTATCCACAGGGCATTCTGGTGTTGGGGACCACTCTATCTTCAACACTTCCTGATCAAATACTCCCCTTCCAGACTGCTGCATTCCTCTGGCAACAACTCCCTGCAGTGTGAAGCAGGTGCTATACAAAGAGCTGGTGGTCAATCAGTTTCCTCAGCCTACCGCCTTCTGTGTAATAGTGTTTGCTCTCCCTCTGGTATTGAGCATGACCTCCTTAAGTTCCCAATAAGTCTCAAGTCCTTTCTCTTACTTCTCCTTCTCTCTTCCCTGCCAATCACACAATAATGTGACTGATGTGTGGGGCCCTTATTATCCTCGGGGCTCTGACCTCCCACATCTCTCATCCAAGACACATTGTATATACTGCACTTGCTCGCGCTCAGCCTCACCACGGGAGGTTGCACTTACGTTTAGCTTTTCTTTTTTTAGCACTTCACCTGAGCACTTCTCCATGAACACATCAGAACCTTTTCCGTTATTCCACTCCCCTGTACACTTGTACGTTCTGAACACTCACAAGGCATAGTAGGTTTGTCTCTCCGCCCAGTTATTGATTCATTCTATTATTTATCTCTGTTGTAATTCTTTGTCCCCACCATGTTGCCCTATGTGCACATCAAAACAGTTTGGGTAATTGTATAAGTGGCTAACAAGTGACCAATGCATACGTTTATGAAATAATGTGCTCCCATGACTGTGTTCAGTGCAATGTCCCAATACTACGCAGGTGATGGCCTGCCTTGTCATGTCATTGGTAGTCCTCCAGGGATGCCCCTTCTTTTTTGTGGGATCAATTATCTGCATATGTGATTTCTTCTCATTTTCATGCAGCATGTTGACTGATGCATGCATTGTGTATGTGCCATCGTCTAGTGAATGGAGATATGTGAAATGCACATTTGCTGCATGTCATTGAAGGGGACAGGCAGTGTGGGGATGTTGTTTGTCAATGTGTGTATTTTGTGTGTTTGTTTTTCATACAGTGTGCAGGTGTTTCTGCACGGTTGTCTTGTGAGTTTTTGTTTGCATGTGTTGTATGTCACTGAGGGGTGCCCGTGGGTCTTGAATTATTCGGTGCATGGATGTGTTAGCTGCACTATTTTTCATTTTGTTAATTGTCTGCAGATCCTTCCATCAGGGAATGATGGCTATTTCATGGGATGAAATTTGACTGTCAACTGCAAGCCAATGGGAAAAGTAAGATGTTCATTTTTCTTGATCGTTACGGAATGGCTACTTTAGTTGCTGCATGTCTGGTTGTGGTAATTCTTGTGGGTCGCACTGTTTGTCACAATTGTTTAAGACCTCTTGTGAATAGTTTTCTTGTGGATGGGGTTTATTGTGATCATGCTGCCATGTTTAGTAACTTTTAGGTCACTGCTTTTCTACACCCCACAGCTGGGAAATGTCTGTGTGCATCATGCACAATCTAGGACATGTGTGCCGATATTTGCAATTGTTCTTGTTGAATTTTGGGTCCATGTACACATTTGAGGCCATGAATGGCTTACAGATCAGACATGATGTTTCAGGATTTGACAAGTATGCAAGTTACTCAGATCCACCAGAGCAGAAGGGGATCACTACAGTGTGGAAAGCGCACAGTATAGTTATCATTTTACATTACATGTGGGATGGTTTTAATGACATTTAATTGGCTGGTATTGTGGTAGTGGTGTGCTCCCTCTTCAATGTGAAACACAAGATGAAATGTCTTTTAGTTCTAAGGGATGCACACAAGTTAGCACTTCCAAGTGCACTTTCTCAGGGTGGTTTTGTGGGCACAGTGGATTGGCCTATTGTCATCATTGATTGGCACTTGGGATATAGCAGGATTGTGTGCACTCCAGAGGGGAGGGATTTTAGGTGAAATATGATTGCACAAGCTAGGTACGTGCAACTTCTCCACATGCCCTTTCCCAGCCATACCCAAGTGGTGGGCGTGTGGATGTGGATGTGGTGCCACCACCATGTCCACTGGTATGCCACGCTGTGTTGCCACATTGTGCAGGACACATTCTATCACAATGATCCTGCAGACTACTGGTGGTGCATATAGCAACACAGCACCAGAGTGCTCAAGAGAGTGGAAATGTGACTTGAGCACGCCAAAGGTGCGCTCCACTATGCCCCGAGATGCAATATGGGCAGTGTCGCATCTTACCTTGCCAGGTGTGTTGAGGTTGTGTATGGGCCTCGTCATTTCTGTGCTCAGAGGGTAGGCACTGTCCCCTGTAGAGGTGAGAATGGTTGTCAATGTCATTTGTTACAGTGTATATTGGTCTGTGTGGAACATGCATGCATGTGCATGGCCATTCATACTCACCAGTGAGCCATATGTTGCCATGCTTCCCAGCTTCCAGGGCCCGGTGTAGAGGGGACATCCTGAAGATGTAACTATCATGCATGCTGCCAGAATAGTTGCAATACACTTCAATAATGATGCCCTTGGCATCACACACAACCTGGACATTGATGGAGTGCCATTGTTTCCGGTTTTGGTAGATGTGCTCTATTGCTCGAGGTAAACAAAGAGCATCATATTTGCAATCAATGGCACCTAGCACTTTTGGGAAGTGTGCCACAACATAAAAATTCTGGACCGCCGCTTGCCTTTCTGGAGGTGTTCTGGGCATATAGATATGCGGTGGACAGATATACCTGCAGTTATTATTACCAACACCTGGTATAGGCAGCAGTGATGCGTTACTTGCGAGATGCCACATACTATGGTGTGGGCCGCTGGAATGTGAAATTGCCCAAAAAATGCAGTACATTGAGCACCTTTTGCAAGGGGCTCAGTGCATGGGAGCACACAGTGGGTGATGTGAGGTAATCTTCCAATTCCTTGACTAGATCTAGGATGATATAGAGGGGCGGACCTATATCTGCCATAGACCTGGTCATCAGGCATCCAAAAAAGACTGGTCCATGGGTGGAAGGTCTGGGCACTGGCCATCCTCCTCCTCCTGCTGTGTCCCAGGATGACTTCTGCAACAAAATGGTGTATTCATTGTGGCTGTATACATGTGTTTATTGATCGTGCTTGCTTTTTATGCATTTGTATGTGTGCGCGTTGACTTGTCCGACCTGCTATCGTGTGGCGTAGATGTGTTGGGATTCATGTGTAGTTTTTCATGCGCCGTGTTTCCTGTTCAATTCCATGAAAATCGTTGTTTTGCGTGCGTATGGGCAGTGGGATTGTTTGACGACGGAACGTCCCTCATAAAGCCCACATTTTCACTTGTTCTACCGCATTCCACATGTTCTGCCCCTTTTTAGCTGGCTGCGCTGGCCCGGCCGGCCCTTCCCTTGGAGTCTCATACAAGACATTCGTCGGTTTGCAATGACGTGTTGGACCAGCGTGGATTCCTCGCAAGTCCCGGGTAAGCCCTGAGCATTGTGTTCCATGAATCAATGAATGGGGGCATGCGTGCGATTTCGCGCGCAAGTCCCGTTTTTGCAGCACAGATGATTCCATGAATCAGGCCCTTTTTTGTCTAAAGTAGTGGTGATATGTGGCAATTAGATTTTGAATTTCTTGTGTGAACAAGAATTGATAGGTCCAACTGTTGCTCTCACATACAGTGACCCCTGGTGGTAATTTTTAGCTAAAGAGATGCAGGCCTTCTGCCATTTGGTTGTGTTCTAGGCATGAGTTCAAGGTCTGGGTAGGTGAAGTGCTGAAAGCTAGATGGATAGAAAGCTTGTTTACTGTGGGCTCTATTTTATTTAGTGAGAGAAACACGTGCTTCTTCTATTGTTTGTTGTTGGTACCCCATGGGGTACCGTTAGGTGTTCAGGGTAGAGGTCCCTTAGTGTTGTTGCAACTTTCTGAGCTGGAGATTCTTTTTGAGTGGTTGATGGGTGACTTGCAAATAATACCTGGTTCTCTGAGTTTGTAAGCGGGAACGCCTGATTTTCTAATCACAGTATTCTGTCTTTAAGGGTTCTTCATCATGTTGCTGCAGGCAGTTTGCACATCCGTCTGTGAAAGTGTGAAATAATGTTTCTGAAAAGTGAAACTTATACAGAAGAGGGAAACTGTAGGCAAGCTAACTGGCATTGATAGCCAGATCCAGGGCAGTGCTTGAGCCTTAGAGAAGAACCAGACCCTAGCGTAGGCAGCAAGCAAACATCTGTGTTTATACAGTGTTGGGCAAAGTAGGGTGAATCATTCAGGTCATTGTGATTGTGTGATAATCCAGTAGATGTGTATGTGCTGCACTGAGATTGGCAATGAATGCATGGGTGATTCAATCCTGTGAATTATAAACTGGCAGTCACCTTATGAGATGCATTGTTCAAGAAACTATTGCAGGACATGGGAATCAAACAAATCTACAGATGCAACAATCAATATGTGCGATGCAACTATCAGTAAGTGTGCTTCTCAATCATTTGATGGAGTTACAATGATCAACAAGCAGTATAATGAGGACAATCAATCAATGGATAAAGCAGTCAGTTTAAGGCATATCTCAATTTATCGCTCCGTGGCAAGGTGCGTGCCTTTGAAGCAAGACGACACGAAGCAACACAGGTTCGATACCCGGGTCCGCGCTTAGAAACCTCTGGGTGTTTAAGTGCGTTTAAATACGCAACTAAGACAAAAAAAAATGTTTAAAAACTATTATGCAACTAAATAAACAAAAACAATTCCTGTAACAGCACCTTGATGCCCACGGGCTGTGTGAGCGCTTTAAAAAAAAAATGTAAATGTAGATGCAAATATGTGGGAAACAATAATCATTAAGAAGACTTTCCGATAATAATATGTCAATCAGCAATCCAAGCAGCACAGTATGGACTGTACCTATCAGGTTTTAGTATTGGTACAGTATAGAAGCAAATAAGCAATGTATGTGATGCAATACTCATTTTATGAATGCTGAAATCACTATTTGGGTTGCAACAATCAGTCTATGGGCTGCAGGGGTCAAGTGAAAGTATTACACAGCCCGCGACAGCCACTATGTAGTTATGGTTAAATTGATGAACCCATAGGAAGTGCACTTTTTGGGCGGCTTATAACTTTGCTCCCCCTGAGGAATCCTCACCAAACTTTGCAAAAAAAGTACATGGCCCACTCTGAATTTTGGTGTGGTTTGGTCCGGGGGGGGGGGGCAAAGTAATAGGGAGGTCCCATAATTTTTTTTTTTTTCCCATAGACTGAATGGAGAAAACATTTCTGTCGTGCCTACAGCCCAAACCGCTGGACGGATTTTCAACAAATTTGTGGCAGGAGTGGCGGCTTGGCCCCAAAAGTATGCTTTTGTAAATTTGGTGAAAATCTGTCCAGTATTTTTTTTAAAAATGCCCAAAAAGTAGGTCTAAAAAAATGAGTGATATTTATGTCCGCTCTGCCGCCCTGTTCGCTCCGCAGACAGGGCACCAATTGGATAATCAGCTTATGTCATGTCCGTGGACACACATTGGCTGGGATGAGGCATGAGGTGCGTCAAATTGTTTTGATGCGCCCGCAATATTGGATCCGTACTGGAAGTGAGCATAAATCCAATTTTGGGGAGTGTGTTGGTGTGTATAAATGCTTGGAAAGGGTGGGTTAGTAAGAGATGGGTCAAAAGCTGTATTTGGTAAGGTGGGAGAAGGCTGTGATGTGTTTGCGTTGTCCGCTTTCACAGCGGTTGTCCACGGACATACTAGACACTGGGCGCTCTACTGGCAATTTTAATTTAGTATGATGTTAGTTTTGGGTCATTAGAAGAGCATTGTGTGAAGAGGGTATGTATTGAAAAGTTTGTACGTTGGTTGTAATTATTTTTTTTTTAGAATGTTAATTGAAATGCGTAGTTTTGAGGTTGATGTATTATGTTTTTGGGTTGTGGTCATTTGGTAGGTATTTGTTTCTATGGGTGTGTTATAGTGTGATGGTTTGGGCCAGTATCTAGAGTCTTGGGTGCATGGCCGAAGGCCATAGGCCATGCACCCAAGACTCTAGGCCCTGGCCACAGCCACTGCAGCATAACTGTACAATGCTACCAAACATTTTGATTGTGCTTAGGGGATATGTTTTCAAAAATGTGAGTACTGATTGGTAGTAGTGTAATAGTGTTTATAGGATAGTGAGATGATGTGTGTGTGTGTGTTTGTTTGTTGGATTGTGTTCAGATTGTTGTTATTGAAGTCTCTAGGCATTTTGGGTTGTATTTATTTGTTAGGTGTTTGTTTGCATGGCTGTGTTATGTTGCGGTATTTGTGAGTTTAATTATTATATACTTACTGTTTCCTTCTTGAGGATGTATGAAGAGTGGCCATGCAGTCAAGATTGTGTTGTTTGGCCACAAGCGCTGCCGCATAAGATACCTATGGAAGTAAACATTTTGGATTGTGTTTTATGGTCAGGTGTTTGCTTGAATGGGTGTGTTATGCTGTGGTGTTTGTGTGTCCAATCTTTATATAATTACTGTTTGGCTTTGTGTGGTTGTATGCAGTTCTTTCATGACATGGGTAGTTGGAGAACACATTCTTTTTCAATCAATCAATTCAATCTAAAGCATTACTATTCCGTATTTACTATGTGTCAGTATTTGTAAGGTGGAACGATTATCGGAATTGCAGGTAGTATATAATCTGCAATGGTTTGCATATTGTACAAGTTGTTAACATGAAATGGTTTCACAGTTTGGTATGGATAAATACAGAAAGTGTTCATTAGGAACTTCTTCTTGTACTACATGCTTGCAAAGAGTGCATGCATGTTTCCACATGTATGAAATACCAAAGATTTCATTTATAGGTATGTTTTTGTTTTCTAGTACTTGTAGCAAGTACATTAGACATTCCTGTGGATCATCCTGTGAGTTTATATTGAATTTGACCCTTCCAGCACAGTAGTCCAATTCCTGCCTTATTCCATGAACACTGTAAGTGTTGTCAGGATTGTTGGTTGCATTTCTATGAAGGACCAACATTTGCAAAAAATAATAGGTCTGTACCGTGTAAGTAAATGTTGTCAATAATTTGTGGCAATTGGAACAGAATATTTATTGCTACATTTGCGTAGCAATTTACACCAGTTGTATTTGAAAATTTAAATGGACCTGACAGTTCAGTGTCCAAGTCATTTGTTGGGAGTGTGCGTTGCTTCTTTGCAGAGGTAGTTGCGTTACTTTGAGCAGTAGATTCTTCTTTGGTTGTGGTCCTTGTTGAAGTAATACCTTTATTTTACTTTCTTAGGAGGAATTGCTCTGAGATCCTGCATAGATGGAGTCGGAAGTAGTTTTCTTTACAACGTTTTGCTTTTTGTGGAATAGGATAGGTTTTTAGATGGGGGTGTAGAGTGAACACAGTCTATTGTATTCTAGAATGCAAGAAATATCAGCATTTACTTTATTTGCATCAACGTTGATTAGAAGTAGTTCGTCAAGTGTACGTAAGCGTGATAGTTCTACATAGCTCATGCCTTCTTTAAAGACTGTGATATCAATATCTATCAATGCTTTATCTAGGGTAAGACCTTGTTATTTGCGTATTCTAGAGTCAGAGAAAATTGTTCTCTGCGTACATACAAGTCTTTCAAAAGAAGGAAGCGTGCAGTTGAGCGTCCTATCCTTTTAACTTCAGAAAGTTTGTCAAAGAGAATATTAACAAATTGAATATTGTTGTCACGTGGGTATGTTTGAAAGCCAACAACTGTATCAAGTGCTCCATTAACTAGTCCTTGGCCCACGTGAGGGTTACGTTTAACCATTACTCTAAAGTTTAAAGATAATTTCAACATTTTCTCCACACCAGCTGTGTTAGAGATAGAGTTTTCCAAGGTGTTTAACCTTGTTGTGGCTTGTTGACACATGGGTAGTGTCATATCATGTACGTCTAGTTTGTCTGTGGAGGCAATTTGAACTATTGGTTGCATTTCTTTTTTTAACATTGTTTCATTCAATCTTGAACAGCTTTCAAGAGTAGGCATCAAGGACATACAATTGGCATTTATGTGTGCTAATTCCATGACATCAGTAGCACATGAGTTATGGCCATAGAGTGAATGGATATGCTTGGTTGTTAATATAGTTTGTGCTTCTTGAGATAGTACACCAACTCTAATACTTTTTAAAATGTTGGCGTATGCAAGGTCTGCAGACTGCTGCATATTTTCAGTTAATTCTCTGTATTGGAAATGTTGCCAAAGGTTGACATATCCTATGCTGCCAAGAGTTTTACGGCACAGTTTGTGCCCTAAGGTTTTAAAAATAGGTTTAGCTTTCACTGGTGTTAATTGAAGAAGATCTCCAAAAACAATAATGTGTTTTCCTCCAAAGAGCTCTTCATAGTCTGTTTTGAGGACCTCTTGTAGTGTTAGGTGAATTATAGCCAACATTAGGTTCGAGACCATGCTCACCTCCTCTACTAGCAGCATTTTCATTTGTTTGAAAACTCTGCATAGTTCCATTTCAGCTTCTGTAGAAAGTTTGTAATAGTCTAATTAGTTTGGTGTTCTACTGGTAGGAGTAGTAGTCGGTGTAAAGTCACACTGCCTATGTTGTAGGCAGCTAAACCTGTGGGTGCAGTTACAACAGCTGACAGTTTGTTGTTTGTCAATTGTTGGAGGAACTTGCTGATGACTTTGATTAAGAATATTTCGCCTGAACCAGCTTGACCACTCACGAGTAACAGTATAGGTTTGTAATCTTGGCAAGTACAGTTTTTATTTTCATGTTGCATAACATGTTTAATTTGTTTTGTTATTGCTTGGAAAATGCTACGCTGCTCAGTGTTTAGTTGTGATTTCAGTACAGCAAAGTCTTCAGTAGAATGCTCATACTGACACATGGTGTTTTCTACTTCTGTCATGGCTAATTCTGCCTCATTTGCTATTAGTGGCTGTCCAAGTGGTTCTTGGCTTCCTTTTACAGAAGGTTCACTACTGTCAGGAGTGTCCACATCTAGTTGGACCTGGAGTTCTTCTTTCTGTTGCTGTTGATTGTGCAACATTGTTTGGTACTGTGTAACATTTACGTCTGTTATAGTGCTTTCATTTGCTTTGAAAGCGTCTTCATAGGAGTCATACATAACCAGTAACACTTCTTCTTTTCATAATGGTTTAAAAATTTGTAGCAGGGACATGTAAAACAGTTCTTTATGTTGATGAGTTTTTAATGACAATTTGATATGATTAATTAAGCTGTGTTTGGTAAGTTTCACTAAACTGTCTTCACAAGTTGCTACTGTATCTACCTTTCTTTTCATCTGGTTTAATATTATTTTTGTATGTGAAGTTTTGGGCTACGTGGCAGAGACATATGGTTTCCAAAGTGATACTCCTGTTTGGGTAGTATGTGCCCAGTAAATTGTTTTTCAAAATGTCTTGGCTGTTGGGATCATTTTTGGCTATTGTTTCTATGTGTTCACATGATTTTCTAGATTTAGCAGGACCAAGACTTAGCCAAACTTAGCCATACTATATTGTCAGATTTTCCATACAAGGAAGTACCGGTTAAACAGTCTGCAGCTTCATAGCAGCCACATTTTCTATGAGAGAGCATTTTTATGCTTAAGCTGTACCATTTCTGTGATAGTGGTTTGTCAGATGATATGTCATCCCAGAGGTCCTGAAGCTCTGTTTTCTCTGCTTTGGTTAAGTAGGGTGTGACATTTTGTGCAACTGCAGTGGTATTGACAGTATGTCTAACTGAAGACATGGCATTGTTTACTTGACCTGTTGTTGAAACTGGTCTAGGGAAACCAAAGCAGCATTTGGTGTAGTATTTCCCTTTCTTTTATATTTGCGACAACAATATTTCCCACATTAGTGTCTTTGAAATTGTAAAATGTGTGCATGAAGGTCACTATGTGTTGTTTGTGAAGGGATTTCACAAGTGACATATTTTTGGATGAACTGCAAAACAGTGGCTTCACTATCCTGACCAAATTTAGGAGCATCTTTAATCCACAAAAGCTTGTGGATGTTTGGTGCTCCTCTGGCTTAGTATTCGTTTCTCCAAAAGAAGTGTTGCACTTCTCCGAGGGGAGGAACAGTTTTATTACAAATGAAGTGTAGCATAGCAATGAAGCGATGATGGAAATATTTTGATACATTCACAGGATCTAGAGAGCAGAGTTCTCCTGGTTTTTTTTATATCTATGTTTGTTTTGTTTTTGTCTGCTATGCATTGGAAATCGTGTAAATCTTCCCATGCATATTCTGCTCAACTTAATGTCACAAACCAAGTGGGTGGGCCAAGGTTTCTTATCATACAATGTACATCTCTGTGATGTCCAAACCGGTATTCTTTTGTGCCACACATGTTTGCTAAAAGATTTGTAATGCTTGACTGTAAAATTTCATCTTTTTCTTGCACTTTTTGTATTAATTCCGTAGCTGACATATTTTTTAAAATGGGTACCTGATATCAATGTGTGTGCAACTCCGTAGCATAGAGTTGCTAGTTCACTTTCAAAGAGAAGGTGGAATATGTATTCCATGTTTTGTTGGAATCTGGGGTCTTCAGAATACATTTGTAAAGAGCAATATTCTGATGTGTTATTTGTGTGGGTCTATCATCGTACCTTACTCCATTTCCAGTAGGAAAAATTAGAGGAAAGACATGCGCTTCTATACTTTTTTCCCATATGCTGATTGTAGATCCTTTGGCTTGTCACATTTGGTACGTTTCCAGTGGATCATCTATGGTGTCTTCTGAGTGTAGATTGGGTGAATTGTATAATGGTCTAAAAAATTGGATTCTGTTGCTGGATCTAGAAGTTGATATTGACACGTTTCTGATGACTCTTGAATTATTTCAGTGGTTTCCCTCATGTTTTGTTCAATATTAATTTCTCTGTAGTATTCATTGTTTTTTATTAGATATTGTAGGGCTTGTCTAACTTTATGTAAGTCCACAAGTTGTTGCCAAATTTGTTTGTCTTTTGTAGGTACGCCATTTACTAAGATAATTAAAGATTGATCTATTGAATGTTGCACTCCCAGAGTGTGTACATTTTCTTTGAAATCTAATGGCACGTAAACTAATTTGCCACAAATGCCTTTCACTAATTCAGAGGGAGGTATTTCTTTTTGCTTGTTGGTTGAAGGCGTATTATTGCTTGAAATGGGTGCACTGTTTGAATTATGATGCTTTCACATAAGTTGAGTTGCTGCAGGGGTTTTGGTAATGGGAATAATTTCAAGTTATTTGTGATAGCACATGAAGGTGTTTGGTGGTTGTCAAGTTTTGCAGTGCAGTAACTGCAAAGTATTAAGGGGTCAGTAATCTCGTATTTGTTTTCTGCTATAGGATAGAAAGCTAATTGGAACCATTTGGAATCCTCATTGTCTTCTATTTTGTACATTATGTCTATAGTTTTTGTGCTATTTTTATAAAAAGTCCTGCGGTTTGGTTTGGTACTTCAGCAGATGTACTTTAATATTTCTTTTTTGTATGTGTGTAAAAGAAGGTTGTCATTGGTACAGCTGTTGCTAGTCTGTTGTAAATCTATTGCATTTTGTAAGTGGCTTTCAATACCAACATTTTTTCTCTCGATATGCTCTATATCTTTTGGTAGTTGTTTGGCTGTACCATGTAGAAGGTTGTTATTTAAATTGGCTAGTGCTAAAGCAGGACTTTTGGCATAGTACAGTTTATGGCCCAGATTTCTTATAGTTGAATGATGTGCTGATATCATTTTGATATGGTGGAATGTGCTTTTGCAAATAGATCCACAAATGAAGGCTAATAAACGTCCTTGTAGTGTATTTCGACACTGGACAGGGGTCTATATTTTGTAGTAGTTTAATTTTGAATTTGTCTTTGCCTTTCACATACTGATTGGGGAACTGGTGTAAAGATTTGAAAGATTTTTTGGCAATGTTAAACATTGATGTGCACATCCATTTGTAGAATGAACATATTGGTTCAGTGGAATGGACAGATGATACTGAGTTTTCTGAGGATATTTTTGTGACCAGCGTTTCTTGTTCCATAATGGTATTATTCATTTTGTCATAACCTCGTCCTCTGCTATGTATAGCAATTGGGTTTGTTTGATTTTGTTTGTATGCTTCTCCATTGAAATATTGTTCTGTGCCAATGGTGTGACTCCATTCACCTCCATAGATGTTTGTGAAGTTATCATTGTTGATATTCCGTTAATTGAGAAGTCTTTTTTGTAGTTTAGTACTTAGTTTTGTTAGTGGTTTCATTCTGTTTAAAACTAAAATAAATAATTATCTTTTGAGAAGGATTGCTATAAGAGATTCTAGGATACATTTTCTACGGTAGGAGTTCTCTCCTGTTTTTATAAGGTTCTGAAAAACTCTGTGGTAGAATTCTTTTTGTATGTTTTTGGTATGCTTACTTGCCACTACATCAAGATTTATAGGGGCAGTGTTAGCACTAGTGGTAGCTGCAGTCCTGTTAATCACTTTCTGTTTCATTTTACATTTTGAAAGAGGGGGCAACGTTTCTATACTGGAAGCTTGTTTTGTTTCGCTTAATGACTGTATTAGGTGCTTTGTTTTAACTTTTTGTACAAATTCTGCTAGAGGTGGAGCTTATTTTGGAGAGTTTTAGTTTGATTTTGTTTACTTGTGCGTTGCTTTCTACGGAGTTGCTTTTTGGTAGACATTCTTTGGGGTCTGTTGGAGAAAAAAAGAAAATGTGGGTTGTGATTTTGTGCAGTGTGTGTGTGCTTTGTGCATGAGTGTCTGAGCATGATGGTAAGGTTGTATGTAGATGTGTGTGATTGTGCAATGGGCTGCTACATCAGTTTGGGAAGGCTATTGTATCTGTGTGTTATTATATTGGTGCTCAGATTGCAATAGAAAGTGTGAAGCTGGTGAGGGGAAGCACTAATACTGAATCTAATGTTGCAGGGTTAGTACAATTGTTTGTTCTAGAAAACTAGAATTCTACAGAGTTTGAGTAACAGTTAGAACATCATGGCAGTATTGAACTTACTTTTCTGGATGGAAAGAGTAGTTTTCTTCAGAATTCTCGTTCGTACTGCAGACGCTGATGCTTTTCAGGAGAGTGGTCTTCACTGTAATTGTGAAATAAAGAAGTTAGTGAATATGTGTATTAATAGCACTTTTGTTAAAGTAGACTTGGATTTCTTTGTTTTTGCAGTGATAGTGCTTTCTGATAACTGTGCATAGCATGTACACACACTTTTCTTTGCCTATGTGCATTCTGTATATTTTATTTAGTATCTGTTAGTTGAATGTGCTTTAGAAATGAGCACAATAGTAAGCGCACAGAGCATACTTGGCTTTGTAAGGCGGTGTTATTGGATGTCAGGAGATAGAAGAAATAACTATGCCTTGTTTGCTATTTTTACAGGGTAAATGGCAGGAACAGTATGGAAAAGTATGCAATGTATGTATTTGTGAAGGTGTGGGAAATAAATCAGAAGGATTTGATGGGGTCAGCAGCTTATCATTACTCAGTAGGTGATTACTAAAGTACTGGGTGATTCTGTGGTGCTTGGAGATGGGAGGGTCTGAAATAAAGCTAGGGCTGCAAGGAAGGACCTGGTGCTTGTGTTGCAGACTGAAGGGAAGGGGGGAGATGTTGTATGTCTTGTTTACAACACCGTACATACGTACATGATGTTTTTGATATGAGTGCACCTGTGCATAGTTAAATGCTGTTGTGAAATCTAGAATGGAATGGACAACCAGCTGGAATGAGAGAGCTGTGTAGATTGGAAGAGCAACTGTATAGGCAGTGGTGTTGTTTCAGCTGGGAGACTTTCAAATGATATTGGCTATCTGTGTGCATAAATAAAGATGCATGTACTCATCCTGGCTGCGTTCAATTTTATATCACACTAGAAAGCCTTTTACCATAATTGTACTGTTATTTCTCCCATCTTTTAACATAAAATAGCACGTTGTTAGATAGCTGTGTGTGTTGTGTCTGATTAATATTATATTTGTTTGTAAAGAAAGTTGAAATGATAGAATGTATGTGAAATATGCAGAATGTATAGAAAGGAAATTTGATGTACATCTTATGCACTATAATGCATTAAATGCTATCATGGTTGAAATGTGATTAAATTTGTGGCAGTGGTTACAGAAATGATAGAATGAATGAAGAAACAGTTTACACATTGCAGTTAATATGGGTAAATAAAAATTTGGAGAGCAGACAACTTTGCAAGTTTACAGGTTACACAGGGTAAGTGGCAGTTACCCTGTTCATATACATTTATACAAGAGACGTACATGTACCATACATGCCAATCCTCCCGATTTTGCTGGGAGACTCCCCATTTTTCTGTGAAAATATTGTTATTTTTCACATTCTCCCACCGAAAATACATCTTTGTGCTATGCATTCTTATGAGACAAATGTTGTCTCCCGAATTTTCAGAGGAAATGTGCCTCCTAGGTGGGTCGGAATGTTGGCATGTATTATGTACTCTGCAAAAAATATTCATACCTGTACTTTGTGTTCATGCATGTGGATGCGCATGAATCTGCAAGTAGAAATGTTGGAGAGTTTACTAGTAGTTGCTGTAGGTGCAGTCACAGCTGAATTGTAATAATTGTAATAATAAACAGTACATCTAAAGTGCTGAATTGTGATTATGAAGTTTGATGTAGAGGTCTTGCATGTTATTGGTGGATGGTTGTGTAACTGCTTAACAGTAGCCAATGAGGAAATGGTGCAGAGAGTGAAGTGGAAAGGGTAGAAGGGCTGCCACTGTGTTACTTACGCACTCCGCGGACAGCACAGCTGTTCGCAGACAGGACATGCCACATCAGGGGCTTCCGAGCATGAATTGGGAGTGTATTTTAAGAATTAGCCAATCATGTGTTGAGGTTCTGCTTCTTATTGAGAGAGGCTGTGTGTGGTGAAGATGGCGGAGGTGGAGAAAGTCAGGGTGGTGTTGCTTGGAGATATGTTTGTGAATGGTTTGGAGCAGTATGCAAAATGTAGGAATGTGGGAAAGAATGTTAATGTAAAAGGAGTGGGAGGTGGTGTGGAGCACTGTGCCTGGCTTCAATTTGCAGGCAATGGTAGAAGTTTGCAAAGATATGACTAGGGTTAACAGTCACATGTGGTTGTCCTGCACTGTAGTGCTTTGCATTTGGGTTATGTCAGTGCCCCTACTTTGTTAAAAGATCTAGAAAAATGTGTTCAGGCAGTAATGAAACTACTTCCAAATGCCAAGGTAATGTTTTTTCTGGTTTGGTATCTAGGGCAACATGGGACAATAGTTCTGTTCTTTGTCCTCAGCAAAATATTGGTAGGTGCTTAATCAACCGAGGCATGTTTGCTTTTATGCTTAGAGCTGGTATGTTCTTTTGCAACAATGACAACATTGACTCTGGTAATGTTGATTACTTTAAAGGAGATGGCATGTCTTTTGTGGGAAATGCCATGCTGTTTTGGAACATAAGGGTTGCTTTGGCAAAGCTAATGTGAAGATTTGTGAAGGAAAATAAGGAAAAAAACAGAAAAATACAAAATAAAAGGTGTTTCTGAAGCATCTTCAAAAAATGGGATTTGGGGCACACTGAAAATTTCGAACACCAAGAAAGGGTTAAAAAAATTCCAAAGGTATGCAGATCACCAGGGACATAGTGTGGGGCATGCACAAGGCTGAATTATCCCAGGAAAATAACTTGGATTGTTGAAAAAAACACTTTTTAGGTGTCCGGAGGCCCGGGCAGTGTTTGTTACGCTTAGCACGGGTACGGTCACATGCTGACGTCGATGAAACACGTTGGTGAATGGGACAACTGTCCATAGGACACCAAATGCACAGGGTTGAGATCTGCACATGCATGTGTGTGTTCTACAGACATTGTTCCGTTCCCTGAACTAATTAAAAGTGTGACACACATGCGGTGGACAGTTATGGACAGGCACAATGTTTGTAGGGGCAAGGGTGTGCTATACATGCGCGTGGGTGTTCTATGGACAGTGTTCAAAACAAATGTGCGTCACAACTTTGTGGACCGGAGGACGGCCTATGTGTCCTACAGACGTATTCATTCTGGTTACAGACAATGCAAAAAGAACACTTTATTTTACATAGCTATGAACATGCAGACGCCTTTAGTGTTCTGCGGACAGCCCCATTCTGACTACGGCCAATTCGAACAGGTATAGTGTCCCTAGGACACCCCCATTCTGGTTAATTGCAGACAGGCAGACATCTTGTGTGTCCTAAGGACACTTCCATCTTGATTGAGGACAGTGTGAACAGGTATAGTGTCCTTAGGACACTATCATTTTGGTTAATTGCGGACAGGCGGACACTTTTGTGTCCTAAGGACACCTCCATTTTGATTGCAACAATGCAAACAGGTATATTGTGCTTAGGACACCCCCATTTTGGTTAATTGAGGACATACCGGACATCCACGCTGTCCGCGGACACCCTAACTTCCTTTTAAAAAATAATAAGACACAGAGGAATATACTAACAACACATTTAATATTTTATTATTGTATACAAGTATAGAAATTATGAAAGAGAGGAGGAAGCAGAAACTGAAACAAATACAGGGGAATTATGGATTTGGACATAATGGATGGTAGGGGAGGAAGGGATTCAAGTCTCATCATAACGTTTTTCTTGCTCGGGAGGTTTTGGGGATAGTTTGCTGGGAATTGTCTTTTATATGGTCCTCCACAAAGTGTTTTATACGAATGAAATCTTTCATTAACAGATCTATTTTTAGCTCCATTCGCTGCAGAGGATTTTCCAACATCTCTCTTGGTATATTATTTTTAATGTCTGTATGGTCTGTTAAAAAAAAGTTAAGTACACATAAAGTAATGGTTATTAATTAGAATATAGAGAAGTGTAGTGTCTACCATTAATATTACTGTCTTCACTCATTTCATCCCGAGGAAACTTTTCTTCTAACCATTCCAAAGTACTGGACATTTCAGTGTAAAAAAAATAATATTAGTTTTAGTGTACCTAATACAGAAAGTTTATAAATATATTCAATAAATGTAGTGTACTCACTAGTTTCTTGCTAAATGTTGCTGTTACTGCTGCATAGGTGTCCTGTTGATTTTTGCTGTGCAATTTTTGTGAGGTAATTCTGTTGCAGGCATGTTTATTGACTTTTGGTATATTCCACTATGTTTCATATGCTATGTAATGGACTGTTAGTGTCTTACATACACAGTTTCACTTCTTATTTATTATTGAATGTAATTTATTTATGTGCTGCTGTTTGAACATGTTTAGTGTTTTTTTTGGATGATATAACAATGTAAGATACCCCCTGAGTTTTTGGATAGTGTTGATGTTGTCCGAGTCCATCCGTGAACAGGCGCATGGTCTGTGAATATCAGACCCACTAGCGCAGGTAGGGGGTTCAGTATGTTCTATGTTATATGTATATAAACTAAGGCCATCGTAGTAAACATTTATCAAATTTACATTATCTATATATCTATATTCAGCGAAAAAACTGTGTTACAGGAATGTTATGGTTAAGTTGCGCTACTAAAAACCTATGAAATTCAGTAAAAAAAGTTGTTAAAGGGACGTTATGGTTAAGTTACCATAGTACAAACCTATGACATTCAGTGAAAACAACTTTGTTAAAGGGATGTTATGGTTCAAAGTAAAACCGAAAAACCTCTGAAATTCACCAGTTATGGTAAACTAAGCAACCATAACTCGTGCCACCACTGTGCACTACTTTGAGGTCCTTGCTGATGCTCCTCGCAAATATTTGTTTCAATCCTGCCCATTACTTCCAGCTGAAGCCACAAGCAGAATTTATTTCCCCATTCAAACCTATCCCGATTTCGAAAAATTTAGCCAGTCTGTGGTGGCCATGCTCACTTTAACCCCATTGCTGGTCCCTCATGGACAATCTGCCCACTGCCCATGGCCACAGGCTATACCTCAGTCACCAAAGGTATATCACTATTTGTTGTACCTACATTATGACATTTTTCAAAAAATAAAACGCGGCCACATTTGCAAAAACCATGCGTTCAGGTCCTTGCCAATGCATGTTGCATGAGTTTGCTGCATATTGCTCCATGTTTTATTTGTTGAAGTTTCAAAATTAATGTACATTAAATAGACACATAACTTAGCCGCCACTTTACAAAATCCATTGAAAAATTGCACAAACATTCAAGGTTGGGTCTTTAATCTGTCTGAATACATTTGTGCACATTCATCAAACGGGAACAAAGTTATACGCCATTTAAAAATGTTGAGAACCCCATCTAATTTTGCACCCTCTTCACAAAATCCTGCCAAGCTTTGCTAAAACATTCAAATCCGGGTCTAATATCTTTCTGCAAACCTTTGTACATATTTGTCACATGGCAGCACATTTATAAGGCTTTCATTTATTTTGGGAGCCCCCCTCTAGTTTTGCTTAACTTATTGTAACTGGCAAATTTAAAAGGTTTTTCAGTTTTACTTGCAACCATAACATCCTGTTAACAAAGTTTTTTCAGTGAATATGATAGGTTTTTATCAGGGAACCCTTAATCTGCTACAAGTTCCTTATATCATAGTCACCCCAATGTAGCAACTGCAGAGTCCGCCGACAGTGTGGTAGTTCGCAGACATCAGGTAACATTCATACAGCCCAGAAGCACAAGGGAAAACAGGTTGTACCCATCAACCAACAAACAGATATACATAACACAGATTTCCTTAGATTTACTACACACACACATATATCTTTTTGTACAAATGATTCTTTTAAAGGGTACACAGTCTTTTTTAATTTAGCACACAACATATTAGAATGCACCAATCAGAAACTGTATGTGTACACTTCATATTATCACCTCAGTAGAACTCTGCATACACATTCACACATACCAGGTGCTTTTTGGAAAACAAGATCTCACTAAATAGTTAGTGCAATGTATTTATTTCTCTATTATTACCGTTCATTATATAAACATTTCTTATAAGAAAAAAACACTATTTTGTTTTTCCCACAGAAATGGCAAACACACTGCAAGTGGTTAGAACAGAATTTACCAAAAGAAGAAATGAGTGACAATAACATCTCTAATGGTATACAATACATCATTTAATATTTATTTATTTTATTTGACAATTGTAGAGTGCGCCAAACCCAAGGGCATCTGGCCGTTGGTTACATTCATGACATGAAACAGTAAATACAGCAAATACAGTATTGTCAGAGTTAGACTATGTGGCAGGGCTCACCTACATGCATTGTGAGATGATCTATAGGTCTAGCATAAAGAGACAGGATTTGAGGGTTTTTATGCGGGAGGACTGGACTAACAAACATGATGCAGTAAATACAGTAATGGCAAAGGTAGACCAATGGCAGGGTTTACCTAAATGCAGTGCAATATGATCTATGGGTCTTGCATAAAGAGCCAGGTTTTGAGTCTTTTGCAGAAGGACGAGGGCTAAGAGTCAGATCTTAGTGACGGAGGTAGTGCATTCCAATATTTGGAAGTCACAACTAGCAAGCTACGGCCCACTGCCTTTTGTCGTTTACATTTAGGTATGGTGAGGAGGTGCGAGTGGGCGGCCTTGGTGGATCTGTTGGATTGATGTTTGGCAAATTTGTTAGATAAATATTTAGGGGCAGAGTTGGCTAAGCACTTGTGAGTGATGAACAGGGTTTTCAACAATATTAATAAATAATGTTGTTTGTAGAAACCTCACTAAAAAAAGAATTTCTTATTTATTTAAAGTACATTGTTTTCATGAAGAAGCAATACCGGAATTTAATTATGCACAATCTGAAGAATCACAAAGAGAAGCCCCATCCCCAACTGTACATAATGAGATCATGATGTCTGAAAAATTGGATCAAATTAGCAATGACTTTAAAGAACTTTTAAATTACATCAAAAATCATGTGAATAACAATGTTCAATATCACTGTCCTTACTGCACCTGTCCCCCTTCTCCCCAGCAATCATCCCCATCACTCCCTTCCTCCCCTGATCATTATTGTACAGAAATTCCTAATTGTCCCATTTATCTTTCCCTTTCCGATACCCCATCTCTTTCCTAAATAAATATATCTTTTATACTATAAATATCTGTGTATACTGTTCTGTCCTTTTCTTTCTTTTTAAAACCCCAATTTTGAGTCCGCAGACACTAGGGCTGTCCAGGGTTTCTGCACACAATGTCTCTTTTCACATGATGCACTTTTAATTAGTTTTTGGACACCGCGCCTGTTCTACGGACACCCAACATATTCGACCTGCGACTCCCTCCCAATGGATGTCGGCAGATGGTCCTCAGGCCCGCTGATGGCCACAGACATCATCATGTTACTACACCCATGGGGCGTGATGGCCTGTTTGCGTACAGTGTCCGTGGCCACAGACATTTTAAAAGTGAATTTTCAGCCAATCTAGTGGGTTACACACATAAACTTCACTCTTCCACAGGTCCCAGAGCCATTCTTCATTAATCTGGCAAATATTTACAATGTTTCAAGGCCTACTTAGACAGGATATTCCAAGGACAGTCATGCAGTCTGTGGACAGCTGTGCTGGAGGGACCCACCCATTAGTTTTCCTCATTCTCAATCTGGATGTGCAAGCATTTTTGCAACACACCTGCTCTGCAGATTTTTGAAAACCTGTTGCTATGGAATCTACTATGGCCATCCCTGCTTTCCAACCACCTCCACCACCACCACCTCAACAAGGGCCTGGACAGGAGAACAGGCGTGGGATGCAGAAGATGAGGATCAAGAGGAAAAAGAAGATGAGGTGGAGGAAGTTGCTATCTCCAGTACTCGGAGTGAGTCCTGCATGTGGCAATTTTTCACAGCCATTGGAAATGTCTCGAAAGCTCATGCAAGCAAGGTAAAATGTACTGAGTTCAAAGTTGTTCTCAGTCAGGGGAAAGCTGACTTGCATTCCTACGGGACAAATTCCATGTTGTGCTACACCAAATCTAACCACCCGAATGCTCTGAGGCAGGCAATACCTTTCTCAGGTCAGAGTAGGTTGACATCCTCCACCCCATCATCTTCAACATCATCTTCAACTACTCCTGTTACCCCAAAAGGAAACTCCTTTGGAACAGAGGTACCCAGCGGCAGTTTCACATGCCATTCAAAATGTTGTTGACCCTTACCTTTTGAAGGTCAAAGTACTATGTTTATACTGTGAAGCACTGATCTGTAGGGGGGAGCAGTTTTGGAGTGCTTTCGAGGACACAGTCAAGGAGCATGAGAAACACTGTCACCTACCTTGATTAAGATACACCCAACATCTTCCTCTCTCCACCTGCCCCTTTGTCTCTGTGGTTGGTGCCCCTTCTCTGCCTTCCCTTCTCCACCTTACCTTACCTCTCCTGAAAATATAGCCCAAACAAAATGCAAAAGCAAAGAACACAGACAGAAAATGTTCTTTTCGGAGTCACCTTTCACAGTAAAAAAAAATAGCAGTGAGAATAAAGTCACAGGACCCTGTGCAGCCTTCATAGTCCATGTACATCAGAAATAATTCCAGGCATGGGGTGGGAGAATGAAAATCATTTTAATTGTTTTGTGTTAAAAAATGGAACCTTTTTTTGTGTTTTTGGCTTTAATATGTTTTTTAGAATTTTTGGTTTTATCAACTGAACTAAGGAATATTTGACTGAACTTTCACAAAAAGTGCATATATTTTCTTCCCGGTTTTCCATTTTCATTATTTCATCTACTAAAGAATACTTAAATCCATACTTTATATGTTCACAAAAAATACTTCAAAGCATTTTGAACATTTTACAGAATTTTTTGGCAATGTCAAATTTAATGTTCTCATTATGAAAAGATGTCATGCCAACATCTCGTAAAAAAACACACACAGCTTTATTGACATTGTAACTTGCTTTTTCCATTTGTGGTCAAAATAAATTTGAGTGCATCCACATTTGTCTCTGAGCAATGAACAAAAATAAAATGTTCGAATTTGGAAACATGTCCATCAAATTTCCAAATGTATCCTTCATTGCAAATTGCAATGAAATCCATATAACATAACCTAACCTGTTCCCTCCACAATGAACTAGAATAATGTCCGGATATTTTAAGTGAACCATATTCCTACAAAACGGGAGTAAGTCAGCCCACTTCATTCCTCGCACTTCATTCCATGACACTTCAAATTCATGAAATCCATACTTTTTATCCACTCCACAGTACTCATCATACAACTTTAGCCAATGGATCCAAGAGTCCCCCAAAATTCACACACTCTGCCTCCTCAAAGACACAGACATAGCCATTTTCAATGCTCTGAAAACTCTTGCAAACAAAACTCCTGGTACTCGTTCTTCCTGTAAACCACACCCAGGAAACCTGATCAGATGATCCTCAATGCCCTTGGACACCATGACATTCCACGGTCTCTGCACCCCCCTTTCCATGCCAGGCACCCTCAAAAGACTTGGATGTGGCACGTGCTGTCTGTGGACTACTGCGGTGTCCACGGACACAGCTGCTAGTGAAAGGGTGGGAGTGGGATATTAAACATATTTTCAGTTATTTATTCTTTAGTGGTGGCTCTGAAAATAGCCTTTTTTAAACAATTTTCTTACAGGAACATTTTCAATGCATTCCTAGCATTGTAAAGAAAATTCACATTCCCGACATCTGTGAAATGAACTCCATCTTCACAAAGAAAATTCACACTTTCAGACCATATATTGTCATTCTCAAAAGCTGCCTCAATTCTTCCATTTGTGGACTGAAAAAGTTTGGACATATCCATGTTTGCCTCTGATTCGTTTAAGAAAAAAATAATGTTTGCAGCAGGAGACAGTTCCATTAGGCTTTTTAAGAAATCATTCAGAGCAACCTGCAAATACATTGGAGTCACATACCCCAAACTGTCGCCTTCACAATGCACACTTACAATGTCTGCACTTTTGCAGTGAGCCATACTCTCACAGAATGAGAACAAGCATGCCCAGTTTAAGCCACAAAATATCCACTTCTGTCAATCGAATACTTTTAAAGATGCCATGCCATTCAGCATACACCTTCAATGACTGAATTGAAGAATCTCCCAAAATCCACACAATCTGCTTAATCAAAGCCATAGCCACACCCATCTTCCATACACACAACAATCAAAACACCTACTACCCTTTCTTCCTGTAAACCACAACCAGAACCCCTCATTGGCTAATCCCCACAGTCTTCTTTCCATGACAGGCATCCTTGAAAGACCCAGAAGTGGCATGTGCCATCCAAGGGCTACCACATTGTCTGCAGACCTTGTAGAACAGGGGCATCCCTTCTCCCCTTTCCACTGAACACTCCCTCATTGGCTGTTTTCAAAGAGTCGCACATCCATCCATCAATTACATCCAAAATCTCTACACCTCACCCTGTCATCTCAGTTCAACTCTTCAGATGAACTTTCAAACATTTAAATTTCCAGATTCAACATCTGCATCTAACAATACATGCTTATATCTTGTGAGTATTTACTGAAACTCTTTTACAAACATAGAGGGTTCCTGCTTCTTACCCTTTAATACACTTCTCAGTAAGCATATTCTCTTTTTTGACCACTCTTCCTTTTTTCCTTGCATACTGTCACTTCTAATACTACTTCTCCCATTATAAAACTCAGCCTACAACTCCCAGAATGCAAAGTCAAAGCCAGGACTGCATAGAAGCTTGTACAGTATAACATCCATATTGAATGAAAAATGGAAAATGCTGTGTATTTAAAAATATTTGTTTTTAGCAGCATTTTCATTAAAGCTAACAAATGCATGTTTGCATTTACAAAAGCACTGTATGTATTTTTTTTCAACAATAAAAAGAAAGCAAATGCAAACGATGTGTATAACGTTTTAAAGTGCCACTTGTTGTGTGCAAGTTTAATAACTTGGGAGGAGCACATGCATACTTGCTACAATAATCCATTCCAATCTGTATGTGCTTATCCAGTCCTACTTTTCCTCTGCATTCTGGGACTTGTCCAACTTTCTAACTACAACTGCAGACAAAAATCAACACTTAATTTGAAGTTACATGTCAGAATGCATCATATTGGCAAGTATTCATGTACGCTAACACATTTAAATTCCACACAAGTACCACTTAAAAATGTACTACAAATCTTTTCGATCTGCTGTTATTTTCTTTTACAAAAAGGTTACACACAGTGCTTCTATAAATTCACATATACATTTTTTTTTACTTTCATGAAAATGCTCCTAAAAATAAACCCTTTTAAACGCTCTGCATTTTCCATTTTTCATTCCATATAAATGTAACACTTTCCAACCTCACTCATTACATCCCTTACACTGCTATCATTATCCAGCTGATCACACATACTTGAATACCACCAGCATATCTATATTCAAAACTTTCCCTTACAGATGAAGAACTTTTCTTTCCAAAACTCTACTATAAGATACCAACCACTGCTGCAACAACAATCCTACATTGCATTACTACTAGGCCACAGTTTCCCTTTTGTTTTAATAACATTGGATCACATTACAACTACATTGCACAAGAAACACACCACTTCCTCCATTACAATCAGCAGCACTAAAGTAACCTACAAATGCACCTTTTTCTTACACACATTTTTGCCCTGTTCATTATAATCTCCCAAATAGCACTACTCATATTCCAATTGTTCTAACAAAATAGTTAACATACTTTAGTAGACAATCCATCACACAACTGTATTAACTCTTTTCCCAAAACAGTGCCTCCTACATTCATAAATAACAACCTATTTTACTAAAAGTACTTATACCCACTAACTTGCTTTTACAATTACAGAAAATAAGACAATTACTGAAGACAAATCCTACAAAGTAAGTACAATACTATAATATTAATCTGCCTGTTATTGTAACAGTATAATTTAGCTGTATATTAGCCTGGAGTATTCCTTTCAAATCAACATTTGTTTTACTTTTACTCATTATATTTCAACATACACACTCTTTCTATTCTCATCTAAACACCATCATTACAACATCCACTGTTCCCTCAAAACATAATAATGTCTCTACTTATCCATTCACACCACCACTCTCTTACTCACTAACCCAAACCCTTCACACCTCTACACACTCTTACTCTTTCAACCTTCCCACCCATAACAATCATACCACTGCAAAATCACAAAGCACTATATGCATCTATACCATCACATTCACACAACCATTCACAATACCTCTATATTCTTTCGCAACTTCCACACCCAAACTTTCTTTTTTTCCAATAGACATACTAAAAAGCAACACCATAGAAAACAAGGAAAAAATAAAGCAGATGAGAATACAAGCAAGCCATATAGTCATCCACTCCTTAAAAAATGTATAGAAAACATTAAAACACAACTGTTTGTAACGTCATTCTACAAAACTGAACAGATCTATGTGATTATTGCGACCCTCACAATTGCGATGGCCGAAAATGCAGACTTTTTTTTTTTTCAAAAACCCTTTACACCACATATATATACATGTAAGGGAGACCCCCTGCATTCCCCATATTAATATTATATTACATACCCCCCACATATATATGTGGTGTAAGGGGAAATCTAAAAAAAAGAAAAGTCAGCCTTGTCGGCCGTCGTAATTGTGAGGGGGACATTTTGGTACGATTCCAACTGAACCAGTGAACACTAAAAAAATAAAGGCCCCAAAAATTACACAAAAAATGTACAAACAAAACCAAACCTTCCTCTGACCCTAACACTATATCTACCAATGTTAAGATAGCCAAGGTTAAGCATTCAATTAATAAAAACAAATATAGAGAGCTTCACAATCTTATGAAGACATCTGAAAAGTCACAATCTAACCTTAAAAACTACAGCAGAAGATTCATTGCTGAAGCTCTAATTGACAGCAGATTTCTACCTAAGTTGTTCATATTAATTTTAAACAGAATTAAACCACTAACTAAATTAATCACTAAATTATAATAAGTACTTCTAAACATGTTCAATGTCAATATAGATACCTTTTCAAACTTCTGTGAAGGTGAATGGATTCACACACGCAACGCAGAACCATATTTCAAGAAAAGGTGTACAAACAACAACACAAAAACCCAATTGCCATAAACAGTAATTATAGCACAAATAAAGTTAAAGAAAAAACACCCCCAACAAACATTGAAACAAGTGTTCCTTTCGCCCAAACAATTGTTCAGTGTGCAAATGGACATGCATTAATTAATCATATAAAATTATTATTTAAATCTCTACCACATAGGGACACTTTATTACATGGCCTTACTGCCACTTTTTAAACCATGGAGAAAAGAAAAATAATTATTAGGTAACCATGGCTCATTTGAAGATACATTCAATGTAAATGAAAGCAGTCTAACAAATGTCAATGTCAAGCAATACAAAGAAGGTGAAGCTCAACTGCATAAAAACACTCCTGAGTGAAGTCAACCTTCCATTAGAGGAAGCCAAGAACCACTTGGAGAACAACTCATTCTAAATGAAGCAGAAATAGCCATGACTGAAGTAGAAAACAGCATGTATCAATATAATCAATTGGAAGAAGACTGGTCAGTGCTCAAATCACAGTTAAATGATGAACAACTCACCATGTATCTAGAAGTCACTGAAGAATTGAACATGGTTTTAAACATGAAACTAAAAGTTGTAGCTATACAAATGATATACCTCTGCTCCTGTATGTAAGTGGTGAAGCTTGTTCTGGAAAAACATTCTTAATTAAAATAATCAGCAGATTTCTACAAAACTTAACAAACAACAACCTTCCGGCAGTTGTAACAGCCCCCACAGGTTTAGGAGATGTAACTTTACAACGACTACTTCTCCTTCCAGTAGAACAGAAAAGCAAATTAGAATACTACAAATTATCAGCAGATGCTGCTAATGAAGTATCCCGAAATCTGAAACAAATGAAAGTGTTCCTAATAGATGAAGTAAGCATGGTTTTTTACCTCATGTTGGCTTTAATTCACCTCAGAATAAAATCCTAAAAACTGACTATGCAGATCTGTTTGGAGGAAAACACATTTTTGCTTTCCGAGACCTCATACAGTTAACACCAGTAAAAGGTCAACCTATTTTCAAAACCTTAGGATACACGCAATGCCGCAAAACACTCGGCAGAATAGGATATGTAAATCTCTGGCATCATTTTCAGTACAGAGAACTAACTCAAAACATGCCTCAGTCTGCAGACCTCACGTATGCTGACCTTTTAAAAAGCATTAGAACTGGCCTGCTTACTAAAGATGCTAAATCCATCTTAAATAGTAGTCTAATCCATGAGCTGTATTGGCACAACACATCTGCTCCTGATGAAATGGAACAATTAACTCAACAAAATAGAAAATGAATGTCCTTAATGCCAACCCTAGCGATCTGCAGTCAATTCAATGAGACAATGCTAAAAAATACTGTACCTGCAGTAGGTGCAACTGGAACACAGACGTGTACAAGCCCCAAGTGCCAGATTGTTTGTTCTGTGTCCTGGGATTTACAAAGGTGGGCAACTGAGGCAGCAAGAAGTAAGGCTGAAGTGTTAAAGAGAGACGTGGCTAGAGTTGCCCTGCGCCAGCGATTCCAAGCAGATTGCCTCACAGCTGCTTATAGACATGCCCCCAGCAGGACTGCACTGCCTATAAAACCTCACAAACCCGCGCCCTGAGCATGCGCTCAGAGCAAAGTGTTCAGGCCAAGTGTGTGGGCTGTTCAGCTGACTTCTGTTTTTGTTCAACACAGCTTTTCCAAGCGGATTGCCTCACAGCTGCTTACAGACCCGCCCCCAGCAGGACTGCACTGCCTACATAACATCACAAACAGGCGCCATGCGATGCGCCCCTGAAGCAATGTTTTCGGGCCAAATGTGTGGGCTGTTTGGCTGACTGCTGTTTTTGTTCTACACAGCGTTTCCAAGCGTATTGCCTCGCAGCTGCTTACAAGCCGGCCTCCAGTCGGACTGCTCTACCTACAAAACCTCACAAACTCATGTCCTACGCGCGCTCCCAAAGCAACGTGTCCGGCCCAAGTGAGTCGGCTGTTTGGCTGACTGCTATTTCTGTTCTACACAGCATTTCCAAGCGCATTGCGTTGCAGCTGCTTGCAGACCCACCCTCAACAGGACTGCACAGCCTATAAAATCTCACAAGCTCACACCATGCACATACACCTGAAGCAAAGTCCTCGGGCCAAGTGTGTGGACTGTTCGGCTCACTGATGTTTTTGTTCTACACGGCGTTTCCAAGCAGATTGCCTCACAGCTGCTTACAGATCCACCCCCAGCAGGACTGCACTGCCTACAAACCTCACAAACACATACCCTGCAGGCGCACTCGAAGCATAGTGTTTGGGCCAAGTGTTTGGGCTGTTTGGCTGACTGCTGTTTGTGCTCTAAACAGCATTTCCAAGCGGATTGCTCCGCAGCTGCTTACATACCTGCTCCCAGCAGAAGTGCACTGCCTACAAAACCTCACAAACACATAACCTGCGCACTCTTCTGAAGCGAAGTGTTCGGGCCAAGTGTGTGGACTGTTCGGCTGACTGCTGTTTTTGTTCTACTCAGCATTTTCAAGCAGATTTCCTCAGAGCTGCTTATAGACCCGCCCCCAGCCAGACTGCACTGCCTAGAAAAGCTCAAAAACTCACGCCCTGCGCACATGCCTGAAACAAAGTGTTGTGGCCAAGTGAGTGGGCTGTTCAGCTGTTTGAGCTTCAGGCAAGAGGTATGAGACATTCCAAAATTACATACTTTCAAATATAAATAAAGTTTTAATCTACTCAAACTGATACCGACTAGAGTGTGCCAGCACCTAGCCCCCACACGTTCAAAAATGCCCACCCAAAAAAGAGCGCAATGTCCGAAGTGGATCATTAATGGACAATTTAAGCGCCCCCGAAGAAGATCACGAGGCGGGGGCCATCGGACTTCGAATAATTCAATCAAGCAATTGCCTATCAGCATGTTTACTCACCTTGAAACCAACAAAGTAAATAAAAATATACCCCAGGACTGGCATGTGTCCACAGAGTGGAGATCGCAGTATAATCTGCAGAGATCACACTGGGTGAAAGACCCCAATTATACAGTAACAGCAAAAATATGAAATGAAAAAAATTAACAAATGTTACACAAATAAAATATTGAGTTCAGGTGATTCTGACGGTTCTAGGTCAAATGTTTGATGCAAAGGATCGAATGACCAAAGGGTCGAATCAAAAGGATTGAAAACCAAAGGGTCAAATTTTTTTTTTTTTTTTTGGGGGGGGGGGTCCGCCCCCCAAGCCCCAGTTTTTGGTGCAAAAAACACTTTTTTTTACTATACGAAAACCAAAAACCAAAAATGTATTTACATTTTTTTTTTCAACCCTTTGGTTTTCGGTCCTATTATCTCAACCCTTTGGTCATTCGATCTTTTTGGTGTCGAACCTTTGACCAGACACCATTCTGACTACGTAGAATTACAGGATACCCACAAAACAATTGCTGATCAGGTCATAAGAGATCTAATAAAAGAATCTGGACACTGAGATACCAATGGAAGTGGAAACCGACACCTGTATAGTCCAAGAAGAGATCAATGTGATGACTGAGAAGGAGGAACCTGTGAACTTCCCAGTGGTGTTGGAGGAAAACACAGCAAAACATATACAACAAGAGAAGCAAGACTCTGAGATTCAAACAAGTGCTCATACAGACCACACCCTCACAGCCCTAACCTTTGAACAGAATAAGTGCAATAAAAATTCTAGCTGTCATGCATGATCAAAAAATAGGCAAGCTACAAGCATTAACAACACTGTTTGCAGTATGCATTAAAACAGCAGAAGGGGAACAAAACATCCAGGGACAAGCTAAGAAGCAGGACAATGATCAGTATACATTGAAAGAACCAATAAAATCTGTTGATCTGCACCAACATGAAATGGACAGCACACCTCTATCAGTGTATGTACTTGAGGAATTCTTGAGACTCGCCAACACTGTTGAGACTCTACTAGAAAAGGAAGAAGTTAAAATGATCTCAGTGGAACGAAATCTTGGGCAAGAGAGTCTAGCATCCCCAAACTCAAAGGCAACATATACAAATTGGCTGAAAGGAAGTACAAAGGCAAAGACCTTGAGTGCACAACAAAACAAACCAAAATAAAAAAATGAAAAAGCTCTGTAAAGACATTGTTCGTTTGTTCATTAACCCTGCCAATGACAGAGGCAAACTGCTAAAGAATTAAAGTAAAAAAGAAACTCGACGCAAAAGTTATAGAAGGAAAATGTTCAGAAGATCTACTTCAATCCTCATCTGTAGCAGGAGTGTTCCCTAAGCCGGTAAATCTTACAGTAACAGACCTCAGGATCTCAGATGTTTCCACCAGCACACTATACAATGATTGCTCCCATTTTTAACATACGAGGAAAGAACAAGGCAGTTGCAAAATTAAAAACGGACGCACTACCCCCTTTGAGTAGTAATAAAATGGCACACCAATAAGCACACAACATTGCAACACCAGCTAAAGAACCAATAAGCAATCAGAATGACCAATCAAATGTGAGCCAAATTATAACTGAGCAATCAAAGAAAGTTCCTCAAAGCAAGAATTAACAAGCCATCCGGAAGGCTACACTGCCAATGCCATTAAACAGTGGAATATAGTCCTGTGCTCAAGATCAAAAGTTGATGCAAAATGCTCCAGGCGCTGCAGCACCGTTTACAATTCCACGCATGTGGCTTTAGCAAACACAAAGTGGAGGAAAGTACTGACCATTAAATGGATCCCGGACACTAGCCATTACCAAGAAAATAAAAGATCTATATATTTTTTCTCTTTGAATGACATAGAATGTGTTTTATTTCCACAGCAAGGTTGCTTCCATATAGTGGAAGTAGGCCTAAAATCACCAATTGGAGCGGCAGTTTTATTAGCACAGTTAACCGAGTTTAAAATGCCGGGGATTGAAATGTCACTGACCCCAATACTTGAGCAGGACAGACTAAAAAAAACAAAAATGATGAAGACAAGCAAACGTAGCACAGTAAGCGAAGTACAATCTCACGGGTAGCAAACAGCCAGAACAACCAAGTCAAGGAAGGCAACCTGATGAACCGAAAATCTGCGACGTGGTTGCTGGTACCAGAAATAATCAGTTTGGTATATGAACAATTACGAGACAACCTAAATTCTCTCTAGTAGTCACCCAGCTGCGGATATGAGGGTGGAATACAAGAGGATCGACATCCTTCCTGAGAAAATCCATGAAAGAGGATATTTTTATGAACTATGACATCATTTATTTTCAAGAAACGTGGTAACTTGGGAAAATAAAACTGGATGCCTTCACAACTATTGAACGACTAGCGATGGCAAATCCTATAGGAAGCCCAGCAGGCGGCCTAATGAGAGCCATCGAAATTCCCATATGTGATTCACTAGAACAGATCCATGAAACGAAAGGGATGGCGTCCTACCACTTACTTTTGGTCACTTTACATATACATTTTTGTAAAGGCTGAGTTATTCAGCATGCTTAGTATGACAGAAGCCATTTCATTAAGCTAACTCTCATACACAAGGAAGAAGACGAGCAGTTAAGCTGTAGCTTTTTATTTATCCAGTGTTAGTAGGTGCAAAGTAAGTTTCGGCGTTAAGTTAACATGACACTTTTTAGTTTTTTTGTGTACATATAAATCAAAAAACATTCATTTTGTTCAACAAATGCATCAAGGAAAAGTAGAAAATGCTTAAGAGGAAATTAACAGATAAAACATGTAAAAACATAATCAGGATTAGTAAATTGCAAAGCCATATGAACATAGGTGGTTGGCCTAAATGTGCAATGTGTACAAAAAACATAATATAGTGTTTTAACACAAGGCAACCAACTGTATAGAGTGCATGGAGTTAAAATCATGAATCAAAAGAAGTCATGTTTTCTGATGCTGGGTATATTGTTGTTGACTCATAGAAAAGGGGACTTAGTTGGTGGTCTATGTCTGGAAACAGATCGAATTATGATGCGGGATTGGGGGAATTAAGCCCTCAAGGCGATGTGGTCCCATGACGTTTCGGTGGGAAGCCTTCTTCATGGGCCTCGACTTGGTCTCCCTATGTGAGAAACAAAAGATACGAAAAGGGGCTCAAAATGTTGTGGAGCTTGCCTAAAAAGAATAGATCTAGTGATACACATACTGGCATGCAATAAAAGCTAATTATAGGACCGTGCAGGTGGAAAATGGGAGCATTGTCCGGTAGCTTGCTTGCACTGGTCACTGACCTGGACGGAAGTCAGAAATGAGTACTCCTTCCAGTCCGGGTGGGCAGAACACTGGGAATGATATGTGGCAGACCCCTTCAGACTGGTGGAGGTGGTTCCTAATGATAGGTAGCTGGTGTACTGGATGCGCTAAGGTAGAGGAGAGAGAATATAAAAGCAGGGGATGTAACCAAGAACTTAACTTTTTCTTATTGCGGTATGTTACAAAGAACCTGTCTTGGTACACAGAATGGTGACAAGTTACCCGTGATCGCAGTCTTGGAGCCGCTGTAAGTGCTGGGCTCTACAGGATTGAGGGTGGCCCTCGGGCGGGTGCCTGCGTGCAGTGGTCAAATGTGGGACCTCATGATTTGGAGCACTCAGTCTGGTAGGGGCTGAAAGATGCCGTGACTGGATATGGCTACAGGACCCTGAAACAAAAGCAGGGCAGATTGTATAATTAATGCTGGAGCAAGAAACACGGACGGGTATTCGCAGGACCTTGCATAGTAATGCGGTCCGTGGTGGAGGGAGGACTTGGGAGACACAGATGGCTTCCGTGGCAGGGGTAGCCTGCCCCTGCTCACATGCTGTCCACCAGGTAGGGTGCTCATACCTGTGTGTCAGCATGCGGGTGAATGAATCGCCCAGGATGCGGATGCCGTCTGCAGGAACCGGTGCACATACAACGATGAACAGAGCTGTATCTGTTATGCATGGAGCGCATGCGTGAGCAAGTGGTGGCTTAGTTGTCATGCACGGGTGTGCAGTCGGGCCCGAGGGTTGGTATGGCAACTGCCTCGATTGTTTCAGTCGCGGGTAGGGCGACGGGCTTAGAACGAGGATGTACTTGCCATACGAATGTGCAGGTTGATCTGCAAGGAAAGAGGATTGAATATACGGTAGGCCTCGGGTGTTAGAGTCTGAACAACCTACAGGATAGTGTAGAATAAGGAGAGTAACATGTACGCCGCCGTGGCTGGCAGCGTGCCTTATGTTGTACAAGGGGTAATTGGCCCCACATGCATAATAACAAAATGTACGTAATATACAATAAATTCCAAACTCATAATATCATCCTTGGCATTAATTGGTTTAAGAATTGTACATACACTTGTAAATAGTACAGAGAAATAATCATTCCTATGTAAAGCCTCACTGTACAAAAGATGCAAAGGAATCTAACATGAAGCAGTATATGGCACCTTAAATGGAACGCATGCAGACTGTGTGCGTGGTTTTGCATGATGGCATTACTGAAAAACATTTTGTGTGTGGGTGCAGCTCTGCTGAGTGCGGCTCTGAGGGATAAAACCTGCACACATTACATGTTCCACAAGATATTGGGCATGGTGGACTGCCCTGCTCAAGTAGGGGCGGAGCTGAAGTGGGTCCCCCTGGTTGTTAAGTGGAGAAGTGGAGGCTGACAGATCATGTAAAAGCATTTGGACATGGCTTCATTGAGTCCCTTGAAGGTGGCTTTAAGTTAAAAATACACCAGGATTCCTTGTGGTTGAGCGCATTGGATGCGTTGGTGGTGTTGAGTACTGTATCTGCAATCCGCGCTGTGTTGATACTCCATGTAGTGTGAAACCAAGGGTGTGGACTCGGCAGCGAATCCTAGAGCGATGTTCGGCAATCCTTTTATTGACTTGCCTCTGGGTCTGGCCTACATACCTAAGTCTGCAAGAACATTTGATTATGTAGACAACATTTGCAGTTTTGCAATTAGAGAAATGTTTGATCTTCCATTCCTTTCCTTCAACCTGAAATGATGTTGTCTTCTTGGTAAACCTGCACACATTACATGTTCCACACGGGTGATGCCCCACTAGTTCCCGCATATTCCAAAGTCTTGTCCTTTGGGACTTTTTATTGAGCCTGGCATGGGTCAGCATGTCCTTGAGGTTTTTTCCCCGCTTGAGTGCCATTCTCGGGGTTGGTTCATTTGGGAGGCTCAATTGCACCAAGGGCCAGAATTTTTTGATGATGGCCTTCAGTCTAGTTGTATTGGGACCAAAGGTGGTCACACATGTCATCAGATGTTGGCTGTCCGTATTTCGTATTGTAGGGGTGAGTAAAGTTTCTCGTGGAGTATATTGTGCTTGCTTGGTGGTATTGCGGATCAATTTTTTTGGGTATCCTCTGTTAAGAAGTTTGTTTTGCCGGATGCTGGCATGTTTGTTATATTGTTCAATCTCAGTGCAGTTGCGTCTGAGCCGTAAAAACTGGCCAAATGGTAAGTTGTTCCTGAGGTTGCTCGGATGATTGCTCCTATAATGCAAGAGGGTATTTCTATCTGTTTCCTTCCTGTATAGATAGCAGATAAGTTTATGTTCTTTGGCAGTGATTTCCAGGTCCAAAAAGTTGATGGTCTGGTTGCTTTTGCAGAGGGTGAATTGGATTTCTTCTTTTTGTTCATTTGCCCAATGTAAGAAATTTTCCAAAGAGGTGTCATTGTCCTGCCATATGAAGATAATATCATCAATATAGCGGTACCAGTGGGAAATCTTGTCTCTGAATGGGTTATTGATGTTCAAGATATGTTGTTGTTCCTATTCAGACATAAAAATAATAGCCATACTAGGGGCAAATGCTGCTCCCATTGCGGTCCCTCTGACTTGGAGGTAAAACACCTTATCAAATGAAAACAAGTTGTTGGTAAGGGCCAGTTCCAATAGTTCCACAATGAAATTAACCGGGACCCTGGTTTGTGTCATGTGATGTGTCATGTGATGTGTCAGGTGGAACAGATCCACACTGAATGTACAGGACTACCTGCAGCTAAAATATCATTTATAAACAACACCACCATAAAACAGAGGATTCTTATCAATGTGTATTGGAACCCTGGGAGTATGAGCTTGAAAGATCTCCTACAGGTTCCTAGTGACATCGACAGCCAAACCATAAACAACCATACCATTGACACAAAAAGCATCGGAAAAAAAAACATTGAATGCATTTTTTTTATGGGGGTTCCCCCAACACCCCTCCTTTTTAACCTTAAAAACCCATTTTTACTAAACTAAACCCTTTACCATTTAAAAAAAATACATTCAATGTTTTTTAATGCATTTTTTTCAATGGCATGGTCTATTGATGCTTTGGATTTGATGGAATGACCGGATACCCTCTTACAAACACTCTCTGACCTACTGTCTCAGATCAATCAGAAATACAAGAAGATCGACATTCTGATACTTGGAGACTTGAATTCTCAATGCATACTGTTTGTGCCCTCCCCGAATTACAAGTGTAAAATGAATAAACAGACACAAAAGAGCAGGCTGCGAGAGTTCAAGGAAAAGTTTATCTAGATCTCTGAGAGCGCTCTGACAAATTATCGTTACATTACATTTTTATACAGTAGTATGACGCAATTAACATAGGATATTTTGTCGATCCCGGATTGGTCAGTTGCACACTGTCTCAGGTGTGGGTGGCATCTCTTCCTCCTGGTTGGTTGATTGGTTGGCGGGAAGATTGACGTCAGACATCTGTGCTCCAGATGGGTGAAGGTCAGGTCGCTGTGAAACACGGTGGGCACTGTCTAAGCTAAGAAAATACATTCTAAATAATGCATGCACTAAATAATGATGATTCAAAGGCTCTAAATAGCTTGTCATGTCTCTATAAAAGTCACATCACACAGCTACTTATATCATCTATAATCTTGGATTATACAAGTCATAGCTTAGGGGTCTTGACCACTCTAATACAATGACTGAAGTGTAGGTTCATGCTTACAAGAATCTCAGGTATGTGGCATTTGTTTGTACTGAGCACGATATACTGCAGCAGAAGTCTAGTGTTAATAGGGGCTCTGTTGGATGGGCAATTTGGCATGACCAATAATCTGGCACATGAAAGAAATACCTTGCAGGGACACAGGGTCGGAATGGCAATAAGTTTCCACTGGTGAGGGTAAGAGGGCAAGAACACTTTTGTGGAGATGGACGAGCTTTGTTCTTAGCTCATGTTGGTTCACATGCAGGACAGTGATATCAGAGGAAAATAGATGTGTTACATTTATTATTTGTTGCAAGCACCTCTGGCTTCAGCATGAGAATGGAGCTGCAGAGTTTTCCAGTCAGAATGGGAACAAAGGTGGGGGCCATGTGCTCCGAGCTGCTGCAAGGAAAGGGAGAGAAGCATTTTGTACTATCGCAGCGAACCCACTACTGGAGGCACTTGGTCCAAGTTTTGTACTGAGATGTGACGGCATAGAGGGGCCTGTTGGCCCCTCGCTCCCACACATTCCCCCCTTTCGTTACATCTAAAGTAATGAATATTTTTATGTTTTATTCTTTTCATTCTCCCTTCAGTAGTACTCAGCATTGCCTTTTATTGGCATCAACGCCCTGCATACACTCCTTAAGCTATTCCCTCTTCTGGCGTATTGGTCTGGTGTACACATTAAGTAAATCCCACCATCTCCATCTAAGTCCACCCATAATTCTCTGTACCATTGGAGCTCTGTTGGTTCCTTTATTGTTGTGTGGTGTAAATTATCAACCGTGTCCCCATATTGCCTGTACATGGCTGTCATCCTGTACTGCGGTGTGGTGTATTCCCCTCTTTGTATTTGTACATCTATCATGGTAGCTACCGTTGTCTGTCGGCACATTGTTACCATCATCATAGCTGAGGTATGCATGCTTTTTTCACAACACCGCAGTCCCAATTGGCACACACAGAAGAATAAGAGCACAAAGACGATGATGGTGATGAGTATTTTCATTGCCACGTTTACCCATGACGGTATCCAACTGAACAGATTGTCGAACCACGTGCTTTCCTCTGCGCCCCTTCTTTTCTCATCCTCTCTCCTAGATTGTGTACTGCTGTTATCACATGTGAGAGTGTCCCGTTATCAGTATCTTCAGTTGGCACAAATGTGCAAAACACCCCCCCAATTTTTCGGCAAACACCACCGTCCATCGCCGTGAGGAGATCTAGGACATATCTATTTTGCATCGTCATCAGGCGCAGTGCGCGGAGCTCTATTTTTAAATTGTTGAACCCTTCTTCAGTGTCGTTAGCCAGTTGGATAAGCTCCCAGCGCACTATCTGCAACCATTTGGCGTTTGTTCGTGCTTGGAGTCCCGGGACAAGAAGTGAGGCGAAAAATGTCTCTGCTGATGGAAAGAGCTTGTATTTCTGCGGGATCTCAGCAAGGAGCTTTGATGATTCGGATGAGATGTAATTGGAGAACCTTTTACTTCGTACAAGTTTTTTCTTCAGTTCATATTCTGACAATAGTTCGTAAATTGGAGCTTCTGTTGTCATTTGTTGGGGCGCTGTCGATTGTTCAGCCGATTCCCCTGCTGCCGATATATGCCAGACGATTTTCCCGTTGTCCCTTGGATATCACTTTCAGGTATTACCATCAGGGCTGTGTGGAGGGTGGCTAAAGCACATGTACCTTTCCATGCTGTTGGGAGGTGTAGATAGGCTTGTTTGCCGCAAATCCAGTACATGTCCATGAGCGCAGCAGTGCCTTTCTTCATGTTAGGTAATATTACCGTCTTGTTGCATTTCTTTGTTTCCCGCATGTTAACTCTTCTTTCCCCATAGAAATACAGTTCATGTGGCACTTCTTTCTGTATTTTGATAGTTTTTTCCAACGCGGTGACCCACGTTAACTTCGTGACACGCTGCGACCAGATGGGGCCACATACCTCCTTTGTCCATTGGAAGGTGTCATTGGATAGGCCTCGAAGTGCTTCTGCTATGCATTTGATATTTTCTTTGTGCCACTTATTTTCTGCATATCTCGTTCCCTTGATGACAAGAAATGGTTCCTTAGGGCAAATCACTCCTTGGCGTCTGCTTGTGCATGTTCTCTCATTTTCCAGTTTTTCCATTGTGACTGCGTGCGCTTAGAAGGTGCTTTTTATCCTGCACAAAACCAGATGAATCAAACATTGGGCCTCCGACAAGGGCACTTCCTGTGGTATTAACATTTTCGGTGTCCCTGATGCGTGCGGAATGAGTGAACAGACGTAGCAGCTTTCATTTGTTGCTTGCTTCGCCGTGGCACTCATGTCCGAGTACCATTTATTTAATTGATCAGGGTGGCGGGGATCTTCTATTTCATCTAAGCCGAGGTCATGATAAATGTTGTATCTTTTCCCTTCCACCCGCCTTTTTCTCCTCCTTCTCCCTTCCTTGTTATTGTTTCTCACCTTTTTGTAATCTATTGGAAACATTCCAGCTCAGGTTGTATCATTGTTATTCAATATGGCACGTGTATCTTCATCAGTAGCAGCAGTGTCGTATGAGGTAGGGTGTATCGTTGTCTGTGAACGTGTACTAGTGTTAGTTAAATCATCTGTCCAGTAATAATCGCCATCGTATTCATTAAGTTCATAATCATTACTCATATTTATATTAGTAAGTAGCAAGGAGACACTTGTTGGGCCTGCGGTGGCATGTTCTGAAGGTTGTATTACAATTGTACCATTGGCATTAATGCCATATGTTTCTCTCCACATTGTCTTTACCCCAGTCCATATCAAGTGCAACCCTTCTCGTATCAAGTTAGCCCCGCTCCTCCCCTTGTGCATGTCATTAACCAAAGCTAGGAGGGTATAATACCAAGCCATAAAGAATAACATTACTGACAACAAAACTGCAGCACATTTTAAAACACATTCAACATTACTAAACCTATTAGCCCTAATGGCATCCCTATCACTATCTAGCATTAATTGATTCTCCGCGATGGTTCGTTGGGCCATTTGTCACCTGGAGGGGCGATATAAATTTGTTAAGCCACCACAATATATACATGTATTTACATTTCTGTTTCAACTTCATATTTAATCATCATTTTTATTCATGTTTGCTCATTTCTCCATTACACATTTATTTCATTATGGAGAGAAAGGTAGTGAAAGAGTGATGGAGAAAAGTGAGGAACAATAATCGAGAGGAAGAAGAGAGAGAGAGAGAGAGAGAGAGAGAGAGAGATAGAGAGACAGTATTATACAATAAAAAAAGGAGGAACGGAAAAGAAGAAAGTAGGAGATAGGTCATGCAGAACAAGACGCATATCATAACTTTTATCTCAGCAGGTTCGGTTTGCTGACAATTTTGTTATCCCTTTTCAACCTCATTTGTGGTGCTAGTAGCACCATCTTGCTGATCCTGGGGGATTGTACTATCGCGTGCCCTCCTCACATCTGATAAGTGCACCCAATACTTCAATCCCTTCACCTTAACTGCAGTGGGTGTACTATATATGACCTCATGAGGGCCATGAAACCTAGGTGAATTCCACCTCCTTACAAAGCTACGAACGTACACCTGCGCTCCTGGCATCAGTGGCCCACTTGGGCTGTCTGTGGCTGGTGTGATAGTGTCAGTCACCACCCTTTCAGTAAAAGGCGGTGCTATTTGTCACACTATGCTTCGCATTGCGTGCGTCAACTGGGTTAGGTATTCCTTGAACTCTTCCCCTAGCACCGTGGCAGCCCTGTGCGCATCCGATGCTCTCCTAATCGGCGATATTGGCGTGTGTATTCACCTCCCAGTTACAATCTCATGGGGGCTCAGATGGTGGTCCTTACATGGCTGCATCCTGAGCTGGAACAGTGCTAGGGGTAAGCAATATACCCAGTTTCTTTTCAGTGTATTACTCAATTTCGATAACTTAATCTTCAGTAATCCGTTGATCTTTTCTACCACTCCATTCGCCATTGGATGATAAATGGAACATAGTTTGTGTTTTACCCCCAAGAGTGATGTCACTTCCTTAAAGAGGTCATTCACAAAGTGTGTACCGTTGTCTGATCTTATCACATCGCATATTCCCCATCGGGAGAACACTTCCCGAACAAGGAATTTCACTGCACACTTCGCGTCTGGGTGGGGACATGGGCCCGCTTCCACCCATCTTGAAAAGGGGCATACCACTACAATCAAATATCTTGCTCCATTGCATCGCTCTCCCATATCAGCATAGTCTATATGGAGCTCTCTAAATGGTCCTGTTGGCCGGGCTAGGCTTCTCAATGTCATCCCTGAATTATATGTTTAGCATTTTATGCATTCCACAATGAATTTTGACAGGTGCTCCTGTAAATTGGGGACGAACCAATGTTCCTGGATGCCTGCGGCAATGTGTTGTTTTGCTACATGGCCGGGGAAATGCATCTGTTGGAATGCTATTTCTAGTAATTCTACGGGCATTACTATCTTTCCTGTTGTCTCCTGCCTCCAAATGAGGTCTGTGGCTGATTGTTTACATCCCTGTTTGTTCCACAATTCTTGCTCCTCCTGTGGTGCTCTTCTTTGTAACTCTATTATCTGCGCTATTGGTGTATTGCTGTAGGCTTCTTTTAGTGGTTCTGTAATGGTTGCCTCTACAACACATTCAAGTGTTGGTGTTACATTGAAATACAAGGCCTCCTTCGCCGCTGCATTGGCTGCCGCGTTTCCCAATGAGATTGCATCTGTGTTGTTGGTATGGGCTTGGCATTTCACCACTGCCACTACCGACAGTACTGCTAGTGATTCTATCAGCTCATTCAATAGGTTGGCGTGCTGTACTGGAGAGCCATCCACTCTTCTGAACCCCCTTCTATGCCACAGGGACAGCCCTGAATGGACTGTCGTAGTTGCATATGCTGAATCTGAGTATATGGTTACTATGCACCCTTTAGCTGTGTGCAATGCCTCAATCAATGCAGTTAGTTCAGCTGCCTGTGCTGAGTAATGGGACGGGAGGCGCTTTTGGACAATCGTTTCATAGACATCTTCTTCCATGCGCACTGCCGCCATCCCTACGTGTTTTTCCCCTGTTTATGGGTTTATTGATGCTGACCCATCTATGAAATATATATTTCTCCCTCCTCCAGGGCATTTTCACTTGCTTTTGGGATGTCATCACCTTCCCCCTCATAGGTGGCACAATCGTGTTCCTGGATGTCCTCTGTCGTGCACGGCTCTGTGATGAATGTTGCTGGGTTTACTGTTTTGCACCTGACAACGTGTATGTTGGGGCTCGAAATTATTATCTCATATGCTGTTGCTCTCTGTGTTGCTAATGTTGATTTTGATCGCTCAAGAATGGCAAATTACGAATGTTCTGCATATAGCGTTACTGAACAACCCATCACAATGATGGCGCTTTTTTCAATCGTGAATGCTGCAGCTGCGAGAGCCTGTTCGCACGCGAAGTGACCTTGCATTACGCAATCTAATGTCCCGCTGTAGTAATCAACTGGTTTGTGACCTAATGATGTTTTCTGTGTCAGTACTGCCGTCATCAATATTCCATTACAGTGTGAAAACAAGAAAAATTCCCATTCATAATCTGGGTTCGCGAGAACTGGGGCATCAGCGATGAGGTATTTTAGTTTAAAATACTGTGTCATCATTTCATGTGTCCATTTTATTGTGGCTCTATTTTTCTGTGCTTCTTTTAATGCTTGTAGCAATGGACGTGTGTATGCTGCATAATCGAGGATCCATGATCGACAATAGTTACAGATGCCAATAAACATTTGCATGTCCTTCACTGATTTTGGGATGATTATGTTGCGTATGGCAGCTGCTCTGTCTGGGAGTGTTCGTTTCCCATCTTTTGATATTAACTGTCCGAAGTATACAACCTCGGCGAGGCAGTATTGCAATTTTCCTTTGTCCATCTTGTACCCCTTGGGAGCTAACACATTTAGCAGTGCTATCGAATCTTCTCTGCATTTTTCTTCCGTATGGCTTCAGACGAGTAAATCATCCACGTATTGAATAATGGTGCTCTCTACATCTATATTACCAATGTCCCTAATGTGAACGCTGTCATGTATTGAGATTCTGGGTCGAGTGGTATGGAGAAGAAAGCATTCTTCAAATCAATTTCAGCAAAACATGTTGATTCTTTTAGTATGCTGCACCATATTGATGCCGGGTTAGGCAGTAATGGGAACTCTTTTTGAATGACGTAATTGAGTGGGCTGAGACCTTCGATCATCCTCCACGCCCCTCCTTTTGCTTTTTTGATTGGGAAAATTGCAGTGTTACACAGGGAGTTCGATGGCACTATAATACCTTGTTTTAGGAGTGCATTTATTGTTTCCCTAATTCCCTCCTCTGCTTCTCTGGATACGTTATGGGATATTACGTTATGGGACATTATGTTTTACTCTCAGCGGTATGGCACCTGGTTTGAGTTTTTTTTTTATTGGTGTCACTTCATGTAGTAACCCTACATCGTGGGGCCCTGTAGTCCAAATTTCAGGTGCTACTTTTGCCATGTCCTCCTCAAATATAGTCGATGGGGCATTGACACTAGCCATGAGTGGGTTGTGCACCTCTCTGTCCTGGATCATGATGTCACATGGTATGCTTATTTCCATTATTATTTATCCGTCATCTTCATTATCATTCCTCGTCCGTTATGTCTCTTAGCATTATGTTTGGGTCTATGCATAACACACTTGTCCACTCACACCCATGCGCGTCCAATCCTATGACCACAATGCGTCTGCTTGATACCTGAACTGCCTCGATGTCTATGGACATGATCGTACCTGGCACAACATCTGTGTGTGCAATTGGGCGGAATATAAAATCTGATGGTGTTCTCCATTCTTTTCTCGTTATCTCTGGTACCACTCGAGCTGATACCTTGATGCCATAAATAAACATGTATATGTCAATGGGTATTACTCGCACCACAACTTCATTCATCACTGTGCTGATCATCAACATGGCTCGTACTGTGCACACTCCCGGGGTTGAACATACTATTCCTCGTTCTGTAAACGAGATGGTCATATTCAATTTGCTTAACAAATCTCTCCCCAGCAAATTGATTGGCGCGTCTTCGTGGTACAGTAAGGGTGCGCGCATGGTTTTTCCCCCTACCGTTATATCAAGATCTTTAGTGTAAGGAACTTTTAAAATACCCCCAGAGAACCCCTGCGTTTCCAAATTGCTGCCTGAGAGCGGAAACCGCCCTTCCATGAGACATGATTTCTCTGCTCCTGAGTCTACCATAAAGATGAACTGCTTGTTTCCTTTCTCTGCCCCCACTAGTGGTTCCTCTTCTGCACGTAGGGTGGTGGATAGGACTGGACATGCAAGTGTTCCCTGTGGGCTGTCCTAATCTGAATGCCTTTTTTGTCCTGGTACTGAAAAGACATTGTCTTCAACCACTGTCACGCCGCGGATTGGTGCGGGTGCACCATTAGCAGCCATTGCGAAACAATTATGGTTTGCGTTTCCTACCGTGTTTTGTCTTGCAATAGGTCGTGGTGGTGACTGTTGTCTTTGCTGCATTTGAGGTTCATTATAGCACTGATCCTGCTGTCTTCCTCCTCCCATTGGTAGTCCATAAGGGCTACCTGGGTTTGGGCACCCCATCCTTGTTTGTTCTCTATGGGCTGCTGCCCTTGGAAATACCCTGTAGGCCGCATTCTGCAATCTCTTGAATAGTGTCCCCATCTCCCACAGTTCCAACAAGACCCTTGTGGTCCGCCTCTCATTCCTTACCCACCATATCCTCTACTCCCCATACCTCCAAACCCCCCTCTCTGGCCACGGTACCCACATCTTCCTCTTGCCGGTCTGTCTTGCCACTGTTGTCGCTGTATTGCTCTTCTCCGTTCCACGGCTCTTGTCCTCCTGTTGCCCGCAGTGCTGCTATGGTAACTGGTCTGTTTCCCGCTCCTTCATCCCCCTCGTTTTCTCTATCTGTGGCTACGCTGGCGTTGATGGCGGTGACCTTCACTAATTTGTTCTGTATCAGCTTTGCCTCGTCTGCCAGCCTTTTTTGTGCTATCTCCTTTCTCTCTCTTTGATCTTCCTGCAGTGGTGCACAATTATACTCTGGATTTCAGGCCAACCCTTGGCTTCTATCCCAGCTATTTTATCCAAGGCCTTCTGTACTTCCTTCGGGAGCCCCTTTTTGATGATAAAATAGAACAAGGCGGTGGACTGGTTCCTCGCCGTGCCGGTTTCGCTTCTCCACAAATCCTGCACCCGCAGTATGAATTGCATAGGATCCTCGTTCTCCTCCATTGTACTCTGCATCACTAAATGTAAATCTGGAATATCTGGAAAGGTGTGCCGCAATGCATCTCACACTTGTGCTCGAACGGTGTTGAATGCCAACCCTTTGTGGCGGTCACAACTCATTGTTACTCTGGGGAATCTGGCCTTTTCCCAAACTGCGTCTGCTTGGTCGCCAATTGCTGACACTAATAAACTTTTCACATCCCCTATTGCTAGTGGCACTCCTGCCGTGTTCTTCTCAAAGGCGTGTATCCATTTTCCAGCCCTTCCCGATAGTGAGGGGAGGACCTTCAGCAAATTGTTTTTATCCATTTGAGCCCATGGAATGTAGTGTGGCCTACATGCTCCTTTATGTATCAATGGCATCTGCAACTTGTGTTTCTTTCTTACTTTACTTACCGCACCTTTCTTTATTTTACTTACCATCATATTCCCTCCTCGCTGTCTTAATCTACCCTGCCATAGTGGTGGCGATGGTGTATCTGGGTAACGGCGGTTTGGCAGTGGGGACCCTGCCTCAGCACCTGCCTCTTCATATTCGTCTAAGTCACTCCATACCTCTTCTATTTCTGATTCTTGCTCATTGTTTTCTTCATGTCCTTCCCCTTTCTCACTTTCCGGGGTGGGTGGGTGTATAATCCTCACGGGATTGTCATTTAGATGAAACAGGAACTCCCCTGACTGCCACTCTTTCTCTCGCTCTTGTGGTATGCGTGTCCCATGTGATGATATTGATCGCGCTGGCTCTGAGATTGCTGACGCCACTTCCCCTGCTGTGCTTAATGATGGCGTGAGATCTGCCATGTATAACGGTGGTACCTCTCCTCCCCCTGGCAGCATTTGGCCTCTATCGCACTATGCTCTTAGCCACGTTATTTCCATCTGTGCATGCGCCAGCTGGCGGTCTAATTCTCCGGTTAAGTGTGCCAAATTCTCGGGGGTGCACTTGTCGGACAATACAAACCTCCTTTATCATAGGGCGGCGGTACCGTAGCGACTGCTCCGATTGAGGGTGTGGAGGTGGGACATGCTGGTGTGTACAGGGGGTCGCTGTATCCCACTGCTGGTCTTTACATTAAGGGATATATTTTCGTTGTATCACCCTCAGCTGTAGTGGTTTTGCACTCGCCCTTTGGCGTTCCGCTTACCTCTTCCTGCGTTTTCAGGTTTTCGTTCGCTCTTTCTTTACCTACCTCTGCTGTGGATGTAACTTCTTCAAACATTCGCTACAGGTCTAGTACTTCTCTTCTATTCTGTAACTGTTTCCCCTTATACCTTGCCAACAAGTGTGTGGACACTAAATCTAACACCCTTTTTATCAAATGACCCACCTTCTGGCCAGATTGGAGTCACACTGTCTCCTTTTATCTCTGTCAACCACTGGTTGTGGTATTTTTGTATCTTTTCACTGTATAGTGGAAGGTGTTGACAAATATGAGCTAATGGCGTTACTCCCCCATGACGATGTTTTTTCCCCTTGCCTGTGTTTGCGCTTCAATCTCTATTCCCCTCTAATCAGCTCCCCACCCACTCTTCCTTTATTCTAGTTCAACAATATACCACAGACTTCTCAATTACTTGTAGTTATAAGTACATATATATTTCAATATAGATATGGATCCATTTTCAATGTTATTCTTATGGTTGTTGCATTTTCAAATTCAACAGTTCACTTTTGCAAAACTTTTCCACTTTACCAACAACGCAATTACAACACTTGGATATCCTTGACAAAAACAGACAGAACACAAAAGAACATATACCACATATCATGCACATGCACTACCTGTGCGCTTTTACGCCACGTTTGTTCTTGTTACCACCCCTTCCTCGTTTCACCTACTCTTCTCATTCACTCCCCACCTCTTACACCCTCTTACTCCTTTCCAAGAATTTTTTCGTTCCCAGAAAAAGAATATCATAAACAACTACTCCGAGACTACCCAATATACGAGACCCCTACTATTTTCTCTTTATCTTCACTTATTTATTCTGCACTGGTCGAGACAATAATACGTGGCGCCGCCTTCTACCCCGTTCGGGCTAGGATACCACTTCTCTTTTTCTCTTCACTTCTCAAAAAAACCTAATGGCCATATAAAGGACAGATCAGAAAAGCCTCATCATCACTCACACAGGCCCTACTATTCCCTATAACCCATTACCACCTGTTCCCTCCTATTTCTCCCTTACTTTTCCTTGGTAACCTTCGCAACCCGGCACTCATGTGTTCAGTCAGGTGACAAGGGTCACCACTCGCGGTCCGACCCCAGTCAGGTCCGCACCCCAACCAAGCCGTGGCCCGCCTCGGCGAACAGCTTTTCAGTTGGGTATTTGTCAACCGGGAACCCTTGACCCTTCTTTGTTGTTCGCACTGGCTGGTCGGCCGCGGAGGTGATGGTTTTGCTGAGGGGCATCCCGGATCTCGCTGCACGGCGCCGGCCTCGAGGCACCTCTCCGATCACGTCGCAGGGGGTCACCAAATGTTTGTGCTCTCCCTGCTTTACACGTGTAAAATGAATAAACAGAGGGGTACAAAAATGGATGCCACAATACCATTGCGAGATAAATCAACAGGGAAAACATTAAAAGACATCACTCGCAATGGAAATACACAGACACAATTCCTAAAGTATTTGGAGCTGAGAATTGTGAAGGGAAATATAAAAGGAAACATTCCACCACTAGCAACCTGGGAAAGAGGAAGCAGTGCATCGATTATTGATTATCTCATTGTATCTAGACACTTTCATGATCATTGTATCTCATTATCAAAAGCTCTTACGAACACATACAGGAATTGGTCAAGAACCCACATTCATCTGAGAATACAGAAAGGCGGCAATATCATGTTAAACATTCTCCTTTCAAAAAGCTCAGCTAACCTCTGACAAATAATGGAGTGAACAGAAAACAATTTGAAATACAAAGCAATGTGATCCCGGAAGCAATATGGACAGCCTACTTCAAGGAGTTTTATCAAGGTGAGGTAAATACACCGCCAGAGACAAAAGCTCCAGCAGCTTGGCGTTTGAATTTTGACAGAGATCCAATAATGAAATCATCATTCTCTAGAGCTGTGGGCCCCAATGGGCTGAGCAATGCAATTCTAAAGTCAGCCATCAATCTCTGGAGCAAAATACTGAAGAAATGATCCCGTCATCCTGGAAGAGCGCAATTGTAATACCTATACACAAAAAGGGTGACCAAGTATAACCTGCTAATTATCGGCCAATTACACTATTAGATGTTGGTGGGAAAATATTTGCTGCAGTGGTCCAGAGAAATCTCAAAGAGTGGATTAGCCAGAAAAATATTCTAAGTAAATTCCAAAGAGGTGGGCTATCCACGCCTCTAAATGGATTCATACTGTCAGCCATCTCACAGCAATCATATAGAAAGAAAGGGCAAGCACTGTAAGGAGAATGGCTAGACCTCTCTGGTGCTTTCGATACGATCAATAGAGACCATCTATCCAAAAAAATGATGCATGGGGAATTCCAGAAGCCCTCCTAGCAATAATATGATCTCTCTACAAGGAAACATCGATGCAAAAATGGCTAAATGCTGAGGGGGCCCTAAGGATCCCAACAACAATGAGAGTGTGGCAGGGAGATATCATAGCCGCATGTATGTTTAATTTGTACCTTGCAGACCTTTCAACAGCACTAGCTCAACATGCACTAGCAAGCCCAAAAATTGGAAATCAATCTATACAGTGGATAGCATACGCTGACGATGTGCTCCTATTAGACTTTACTCCACATGTCCTACAACAACAATTATGTGCATTTGAGCGGTATGCACATGAAAATAACCTAATAGTAAATCCAGAAAAATGGCAAAGACTAACTTTTAAATACAAGGGTGTTAAAAAAAAACAAGCTACAACTGGCTCTTACAAAATCAATCAATCGAAACAAAGAAAGAACTAATTTATCTGGGAATTAAAGTGCAGACCACACAATCAAAAACGGCACATGAACAAGATCTTGAGTTAAAAATAATTTCACTAGGAGTCCTAATGAAAAAAATGTATGCAGACTATTGCAAATTTTCTATAATGCCCTTGCTTACTTTCTATAGAGCGAAGGTAGTGTCAGCACTACTCTATGGAAACATCCCAGCAGCAGAGCTAATGAATTGGGATCGTCTTGAAGGAAAGATATGGAAAAATGTACTCCATCTTCCAATAAGCTACCCAATCAGTAGCCTAAGATACAAACTACGTTTGCCCTCTCTGCAAACAGTGCTCGATTGGAAAATCATTGGTCTGTAGAGGAACATAATGATGCCATCAGAAAACTCCTTATACATAGACATACGAAGAGATCTACACAATAAAGGATATGATTTCCTAACTAAACTGAAAAAATATATCTCACATGGTTCCCTGATCCGGTTATAAGAATGATCTTCCTCAGAGCTCACATAAAATTAGTCCAATCGAAGGAAGTCCTGGCGGTGAGAGATCAAGTTCAACAGGCCCCAGAATGTGATCTCTGTGGGAATACTACAGTGCAATCGCTGAAGCATATTTTGACCTTGTGTAGAATCATTTTGGGAATGGTTAATAGCTTGGTAAGAGGCACTGTTAACGACTGAGGTAGTCAAAATCCAAAAAGAGTTGGACTTAATTGAGCAGGATGGAAACAAGAGACTCAAGTAATGTTTGATATGTAGGAGAAAATTGAGAGTCAGGCATGCTAATAAGCAAGGCAATGATTAAATTGTGAACAGACCTTTAACCAATTTTCTAGGGTTGCACAATAAGATAATGAATGTAAGGTCATGGTAGATGTGGCAGGAATGTGGTGTCATAATGTTTAAAAGATGAAAGTGTGTAATAAAAGTTGAAATGACAACTACATGTACACAATAAATACATTTTAAAAAGGAAATGCAACCCATACTGCATACTGGCTCAACAGACAATTAGAAGTGAATGCCATGACACTCCCTATGTGTCAGCAAGCAACAGCACAAGGAAATAGCTTAGAAAAACCTAATAGTAAATCCAGAAAAATGGCAAAGACTAACTTTGAAATACAAGGGTGTTAAAAAAACAAGCTACAACTGGCTCTTACAAAATCAATCAATCGAAACAAAGAAATAACTAATTTATCTGGGAATTAAAGTGCAGACCATACAATCAAAAACGGCACATGAACAAGATCTTGAGTTAAAAATAATTTCACTAGGAGTCCTAATGAAAAAAATGTATGCAGACTATTGCAAATTTTCTATAATGCCCTTGCTTACTTTCTATAGAGCGAAGGTAGTGTCAGCACTACTCTATGGAAACCATCCCAGCAGCAGAGCTAATGAATTGGGATCGTCTTGAAGGAAAGATATGGAAAAATGTACTCCATCTTCCAATAAGTTACCCAATCAGTAGCCTAAGATACAAACTACGTTTGCCCTCTCTGCAAACAGTGCTCGATTGGAAAATCATTGGTCTGTACAGGAACATAATGATGCCATCAGAAAACTCCTTATACATAGACATACGAAGAGATCTACACAATAAAGGATATGATTTCCTAACTAAACTGAAAATATATATCTCACATGGTCCCTGATCCGGTTATAAGAATGATCTTCCTCAGAGCTCACATAAAATTAGTCCAATCGAAGGAAGTCCTGGCGGTGAGAGATCAAGTTCAACAGGCCCCAGAATGTGATCTCTGTGGGAATACTACAGTGCAATCGCTGAAGCATATTTTGACCTTGTGTAGAATCATTTTGGGAATGGTTAATAGCTTGGTAAGAGGCACTGTTAACGACTGAGGTAGTCAAAATCCAAAAAGAGTTGGACTTAATTGAGCAGGATGGAAACAAGAGACTCAAGTAATGTTTGATATGTAGGAGAAAATTGAGAGTCAGGCATGCTAATAAGCAAGGCAATGATTAAATTGTGAACAGACCTTTAACCAATTTTCTAGGGTTGCACAATAAGATAATGAATGTAAGGTCATGGTAGATGTGGCAGGAATGTGGTGTCATAATGTTTAAAAGATGAAAGTGTGTAATAAAAGTTGAAATGACAACTACATGTACACAATAAATACATTTTAAAAAGGAAATGCAACCCATACTGCATATTGGCTCAACAGACAATTAGAAGTGAATGCCATGACACTCCCTATGTGTCAGCAAGCAACAGCACAAGGAAATAGCTTAGAAAAACCTATCTCCAACACAGCTGGATTGGAGAACCTTTTAACATTGTGTCTAAACTGCAGAGTAATTCTAAAAAGTAACCCTGATGCAGAAACGGGTTTAGTTAATGCAGCATTTGGTACAGTTGTTGGCTTCCAAACATATCCATATGACAACAACATTCATTTTGCCAACTTCCACTTTGACAAACCTGAAGAAGTTAAAAAAAAATATCCCCAAAATAGCACAATTCCTTCTTTTTGAAGCCATGTATGTATGCAGAGAACAATTATCTCTGTTTCTTGCATATGCTGTTACTATTCACAAAAATCACAAGGTCCATCTCTAGATCATGAATTGATTGATATTGGCAGCACAGACTTTGAGGAAGGTATGAGTTATGTAGCATTTTCATGTCTATGCACACTTGAAGATTTATTCCGAGTCAACTTCGTCGCAAAACAAAGTGGACACTGATGTTCTTTGCAACCTAGAATACAGCAGTTACATGGACTGCACACCTGATGTCTAGACATGTACCCTTTATCTCAAAAGACTAGACTGTTAAAAAGAAAAGTAATACAAACAGAACCTAGAGGAGATCTGCCAGCAATACCATCAAACAAACAAAAAACAACTGCTGCTCCATCAGAAGAGAAAATTCAAATATTTCCTCTCAAAAAAGAAGAGCAGGCCCATCAAATAACACAGAAACATAAATTTAGCAACCCAACTGCAGTAAATTGCGATGCAAATGTAGCAATTAATCTTCTCTTCCAATTACCACCAATTATTTAAATCATCTATTTAAATGTCTCAGAAAAGTTGTATTTATAAATGCTTGTCCTTCATAGAAATGCCACTAATAACCCTGAAAACACTTACATGTCTCAGGTATAAGGCAAACATGGACTTTTGTATAGGAATGATGAAATTCACCATAAACACACAGGAAGTTTCGCAAGAATGTCTAATGAACTTACTACAAGTACTGGAGACCAAAAACATCATACATGCAGTCCCTGCAAACAATGTTTCACAAGAGAACATTCCTAATGAATGATTTGTGTATGTATCCGTACCTTATTGTGAATCTGTTCCATTTCACCAGCTTCTGCAAGATGCAAACCATGGCATGTTAGGCACGTTTTGCGATTCAGCCAATCATTCCACCATACAAATAAACTCACATATCCAATATCTGATACTGATGCTTTTAAGGTACAATGCAGATGGTACCAAAAACAACTGTATGCTTATTAACTTCACACACGTCTGAGTATATCTTGGGAAGAAAACCTTCACAACAGTAGGCATAATCTACCACACTCATGCCACAATAATTGCAAGCCACTATACTGCATATGTTAAAAAATAAATGGTTGGTGTGAATGTAACAACACGTCTGTTACTCTAAAACCAGCAACTCTAACAAATTCCGACTTAATATTCCTTAAACCCAAATTTAGTCACTGAATTGTAGCACTATCAACAGTTAGAATATGCCAACTGGTATCTAACTACATTCATAATTCTATAATACTACTTTTAAAAGGCAAAATAGTTAAAATACGCCAAGAGGAATCTAACTACTTTAAGAATACTCTTCATTGCACTACACTTCAAATACGCCATCACATTTCTTCCTACTACAACACTTATTTTAACATCAAATATACTTAGAATGTGCCAAAAGGTATCTAAGCACTTTAATCATTCCCTTAAGCAAAACACACTACAAACAAGCATACTGTCAAACTTACAGTCACATAAATGTAGTCATTTTTATAAAATCCTTTATGGATTTTTTCCCTACTTACTCAATGAGTATTCCATGTCAATACAACAACAGTGTAGCACACACTAATGTTGTACCAAACATATTACATAGAATCTACTGTTTATGACGGTCTAAAAAGTACATGAATATGTGAAATTGTATGCAATCAAACATTTTAAACTATCCTGCTTAACATATACTGTTTTTTCACAAAGAGCCAGAGATTTTTCTTTCATCGCCATGTGCAACTAAGAAACCCTACCAAATGTAATCCTATTTGCTATTTTTACAAAGAAACAAATACAAATTTGATAACCACTACCCCAATTGTACTGCACTTTAATTGTATTATGCCACTATATTACAAATACTGTATACTCCCTCTACGCTACCTATAATTTCTATACAAATATTGGTATAGTGTGTGTGGCCAATGGCTTGATTCTTGGGGGCATGGCCTATGGCCCCAAAAATCTGGCCATAACCACCACATTATAATGACAAAAATAGAACAAGTACGTAAAATACATGTTGAAATAACCAAACTCACCCAGAACCCCTTTCCACTGCAAACTATGTCCATGGACACTACAAAATTGACCGTGGACTAGGTGGCATCTGCAAAGCCTTTTTTCCACCTATAGAAACAGCGCAATATTATCTTTATTCCACTCCCCAACTCTTTCCGAACCATCTGTAAACCACCGAATAACTCCAAATATGTTTCCCAAGCTGTCCGTTCATAGCACTGTCTGCAGACTACCACGACACCTGCACGCCATTTTCCCACCTGTAAAATATGTTTCAGAAAATATGACTCATCTCACGCATTTCTCCATCCAACCAGCGAGCGCGTCCAATGTCAGCAGACATCGTACCATGTTATGGCCAGATCCGAGGCCCCTTTGCAGACTAAACAGGGATCTGAGTCCGTGGACCAAACCCAGATATCATAAATTATTTTTTAACTACTTTTTTGCCATTTAAGAAAACCTACTGAACAGATTTACATAACATTTCAAAAATATGGGGCGAGAAACTCAACAAACCATAGCTACAGAGCAACTCAACAAACCATAACTACAGGGCTACTACCACAGGCCCTGGACTGTACATTACATGGCCTGTGGTAGCGGCCATGTAGTTATGGTTAAGTTGCTAATCATATAGGAAGAGCACTTTTTGGGTGGCTTATAACTTTGCTCTCCCTGGATGAATTCTCACCAAACTTGCAAAAAGAGTATGTAGCCCACTCTGAATTTTTTGCAAAGTTTAGTGAGGTTTGATGCAGCAGGGGCAAAACTATAAGGGGGGTCCCAAAATGTTTGTTTTCCCTTAGAGTGAATGGGGAAAAACTTTGCTCATGCCTACAGCTCAAACTGCTGGACGGATTTGCACCAAAATTGAGGCAGGAGCAGCGTATTGGTCCCGAAAGTGTGCTTTTGTAAATCTGGTGGAAATCCGTCCAGTAGTTTTTTTTTTAAAACAACCAAAAAGTAGGTCTCAAAAAATGTGTGATATCTTTGTCCGCTCCACAGACACATTTCCCTGTTAGCTCTGTGGACAGGACACCGATTGGTTAATCGTTAATCGTCCGAAGGCCCGTAGCCTTTGGCCATGCACCCAAGAATCTAGGCCCTGGCCACAACCACCGCAGCATAACACACCCATAGAATCAAACAACCATCAAATATCCACAAATCAAAAGTTTGTGTACTGTTTGATTTGTGGAGTTTATAAGTAAAGTTTTGGCTAAGTCATGCAATTAAGATTGTAGAGTTTGGTAACAAGCACTGTAGTATAACATATCCATGGAAGTAAACATTTTGGATTGTGGTATATGGTTAGATGTTTGCTTGAATGGTTGTGTTATGCAGCACTATTTGTGATTTGAATTATTATATACTTACTGTTTGACTTTTTGTGATTGGATATATTTTTTTCATGACTTGGTTAACTGGAGCAGATATTCTTTTTCAATTTCTGTGATAAAAGAAAATATCACATGTTAGTGTAGGTAGTTCATAATGAGTTATTGCATTGCATAACAGACATTTCTGCATTATTTCGACTCTCATATTTCGTACTTTAGAAGTACTATATTTCAAACCAGTGTACTGTGCAATTTGCTTAGTTTCTGTGTTTTTTTTTATTAAATCATTGGGTCTGTGGGAGAAAAATACATGCTGGATTAAAAAAAAAACTTTTTTGTTATGATACACTATATTTCATTCTTTTTTTCAGTGCTTATTTGTTGTTTCTGGCTAAACTTCTATCTGTTGGCATATTTTTGGGGAAGTTTGATACTTGGTGTATTCTAATTGTTTACTTACAAATTGATGCTAATCTTCTATCTGTTGGGTTGTTGCATATTTGTTGGGGCAGTTAGATTCCTGTTGGCATATTCTAACTGTTTATTTCTTGTTATAGTTTAGTGGTATTGATTTATCTGTTTGGTTGTTGCAGAATCTTGGGGCAGTTAGACACCTGTTGGCGTATTCTAACTAGTTATAGTTTTTTATTTACACTTCCAAGTTATTCATCTATTTGTTGGGTTGTTGCAGATTTTTGGGGCAGTTAGATATTCTAACTGTTTATTTCTTGCTATATTTTAGTAGTATTGATTTATCTGTTTGGTTGTTGCAGAATCCTGGGGCAGTTAGACAATTGTTGGCTTATTCTCACTGTTTATAGTTTTCTAATTGAAGTTTTGCTAATGTTTATGCACAGATTAGTTATAAAAATTTGGTTTTAAGAATATTAAATACACGTTTATAAGATTTGCTGGTAATCTCTGCTTTAGAGTAATGGTACTATCATTACATTCAAACCATCCACAATTCTTTTTTATATATGCAGTGTAGTGACCTGCATTGGTTGTGGTTACTGCGTGGTAGATTACACATATTGTTGTGAAGGTTTTCTTACCAAGTAATACTTGACCATGTGTGAATACAGTCGGCTTGCAGTTGTTTTTGGTACCATCTGCATTGTAACGTAAAAGCATTACTATTACGTATTTACTATGCGTCTGTATTTGTAAGGTGGAGCGATTATCTGAATTGCAGGTAGTACATAATCTGCCATGGTTTGCATTTTGTACAAGTTGCTGAAATTGAATGGATTCACAGTTAGGTATGGATACATGCACACAGTGTTCATTAGGGATTTGTTCCTGTGCCACATGGTTGCAGAGAGTGCATGTATGTTTCCACATGTATGAAATCTTGTCTTATTCCATGAACACTGTAGGTGTTGTCAGGATCGTTGTTTGCATTTCTATGAAGGACTAACATTTGCAAAAACAATGGGTCTGTATTGTGTAAGTAAATGTTGTCAATAATTGGGGGCAATTGGAATAGAATATTTAGTGCTACATTTGCGTAGCAATTTACAACAGTTTTCAAAATTTGAATGCACCTGATAGTTCTGTGTCCAAGTCATTTTTTCAGAGTGTATGTTGCTTCTTTGAAGAAGTACTTGAGTTACTTTGAGCAGTAGATTATTCTTTGGTTGTAGTAATTGATGAAGTATTAGCTTCTTTTACTCTCTTAGGAGGATTTGCAGAGGGATCCTGCATCGTTTCTGTTTGAAGTAGTTTTCTTTTACAACGTTTTGCTTTTTGTGGAACAGGAAAGGTTTTTAGATGGCGGTGTACAGTGAACGCAGGGAACACAGTCTATTGTATTCTAGAATGCAATAAATATCAGCATTTACTTTACTTGCATCGAAGTTGATTAGAAATAGTCCGTCAAGTGTACGTAAGCGTGATAGTGCTACATAGCCCATGGCTTTTTTAAAGGCTGTGCTCCCAATATCTATCAATGCTTTATCTAGGGTAAGACTTTGTGATTTGTGAATGGTGACTGCGTATGCTAGAGTTATAGAAAATTGCTCTCTGTGTACATACATGTCTTTGAAAAGAAGGAATCGGGCAGTTGAGTGTCCTATCCTTTTAACTTCCGATAGTTTGTCAAAGAGAATATTGACAAACTGAATGTTGTTGTCACATGGGTATGTTTGACAACTGTACCAAGTGCTCCATTAACTAGTCCTTGCTCCACATCAAGGTTACGTTTAAACATTACTGTACAGTTAAAATATAATTGTTATATTTTTACCTAACCAGCTGTGTTCTGTGGCTTGTTGACAAATGTGTAGTGTCATACCATGTACGTCCAGTTTGTTGGTGGAGCAAATTTCAATTATTGGTTGCATTTCTTTTTTCAACATTATTTTATTGAATTTTGAACAGCTTGCAAGAGTTGGCATCAAGGACATACAAATGAAATTTTTGTGCGCCAATTTTAACATGACATCAGTAGCACATGAGTTATGGCCATAGTGTGCATGGATGGGCCAGGTTTTTAATATTGATTGTGCTTCTTGAGATAGTACACCAACTCTAATACTTTTTAAAATGTTGGCGTATGTGACGTCTGCAGACTGGCGACTGTTTTCTGTTAATTCTATGCATTGGAAATGTTGCCACAGGTTGACATTTCCTATGCTGCCAACAGTTTTATGGCAGAGTTTGTGCCCTAAGGTTTTAAAAATAGGTTCACCTTTCACTGGTGTCAATTGAAGAAGATCTCCGTAAACAATAATGTGTTTTCCTCCAAAGAGCTCTTCGTAGCTTGTTTTGAGTACCTATTGTAATCTGAGGTGAATCAAAGCCAGAATTAGGCTGGAGACAATGCTCACTTCCTCTATTAGTAGCATTGTCATTTGTTTCAAAAGTCTGTGTAGTTCCATTGCAGCTTCTGTAGAAAGTTTTTAATAATCTAATTTGTTTTGGTGTTCTAATGGAAGGAGTAGTAATTGGTGTAAAGTGACACCGCCTATGTTATAGGCAGCTAAACCTGTGGGGGCAGTTACAACAGTTGACAGTTTGTTGTTTGTCAATTGTTGAAGGAACTTGCTGATGATTTTGATTAGGAATGTTTTGCCTGAACCAGCTTGACCACTGATGTATAGCAGTATATGTTAGTAGTTTTGGCAGTTAAAATGTTTATTTTCATGTTGTACACCATGTTCAATTTGTTGTGTTACTTGTTGGTAAATGCTTTGCTGCTCATTGTTCAGTTATGATTTCAGTACAGTGAAATCTTCTGTATCTTGTTCATAGTGACACATGGGGCCTCATTACGCGGTATGCGGTAAGGGATTACTGGCACCGATAAGGGCACCGGTGCCGGTAATCCCTTACCAACCTATTCCGAGGTCCCTTAGCGGGTCCCTTCCTTATCGCCTGGTTTTGCCAGGTGTTATGGAAGGGACCTGTTAAGGGACTTCAGAGCTAATAACGATACCGGAAATTGTGGTACTGTTACTAGCTCCATCCCCATTCCCTTTGAGCCCTATCGGGGCTCGAATGGGAATCGGGAATGGTTCCCGGAATGGGGACTTACCGGGTCCTCCAAGGTTGGAATGACCCAGTAAGTCCCTATTTCGGGAACCCAGACCCAGAATGCGGTAAGGGGGGTAGCCATAGCACTAAAAGCGCCATGGCTACCGCCTACCGCGTATTGAGGCCCATGGTGTTTTCTACTTCTGTCATAGCTAATTCTGCCTCATTTGCTATTAGTGTCTATCCCAGTGGTTCTTGGCTTCCTGTTACAGAAGGTTGACTAATGTTGGGAGTGGCCTCATCCAGTTGGGCCTGGAGTTATTCTTTGTGTTTCTGTTCATTGTGCAACATTGTTTTGTACTGTGTGAAGTTTACATCTGTTACAGTGCTTTCATTTGCTTTGAAAGCGTCTTCTTAGGAGTCATAGATATCTAGTAACTCTTCTTCTTTTCTCCATGGTTTAAAAAGTTGTAACAGGGACATGTAATATAATTCTTTATGTTGAGGAGTTTTTAATGACAATTTGATATGATTAATTAAGCTTCGTTTGGTAAGTTTCACTAAGCTGCTTTCACAATTGATCACTCTGTATCTACCGTTGTTTTCATCTGGTTTTATATTATTCTTGTATGTGAAGTTTTGGGCTATGAGGTATAGACACATGGTTTCCAAAGTAGTACTCCTGTTTGGGTAGTATGTGTCCAGTAAATTGTTTTTCAAAATGTCTTGGCTGTTGGGATCATTTTTGGCTATTGTTTCTATGTCCTCATATGATTTGAGAACTCTTTTTCTAGATTTAGCAGGACCAAGACTTAGCCATACTATATTTTCAGATTTTCCATACACAGCAGTACCGGTTAAAAGGTCTGCAGCTTCATAGCAGCCGCATTCCCTATGAGAGAACATTTGTATGCCTAATGTACAATTTCTGTGACAGTGTTTTGTCAGATGATAGGTTAAAAAAAAAAAGCGGCATTTGGTGTAGCATTTCCCTTTGTTTTTATATTTGCGACAACAATATTGCCCACTTGTGTGTCTTTGAAATTATAAAATTTGTGCATGAAGGTCACTATGTGTTGTTTGTGAAGGAATTTCACAAGTGACATATTTTTGGATGCAAAACAGTGGCATCACTATTCTGACCAAATTTAGGAGCATCTTTAATCCACAAAAGCATGTGGGTATGTGTTGCTCCTCTGACTTGGTATTCTTTTCTCCAAAAGAAGTGTTCCACTTCTCTAAGGGGAGGAACCGTTTTATGACAAATAAAGTGTAGCATAGCAATGAAGTGATGATGGAAATATCTTGAAATATTAAAAGGATCTAGAGATCAGAGTAGTGTTAGTGTATCTATGTTTGTTTTCTTTTTGTTTGCTATGCATAGGAAATCACGTAAATCTTCCCATGAATATTCTGCACAACTTAAACTAATAAACCAAGTGGGTGGGCCAAGGTTTCTTATCATACAATGTACATCTCTGTGACGTTGGAACCAGAATTATTTTTTACCATGCATGGTTGCTAACAGATTTGTAATGCTTGATTGTAGAACCTCATCTTTTTCTCGCACTTTTTGTAGTAATTGGGTAGCTGACATATTTTGAAAATGGGTACCTGATTTCAATGTGCGTGCAACTATGTACCATAGAGTTGCTAGTTCACTTTCAAAGAGTAGGTGGAATATGTATTTCACATTTTGTCTCAATCTTGTATCTTCAGAATACATTCGTAAAGAGCGGTATTCTGATGCTGTTATCTGAGTGGGTCTATCATCGTACCTTCCTCCTTTCCCAGTAGGAAAGAGTAGAGGAAAGGCATGTTCTTCTATACTTTTTTCCATATGCTGATTGGTGATCATTTGTTTTGTTGCATTTGGTACGTTTCCAGTGCATCATGTATGGTGTCTTTAGAGTGTAATACATGAATTGTATAGTGGTCTAAAACACTGGATATTATAGCAGGATCTAGAAGTTGAAATTGACCAGTTTCTGGTGACTCTTGAATTATTTCATTGGTTTCCGTCAGGTTTTCTTCAATATAAATTTCTTTGTAGTATTCATTATTGTCTTTTAGATATTGCAAGGCTTGCCTAACTTTATGTAGGTCCACGAGTTGTTGCCACATTTTTTTGTCTTTTGTAGGTACACCATTTACTAAGACAATTAAAGTTTGATCTATTGGACGTTGCACTGTCAGAGTGTGTACATTTTATTTCATATCTAATGGTAAATAAACTACTTTGCCACAAATGCCTTTCACTAATTCAGAGGGAGGTAATTTTGCTGTTTTTGGGTGAAGGCGTATTATTGCTTGAAATGGGTGCACTGTTTGAATTATGATGCTCTCATATAAATTGGTTGTTGCAGGGGTTTTGGTAGTGGGAATAATTCCAAGTTATTTGTGATAGCACGTGAAGGAGTTTGGTTGTTGTCAAGTTTTGCAGTGCAGTAACTGCAAAGTATTAAGGGGTCAGTTATTTCATATTTGTTTCTGCTATTAGGTAGAGAGCTAAATCAAACCATTTTGAATGTTCATTGTCTTGTATTTTGTATGTTATGTCTACAGTTTTTATGCTACTTTTATCAAAAGTTCTGCGGCAACACACACATGCACATGGTTTGGTACTTTTAAATTTTTATATATCTTTTTTGTATGTGTGTAGTAGAAGGATGCCATCTGAACAATTTTTGCCAGTCTGTTGTAAAGCTTTGCATTCTGTAAGTGGCTTTCACTTCCAAAATATTTTCTGTGGATATGCTCTATTTCTTCGAGTAGGTCTTTAGCTGTACCATGTAGAAGATTGCTATTTAAATTGGCTAGTGCTGAAGCAAGACTTTATTTTATCCATATTTTGTAGTAGTTTCATTTTGAATTTGTCTTTGCCTTCCACATACTGATTGAGGAACTGGCGTAAAGATTTGAAAGATTGTTTGGCAATGTTACACATTGACGTGCACGGCCATTTGTACACTAGATGTTTTGGTTCAGTTGAATGGAGAGGTGATACTGAGTTTTCTGGCAATATTTTTGTAAGCTGCATTTCTTGTTCCAGTATGGTATTATTACGTTTTTCATACCCTCGTCCACTGCTATGTATGGCAATTGTGTTTGTTTGCTTTTGTTTGTATGCTTCTTCATTTAAATATGGTGCTGTGCTCGTGGTGTGACTCCATTCACCTCCACATATATTTAAGAAGTTATTTTTGTTGACATTCCGTTTATTGAGAAGTCTATTTTGTAGTTTAGCATTTTGTTTTGTTAGTGGTTTTATTCTGACTCCTTTTGAGAAGGATTGCACTGCGTATGAGAGCTTCTAAGATTAATTTTCCACGGTAGGTTTTAAGGGTTGTGCATGATTTCTTTCCTCTTTTTATATGATTCTGAAGGTCTCTGTGGCAGAACATTTTTTGTAAAATACTATTTTTGGTATGGTTACTTGCCACTACATCAAGATTTATAGGAGCAGTGTTAGCAGTAGTGGTAGCTGAATTCTTGTTAATCACTTTCTGTTTGATTTTACATTTTGAAAGAGGAGGCAAAGTTTCTGGACTGGAAGCTTGTTTTGTTTTGCTAAATGACTGTATTAGCTGTTTTGTTTGAACTTTTTGTACAAATTCTGCTAGAGATGGATGCTTATTTTGGACACTTTTATTTAGATTTGCTCTACTTTTGCGTTGTTTTCTACAGAGTTGCTGTTTGGTAGGCATTCTTTGGGGTCTGTTGGAAAAAAAGAAGGTATGGGTTGGGCTGTTGTGCAATGTATGTGTGCTGTGTGCATGAGTGTCTGATTATGATGGTAAGGATGTATGTGGCAGTGTGTGATTGTACAATGGCCATGACTGAAATAAAGTAAAATGCTGCAACCTACCTGATGTGCCTGAGGAACCGGCTTTATTTCACTGGCTACGAGGATGGGATGGGTGGTCAGCCTGCTGCATGGGGTGCAAAAGAGAAAGAAGAGGAACCACTGCCCTCACAAGTCAGTCCCATCATCCAGGTCGATGAAAGAGGGGGAGCTGCAGAACATCTGTAAACCTGGGAGAAGAATAAGGGGAGTGTAGGCAATTGCGTGCATTCCCAGGGCTACGAAACAGATGACATGCAAGAAGAAGGAAGATCCAACCTGGGCAAAGGTAGAGAAGCTCACCCAACGCTGATCTACGGTCCCAAAGTGAAGACCCAATGGAAGGAAGAGGCTGATCCAGAGAGAAGTCGGGGACAATGCTCTACCCCGCATGGAGATTGGAGGCCCAGGGCTGTGAGAAAAAAGTGCTTTAGCAGGTTTCAGGCGTAACATGCAGCAGATAATTAATGGGGGCCAAGTGCCCTGGCAGTGGGACAGAAGTGTTGAGAAGATTCCAGGAGAGCCTGTTGTCACAAGTGCAGGAGAGCCATGTGTGCCCCGCTGCAGCAAAATGGAGAGCACTGTTATGCTAAAGCAGGCTCCTGGGATTGGATTGCAATATTGGTAGGGTTGCCAGACCCTGTCAATATGAAGTCCTATGCTGGAAGCAGTGCAAGGATGGTTTGCGCGGTGTGCAGGACAGGAGTTTCAATCTCGTGGCAGGATACTGTTAGAGCGATTTCAGATCAAGAAGGATTTCAGGTCCACAGAGCCGCTGGGGCTTTTGATGATGTCACCACCTTACTGAGAGGGTATGGCGAAGCACAGAGCTCAACTTTTCACTATGTTCTGAAGGTTCATTTTGCAGCAAGGGTGATGTTTGAGCAATGCAACTCTTCACGTTAGCGCACGTGATGACTAGCGGTATATTTTGAATGAGGCGTGCCACATGAAAAAAAAAAAAAACATTAATTCTACGTCGAAGTATCCCAGAGTGTGAAAAGAAAGATTGAACCTCGCACTGCTGCAAGTTTTAAAGCTGACCGGCGTATGAGGGAGAAGTTTCATTTTTGTGCCCAAGTTATAGGAAGCGGGAACAGTCCATGGAAATGAAAGAGAAGTACTGTTTTAAATCTTCCAGCATTTTCGCAGGGCGGAGGATCTGATTTATGATGCAGCAGAGTCAGAATGCAAGAATAGACACCCCGCTAACATCTGGGTTGCCATGCTAGTATGAGCGTTACATTTATAGTGACATCATTTATTTGTATTTGGCTTCTGAGAATTTCCCTGAAGGTTGTACCTGCATGTTGGGGCACTGCTGTTAAATGCTCTCCATTTGATATGCATTTAGTTTAACTGTCTTTAGGTATTGTAACGCTATGTTGCACGGCAGCAACTAGGATTTACAGGAGTTTGGCATCTAGAAATGTCTTTGTTATTACTGCTAATGAGTGCAAAAGCATGTGCAATGCGGTGTGATATATTTATAAGTTGCTCATATGATTTGAGAAATTCCAGGCTATTGTGTTATGAAAACTAAGGTCTGCTAGGTCCACTATAATGTGTAAATGGTCACAGTGTGAGTAATTTGAGTAGCTGGGTGATGTCAGTGGCGAAGTGAGAGACTGTGCTTGCCTGTTTGAAGAATTTCAGGTTATGTTTAATAGACTTTGAGAGCAATGGACATTTAGCGGTTAAGTCAAAATGTTCTTGATGACAGAGCTGCAAGCTAGCATTGGATTTTTAGGGTATGATAGGACTTATCTCTAAAGACTAGCATGGACTCTTGAGCTAAAAGACGCAGAGTGTTATGAGTTTAGGCCTCAAAGTGTTGTTATGATACTATTTCATTGCAGTAAGGGTTGTGTTAGTGTGGGCTAGCATGTAGAGGTTTAAGTGTGGTATGGTGTGACCGGGGAATGAGAGCAGCTAGATTTAACTGATTAGAGGAATTTCAGGTTAGGAGCTGCGCCCATTTTAGGACTTTTAGCAAAAAGCTTTGAAATGTTAACGTGTGAGAATGTTAATCCTATGAAGCGTGTTGAATGCAGATATCATTAGATGTTGTGTCAGATGTGTTCCTGTAAATGTATGTCTGGAGGAGTGTGGGTGTCTGTGTGGATGTGGCATCTGCTGAGCGACACCGCTCATTCAAAAGGTGTGTTTTTGTAAGAGGCTAATCAGAGGTACTTGACCTAGTCACATGAGGGTGGTTGAAGAAGATCAACCTAGGAAGAGAAGGGTGTGTGTGCTCCCTCCATCATATTTAGGGTCCCACCCCTCGTAAAAAGCATGGTGTGTGAGAGGTATGAGATGTAGGTGTTGATTTTCAACCCCTCATGATGTTCGTTGAGGAGGAGTGTTGGTGGAGGTGTTGTCTCCCTTTGTGTGAGGGTAAAGGAATATGGCCCCAACTTGCTCTTATTCTTTGCAGAGATTTCTGCAACTCCCCATCTCTATCTATAATTCTTTGGTGTCGTCTGTGTGCGGCATTGGTCAGTTGTTGTGTTAATGGTCAACATGTGTTTTTATGCATGTTTTTATGCATGTGATGGATGGTTGGACTGTGTAAGCAAAGGAGGTGTGTTATGATGTGCTCCTTGATGTGTGGTGAGATTTGGAAAGAAGGGAGATGTGTTGTATAGTGCTTGGGGATGAATGCAGGAAGCTGGTGATGTCATAGAAAATGTTGGGTGTGACAGAGATAATGTTATGGTATGAGTGAGGGAATGTTTGTAGTGAAGGCTCTAGTGCCATTCAGTTGGAGAGCCCTTGCTTGGGTGATAGAAGCCAGTGTTCTCACAGAGTCATCTTAATGTAACTAATATGACTGCAATAAAGTAACTTGCTGGAAGCTACCTGATGTGCCTGAGGATCCTGCTTTAATTCACATATCAACCAAGGTATGTGGAGAATCTCAAGCCAAATGTTTATGCCAAAGAATGTTTCTATCAACTCGATTGAGAGCACTATTTTGTCAATAAAAGAACAGTAGTATGATATCTTCGAGTTTAATGCTTTTATTCTTTGTAGGAGAGAGAGGCGGAGATTGTTCCTTCCTAAAGCATAATTGCAGATGGTCAATCCGACCACTTGTATGCATCTGAACCCCCGAATCTCGCAGATCAGAGCCAAGAACATTTTGTTTGAGCCGTCCAGAAGTGCAACCCTGTGGTAGTTACCAGGGTTAGGCTATCTCCCTTTTTGAAAATCGGTACCAAGTGAGATAGCATCCAGGAACAGACTTTGTTAATATTAGCTTGAATAGATAAAGCAGGAGTGAGGCCTACAGATTTGTATTATTGTTTAAGATACAGTTAGATAAGCCACCAGGACCAAGGGCTCCAATAGGTCAAAAATGTCACCTTTTATTTTATTTTTTATTTACATTTTTAAAGCGCTCACACAGACCGGGGGCATTGAGGCGCTCTCACAGAAATATATCTTAGTTGCGTATTTAAAACGTGCTTAATACCCAGAGGTTTCTAAGCGTGGATATGGTTTCCAAGTTGAGCATGTTGCCGCTGAGCTATCCTCCCGGTACCATGGTGAATGATATCCGACACAGAGTGTTCATGACACACGAGTCATAAATAGCAATGTACAAGTTTGTGAACTGAGTGCACCACAGTGCCTCACCAATTGGATTAGTTAAAGGCGCCTCATGGGTTTCAAAAAGATTAGCCATAATTGTTCTGAAAACATGTTTCATCAGAATGTAGAGCACAATACAAAATGTTTTCAAAATCACTTGTTAAAACAATGGACCTGTAGGATTTATGATAGTTTGTATAGCCATGAAGTAGAATCCTTTTGTGTTTCAATCTATTGGTTAAAGTTATTGATAGAGATTTGCAGGGTAATTCATAGAATTTCGCAGAAAAGTGTCGCAAGCGGCTGGTGCAGAGTGTCCGCGTGCGATTGTCTGCGCCAGGCGCTTGCGCTAAAACCGATTTCCGCGCACAGCGTATTCATGGATTTTAGGCTCCCAAACCAGCCGTGGCACAGAGTATCGCAGCGACCCTGCAGCAGCGCCAGTAACGCCCCCAAGAACGCCCTCGCGCAAGGAAAAGCCATCAAAATCGCTAAATCATCGCAAAGGGTTGCGCTAACCCTGGACCAGTTTACAGGGCTGGCAAACAAGGAACGCAAAGCGGGTAACATTTATATCAGGGGTACGCGGGAAGTTTTACACGCGATTAGCCAGGGTACGTGTATTACAGGGGTACGCGGGAAGTTTTACACGCGATTGGCCAGGGTACGTGTATTACAGGGGTACGCGGGAATTATCACACGCGATTTGGCTGGGTACGCGTATTACAGGGGTGCGCGGGAATTATCACACGCAATTTGGCCGGGTACGTGTATTAGAGGGGTGTGCGGCAATTATCACACGCGATTTGGCTGGGTACGTGTATTACAGGGGTGCGCGGGAAGTTACACACGCGATTAGGCTGGGTGGGTCCTCACAGGTGTTCCCTGTACACCCTCCACGGCCCCTGCAGGCAGCCCACAAAATAGGGGACTACCCTGCACACCTGCTCATGTCCCCCAGCACCCCCACCTTCCAGCACTGTGGGCCACCCTCCACCAGGCCCCCAATCATGTCCCCTTGCACCCCCACCCCCCAGCAGTCATGGGGCAGCCTCCACCAGGCCCCCACTCATGTCCCCTTGCACCACCACCCCCCAGCAGTCATGGGGCACCCTCCACCAGGCCCCCACTCATGTCCCCTATCACCCCCACCCCCCAGCCACCAGGGGCAGCCTCCACCAGGCACCCACTCATGTCCCCTATCACCCTCACCCCCCAGCAGTGCAGGGGCAGCCTCCACCAGGCCCCCACTCATGTCTCCCACCACCCCCACCCCCCAGCCACCATGGGCAGCCTCCACCAGGCTCCCACCCATGTCTACCACCACCCCCACCCCCAGCAGTGCAGGGGCAGCCTCCACCAGGCCCCCACTCATGTCTCCCACCCCCCACCCACCCCGGCACTGAGGGGCACACTCCACCAGGCCCCCACTCATGTCTCCTACCACCCCCACCGCCCAGCAGTGCAGGGGCAGCCACCACCAGGCCCCCACTCATGTCCCCTATCACCCCCACCCCTCAGCACTGAGGGGCACCCTCCACCAGGCCCCCACTCATGTCCCCTATCACCCCCACCACCCAGCAGTGCAGGGGCAGCCTCCACCAGGCCCCCACACATGTCTCCCGCTACCCCCACCCCCCAGCAGTGCAGGGGCAGCCTCCACCAGGCCCCCACTCATGTCTCCCACCACCTCCACCCCCCAGCAGTGCAGGGGCAGCCTCCACCAGGCCCCCAGTCATGTCTACCACCACCCCCACCCCCCAGCAGTGCAGGGGCAGCCTCCACCAGGCCCCCACTCATGTCCCCTATCACCCCCACCCCCCAGCCACCATGGGCAGCCTCCACCAGGCCCCCACTCATGTCTCCCACCACCCCCACCCCCCAGCCACCATGGGCAGCCTCCACCAGGCCCCCACCCATGTCTACCACCACCACCACCCCCAGGAGTGCAGGGGCAGCCTCCACCAGGCCCCCACTCATGTCCCCTATCACCCCCACCCCCCAGCCACCATGGGCAGCCTCCACCAGGCTCCCACCCATGTCTACCACCACCCCCACCCCCCAGCCACCATGGGCAGCCTCCACCAGGCCCCCACACATGTCTCCCACCCCCACCCCCCCAGCACTGAGGGGCACCCTCCACCAGGCCCCCCCTCATGTCTCCCACCCCCCACCCCCCCAGCACTGAGGGGCACCCTCCACCAGGCCCCCACTCATGTCTGAACACCCACCCCACCCCCCAGCAGTGCAGGGGCAGCCTCCACCAGGCCCCCACTCATGTCACCCACCCCCCACCCCCCCAGCACTGAGGGGCACCCTCCACCAGGCCCCCACTCATGTCTCCCACCCCCCACCCCCCCAGCACTGAGGGGCACCCTCCACCAGGCCCCCACTCATGTCTCCCACCCCCCACCTCCCCCCAGCACTGAGGGACACCCTCCACCAGGCCCCCACTCATGTCCCCTTGCACCCCCAGCAGTCATGGGGCAGCCTCCACCAGGCCCCCACTCATGTCCCCTTGCACCCCCACCCCCCAGCCACCATGGGCAGCCTCCACCAGGCCCCCACTCATGTCTCCCACCCCCACCCCCCCAGCACTGAGGGGCACCCTCCACCAGGCCCCCACTCATGTCTCCCAACCCCCACACCCACAGCAATGAGGGGCACCCTCCACCAGGCCCCCACTCATGTCTCCCACCAACCCCACCCCCCAGCAGTGCAGGGGCAGCCTCCACCAGGCCCCCACTCATGTCTCCCACCCCCACCCCCCAGCACTGAGGGGCACCCTCCACCAGGCCCCCACCCATGTCTCCCACCCCCCACCCCCCAGCACTGAGGGGTACCCTCCACCAGGCCCCCACTCATGTCTCCCATCACCCCCACCCCCCAGCAGTGCAGGGGCAGCCTCCACCAGGCCCCCACTCATGTACCCTATCACCCCCACCCCCAGCCACCATGGGCAGCCTCCACCAGGTTCCCACCCATGTCTACCACCACCCCCACTCCCCAGCCACCATCGGCAGCCTCCCCCAGGCCCCACTCATGTCTCCCACCCCCCAACCCCCCAGCACTGAGGGGCACCCTCCACCAGGCCCCCACTCATGTCTCCCACCCCCCACCCCACCCAGCACTGAGGGGCACCCTCCACCAGGCCCCCACTCATGTCTCGCACCCACCCCACCCCCCAGCAGTGCAGGGGCAGCCTCCACCAGGCCCCCACTCATGTCTCCCACCCCCCACCCGCCCCAGCACTGAGGGGCACCCTCCACCAGGCCCCCAATCATGTCTCCCAACACCCACCCCCCCAGCACTGAGGGGCACCCTCCACCAGGCCCCCACTCATGTCCCTTGCACCCCCACCCCCCAGCAGTCATGGGGCAGCCTCCACCAGGCCCCACTCATGTCCCCTTGCACCCCCAGCAGTCATGGGGCACCCTCCACCAGGCCCCCACTCATGTCCCCTATCACCCCCACCCCCCAGCCACCAGGGGCAGCCTCCACCAGGCACCCATTCATGTCCCCTATCACCCCCACCCCCCAGCAGTGCAGGGGCAGCCTCCACCAGGCCCCCACTCATGTCTCCCACCACCCCCACCCCCCAGCCACCATGGGTAGCCTCCACCAGGCTCCCATCCATGTCTACCACCCCCCACCCCCCCAGCACTGAGGGGCACCCTCCACCAGGCCCCCACTCATGTCTCCAACCCCCCACCCCCCAGCACTGAGGGGCACCCTCCACCAGGCCCCCACTCATGTCTAGCACCCACACCACCCCCCAGCAGTGCAGGGGCAGCCTCCACCAGGCCCCCACTCATGTCTCCCACCCCCCACTCCCCCCAGCACTGAGGGGCACCCTCCACCAGGCCCCCACTCATGTCTCCCACCCCCCACCCCCCCAGCACTGAGGGGCACCCTCCACCAGGCCCCCACTCATGTCCCCTTGCACCCCCACCCCCCAGCAGTCATGGGGCAGCCTCCACCAGGCCCCCACTCATGTCTCACACCACCCCCACCCCCCAGCAGTCATGGGCAGCCTCCACCAGGCCCCCACCCATGTCTACCACCACCACCACCCCCCAGCAGTGCAGGGGCAGCCTCCACCAGGCCCCCACTCATGTCCCCTATCACCCCCACCCCCCAGCCACCATGGGCAGCCTCCACCAGGCTCCCACCCATGTCTACCACCACCCCACCCCCCAGCCACCATGGGGAGCCTCCACCAGGCCCCCACTCATGTCTCCCACTCCCCACCCCCCCAGCACTGAGGGGCACCCTCCACCAGGCCCCCACTCATGTCTCCCACCCCCCACCCCCCAGCACTGAGGGGCACCCTCCACCAGGCCCCCACTCATGTCTCCCACCCACCCCACCCCCCAGCAGTGCAGGGGCAGCCTCCACCAGTCCCCCACTCATGTCTCCCACCCCCCCAGCACTGAGGGGCACCCTCCACCAGGCCCCCACTCATGTCTCCCAACCCCCGCCCCCCCGGCACTGAGGGGCACCCTCCACCAGGCCCCCACTCATGTCCCCTTGCACCCCCACCCCCCAGCAGTCATGGGGCAGCCTCCAACAGGCCCGCACTCATGTCCCCTTGCACCCCCACCCCCCAGCAGTCATGGGGCACCCTCCACCAGGCTCCCACTCATGTCCCCTATCACCCCCACCCCCCAGCCACCAGGGGCAGCCTCCACCAGGCACCCACTCATGTCCCCTATCACCCCCACCCCCCAGCAGTGCAGGGGCAGCCTCCACCAGGCCCCCACTCATGTCTCCCACCACCCCCACCCCCCAGCCACCATGGGCAGCCTCCACCAGGCTCCCACCCATGTCTACCACCCCCCACCCCCCCAGCACTGAGGGGCACCCTCACCAGGCCCCCACTCATGTCTCCCACCCCCCACCCCCCCAGCACTGAGGGGCACCCTCCACCAGGCCCCCACTCATGTCGGCCACCCACCCCACCCCCCAGCAGTGCAGGGGCAGCCTCCACCAGGCCCCCACTCATGTCTCCTACCCCCCACCCCCCCAACACTGAGGGGCACCCTCCACCAGGCCCCCACTCATGTCGAACACCCCCCACCCCCCCAGCACTTAAGGGCACCCTGCACCAGGCCCCCACTCATGTCCCCTTGCACCCCCACCCCCCAGCAGTCATGGGGCAGCCTCCACCAGGCCCCCACTCATGTCTCCCACCACCCCCACCCCCCAGCAGTCATGGGCAGCCTCCACCAGGCCCCCACCCATGTCTCCCACCACCCCCACCCCCCAGCAGTGCAGGGGCAGCCTCCACCAGGCCCCCTCTCATGTCTACCACCACCCCCACCCCCCAGCAGTGCAGGGGCAGCCTCCACCAGGCCCCCACTCATGTCCTCTATCACCCCACCCCCCAGCCACCATGGGCAGCCTCCACCAGGCCCCCACACATGTCTCCCACCCCCCACCCCCCCCAGCACTGAGGGGCACCCTCCACCAGGCCCCCACTCATGTCCTCTTGCACCCCCACCCCCCAGCAGTCGTGGGTCAGCCTCCACCAGGCCCCCACTCATGTCCCCTTGCACCCCCACCCCCCAGCCACCATGGGCAGCCTCCACCAGGCCCCCACTCATGTCTCCCACCCCCCCAGCACTGAGGGGTACCCTCCACCAGGCCCACACTCATGTCTCCCACCCCCCACCCCCCCCAGCACTGAGGGGCACCCTCCACCAGCCCCCCACTCATGTCTCCCACCCCCCACCCCCCCAGCACTGAGGGGCACCCTCCACCAGGCCCCACTCATGTCCCCTTGCACCCCCACCCCCCAGCAGTCATGGGCAGCCTCCACCAGGCCCCCACTCATGTCTACCACCACCCCCACCCCCCAGCAGTGCAGGGGCAGCCTCCACCAGGCCCCCACTCATGTCCCCTATCACCCCCCACCCCCCAGCAGTGCAGGGGCACCCTCCACCAGGCTCCCACCCATGTCCCCCTGCCCACAGGCCCTGACAATCCTCAAGCATGGGCCTCATGGCCAGCCACCACAGCCCAAAGACACAACCAAGTATTACATGCACCCATGATACTACTCCAATGGAAACAATGTAAATCAACACATGTGTCTCACACACACACAATGGTTGCAAGTGAACCTGAAAACCCATATCATGACATGCATGAAAACAATGAGATGAAACCACACATTGAAGAATGAAAAAATCCAAATAATGTATTAATTACAACAGTAATGGCAATCAAAATGAAACAAAATACACAAGTAAAAAAAAAACAAAATCAAGATGCCTGTCCCTTTTCAAATTAAAATTAATAAATGATAATCCTAAAAAATTTCTTCCAAAGTTCTAGTCCATAAAAAGGAAATGAAGGCAAAAAAGAAAATGAAAACCATTGCTCCATGGAAAAAAATATCCATAGTAAAAAAAATATCCAAATCCAAAGTCCAACTATGTACAAAGTATTCAGGGTCCTTCATCCCAACAGAAGAAATGAAAACTACCAAAAAACCTATCTAAAATGGAAATATATACAAAAGGTGGAGCAGTGTCCGTCGACTCCAAATAAAAATAAACTATAAAGGAAACCTATCACTAAATAACTATATAGAATGGCGGCGGGCCAGTCCAGCGGCTCACTTAGTGGTGTTCCGGGCCAGGGCATCATCGAACTCCTCGTCTATGTCCCGGAGGCGGTCAAGTTCCATGGCCCCGAGGGTCCGCAGGGAGGCCGACATGTTCACCCCCAACTCCCTGCGGATTGCCTCCAGGCACTCGGCCCGCCTCAGGGCCCTCCGCATGGAGTTCTCCGCCCTGACCATCGTGAGCCGCGCCTCTTCCGCCCGCCGCCGCTCCGCACCTATCTGCTGGCCCAACCGCTGCCACACGGAAGACACTTCCCGTCCAGGGTCCTCCTGCCCTCCGGCCGAAGCCTGCCCCTCCGATGTTGAAGGCCCCGAGCTATCGTGGCTCCCACCTACAGCCTCCTGCTGCTGCAGCTGCTGCTGTCCATGTGCCCTGTCCAATGGTGCCTGCACATCCTCCTCCAGTTGGGGTGCAGTCGTTGATGTGGCCACCCCTGCTGGACGTCCGACTCCCGACTGTGGCAGGGATCTGTTGTCCACCAGCCTGGCCGCACGGTCGGAGGCAGCTCCACAGGGCACCCAGGTGACACATGGGTGGGAAGATGGCATGGAGGACGACTGGGGCATAGGGGGTTCCATGGAGGAGGGGGTCCGAACAAGGTCCAGGAAACGGAGGAATCCAGCCCTGGTGAGCTGTCCCAGTGGGTCAACGCAGTCAACGAGCCATGCAAGAAGACGTGCAGGCTCATCATGAAAAGACTGCAAGTCAGCTCGCGTGGCCCGTTGACGCAATGCCACCCCACCCTGGACAGGCTCAACCTGGTGCAGGATAGCCAAATCCACAGGGAGAGGAAGGCCAGGTGTTGTAAGCCAATCCCCTCCCTGAGAACGGGTCTGGAGGTAGGCATCCCCGCTGGTGCAAGATGATGCAGTGACAGGAGCAGGGACAGGATTGCACACAGGCACCTCCGCGGTGGCCTGTGCTGCCTAATGTCCCAGATCCTGCACTGCACCACTAGCACCAGTGGAATTCCCACCTCCAGACCCCGCCTCTGTCGCTTGCACGGCCTCCTCCTCCTCCAAACCCCCCACCAACCTGGATGACTCCGTGCCATCTTCCTCCGTTGGGCCCTGTGGGGTCCCAGCTGCCCCTTCTGCTGCCGAGGAGTCCAACTCCAACCTCCACCTCTTGGACCTCCCCTCGGCTGCTGCGGCCTGGGACATGGCACCGGACTCCTCACTCCCCGATGAGATCAGAACCTGGGAGGGGATCCGGGCCTTGCATCTCCGGCTGGTGGTGCGACCCCTGCCGCTGTGCTCCACAGCACCTTCTCCGCCCGCTTCATCAGTTGACGCTGTAGACAGGGAGAAAAAAAACACAGGCATCAGGGCACTGTCCAATGGACTCATACACACATGACAGTCATAAATGAGTGGCATTGGTAAACCTCAGACATGGCATCACAATACCCAACACACATGTCATTTCAACTTGCACACATGAGCCATACCACAGGCATATTGCAACCGCCAGCACCATCCATTCACATACAACAGCATGAGCAGCCAAAGGTCATCCACACATCACATGCAACATAGGGAGTACACTACACATGCACACACACCACCAAACTTGCATGCATGTGTACACCTCCGCCAACTGTCGCAGTGTTCCGATCGACATCCATGTCACACCTGGCAATCATTCCTCCACATCCTGTGCCATGCAATCCCACACACACAAGCACCATCCATGTGTCACACATGAAACCCCTCGCATGTGTCACCCTCACGGCCCTGTACACCCCCCCTACTTGCCCACATAAAAATACATGTTCAACCTGCACACTCCTGGCACACCACAAGCACAGCTTACAATCAGTATGCATGTACACTTACCGCTCGACTCCAGACAGGTCTGCCTCTCAAGGACCTGGATGTGGAGCGCTGGGGATATGCGTTCCAGGACCCTCATCTGATCTTCCGACAAGTGGCCGCGGCACCCCTTAGCATCCGCTGCCCTCAGGAGGCGGCGGGCCTTTTTGAGGGTCCTGGACCTGAAGTCTTCCCAGCGCTTCCTGACACGTTCGTAGTCGCGGACTGCCACCTCCTCCGCGTTGATGGCAGTCACGATGTCCATCCAGATCCGAGTCCGTCCTTCCTTTTCGGCGCGCAACCTTCCGAAGAGGGCTTCATACTGCCCCAGGACATGCTCCACCAGGACACCAACTTCGGTGGCAGTGAAGCTGGTGCCCCTCTGCCTCCTTGGCCGGGGGTTGCCACTGGTGCCAGATGTTGCAGTGCCCGACATGGCAACCCCAGAGGCAGGAGTGGGTGGGCAACTGGGTCCTGGGGCTGGGCTGTGGGGCGATGGAAAAGCAGTCGGGAGTCTTCAGTTCCAGCAGGGGTGGTCACAGCAACAGCACCCCTGGCTGATGTGGAGGCAGCAAATGGCAGGGCACGTGGGCAGCAGGCAGTCAGGCAGCAGCAGATGGCAGGTGGGAGCGTGCTCAGGGCTCTGGGGGGCAGTAATTCGGCCTTCTGGGCAGGAGCGTGGTCTTCCGTGTGTGAACGCGTGGCCAGCTTGATACGGAGTGATTTTGCACGTGAAAATCCTGCACGTCTGCGTGTAATTCGAGGAAAGGCCCTTAGCGCGTAAGCGCGTCAGCACACGTCTGTACATTCATTGGCCCAAAGGCCACCAGCGTATGCGGGTCTATGAAGTCACGTGCACGTTGAATATGGCGCACGTTTGAAATGTTGCGTGTTAAAAAAATGAAAGACACGTCCCAGTGTCAAAGAGTGTAATTGGTGGAAATAGCACGTACACGCGGAAGTGACAAAGCGTGTAATTGGTGGAAATAGCGCATACACGCGGAAGTGACAAAGCGTGTAATTGGTGGAAATAGCGCGTACACGCGGAAGTGACAAAGCGTGTAATTGGTGGAAATAGCGCGTACACGCGGAAGTGACAAAGCGTGTAAATGGTGGAAAAAGCGCGTACACGCAGAAGTGACAAAGCGTGTAATTGGTGGAAATAGCGCGTACCCGCGGAAGTGACAAAGCGTGTAATTGGTGGATACAGCGGGTACACGCGGAAGTGACAAAGCTGTAATTGGTGGAAATGGCCCTAGCGCGTACACGCGGAAGTGACGCTGGACGTGTGGGCCTGCATAAAAGGTACATGTAGAACACCATTTCCTTGTACGTGCTTTTCGTGGAGAGCGAGTGGGTGAATTCTGTACTTCTTGTCGTTTCACACGCGATTTACTTCACGGCGTTTCAAGTTCGTACTCCCTGTTAACTCTGACAGCTTTTTCTCTTTTTTCTCTTTTTCTGGTTTTCCTGGGCCTGTTCCCTCAAACAGTGTTCCCTTCTACTGTTGTCCTGTCTCCTCAGACAGCGTACAAATCTTCTTTTGGCGGGGGTGTTGCCAACCAAACGTGCTTCTTTTTCACGCTCTTTTTCCTGGCAGACGGTGAGTCACGCACGTATCTAACATCTGTGCTTGCCCCGTGTGTAGCCTACCCCTTCAGAGGTCATTCTAGGCTGCGTGTGACACGCATATGTTCATTCTTGTGTTACTGGGTGCCACAGCGTAGTGCATGTTTTTTTTTCTGCACACGTGGTCTAGGAGGGGTTCGTGCACGTCATCTCCCTTTTTTGGGCTTCCTGTGCGTTGCGTGACCCGTCATCTTTCCCCAGGGGTCACATTCAGCCTTGCTAGAGCACTAGGGTACAATTACCATCTGGTACCCAACCCCTTTGACTCCCAATTACCCAGGACAATAGTTTACAGCCACTCCCATACGCACATTAACATCAGTGCCATGGTTGGGAGGCGAGGATTCCGTAAGGGTGGCAAAGGTGGACGAGCCACAAGTGGTGGCCGTGGTGGATCCGGTAGGGGACGTGGTCGTTACTTGCAGGGTGACCCTGTCCCCCCATGTGTGGAGGACCAGTCAAGGGCACCCATAATCCCCCCCCTCCCGTTGAGGCTGATGTGGCTGACACCATCCATGCTCAGCCCTTGTTGGACCATCCCATTGTGGCACCAGACCTGGCTTATTCCATGGCTGACTTCCAGGTCAGCAGGCCTATGACATGTGTGCTGGTGCACGTTGATGTCATCAGGCCACGTGGATCAGGGGCAGCAAGGTCATCTGCTGCCCCAAGTAGGCAGGGAGGAGAGGCTGCAGGGGCAGCTGTGGCTCCATCCACCCCAGCTCTCACACACCCAGCCAGGACAGTGTCGGTCCTAGTCCATCCTGCTGACATTCCCCCTGACACCATTACACTTGAGCCAATGCCTGCACCAACTCCCATGCTGAGTGTGCAATCCCACACTCCTGATACAGAGTCCACCAGGGCTCCTGCCCCTAGTGTCCAGAGCGGCGCAGGACACTCAGGATCACCACCACCTTCCAAGCAGAAGAGGAAGAGTGCTCGTCCGGCACAGGCTGATGCCCCAGACACGGCTACACAGTCCGGCCCGTCGAGGAAGCCCAGCTTCACGGATGCCGAACTGAATGCACTTGTCGAGTATGTGTCCGCACATGGAACTCACTACACATGAGTCAGTCGCTGGGACCTACGTCACGGAGGAACAGATCCAAGGCATGGGAGATCTGCCTGATTATGAGGCATTGTCCGGTGAGTGCACATGCATGTGTGTGTCATCCATGTGCATGGTGTGGGTGTGAGGGCTTCTGTTTGTGTGCCAGGTGAGGGTGTGTGCGCCTGAGTCGTTTGGGTCACCCATGTGCTTCATGCAATACATTCTGCACAGCAGCATTTGGCCATAGCAGTATCCCTTCTGCCAACAGTAGACATCTAGCCCAACAGCACGCCAGTTGCCCTTGAAGTGTCACCTTGCCACAACATTGTTGCTTATTTTTCTCTGTTCATTCAGGCAGATTGTTTGCATTCCACCACTTTTACTAGGCATTTCTCAGTCCTCTAGTCACATGTCTGACATGGCTATGGTAAAGTGGAGTGACTTTGTTACCTGGATATCATTTGTTCACACATGTCCCTGTGCAATCGGACCATTTTGGACTGGCAGCTCCAGGTGAAAAATCAGACCTGTTTGAATTAGAAAAGCTATTACATGCGGGAACTGGACTGAATGAATAAGTGCTGCCCTCCTCTCCATCTTCACTCAATAGCAATGGTACATGGCATCTGTGTGATGGCATGTGTATTTCACCTGGCAATCACAGGCCAATGTGTGATGCCACTGCCAGGCAGCATGCAGAAAATGTGTTCATCTTCCATCTTGGTGTCATCAGTGTGTGCCATTTGCCTGCCCTTCATACGCAGTGAGGGTGCATGCATGGGAGGGTTTTAGTCATGTGGGACATGTGTCAATCAAGTACTGGTTCTCTTGCTTCTCAGCCCTCATTGTGTGCCATGGTGCTAATGCCTGTTTCCATTTGTTTGCTTTTATGTCTTTGCAGGGGAAGACGCACCTGATACTGCTGGGGTTGTGGAGATGGTGCAGACCCAGGAGGGGTCCGAGGGCTGACCGACCACCAGTGAGGGACGTGGTGTGGTGGTGGGTGAGAACCCACAACTGCTGCAGGTCGTGCTCTCAAGGGGTGTCTCTGGCTGCACCTCCCCCGAGCTGTACTCAGGTGTTGATTCGGATGATGAGACCTACGTGCCGTCGCAGGTGAGTGTTCCTGGGAGGGATTCTGTTCTGTCCCACCCACCTGCACCACGGTCAGAACCCTCAATGGGGATGTCAGTGTTGGCAGCTACGCCTTTGGTGGTTACGGATGCAGGGTCACACTCCGCGACATCTGATCCTGTTCCTGGGCCAGCAGATCAGAGGGGGAATGCAGTCCTGCAGCCTCAGGCAGTGCCGGCACAGCAAGGCGCAGTTCGCCTTGCCCCAGACAGGTGCGGTGCCCGCTGATGTGGTGGCCGTATGCCAACTGGCAATACCGCATGGGAGCAATCCATTTACGGTATGGCAACCCAACAGGCAGCATCATCAGAGATGATGGCTCAGGCCATGGATAGGGTGGCCACTTCCATTGTTCCCCCCGAAAGGCTGATGGAGCGACTACAGCAGGCAACCGACTCCATCTGCCAGTCACACAGGGAGGACATGTTGGCGTCCAACAGGGACAGGCAGGCGGCACTGGCGACTCTGCAGGAAGCCATCTCCATAGAGTCCCAGGGCCACAGGGAAGCCCTGAGGCTGGAACTCCTTCACCTCAGGACGACACATGTTGAGCTTGAGGCTTCAACAAACCGAAGGACAGAACAGCAGCTGGAGCGTCTCACCCGTACACTCTCAACTGCAATGCAGGCAACTAGGGCGGAGGTCCGGGCATCCCGTGAGTTGTTGCATGGGGACCTCCTCACACTCATCCTCCAGAACGAGACCTACCAGACCCGCATGCTTGCAGCCATGGAGGAACAGACTAGGGCCTTGCATGGGCTGCCTCCCATAGTGCAACCACCTCCAGATGCAGCTGCACAGGGTGATAATAGCGACAGCAGTGATACTCCCACAATAGAGTAGCTGTGTGGGCCATGAGCCCATGGAGGTGTTTTTTTTTCCCCAAGATCCACACAGGTGGGTTTTGGTGTGCACCCTGTCCTCGTACCTCCTGGGTGGCCTCCTCAACCCCCCCGGGCCCATTAATGGCCATTTTTGATTTTTTTTTTATTTTTTAATTTTTTTTTTCTTTATTTTAATTTTTTTTGGGACAATGTGTTGCCTTCTGTGGCTCCTGTGGGCATATGCTGCATTGTGGCTGGGCACATGCAGGCTTGTCATGTATTTGGTTCAGATGCTTGGGTTTTTGTCACACACACCCCTCCTGCTTCCCGTTTCCATGGGCTTGCAAAGGGTGTGCCCAAGTGACATTGACGTACATGGTGACATTGGACTCCCACTACATGTGTGGGTAGTCTAGTCAATACTGTGTATACATTCCTAGTGCATATTGCTGTTGTGTTGTACACTGCATGTTGCATTGATGTGTAACTCATCGTCCGTGTCTACCTCCTAAGTTGCAGGTCCTTTCCTCATGTCTACACAAGGCCCTCTACTTTGGAGATGGGGTCCATGTTGGCAGCAGTGCACCTACAACTCTACATGGCGGCAACACTGTACAGTTGGAAGTGGTGGGAGTGCAGGCATTTCCAGGTGGTGAGACTACTAATTCCTTACATTCGTAATGTCATGTTAATGGTAGTTTTGAGGGTCAGTGGCTGATAAGAGTTATTGCTAAATACCTGCTCAAGTGTGTTGTTGGTCCTGCATTACTGTGATCATTTCAGGTATCGCGAGTTTCAATTAGGGACACTGTACATTGTGACACTTGTGTCATGTTGTAGGGATTACTTTGTTTACCTGCACATAGCATGACATGGCACGGTGTGTCGTGTGGCGGTGCTGGGGATGGGTTGGGTGACATGGCACTGTCCTCATGTTGCATTTTGCAAGTGGGTATTCATTTTAGCTGCATGAATGTGTTTTTTCACGAAACTGCATTGGTGGTGTCTGTGTAGGTAGGGATGCACACATTGTAACACTTCCAGGTGAACAATCTCAGGCTGATATGGTTTTGACGGTTGATTCTCCAGACATTCAGGATCAGTGTCAGGTTGAGTCATCATTGATTGTCAGATGGTATGTGCCAGGGCAGTGTGCACTCCACAGGGGTATGATTTCTATGTGAAGTAATTAGCCACTAGCTGTGTACAGGCTGCCTCCCCCCGTGCCCTTTCCCCTCCCATGCGCAGCGGCCATGCATGTGGTTGGGGATGTGGGGCCACCACCATGTCCATGGCCAGGCCCCGGCGTGTTGCAACCTTGTGCAGGACACATGCTGCCACTATGATCCTGCACACTACTGGGGGAGCGTATAACAGCTGCCCGCCAGAACGGTCAAGGGAGCGAAAGCGTGACTTAAGCACTCCGAATGTGCGCTCCACTATGCCCCGGGTTGCAATGTGGGCTGTGTTATATCTTACCTCGGGTGGCGTGGTGGGGTTCCGAATTGGCGTCATCATGTGGGGGCTGAGAGGGTAGGCACTGCCCCTGTGGAGGTGGTGATTGGTATCATTGGTGGGGTTGTGACCTTGCTCAGTATCTGACATGCATGCATGTGCAGTGGCATTCATACTCACCAAGCAGCCATGTATCGCCATGCCGCCCAGCTTCTAGGTCCCGGCTTAGGGTGGACATTGGGTAAATGAAGCTGTTGTGGGTGGACCCGGGATAGTTGGCATATACTGAGGTGATGATTCCCTTGGAATTACATACTACCTGCACATTGATGGAATGCCAGTGCTTGCGGTTCCTATAGATGTGCTCAGATGCCCTGGGGGGACGTAGAGCCACATGGGTGCAGTCGATGGCACCTAGCACTTTGGGGAATCGTGCCACACTGTAAAAATCCAGGGCGGCAGCATGCCTTTCTGCAGGTGTTCTGGGCAGGTATATGTGCCTGCGGACTGATGGGCGTGCAGTGATGATATTCAAGACCTGGTGTAGGCAGCGTGACTGCGTGGCCTGTGACACCCCACCCACTATGGCACTTGTCCGCTGAAATGATCCAGTGGCTAAGAAGTGCAGTACATTGAGGACCTTCTCCAGGGGGCTGAGTGCTTGGGAGCACAGGGTGGATGATGTGATGTCATCCTCCCACTCACTCACCAGGTCCAATATTATGTGTGGTGGAAACCTGTACCTCCAATACACCTGGTCATCAGGCATCCCGAAAAGGCTGGTTCTGGGTGTGAATATTCTGGCCCTGACTATACTCCTCCTCCTCCTTTGGTAGCCCACGGCCACTGCTGCTAGGAACGGTATATTCATCCTGGCGTCTGAGCTTGTTATTTTGTTTGCACGCAAATTTATGCGTCGCGGGTCGACGTATGCCTGCTTCCTACTGGCGCACATGTTTCTTTTCGCGTGTTGTAGGCGAGCGTGTGAAACTTCCCGCGCACCCTTGAAATCCAGTACCCCGGCCAATAGCGTGTGGAAATTCCCGCACACCCCGGTATACACGTGCGCTGATGTACTCGCGTGTGAAACTTCCCGCGCACCCCTGAAATCCAGTACGCAGGCCAATAGCGTGTGGAAATTCCCACGCACCCCGGTATACACGTGCGCTGATGTACTTGCGTGTGTAAGTGCCCGCGCACCCCTGAAATACACGTACATAGGCCAATCGCGTGTACGAGCACTTTTGTCCAATTACACGCGATGACACTCTGAGGTGCAGTCTTTCCATGTGTGCTCCGTCATCACGAGCTATGAGGGAAACACCCGTGCGGGTCACGTCACAGACGCGCTTACGCGCTGAGGGCCTTTGGTCCAATAGAATCGCGTATGTGTGCTGACACGCTTATGCGCTAAGGGCCTTTCCTCGAATTTCATGCTGACTTGCAGGATTTTAATAATTTAATAATAATAATAATAATAATAAATAATAAATAATAATAAATAAATAATAAAATTTCACGTGCCAAATCACTCCGTATCAGGCTGGCCACGCGAAAACACACGGAAGACCACGCTCCTTCCCAGAAGGCCGAATTACTGCCCCCCAGTGCCCCGAGCAGCCTCCCACGTGCCTCTGCTGCTGCTGCCTGCCTGCCTGCCTGCCTGCTGCCACCGTGCCCTGCCATTTGGTGCCTGCACATCAGTCATCTGCAGGGGTCCAGTTGCTGTGTCCACCCCTGCTGGAACAGAAGACTCCCGACTGGGATAACATCGCTCCACAGCCCAGCCCCAGGACCCAGTTGCCCACCCACTCCTGCCTCTGGGGTTGCCATGTCGGGCACTTCCACATCTGGCACCAGTGGCAACCCCAGGCCAGAGGGGCAGAGGGGCACCAGCTTCACTGCCACCGAAGTTGGTGTCCTGGTGGAGCATGTCCTGGGGCAGTATGATGCCCTCTTTGGATCGTCCCGCGCCAGCAAGGAAGGATGGGAGAGGATCTGGCCGACTGTGTGGTTGCCATCAACGCGGAGGGGGTGGCAACCCGCGACGTCCAGAAGATCAAGAAGCGCTGGGAGGACTTGAGGTCCAGGACCCTCATGAAGGCCCGGCGCCTCGTGGAGGGGGGCCGGGGCAGCATGAGTTCCATCCAGATGAGGGTCCTGGAACGCGTACGCCCAGCGCTCCACGCCCAGATCCTTGAGAGGGAGACCCATCTGGAGTTGAGCGGTAAGTGTCCAAGCATTGCTGTGTGAGACAGGGCATGTTGCGGTGTGCTGGTTGTCTGATACTTGCCTGTATGTGTGACATAGGCCATGTATGCATGTATGTGTGCAGGGAAATCATGGTAATGCATGTGCGACCAGTGATGTGTGAACCACATGGTTGTTGCATGTGTTTAAATGCCACATGGAGAGCCCTATGCAGATTTTACACATGAGAGCATGCCAGTCTCTGTTCCTGGACATGGGTGGGGGTGAGGGATGGGTGCTGATGCCAGGTACATATATGGTAGCCATGTCTGTGTGCCTGACCTGCATGTCTGTGACTTGTGAATGCCATGGATGCATGACACATGTGTGTGACAATGCACAGATTCACTGATGCAGCCTAGTTACCCTTGTATCCGCTGTGTTTGGGGTGGCCAGATGGATGTGACTGAGGTGAAGTGTGTGCAGGTGATAGGCATGACCCATGATGCATGTGAGTTCCATATCATTGTATGTTTCAAGAGTCCATTGGACATGTATGGAAATGTCCATGGCATGCACCATGCCTGTTACTGTGTGTCTTTTGCCTGGACTGACCCATGTGTTGTGGATGAACATGATGGAAGTGTACTTTGACAGTGGTACTCATCTGCTATTGCTTCCTGTTTAGGGGACCATTGAACAGTACCCTGATGCTTGTGTTCTATGTCTCCCTCTACGCAGCGGCTAGTGAAGAAGAGGGCGGAGACGGCGCTGTGGAGCAAGGCGGCGGGGATGCCCCCAAGGCTGCAGCGGAAGGGGTGAGCCCCCACAGGTGCCTGCTACGGCGGAAGACGGTGAGGAGCCATCCAGGTTGGTGGTTTCCACAGAGGAGGAGGAGGCCGCCACTGAGGCACACATGGGGCCTGGTGGGGGCATCCCTGCTGGTGCAAGTGGTGCAGTCCAGGGGCAGGGGCAGGAGGCAGCACAGGTCACCATGGAGGGGCCTGTACATGTCGCTGTCCCTGACCCTGTGAGTGCACCACCATGCACCAGCAGGGATGCCCCGTCCCAGGCCCGTCCGTCGGTAGAGGGGATGTCCATGTCACCTGACTCCCCTCCACCTGCGGACGAGGGGACCCGTGTCCGTATGGAGAAGGTCCTGATTGGGGTTGCGATGCGCGCGGGTGCAATTCGTGATGACGTGCGTGCTTCCCGGGAGGAGCACGCACATCATTACGAAGAGCACCGTGCCGACGTGGCCCAATTGGGATCTTCCATGTTCGGGGGTTTCCTGCATGTGTCAGCCAATCTGGCGGCCCTCTCCTCCTCTGTGGAGGCTATACGCCGGTCGTTCTCCTTGCTGTCTTCCGGCCCAGATGCCACCAGGGCCCCCTGTGGACCTGCCCTGACCAATGCAGCCAGCTCGGTGGGGATCCCATCCCTGCCACAGTCGGGAGACGGAGGTCCAGCAGGGGTGGACACCACAGCAACTGTACCCCAGCAGATGGAGGATGTGCCGGCATCATCAGGCAGGGCACGTGCACGACGGCGTCGGTGGATTCCATCAGCCTGGATGCCGTCGTGCTGGCAGAGGCAGTTGCATCGGAGGCAGCAGCAGAGTCAACGTGGGAGGCATCATGGCTCGGGGCCATCAACATCGGCGGGGCAGGCATCGGCCGGAGGGCAGGAGGACCCAGGACAGGAAGTGTCTTCCGTGTGGCTGCGGTTGGGCCAGCAGATAGGTGCGGAGCGGCGGCGGGCGGAAGAGGCGCGGCTCACAATGGTCAGGGCGGAGAACTCCATGCGGAGGGCCCTGAGGCGGGCCGAGTGCCTCGAGGCAATCCGCAGGGGGTTGGAGGAGCAGATGGCGTCGTCCCTGCGGACCCTCGGGGCCATGGAACAGGACAGCCTCCGGGACATAGACGAGGAGTTTGATGATGCCCTGGCCCGGAACACCACGGAGTGAGCCGCTGGACTTGCCCGCCGCCTTTGTATATAGTTATTTAGTTTTAGGTTTCCTTTGTTTCTTCTTATGATTTGGAGTCGACGGACACTGCTCCACTTTTTGTATATAGTTGGATTTGAGTTAGGGTTTTTTGTAGGTTTCCTTTGTTCAGTTGTGCTCATGGACCCTTGGATGTTTTGTACATAGTTCTTCATTGGATTGTTTTATTTTTTATTTTTGATTTATTCTCCATGGAGCAATGGTCTTTGCATTTATTTTTCTCTCTCGGATTGATTTTATTTATTTATTTTTTTTTTAAATTTGACTTTTATTGTTTTTAACAATGAATATGAACATACAGGTGGCTATACATTGTGCATAGCGAACTACTTCAGTAGAAACTCCATGTCCATCTTAACAACAGTTATCAACATTAACGCTCCATATTCCAGGAGAAGGCAGAAAGTATAAAGAAAAAGAGAATAAAGAAGAGAAAAGAAAAACCCCCCTTCCCTCCCCCCTTCCCACCCCCCTCCCTATCCCCATGTCTCATGTCCGCTTCCTTCGGGGCATTGGCATTCTGAGTCGTAGTGGGCTACGTGACGCGCATCTTGGAACATCCAACGATCATTGTTCTCCTGTGTGGTCTATGACACGCAAGGGCTGTCAGCATGGGGTCTTTCAGTTTTCAGTGGTTGGTAGCATGGATCGGGAGGAGTTTCCCTGCTGAGTTGAGTCTTCCATGGTCGGGCGCGAGATGTATTTAGTTATGAAATCGAACCAGAGTTCCTCCTGTCGCGCAGCTCTGTCATGTAATATTGCTGTTACTTTCTCCATAGTGTAAATATTTGTAGCAATCTGTATCCAGTCCCTCTTATTAGGTAGGCGGGGAGCTTTCCATTTTATCACAAGGGCAGCTCTCGCCGCAAGCAAGAGGGGGGATATCAGACCTTTCACTCTTGTCATTTCGTCGTCTTCTTCTTCGAGGCCAAACAGGATCAGGAGGGGCGACAGTTCTCTATTTATGCCTTCCAGCTGTTTGATCCATCCCAGGACCTCCTGCCAGTAGATGCGGACCTTGGGGCAGGCCCACCACATGTGCCAATAGTCGGCGTTCATCCCACAATGTCGCCAGCATCTCGGGCTGGAGGTCTGGAACATTTTGGACAGTCTTTGTGGGTCGTATTGCCATCTATGTAGTAATTTTATAGCGTGCAATTTATATTGGGCCGCAATTGATATTTTGGATGGTGTTTCACATATTTTATTCCAGGCTTGCTGGTCGAACTCTCTGGCAAAGTCTCGTTCCCATTTTGCTTTTAGACGATGGTTGGGTGCATTGTCTTTGGTGATTAGGGCTCTGTACATTCTCGCTATGAGGCATTTGGAGGTAGTAGTTGTGTCTAGGATCGTCTCAAAGGGTGTTAGTTCTCTCTGCGTGGTTTCCTTCCATTCTTTTCTGGATATGACGCCTTTCAGACGTAGGTACAGGAAAACTGGTATCGGGCGGATTTGGAGGGCCTCCTCGAGTTCCGTTATCGAAATGAATTTCCCCTTTCTCCACAGCTGTCCGACCCTCTCAAGGCCGGCATCAAACCAAGATTGGTATCTGGCATGTTCCGGGATTTCCTCCCTGATTCCAGGGGACCAAAGATGGCTCAGTGGCGAAGGCCACGTGGTAACTCCTGACATTGCTCTTCCCTTCCTCCATATGTTCCACAACGTGCTTAGTATCGGGTGATTGCGCAGTTTCCTCGATAGCTTCGATCTGGGGACCCATAACCACTCTGCCAGAGTCACGTTGTATAGAACGTTGTTGTCTAGGTGGACCCATTGGAGGTCTTTCCTTTCTCGGAGATGTGGGATTAAGATCCTGAGCTGTGTGGCCTGATAATAGCGTTCTATGTCCGGTAAGCCAACCCCGCCTAGCTCTTTCGGTAGTATTAGGACCTCGTAGGAGATTCTGGGTTTCTTTCCGTTCCACAAGAAGTGTAGGATGGCTTTTCTGACTTGCTTGAAAAAGTGATCCGGAATTGTGATAGGCAGGACCTGAAAGGGGTAGAGAAACCGTGGGAGGGACACCATTTTGATCGCATTCAGGCGTCCCATCCAGGATATCGTTAGCGGTTTCCATTTCTTGAGATCGGCCTTGAGAGCCTCGAGGAGGTGGGGAAAGTTGGCTTCGTAGAGGCCGTCGAGGTGTCGCGTCAGGTTGATTCCCAAATATCTTAATGTCGGGCCTCCGACGATCAGCCCGAGTTGCGCAAGGGTGTTCCGGTGTTCCGACGATGGTTCATGGAGTGGAAAAAGAGTAGATTTGCATTTGTTGATTTTAAATCCCGAGAGCGCGCCGTACTCCTCTATTAGCTGGATCGCTCTCGGAACGGAAGACGTTGGGTTTGACAGGTGGAGCAGAATGTCGTCCGCATACAAGGCTAGTTTATATTCTTTACCATTCACCTGGATTCCCTCCACTGTGGAATCAGCTCGTAGCATCACGGCGAGAGGTTCTAAGGACAGTGCGAACAGTATCGCCGATAGGGGGCAACCTTGTCTTGTACCCCTGTTGAGGGGGAACCATCGGGAGAATTGGGCGTTCGCCGAGACCGATGCTCTTGGAGACTTATAGATTGCTTTGATTCCTTGTCGGAGTGTGGGGCCTATGCCTATCTTTTGCAATGTGGCCTCGAGGAAGTGCCAGTCGACTCTATCGAATGCCTTCTCGGCATCAATTGAGAGTAGCGTTGGATTGTTCTGTGAAGTTTGGGCCTCATGGATTAAGTGTAGGGTTTTCCGGGTGGAGTCTGCTCCTTGTCTGCCTAAAATGAAGCCAACCTGGTCATTGTGGATTATTGCCGGCATATATGACTCCAGTCTTGCAGCCAGGATTCTCGTATAGATTTTGGCGTCAATGTTTAATAGAGATATAGGGCGGTAGGAGGCGCACAGCTTTGGGTCCTTACCCTCCTTGGGGATGACGGTTATCAGCGCCTCGGAGAAGGAGTCGGGTGCCTCGCCGGAGTATAGGATGTTGTTGAATAGGAGAACCATGAATGGGAGAAGGGCATCTTTAAAAGTTTTATAGAACCCTGCCGTGTATCCATCGTTTCCAGGGGCTTTCCCTGTTGGGAGTCTTTTGATAGCTTCTTCAATTTCCTCTCCTGTTATGGGGGCTTCCAATGTGAGTGCACTATCCGTTGGGAGGGTGGGCAAGGGTGCTCGCTCTAGGTATTCATTTATGGCTCCTGTGTGCAAGGGGGGGCGCGCTGAATATAATTTTTCGTAAAATTCGGCAAAGGCTTCAGGGACACTGGGAGAAGTTGGCTCGTCAGAGTTCTCTTCTGTTTGAATCGTGGGGACCCACCTCTCTTGGCGTTGGCCTCGTAGTCTTGCGGCAAGCAGGGCGCCCGCTTTGTCCCCATGTTCATAGTGCTTCTGCTTCAGGTGCTGTAGTTTACGCGCTACGCTTCCCGCCTCTAGTTGTCTTAATTCCTCTCTCTTATCGTTGGCCTCTTTAATCTTTTGTGGTCTATCCTGATCAGCCGTTTGTGCCATGTGGTCCAGTTGTGTGATTTCATTCCGGATCCTGTTCTCAATTAGTTGTCTTTCTCTTTTTTTGGCTGCTCCTTCTCGGATAAGTAGTCCTCTCCAGGTCGCCTTGCCTGCCTCCCAAACTGTGTTCATAGAGGTTTCCCCTGTGTTGTTGATCTCAAAGTATCGGGTAATGTCCTGTTCCAGTTCCTCACGAAAGGTGGGATCCTTAAAGAGGGTTTCATTACAGCGCCATTTGGAGCATCTTCGGGGCAGGGCCATTTGGTCGAGAGTGACCGTGACCATATCATGGTCCGACCAGGAGACCGGGTTTATGACAGCTTCAGTCATCGCCGTGATGAGGTCTGTGGTCAGATACACATAGTCTATTCTGGAGAAGGTTGCATGTGGTGCCGAGAAAAAGGTAAAGCCAGTACGGTTGGGGTTGGCATGCCTCCATGCATCGGTGAGGTTGTAGGCGGTCATCATGTCTGCGGCTAGTGGGCGTCTGGGACCAACGAGTGGAGATGTAGAGAGGCGACCTGATTGTCTATCCTGTTCCGGGTCCATCCACATGTTCAGATCACCTCCAATAATTACTTCGCCTTCTGCTTCGCACATGATTTTAGGTATTATCCTCTGGAGGAATCTGTCTTGGCCTGTATTGGGGGCGTATATTGCCACAAGGGTTACAACCGTGCCCTGTATTCTGCCCACCAGGGCTATTGCTCTACCACTGACGTCCATCCATGACTTTAAGAGTTCAAATTGGATCTTTCTGTTGATTAGTACGCCAACTCCTGCCTTCTTCAGCGGGCCAGAGCCCCAATATTCCGATCCTAGCTTAGCATAGAGAATCTTCCTCTCCTCCCCTCTGCTATATCGAGTTTCTTGTAAGAAAAGAATGTCTAGTTCAGCCCTCTTGAATTCTCTCAGCACCAGTGACCTTTTGGTGGGGGAATTAAGGCCCTTAACATTGAGCGTGCCAATTTTGAGGTTACCCTGCGTGTCATTTGGTTTATCATGTCTGTGTGACATCAGTGCGTCCGTGGGGTTTCTTCGCATCGTCGTGGAGCCCATTGTACGAAATTGCCATATTGGAAGTAGCATTGTGTGTGCCTCTATCTGACAGAGGCTTTGTCTGAGACTGTGTCATTCCCCGTTTCCCTCCCCCCTCCCATCCCCGTAGGGTATTGGACTGCATACCCATCACCCTCTGGACTATCGCTTCGATCTTTAATTCTACGAGGAGGGTTTGTGACTGTCCGTGGTGGCGTCCGAGTTGGACCGGATGTGAACAACCGGTCTTCTGTCGGACCACCAGTGAGGGTCGTAACCGTACGACCCCGTAAACTAATAGTATCAAGGTAACATTTTTGAGCCCCCACCCCCCTGCTCATGAAATCACTTATCAAACAACAGTGTGTCAAACAACAAGGATTCCCACTTCAATGTAACATATTCTATGATACATGCGGTTTCGGGAACGATCCTTCCTCGGTATCTCCTTTTGGTGGACTGGCAGTTCCCATCTCGTGTGGTGGAACCGCGGACTAAGGGGTGCCATGATCCATTATGTAAGTGGGTTCCCTGCCAGGATCATGAAATCCTGAGTCGGCAGAATGTAGAGTTTGAAGCGACTATGTCATTAGTTGTGTTCAGGTGTGTCGTTGGGCCGCCTGTACTTTCTGGAGCCTTTCACCCGTTTTCTTCTCTGGCCCTGAAGTTCCCAGCGTGATCTGTCCTGCGTTAGTGTTCCCTGAGTGCCCCCCTCCGGGGTCTGTCCGAGGAGGTCGGCAATACATTCTCGAATTTCCTCTTCAGAGCGTAGTAGGAACTTTCTGGTTCCATGTTCAAACGCGAGGGAGAAGGGGTATCCCCACCTGTATCTCGTGCCATGCTCTTTTAGCCATCTCGTGAGGGGGCCGCATAAGCTACGCAATGCCAGTGTCAGTGATGAGAGGTCCTGATAAATAGTAATCTGGGCTCCCCCGAGGGTAAGAGTGCCTCCAGACCTGGCCTTGGCGAGTATCTTTGTTCTGTCCTGATACCTATGGAATCTGGCAAGGACTGATCTCGGGCCTCCTGGGGGGCCACCGGCTCTATGAATTCTCTCGGTCTTGAGTTCATCGATGTCCTCGTCCGCAGTTAGGATTTTGATGATGTCGCGTATAGTCTGCTTGAGGTCTTCCTCTGTCTCCCCTTCTTTCTCCGGGATTCCAAAAAACCGTAGGTTATTTCTTCTCTCTCTATTTTCCAAATCGTCTATCTTCAGGCGAATCTCATCCTCCTTCTTTTCTATGTTTCGTATTCTGAGCTCCATTTGGGCCTCCAGAGTGTCAATAGAGGCTTGGTTAGTCTCGACCCCTTCTAGTCTCTCCTCGATGTTGTCTATCCTTTGGGTCATCTTATCCATTTTGCCACCGAGATTGGCGCCCATGTTTCGGATTTCGGCTAAAAGGGCGGCAATATCTCCCTTGGTGGCAGCTGCACCCGTTTCGATGGTTTCTACTGACATTGTTGATCCAGGGTCAGGAGCCTGAGCTGCTGGTTTGTAGGCGTATTTGGCAAGCTTGTTCGGTATGTTCATGGATGGGTATCCAACGAGGAGGCACACGCCCCTGGGTCGGGGGCCTTACCCTCGGAACCAGTGTGTTGAAGAGCCCGTGGGGGGTTGTCCTCGTGGCGGGGGTTCCTTTGGCGGGAGTGGGAGGAGGCACACGCCCTGTCTCCAGGGGCTCTACCCTCCGCACTTATGTCCTTCGTCGGATTCAACGCCTTTTCGGGGGGTATTAGGTGTCAATAACGTCCTGTAGCCAGGCCCTGCTGGAGGTGTGTGGGCGCAGGTCTCAGGAGGTGGATTTAAGGCGCAGATGCTTGGAGGGGGGCCGCGGGCCACCGTGTAATGCACTGTCCTCCAATTGTAGGGCCTCTTGTCCTGTCTCCGTTCTGCTTGTGGCCTTTTCAGAAGAGGGCACACACCCCAGGAGTGGGGGCCCAACCTTCCGCCTCCCCTTTCGTGTGCTTGGTAAATTCGCTGCGTAGGGGGAGACCGTAGATTGCAGTTATGGATCACCAGGAGCACCAGATGTTTCCTTTCTCGCCTGCTGGTGCGCGGGTCCCCTGGTGGGAACCCGCGTTGCAGCCGGCGGGAGCGATGTTGGGGCTGCGGCACCCCCACCAACCCAGGGCCTCCGGGTGATTTGTGTGCTCCAATCAGGGGGGGCGCCGTGGGGGGCAGGCTCTTGGCAGGTCTCCTTTGCTTGCGGGAAATTCGGGTCTCCTGCTGGTGCGGGGGGAGTCCTGGTAACGCGGTTATTCTAGGCCGGGGGGGCGGAGCAAGCCCCCGCCGGGGTGGCGCAGACCGAAGCCCCCACTCCCAGCCGGGCACTTACCTCCGCGAGGTCGATCCCTTGTGGCGTGGGGCCGGTTGCTCGAAGAGTCCGCTCTTCGGAAGCGCGGGGGGGGGCGACCCTCCACGCGATCCGGAGCGGGCCTCTGCCTCTCTCCCCGGAGCCCAGGTTCCGCGCTGGTGTTCCTCGATGATGGCCGGGGGCGGAGTCCAGCGCCGCGGGCCGCGGCCTTCTCCCGTGTCTGCGTCTCCACCGGCGGGGGGAGGTCGATTCCTCTCGTGGTTTTCTCGCGGACCAGGGGTCCGATTTCGGCCGGGTTTTCGCTCAGGGGGTGGGGGGGCGTTTCTTGTGGGTCAGGCTGTCGTTGTTGGGTTCGGGGGGGCCAAAGTGGGGGCTCAATTCACTTATGGGGGCCCGTGGGTTAGGAGCTCACACGAAGGCTGACATCGTCCGTGCGCCCCCTGGTGGCCGATCGATTTTATTTTTAATGTGACTTTGAACAACATTTTTTTGGATTTCGATTTGTAGTTTTGATTTTTTTGGACGGACATGCAGCTTATCTTTTTTTTCATTGCCATTGTAGTTTGTTTCATTTCATTTGCATTCAATTTTTTTAATACAATTTTGTTTTCATACTTCACTGTGTGGTATCATCTCATTGGTTTCATGCATGTCATGTTGGGTGTTTTCCCATTCATTTGCAACCATTGTGTGTGACGGACATGGGTTCATTTGCTTTATGAACATTGGGGGTGTAACATGTAATTTCCATTTCCATGTGGGTGAATGGGTTACTTGGTAGGGCCTTTTGGCTGTGGAGGCTGACCATAACGCACATGATTGGGGATTGTGAGGACCTGGGTGCAGGGGGACATGAGTGGGGGCCTGGTGGAGGGTTCCCCTGGATGCTGGGGGGTGGGGGTGGTGGGAGACATGAGTGGTGGCCTGGTGGGGGATGCCCACGGTGGCTGGGGTGTGGGGGTGGTGGGAGACATGAGTGGGGGCCTGGTGGGGGCTGCCCATGGTGGCTGGGGGGTGGGAGACATGAGTGGGGGCCTGGTGGGGGATGCCCATGGTGGCTGGGGGGGTAGGGGTGGTGGGAGACATGAGTGGGGGCCTGGTGGGGGCTGCCCATGGTGGCTTTGGGGTGGGGGTGGGTGGGAGACATGAGTGGGGGCCTGGTGGGGGCTGCCCATGGTGGCTGGGGGGGTGGGGGTGGTGGGTGACATGGGTGGTGGCCTGGTGGAGGGTGCCCCACACTGCTGGGGGGGTGGGGGTGGTGGGAGACATGACTGGGGGCCTGGTGGGCGCTGCCCATGGTGGCTGGGGGAGTGGGGGTGGTGGGAGACATGAGTGGGGGCCTGGTGGGGGATGCCCATGGTGGCTGGTGGGAGGGGGTGGTGGGAGACAAGAGTGGGGGCCTGGTGGAGGGTGCCCCTGGATGCTGGGGGGTGGGGGTGGTGGGAGACATGAGTGGGGGCCTGGTGGGGGCTGCCCATGGTGGCTGGGGGGTGGGGGTGGTGGGAGACATGAGTGGGACATGAGTGGTGGCCTGGTGGTGCTGCCCCTGCACTGCTGGGGGGTGGGGGTGGTGGGAGACATGAGTGGGGCCTGGTGGGGGCTGCCCATGGTGGCTGGGGGGGTGGGGGTGGTGGGAGACATGGGTGGTGGCCTGGTGGGGGATGCCCATGGTGGCTGGGGGGGTGGGGGTGGTGGGAGACATGAGTGGGGGCCTGTTGGGGGCTGCCCATGGTGGCTGGGGGGTGGGGGTGGGTGGGAGACATGAGTGGGGGCCTGGTGGGGGATGCCCATGGTGGCTGGGGGGTGGGGGTGGTGGGAGACATGAGTGGGGGCCTGGTGGGGGATGCCCATGGTGGCTGGGGGGTGGGGGTGGTGGGAGACATGAGTGGGGGCCTGGTGGAGGGTGCCCCTGGATGCTGGGGGGTGGGGGTGGTGGGAGACATGAGTGGGGGCCTGGTGGGGGCTGCCCATGGTAGCTGGGGGGTGGGGGTGGTGGGAGACATGAGTGGGGGCCTGGTGGGGGATGCCCATGGTGGCTGGGGGGTGGGGGTGGTGGGAGACATGAGTGGGGGCCTGGTGGGGGATGCCCATGGTAGCTGGGGGGTGGGGGTGGTGGGAGACATGAGTGGGGGCCTGGTGGAGGGTGCCCCTGGATGCTGGGGGGGTGGGGGTGGTGGGAGACATGAGTTGGACATGAGTGGGGGCCTGGTGGTGCTGCCCCTGCACTGCTGGGGGGTGGGGTGGTGGGAGACATGGGTGGTGGCCTGGTGGAGGGTGCCCCTGGATGCTGGGGGGGGTGGGGGTGGTGGGAGACATGAGTTGGACATGAGTGGGGGCCTGGTGGTGCTGCCCCTGCACTGCTGGGGGGTGGGGGTGGTGGGAGACATGGGCGGTGGCCTGGTGGAGGGTGCCCCACACTGCTGGGGGGGTGGGGTGGTGGGAGACATGAGTGGGGGCCTGGTGGGGGCTGTCCATGGTGGCTGGGGGGTGGGGGTGGGTGGGAGACATGAGTGGGGGCCTGGTGGGGGATGCCCATGGTGGCTGGTGGGTGGGGGTGATAGGGGCCATAAGTGGCGGCTTGGTGGTGCTGCCCCTGCACTGCTGGGGGGTGGGAGACATGAGTGGGGGCCTGGTGGGGGTTGCCCATGGTGGCTGGGGTGGTGGGGGTGGTGGAGACATGAGTTGGACATGAGTGGTGGCCTGGTGGTGCTGCCCCTGCACTGCTGGGGGGTGGGGGTGGTGGGAGACATGAGTGGGGGCGTGGTGGGGGCTGCCCATGGTGGCTGGGGGGTGGGGGGGTGGGAGACATGGGTGGTGGCCTGGTGGGGGATGCCCATGGTGGCTGGGGGGTGGGGGTGGTGGGAGACATGAGTGGGGGCCTGGTGGGGGCTGCCCATGGTGGCTGGGGGGGGTGGGGGTGGTGGGAGACATGGGTGGTGGCCTGGTGGGGGATGCCCATGGTGGCTGTGGGGTGGGGGTTGTGGGAGACATGAGTGGGGGCCTGGTGGAGGGTGCCCCTGGATGCTGGGGGGTGGGGGTGGTGGGAGACATGAGTGGGGGCCTGGTGGGGGCTGCCCATGGTGGCTGGGGGTGTGGGGGTGGTGGGAGACATGAGTGGGGGCCTGGTGGGGGCTGCCCATGGTGGCTGGGGGTGGGGGTGGTGGAAGACATGAGTGGGGGCCTGGTGGGGGCTGCCCATGGTGGCTGGGGGGGTGGGAGACATGTGTGTTGGCCTGGTGGAGGGTGCCCCACACTGCTGGGGGGTGGGGGTGGTGGGAGACATGAGTGGGGGGCTGGTGGGGGATGCCCATGGCGGCTGGGGGGTGGGGGTGGTGGGAGAAATGAGTGGGGGCCTGGTGGGGGATGCCCATGGTGGCTGGGGGGTGGGGGTGGTGGGAGACATGAGTGGGGGCCTGGTGGAGGGTGCCCCTGATGCTGGGGGGTGGGGGTGGTGGGAGACATGAGTGGGGGCCTGGTGGGGGCTGTCCATGGTGGCTGGGGGGGTGGGGGTGGTGGGAGACATGAGTGGGGGCCTGGTGGAGGGTGCCCATGGTGGCTGGGGGGTGGGGGTGGTGGGAGACCTGGGTGGGGGCCTGGTGGGGGATACCCATGGTGGCTGGGGGGTGGGGGTGGTGGGAGACATGAGTGGGGGCCTGGTGGAGGGTGCCCCTGGATGCTGTGGGTGTGGGGGTGGTGGGAGACATGAGTTGGACATGAGTGGGGGCCTGGTGGTGCTGCCCCTGCACTGCTGGGGGGTGGGGGTGGTGGGAGACATGAGTGGGGGCCTGGTGGAGGCTGCCCCTGGATGCTGGGGGGTGGGGGTGCTGGGTGACATGAGCAGGTGTGCAGGGTAGTCCCCTGTGGTGTCGGCTGCCTGCAGGGGCCGTGGAGGGTGTACAGGGAATACCTGGGAGCACACAGCCAAATCGCGTGTAGAATTTCCCGTGTACCCCTGAAATAAACGTACCCAGCCAAATCGCGTTTGTAAATTCCCGCGCACGTACCCGGCCAAATCGCGTGTGGAACTTCCCGCGCACCCCTGAAATCCATGTACCCTGACAAATCGCGGGTGGGACTTCCCGCGCAGCCCTGAGATCCACGTACCCAGCCAAGTCGCGTGTGTAAATTCCCGCGCACTTACCTGGCCAAATCGCGTGTGGAACTTCCCACGCACCCCTGAATTCCACGTACCCTGCCAAATCACGTGTGAGACTTCCCGTGCACCCCTGAGATCCACATACCCAGCCAAATCGCGTGTGTAAATTCCCGCGCACGTACCCGGCCAAATCGCGTGTGGAACTTCCCGCGCACCCCTGAAATCCACGTACCCTGCCAAATCGCGTGTGAGACTTCCCGCGCACCCCTGAGATCCACGTACCCAGCCAAATCGCGTGTGTGAATTCCCGCGCACGTACCCGGCCAAATCGCGTGTGGAACTTTCTGCGCACCCCTGAAATACACGTACCCTGCCAAATCGCGTGTGAGACTTCCCGCGCACCCCTGAGATCCACGTACCCAGCCAAGTCGCGTGTGTAAATTCCCGTGCACGTACCCGGCCAAATCGCGTGTGGAACTTCCCGCGCACCCCTGAAATCCACGTACCCTGCCAAATCGCGTGTGAGACTTCCCGCGCACCCCTGAGATCCCGCGCACGTACCCGGCCAAATCGCGTGTGGAACTTCCCGCGCAACCCTGAAATCCACTTACCCTGCCAAATCGCGTGTGGGACTTCCCACGCACCCCTGAGATCCACGTACCCAGCCAAATCGCGTGTGGGACTTCCCGCGCACCCCTGAGATCCACGTACCCAGCCAAATTGCGTGTGAAAGTTCCCACGCACCCCGGAATACACGCACACGTTATTTTTCAGTCAGCGGGTGTCCGTGTTTGTGGGTACCCCTTTGCACGTCATTTGTCCTGGAGGGCCACAGTATAGGACATTCATCATGGCTGTATATAGGTGCTATTTGTTGGCGCACCTTTTGGCGCACATTAATTACAGGCGCTGAGACGCTACCGCCTGCTTTCTTGTGGCGTTCGTGTTTGTGCCTGTGCGCTGGTTTGACCGTGCACTTTTTTGCCCTATTCGATTCCATGTTGTAGGCGAGCGTGTGGGCGTTCCACGCACTTGCACCCTGTACTTCCCGCGTGACGCCCACATTTTGGCAAGTTGTTCCCCATTCCGAGTGTTACGCCCCGTGTTCCGCCTACTTTTGTTGTGTGTGCCGTGCTATGTGCGATTTTCGCTGTGGCCTGTGCGATTTTCGCTGTGACCTGGCGCACGCTGTTAGATGGCCTGTGCGCCAACGTGCGCCGCGCACATTTTTAGCGCACATCGATGGTTTTCTCGCGCACGGCCTTCCATGAATCGATGTGCGCTGCTTTTCGTGCGATTTTCGCTATTCCACTGCGAATCGCACATTTTTGGCCACTTGCGCCGCGCTAATTATTCCATGAATCGGCCTGTTGATATGTTGTCTCAAGTCTCTTTTTGTTAATGAATTTAACATCAAACCTATGTTTTGGGTCAATCAAATTAGGAACATTAGAATTCAAATTAGAAGTTTGTGTATCATAATAATCATTAGCAACTTGACGGTGGGAGCCAGCCAATCAGGTGGCAAGGAACACAAGCTTGAACCGTCGGTGAAAGCCAGCACTACATACCACATGAAAGTCAGCTCCCCACGCCACCATCTGTCTCCCACCCTCCGCCCCCTTATTATTATTTTGTTGATTCCCACCCCCCACTTATCTTATTTTTGCATGGTGGCACTCGCTGTTGCTGCCGCACCTTCTGCTCTGCTCCTGACGGCCATTATGGAAAGGGAAGAGGGGCTCCACATGGAGCCCTTCTTTCCTTTTCCATGGTAGCCATCTTGGAACAGTATTTTTGTTATGTGAGCGGGATGCCGCAAGACGCTCTGTTCACGGTGCGATAATACTGTAAAGTAGCCCTATTCCAACCCTTGAGACGGGTGCTAATGGATTTATGTACCCGTTCCATGGGCACAACCAGGGGTAACAGCCAGGGCCCCATGCTGATGCCCGTGGAACAGTTACATAACGCCATAGTAAACAGATTACAAACAATCAATTGGGTGTTTGTAAACATTAAATACATTTGGGAACTAACGACAGGAGTGTTAACTAAATTGATATTACATTTATGCACGTTCCATCTAATACCATTTAAAACAACATTCATGTTCAAATTGCTGGCAACAGTATATGAAGCAATACATAAATAGGATACAACTATATGTATAGGGAGAATCAAAAATCAAGGAAAAACGCCAAAGATTCAACAATCAAACTAGGGCTGTGCCAATCTGTGTATGGGATATAACAATAAATATGTGGTGCAACAATCACAATATAGATGGCAACAGTCATGTAGTGGTACATTTGACACCCAATCTATGATGCAACAATTGAGGAACAGAATATGGGATATGACAATCAAGGAACAGTATAAAGGATGTGACAGTTAATCTATGAGTGACATAATCAAGAAGCTGCATATGGGATGCAACAATTAATGTATTGACAAAGCAATCAAAGAGTTCCGCATGGAATGGAGGTAGATATATGTGGCTGTAGCAATCCATTCTTGAAGAGTGATAATGCATCCATGGGATGTAGGAGTCATTATATGGGAGCAACAATCACGCAGCAGTGTAAGGTATTTTACTATCAAATGAGGGGTATATATTATGCAACACTTTTACAGCAGTATGTGGTGTATGCAATGCAATAATCAATATATGCGTAACATTCAACATGTGGTTTCAACAATCGTAGAACGGCACATGAGATACATCTATCACTATATTGAATGAAGCATCATATCTCTTGCAACAATCAAATATCACTATTTGGGATGCAACAGTCAAGCTATGGATGCATTTATTAAAGAGCTGTATATGATGTATCCATACAGCATGGGCATCATATTGGATATTACAGTCAATGGGTCTATACAACCTTGCCGGTATCCTGGTGGTAAATCTGTTTGCGGCACTCAACCCTGTGGTATTACAGCCAGATTCCGAGTGCTGGGGTGACAGTCTTAATCCCCATTCATGGAGTCCTATAGTATTCCATGGGGGATTTGCTAGTATTACAGTAACCAGTATTAACTTTGCTTGTAATACCGGCAATGTTTGCCATTGCGGCGGAGGATTTTCCTACAGCTGTTAGCTGGCGGTCATTCCTCCACCCCATCGGACAAACTTATAATGAGGCCCAATAAAGAAAGAAGGGCCAATATATGTGATGAGACAATTAAGGAAGAAGATATGGGATATAGCTATTGTGAACTGTAAATGGGATGCAACAGCCAATCTGTGAATCCATAAATGAATCTATGGGATGCAGCAATGGAAATATGGATGCAACAGTCGAGGCGTTCTATATGGGATGTTACAATCAATTCATGGATGCATCTTTGGATGCAGAAATCCTTTCATGAATTGGAATAATCTAATTGTGAGGTGCAGTAATAACTGTGTGTTATACAGCAGTCAATTAACAGTATATTAAATGTTACAGTCATTCTATTGACATTGAACGCATGAGCCCAGACCTTCTTGGCTGTCTGGACAAGATAGCCCGGAGGATACTGTTTTTATATAACGAGGGTGGTCAAGTGATAAGGCCACAATCTGCAGGTTAGATTGTGGGACAGGGATGGCAACAAAGGTATTTTCCCCCAAATAATAACAATAAAGTTACAGTGCATTTGCATAGAACATTTTGTTATGTTTTAATAAAACTTTAAAGGCAACCTACACATTTTGCTGTATGAGCTTATTTCCATAATGTATGTCTTCTTCCAGTGTAACTCGAAAAGCAAAGCGAATAAGGCCCATTGATATTTAGCTTTGGGACATTCTCATTTTAATGGCAACAGATGAATATGATTTTGGGGAAAGCCCATTCCTTTTATTTTTATGAGATGTTCTGAATGTTAACCGTGTAATTATGGGGCACAGTTTTATATACTGTAGGACCAACAGCTAATCTGAATTGCCCTCACAAGCTAGTAATGCATGTTCCTGCTTAGCACAGTCCGACTGGCGATCTTGACCTAATTAGATCGCATATACATGCAGAATATGTTATAACTGCGCTTGTACTTAACATCCTTACTCTAATTTCTGGGAACTGTAGGGAATTTCCATGTTGAACATTTAGTGGAAGATGTTTTCATACTTTAAGTTAAGAATCATGTTACTCAGAGCATGCATCTCATTTGGTGAATGAAAAGGAGGTCATATCAGTTTTGAGCAGAATTCAAATAGAATTACCCGAGTTCTGTTTCCTTCGGGCAGCTTTTCAAAAGATGGGTCACTGTTTTTCGTGTGAATTTGCATTAAGTGATGGTTAGCTTGATGAGACCTGAAACGATAATATCTTTGAAACGTGCTAATGATCAAAACAAAATTTTGAAAATGAGAAAAGGATCTAAAAATACGGACTCATAAAGATCATTGCATTGCAAATACCCTGAAACTCTGTCCATCTGTGCACGACCAAGTCTCTCATGCACTCAAAAACATAAGCTAATTCGTAGTGCAGAACAAGCAACTGAACATCAGCCATGTGTGGTGCATCTCTTTTAAAAAGTCTTTTAAAAGTTTGATACAATAATATTGCCTTGGGCTTTGTCCCTTCAAAATATACAGAACAATCTTCTTCAAGCCATCTCTGTTCTTTTGAAATGCACCTTGAAACACTTGTGTATAGGTGCGTTATAAATGCGGTATCATATCTTGTCGTTAGTTCTGGATTTTCACAAGAGCAGTGTCCCATGACAGAACAGAAAAATCTAGACCTGCAACCTCACAATTGTATCCTTCGTCTTTGTATGCCACTTGCATTTAAGTAGATGCATAAAAGTGCATTCATGTCTTTGCCATAAATCCCCTTTCAATGGTAGCCTCTGGCAAAATCTCACTTGCAGTAAAAAAAATAAATGCTTGTCTGCCCTAAAAGCCCTATTTGATCATCTATATTTCAATGAATAACCACAGAAAAGTGTCCCCTAAGAAGTAACCAAAGAACAAACTAAGAACGTATGAGGCCAGAACAAGTGCTGACCGCCCACCATAATCCTATAACCACAGTGAGGTATTGCCACTGTGTTAGCCCAATAAATACATGGTTGACTCTGTTTTGTATTTGCCCAACACCGCGGCATAACCAGTGTGATTAGAACCAACAGAAATTATGAACATCATCGAACCCCCAACCAAGGCAGTCGACCACCAAAATAACTTGCACACTGTCACAACATCAACAGATCTCCAAACCACAACAATCATGAAACATATACAACTACAATTATGCCCGGATTCACGAAGGAAAAACAAACAAGTATGGAAAACAGAACAAGAAAGACAAAAGAAACCAGACACCTACAGAACAACAAGAACGACCTACAGAATTCAAAACAACTCTAATCTACCTCCAACCTAGTCTAAACAAACTAAAGATCCTCTCAAAGACTAGAACAACAATACTGTACATCTCCTGCAAACTCTCCTCCTAGAAACTAACCACACCAGAAATCAAACAGCCCATAACAAAGGACCCAGGGGATACTAGAGGAGCCCCCACTTTACTACCAAAAACCAACCCAAACACACAGAACCCGACACTGGAGAAGACAACCCCGGAAAGACACCTATAAAAACCAGAATCAAACTAGGAGCTCTCACCACCTACCCCCCTTACATAACCAGAGATTGGAAAATGAATCACCCGACAACAAAAAATTTAGCTACAATGATGCAGAATAGAGAAACACATTGCACAACCTAAATTCACTCCTCAATGATGGGACAGAGGACTGCACACTCACCACAAACAGGCCAGCTCAACAGAGAGTTAAAGGACTGAATAACAATGCCCCATCAATACACTAAAAATAACATCTAACAAAGAACAAACCAAATCGCACACACTACACTGCAGCCTACTCACCGTATGATCTATGGCAAAGCACAAAACAGAATGGTAGGAGGCATGGAAGCTCTATTCTTCACAGAAACATGGCTCTCAGAAATTACAAAGTTATGGCTCGTGAAGCCATACCGGACAATTACAAATTATTGCAATCTAACATGGAAACTGGAAGAGGTGGGGGAATCACTCCAGCACACAAACATCAGATCAGGTCCTCATCACTACCCTCAATAGACATAGAAGACTGTGAATAATTCCTTGTCAACCTCAAGCTCATTGACCAATTCAATGTATTTGACCTTCTGATCTACAGACCTCCAACCTATAACCCTAATGATGCAGAAAAAACTCACCAATGCTATAACTAAGCTTTTCACAAATCACAATAACATAATTGTTCTGGAAGAATTGTTCAAAAGAGAAAATTAAACCACAAAAAATGTCCTCAGCACCCTGCTGGAAACTCTTCATCTCAAACAAATAGAGAACAGACCCACTCAAATAGCTGAATTCAAACTAGATGCAGTTTTCTGCAGGGAGGAACTTTTGACCGCCAGCCCACCAGCACCAATCATATGGCACAGCCATCATATGATACCTTTCCCCATCAAAATCCCGAACTGCACAATGCCCACAAACACAAAACTCCTGACAGCAAACAAAAGAAGCTGGAAATGTCTTAACCTTGAAACCTTAATACAACTACTAGAAACTACCAAACCAGACCATTCAAACATGAACAAAATGGCACTAGACCTAGTTGAAGAGAACCCTCACACCTGGATCACAGACACGTTAGGCCAACTAAGACCCAGAAAACTCTTCAAAACAACACCATAAAAAGTCACAGCAAGATGGTTCACAGAAGAACTGCCAGAACTCAAAAAAACAAAGCATAAACTAGAAGAGCGAAGGAGGGAGCACTACAATCAGTTGGACAAAATCAACTACCAAAGACAAGTTTGGCTATACAATTCAAGAGTCCCGAAAGCTAAGAAAACATTTGATATCGGGAGAATACAATCTGCAACCATATCACAAATAGTAAATGTTTAGAATCTTCAAGGAAATAAAAAGCAAACATCATGCACCAACAGCATTATACTCTCGCCAACCCTATGCAACAGTATCACGACCCACCTAAGTACAAAAATAGTAGCAAACAACAGGCCATCAATACATCCAGCAGGATCGCAGACAAAATCCCAGAAACCAGCATCCCAAGAATCAACATTACACTTAATAATTTTGAAACAATAAGCGAGGAAATCTTTGAAACTATTAAAATATACCCAGATGGCTAGACCTCCCAAGGACCCATGCCCACCGAATATCTAAAAAAAATATTCTCCCACAAAAACCAGTCCTCTACATCTGACTACTAATGAATCTATCCCTGAACATTGTAAACAGATGTATTAAAATCAGCATAAATCAAACCTTTTCTAAAAGGTGAGGCTAGAAATACAGATGGCCGTACTAACTACAGACCCAGACCCAGATTAAACCTCTCATTCCCATAGGAAGTCTTGGAAAACCACACATATAAAGAGCTACTCAACCACGTAGAAAGTAATTGAATACTTGATCAATTCTAGGTTGGCTTCAGACCCATGAGAGGAACAGGATGAGCACTAATCACAATATGGGACAAGCTAAACATTAATACATACAGCAAAACTTCCTTGCCCCTCATACAACTGGACATAGATGCCTGTGATATGATCAAAGACACACCTCTAATCAAGAGATGAGAGTAACACGGTATTCAAAATTCTGCACTTTTATGGCTGAAATCTGTCCTCACACACAAAACTGAACAAACATACATGTCTCCATTTACATCAACTCAAAAAATATCACCTGCTATGTTCCAAAAGGACCAAGCCTCTGTCGACTCCTTATCAACATTTATGACACACCTATTGGATCTCATTCAAACCTATTGACTAACAGCCTACAACTACGCACATGAAACCCAACTGATCCTTAGGATAAGCAACAACAATGACCCAAAAAAACACCCTGAATAAATCCCTCACCGTCAAACACCTGGATGGCAAACAAAAACCCCAAGCTAAACCCATCCAAAATAGAAGTATTGATCTCCCCATGAGAAGACAGTCAAACACAGACATCCCTCACTTGGCCCTCACGCATATAATTCATCCGGAGAGATTAACAGTGATAACAATGTCTAGAAATACTCATGGACAATGTTCTCACCTTGGAACCACAGGTCAATTCAATAGCAAATAAAACTGTACCTCCTCCAATTAATAAGAGGGATCCTCCCCTACCACAATTTCACACATAGAACCCTTACAATCATCTCCTTGTCTTATCTAGGATAGACTAGGCAAACACTTCCTGCCTAAGAAAATATGAATGTCTTACCAAAAAACTAAAATGCATCTAAAATACCACAGCAATACTACTCCTGAAATTAAATAGAAGAGGACACATCACACCGGCCGTAAGGAATCTACACTGGCTACCAGTAAAGAAAAGCCCTCTTCTTTGCTGATGAATCATTACATGGACAAGAAGCCAAATTCATACAAGCAAACATTGCACAATGCCAACCAAGAAGAAAATTAATATCTAGCACTGATCTACAAATAGAAACAACATATTGTGAGAAACGACATTTGGAGGAACCACCTTCTCCTATCTGATAGCCAAACTATGGAACTCAATCCTGAAGAATATAAGAATGAAGGAATACCACCTAACATTCAGGAAACAACTGCAAACCTGGCTAATCAACTCGCAAAGTTAAACATTGACCAACTAAACAACAACCACCCTCATGAGCAGTCTGCCCAACCCATACAAACCATAAGCCGGAAACAATGGATACATACAGAATGATAAACAACAACATAGCTATAAATACACAGAGATTACCCCAAAACCACTTATCATTTCTTCTCTCTTCCTCACAACCCACAGTTCCCAGCTAAAACAGACATGAAAAGGACTAGTGAACCAACACACCAAAACACACAATCCACACATCACTCTCTAACCAAGATTAAAATCCAATAAACTTTGACAATGAACACCACCCTTATGAACACAACAAGCCCAGTGCACAAACCTTAACACACCCAGACCTCACATACACATATGCCATTTCCTCATGGTTCTACACACATCAACAGATAAGCAAAATATTTATCCTACTCCTCTCTCCCTCACTAACCAACCCAGCCCACTTTTCCTTACAGAGCCACTTGGTTGCCTGGAGGCCATGAAATTGGCAGTATTGGACAGAATAAATCAATTTAACATAACATACTATAACATACCAATGACATTCAATGAAATATCAATAGTGTAAAATGAATTATCTAAATAATATAGACATTATTAAAATGTTGCAGTGACCAATGGGACATTGACATACACCAAAGTCCTGATCAAATACATACACTGTTTAATCCTGATGAAAAGTGATGCATGATACATATTGGGACATTGTATATATGCACATGTATCCTGACTCACAATTAATTCCTTTTCCGTTTTTTGGCACAGATGATGGCCCATTGGAGACGCCTTGTTGAAAAAACAATGGTACAGAGATTAATGATGAAGTAAAGACTGTTAAGAAACAGAATATTTGATTGGCACGGTAACTGTGGATGCTAATGGCATACAAAGGCTAAATCACACATTGCTTCTTTTGGTGTTCTGTCAATAACTTTCCTTTCTTCTGCCAGCATGTCTCTGTACAGACATGAGTAAATATTAACCTAGTCTGAATTGCTCATTTTAGACCTACACCTAGTGACTCTCCCTGGTAACAGTCTCTTGTCCAAGTAATAATTGCAGTCTTTTGTCCTATCCTCTTGTTCCCTTCATTGTCTGCATGATTTTTCAGAATGTCCCAAATCAGGCACAAGTCAGGCACAAGTTAGGCAAATCAGGTACAAGAACACAACACAGACCTGTAATTCATGGACTGTGAATTAAAGACAACATTTTTCATCTCCGTAATTGTCCTCCATGCTAGCTCTAGTCCCTTATCCAAGTCTCCCATCTAATCATAGGGCTTCATTACAAGTTCAATGGTGCAGGAAAAGAAGTGGTGACAGTCCCATTACCACCACTTTTTAAGCCAGTAACAGAATTACAGCCATTTTTTCCACACTGTTGAATTAAACATTTGGAGGTAAAGTGGAGATTTTACTTCCAGTAACAAGCTTGTACACAGACTGCAATCTACTAAAATTATTCATGGAGCCCTATGGACTCCAACAATGGGGAATTACACCAACCTATCACCATTTGAAATCCTGTGGTAAACCCATGGGATTAAGTGGCCTAACAGTATTGGTATGTGCTGGTAATTCAGCAGATCTACTGCTGAATTGCCACCAAAATCAAAATGAGGCCTGTAGACTTTCATCCTAGTAATAGTCTAGCACCATAGTCTTTGCAAAAAGACAAAAAATGTAGCAGGAGCCCCTCTCCAGAAAGAACATGGAATGATAACCTGTTCAGGTTTTTTTCCCACTTTGAGTGTCAACAGCCATCGCTTTTTGCTCACTGTGCTTCTCACAAAGGAGGAATACCACTTTCATATCAATATTTGTCCTTCCCACAAGGGTAGTCCAGACCCAAAATTCCAGGCACACCTCCTTTGAAGAAGAGTACCAACAACAACACCAGACACGTGTTTCAGCCTTGTTGGGACTCATCAGTGAGGTGGAGCTGTGCCTCTCTGGGCACAGTGAGCAAGGGGTCGATGTCTTGGTTCCCTCAGGTAGCTTAGGGTGACCAACCACATGTTCCTTGCAAAAATACAAAAAGGGAGCAGGCGCTGCTCTCTAGGAAGAACATGGCATGATAAACTGCTCTGTGTTGTTTTCCCACATTGAGAGTCCGCAGCCATCGCTTTTTGCTCACTGTACTTTTCAGAAAGGATGAATATCCATTTGCATATCAGTCTTTGTCCCACCCACAAGGGCAGTCCAGCACTGAAATGCCAGGCAAATCTTCTTTGAACAAGAGTACCAACAGCAACCCCAGAGATATGTTTCATCCTTGTTGGGCCTCATCAGTGAGGTGGAGCTGTGCCTCTCTTAGCACAATGAGCAAGGGGTCCATGTCTGGGTTTCCCCAGGTAACTTAGGATGACCAACCCAACACGTTTGTTGGTCATCCTAAGTTTGGGTATGCTTCAGTTACAACATGGCCCTTGACACTGAAACCGAACAATGGGCCCGCGTAATTTAATTGCCTCAGGCCAGCCTACGCTCTACAAGACAGGTTTCCCCATGGGCAGTAAGCCCCCTACTGCCCTTCACTCGGCATCAACGAGACAGCAGAGAACCATATTACACGTCCGCCCGACCCACGAAGTGAGTGAAGACCATCACACGCAGAGCGGCAGCAGCAGAAGGCCAAGTGTGAACAGCCCCCACCTCGGAAAGCCTGATCAACTCCGACCCGATAACAACTAGGGCTGCATCAGTACAGCAGCCGAAGAAGGTGAGATGTACAAGTGCCTCCTCCGCTGCACACCTTCAAACAAAGAACTTTGCCCCTGTGACGAGCGCCGGTCCACTACTAATCAAAGCGTTGTTCTGTACACGTCTGGCTGCAGAGCGGCCCCTGCAACCCATCTTCACTGAACTCCCTGTGGAGGAAGTGAAGATCCTTGCAGCCTCCTGTCGGCCTGATCCGCCCCTGCACTCCCTGCCACACGAGCCACTGCAAGTTCTCTCATGTTCTCCCTCGTGGTGGACCTGCCTGTCCCACCGTAGTGACAGTGCCCAGTGCAACAACACAGAGTCGTCGCCGGAGACACATACCACATAAAACATATCCTAAAAAGGACCATGAGGGTTGCAGTTAATTAAAATAGACATTTGAGACATAATAGAACAACGGTGTCAAACCCCTGGAGATAAACACTCTGAGACCGCCTTTCACTGCTTGATTGAAACATCAACGCCGGCTCCAACTCTTCACCACAGCCCCCACTAAATTGGGTTGCACAGCACGATCTTATTGCATGAGGCGTCTGCAGTGATCTCATTAAGAGTGGCACATCACTACAATATATAGAAACTGAAGGACCAGACTCGTACCTTGTCGAGGTAACAGAAGACAGAATGAACTGCGGGCAGATCCAGCTTTGCTGCAGCGCTCTAGACGGGCGCAGTAGGTGAGCAGTAGAATTTCGCCAACAGATGCTTGCCACTGCTGTGGCCCTTCCACCCTTTCAGCGCTATCCAATGTACCAGGGCAATTAGAGCTCCACAGCAGAACGGACACTGGCTGGCGCTGCATGGGGCAACTGGGATCGGGCTCCAGCGTGCTGACCCGGCTCGCTGCTGATCGCCCTGCCGGTACATTGCCCACAGTGACCCCCACCATTAAATACAGCGCATAGTTGGGCGGTGGTTTACGGTGTGACTCTGTACACACACCTGAATTTGCCTGGGACGCACGGCACTCGGCTCATAGGGAAGCCTGCCCTCCAGAACACTTCTGAAGTCATCACTGCAACGCGGGCTATCTATCCCTCGTGGACTGGCCCCCTCCCCCTAGAGCTACGTGGAGAGAGGCACCGACAAGAGAGGAGACCCGGACTGTTAGAATCCCACAGCACCCACTGCCAACATGCCTCACAAACTCCCACTCTCCCACAGCATACCGCCCACACCATTCCTTCCACCACTTACAATAGCCACACCCACCACAAGAGTGAGACAAACTGACTCAGTCTACATGCCAAACCACACCCTGCCACTGTCCCACAATGTACCACCCACACCTGCCCTTCCAACACTATGCATAGGTTCATCAACTAGGAGCTCTACACCTACCTGCCCAGATTCCATGCTACATAGTACCTCCCACAGCATACGAACAGAAATCCGCATTATGCCGCTCCACCTGAGAAATCAAAGGCTAGGCACCCGATCACACTGCCTCGCAGCCAAAACTAATACACACCATGTCAAATCAACCACGCAGACGCCATTACCCAAAGTCCTCCCACTGAAAAAAACCCATAGTAAAACCGCCACTCTCACCAGCATTCCTCCTAAAACAAAACTAGGGACAAATCAGAAAACACATCTCCAAAACACACTCATTAATGCAAGCTCCATCCCAGCGCACACCATGGAGATCCACGATCTCATCACCAACTTAAACCTAGACATCCTAGCCATTACCGAGACCTGGCTACACGTAGCTTCTGGTCCTGCCATCTGCCAAACCCTACCACCAGGCTACATCATCCTACGCCAAGACAGAACCTCGGGTAAAGGTGGAGGTGTCACCATAATCACTAGGGAATCCCTCAACGCCAGGCAACTAAAAAATACTGAAGCCGACAACTGTGACATGCTATCAGTACAAATATCTCCATCTCCAAATGACACCATAACACTCCACACTGTATATCGGCCCCCAGGCCCCACACCTGACTTCCAATCCAACATTATCCATACATTAGGAGCTAACCTTAAAACAAATACAAGAGCCATCCTTCTAGGCGACCTCAACTTCGGCTACAAAGACCCCAAAGACAAGAAAGGGTCTGCCCTCTCTAAAGCTCTCCTAGACTTAGGATTCTCTCAGCTAGTCAATGACCCCACCCACATCAAAGGTTGTATATTAGATTGGATAGCAGATCACAACTGCGCAGTAGACATAAGTTCCAATACCCCTTGCCCATGGACCGATCACCATCTACTGCACTTCTTCATACACTTCAAAACAGCTGCCAACCCAAACTCACCTGCACCAGCCACTATGGCTAGATCCAAGAAACTACTTACCGCAGAAAGAATTATCCCCCTCCTCGACACCTCGGTGCTTGCCCACCCAAATTCCAACGATCCTACAGAACTTGTAGAGATCTACAATACCACTCTAAAAAAGGTACTAGACACCATAGCCCCATTCGAACTCAAAAAAGCCAAGCATATTCTACATGTGAACTCTTGGGTTCACACAAGAACTCTCGGACACCCGCACTGCTAAAAGAGCAGCACTAACTGCATAGCAAACAAACCCTTCTACCATCACAAGAGACACATACACCACAATCGCCAAACAATATAAACATGCTATCGCCAAGGCCAAAGCCGTCACATACAATTCCTGAATCCAGAAAGCCAACTCCCAATCAAAAGAGTTATTTGCATTTACAAAGAACTGTCCATCCCTCCCACATCCACACAACCTACAGAAAAAAAGAAACATGGTGCAACAACATCCAACATGCCATGTTAAATACAATCACAACTCTCCAAAACAAAATCAAGACTCAATACGACAAACTGCCCAAGATCACTCCGCCCTCATCTGAGCCATCAACCCTCCAGATGGTCCAAGACCCTCCACACTCCACAAACAAGCCTATACTCTTCTCATTCAGGGAAGTAACAATCCCTGAAGTCTTACTAATCATGAAACGCATCAAACCTTTGCTATGTAAAGGAGACATATGCCCAGCCAATCTAATAAAATATTGTGCAACTGCCCTAGCCCCATTTGTCACCACCTTCATAAATGCCTCCTTCACCAACAGCACTGTCCCATCAGCCCTTAAGGAAGCGTGGGTTCGACCACTATTAAAGAAACCTACCTTAGACCCAGACTCCCCTAACAACTACCGTCCAATCACCACTGTACCATTTCTGCTAAAGATATTGGACAGAGTTGCCTATATACAGATACAGTCGTACCTGGAAACCCACAACATATTAGGCAAAAGACAATCTGGTTTCCGCCCTCGTCGCGGCACGGAATCAGCCCTACTAGACCTCAAGAACCAACTACTAGAAGCCATGGACAAAGGTCAATCATCACTCCCCCTACTCCTGGATCTCTCTGCTGCCTTTGACTTGGTTGACTACAAGATCTTATGTAAACATCTAGCTGACAATGCCCAATTCTCCCAAGAGGCCACCGCCTGGATCATTTCCTTCTTGGAGGGCCAAGCTATGCATGTCTTTTCGGACCAAGCCTCAGCTTCTCCAACTCTGATTGTATGCGGAGTACCACAAGGATCCTGTACAGCCCCCACCCTTTACAACCTCTTTACCCTCCCACTTTTCAGAGACCTAGAAGACTTCGGCATAGCTTTCACAAACTATGCCGATGACACACAAATTCTTCTCCCCCTAACAGGAAACTACAAACAAGACCTCCACACCCTGCAGCTAACATATGCACGCATCCAGGCTTGGATGGCAGCCAATGGGCTCTGCTTCAACGGGGAAAAAACTGAAATCCTGCTAGTAGGCCCCAAAGAAGCCCTAAAAAAACTGAATGAGAAGTATAATTCATTAATTATTGAGAATACTACCATTACAGCCTCCACATCAGTGAAAACCCTTGGGGTTTACCTTGACTCTACCCTAACTATGGACAGGCAAGTCAGCGCCATCTCATCCGCTGCTGCCCTCACCACAAAAATTATAAATGCAGTAAAACCCCACCTTTCTACAAGCAATCTCCTTAACATTGCGAGATCCACAATTGGAGCAAAACTTGACTACTGTAACATCCTTCTCACAGGCACTTCTGCCAATAACATTAACAGACTACAGATTGCACAAAACAACGCCCTCAGAGCCGCCCTCAGCATCCCCAAGCGAGAGCACATCTCCCAGGCAAGAAAGGACGCCCACTGGCTCCCAATCAGAGAACGCATAACATTCAAAGCCCTCACCATCATACACAAGTGCCTCGCCAAGACCGCCCCAGCCTACCTAGTAGACAGAATACACCAGACTCCAGCCCACAGTCCTAAACGTGACCATTACTCCCACCTACTATCGGTCCCAGCATTCAAAAGAGCTAAAGCTGGCGGCAACAGCTTTGAAGTATTAGCCCCAATAGCCTGGAATGCATATCTCTCAACTTAAGAAGCGAAGAATCTCTCAAAGTATTCAGAAAGCTGCTAAAAACAAAGTTATTTAACTCACACCTTTTACAAATGTACTTCTCCACCCTGTTCCACTGTAACCCTTGGAACTCTTTCTCAACACTGTCACTGAACTTGTACCAACCTCTTCACTACCTGTCCTACTGTACTAGGTAAATTGCTGTAACAGTGCCATGATGCCTCCGGGCCGCTGGGCACTTTATAAATTCAAATAAATAAATAAACCCCAAGTTCCTTGCAAATATACAAAAAAGGTAGCAGGCACTCCTCTCTAGAAAAAACATGGCAGGATAACATGTTCTGTGGTTTATTTTCCACTTTGAGAGGTTGCAAACCATAGAACAGGTTATCATGTCATGTTCTTTCTAGAGTGGGGTGCCTGCTACCTTTTGTGCATCCTAGTCCTTGTACCTGTTCTATTATCTTGACATAGTGCAGCATCCTAGTCTCTTATCTGACTATGTTGCCATAGACACTAGGCCTAGTCGTTCATTCTAGTCTTTCATCCCAGAAGTAATCTCTCATTTTTGTCATACTGCCAGGAATTCATAAATTGCCCTAGAATGTTTTCCGACACCCTAGTCCCTCATCCTAGTTTCTTATTTTAAATGAAATCTCTGATCTCTAGTCCTCCCTCCTAGTGTCTCATACTAGTCCTAATATCTCCAATGTGTTACTCACCACAGTATCTCAAACTAGTCCTCATGCTAGTTCCTCTTCCTAGACCCTTGTTCTAGTTGCTGATGTGCTTGTGTATCAGCCTTCTGATCCAAGGTCCTGATCATAATGTCTAATTATAGTCCTTGCCTCTAGTTCAAAGTGCCTTATCCTGCATGTTCATCCCAAGTCTCATATCAGTTGTCCCTCTTCCACATTCTAGTCTCTCCTCTGACTCCCTCATCTTTTTACTTCATCCTAGTTCTCAAATTTAAATTGATTTCTTATAGTGTTATTCATGCTGGACTCCAGCCTCTAACTGCATTACTGGGACAGGGTAACAAACCTGTACTGCTCAGTGTAGTTTTGTTTACAAGGCTACACCACTGACCCTGGGCTATCATTCCCGGTATCCTAGTAACTAGTGTCTAATACATATTCTTCCATTTCTCTGTTTTTAGTCCTTATTCATCATCATAGTCCTTGCTGTAGGCCCTTGCCCGTGTCCTTCTTCATAAGCATTAAAGTCTTCATCCTAAACCCTCATTCTAGTGCTAGTCCCCCATCCTAGTCTCTAAACCTAATCCTAGTCCCTTTTTCTAGTACCTCATCTTGGTCTGTCATCCTTATCCTTCATCAAAGTCTCTCACCATCGTCCCTTGTCCCGCGCTCTAGTAACTAAACCTAGTACCTCAATCTTTGTCTTAGTCTTTCCTACTAGAGCTAGTCTCTAATTTTAGTGTTAGTCTCATTTTAGAGCTTTTCAAGATATGTTGTGTGCCATAATCGTTCTTCAATGAGTAGCTATTACTAATGTAATGCCTAATATGCAATCCCGACCCAAACCTCTGGGGTGAAAAACAGGCCGTATTCAGAATAAACATTTGTTTGTATTTGAATAAAAGCACTTGAAATGTGTTTCCTTATTTTTATGCTGAGGAATTCACTGCAATACAATCTCAGTAGAACAAGAATTGGCCTGTTTTTGTGAATCTCTCTAAGAAACTGTGCATACATCAGTCAGACAATGTATACATTATTATGTCTCTGAATCTAATTCTAATAGGCAATGCAATTTCTAAACAACACAATCTCAGTCTATAATTACATTCCGCTTGTTAGCCAGTGTATCCAATTACTTCACATAGCATATTAAAACACTTTATTCTGTCTACTATCAATATTTATTTATTTATGTTTAAGCTTATCAAGCACCAAAATACTGCAGGCATCAGGGCACATACCATAAATCATAAAGGTAACAGACAAGACATAAACCATAGACACAAACAGCTAAGCAGGATTTAAACATAGCTTGACAATCAAGCAATAGTACAGAAGAAAAAGAGCAAAAAGAGCAGGATAGTAAGACAATGCAACTATGGGTGAAAAAAGGATACTGAGAGAGTTGACTAATTAATTCAAGACAATTCTCTGGGTCGTGGAGGAACATATCTGCTGTGAGGGTGAAATTCTATTCAAGTACATCGGTAAACTACTGGACTCACATCCTACAATAATGGAGTCTGTGTTCTTGGTAGGGCACCACTTGGCAATTTGAGTTCTATAGAGAACGTTTAGGTCTTGCATTCTCACACAATTATTCCCCAGTCTAGAGTTAAGCCAGGCCAGGATCTTGTTTTTCGGGGCTTCCCTAGATTCAAATTGCTTTGGTTTGGCAACATTTGTGATAATAAAGTTTCTCGGGTAAAGGACAAAGCTCCTTAAACTGGGGTCCACAATACTGGCCATTTTGGATTTCCTTTGTCAGCGGTCCTTACAGGGTGGAGGGGCGTCCAACAAAACTGACTTTGTATGCGGCATGGAGGCCTCTCATGGTATATTGTCTCCCTGACCATCAGCGGAGGTGACTATCTTCACCTGAAAAGACACACCCATGTGGCGAGACTCTGCCGGGTCTGTTTGGCAACCCTTTTGGTAGCCAGTCGTAGAAGAAAAGGGGGTTTGTGTGCCGTTTTCCCTTCTCCTGGTTTCTAAAATATGGGTTAGACAGAGATGTGATAAGGGTGTTAGAACCTACGAGTGCCACCCAACTCTGGAAATCCCTAATACAAGCTGCAAGATAAAGCCGCCAAGACTCAAAAGTCTTGGAGTTTGCTGTCCCCCATCCATGTTAAGCACTGCATTTTGACCTGGTTGATTCCCCTTAGGTTTTGCCTGTATTAGCACAGACTGGGCTCCCAGGTGAACCTCTGGGTGATCTGCTTCCTTGTACATGATGTCAGACTTGTTTATCCCTTCTTTAGTGACTATGGGGTTAGCTGTCTTGGGATATAATGGTATGGGCATTAATATCTGAGGGTCCACAACATAGTCTTCGAAATTGAGCTTGTTCTGAAGCTCTTTACTGATATTCAAAAGCTCAGAACAAGCAACCTGTTCTTTTTGCAGCTTCAGTCTGCGCTTGGCACTTATGGATAGAACGTCAAATAGATGATTATTGTTCCTCAGAGGTGTCACTAGTGGATTAGGATTGTAACAGGGGTACCTCTCCACCCACAGTGATGGAAAGTGGACTAGAAAGACCCAGTCCTTGGATGAAGCCAGAATCCCCTCCAATTTCCCCTCCAATACTGTGGACTTTTCCCATGTTCAAGCCTGCCCCTAACTGCAGCGTGGTAACAGGCATGACTCAGGGAGAGGTGGCAAAAAACACTGAGCCACTCGGTGGACACCTGGAAGAAAAAAAGACACCAACCAGCATTAACAGTTTACCCACAGTTTCAGCTCCGTATCGCTATGAACAATTTTGCGAAAAGCTGGAAAGACGTGCAGGCAGCGCTCAGGCATGCACGTTCCAACCCAGCAGCAGGCTGCCAGCCACTGGCTGCCAGATGAGGACGAACACCGGCAAGGCTGGGGGATTTCCGAATAGTAGGCACATAGTAGGCTATAGCTAGGTCTGCCGTCACGGCAAGAATAATGTTCCCAACAGCGTTGTGAGCACTGTAATCCTCGCTATTCGACTCTGCGTTTAGCTGCAGTTCTTCACTGCAGCTGCAACCTTCGCTCCGTGGCTGCTATGCTACCACGACAGCATCCAACGTACTTCCAACATGGACATCAGAGAAAGGCACCTTACAGAGGGAGAGACACATCAAGTTGCATTGCCTACCACGGACAGCACCAACGTTCCTGTTCCCTAGCAAGTATAGGTATCAGAGAATGATTGCAAAGAAAAACAACATTATGGTAAAACACTTTTGAAATACATTTCTCATATGTATAGAATTGGTTCTGTGTGTTTCTAGCATACACATGTAAGTTGATTCTAGAACAAACAGTTTAGAGGTTCTTCCACTCAACATTGGAATATAGATTTATGATTTTGCCCTTTGCACTTTACTTTTCAGAACAGGCCCTCTTGGTGCAGTATCTTCACCTGACTGTACCATGTTATTAGTGAGGAGTTAATGTCATTTACTTTGGCATGATTTTCTTGGGAAAGGGAAGTGACACCACTAACATCCTTTTAATCATAATCTGTCTTTTACAATATCGATGGCTTTCATAGGTCACTAATTATAAATCAATCATTTAGATGTAAAAATGGCCACATTTCCACAAATCTAGTGTTAGACTACATCTGTGAAAACCTGCTGGGTTTCATTTGATTTCCTTTGGATTTTGAAAGAGAAATGCTATGTCTGCAGATAAATATTATTGTTTCCTGTGTAAAACAATTCTAGCTTGGTTTTAAATACAATGAGAAAGCAAGGTGAAGTTTCCACTTCATGTGCTCAAACATTCTATTTGGAATGAGCTCCCCCTAGTGGAGTACCTCACATTATACATACTCCTGGGGTTTAGGAGAGAAATTATTTCTAATTACGTTGGGGAATAGTCATACTCACTGCTGAGGAATTATTTAAGTCACAGAACCAGCAAAGTCCCTCAAGTATTATCAGGAAATTCCCAGTAAACTGACCACCTCTGGTCTCTTTCTCGCTCCTCTATGAAAACAGCTCTACCTCCAATAAATCTGCATCAGGTTTCCTCATGGATATGGCTCCTTTCATCTCCAGATATTATCCAATGTCAGCCCTTATCTTTTTGGATTGCGAATGCCCCTTCTCTGAAACTTTCAAGGTTCTATCCCTCTAGTTTCCCCTGCATGGTTATATTGTTATGTTATTGTGACTTTTTCTGTGTCCAACTGCCATCTTCATGGTCTCTGTGCATTCTGGCGGATCTGAAAAAGAAGGAGGGCTTAGTTAGTGAGATAGAGAGGGAAAGTGATGCAGGGCTTTGATGTACTGTAGGTAGCTTCAGTTCGAGAAAAAAAAGCCACAGGGTGCTGAGTTTGTTTTTGGTTTGTAAATGTTTGGTGGTGTTTGTTGTTGGAGTGTGTGTGGGATGATTTGTTTGTAATTTGTTTAGTATTCTGTACTGTGTTGGGTTTAGTTGGGTGTTGCTGAGTGTGTGCATTGTGGTGGTTTTAGGTTTCTGCCGTGATAGAGGTATGTGTGTGTTTTGCTTGGTGCTTTAGGGTGAGCATGCAGGATATCGAAAAGTTTTTGATAGGGTTAGCTAGTGATGTTTGTAGTCATCACCCTTCTATGCGATGGTTATGTTGATTTGGCAGGGTTCATATTCTTCTATGGTGGATTGTGTTAACATGCTTGTTTCGTTTGGATCCAGGTTTTGGTTCATTTGCATTTGATTGTTTTGCATGTTTCTCTTGTGTTGGCTTTTTCCTCTTCAAGTGTGTTTTCTGTTTAGCTTGGTGAGTTAAAGAGACATGTTTTTAGTAATTTTCTGAATTTTATCTGGTCTTCTTTGTTTGTATTTCCTTTGGGAGTGAGATCCAACATTTTTCCTACATCCAGGAAGCTTTGAGTATTATTTTGGTTTGATGTGAATGCCGTTGCTGTTCGGTTTAGTTGTAGATTATTTATTTCAAGACTATGATATTGTGACCTCACACTTTTTGGTTGGTAAAGTTCTTCCCTGGGCCTGTTTAACAGGCAGACACTCACAGAGAATGCACATCTTCATTGTCATAGGTTTATCATATTTGTAAACATGTGGCAAGTAGGAGCTGTTTTCCTTGGACTATTTTGAATTCAAAATAATGTTGTATCACATATGTCTGTGTAGCAATATGATGTGATGAGATATGGATTTATGGGCTCCCATAGTGCTCATGTTCAATTTGGCCTGACATAAAGGAGAAACTCATGGTTGCAGAACCCCTTTTATTTTGAATCTTTCTTATATAATTTTGGAGTTAGGTTGAAAAAGTGTAAATTCATTTCTGGTGGTAATTTCAATGAGTTCAATTATGAAATCTCATGCTAGCCCCTTATGCCATATAAAGACCCCTCAATGTGTATTTTGTCTGATGTACCATTAACTGAGTATCTTGTAAGGTTTATGATCTAGGTGACACTCTAAGTGAATTGAGCTTCAGTTGAAGCACAGGACTGGACAAAAAAGCTTGAAGCATGCAATGAGTTTAGATTTTATCTTTACAGAATGATTGTGGCTAAGGCTCATTTGCTATGTTAAATGCATTTTTCTTTACGAATATTTACCTTGGGATGTGTCCATGTAAGTGGAAGTCATCTCACTAACCAGTGGCCTTGAACAGATCGTCTTTTCATATTGATTTCATGTGTTCCTTTTGTGCAATATGAATGAGCTTATTTATCTCCAAATGGCAAGCTAATCTCCTGGAATGTCCCCCATCACCAGTGGATATTCCAGATTGAAGGTTAGTTCAGCTTGTGAACTTGGGATCGAACCAGTGTTGCTCCATGTCGTCTTCCTTCCAAAGCGAGCACGTTGCCCCTGAGCTATTCTCCCGAGCCTAACGAGTTGACTGACGAATCAGCAGAAACCTAACATTAACAAAGCCACATCAGAATATCATATCTTTCCACATCTATATGAATAGTAATCTATTCCCTGTGTGAATTCTGCCATGTAACTATACCACTTAGTGTGTTTACAAAAAACCTTTAATTTACAAATGCATCACATTTATATTTAACATTATTTAACATAGTCTGAATGAAATGCACTGAAAGCTGACTTGTCTGGCACCATATGATGCTTTATTTGAAATTACATTGTTTCATTTTGCTTTATACAATTACAGGTGAATGCATTAAGCTCTGTTGGAAAGTTAACAATTATTGTCCAGTAATGTAGGAACTGGCACCAAGTTCTCTTTTATTCTTGGTAACCTTTCTGACACAATATGTAGAAACTGGCACTGGTCCTTATCCTTTCAAAAATGTTCCTCTCCATTATTTGTACACAATTGTATTATCATTGATTAGATGCAACACTTCTGTGCACTTTGCATTCTCCACGTTTCTACAATTGTTGGGGTATGAACAGTACTATACATCAGTGCAGCTAAGCAGCATTTTTGGATGAAAGTGTAGTATCCTCTATTGCAAACAGGACTTCCATTATATATTGCTGTGAGTTTGAAGTTGGTTAAATGCCAGTCCTTGGACCATACACACATTTTCACCTATGCACTTTATCGGATGGTACATTTTGGGTTGACATGTGTGCCGTATGTTGGGTGCTATCCTCTAGGTGTGCAGATAACTACCTGTATCCCACAGGTGGACCATGTTCATGGTACCTGTGGGAAAGCACAACACATGAATGAAGTGAAGCATTCACCTGGCACTACTCACTTTAAATTCATCCAGGCTTCATTTCCCCAACATCTTATTTCAAATCTTGAGTCCTCATTCATGTCTCTCATTCAAATCTCCATCCTAGACTCTCATCCTAGTGTCACTCCAAGTCTGCATCCTAAAGGTAGTTCTAGTCAGTCTCTCAGATACAGTCTCTGAGTCTATCAGGCATAGGATTTCATTTGGTCACTGTCTCTTGATCTCTTCCTTATCCCTCCTCTCTATCAATTCACCAATGTTCTTTCCTTTGCATAGCACCTTATTTGTCTCCCTCTCAATCTCTGCTAGTGTATATCTTGTTCTCTCACATTCCCTTCCTCCCTCTTAAAAGAGATGGTGGTGCTGCCAGGGCATGCAAAGTGGCACAGAAAATGTAGGAAAAAAAGTGTTATGGAGAGTTGGTGAGTGGGCTGAATGCTGAAAGCATATTATGTGATATACTCAATGAGAATTTCACTCTGTGAGAGGTATTGTCTTATTGGAGCAAATTCGGGATTTGACGGCATTTTCTTACCGTGATATTTTGGTGGTAAACTGGCCTATCCATTAGAGATAGTTCAGTATTACCATATTTTAGTGATAATATAGTGTTAGCTTGTGTTGGTGGTAATTTTAGTGGTATCTTACCTTGTGGTATTTTCAGAATTACCTTATTTTTGTGATATAGTGGTGAGTATAGCTTTGTATACTACAGCACCATCATAAAACAAACCTGTCCTCTCTATTAGAATGCCTCTTGGTCACCTGTAGATAACCCCCCAGACCTATCACACTTTTAGAGAACCCAGTGAGTTTATTCAGAGTGTAATCTATTGCATGTGGCTTATATTACTGGCTTATTTACATCCAGTAATCTATGTGTCCTGATGACACCGCTCTCTCTAATGCATGCAGAGAAAAGCACATTCAAAACACATACACACACCTCCCTACTTTGCAGGTATTTATTCACTCTTGTTTGCTTGCTACTTTAGCTACAGTGGTAAAATAGCAAATGCTTTACCGCTCTGGAATAAACATTAAACCCTTGTGATTCCCTTGTATAGAAATGATTCACAGATGCATGAAATGACACCAAAATCCCAGCCTTTGTTTATTGTAGACTATGTATTACACAACATAAACATAGTTGCATCTTTCCACATGATATCACAGCATCAGGCCTACAAAATATAAAAGAGAACAGAAAAAAACAGGCACATTGCAAAAAAAACCCCAAATTTGGTGTTCAGCACTTTTAAACGTGGAGAGAGAGACGTGAACATGCAGTATTATTTTTTTAACTCCCTGCACTGCCAACAAATTACGTCATCTCCCATTCATTCTCATTCCTCACTTGGCACCTAACTCACCCCGGACAAGAAAACTCTGAAACTCTCTTTGTCAGGACCTTATCTGCACAACCTCGCTGCTTCGCAGAACTCCTTCGCATCAAAGCCAGCAACTAGACCTCCTGGTGTGGGGAGCTCCCAGCTGTTTAAGTTTGAAGCCAGCGCTCACACCCACATGGAGTCCGGCAGCATTTCCTTGGAAGCACCGTCTGTACCTCTGTCTTAGCTCGAACTAAACTCTTTCCACCGCCGTATTCATCAAGAAAAGAAAACTCCTCCTGTCTATCACCCCTAGGTCAGCTCTCTATTGACATGGCCCATCCACCTCCAATCCCTACCAATCAGAATAACAGAATATGCCCTGTACCGGTAATTAAGCATGCAACTTGCAGGCAATCATTGAGCATAACAGCTGCTTCAGTTTTCCCAGAATGAATGGCAAGGAATTCTTGCTGCTGCATTGTTTCTCAACCATTTATGCGTGATTGGTCTTCATGGTAATTGATCTTCCTTACACAGTTAAACTAGCATTTTTAGGTGAATGTTGATGTTTTCTTTGAATGGGCATGACTTGTAAACTGATGATGGTTCTTAGTACAACACAATATTCTTACTATGCTCTTAACAAAAGGTAATAAGCAACACACACATGGTTTTATATGCTCATTTCAGAGTGGCACCATCCTAATTTGTGTCCCCCTTTTAGACAGATTACACAGTATTGTTAGCCATCCTTTACGGATTTGGAAAAATTAGGTCATGAAAAAGTGTTTCAGAATTTACAGGGATGAAAAGCAATTTATCATCTTCTGTGGATGGCTGGTTAAGCTGCAAACTTTGGGTCCCATCCGCAATTGCAAAAAGTTAGAAAAATGTATGTGCTCACTTAACAAAAGCCGTGCAATGACAGGCCCTTGAGTCTGCATGTTGTTTGAGCGGGCCAATTCTTTATTAGGTGAAAATAGAATAAACAATTGCATTGGCCAATGCTATTTTAGATTGAGTTATGCCAGGCTTGGGTTAATTGTATATCTGGTCATTATGTCTGCTGGAGCTACTGAAATAGCCGAAGTCATCCTAGCTGAAGATTACAACTTTATCGCTATCACAGAATCATGGCTACACAAGGCAGCAGGCCCGGCATTGACCTTAGCTGTACCTAATGACTATACTATCCTCAGAGCTGACAGATCTGAAGCTCGAGGCGGAGGACTAGCTGTCATAGCCAAATCGAATCTCTCCGTGAGATTAACATCCGTGTCTAACATAAAATCATGTGAAGCCATGGCAATTAAAATACCTACTGCCAATTTGCAAACTTTGAATATCCATCTTATATACAGACCCCCTGGCCATATCAATACCTTTAATGAAGACCTATCCACTGTTGTTTTATCTGAAAATGTAAGGGAATCCTCTCAAACCCTACTAGTGGGAGACCTCGACCTAGGATTCAACGACTCCCAACGACCAACAGGCCTCTGTCATGGACAATACCCTGATAGAACTTGGCTTTAACCAGAGAGTGAAAGCACCAACTCACAATAAAGGGAGAACTCTCGATTGTGTTGCAGACCACATCTGTAATATATCTATCACTTCTATCTCACCCCAAATCTGGACAGACCATCATCTGATATCCTTCACCTTAGAAACTAAAAGACAAATGCCTCAACCTACTCCTGCCCCTCCCACCCTCACCAGAAATAAGAAAAATATCACTGCTGACAAACTTCTCCCCCATATCCTCCCCACACTCAATTCACTACCTGACAATTCTGATCCCAGTGTCTTGGTCGAAGAATTTAACAAAGTTATGAATACAACTCTTGATAACATAGCCCCACTAAAACTAAGAAACAGCAAACCCACAAGTCATCTCAACAATTGGTTTACCCCCCACTTGAAAAATGTAAGACTAGACAAAAGAAAGTGTGAAACAGCCTGGAAACTTCATCGCACTGCAGAATACAAACTAAACTTAGTCAACATATTTTCCCAATATAAAAAAGAACATCCTCCTGGCAAAACAAGATTCCTACAATAATAGAATCACGCAAGCAAACTCCAGTATGAAGGAGCTCTTCACGGTCCTAAAAGAACTAGAAATTCCTATCATAATAAAAGACAATTGTGTCAAAGGCAAGACATGGTGCTCTGACATTCAGCACGCCCTAGTTAACAAAGTCTCTAACCTTCAGAATAAAATTGCTCAAAAGAAAGCCTCACTAGCTTCTACAACACCCTCTAACGAAATACACAGCCCAAAACGAAACACTCTGCCCAATTTAACTTCTCTAAAGTCTCCACTATAGAGGTTGAGAAAGTTATACTGACTCTCAAACCATCTAATTGTAAGGGAGACCAATGCCCAGCACAAGTAATTAAGGATGCTGCCAGGGATCTAGCTCTGTTCATAACTAAATTCATCAATGCATCCTTCTCATCCGCCACTATTCCCAGCAATCTTAAGGAATCCTAGGTACTCCCACTCCTTAAAAAGCAAACCTTAGACCCTTCTATTCCTACTAACTACAGGCCTATCACCACAGTGCCATTTCTGTTGAAAATTTTAGATAAGGTGGGGGGTGCTAGAGAGCCCGACCAAGATGGCCGCAGACTCGTGAAGCTCCTCAGCACCTCGTAAATCCGGTCTAAACTCCGGCAGTCTCCGTGCTACATAGTGGATGCTGGCTGTGTGATTTAATGCCCGACCGCGGTGTGTCCTGTGGGAAGTACCTTCGACCGGAGTTTGTGTTGGAATTGGCGTGAACAGCAGATGAGTGGCTGCAGTCGGCCAGGCGCGTGTGCAGAGGTGGTGCTCTGCTCCCAACTCCAGTGTCGGGTCTGTGAGGGGAGGGGCTGCAGCGCTCTGGCTGGAGAAGGCAGAGGTTGGGAGCCCGCGGACACTCGGTGGGCAGTGGACAGCGAGGTCCCCAGTGTTGTACCAGATGAGCAGTGTGGAGCTGGTGTGCAGTCTCGGTCCCTGGGGGCCGCGGGCCTTGGTTTGGCTCGGGTGGGTAGCCCCTCTTGCCGAGCCTGCGATGCCCGCCTGGTCAGTTGGTGGAGCGGTGCTGGTGGAGGGGGGGCGACGCCTGGAGGAAATTGCAGGTCCATGCCGGAGTGGCGCGGCCCCTTGCTGGATGACTTACGCGGGTGAAGGCTGCCCCGGGGAATCTTGGCCGATGCGCTGGGTGCGCGCGGTGAAGGTCGGCGGTCCCTTCAGTTGAGGTGCTGGGCTGCACCGTGCATCAGCACTGTGAGGACTTTTGCAGCGCGTCGGGCCTGAGGATGGTGTTTGGCCCGTTGCTTGCATAGTGGCTCAGAGCCGGCGAATGTGTGCAAAAGCTCAAGCATCCATACCCAATAGGCAGTTGGTCTGTCAAGTGATCCGGAGGATATTTAGATTGCCAAAAGTTAATTTATTGCAATTGTGATCACTTCATGAAAGACTCGCACTGTTTCACTCCAACACCCGCTTACCTTGGGACATGACAAGAACTGATTCTAAGTTTGAAACAAACTGGGAAGGGATGCAGTGTGTGAATCACCACTGAAACTTTCTTAATAGGGTTATAAAGATTTACAACAATCCATACATCAGCAACTTTAATAAAGTAGAAACAATTTTGAAATCGCAAAGTTGACTTTTGGGAGATGTGGAGCGAGTTTTGCTGAGTCCTTCAGTTGCTTGCATTCTGGTTTTTCCAATCCGTGGAATGTGTGAGGGGCGGTCTGCTGGGGTGACACTGGAACTCTCCTGGACCGCAACCCGCCTTCTGAGCCCTTGCCTGTTACCTGAGTACTCTCATGCATTGATATTTCGGTGGCCTCCGACGGAACTGTGGGACTGCGTTGGTTTTGGAGGACCTGGACCCACGTCCTGTTGGGAGGAGGAGGGGCACCATCTAGGTAGGCCAGTCCTGAAGAGAGATAGTGCCCAGGAGCAGCCGCTTTGCACATTATGTCTAAATCTAGTAAAGGCGGTAAACAACAGTCAAAGCTATGCTTCAAGACACCCAGTCAGGTTAGAGGCGGCAGACCAATGGATGATTCGGCTGTACCCCGGACTTCGGGGATGGATTCAGATCCTGCGTCTGCCTTTCAAAATATTAAAAAGCATGTTCCTGCAGCTGCAGTCCGGGATCCAATCATTGGATGGGAAACTTGATAGCTGACTTGTAAAGTGGACAATATGCAGGTCTGCTTGGACAAACATGGTGATCGGCTGGATGAGGCGGAGGGGCGGATCTCCAGGGTAGAGGATACGACAGCATCAATTTAAAGTGAAATGGCTGGAGTCAGGAAAGCTCTTAAAGAGCTTAGGGAGAAGCTGGATGATCTTGAATCAAGGTCAAGAAGAAACAATGTTCGGATTGTAGGCCTGTCCGAATCGGGAGACCAGGGAAACATGGAAAAACTGGTGGAAGTAATATTGCGAGAAGCTTTGGGATCAGAGGGATTCTCCCAATACTGTGTGGTGGAAAGGGCGCACAGGGTGCCGAGCGGAAGGAAACCAGTTCCAGGAACACCACCGCGCCCGGTGATTGCCCACCTGCTGAACTATCGAGACTGGAAAACTGTACTCCGGAAAGCCAGAGAGAAGGGGGTGGTTTCATACAAGGGAGACACCATTACATTTTTTCCAGACTTCTCTGACAAGGTACAGGCAAGCAGGAGAACATTCATGGATGTTAAGAAGAGACTCCGAGACAGGAATATTAAATATGCAATGTTGTTTCCTGCTAGGCTGCGGATTGAACACGACGGCAAGGCACTGTTTTTCCAAACACCGGATGACGCCGCTTCTTTCCTCGATATGTTGCCGCTAGATCACAAGGCAATAATGAATGATTTGCAGTCGGGTTACACTCATACCATGATAAGCGGGTCATCCCCATCTGTACTTAGGTTTGTGTACTAATTGGGAGACGATACATCTATAGCGGTGCTGTGGAGGGCCGGGCTTGTAGCTACCCCTTGAGTGAAAGCAGAAGTCATGTTGCTCAGGGTAGTGGTTGAGTTTAATAGTTGGGGTACTTTGGGTGGGTTGGTGGTTGATTTGGTTGGGTAAGGAGGATGGAGGGAGGTTATGGGTGGGTAGATCGCTGACATGTTAGGGGGTTGTTGACAGGGGTGGGGTGGATTGGGTGGGTGGAGGAACGTTAAGGAGGGCTGGGGGAGAGGGTGCAGCGAGGCAATGGATACGGGAATATACACTATGAGAGGTAACCAGGAGGTCCAGGGCACATGATTCTTTGATGGCAGCTCTTAATCTCATGTCATGGAACGTCAGGGGTCTTAATTGCCCACCTAAATGTCGGAAGGTTTTGCAATATCTGAGGCGACACCAGATAGGAGTGGCTTTCCTCCAAGAGACCCATCTGACGGCTGAGAATGAGTCTAAATTTGGTAAGAGCTGGGGGTGCCACAGGTATTTTTCCACCTACTCCTCCTATTCCAGGTGGGTGGCCATTATAATACACAGTTTGGTGGGATTTTGACTGACCGGGGTCCTGAAGTACCGGGAGGGCCAGGCACTGATAGTACAAGGGGTCATCCAGGGGAAATCATTCACACTGATCTGCTACTACGGGCCTAATACGGACACGATGCACTCGCTGCAGTGGGTGGAGAGGCAACTGGGTAATATTTCGGATGGGGAAATCCTGTGGGCCGGAGACTTTAATACGGTCCTGGATGTGACCCAGGATTGTACAGGCGGTGGTCAACACTCGGGCAGCAACAGTTCAGGGAAACTACGGGGTATTCTGGAGGTGTGGGTGTTGGGGGACCCATGGCGAGTGAGGCTCCCGAGGGTCTGTGGCTTTACACATTTCTCTGCTCCACATAACTCTGCAGCACGGTTAGATTTCTTTTTGGTATCTTGGGCGCTCTTGGGACAAATCCGGGGGGCTGAAATTCTAGCTCATACCCTTTCCGACCATGCTTCGGTTCTGGTGTCCATCCATTTAAAAGGGCGGGCGGGGGCACGGACTCCTTGGAGGTTCAAGAGCAATGAGCTCACAGATGCTGTTTTCAGGGAGGAATTGTCGGCTGCTATAGACACATACTTTGCAGATAACGAAGGGTCAGTGGACTCGGTAGGCATCCTGTGGGAGGGGTTTAAGTGTGTGATATGGGGGGTGTGCATAGTTAAGGAATCTGGGTTATAAGGCGGATAAAGAGGGAATTGGCAGACAAAGAGGAGGAGGTACGCCTTCTGCAGGAGGCAGCCCCCGCTCCTACGAGGCACCAACAGGGGGAAATCAAGCAGAAACTCCAGAAATTTCACGATCTGGCTCAGAGGGAGGTTAAATATCTGTGGGACACAGTAGCCCCCGGCAGTATGGAGGAGGGCAGGCTCCGGACGGTCACTCGCCAGGGCCGTCCAGGCATGCGAGATGGCGAATAGAGTAGTCGCCATCACTGATGAAGAGGGGAGGGATTGTTTCGAAGACGAGAAAATAGTCCTTGAATTTTATAAATTCTACAGTTGTTTGTACTCTCATTCGCTGGCCACTCAGGCGGGAATAGAAGCTTACTTGGATGAAGTGGGACTATATCGGCAACGGGAATGGTTGAATAGGCCGCTGACGGTGGAGAAGGGAACTGGGGCCATCAAATCGCTGAAGGGAGGGAAGTCCCCGGGCCCGGACGGCTTTACAGCCACATTTTATAAGTGCTTTGCAGCTAAATTGGTGCCATATCTATTGCAGGTCTATCAGCAGACAGTGTTTGAGGGGTGTCTCCCTGAGTCCCTATGGGAGGCAGTGGTGGTTGTGCTGTTGAAATCTTGGAAACCCGCCGGAGACTGTTCCTCATATCGCCCGATTTCTTTGCTCAATCTTGATAATAAAATACTGGCCAAAGTGCTGGCTGATAGGCTGGTGCCACTGATGTCTGCAATGATTAGGGCCGATCAAGCGGGATTTAACCCTGGACGCTCCACATCATTCGGGTTGCGGAGAATGTTTGGCCTGATGGGGGCGCTGCGCAGGGATGAGCCGGTGATAGCGGCCCTATTGGATGCTAATAAAGCCTTCGACTCTGTGGAGTGGCCATTCCTTTTCTCGGTTCTAAGGAGGTTAGGGCTGGGGAACTTGTTTATTTCCTTAATATCCCTGTTGTATAAAGATCCAGTTGCTAGGATTAGAGTGAATGGGCTGACTACTGAACCCATATCCCTTGCGCGTGGGACACGCCAGGAGTGCCCGTTGTCCCCTCTGTTGTTTTCCCTGGCAATAGAGCTTTGGGCGGAGCAGGTGAGGGACATGCACATGCACCGAGGTGTTCAGCTATATACTCACCGGGTGGTAATTTCGTTATACGCGGACGATATGGTCCTGTTTATCTGTCAGGCAGAGGCCAATCTGGACCCGATCATGAGAGATGTCTTGCTATTAGGGGAGCTATCGGGGCTTAAGGTTAACGCTAGCAAATTGGTTATTTTCCCGTTGACGGCAGCGGTGGCCCAATTTTCTGACAACTGGGGGTTTCATTGGGAACTAGTCACTACCAGATATCTGGGGATTGTAATAACAAGGGAAGAGGGGGTGGTTTATTGTAGGAATTACCTGGAAGTGTTGGAGTCGGCCAAGGCAGCAATGCTCAGGTGGGGCTCGCTCACGCTTAATCTATATGGTAGGATTTTGGTGGTCAAGATGGCCATCCTCTCTAAGATACTTTATGTGTTCCTGAACGCTCCTATCCCGGTGCCTAGAAATTCTTCCGGGACATTCGTGCGGCTGTACTGAACTTTATCTGGGCTGGCAAATACGCTTGTATCTCCTGGAGACAGCTGGTGGCACCCGTCCGGGAGGGAGGAATCGCCCTGCCGGATTTTTAACTATACTATATGGTGGCGCAGGCTAGCTTCTTGCGATATTGGTTCGGAATGGCAGCAGAGCGGCGGCATGTGGAGATAGAGAGGGCGATTGCATCCCCCGCCTTATTGCGGGCGGTCATCCTTATGGCACTGAGTCAACCGGGCATGCCCCGGGATATGGTCGCTCTAACATGCAGGTCCTGGACCCGCCTGGAGCGGAAAACTAAGGGGGTGGTAATATACTCACCGGAGCTCCCTGTCATGTATATCCCGGGCATCCCCCTGACTAGTGAAACCGGTTACGTAACTTTGATAAAGAGGTTAGGAGTACATAAATTCGGGGACCTGTTCCCGAGCGGATGTTTTATAACTATTGACCAGCTGAAAGAAAAAGGGGTGCTGTCTGCGTTAGACACCTTTTTGTACTTTAGGCTGCGGGTGGTGCTGAGGCAGCTGTTTCCGTTGTTCCCTGCACAACCCTGTACAGCTGGTATGTTGGATAAGTTGATACGGGGGGATCTAGGGTGCCGAGGGCTATATGACCTGTATGTAGTGGCTGTCCAGAGTGGGTTGGAGGCCATGACCGCACCACGGGAGAGGTGGGAGCGGGAGCTGGGTAGGGAGATATCTGAGGCTACATGGAGCTATTACTGTGAAATTACTAGAAAGGGGGCGCTCTGTGCTAGGTTTAAATTGATTCATTTTAAGTTTTTGCATCAGTACTTTTACTCTCCTGTTCAATTGAAGAAATACGTTCCCCAGCGGTCTGATGCCTGTGTCAGGTGCAGGTCGCCCTCTGCAGGGTTTTTACATGTGGCATGGGAATGTGCAGAGTTACAGCGATACTGGCCTCATATCTTTGGTGTAATCGGGTAAATAGTGGGGAGGCAGATCGACCCGGACCCTGTGTTGGCCCTACTGGGATATACCAAGTTGCTCCCCGCTGGGACCAGGAGGTTGATGGGTCTCCTCCTGATATTGGCAAAACGAAGAGTGGCTATAGAATGAGGCGGGAAAAGTAGTCCCAAGGTGGCCCAGTGGGAAAACGATATATTGTATTGTAAAGATATGGACTCTAGGTGGGGTGTGATGCAACCTCAGCGAGGAATCTTCTTCATATCTTCTTCGACAATCGGCAGCTGTACCGAGTACCGAACCTTCCTTGCTTTAGACCGATTGTACAGTGCTCTTCCCAGTGGGAGTGGCTCTTGCCGTGCGAACAGGAGAGTGGGGTCACCCGAGAGGGTGGGTGAGGTACGCCAAGATGGGTGTTACGCTGGGGATACGGGTCGCCAGGGGTGACCTCTATGATCTTATGGACCTGTGGTTCAAACTGTATCGCTGCCATGTCATTCTAATCTGCTGTTTGTCAACCTCTCATTCTAATGCTGTACCCTCATGCAGAAACAGGGGTTGGGGGGGTGTTATGGGGTGTGTTTGATTGTTATATGAAATGTTAATAAAGAAAGTGCTAAAAAACCCATAGGTTCTCGCCAATCTGGTTTCCGGCCACTACATGGCACAGAAACAGCACTTATTGATTTTAAAGGTCAAATAGACAAAATTAGACATAATGGAAAGCTAGCATTACTCCTCCTCCTTGACCTGTCAGCGGCATTCGACTTGGTGGACCACAAAGTCCTATGCAGCCACTTGGACTCAGCTGCACATTTCTCCACAGAGGCTATAGCTTGGATACAGTCCTTTCTTAGTGACCATACTATGAGGGTCTTCTCGCCCTCTGCAGTGGCGGACCCTATTCCCATCACCTGCTGGGTGCCCAAGGATCATATGTCTCTCAAACCCTGTGCACCATATTCACCAAGCGCTTGTTTGATGATCTTGATGATCTGGTGTCACCTACACTAACTATGAAGAAGATAGCCAGATCCTCAAACCACTTACTGGTGATTATGACAATGACTTGCCTCTTCCACGGCATACACATGCAAATTAATTAGAGCCGGCAAACAATTCCTATCTTCCAACAGTTGCATGACCTTAGCGAGAGCCCTCATTTTATCAAAACTCGACTATTGCAATGCCTTATACATTGGTGCCAATAAATACATTATAAACAAAATACAGATATGTCAAAACAATGCCCTTAGAGCTGCTCTCAGTATCTCTAGGAAAGAACACATTACTGAAACAAGAGAAAAACACAAGTGGCTATCCACTTCCGAGAAAATCAGACTAAAAACTGCATCCCTTATTCACAAATGCAAGCACCATGCTATCTAATAGATAACATCTCTAGAGAAACCTCCAACAGGCCTACGAGACTAGCCAACTCTAACTGCCTTCAGGTGCCCCGCTTTTAACTATCCACCATCGGCGGTACTAGCTTCCCACCCAACTGTGGAATTCACTATCCATACCACTAGGAATGGACCAAACCTTTGCCAAATTCAGGCAAAACATGATCATCTGGCTCCTAGAAAAAGATGATAAATGAACCTCTAGTGGTAACAACTGTATATATTTATGTTTGTATATAGACTGCCTGTATATTCCTTACTTCTCTTGTATGTACTTCATATCACACACTTGCTAGTTTTAGATATCACTATTCTTTATTGTAACCATTGTATTCTTGTAACCTTTGTACTAAGCTTCGAGATTTCTTACTTCTTGCGCCCTGATACCCTCGGGTCTGGTGCACATAATAAATAATAAACAAACAAACAAACCCCTGAAAACAGTTTTCAAAAGTAAATCAAGCATACCTTATTGCTGTCAGAATATCTGTGCAATTGAAACCTGATCGCATGTTTCATGAATCCACTTCAAGTTATCCTTTTGTTTCTGCATACCTCCTTCCCATCAGAAACCTCTATGATAGATTACCATCCTCACAACACACCTACCACAACACCAACATTTATGTTCTGGTAGTAAGATGAATTTGTGCAAATCACAAAATGAAGCATAACTTAAGTCAAAACGTAGAGACATTCCCGAGTAGAAGAACATTGTATAACTCAAGCAATCATCTTTTGTAAGTCATGCCTACTGTTCAAAAAGAATGTTGTGAATCAGGCCTATAAACAATGGGCCTCATTACAAGTCCGGCGATAACCCGCCAGTAGCGCAGCCGGACTGAAACACTGTTTCCGCCACCTGATATCCAAGTGCCAAAGGGGAATTAAAGTCCCAGCAGGCCGGATATTAGGCGGAGGACAATGTCAGTTCCCATTCCCATGGAGCCCCGTAGGACTCCATGGGAGTGGGGACACGGAAGCACTAGCACCATTGCTAACAGTGCAGGTGCTTCTCTGACAACTCTGCTTTCTGGGCCTTATGTGCACGCCAGGTGTGACCTGCCAGGCGCACATACTCAGGAAAGCAGAGTTGTAGTCTGCTAGTCTCAAAAGGTTGCTGGTAATCCCTGAACGGTTTTCAAAGGGAGAGCACACCAGTTGAAACTGATAGGGATGATAAGGAGCCAGCAAAAGATGGATGTGAGTCAAATTATTTAAGTAGTGCTTGTGGGCATTGAGTATATCACAGAGATTGGTGGGGATGGGGTTGTCATAATCGGTGGGGGGAAAAATCCAGTATTAGATGTATAGACATGTAGAGAAATCTGAAAAGGAACTGATTGTTCATGGACTGCCAGACAGCATACAAATCAGCAAACTACTGTCTAATCTCCAACACACTTTGCATCACCGAAATCAAAGGCAATAACTTACTCCACGAGTTAGAACACAGATTCTGGCAAACGACAGAAACAGAATCCACACTGTGCTCAATATGGGACATATTAAATAACAATGTGGACAATGATTCACTCGATTCGCATAACCTTCTTTAATTTTCAGCTGTCTTTTACACCGTCATGAGAACCAAATAAAAAACCTAGGGGTCACTGGAATAAGGGAGATCACCCTATGTTTTATAGCCACATTACTGACTAAGGGGCCTGAAATTCAACTTAAGGCCATTTTCATGTCACTTTTATGTATCCTTACATGTGTAGTACCCCAAGGAATTTGCCAGTTGCCTCTTCTCTGCAACATATGTATGACCCTACTCCTGGATCAAATTAGCAACACACACCTCACATGATTTAACTGCACAGATGGCCCACTAAGCATTTACAAACACATAAACAACCTAACAGACACACTGGATCTCGCCATATGCCTTCAACATATGGTTCATTGGATAACCTCAAACAAACTTAAACTCAATCCAACCAAAACAGAGCTCATGATCTGTGACATGGCACCCCCTAATCCCACTGTAATTTCCTGGCTAAGGTAATAGGCTCCTACCCACTGCCCACTTCAACTATGAGACACCTTGGAATCACAATATTCTTAGGGCCTCATCACGAGTTGGGCGGTATCTGGGTGGTAAATGAACCGGGATACCGCTCAATGCTATTAGCGCCGGATCGCAAGTTGCAGTGGTGCTGTCAATTCCCATGTATTCTGAGTCCAAAGGACTCTATGGGGGTTCTCGGCACTATTGCCACCAGCGGTAATAGCGCCAGTGGTAATAGCACCAGAAATGTGCAGAAATGGGAGTTTTTTACCTCCAGCAAGAAGCTGGAGGTAAACCTCCTACTTTCCGCCCAAACTCTGGATTCGGAGGAGCAGTAATGTGGCATTAATATTGTTACCACCACATTTCTTTACTGCTCCGCCCAACCCCTGATAAAGGCCCTTAGACTAGAACCATAGGTTAAAGCTATCATAATGAGAAGTTACTTTAAACTATTTTCTGTATGTTGTATCATGCCCTACCTGACCTTCATGAACAGGACCAAGGTAGTTATCCAAATGGTACTATAATAATTTGACTATTGTAAGGGAGGCATGGTATCAAAAGTATGACACTGACACCAAAGGAACAATTTGTAAAACTTTTTTTTCAATTTTCAGGGTTTGGACAAACTCCTACTTTGCCCTACAATTAGGATGGGAGTGGGCTCTAGCATCAAATAATAAATAAAACAGTCCTAGTTGAGTCCATCAAATCAAAAAGGCATTCACTAACAACACCTAATGCCTGCCCTATCTCTTGCACAAAATGTGTGTAAAGGACAATATGCATGTAAATGAAAATCAGTGTTGGAATATAAAGAATACATGTGGCTGAGTCAGCTCTCCTCTCCACATTAGACTCTGTGTCCGGTTCTCAAGACAAAGGCAGTTCAAAACATGGATGAGGCCCGTCTGGCATTCCATGTTTAAGTCTCTCTTCCAACTTTCAAAACACAGTTCAACAAAAAGTTTGTGCCAGTCTCCCTCAGTGGGTCTCAGACCTTTCAAAGCAAAAAAGTTCATGTAGGTCTCCCTCAGTCGGGCTTGGACCTTTCAAACACAGCACTTACAGGGGTTCCCCTGCCAAAGCTTAATTCACATCCTTTTGGGGTTCCCTTCCCCTAATGTATCACACCTCTGGTCTCCCTCTGCCAGGCTCCAACCTTTTCCTGATGTTTAAGACTTTCAAATGTGCGTAGCATTTACTATAGATCTCCGGAGGACCACTTCGAAATTCCCTTCAATTCACACTTCTGTGTCATTTGCCCCAGTGTCTCTTGCTCTGGGTAGTTTGATGTCATAGACACAAATGTTCAAAAGTCACCTTTTCACATTCCCCCTTTTCCCGGGGTTAATTTTGATAACTTTGTTTTTGATAGTTCATTCACTTCTTCGATTCATGATAAAAACATTTCACCTTTCACACAGACTTTCGAATGGGCTACTTCCTTTCACTGGACCACTCTGCTACTCAGTATTGCTGGTTTCACAGCTATCAGTTATTCAAAGTTCACCACAGGTCTGCCTTCCCTTGCGTCTCATCCACTCAGATGCAGCGTTCAATTGTGCGTTATACTGTTGAAACTTCAATCTTTGCTTAACACACACTGCCCTTTCATGTCGCTTGCCAAATCACTGGCTGTGTGCATTCCTCTCTTGTCTTTGTAGTTCCACTTCACTAGTCAAGGTTATACCACAGGCTTGGCCTTGCCTCCCCAACTCTGCTGTTCACCGGGGAGGGTTGCTGGTGTCCTTAAAACACAATGCAGTCTTCTTGCCTGGGAGTTGGCCTTCACCACGTGTCTTCCACAGCATTTCGAAGGCAACAACCTCTTGCAGTGAACTTGTGGGGTCCGCTACTGTTTTCTCTCATACCTCTGTGCATCGCTCTGCTCCAGTAGGTTCACCTTTGCCCCATTAGTTCTGCTCTTGCACATGTTACACCTTGCTCAAATTGTCTCTCTATGTTCTGCCTATTATCGTTGTGGGGAGAGCTAATTTGTATCCGATGTATGCACTTATAATCAAGTGCCTGACTTTGCCTGACCTGATTAGCGGGACATGTCCAATGAGATGTGTAAGGTTTATTCTCTTTATTCTCCTTCCCCCTCTTCCTCAGCCCAGTGTTTGATTGAAAAGGGGGGAGTTGGGACATTTGAGAATCCTATAAAATAGGATGGGTCATGTGTAGAAGAAAGGGGGGAATTCCTCTTCTCACCATCGGTCCTGCCTCACCCCCATGCCCTGAAGACCCCTCACCCAAGTGATCCTTCCGCACTGGTCCATCCCCAGGGCCTGGATCCAAAGGCAATGGCCATTCCCTGGCCACCTGAACGAGAAATCCCTGGGCACTAGTAGGTGAGACACCCTTTGGTTTCTCACACTATGCCAACAGCATTTACCTTGGCCTATCAGCTGATCTACTCAGTAGACAACATAGTTCAAAATGTGACAGCCACATTACTCTGAAGGCTGAAAAGATATAAACACATACGCCCAGTACTTCACACACTGCACTTGCTCTCAATCAAAAATTGTATTCACTTCACAACTATATGCATCACACACAGCGCCTGCATAACAATTACCTAGAAACCATCACAAGGAAATTGACCCAAACATTCTTTTAACAACACTCGGATCTAGCAATGAGAGACTACTAACAGTGCCATGCTTCTGCCATTAACATCATAGGGAGTATCTTCCTTCTCCCAGCAACTCTGTAAGTAATTGCCCAAACACCTCCACACAGAAGATCATGCGACTTTCAGAAATCAACTTAATGCCTTTCAAGTCAACTAGTTCCAGCACAAGAACAGCAGCAAAACATCAATCAACTATGAAGTTCTTTGCGTCAACTTCATCTCAATGATAGGCACCTTATTTGAATCATGGATAAATACCAGGAAGCAACATGCAACTGAGACTATTGGACAACAGACTCACGTGGGATGGACCACAGAAGACTCAAAGGGAATCAAACAAATACTACCACAAATATCTATCAGACCATCCTCTTTGTTTTCCTGGATAGTTCCAAATACCTTGCTCCTTAATAGCACTGCACAGTAGCTTTTTCCTCCACTACCATTGTTTTTATACAACCTTCTTCTCCTTGACTAACCACCTCCCCTCTAAAATCACCTATCAACTTGCAATACACACTCATATCTCCCATCCACAACCACTGCAGCCATAGCCACTACCATATATACATTAATCTAGCTTCACTGAGCATATCTCTTCAGCGTATTGCTGCCAATACTCAGTAGTTACCAATACTCAAAGAACTTTAATCTGTCAACACTAAACGCATCAAAGTAGAATAACACTCAGGATGTCTGACCTACGCCTACCAGCTCTTTAGGTGTTGCATCTGCCTCTCCAGATAACCCACTAACAACCCTTTACCTCTTTTCATGCAGAGCTACAATTAGCAAGTCATATCAAAAGGGGAGAACGGTACTAAATGAAACGAGTTTACGTTACATTACATTACATAGAGATTATGGGACGAGCATGGGAGGTTGTAATGGGTATAGGCATCAATAAGTAACTTAACGGAAAACAAGGATAGAAATTAAGGTTTTAGTGGAGTGATAGGTGGGTTAGCGATTTCTATATGCTCTGTAGTTTAACCCAGCTACCATGGCAGTTGAAGTGATAAATGGCTGGAGCTTGAGATTTATGTCACATAGGAGCTGTAGTTTACAAGCCTTGGGGGTAGAAAGAGGAGACCATGCAAGATGCATATTGCTGCTGAGATAGTAGAGGGGCAGTTGATGCTGGGATATGAACTGCTTTGGCTTTAGACAAATTGAGGATGATACGTCGCATTTCTATCTGGATAATATAGGAGAGGTAAGGTTGGATATACAGTACAATAAATCATAGGAACAGCAGATGTGGGTATTATAGGCAAATCAGCGTTACGACAATCATAAACACAATTAGCTTCCTTAGTGAGTGGGTGCAGAACATGAAGAAGAGCAGGCCAAGAACAAACCCACAGAAAAGGCTTATTGTCAGTGGTGGAATTGAAGGTGTAATAGTCTCATGGTCTCATAAGATGAAGAAAGAATGGTCTGAAATGCAGGAGACAATCCATTTATGGGACAATTCTTGGATGCCTGTGTTGGGGAGGATAGGAATGAGGAAGATCTAGACAGCAGTATAAAATGTTGGCAGATCAAGGAGAATAAGATTAGCAGAGAGTCATGTCTTGTAGACAGTACCATGGAAGTCAGAGTAAGAGACATTCAATGCTGTCTACATTTAGTGCCTGCTGGGAAAATTCAGATAGGAAGGTAACACCTATAATAAGCCAATGATCTCCAGGTCATCAAAGATTCAGTTGAACATGCCAGGTTGTCGATTTTAGAATAGTTATGGAAGCAGGCCTATAGTTGTTAGGGTTGTTTTGGTCAGAAGAAGAATTGTGTTTAAGAATAGGTAGAACAGTTGCAATAGTAAAGTAGGTAGGGACGGTCCCACTTTCAAGAGAGGTGTCTAAATGGAGTAAGAGCCGAGAATACCTGCTTGATCTTTGATCATAAGTGGTGCAAATAAGTACAAAGGATTACAGGAAGGGTTGGATGTGCAAGTTGGGATTCTGCTCAATTTGGGAGGTTGGTTAAAGGGACCTGTAGACTGATACAGTAGGTGTTAAAAGGAAGGGTAGAATAGAAGGAATAAGCAAGGAGGTTTGACAGACATCAGGGTATTTTGGAAGAGGGAAGTCAGGGTTGAAGATTTTAGAAGAAAAGTAAGGTTAGATGTCACTAGTAAAGAGGGAGAATGATATACAGCATGCACAGAAGCAAGCATGACATTTAGGCGAAAGGAGAGTATGTTAGGTTGTGAGTGTAGATATAGGATGACGTTTCCAGGGCTAGATTCAGCCGCACAAAGGGATGCGGTTAGGGCAGATAGGGATTCTGGTAAGAGTTAAAAGTGTTTGGAGACTTGTGACAGAAAGGTAGATTTAGCTACATGTCTGCCAGCTATTGGATTAGAGTGGGGGGCATGGCTGGGGTCAGATATAAGAGGAAGAGTAGAGACCAGTGGGATGAGGTTAGAAGCAGTGTTGAGTTGAGTCAAAGAAGGACTGACCAATGAAAAGGGCCTATTGGAAATGAGTGCAAGAAAGGGGACTTGTCTTTAAATTTGATAGGGAGCTTGTGAGTCAGATGTAAGTGGAGGAGGGGTGAGAGGAGTGAGGAGAGATTGGTGAACTAGAGAGGGGTCGCTGGTGAGGTCCATAAATGTGAGAGTTGGGGAGAGGAAGATGTGGTTGAAGGGATCTGCTTCAGTCATCTGTGAGTATGTTGTTGAAGGCAACAAGGTTGTTGTAAAGGAGTTTAAAATCCATGAGGTGTATGAGATGATGGTCATTAGAGATGTTAGATGGTTTATGCCTCCAAATGGTACAATAGGGTTTCAGAGGTTAGGGATTCGAAGAAGAGATCAACACCAGGAACGAAACAGGTCAGTGGACAAGCAGACCTGCTTTGGTGGACAATAGGAGGATTAGTAGGAGTGAGTTGCCAGACAAAGCTATGTTCAAAAGATGTGGAAAGAACTTCCACTTACAGGAGAGCAGAAGACATACAGCCCTTGCTAATCATATGGTTAACAAACCCATCTCATTTGGGCAGTTGAAGGTTGTGAGAGAAGGTAGTATAATCAGTGAAGAGTGAAGTAAGCATGGAGGTAAATTCAGAAGTAATCCAAATTTCAGTGAAGACCATAACTGAGAGGTGGGAGTGAGAAGATTCAAAGTAATCATTGATTATGGAAGTCTTTATGCAAACCTATTAGACAATCCATACCCAGAGAGTGAAGGTAATGGGGCTAAGAGGAGAAATGGAGGAGGATTTATTTATACTATTTACTTATAAAATGTGTGTATCGCCCAAACCCACAGGTATCACAGTGTTTGTACCAGTAAAGGATAAAACAATTAAAACAATATACAACAGGTACGGGAACAGTAGCAGTCATGAGCCAGAGTTTCAGGTTAAACAGAGTAGGGTGGCAGGCTCCAACTGATGTTGTTAATCATATTTATCAAACAGCCAGGTTTTTACAAGTCTCTTGAAAACTGCATATGAGGGTTCATTCCTGATGTTTGATGATGGGGAGCCCCATGGAATGGGGGCAGTGGCAGTAAATCTCAGGCCTCCTGCTCTGGCAAGTTTGAATCGAGCAGGGTCCAGGGAGTTGCTGCTGGAGTATCGAAAGAGCAGTTTCTTTTATCTCTTAGAAATTGTGCTGTTCAAATAGAGGAGGGCTTTGTTGTAGATGCACCAGTGAGGAACGGAAACTATTTTAAAGTGGATACAGGCTTTAATGGGCAGCAAATGGGATTCTCAGCGTGCTGCTGTGATGTGTCCCGAGTGGCGGAGCCCCATGGCTGTGCGCAGCACTTTATTGTGGAGTACTTGGAGCTTAGTGAGATTGGAAGCTGACATGCCTTTGAAGAGTACATTGCAATAATCCAGTTTGCTTAGGATGATGGCTCTTAAGAGGGTGAGGTAGCTGCTTGTAGAAATAAATGTTCTGCTCAAGGAGATGAGATTAGATGTGTAGGCTGTTGATGAGGCGATGGCATTCCTGTGTTTAGTCATGGTAAGCTTATTGTCAAAGAAAACCCAGAGGGTTTTTACTTGTTTGAGTACAAGAATGATGGGAGCACCATTGATGTGGAAGGGGCCATAGGCAGTATGCAGTGATTTTAGGTAATGGGGTGACCCAACAATGAGTAGCTCTGTTTTCTCATCTTTGAGAGAGAGGATATTTGTGGCCATTCAGTTTTGTATGCCACTGTATGCATTGTTTATAGTGGTGGTATCCTCTGTGTAGTTGCCAGAGATCGGGATTAGTATTTGAGTGTCATCTTGAAGTTTGTGTAGATGATACTCAATGAGTCAATGATATTGAAGTGCGGTTTAGTATATGTGTTGTATAGCGTGGATGAGAGGCAGGACCCATGGGGAAAACCAACTGGAACTGCGCTCACTGAGGAAAGATTTAAAGATGTAACCCACGTGTGGCCTCCATGGAGAAGTGGAAGTGGGTGCTGATGTGCTGACAGAGTGTGTCATAGTCAATCAAATTAAATTGTTGTACTTGTGCATAAGTAATGCAGTCAAGAATCCTGAGTAGAAAGGGTACCATAGTGATGCAGTGACAGTTGGTAGACAAGGTGGAGTCTAGCAAGTTTTTTTTAAGAGGTTTGTTGACCCAAGCTGGTTTGATGCTGGTGGGAATGCTGCATGTTTTGAATGATGCATTGGCAAAGTCGGTAATGATGGCAGTGACGGTAGGGGCGCACAGCTTTGTGATATTCACATGGCAGATGTCTCCCTTACAGTTGGAGGGTTTTAATGGTTTGATAGTCTCCAGAACCATGGTTTAAGACACTTGGGAGATGGAGAAAGGGGGGAGTAGTAGTGATATTGGGGGTGACAGATTCTAAGCCTCCTGGTTTCGCCAGAGAGGTAGACTTTAATGCCAGTTGGATTAGTTGGGTGTCGATTTTATTGAGGAGCCGGACTATTTTGTTGGCAAGGGCTTTTTGAATGGTAGTACACCACCGTTTGCCAGCCCATGTGTGGGTGTTGGGGGTACTGGAGTCTCCAACTCTCTTAGTATGGAAAATAGTTTTTTACCATTGGAACTCACATTGGATATTCTGTTGTTATAGGAAGTGGCTTTGTTGGAGATGACTGCTTTCTTATAAGCAGTGGTGGTGTTGGCTAGGTTTAAGGTATAGTAGGTAGATGGGTTTTTCTTGCAGAGATGTTCAAGAGATCTCTTGGTACTCCAGAGTGAAATAAACTCATCTGAAAAGCAGCTATTGGAAGTCTTGTATGGCTTGACGTTTTTAGTTTTAGTGGGGCATAGTGAGGCGGAGGCCATGGCGATAAAGGTTAGCAATGTCTTCTGACTTGGTAGAGCAGTAGGGAGAAGGGGTAATTGAGGACAATAGCATGCCGGAGAATCTCATGCGTGAGTTTGTTAGTGTTTCTAACCAGGGTTTTATTACATATGGGATCCTTTGTCTGGGCGTGTTTGGTGTGAATAAGATGAAATTCTATAAGGTGATTGCGTGACCAGGGCACTGGGCTGATGGAAGTGATTGGAATTGGTGTTGAGTATCCAGTCTACGATGTGCCCCTTTCAGTGTGTGGCGTTAGATACTAACTGGGAAAAACACATGTCATTCACTGCTTGTGCTAGGGCTGTAGCTTTGTGATCCTTGGGATCATTGTAACCCAGGTTAAGGTCCCCTCAAATGATACATTTAATTAGAGGTTTGAGAAGGGGAGTGATCAAAAGGGGAATATCAAGGCTAGTTTTAGCAGTAATGTTTCTAAGCCTGTGATGGGCATGGAATGGGAGCTGTGGATTTAGGTTTCGCAATGAGGGCAACACCAACTCCAATGGCGTGTGTGCAATCTGACCTGATGATGGTGTACTATGGGGGGATGGCAAGCTCAGGCTCGGGGCCAGAGGTGCTATCTAACCAGGATTCAATCATGGAGAGCAAGGTGAGGTAGTTGTCTAAAATGAGGTCATTATAGAGGTCATTATAGATTTCAATATCATGAGCTCCCAATGAGCAGAATTTAATGAGTGCACACTTGAGTGAAACAGTCTGGTCAGCAGGTGTAAGGGGCACCGAAATGGAGATGGGGATGTTAGAAGGAGTGCAGTGGAGTGAGGTAGAGGTGTGCTTGTGTCAGAGGAAAGTCTTAGCCTTCTGGATTTTCTTGCAATGTGGTATGAAAAAGCAAGCAGTGCTTAGTAGGGTGTGCTTATTCTGGAGCGTAATTTAAGGAGCCATTGGGTCTCATTACGAGGCTGGTGGTAGCCGTGCCTGTAGTACAGGCACGGCTGCTGCCGGTAATCATTTTTTTCCTGCGCCCAGAAGAGGGCAATTACCGGGTCATTACGACCTTGCCGGGCCCGGTAATTGCCCTTTTCTGGGCGCCGGAAAAAATGATTCCCCATTCCCATTTGAGCCGGGCTCAATGGGAATGGGGAGGGTGGTACCACTGGTACTGTTAATAACAGTACCGGTGCTACCATCATGTTCTGCTCGCGGGTGCTGGTACGGCCACCAGGTCAGATCTGCTGGCTGCAAGGGCACCCGCAAGCAGAACTCATAGTATAGTGGTACGGTATCAAAAGTGTAGGTAGCTCTATTGGCACCGTTGTTGCCTTACCACCATACTTATGATGAGGCCCATTGTGTGCCAAGTTGGGGGAAAGTGAGGTTCATTGAGTGATCTAGGTGTGGTCTAACAATGGTAAAGCACTTTCCTTAAAGCACACAGCAGCCTGTGGTGGCAAGTAGTCACATTGTTGCTTACTGAAGCATATTTGTGGACTGTAGGTGGCCATACGAAAAGGGCAGAGAGGGGATGGGTTTGAGTGTCTCATGCTTATGACCGAGCAGTGTGGGAGTGGATGATTCGATGTGTGAGTGCCGTGGTGATTGGTCCCCACAAGTACACGCAGGAGGTATATGAGCAAATGTGTTATGTTGGTGTTTCTGACAGAGTGTGCATATCAGCTAGTATGCTTTTGTGCAAGATGCAAAGGACAGTGTTTGGGTGGCGGTGGAGGAGTTGGCATGGATCACTCTGGGCGACCGTTCAATTCTCATGAACCGGGAGAGGGAGTGATGTGAGTTAAACAGTGTAGAGAGATGTGCATAATATCAGAAACGCAGAGGGTTCGGGACCAGCAGTTATAGGTGCAGGTTAATATATGTACAGATGATCAAAATGGAGTTTTGCAGGGCACCAAATGCTGAAATACTGGTGTATGTAAGGAGGCTGTATAGTAGGTAGAACGTAAAAAACAAATTAGTTAACAGGTTGTTAGAAACCAGCAAATTAGGTAACCCATTTCTAATGATGAAACCACTAGGTTACGGGCCTGTATTAATCATACAGGCTAAACGTGTTAAATGTGTTAGGTAAAAGGCTGACCAACAAATTAGCAGCATCTTTGGAATGATTTTCAGTGTTCCTTTATAGAGTCTAACAGAAAATCATATCCAGTCCTTTCCACTCTGAAAGATTGCCATTCGTCTGATGTATTCAAAAATGCTTTTATTTTCCAATATGTATCTCAATATTCATATTGCACGCATTTGTTTAAAGGCTGGTCTTGATTTACCTGTACAGAACTGAATGTGTTTTCACCATAAAACAGCAAATGACCAATTCTATAAAATGTCTGCTTAAGAAAAAAATAACTTGACAATACAAACAAAATCCTAAAGAATTTGTTTAGAACCTTGGATAGGGATTCACACGCATTATTCTAGTAAAACATGTAACCATTTCACATTGTGTTGAATTGGCAGATTTGCTGAATTATAAATCAGATTCAAAATGTGCGTAAAGGAACAACATACAAGATATTAAGTACTCATACACTTTAGATAATTTGGGACATGTCCTCTCTGTTGTTAAGTCTAAGCAGGACAGGATAGTCTCAATGTTAACATAATGATAACAACATTAAAATAAGTATTTTTTCACAAAGTCTTAACTCCAGCTGTTCCCCAAACCATCTGATAGGGGAAGCCATTTGAGAAGGAGGACACATCAGGAAAGAGGGTGCCATTATGGATTTATGGATGCAGAGTTGCCTCTAGAGTTGTAATGAAAATGTGTTCTTTCAGTTGTATAAACTAAGAGAAACAAAGCAATTGTTCTTAATTAACTCCAAGATCAGGAAAAGGCCTAGAATCCACAAATGTTTTATGGGGCTTCACCACTTCTCAGGATTTATAGATGTTTTGACATCTTATGGGCAACTGCCTGAGTATGTTACATGATGAGTTATCTCTGATCTCGAGACTAGAAAACGTGTTTGGTGTTAAAAGTTCCCAACATGATTGTCAGCTCCTGAAAATGCATTTGAGAACAACAATTGGATGTATTGCTCTTTGTTATTGCTTGATGCACCCATTGACCTCACCACTAATTTGTCCCCAAAATGTCTTACTGTATATCATTTCATCTTTGACATTCTACAGGGATGTGAGATCTGGCACATGCTTGCCCTGTCCCCAGCTCTCATGGATGCACCATTCCCAGATACATAAGTGTTTTTGTGCAGGTAATAGCCAGAACAACAGTAAACAAAAAGTTAACTCACTTGGGTTGAATTAAGCAAACAAAAGTGCTGGATTCAAGCATGATCTCAAGGTTCTCCTTCTTGTATGCGTGAAGTTTAACAAAAGCACTAGTTGAATACTGATGAAATGGTTTTATGTAAGCTGTGCTGGTTATCTGACCAAACTAGTCAAATAAATTGTAAGCTAGCATTTGGGACTACTAAAAAAACTCATGGTGGCAACAGTAAAGAGAGACACAAGTGATCGCAGTTCAAGGGTGTTTATTAAACCGAATAATGGGTGAGAAAAAACACCTAATCTAAACCTAAATCTGAGATAGGAGCAAGTTACGACCATTAAATAATAATAAATCAGTCCTAGTGGTGTCTTGTGAAATAAAAAGTGCCTATACTAAAAAAAAATAAACTATTGCCAATCCTTACAAACTGTTTACAAAATAGTGTGGGATAATGTTCTCAAGAAAAGAAAGAAGTATTTACCAAATGATAAGTCAGGATGGTATAGCCCGGTCTCTCTTCCCCATGTTTTTTTAGCATGGGACAAGGCAGGACCTTTGAGCACAGCACACTCCTGGGCCTCGTCAGCACAAGCTCACAGTTCCTTTCAACGATGACAGGGCCTTCTGGGGAAAAGTCTCTTTTTCTGCAAAAGTCTCTTGCTTAGAAGGACGGTTGTACCAAAAACAATAAACAAACAAAAGTTCCTTTGGCAATATTTTCACGTTGGGTGACTGCTGTTTTTTGTTGCTTGTATCCTCCCCAGCCGGGCTCTGACACGTCTTACAATGTCAGCCTCCCTCAATTGGGTTCACTACAGCCTTTTACGCAAAAATGTATTACTTAACAGTCTCAATGTCCTTTTCACCAACTATCCATTGTGGACATCGCTTAGCCGGGTTCACATCTGTCATCACAATGTTCACGGCAATATTACTATTTACCCTTAATTTTCAGGCATCCCTCCGTCGGGTTTACATTTGGCACAGATCACAAAATCTCGGCCTCCTCTCTTTATTTAAGCTCAGGTCTTAGCTCCCAGTCAGGCTTTCCTTAAAGCCTTAAAGCCCCCAGCAGGCTTCCCTTATGGTGTGTCTGTGGGCACTCTAATTTGTAGGATTCCCTCATTCGGGTTCACATTTCCAGTTTCACCAGTCAATCAGTTTTCTCTCATGTGTCAAAGATTTTTGAGTATACAAGGTGTTCTGCTTGACCCTCGTAGGACCACTTTGACACTTTACACTAGCCACTCCTAAGGCCTTGGAACTTCGTAGTTTCAACAAAAACAACACAACTCCAAAAAGGCTTCAGTCAGAATCCTTTGAATGAGCACCCTGTGACACCTGACCACTCTGCTTCTTAACCTTTTTCTAGGGTTTCTTTAAAATTCACTGTCTTCTCTGACTCAACGCCTTTGCTGAACTGTTAGAGTCTCTTGTGTCAGGAGTCAAGGACTGCACCACGATGGCAAATGATTCTCCCGCTTTGACTATCAGCGCAGGAGGGCCCCGTGTGCCATTGACACCTGTCACACCACACGCCAGCTGGACTTCACGTCTTATGATTTCCCTTTCTGAGGCTTCGCAGGTCTGAGGTGAAAAGGGCAGGGGCAATTCGCTACTCGTCATCTCTCCAGTTTTCTCTCACTTTCTCCTCCTTTTGAACTGCCAGTCTGGAATAGCTGCTTCCTTGTGCGTTAGGCCTTGCTCAATGTGTGATTTCGTGCTCCACATTTGATCCCTGTGGGTAAGGGAAAGGGTCATCAGGTGTTTGTAGTTTTTGTCAATTGCCTGACTCTGCCTGACTCTTGTGTTGTGACATGTCAGGTAAACGGCTAAGGTGTTAGTCCGTTGTCTATCACAGTGTAGGAAAGTGTTCATGTTGGAAAAAGGGGTGGGGTAGAACTGCCAGTAGTGTAATAGTATTTGTAGGAAAGTGGACACAATGTGAGGTAGTTGGTTTGTTGGACTGTGTTCAGAATGTTGGTAAATTATATCGTATGGCTGGCTACAACTATCGTAGTATAATGATGTTGTGACTCCAATCATTGTATATTTAACGTTTGCATTGTTGAGGCTGTATGCAGTTCTTTGCATGGTATGGGAAAATGTAGCAGAAATTGTTTTTTCATTCTCTGTGATAAAAGCAAAGATCACATGTTAGGGTAGGTTGTTTGTAATTAGTTACATGTTATGTGCAATGTGCTCAGTTACTGTGTTTTTCGTATAATCTTTGGGTCTATGGGGAAAAAGAAATCCATGGAGGATAAAAAAACAATGTTCTACGTTATGGTACTGTCTATTTCGGTGGTTGATTTTAGTAGGAGGAATTGAATAGGTGTATGTTTTTTGGTTTGGAAGTGGTGGTACTATTGTAGTTAGATACCAGTTGGTGTATTCCAATTGTTTATTTCTTGTTGCATTTTAGCAGTATTCATGTATCTGTTTGGTTTTTGATCTTTTGTAAGTACTGTGGTATTGCTCAGTATTGTTGCTGAATTTTGGGGCACCTAGATACCTGTTGCCGTATTCTAACTGTTGACAGTTTTGAAGTTGTTGACTGTATTTTTATATGTAATAAGTGTTGCAGGGTTTCCTCAGAAAAAATGATATTGCAGTATTCTGGTTGTAGTTAGATACCAGTTGGCGTATTGTAACTGTTTACAGTTTATCACTTCTGCAGGGTACGTTTTCAAGTATGTTTTCTCTTGTAGATCGATGTATACTTTCACTGTTAGATAGCTGTTGCCTTTGTCTATTAGTTTGTGGATTTAAGGGTTATTGAGGACATTTTGTAGATGCTCATTCTCAGATTAGTGGATACATTTTGGTTTTCAGAATATTAAGTAAGCGGTTACAAGATTTGCTGGTAATCTCTGTTTTAGAGCAATAGAATTATCTTTAGATTCGACCACCCACATTTCTTTTTGATGTATGCAGTATAGTGACCTGCATTGGTTGTGGCTCCTGCCTGGTAAATTATGCCTACTGTTGGGAAGGTTTTCTTGCCAAGTGATACTTGTCCATGTGTGAATCCAGTCAGCTTGCAGTTGTTTTTGGTACCATCTGCATTGTAACGCAAAAGCATTACTATTACGTATTCACTATGTGACTGTATATTTAAGGTGGAATGATTATCGAAATTGCAAGTAGTACATAATATGCCATGGTTTGCATTTTGTACAAACTGCTGAAATGGAATGGATTCACAGTTAGGCATGGATACATACATGAAGTGTTCTTTACAGACTTGCTCCTGTGCCACATGGCTGCAGAGAGTGCATGTATGTTTCCACATGTATGAAATCTGGAATTTCATTTATAGGTATGTTTTTGTTTCCCACTACTTGTAGTAAGTACATTAGAAATTCTTATGGCTCTTCTTGTGTGTTTATAGTGAATCTCACCATTCTAGCACAGTAGTCCAATTCCTGCCTTATTCCAGAAACACTGGCCCTCATTACAACCCAGGCGTTAAGGGGTTAACGGTGCCGTAAAAGGTGTCAGCGCCATTAAACCCTTAACACTTGATTACGAGGTCCCTTTGCGGGTGGCACTTTAATGCCTGCTTTTAGCAGGCGTTAAAAAACCAACCCGCAAAGGGACCTTGGTGCTAAGTACGGTGCCGCAATTTGCGGCACCGTACTTAGCGCCTTCCCCATTCCCATTGAGCCCTAGGGGGCAAAAATGGGAATGGGGAAGGGCCATGGCGGCATGGGGAATTACCGCCCCGCTAACCTCGGAATGGGGCAGTAATTCCCCATTCCGCCATGGCGGAGTCGGATTGTTACCGGCATGGACCATGGTGCTATTAGCACCATGGTCTAACGCCTGGGTCGTAATGAGGGCCACTTTAAGTGTGCCAGGATTGTTTGTTGCATTTCTGTGTAGGACTTACATTTGCAAACGCAATTGGTCTGTCCCATTTAAGTAAATGTTTTCAATAATTGGTGACAAGAATGTAAAAACCCTCATGATGGTGGGTGAAATAGTGGTGTGTCCCTTTGTAGTCTGGCCTGTGATCGATGTAGATGTCTCTTCTGGTGTTAATAACATAAGGATAGTGGAACAGAGTAATAGCCGGGTGACTGAACGACCGTCCTGTTGCTTAGTTCTAATAAACCATCAGATTGGTCGAGTGTATTACACGGCTGAGTTAGTCTCCAGTCTTGTTTGACTCAATCATTCATTCAGATCAGAGGATGCTATTGTACACATTGTAGAAACCACAATAACACTAGGAAAAAGAAAACAAAAAAAGCATGTAACTCAAACATACTTCTCATAGTTCCTCACTAACATTTTAAGATACTCCCTTTGGGTGACACTGTAGTGGACTTAAACATGCAGGATCCAATCTCGAGGGACGGTATGCCATCTAGATTACAGTCTGCAGTCAACTCTGGAGTAGGGGAGATAATTTAGCTAGGATTATTATTTCTGACTCAAATCCTATTGAGAACTCCACTAGGTCACGGCCCTTGACCTGTGATATAGGAACAGATCCTCACATAATTGCTGATGTAAAACAATGTGATCAGATGACTAATGGGCGTGTGACTATTAACAGGACCTTGTCTTCCCTTCCAGATATATCTATTTCTAAACTGGTGAAGGGCCAACAGTCAGAAATGACTACCTTTCTATTATCGGCAAAAGACAAAGCTTGATACAGTAAGCTACACATATTAACTGGCATTGAACAGAATGTGGGCTCCATGGGGATGATAACTATTGTTCCCACCACACAAATTACTGTAGACATGTTTCCACCACCTCCGATGCAACTTCCTCTTTCCATTGAATTGTTTCCCTCAGAGTGTTTATCTGTGGCCCAGAGGAATGAGTCTACACAGAGTCAGATAATGGTCAAGATTACACAGACTCAGGGAATAGACCAGATTCCACTGCAGTCATCGAAAATTCTAGGCTGGGAGGCAAACACAGATAATCATGGTCAGATAAGATTAAACCGCCTCAAGATCTTGGAGATATTAAACAAAAAATCCACCTCTGAAGGCTATGAAGTCAGAGGAAATTGATTTGGTTTCACTCCTGTTGATTAATAACAACCAGATGGTTTCTTACTTTCACTCAGAAACTGTGGCAAACGTGGTCTGGGAACAACAGAGTAATGTTAAGTCTCTGGGGTGTGATCTTACGGCACTAACAGGCATAGAGGCAGCCAAACCATTCTTGATGCGACCTACCCCTGGATACAATAAATCTTATATAGCTGATTCAATAGGGGGTGTTTCTGGCTCATCGGGCCCCTTGGGCAGTCACTCAGTTTGTCTGCCTAAGGAGGCCAAGGACTGGTCTTGGCTAGAATCATCCCTCAAAACCTTTACAGCTCTAAGAGAGGGTCTAAATCAACCCTAACCATCGACAAATGAGGGTCCTGTAATGGAATGTATGCGGGTTAAATAACTTGATTAGGTCATGGAATTACTTTATGCTGATGAGAACCTCTAACATTCTATTCAATCAGGAAACTTTGGTTGTCGAAACTATGTTTATACTCTCCCGGCTACTCGAGGAGAAGCGGGTAGACTGAGTGGAGGTTTGGCAATAGCTATTGACATTTCACTAAACTTGGAGACAGACATTTGGTTTTCATCTAAAGGGGAGTTGGCTGTGTGTATCAAGGTTCTGGAGTCTGGCCAAGATTTTCTTCTTGTCAATGTCTATTGGAATCCAGCCAAACAACCATTTGAGTCATATCAAACAACAGTATGAAATGATGTGAATTCTGTTTTTTGGAGGGGCAAGAAAATTCGATAGTTGTTGGGGGGATTTCAACACAAATTGTGCAGAAGGCCACACGTTTAACAACACTGCATGTATTCTCCCCTCTTCTCAGGGTATCATTATGAGCGATGTGAAATGGGCCCTATTTATGTCTGATTGGGAATTGTTAACATTTTACCCAGTTACATGACGACTTGGCAAATGTTTTACGTGGCATAAAGGCGTGTCATCATCTTGGATGGACAATTTATTTGTTGCAGTTTCCCATAAAAATAAATGTGGGAATGTATGCATTCTTGACACCAAATTGAGAGACCATTTAATAATCTATTTCAATTTACAGCTTCACATTATTAGACATGCAGTATGTCCGATTCTTTATCCGGTGGTTCCGGACAGAAATGTCCTCACCTGCACATGGATTAATGGGAGATGCACAAAGTTCATGCAATCTTTCTATGATAGGGCTTATCACTTGTTCCTTGCACCGTAGGACAATCAAGACTAATGTCCAGTGTGGGTTCCGTAAAATGCTTCATAGCAGATTTCCTCGAAAGTACTTCACTATATTCTGAAGCCTCTTTCAACAAAATCTACCTTCACTGCTTTGATTCTAGAATAAGGTCTGTAAAGAGCGACAAATGTAAACAATTCAAGGTTTTGGGCAAGAGAGGTCTCTATAGGGACGACTATTTGATAGAAAAGTGGCCAATTTCTCAGTGCCATATATATTTTGTGAGGGACAATCAAAAAATGTCGGATACTAGGCATTTTGAGGGTTATATAAATATCATGTCAATATCTCAGAGTTCTGCCATGGGTGACAATATATCTGAAAAAACCTGGGTAGGTTTCTCCAGTAAGAAATTAGACACTGCTCGGCTAAGGATGGAAACAGAGCAGCACAGCTAAAACAACTATTTTATTTCCAGACACCTCCAGGCAGCCTACCTTTCCTTCTCAGGGAGAGATCACTGCTTAGGGTAGACACCAAGATGACCCAGCCCACTGGGCTGATGGTTAACCTGCCTGCTCCTGTTTCACTGCGGGTTGGCTGACTGCTCTCGGACTGCTCGCTGGATGCTCCATAGTCGCGGGGCTGTAAGCTGTGAGCCTGCACCCCCTCCGGTGCTCTCTCCACCTCCACCTCACTGGCGCTATAGGAATGCACCATTCATAATCCTCTCACTACGTCTCTCCCAATAACTCAATGGGCCTCATTACGACCTGGGAGGTAAGTACCGGTCATTACCGGCATGGAGCAACTACCGTGTCCGTTCTGGCAATAGACCGCTAAAAACGGCCTATTACGAGTATGCAGGCATGAGCTTTGTGCCATGCCGGTAATGACCCCACCGCCATGCCGTAAAAGGGCGACAAAATCTCCCTTTCCGGCATCGTACGAAGTGCAAAGAGCTACACTGGCATCCAAGCCATCGGCATTAGTGGTGACCACTAATAGCGATCACCTCTAATAGCGGTAACCGATATTAGCAGTCACCGCTAATAAGCGGAACCGGAAGTAGCATCATCGCACAGGAACAGGAAAGAGCACAAAGCCATCTTTAAAACACAATCCATTGCCATCCACCACAACCAGGAGCCATCTGACCCCCAGAACTCTACCACACATCCACCACTACCTGCTGCATCGCACCATGCTGAAAGCTGTTAAAAAAAAGCACAGATCGCCTGCGCAAGGAGCGCTTCTCCCGAGAGGAGTTGACCATGCTGGCAGAGACGCTGCAGGAACATGCAGATGTTGTCTTCTCCTCCGACATGTCCCGCCCTGCAGTGCAACGCAAGAAACAGATATGGGCGGAGGTTGCCCAGAAAGTAATTTCCGTTGGCACCACACCCCGCAATCCGTAAGCGCTGGAATGATCTGCATTTACGCATGCGGAGCATCCTCTCTGCCAACCACAACCTGGGAATGGCAACAGGCGGAAGTGCGGACTCCCCCATCAAATTGCAACCATGGGAGGAGATCTGCGCCAGCACCATAGGGACGGAGGCAATTGAGGGAGTGGGGGACATGGAGCAAGGAGCCCCGTCAGTGGCCGATGCAGGTAGGTGTCCCAAATGAAACAATGCTAATACCAACACAATGATGTCCACCTGAACTGACAGTGCAATGATGTAGAGCAGGGTCCACCAGACACATATGTACAAGACTGCCTACAGGCAGTGCACAGCATCATCTTGTCCACATGCATAATGCACCCCATATGTGTTTCAACCCAGGCGCTTCCATGCATCACCCACCCAAAAGCCAAGCAACCCGTATGTCACTCCCATAATGTTAATCAACTGCCATTCCATATGAAAGCAGCCACCCCAATACATACCTGATGCCTGTAGACCCATTACTAACCCTCTTCCTCTATTGGTCACCCACAGGCACGCATTCAGACAGCAGTGACGAGGACACTAGGGAGGATGATGCCACACCACAAAAGAAGGCCAGGGGCGAGGAGGGAGAACACCGCCCCTCGACTTCAAGGGGTAGAGGCCAACCTGCACCACTGCAGAAGGCCAAGAAAACCCCAGGGGCTACAGCACCAATGTGCACTACGGCCCCCACAACAGCACCCACAACAGCCACCGGCACCCAGGAGCCAGTGGCAGAAGGCACTGCATCGGCTGCCAGCAGCACAGTGGGTGAGACAGCTGCCACAGCAGCCATGTCGGACGTTGAGGCAGATGATCAGCTGCATGGCGCAACTACCGCCACAGGCCCCCTGCATTCACCACAACTCTCCCCATGCAGCTTGCACAACAGCAGCATGCACGGGCTGTCTCCTGGTGATTCATGGCCCGCAGGTTCCAGCCCCACGCCAACTGTGTATGAGGAACAAAGCATGTTGGAAACCCCTCACACATCCACCACAGTTCCAACCATCCAAGAGTGGATCAGGGCTATTCAAAAGCACCAGGAAGAGCTGACAGGGCTGTTGACACAGCATATAACAGAATGGGGCCAGGCAAGGGATAATATTAGGGAATGTGCTGCATCCCTGAAAACAGCAATTGAGACCACCTCGAAGGACATTTGCTGCGAATTGGCAGCAGTGCGGCAGGTCCTCTCTGAAACGGTGGCAGCAATGCAGGCCATGCGTCCACCACAGTTGCCAGAACAACCTGGGACATCTTCCAATGCAAGCTCAACCAGGACCATCCCTGTGCGTAGGTCTGCCCGGAACCTGCGCAGATCGGACAGGGGTGCACCTGGTGCTGGAAGAGGGGGAGGGTTGTAGGTACAGCCAGGCATACTGGTGCCATGTGGAATAATGGTGCACGCTACTGCACACCATGTGTGGGGAAGTCAAGGGGGGAGGGGGGAGAGGGCATGTGGGGGAGTTGAGGGTGGAGGGGGGAGAGGGTGTGTGGGGGAGTTGAGAGGGGAGAGGGTGTGTGGGGGAGTTGAGGTGGTGGGGGGAGAGGGTGTGCGGGGGTGTTGGTGGGGGAGTGGGTGTGTGGGGTGGAGGGCTTGTGCGCTTTGTTATATTCCTTTAATACACCTGTTGGGAAATCATAATTCACATGTGCGGACATTGCTTATTGTGTACGTGTGCTTTATTGGTGAACAGTCTACAGTGTCCATGTCCCTGACACACCCAGTGCCCTGAGTGCCACCTCCATATTACACTCCCCATCCATGTGTGCTAGAAACATTGGTTGATCAGAGTCTGATGCATGGCACGTCCCTTCTGTGCATCGCTGCCTCCCTGAAGTGCAGCCCCATCTCCACCCTCCTCATCGTCAGGTGGTTGCAGTTCAGCGTCAGGGGGCAGAGTCACATTCCGTCTGATGCACATATTGTGCAGCATGACACATGCCATGACGATCTTGGCCACCATCTCATGGCCGTACAGGAGTGCCGCACCAGACCTGCTGAGGCAGCTAAACTGTGCCTTCAAGAGGCCAAATATCTGCTCAATCACCACACTGGTACATGTATGCGCACAATTGTAGTCCTCCTCGTGCCTGTTCTGTGGGTTCCGGACTGGTTTAAGGAGGCACCTCTTCAAGGGATAGCCTGCATCACCTGCATGTGGGCAACAATTTATATGTGTAAGTCATCACATCATATGGGACCTGTATCAATGATACCATAACATGCATTTATTTCCTGATTGCAACCACATTTCCATGCATGAATGGAGACACACGATGTGACTGCTATGTGTGTATTACTCTTATGGACAGGTGTGCATGCCATTGTCTAGTGGGCGCAGGGGGGTCCTGTTCCTTGTGAGTGCTCATGCACTGTGTTAGTCCACGCTGGTTGTTACGATAATCTGGCTGATGTGCAGTCATTTGTATGCTTTCATCCTGTCACCATTGAAGTCAGCCTCATGATGATCTCACTATGCACAACAAATGGTGACATGCAGTTTTGTTGGACCTCTGTGTCAGTGTAGTGGTGTATTAATGTATTTGGCCCAGGACTGTCCTTTCTGTTCATGGTATTTGGTGCTGTGTATTGGCCATACTAATTGCTTGTAGCTGCATTGTGTTGCGGGGGATACGGTCTTATTGAGTACAGTGCACATGTAGATGGCTATGGAATGGTTGTGACACTGCATCATTTACATGGTAGGGCAGCTTACATCTTGCATTATGTGGTCAGGTGTCAGGTCTGGTCTGGCCTGTTTTGGGGTATGAGCATGGTCCATTCTCCCAGGCACTCGCAGTCAGGTGAAGTATGCATCTCTCCCCCCACCATCTCAGCCAGGTGAAGTATGCATCCCCCCCCCAATCTCTGCCAGGTGAAGTATACACCCCCCCATCTCAGCCAGGTGAAGTATGCATCTCTCCCCCCCAATCTCAGCCAGGTGAAGTATGCATCTCTCCCCCCTATCTCAGCCAGGTGAAGTATGCATCTCTCCCCCCCATCTCAGCCAGGTGAAGTATGCATCTCTCCCTCCCATCTCAGCCAGGTGAAGTATGCATCTCCCCCCACCAATCTCAGCCAGGTGAAGTATGCATCTCTCCCCCGATCACCTACCCACATCGCATTTCCATGAGCCTAACATGCAACTCACTGAGAAGCCAGGATCTCTGTCCTGCATGTCGTTACATGTAGCGTGGTATCGTGGAGTTCCGCAGGACCATTGAATCTTGGGTTAATCCGGGGAATCGGGCACAACAATGTGTGATTATCTTGTTTGAGTCATATACCATTTGCACGTTGATGGAGTGGTATAACTTACGGTTGCGGTACGCTACCTCCATGGCATGTGGGACCACCAATTCCACATGGGTGCAGTCGATGGCGCCAATGCAACCAGGGATGCCGGCCAGTGAATGGAAACCTACTTTGGTGTTTGCGATCTCCTGGGCAGTCCGTGGTAAGTAAATGTGGTTGCCTGTGTGCTTCAGGAGGGCATCAAGCACTTGGTTCAGCGTACGTGAGAATAATGGGTGTGATATGCCATGCATGTTCCCCACTGTGTGCTGGTAGGTGCCTGTGGCCAGGAAGTGGAGCACAGACACTACCTTCAGTAGGGGTGGGATGGCGGTGCGTGTTTCAGTCAGGCTTACAATGTCGTCATGTATCATGTCCACAATGGTGGTGATGGTGTCCCAGTCCAGACGGTACAGGGTGTGGATCTGCTCAGGGGTTAGGTTGTATGGACTGGCTCTGATGCAAGGGATTGGGGGCTGCCTGCGTGGTACCACTGACTGCACTGGTGGGGCATTCTGGGCCTGCCTATCCCTCATTCTCCTCCTGCGTCTCCTCTGTGCTACCTGTTGTTGTTGTTGTTGTTGTTGTTGTTGTTGTTGTTGTTGTTGTTGTTGTAGCTGGAGTTCCACTTCAATCATGTCCTCCAGCCCCAGCATTGCTAGTAGTATGGGAATCATTTTGGTGTGTGACTGGATGTGGGAAGGGGTGGGGTGTGCTCCTTTTGTGCTGGCCCAGTCTATATTTCCTCCACCTGTGCTGATTGTGTGCACCTGTGGCAGTTGGTAACACTGCACATGGCTGTTTACGGGTGGTCCGCAATGCCGGTGTTTGCTCCATGCCGGTAAGGTACTTTTCGGCCTTCAGTAGGCTGTTATTTTCATGGCCGCCTGACTTGTGATGTCCTCCTGTTTACGCCATGCCGGTATTTCCAACATGAAGGGTCGCGTGCCTGCGCCCATTCCGCTATTAGAGGCACCGTTAATTACGGTGCCGCTAATAGCGGATGGGCAGGTCATGATCGTCCGGAGCGGTAAGCGATGCCGGTAATCCATTACCAGCATCGTTGTTCCCTTACTGCCCGGGTCGTAATGAAGCCCAATGTCTTAACATCTACGACTGTGGGTGGACCTTATTTAGAAAATGCTCCTGTGCATTGTTGGTGATTTGCATTCATTGTTTTTTTATGTGTTACACTACAAAACCAACTGCAAATTGTGTGGCTTTTTACCGAGTGTTTCACAGTAATTGTGATTTAATATGAATCGATGTAATCTGTTATTTTAAACATTTTCTTTGGGGATTAAAACATCATCCCCCTTGTTTGGTTGTTGGCTTAGACTTTCTCGCTATGCTCAGTCACTTTTCATTTTGTGGGAGACATTTACGCCCCTTCCATTAACAAAATCACCAGCCACAACTGAGGTAAAAGCTGGTTTCCAATAGCTACTGTGTAAAGTGAATAATCACGGGAAATGCCATGTCAATGTTACATTTTTATGCAAGGCTGCACCAGAGTTGTACAACAAGGTACTTTTTGGTGCAGGGCATGTACTAGGCTTTAGATTAGTCTGCGGGGCAGGACATTCACTTCACTATGAACATGTATACCAGCGGGAAATGCATTCACTAGATGCCTTTGACTATGTGCAGGGTGATCTTCACTCCCCCTGACAGCAACAAAAGATATGGAATCCTAAGTGTTGCGTAGTACGCAACGGTTCTGAGCATGCACGAGCCTCGTTCCGGTTCGCGCATGCGCATGTTAATAAAAGAGGTCCCGAGACGGCAGTTGCCCCTGGGACCCAATACCAGCAAGACGTGTCCTGCATGTACTTACATGGCATGTGCATGTATGCGTGTGGGGCGGCCTGGGGAACAGCCGCGGGTTAACAATGGCGATGAGGTGGTACTGTGTCTGTGATTGTGACATCTTTTAATGACGATCGGAAGTCAGAGGAAGTGCTCTGTCACGCTATGCGGTTACGCAGCCGACGCAGAGAGAGCCAGCGACCATCTTAATTTCACCGATCACGAAGGTTGCGGCCCTGAAGGGTGCTTGTGCGCCCTCTGTCATTAAATTGATACACATTTTCGGACACCCCATGGCTATTAGGAGTCTAATGGCCATGGCAACGTTTTTCTAAAGGTGCTAGAGGCACCCCAAGCGTGCTGGCTGGCACACAAGCCATCCATCTGGCAAAGTCTCCTCACTGAGCTGCTAAGTTCCAGTCATCCCGCTGTAAGAGCACTCCCTGTCTTAGACGTGCAATAAGAATAAATGAGACACACCCCTGATGGGGAATGAGGCTAAGAGAACAGGTTGCGAGAGTTCAAAAAATGTTTTATATAATTGGCATCCAAAGAACTCTGTTGCCCGAGAGCACTCTGGCAAATGTTTCAATTACATCACATTATAAAGAGAAAAATCGTCATAGATGACGCAAATAACATAGGGTACTAAATCAGCGCATGATGGACAGTCATTATAGCACTATATAGTTGTAGAGCACTGTTTCATCTGGATTGGTTGCTCCTTTGGCAGGAGGGTGAACATCACGTGGTCCGGCTGTCAGCGTCCAGGAAGGGGTGAAGGTCAGGTTCCTGTGAAGTGGGGTGGCCACTAACTAAGCTAACATAATACATCTTTGTGAAGCATGCACTAAATAATGATCATTGCAACTCTTTTGAACAAATCATTGTAAACCGATAAAATTCATTCATGTATTTACATCATTAATAACTGAGCATCAGGTTAAGTATTTTGACCATCATGATAACATTGATTGAAATGAGGGTCTGGACTCGTAAAAAATCTAAGGAAAGTTATTATTTGTTAGTAGTGAGAGGCAATATACTGCAACAGAGGTCTAATGTTAGTTGGGGGCCCGCTAGGTGCGCACCATGGCGAGGTCGCATATCTGGTACATCAAGAGAATACCTTGCAGGGACACAGGGTTACATTGGCAGTAATTTTCCAATAGCGAGGGTGAGGGGGCATGGACAGATTTGTGGAGAAAGACAGCATAAAGGGGGCCTCACTTGAACTTTGAACTTTCATACTTACGGCGCATCGTTCAGGAAAGTCAAGTGGATTTTGCCAGCGCCATTCTGAAAACCAGTGAAGTAACTGGACAAACGCGCGCCCCTGCACCAGAAGCAGGATGGAGAGTTCAACCTTCCAAACCATAAGGTGAGCTTAAACCAGGTTTGGAGGAATAGAGAGGAATGGAGGGGGAAGGGGGGAGCTAGCACACCATTCTGCAGACTGTTAATCCCCTTTCTCATCTGCAGAAGGATATTCCTACGGGCCAAGGAAGCACTATTTGGAGGTCCTGTCCAATCGGTGTTCCGGGTCCTGCGCATCACGCTAGAAGAGGCCACAGTAATCCAGGCTAGATCAGCGCCCCCGTGGGAACCAGGTGGGCGTTACAATAGATGAGCTACAGAGCTTGGCTCAAGCCGGTTCACACGCGGGGCAGTGATCTCAGAGGAAGAGTGAGATGTTACATTTGTGCTTTGTTGCAATTACCTCAGGCTTGAGCATGAGAATGGGGCTGCAGAGTTTTCCAGACACAGTGAGGGAAAAGGTGGGGCCAATGTGTGCTGTGTGCACGGCGCTGCAAAAGGGGAGAGAAGCCTCTTGTATTATCGCAGTGAGGCCTAGTTACCAAGATGGAGTCAAGGGGGCACAAAATGGATGCCCTGTGTCCTACACAACAACCCCATCTACGCAAGTGCCAACTGATGCTGACATCAATAAGGGCAATGGGTGCACTCCCCACCATTGGAGGCACATGGTCCAAGTTTGCACTTCATTGTACCATTGCAGCTCTCTTGGTTCCTTTATGGTGGTGTAATATAGATTGTCAACCCTGTCCCCATTCTGGCGGTATACCACTGTCATGCAATATTTTGGTGGGTTAGGTTCCCCAGTTTGCATCTGCTCATCTATCATATTTGTTACCGTTGCCTGTCGGCCCATAGTTACCATCATCATAGTTGAATTAGGCATAGATTTTGCACAACATTGGATACCTAATTGGCACACACAGAAAAATAGCATTATGAAGACGATGATAGGAACGAAAATGTTCATCATGGTGTTGAACCAGAATGATATCCAGCTGAACATGTTGTCAAACCAAGTGCTTGGTTCTACTCCCCCCTTCTTTCGACATCCTTTCTCCCAGGCTGCGTACTGCTGAGATCACATGGGAAAGTGTTCCATTATCTGCATCTTCAGATGGCACAAATGTGCAACATGCGCTCCCCATTTTTCGGCAAACACCGCCGTCAATCGCCGTGAGGATATCTAGGACGTACCAGTTCTGCATTGTCATTAGGCGCAAAGCACAGAGTTCCACTTTTATGACATTGAACCCTTCTTCAGTGTCTTTGGCGAGTTGGATCAGCTCCCAGCGGACTATTTGTAACCACTTGGTGTTAGTTTGGGCCTGGAGTCCTGGCATTAGGAGCAAAGCAAAGAATGTCTCTGCGGAGTTGAAGATTTTTTACTTCGGCGGGATCTCAGCAAGAAGAGCAGATGATTCAGAGGGAGAGTTTGTCTTTTAAGTCGCTTTCTGACAACAGTTCATATGCTGGAGGTTCTGTTACACTGGTTGGGGCGCTGCCGATGTGTCAGCCGATTGCCCTGCTGCCGATATGCCTGCCCATTCTCCTGCTGCCGATATGCCAGCTTAATCTCCTTCCCTCCTTGGATATGGCTTTCTGGGATTACCATCAGAGCCGAATGTAGGGTGGTTAGGGCGCTAGTGCCCTTCCATGACGCCGGGAGGTGGAGGTATGCTTGTTTGTCACAGATCCAATACATATCCATGAGGGCCGCCATTCCTTTCTTCATGTCTGTAATTTTTATTGCTTGTTGGCACCCATGGCACTTTTTCTTCTTTGTGAAAGCATAGTTCATGTGGTATTTCTTTTTGCGTCTTGATTGGTTTTTCTAGTGCTGTGACCCACGTTAGTTTGGCAATGTGCTGGGACCAGCTGGGGGCACACGTTTCTTTTACCCATTGAAAGTTTTCTTCAGTGAGTCCTCCGAGTGCCTCAGCTTTGTACTCGATTGTTTCGTCATGCAATTTGTTTTCTGCGAATCTTGTTCCTTTTATGACAAAGAATGGTTCCTTGATGCAAATTACTCCTTGGCGGCTGCTTGTGCATGTTCTCTCATTCTGCAGCATCTCTATTGTAAATGTGTGTCCCTGGAAGGTGCTCTGAATCCTACACAATACGAGATGAATTAAACATTGGGCGTCTGACAAGGGTACCTCTTGTGGCACAAGTATTTTGGTGTCCCTGATGCATGTGGTATGAGTGAGAAGACATAACAGCTCTCATTTGTGGCTTGTTTTGCTGTTGCGCTCATGTCTGAGTACCATTTATTTGACTGGTCGGGGTGGCGGGGGTCTTCTATTTTGTCTAATCCCAGGCCATGGTAGATGTCATATCTTTTTCCACCCGCCCCCCTTTTTCCTCTCCTTTTTCCCCCTTTGCGATAACTTCTAACCTTTCGGTAGCATATAGGGAATAGCCCAGCCCATGCTGTGTCATTAACATTATTCACTGTGTGTTCAGCTAGTGGTGCTGGTGATTCATGAGTAGCAGCAATATAAAGTGAGGTAGGGTTTTCTGGTTGTCTGTGCATTAACATTCATTTGGTTGAGTTTTTAGCAACAATTGGAAGGAGGGGGGCTGTTGCTGTGTCATTAAAGTGCACCATAGTGTAGGTTGTATTAGCATCGTAGTCATTAGCAGAATAGTTTTCTTGCCACATGGTTTTAACCCTGTCCATATTAGTACCGACCCTTCTCGTATTAGCTGTGTCCCAGTCCCCCCTTTATTCATATCATGGACAACACATAGGATGGTGTAGTACCAGCTATGGAGAATAACATTACAGACAACAAGACAGCAGAATAATTCAAAGCACACTCGACATTACTGTACTTATTGGCTCTATTGGCAATCCTATCACTAACTAACATTAAGCCATTGTATGTGAGCGCGCACCTTTCGGCCATTGTGTTAACTGGAGGGGCGATATAAAATTGGTAAGTGACGAGCATACATTAATTATTCACATTACATAGTTCATTACTATTTGTGATATTCTCCTTATTAATCTTTTACGTGTTGCTATAAATCTTTCAATATAACACTTTTCTACTCATTGTACATTTTACTTATGCTGAGCTACTGGCATCATTTCTTTATGTACACAATTTATTTTACTTTCTATTCAATTTGATGGAGAGTGCAAGACATAAGAGCAAGAGATGGAAGGAAAGAAGGAAAGAAAGAAAGAAAGAAAGAAAGAAAGAAAGAAAGAAAGAAAGAAAGAAAGAAAGAAAGAAAGAAAGAAAGAAAGAAAGAAAGAAGGAAAGAAGGAGAGAGTCATGCAAGCACATTCATATTCGTTGTTTGTTTTACTCTTTTTGCAATTACTTTTCCGCTTCAGTGACTATTTCATTGTTGCTTATTTGTTCACACTGAGGGAGTGCATTATCACGTGCCTTTCTCACATCTGAGAGATGCACCCAATATTTCAATCCCTTGATTTTTACTGCTGTGGGTGTGCAATAAATAACCTCATAAGGTCCATGAAACCTCGACGAGTTCCACCGCCGAACAAAACTCCTTACACATACATTGTCATCTGGCATTAATGGGCCACCTGGACTGTCTGGGGCCGGCATTGCAGTGTCTGTCACGGCATTCTCAGTAAAGGGTGGTGCAATTTGTCGCACTATGCTACGTAGTGCGCGCGTAACTGGGTAAGGTATTCTTTAAATTCTTCCCCCAGCACTGTGGCAGCCCGGTGCGCATCTGATGCTTTTCTTATTGAGGAGAGTGGTGTATGAATATGCCTGCCCATCACAATTTCATGGGGCTTAAATGGTGGTCTTTGCTTGGTTGCGTTCTGAGTTGGCACAGTGCTAGGGACAGGCAATACACCCAGTTTTTCTTGAGTGTGTTGCACAACTTTCACAATTTGTTTGTGAGCAGGCCGTTGATCTTTTCCACCATTCCGTTAGCCATCGGATGAGAAATAGAACACAGTTTGTGCTTAACTCCTATCCTAGGAGAGATGTCACTTCTTTAATGAGGTCATTCACAAAATGTGTGCCGTTGTCTGATCTTATTACATTGCAATTTCCCCACCTTGAGAACACCTCCCGCACCAAAAACTTCACAGCACATTTTGCATCCGGGTGAGGACATGGGAAGGAGAATACCACCACAATCAAATACCTCTCCCCATTACATCTCTCTCCCATGTCCGCATAATCAATTTGGAGCTCTCTGAAGGGCCCCACAGGACGCGGTAGAGTTCCTCGTAATGTTCTTAGGGTCATTCCTGAACTGTATGTTTGGCATGTGGTGCACTCTATGGTGAATTTGGACAGATGTTCCTGCAGGTTGGTAACAAACCAGTGCTCTTGTATGTCTGCTGCAATATGTTGTTTCGCTACATGGGCCGGGAAATGCAGCTGTTGGAATGCTACTTCCAATAGTTCTACTGGCTTCACTACCTTTCCAGTCACTTCCTGTCTCCAGGTCAGATCTGTCGGTGATTGCTTGCACCCTCGTTTTGCCCATAACTCTTGCTCTTTTATTGGTGCTCTCCTCTGCAACTCTATTATTGGTGTTATTGGCGTGTTGCTATACCCTTCTTCTAATGGTTGTGCCGTGGGTGTTTTGTCAATGCATTCAATTGTTGGGGGTACATTGAAATACGAGGTGTCTTTTGCTGCTGTGTCTGCTGCCTTATTTCCAATGAGATTGCATCTGTGTTGTTAGTATGGGCTTGGCATTTCACCACCGCCGCTACTGATGGTTCTGCTAGCACTTCTATTAATTCATTAAGTAATGCAGGGTGTTGAACTGGCAATCCATCTGCCCTTCAAAACCCTCTCCGTCGCATTTTCGATAATCCTGAATGTACTGTTATTGTGGCATATGCTGAATCTGAATATATGGTTACTGCACATCCTTTTGCTGTGTGCAGCACTTCAATTAATGCCACCAGTTCCGCCGCTTGCGCGGAGTAATGAGAAGGGAGGCGTTTTTGGACAATCGTTTCATAATTGTCTTCTTCCTTTCTTAGCACTGCCATCCTCACATGTTTTCCCCTGTTTCAGTATCTATGGATGCTGACCCATCTATGAAGTATATTTCCCCTTCCTGTAATGCATTCTCACTTGCCTTAGGGATATCATCTTCCTCTCCCTCGTATGTTGCACAGTCGTTTTCCTGCATGTCTTCTACAGTGCATGGTTCTTAAATGAATGTGGCTGGATTTACTGTTTTACATCTGACCACATGCAAATTCAGGCTGGATATTATTATTTCGTAAGCTGTTGCCCTCTGTGTTGTCAATGTTGATTTGGATCTTTCTAAAATCGCAAAGAGTGAATGTTCTGCGTACAACGTCACTGAGCAACCCATTACAATTGTGGCACTTTTTTCAATGGCAAAGGACGAAGCAGCGAGAGCTTGTTTGCATGCGAAGTGGCCTTTCATTACCACATCCAGCGTTCCGTTGTAGTAGGCCAATGGCTTGTGGCCTTGTGACGTTTTCTGTATCAATACTGCAGTCATCAGTGTGCCGTTGCAGTGTGAAAATAGGTCAAATTCCCTGTCATAATCTGGGTTCGCAAGAACCGGTGCATGTGCGAACAGGTCTTGTAACTTGAGGTACTGCTTCATCATGTTATGTGTCCATTTTATTGGGGTATTATTCTTTTGTGAAACTTTTAGTGCTTGCAGCAGTGTGTGCATGTAGGCTGTGTAATCAAGTATCCAGGGACGGCAGTAATTACAGATGCCGAGAAACTTTTGCATGTCTTTTACTGTTTTCGGTATTATCATGTGGCATATAGCAGCTGCTCTGTCAGAAAGTATTCTTTTGCCATCTTTGGATATTAGTTGCCCTAAGTACAGAACCTCGGATAGGCAGTATTACAATTTTCCTTTATCTACCTTATATCCTTTTGTAGCTACCAAATTCAACAGTGTTACAGAGTCTTCTCTACACTGTTCTTCGTTTTTGCTGCGGATGACCAAATCATCTACATACTGTATGTATTATTGTGCTCTCTACATCAATATTTCCAAGATCTTTGTGTAAGATCCTATTGAAAATGCTAGGGCTTTCAAAATATCCCTCCAGTAACCGGCAATGTTTGTATCTGTTTCCCCCTAGCGTGAACGTCGTGAGGTACTGAGAGCTTGGTCAAGTGGTATTGAAAAGAAAGTATTTTTCAGGTCTACCACCGTAAAATATGTGGCCACTTTGGGTATGCTGCACAGTATTGATGCTGGATTAGGCACTAATGGGAACCCTTTCTGAATGACGTCATTGAGTGGGCGGAGGTCTTCTATCATTCTCCACACCCCTCCTTTTGCTTTTTTGATCGGAAAAATCATCGTATTACATGGGGAGTTGGATGGCACTATTATTCCTTGTTTTAATAGAGCGCCTATTGTTTCTCTGATCCCTTCCTCTGCTTCTTTTGGTAGTGGGTACTGCTTAATCCTTGGGGGTATGGCACCTGGCTTAAATTCTATCTTAATGGGTGTTACTTCATGCAATAACCCTACATCATGGGGGCCTGTTGTCCAAATCTCATGCAGTACTCTTTCCATATCTTCCTCAAATATTGTAGGCGGCACATTGACACTAGCCATGAGTGGGTTCTGTATCTCCCTGTATTGAATCATGATGTCACATGGTATACTTATTTCCATTATTATTTCCCCATCTCTCTCGTTGTCAGTCAAAATCTCTTCATCAGTTAAATTTTGCAACATTGTGTTTGGGTCTCTACATAGTACTGTTCTCCATTCGCATCCATTTGTGTCCAGTCCTATCACTGCGATACGTTTGCTTGAGACCTGAACCTCTTCTAGATCTCTAGATCAATAGACAAAATTGTTCCTGGTACAACGTCTGTATTTACAATTGGACGAAAGATAAAATCTGAGGGCCCCCTCCATTCCTTTCTTGTTATTTCTGGCACCACCCGAGCTAACACTCTGATGTCGTAAATGAACATATCCATGTCAATGGGCACCCCTCTTACTGCAACTTTGTTTTTCATAGTACTGATCATTAACAATGCTCGTATGGGGCATACTCCTGGGGTTGAACACACTATTTCCCGCTCGGTAAAGGAGATTTAACTTACTCAACAAATCTCTTCCCAGCAAATTGATTGGCACGTCTTCGTGATACAGTAAGGGTGCACGCACTGTTTTTCCCCCCACTGTTATGTCAAAATCTTTTGTGTAAGGAACTTTTAAAATAGCCCCAGAGAACCCATGCATTTCCAAATTTCTTCCCGAGAGCGGAAACCGCCCTTCAATGAGACATGATTTTTTCGCTCCTTAGTCTACCATAAAGATAAACTGCTTGTTTCCTATTTTCTGCTCCCACTACTAGTTCCTCCTCTGCACATAGGGTAGTGGATAGGTCTGGACACACAAGTGCTCTCTGTAGGCTGTTCTAATCTGCATAAGTCTCAGTTCCTGGCACTGAGAAAAAGTTATCTCCTACTACCGCTGTGCCGCGAAAAGGTGCAGGGTGTGGATGTCCGTTTTGCTGCTCATTTCCCATAGGGGACTGCCCTTGAAAGTAACCCATGGGTGGCATTCTGCAATCTCTTGAATAGTGCCCCCATCTCCCACAATTCCAACATGACCCTTGTGGTCCTCTCATCCCAGGACCACCAAATCATCTGTCTCCCATTCCTCTGAATCCTCCTCGTGGCTCCCTGTACCCACCTCGTCCTCTTGTTGGTCTTGCTTGCCATATGGGCCCTCCATATTGTTCTTCTCTGTCCCACTGTTCTTGTACTCCTGCAGCCCATGTTGCGGCCATTCTGACTGGTGCATTTCCTGCTTCGTCACCCCCTTCACTGCTTCTATCAGTTGATCTGGTTGCGTTCAGCGCTGCAACCTTCACTAACTTATTCTGTACTAATTTCGCTTCGTCTGCCAACCTTTTCTGCGCTATCTCCTTTTCTCTTTCTTTGATCCTCCTACAATTGTGTACAATTATGCTTTGGATCTCAGGCCAGCCCTTGGCTTCTATCCCAGCTATTTTATCCAAGACCTTCTGTACCTCCTTCCGAAGCCCCTTTTTAATTATGAAATAAAACAGGGTGGAGGATTGATCCCACGCCGTACCCGTTTCACTTCGCCACAGGTCTTGCACCCGGAGGATGATTGCGTAGGCTCCTCCTCCTCTCCCATCGTGCACTGCATCACTAAGTGTAAATCTGGAATGTCTGGAAACGTTCATCGCAATGCATCCCATACTTGTGCTCTAAAATTATTGAATGGCGAGCCATCATGGCGGTCACAACTCATGGTCACTCCCGGGAACCCTGCCTTCACCCATACTGCATCTGCTTGATCACCAACAGCAGACACCAACAAATTTTCACATCCCCTATTGCTAATGTGACTCCTGCTGTGTTCTTTTGAATGCATGTATCTAATTCCCCGCCCTGCCCGACAGTGGGGGAAGAAGCTTTAACAAATTGTTCTTGTCCATTTGGGCCAAAGGGATGTAGTGCGGCCTTCCTGCCCCTTTGTGTATTAACAGCATTTGCAGTTTATGTTTTATTCCTGTCTTACTTACCGTTCCCCTCTTTGTCTTACTCACCAGCATGTTTCCAACTCGCTGACTTAACCTGCTCTGCCATCTTGGTGGTGCCCTTTCATCTAGGTGATTGAAATGGAATGGCAGTGGGGATCCCACCGCCGCTACCCCTTCATCATATTCACTGAGATCGCTCCACACCTCTTCTACTTCTGCTTCTTGTCTTTCCCCATGCTGGCTATCTGGGGTTGTTGGGCGGATTATTATCACTGACTTACCATTTAAATGGAACAGCAACTCTCCCGATTGCCACTCCTGTTCTTGCCCTTTTTGTATTGGTGCCGATTGTGATGGCGCCGATTGTGATGGTGCTGGCCTCGTTGGCGCTGATTCTCCTGCGACACTTGGTGGGGGCATGAGGTTTGCCGCTGCCAATGGTGGCACTTCATCACCCCCGACAATGTCTGGCCCCTGCTCACTCACCAACCAGTCACTCACTCACACCTTCTCTTACATGCACTCATTGCATTATCTACACAGACCCACACCCACCCAGAACATTCAAAAACATCACCTTCATACTCATTCACCCACAAGTCACTCAATCATACACTTTTTCTATCCTCCACCCATTGCATTTTCTACACAAGCACCATACACAGATCCCCCCAACTACCCATTCAAAAATACAGCATCACATTCGTATGCATTCACCCACCAATCACTCACACACACAGTCTCTTACATCCACTCACTGCATTTTCTGCACAGGCACACACTGATCCACTCATTGCATTCCCTGCACAGGCACACACCAACCCATCCAGAACATTCAAAAACACACATCACATCACATCACTTCTCATCACCTACCAGTCACTCACACCTTATATTACATCCACTCATTGCATTCCCTACAGACACACACCACCCACCTAAAACATTCAAAAACACACATCACATCACTTCTCATTCACCCACCAGTCACTCACACTTTCTCTTGCATCCACTCACTACGTTCTCTACACAGGCACACAACCTCCCACCCACCCAGAACATCCAAAAACAAACATCACATCACATATCATTCACCAACCAGTCATTCACACCTCTCCCATCCATTCATTGGATTCTCTACACAGGCACACAACCACCCAAAAGCCACTGACCCACCCACTCAGAACATTCAAAAACACACACCACATCACTTTTCATGCACCCACCAGTCATTCACACCGGCTCTTACATCCACTCATTGCATTCTCTACAAAGGCGCACACCACCCACAGAGAACATTCAAAAACACACATCACATCACATCACTTATCATTCACCCACCAGTCACTCACACCTTCTCTTACATCCATTCATTGAATTCTCTACACAGGCACACCCACCCACCCAGAACATTCAAAAAGTCACATCACATCACTTCACATTCACCCAGCAGTCACTCATACCTTCTCGTACATCCGCTCATTGCATTCTAAACACAGGCAAACTCCCACCTACCCTGAACATTCAAAAACACACATCACATCACTTCTCATTCCCCCACCATTCGCATACATACATCTGACACACACTTCACACATGCAAAACACACATCATATTACAATACAAAAGCCTTCTTGTTTTTTTATTGCAACTTCACTCTGTTCTTTAAGGCCTGTTCAGCTCCTCCGTGCTGCTCACAAATAGGACCCAGGAAGCTCCAAGAGCTTTCTGATTCCTTCCTGTATGTGTGCTGCAAGGAAGCTGAGGGAATAGGGGTTGCAGCTGTACATGGCATATGACATGTGACACATGTCAGGGTCAGCTCCAACCCCTACTGAGTGCCTCCCCAGCCCAGCCTTCAGTTTGATGGGTGAGGAATAGGCCAGGGAACAACCAGACCAAAATCATTGTTTTTCTTTTTTAAATTTGGGATTGCCAGGGAGTCCCAGGGGTTTCAACTGTGGCCCCCAGAGGTCACTCAATCATACACCTTTTCTTACCTCCACCCATTGCATTTTCTACACAAGCACCATACACAGATCCACCCAACTACCCAGAACATTCAAAAATACAGAATCACATTCATATGCATTCACCCACCAATCACTCACCCACACACACACAGTCTCTCTCATCCATTCATTGCATTCTGTACATAGGCACACACCCATCCACTCATTGCATTCTCTGCACAGGCACACACCCACCCAGAACATTCAAAAACACACATCACAGCACTTCTCATTCACCTACCAGTCACTCACACCTTTTATTACATCCACTCATTGCATTCCTTAAACAGGCACACACTCACCCACCCAGAACTTTCAAAAACACACACCACATCACTTCCCATTCACCCACCAGTCACTCACACTTTCACTTGCATTCACTCACTACAATCTCTACACAGGCACACACCCACCCACCCAGAACATACAAAAACACACATCACATCACATCACTTATCATTCACCCACCATTCATTCACACCCCTCCCATCCACTCATTGCATTCTCTACACAGGCACACACACACCCAATATTCAGAAAGTCACATCACATCACTTCACATTCACCCACCAGTCACTCATACCTTCTTTTACATCAGCTCATTGCATTCTAAACACAGGCACACACCCACCTACCCCAAACATTCAAAAACATGGCATTTACACAGCAAAACCCACAAGCAAGCACTGAGAGGAGCGAAGATCTAAAGCAAGTCCTGGTACTGGGTTTACTGGGGCAACTGTGTAATTGTACAGGCCCCCACACTCTGCTGACACTCCGAGTGAAAGATATGCACTCCCAGTATGTTTATATTAGTCAGCAGGGATGTCAATTGGGGGTCACCAGGGGTCGCGCTGCAACCACAGGGGGCTACAGTTGAAACCCCTGGGACTTCCTTGCAACCACAAATTTAAAAAAGAAAAAAAAAATGTTGGAAAAAAACGTTTTTTACCAAAACAAAAACGGGTGCTTCTGGTGTAGAGGGTCCTCTTGCGGCAGGGAGGGACCCGGCCCCAGGTCTGGTGGTTCCCTGGCCCATTCCTCATCCATCAGGTTGAAGGCTGGGACGGAGAGGCACTCAGTAGGGGTTGGAGCTGACCCTGACACGTGTCACATGTCACATGCCATGTTCAGCTCCAACCCCTATTCCCTCAGCTTCCTTGCAGCTCACATACAGGAACCAGAAACTCTTGTAGTTTCCTGGTTCCTGTTTGTGAGCAGCGCAGAGGAGCCGAGGGGGCCTGGAAGGACATAGCAAAGCTGCAAGAAAAAGGTAAGTTATTTTTTTGTAGTATGATGTGTGTTTTACAGAAGAGTGCATACTGCCTTCCATTTGGATGGCAGTATGCACTCTTCTGGAAACAAAGATAAAAAATGCAGTGCTGAGTGCTGGACCCACCTGCCACCATCTGCACACCCAAACAGTCGCATGCTTCTTGTGGCACTCCTTCTTTATGTGTGCTTCTTGTGGCACTCCTCCTGTACGACACCAATTTGGTAGCGTACTTCACCGCCAAATTCAAGCGCTTACGAAATTGGAGGAGTGCCACAAGAATAACCATGCAAAAGGAGAGATAACGAAAGTACCGGTTGCTAGGTCGGTTTCCAGCCCTTCCTAGCAACCGGCACCCATATTCCGAAAGTTGCTCAATCAGTCCGACTTTGAAAGATTGTGCCACCTTCAGAATAGGTCGTAATTACCGAAAATGTTGTAAGCACTTTTTATGACATTTTCGGCAATTAGCACCAACTTGAGAACGGGCCTTTAGTCGTACCCATTTTCATCTTTAAATACTTCTTGGTTTCTTGACGATGTTGGACTTTGGTCAGCAGCTCCAATGTACGTGCTTCCTAGCAAACCCCACCCCCCAAATCAGTGATGCAGCTGAGAGTTGTTCACTGGACCCTTCTCCATTGATGTATGTTTTCATTGCTAAATATGAGGCTTTGTTTTCTAAGAAGGCTGCAGGCACAACCTTTAATATTAGAATTCAAGCCCAAGGCAAAATTACCACTTACACAACATAAGCAATGCCTCAAGTACAGAGAGCTTGGACAATGTTACTTCGCCACCCTCCAAGGGAGGAACTCAGGTCAAGCCAGATGATGTGACTGTCTTGCATGTACACATATACAGGTGCAGTCAGAGGGGAAAGCATACAGAACAACTCATCTGGGCAATGTTGGTCTTACTCCAATCCTGCAAGGCATTATAGAGGCCGCAATTTGTGGCTTTTCATAATTTATTTATGTCAGGCCAATGTAACATCACAGAAACGTGCTTATAAACCCAGACTTTTTCTGCTGCATTCTCCACAGTGTACAGATCCTCTAGATATTCAGCTCCTGATGTCCCACACATTGCTGCTTGCCCTAAACTTTGTGTTACGCTCTTTTGTAAAGCTTTATGAAAATATACACAAAGAGTTCAAAGAGCAGAAAGTTTCTCTTATCTCACTGAATTTGAAGATGAACACTTCAAAGGGTTACACTCTCCAGTAGTGAATAAACTTTAGCGACCACACGTCTTTCACCGATTTTATCTCTCGCTGTAGGGATGTGTTTACTCGTCATAAAGGGGTAAGGTAGATGAGATTTGTCTTCAAAATCTCTGAAACAAAATCGAAAAAATCAGAAAAACCTAGTAGGAGCCAACAACAGAGGGTCAAGGAAATGTCTGTGTAAAACTTAACATGATGTTGAAATGTAGCAAGCTAACTCCACTCATACAAAGATAATGGGACAGAATACAACACAAATCGTGCATAAAGGTGCTCATATCCCCTCCATATCGGAGGAAATCACAACAAGTAATTTGCCCCATGTGAGGTCAAAACCTGGGCCCAAGCCTTCCACCCGTAAATGTATGATAGAACACTTTTTGTTGCCCTTGGACTAAGTTCAGAAACCGGGAGATGACGATGAATATTCAATGTAGTCAGACAAGGATTTATCCGCTGCCATGACGGCTGCAAGACAGTTAACAACTTGAAGCAAAGATCTGCAATATCGCCTCATGGGACTATTTCTCAGCCTTTGACTGATGCACCAATCGTCAATCTTGAAATGGTGGGTGCGATGAGTGAGAACATCTTTGGTTACTCACAGTAGAATACAAAATATTTATTGCAAGGAAATGGGTTGGGGCTTTATCAAAAGGCTATACAGACAATAGTGTCATAAAGTAGGCTGTAAGTGATAGTTCTTTGTGTATTCACTTGAAAACGCTCTTCCGCTCAGATGATGTAGTCACCTTGAATAGATACAATATGCTACTCCTATTAAAGGAGATTCCCAGGCTGTGAGCAATATATTCGAGTGACAACATCTTTACTTTTAGAGGAAGCCCAATCTTTTCTTTCTTTGAGTTAAAATATTTCTACTCCATAGTCTCACCTGCTGCACTGGCAACTGAACATCAGCCTACACCCTAAGAAGTTTTCCACTAAAGAGATGATTGAAGACCATTTACAGATACAAGTTGAAGGTGGTCTTTGTTCGCTTAGAAGAAGGTGATTAATGTAAATATTAAAACTCATCAACTAAACGAAAGAAACAACTGAACAGAAATGACTTTGTCTCTCCACGCTCAATTCAAAGAGAATACCATTAATAAATGAGAATACACTCTAGTGATTACTGTTTTGGAACTCACGAGCACACTCATTTTAATACAAATATAACAAAGCTTTTTCAGCAACATTTTGAAATCCTATTATTTCAAGAAACGTGGCTTTGTCATAAACCTTTGGATCGCTATTCGCTCTTTCATGTCTCTACGAAGAAGGGTTGCAACGGTCGTCCTTATAGTGGTTTACTAACAGCTATTGAATTAGCTTTTACTAGGAACTGTGAACAACTGTGTATGAACTCCAAGTTTCTGTTAGCAGTAAAGATTGTGTATTGATCGTCTGATGATAATGTGTTGCATGAATGTCTAATTGAGAACATTTATTATAATCTTTGGGCAGTTCATGTCTCCAAATATATCAAGGACCTATTTGAGGTCCTGAATGTATGGTACAGCTAATCAGATGGAGACAAATTAATTGTTGATGGCTTTAATTCTGATTGTGTAGGCGCACAATCTTTGGGGAACAGTATCTATGCTAATAACGCAAAGATCAGAGGTGTCTAATTACTGCCTTTATGACATCATGGGGTCTACTTATGGTCAATGGTCCCATGGGGAATGAGATTCCTTCCCACTCAACATTGAGGAGAGGCAATTGTGCTTCTACCATCAACTATTTATTTGTATATTGTAATCTTTACAAGAAATCTAAATCATTTAAGGTAAACCCTTCTGAAAATAGTAACCCTGAGCACTATACTCACTATACTTTTGTTTTAATACCGAAATGTCTGGTAAAGAAAGTTCTCTAATGCATGTTGATCTGAATGTTAACAATCAAAGTCCTAACGGGCTCCATGGGAATGCAGACTAACATTTTCTAGTGCCTGACTTCCAGATCTGCCGGGACTCGTATTGTCCCGGTGGTACCGGGAAGTCAGTTGTCGTAAAAGGGTTACGAGTCTGGTGGCAACCCACCGGAAGCACCAGCAGCGTTACCGATGGACTCGTAATGAGGAAGAATGTCTAGCTGTATGTCATTATATTCAAATTTGTAATCACACACGATTTCCTTCATAAGAGCCAATAATAACCTTATTCATTTCTTACTAGAGAGGTGCCCCAGCTCTTATGCGGATATTGATTTGAGGAAGAAAGTACTGAAAATCAGCCTACAAAAATTAGGAGGCAAGAACACCTTTCTCATAGAACAAAGCTATTTGAAGAAAGAATGTAAGAATTGGCTTAAGGCACACAAAACAACTTTTTTTTCAAAGAGATACCTAAACCATGTTAAGGGCTCTTGATCCTAGAAAATCAAAAGTTTTTGTCACCTCCTTGGTAAAATTGGACCATGCATACTAAAGTTCCATGAATCCAATTGAGTATTTCACTTGGCACAGGCATTTCTCGTAGATGTATGCAATCTCTTGCACCTCTAGAATCTGCACTAAATATTGGGGTGAACCATCTCGATTGTTAATCTGTCATTTAGATTATATCAATTTAGCAATATTGAAGGCAAATACTTTGTGAGCCTCAAGGCCGGATGGGATTCCCATAATGGTGTACAAACACAAGCCAGTTGCATGGTCTGGGATTTCTTTTGACCTATTCAAGGACATTTTAAGAAGGTGTAAGACTGCTGATTTGTGAAAGAAGTATATCTTAGTTCCCATTTACAGAAAAGGCGATAGACATTGTGCAGCTAATTGTAGACCCCCAACTCTACTAGATGCAGCAAGTAAGCTATTTTCAGTAATTGTTTTAAATACTCTCAAGATGTGGATTGAGCATTTTAAGTTTTGGGATGAGAATCCATCTGGTTTTTGACAAGGTCTAGATACGTTTTCCACATTTTGTCACTCCTGCAAGAGCATTCCAGAGTTTTAGGCCAACCTATCTATATGACCTTTCTAGACCAAACTCAGGCTTTTGACAGCAAAGACAATTGGAAGATATGGCATAAGTTGAGGTACATGGGATGCCCAGTTTTGCTAATTAACGTACTGAGATACTTACACTCCGATATGAAAATTAAATTCCGTCTGCACTCTGAAGTTATTTTAACATATGCTTTTCCATCATACAAAGGTCTCCGGCAGGGGTTCATATTTGCTCCAATCGTGTTTAATTTATATATTGTTGACTTGCAGAACACTTTAGCAACCAAGGGATCCTTCCGTCTGATGTTTGGCCACATGCAAGTCAAATACCAGACTTATGATGATTATGTCATTTTGTTGGACCAGTCGTGTCCTGGAGAGGATGCAATTAAAGGAGCTGTGCAACTCTGTCTTAGAGTGTGTCTGCCAGTGGAGATGCGCGGTGCTCGTGCATGAGCATGGGGGAAGGCCTACGTTTTGGGATCAGTTTGCGGGCGCCATGAATAAGGCACCTGACAAATTTGCCCGGAGGCTGCTGGTGAAGTTGGAGATGAGGTAGAGGACCTCATATCCACTTTGCCTCAAGAAGATGTTAAAATGTACCCAGGTCTCAAGGAAGCACAAGCCACAATGCAGCATTGATCATGAGAGGCACGCCTTCAATACAGCATGCCAGATAATGGTTGAATCCATGGACGCCTTCGCAAGTTAGTGGTGCACTGTGAATTCCACACATTCATGAATGAGGAGACCATCAGATTAAGGTTCATAGGAGGATGCATGTCATCATAATTTGGGATTAAACTGCTCTGAGAACAGCTCCCTCTAGCCATCATACTACAAATGTCCAAGACATAATCCAGAGTAGCTTAGCAAATCAAAACCACCAATGTTCCAGAGGGAACAAATATATCGGGCCCCTTAGCGACTCGAAGTAGATACCCAAATAGCAACACATCGAGGGGACCTGCTCCGTCTGGGAGATGTTACCTGTGTGGCCTCCCATTCCCTCATCAAGAAGGTGTGAAGTATCCTGCATTTGGACATAACTGCGCCGAATGTGGCAGAGATAACCACCTGTTAGGCATCTGCAACTCTCCACCTGTACGGCCACAAGGGTTCTATCTCACAGCCTCCAAACAAGAGCCTACTACACGCAGCACTGCCCGAAGAAGAGATGCAGGTGCAAGTTGAGACCTTGTAAGACATGTCAGATAAGAGACAGGAAGATCTCCATTGCCCTCACCCTCCAGGGAGGTGATCCAGCATGACTATGCTAACATGATGATTGGCATGACAACTTCACCTGAGGGTGACATCAACTTGCTAGTAAGAGGTCACCAGGCCAAATTTCTCATCGACACTGGCGCCACCCTAAATATCATGTCCGTGTCAGAATATCAGAAGATGTCTGCTAAACATTTAAGACAGTCTGAACTGAAGGTCTTTCAGTGGACAGTCAGAGGGCCAATGCGGAATCATGGGAAATTTGTCACAGCCATACGATACAAGGAAAAGTGTGCATGAGCCAAATTTCATGGGCTACAAGGGGAGATTACCAGGCATAACCTACCTCAAGATGGAGATCGCAGTAGCGACATATACCATGAAACACAGATTCCAGTAGTGCAAACATTCACAACTCGAGGGCATGAGATGTCTTAAAGGAGACACTGTGACATTCAACATTGATGAGTCCATACCTCCCGAAGCTCAACACCCAAGGGGAATAGCAATCCATCTATAACCGCTTGTAGAAAAGGAGATACAATGTCTACTGACTGAAGATATAATAGAACCGTCTGATGGTCTGACTATGTGGGTGACCCCCATAGTGACTGTTAACAAGAGAGGGTCATCAGGCAAAATATGCACATGCATGCACATGTGACAGGCAAATAAGGCCATTGGGTGTGAGAGACACCCTGGAATGCATCTAGATGATATGATCAGCATATTAAATGGGGTGAAAATGTTCTTGAAGGTCCACCTCAACAAGGGATATTGTCAGATCAGAATAGACAAACAATCCTGGTACATCACTACTTTTGCCAAACCAATTGGACTCTTCAGATACAAGACACTCTGTTTTGGCAGGAAAGCATGCAGAGAGTAATTCATCATGTGAACAACAGTTTCAACTAAAATTATGATATCCTGGTCTTTGGAGCTGTGAGTCTAGAAGCTACCCTACCAGAGCTTAGAAGGTATATTATGTTGGCCGAGAACCAATTGCATCATATGCCCTACATCGCCAATAGGGAAACATCAGCATAACCAGAGGGTGTCCATTTTGTACTGTAACATCCGGCATTTGCTTCCTCTTCCTTTCTATTCAACGCTTTGCAAAATGTTTTTCATTTCATAAATTCACGCAAAGGTAAAGGTGGAACCAAGATTCAATACGGTCCTTTGATAGCAAGGTTGCTGTCTGCACTGGCGCGTCCTAAGCGATTAGCAATAATGAAATGCCAAGCGCATAAGAAAGTAAAGTGTAACGTTGGAAAAGGCAACGCATTTTTCCGACAAGATTGCAAAACAAACTGCCACTGATCCACACATGGAAATGTTCATTGAGAGATCAGAAGACGTACCCTGTATGATAGAATATGGGATTGCCACAATTAAGGAAATGGATGCAGAAGCAACTGCCGATGAAATAAAAGCTTGGGCTGAGGGTTCAGCAGAATTAGACGTAGAGGGTTGCTGGGTAGACAATGAAAGTAAAACGTGGATGCTGCCCAATTCCTATGTAACCGCAATGGTCATCATGGCCCACAGTCCCCCACACATATGTGGAAAAAAAAATATTCAGCATTTAAACACAGTGTGGCAGAATCCGCACATTAGAAAAACTGCTGAAAGACTTGTTCAGAATTGTATGACGTGTCTGCAACACAACATTGGAAAAGGAACAACTACCCCAGTAGGTAGTTTTGGCCCCTCTCCATGCCATTTGAAGTGGTACATTTTGACTTCATAGAAATGGAAAGATGTCAGAACCTAAAGTACCTCCTTGTAGTAGTCTGTGCATTCAGTAAATGGGTGTAAGCATACCCGCTTAAGGATTGCACAGCAATAAGCACAGCAAAAGTGATGCTGAAAGAGTACTTTTCCAGATTCGGCCTGCCACGAGTCATATGGTCAGATAATGGCCCGCATTTTGTTGCGGCTGTGATATTACAAATTTGTGCAGGCCTCAAGATTGGTAAGCGATTCCATTCGGCCAGGCATCCTATGAGTGCCGGTCTTGTTGAGCGCCAAAACGGCATACTGAAAAATAAGATTAGTAAAATATGTTCAAGGAGTCAGTTGAAGTGGCCTGATGCGCTGCCATTAGATTTGTTGTGCACATGCGCATCTGTGCAGGTAAGGACTGGGCTCTCCCCGTACAAAATCATGATGGGGAGACCTGCACATGTTTGGAGCGCCCTACAGCGTAGGCATTTGAGCAAAATTGAATACCCTTTGCTCAGCACTTATTGTAACGTGTTAACTCAACAACTGCGTTTGATTCATCAACAGGTGCAGGAGGCTCTTCCTGTCAGGTACACAGGCCCGGGTCATTGTCTGCAGCCAGGAGAGTGGATTCTGGTAAAGAACTTTGAAAGAAAATCCTTGCTTGCACCGCGCTGGAAGGGCCCCTACCAGATCCTCCTGGCCACACAGACTGCAGTCCAGGTGGATGGTCGAAAGGCATGGATCCATGCCACACACACGAAAAGAATTCCATTCCTGTTGAAAGAGCTGCCTCATCCAGATGACAAGAAAGAAACAGCCGCCCTCGACTCGAAAGACATTATCGCCAGTTCTCTGCCACAAGTACTGCTTAAGCCTGAGAAAGAGCCTGAAAAGATTGCCACAAAGGAGAAAAGGTTAAAGGTGGCCCAACCTCGCCCAGCTGAACCTGCATCATTGCGGGCTGACATTTAGCCTGCTCCATTACTTATTTCATCACAGGCTGGCACTGAGCTTGCATCTGGGAACAAATCTGCATTATTCATGGCCCACACAGTACCTGGAGCAATAAGGTACAACCTACGTTCTCAAAAATCAGAAGTGATCTGATCTACATATCTCGTTTTGCCTCTATTCCCAACACGGATGAATTGGGAATTGGAGGCCTAGGGAAGTGGCGTGTGTGAGCTGTATCAATCTAAATCGAATCAAAAGCTCTGAAACGTGGCTTCCCAGTGCTATCTCTGAAAAAGTGAATGACGTATGTTGATTACCCTGTGCGAACAAGCGGGGCGCATATGGTACAAACACAATTGATGCCTGCTCTAAAGATTTTGGAGCACTGTGCAGAGTCACAATGATCTTGCCACACGATTATCAATTCGGGCAAATGAGAACTGGCCTAGACGCTTTGCTGAATTCTTTGAATGCTTTGCTGATTGAACGAGTGCTGCTGTGAATAAATTATTTGCGATGGACACTGCCGAGAGAGGAATGCAGACAATGCCTATACTCACTGTCGTTCCCTCCTGCACCAACGCTGATGACGTGATAGATGTAGAGACTATAAAAATATCTAGAAGAATTTGCTGTAGGAAATTCATGCTGATGATTATAGCATTACTTTGCATTCTGAGTACACTGATCCCAGTATTATGGTATCTGGAAAGCATGCATCCATTAAGTTCTCTGTTACCTACTTCAAATAATCCTGCCACAGACAGTCCAGTCCATGTACTCTCGTATACTCTCCCGCCTCTAGATGAAAGACACAGGAGAGGATACAACACCAACACATTGCTCTTGATCATGAATATGACTCACTCTATCCTAAATAGAACCAATTGCTTGGTCTACTCCCATTTACCCCAGAATGGCAGGAAAGGAATGGGTTGGTATGTACAGCCCTTACCCCTTAATACGGCATGTTATGCATCGCTAAGTGCACTATTTTATGGGAAGTGGAATAAGAGTGACACGGGTCAATTAGATGGAACAAACATAGTTGATTTTGAAACAGAGCAAGAGTAATACAACCTGTGGTAATACCAGTAGATAGACTTTATGTGCCTTATAAATCATCTGTAATCACTTTTCACATGAATCCAGTAGGAAACAAGGACGTTGTGCCACCCTCCTATACTATCAATTACAACATGTGCACTGTCCCATTTTGTGTCATGATCTATGCTTCCAAAAGGTCAGGGTTTTCCCAACTCCCTTGGAAGCAGATCCATAACCCAGGTTCCGAGTGCCAACACGTCCCAATTGGGACCTTTTGGACCCAGTCCTGGCGCCAGTGGCACCAGGCTCATAAATATGCCCAGTCCCAGCGCTGGAAGCGCCGGGCTCATAATGCTTGGGTGGACATACCTGCAGCAGACCATGCTGCTTACTTGCCTGCCAGTTGAGTCTCTGATCCTCTTCTGTTTGGAACTACTTTTCCTGTTGGGTGGGGCAGGAGCCACTCCCTAGATTCAGAACACTGGAACTCTTCTGGAAAGCAGGAACTCTTTTCTTACCTAGGCGTGGCTGTGGAAGGAGACACCTAAGCACTACAGGAGGCTATTTAAACCAAACCCGATGGATGAATCTTGCTTTGCGTTATTCTGCATCCTCAGCAGCAGAACGCTCATCATGTCTTCTGCATCTGATCCTGGGCCTAAGGAAAAAGGCTTACCATTCTGAATCCAGTCTTCAGCAACACCTATAAAGACAAGAAAGAACAGGTTAGCATTACGGTCTTCAGTGACAGCTCTTCACTTGCCTGGTCCATCGGCTGTCACCAACGCCTCGCGCTGCATTCCTGCATCTGAAAGACAAAGGCTTACCTACTCTTCGTGCGCTCCGGAGGTCTTCACACTGCATTCCGGCATCTGAAAGACAAAAGCTTACCAACTCTTCGCACGCTCCGGAGGCCTTCGGCGCTGCATCCCGCATCTGAAAGACAAAACAAGGTGCGTTTAAAGACATTGGGGAACTTTAATACTCATGTGCCATTACTCCTTTACACATCTAACCCAGTGGGTATTCCGGCACCCTGCAGCCGCCCCAAACTTGTACCTTCAAAATAAAAAGACAGTTAGAGCGCATCGTGAAGCAGGCAACAAGCGCTTACTTACGTGCTTCCAGGCGCTTCTATTCATCACACGGGCTCCATCTTCAACTCACTTCACCCCGCCATCCGCCATCGCCGGCACCCTGCAAAACAAGAGACATCATTACTAAAGACTTTAAAGACATTAGAATTACTCGAAACTTACCGTTCGTGCAGTAAACGACGGACAGCAGTCCTCTGAAGTCAAGAGGCCTGCTTCCCTTATCCAGTGAAGAAACTGGTTACAGCACCCTGCCTCGAGGGAGATGGAGAGCACGGCGTTCACTTACCTAAGGTGAGAGCGTTAACCTTTGGGGTTCTACAGGAGAAGCAAAAGGGAAGAAGAGAGAGACATTCAATAACCCAGTTCATTAATCCCACATTTTCTATCTGCAGACATCTTACCCTTCGAGCCAGACATACAGTGCACAGAGGTCCAGCCCAAAGAGCCAGCCGTGTGTTACACATCACCTTTGAAGATACGGCATACGCCCAGTCAAGACCGGCGCCTCTACGGGAATCAGGTGAGCGTTACAGAACGCAAAGCCTACCACAAAACTCCCGTCCAGGCGCTATGGAAACCTCGGATACCGACCAGCTAGCCCAGTTACTTGGGGAACTAAGGGCAGAAGTACATGCAGCCCGTCAGGAAACGAACGCTCTAAGAAGGGAACTGATTATTTCCAAGGAGCGAACAGATGACCTCGCTAGACAATTGCTACAGTCACAAGCCGGACAGACCCCGTTACCCGCATCTGGGGGAAATCTTCCTTCTACATCCTCTATGAATCCAGTGCAGATCAACCTACCTGGGAATGTACCTCTGGCTCCACCCGAACGATTTTCTGGTGACCCAAAGAGGTTTGCAGTATTTATCAATCAGTGCCGGTTGCACTTCTTATGCCGGCCAGCAGCCTTTCCAACTGATCAAGCTAAAGTAGCTTTCGTGCTTTCGTACCTTAGTGGCAATGCGGCAGACTGGTCGATCCCTATAGTAAATCAAGATGATCCGGTCCTCCATGATTTTCAAGCTTTTCAGCTCAGTATGGAAAAACTGTTCGCACGACATTCACAGGGGCAGGCCTTGGACAATGAGCTTCTTTCGTTGCGACAAGGTAATCAAGACCTTTTGGCTTATATTGCGTCTTTCAACAGACTGGTAGTGGAAACACACTGGCCTGAGGACAAAAGGATTACGCTGTTTTATAGAGGTCTACGCGGAGAGCTCAAAGATGTGTTAGCCCAAGTAGTGAATCCCCCACAAGATTGTTCGGACTATATAGACTTAGTCGTTCAAATAGATCACAGACTGCAGAACAGGAAGGCCGATCGTTCCAAGTTTGATGCTCGAGTATTTTCCAAACCGCCAACTCCTTCCAAAGGAGTAGACTCCGGGGAACCCATGCAAATAGGGGGTCTGAAAGGTCCTCTAACACAAAAGGAGCGGGAAAGGAGAAAACTGTTGCAATTATGCCTCTATTGCGGAAACTCAGGGCACTTTCTTCGAGACTGTCCGGTGAAACCTGCCAAGAAGGCAGTAGGAGCTGCAGTTACCAAAGTTACAAACTCTGTGCAGGGAAACAACCTCGCCCGACAAGAATAGAGGTCCTCTTGCCGAGCGTGAAAACCAGTTCCGTGACCTCGCATTTCGTGATACCTATGGTCCTCATTAGCCCTGATAATCCGGATTGATTACATGCAATTGAAGCTTACGTCGACAGCGGTGCCATCGGCAATTATGTGGATCATGAAATGGTTTTGAGGATGAATCTAACTCTTTGTCCCAAGGCTGTAAAGGACGTCATTACTACGGTGGATGGTACGGAGATAGCCTCCGGGCCAGTAATGCAACCACTCAAGAAGTGACGCTAGTAAGTCAAGATGGACACCATGAGAAGATTGTGTTCGATGTGATCAAGGCCCCTCAGTTTCAGATTATTCTAGGAATACCTTGGTTAGAGAAACACAATCCTCTGATCGATTGGCGAGCAAGAACGGTCCAGTTTCCAGAATGTGTCTCTACTTGTCACCCTCCACCTGGTGTTGCACTGGCAGCAATTTCTTCAGAGACTCCCCAGTTACCTCCCGAATACCTAGAATAACAAGATGTTTTCCGGAAGGATCAGGCTAACTCTCTACCTCCTCATAGGTCTTATGACTGCCAGATCGACCTGATACCTGGATCTACTCCTCCTTGTAGTAGAATTTATGCCCTCACCGAGCCTGAGAACCTTCACCTTCGACAATACCTGGATCAATACCTGGCAAATGGGTTTATTCGTCCTTCCAAGTCCCCTGCTTCTTCAGCTTTGTTCTTCGTTCCAAAAAAGGAAGGAGACCTTAGAACTTGTATAGATTATTTCTCCCTGAACCAGATCACCGTTAAGAATAGATATCCGTTACCTTTGATCCCTGAACTCCTGGACCAAGTCAGAAAAGCATGCATATATACAAAGCTGGATCTTAGAGGAGCTTACCACTTGGTACGAGTAAAAGAGGGCGATGAATGGAAGACGGCCTTCCGCACCAAGTATGGGCTATTTGAATATCAGGTCATGCCCTTCGGACTTTGTAATGCCCCGGCCGCCTTTCAATATTTTATGAACGATGTCCTCAGAGAGCACATAGATGTGTGTGTTGTTGTTTACATTGACGACATCCTCGTTTATTCTTCATCGGAATCTGAACATCGGAAACACGTGAAAATGGTCCTCGAAAGATTGCGTCAACACAAACTTTTCACTAAGTTGGAAAAATGTGTTTTCAACGTGACTGAAGTTGAATTCTTGGGATTCATATTATCACCTGGCGGAGTGCGTATGGATTCAAAGAAGGTCGATGCAGTTCTCAAATGGCCATCACCATCCTCCGTAAAAGGTGTGCAAAGCATGTTAGGCTTCGCTAACTTTTACCGCAGGTTTATCCCCGAATTCTCTCGAATAGTCCAGCCCATCACTGCCTTGTTAAAGAAAAACAAACGTTTTGAATGGTCTACCGAGGCGGAACAAGCTTTCCAGGATTTGAAGACTAAATTTGTCTCTGCACCAATCTTAAAACACCCTCGCCCCGAACTCCCCTACATCGTGGAAACTGATGCTTCAAGCCTTGCCATGGGGGCAGTTCTATCACAAAAGGACCCGGTAACCAATCAGTTGCATCCCGTGGCATTTTGGTCCCGCAAATTCTCGCCTTCTGAAATCAATTACACGATTACTGACAAGGAACTTCTGGCTATCAAGTCTGCCTTTAAGGCTTGGCGGCATTATCTGCTGGGGGCCCGACACACCGTTACTGTGATTACGGATCACCGAAACCTGCAATATTTGAAAACCGCAAAAGCCCAATCCTCTAGACAACTCCGTTGGGCATTATTCTTTGCCGAGTTTGACTTCATAATTACCTATCGACCTGGTACAAAAAACGGTAAAGCTGATGCCCTTTCTCGGATGGGAGTGGAAGAACACTTGATCAACCCTAAACCTGTACCAATCATTCCCGAACAAAGAATTCTGGGTGTAATTGCCACAGAATCCATAGAGGAAGTTAAGGATAAAGCCAGGCAACTTGTAACTCCAGCAGACATACAGAATTGGCATCTGCAGGGAAAGGACTTTGCAGTAAAGGACAACTTATTGTATTTCCAAGAACGATTATACCTACCCAGCACAGATTTACAGAAAAAAGTAATCTCTTGTTATCATGATTCTTTAATGGAAGGACATCCCGGTATGGCCAAGACCTCAGAAAAGATCAAGCGCTACTTCTGGTGGCCGTCTTGGAAAAAAGATATCAGAGACTTTATAATGTCCTGTGGAGTATGCGCCCAAAACAAGAGTCAAAAGGAAAGACCAGCAGGCCTCTTACGCCCTATTGACATCCCACCTCGCCCTTGACATACGCTTTCTATGGACTTCATCACCTATCTACCTCCATGCTCCGGATACAATACGATTCTAGTAATCGTGGACTTATTCTCCAAGATGGCGCATTTCATTCCGCTCAAAGGCTTGCCAACAGCAGCAACTCTGGCCCGAGAATTTCTCGAAAACATCGTCTGACTGCACGGTTTTCCTTCGGTTCTAATTTCGGATCGAGGTAGTCAATTTATTTCTCATTTTTGGCGAAGTTGCTGTCGGTCGGCTCAAATTGATGTGAGACTATCGACCAGTCACCACCCTCAGACCGACGGACAAACCGAGAGGACCAATCAAACTCTGGAACAGTATTTACGCTGCATGCTGCAACAAACTGAAAAAACTTGGAAAGACATCCTTTGGATAGCCGAATATGCCTACAATAACTCTGTCCATTCGGGAACTGGGAAAACCCTGTTTTTTTCTTTTGTACGGCAGTCACCCTCGAACCTCGGAGTTGGATCCCCTCCAAGATCTTGAAACACCAGCAGTAGACTACCTGCATTCTACAATCACCCAAGCCTTTAAGGAAGCTGTTTCTCACCTTCAAAGGGCTAAAGAACAATACAAGAAAGGAGCAGATCAACATCGGAAGGAAGCCCCTCAATATCAAGTAGGGGATCAAGTCTGGTTATCCACCAAATATCTACCTCTAAAAGGGCCAGGCACATTCAACCCAAGATACCTTGGTCCCTATTCCATCACTACCATAGTAAACCCAGTAGCGGCCAAGTTGGACTTGCCCCCGCACATGAAGATACATCCGGTCTTCCACGTCTCTCTATTAAAACCCGTGCAACCTCAAACCCGACTAACTAGATCCCCAAAACCTATCCTAGTTGATGGAGAACTCGAGTTTGAAGTCAAAAGCATTCTGGACTCCAAGATCTCCAAATCTAAACTATTCTACCTAATTGACTGGAAAGGCTACGGCCCCCAAGAGAGATCCTGGGAACCTGCTGAATATGTCCACGCTCCTCGCCTAATCAAAAGATTTCACCGAACATTTCCTGACAAGCCAAAACCCCCGGAGAAGCCCGGTTTGGGAGGGGCCTTGAGGGGGGGTACTGTCATGATCTATGCTTCCAAAAGGTCAGGGTTTTCCCAACTCCCTTGGAAGCAGATCCATAACCCAGGTTCCGAGTGCCAACCAGTCCCAATTGGGACCTTTTGGACCCAGTCCTGGCGCCAGTGGCACCAGGCTCATAAATATGCCCAGTCCCAGCGCTGGAAGCGCCGGGCTCATAATGCTTGGGTGGACTTACCTGCAGCAGACCATGCTGCTTACTTGCCTGCCAGTTGAGTCTCTGATCCTCTTCTGTTTGGAACTACTTTTCCTGTTGGGTGGGGCAGGAGCCACTCCCTAGATTCAGAACACTGGAACTCTTCTGGAAAGCAGGAACTCTTTTCTTACCTAGGCGTGGCTGTGGAAGGAGACACCTAAGCACTACAGGAGGCTATTTAAACCACACCCGATGGATGAATCTTGCTTTGCGTTATTCTGCATCCTCAGCAGCAGAACGCTCATTGTGTCTTCTGCATCTGATCCTGGGCCTAAGGAAAAAGGCTTACCATTCTGAATCCAGTCTTCAGCAACACCTATAAAGACAAGAAAGAACAGGTTAGCATTACGGTCTTCAGTGACAGCTCTTCACTTGCCTGGTCCATCGGCTGTCACCAACGCCTGCGCTGCTTTCCGACATCTGAAAGACAAAGGCTTACCTACTCTTCGTGCGCTCGGGAGGTCTTCACACTGCATTCCGGCATCTGAAAGACAAAAGCTTACCAACTCTTTGCACGCTCCGGAGGCCTTCGGCGCTGCATCCTGCATCTGAAATCCAAAACAAGGTGCGTTTAAAGACATTGGGGAACTTTAATACTCACGTGCCATTACTCCTTTCCACATCTAACCCAGTGGGTATTCCGGCACCCTGCAGCCGCCCCGAACTTGTACCTGCAAAATAAAAAGACAGTTAGAGCGCATCGTGAAGCAGGCAACAAGCGCTTACTTACGTGCTTCCAGGCGCTTCTATTCATCACACGGGCTCCATATTCAACTCACTTCAGCCCGCCATCCGCCATCGCCGGAACCCTGCAAAACAAGAGACATCATTACTAAAGACTTTAAAGACATTAGAATTACTCGAAACTTACCGTTCGTGCAGTAAACGACGGACAGCAGTCCTCTGAAGTCAAGAGGCCTGCTCCACTTATCCAGTGAAGGAACTGGTTACAGCACCCTCCCTCGAGGCAGATGGAGAGCACGGCGTTCACTTACCTAAGGTGAGAGCGTTAACCTTTGGGGTTCTACAGGAGAAGAGAAAGGGAAGAAGAGAGAGACATTCAATAACCCAGTTCATTAATCCCACATTTTCTATCTGCAGACATCTTACCCTTCGAGCCAGACATACAGTGCACAGAGGTCCAGCCCAAAGAGCCAGCCGTGTGTTACACATCACCTTTGAAGATACGGTATACGCCCAGTCAAGACCGGCGCCTCTACGGGAATCAGGTGAGGTTTTGCTTGCGAAAGAAAGGTTCTTATTCAGTAGGGAATTTCACTACATGTATGAATATTGCAGGACTTGAGAGAGAAGAAGAACCAATATATGTAGGTCATCCCGTCTATTTTATATGTGGAGAAAAAGCGTATCCCTGGTTGCCTAGAAATTTGGGAGGGATCTGTTACTTAAGAATCCTTTTCCCTGGTGTATTCCTTTCCAAAACGCCAGACATATCGAAATTATCTAGAGGTAGGCCTGGCAGGATGACACAGGATTAATTGCAGAGGACATAGCAAAATCATTTATCCCATTTTGGGGACAAGCCATAAACTCCTGGAATATACGAAGATTGTCCAGGATATTAGAAAAAACGGTAAATGGAACGACCGATATATTGTATAATATGACCCTAGAATAAAAGGCAGTTAGATTAATGACACTTCAAAATAGAATGGCTCTTGATATAATTTTGGCCAACCGTGGAGGTGTTTGCAAAATTGTGGGGTCAGCGTGCTGTGTATTTGTAAGTGATTCCTCCCCTACGATTTTTGAGGCAATAAAGAAATTGCATATTCTAAATTCTGACATTCATACTCTGAAAGGCAGTTGGGAGCTAAATATTTGTTCCTGGTTTTGGAGTAACTGCGCTCATGGTTATGGAAACTAATTGCAATTCTAGTAACATTACTTGGAATCCTCATGACATGTTATGATATGATATGATATGGCATTTATAACGCACCTATACACAAGTGTTTCAAGGCGCGACGACGCAAGGGGGAGACAAAGGGGGGACAGACAACGATCCTATTAGGCCAGGTGTCATTCAGATCGCTCAGGTGCATGGGAAAGGGGGAAAGGAAAAGTGTGTGGGGGGATGGGAGAGGGGAAAGTGCAGTACATGGGAAAGTGGAATAAATAAGATAAATAAGACAAATAAAACAGCCAGCTAGTGGCAAGTGCAAGGAAGTGCAGACACATGTGCTCGTAGGGGGACTGAAGGGTTACAGAAAAAAACAGTCCCCATGTGCAGGGGTTGCCAGGGAGGCAGTGAAGGTGGGCAATTGACGGGGCCTGGGCCAATTTGTTGTTGCATACACTGCCTGCCAATCATATGCTCCGAAATAACAAATGAATGTGTACACATGGTAACAGAAACAAGAATTCCCAAATTGGATACAAATAAAAACTACGAAATAGAAACAATGAAAGAGTTCCTGTCAATTAATATTGATGATGATGATTACAGTAGCTGCTGTCGTAAAGCCAAAAGTAAGCAAATGCAAATGTAATGTTGTTGCTGGTGCTGTGGGGGGAAAGCCGTTAAGTAGATGTCATCTCTTCTCAGTTTGTATGTGTGCTTTGTGTGGCATCTGGGCATTTGCAAGGAACAAGAAACAAGCAAGACTACATGTCCCAGCAGACTCTGTGCATAGGAGTACAGCCCCAGCAGCCCAGACTCCTCCCTGGAAGAAACCAGGCACACACCCATTCCAACGCCCGACTTGACGTGCATGCGTGGATTGGCTAACGCGCATGCGCAACACGCGAGCTTTTGTTCGCGCCCGAGATTACGCCAGACAGGACGCATCTCACAGAGCTCTGGCGAAAAACCTTACGCGGGGCCAGCCCTCGCTGGAAATCAACCCCTCTCGTCCCACGCCTCATCAGATAAGTGCCGAGCTTGATTAATGTTAAAGGGCATGCTAACGGAGTATATAACTGATACTTGCCTGATATATTAACCCATGGGAAGTGACAGCGACCGCATTGGGGAACGTTAAGAAAATACTAACTCCTAACTGCATGTCGCATTACGCTCACCAGTTGCGGCCATCCTTAGTGTTGTTTGGGTGAAAACTAGCATCATGCATCACGTGATGAACACACACTAATCATTTCCTTTCTTATCAGGAAATGAAGCGCCTCGGCTCCTGCAGCGTTCTGAATCTGTACTTACGGCAAAAGGAACAAGACGCTCGGGGAAGCCAGAGCATAAATGCTATTTCTTAAATTACATGTCTAATGCATGAGAATTGTTAAACTTTCTTACAGCGGGGCATTTGCTGGTGTACACATTTCAACCCCAGTACTGTAGTGTGTCATGTAACCACCCTCCGTGAACATATATTGTCACATGGAAACTGCTAATGTTTGTGTAATAGTTTGATCTGCGATCCCGAATTCCATCTTTCTGCAGATAACAACAGAGAGTGGAGTAGAAAACAGAAGGGGTAACGCATGCATGAAAGTTGAATGCATGTTGCAGCAGAAGGGGTAATGCATGTATGAATATGAATGCATGTGGGTGTGGAAATTGCTGCTGAGAGTCAGGAAGAACTCAGTGCAATTACCTACAGAACAAATTGGCCAAGAACAGAGCCAAGGAGCATGGCTTCCCTTTAAAACCCCCTGCCTATCCACAACCGCTCCCTAAACCTCAACCCAGTTTACCTAAAACCCTCTACCCATCCAATCCAAGGACCCTAACCCTCTTTCCCCATGGGGGTCGCGGTGGCCTGCGTTTATCCAATCCAGGTGCCAAGACCGCCAAGGGGAGGTAGGAGTTTGTGCTGCTTCTGCGTGGAACGGACCTCGCCTCAACACATGCATAGCTCAGAGCTAGACATGAGGTCAGACGAAGATGCGATGTACGGATGATGCTCTTGGCTTACGGCCAAATGTAGGTTTTGTGAGTCTAGAAACTATCCTACCAGAGCATAGAAGGTATTTTATGTTGGCCGAGAACCAATCGCATCATATGCCCTACATCGCCAATAGGGAATCGTCAGCATAACCAGAGGGAGTCCATTTTGTACTGTAACATCCACCATTTGCTTCCTCTTCCTTTCTATTCAACGCTTTGCAAAATGTTTTTTATTTCATAAATTCACGCACAGAGCAAGGCCACAGTTTTACATGTTGAGAGACCAGCCCAGACAGAAATGCCAACCAGTACAGAAATACATTGGCTTCCTCCAACACAAGTCCTTGAAGGCGAGCAGAGAGGCATTTAATCAGCGGTCCAGGTGCCAGCTGGTCTCCCTGAAGCTATAGAAACAGGCTGTTAAAGCATGAATTATACTTTCCTAGCGGCCCCCCTTCAGGGCTCTCCTTAGATCAGGCTGACCCTTAGTTCACAAATAGAAACCAGTAGATAACACGCTTTGGAATGTGTCTCTCCTACGAACACAGTATCCTCCCTGAACAAGTGCCTTGTGTTCTTCATAACAAAGAACTATGTCTGCTTAGTGCAAATTGCAGCTTTTGCTAAAACAAGTAATATAGATTGGGTAAGAAATGTTTCATATTTGTCATAATTGTCAATCACCGATCAATAGCTCAAGAAGATACATTATGGGCGGTGTTGATGTGTCACAAAGAGATTGTATGATTGTTTTTTTTTCTATATATGAGACTGTTGTAAAATGTTCACTCTCTTGCGTCTCACAAGGTCTGGGTCACACACGTTTCGAGACGTTAGACCCAGTCTGCCAACTGAGAATATATTTGCTTTGAAGTAAACCCTAGCACTTGGAAATCGAACCTCATGTCTGTCGTATTACTAGTGTATGGTGATTATGCCTTGTTTCCATATGCGAAGGGTCTATAGGGCCTAGCAGAGCCACCAACGCACAGCATGATCAAGTCCTTCCACAGATATGCACAGCGCTGGTAGAGGCCGGTCTGGCACTAAACCATGAAAAATGTGCTTTTCACAAGTCTAGTCTCAATTTCTATAGACATATCATCTCACATGAAGGCATGAGCCCCGAACTGGGTACATTTGCTGCCATCTTCGAGATTTCGCCCCTCAATGACGTCAGAAAGGTTAGGTATTTCTTAGGAATGGCTAGTTACTACAGCCGGTACCTTCAAGACTTTTTCTACCACCAGTGGCCCTCTCAGAGAACTCACCAAGCAAGGCAGTACATTTAAATTGTCACAACCAAGCAAAGAGGTGTCCATGCAAATAATAAGCGACATTGCCTTGGCAAAACGCATTGGGCAAAATTAGATCTGAACTGTTGACCCCAGTCCCGGTGGCCTGGGAGCAATCCTGGCACAGCATCTGTCAGGGCGAGATTCTCTTAGAACAATGATATGCCAGCAAGAGCCTTTCAGAAGTAGAGACAAGTTACTCACAACCCAAAAAAGAAGGACTCACAGTTGTAAGGGCGTGCAAGAGCTTCCAAATGTTCCTTTTGGGAAAACCATTTACAATTGTAACAGATCACCAATGCTTGGTGACCATCTACGGATGCTCTTGATGCAAGATGCCCCCGCAAATAGAAAGTTGGGGCCTACGGTTACAGGACTTGATTTCACCATTGTTCACAAACCGAGAAAGGAATACAACCCAGCAGATTTCATGTCTCGTCTCCCACTGCCAGACACAACCACTGATGACTCAATGACAGAACAGTATGTCATCTTCCTCACTCCTATTGGTCCCCCAAGGGCAACAACACCAAAGATATCCTGGATCACAAAAGGCAAGATGTCATGCTGATGTTATTCTCTTTTAAGTAAACAGTTAGGATATTGTTAAATCTTTGGACAAAGATTTGGGTTGTATTTCAGACCTGCAGGGTTTATGATATCTTTGAATATATTGAAGAGTTTCATAGACATATTTATTTATGTATGAATGTATGTATTTATTTATTTATTTATTTGGGGATCTCCAATATTATAGTCTGGTGATAGGATTTATTTGCTGCTTCCTTAACTGCCTGTATTCTGTGTAGACCATGTTTTGTCATTATTGTGACTGGACTCCTTTGCTGAGGAACTCTGTGGATTGAACAGAGTGTTTTTCAGGAGTGGTCTGCTCTTGTTCCTTAACTCAGGACACCAACTACTTTTGCACCTGCATTATGGATTTCTTAAGGTGCATTTAACTTTCTTGTTCTTTCTCTGAACTGTCTGAAAATGTGCCCATACCTGATAATGATTTGTTGTTTTGTTTCGATTTTGACTGTTAATTGACTGGACTTGTATCTCCATTTGGTTCCTGGCATTGTGTATGCTACTTGGGACTTTTCAGTTATTAAATTAGTTTCATCTTTGTTTCACCCAATGCTTGTCAGGTTGGAAATCTGGTCTATGGACTCTATCTTTCTAATTGGGACAGTGATTGCCACTTAGTTTGTCTGTGTCTTGCTGTACCCTATAAGGTTTGCTGATTGGGAAGGGAACTAGAAGGGGTGGGTAATTAGCATTATTTTATCATTCATGAACATGTACTTTGTTGCATCCTACAGCAAGGAAGAGAGCCATGTGATGTTGCTTTCTGCTTCCCACCTCATACCATCATTCTAGTGTGAATAGTGACCTTGTGCAGTAGGGGATGGTGCATTGTAGCCATCCTGGGATCTGAGAGCCCTTCACACCTATGTGACTCTTGGTTGTTGATCTTGGTTGTTGTTAGGCAAAGGGAAGTTAGGAAGTGGATTGATAATCTTCCTGGGAAATGGTCTGGGAGATGTTTACACTACCATCCTTTTCTGCTTTATTTTTCAGAACAATCTAGAACTCAGGTGGAAGAAGGGTATTTATAGAGTTGGCACGTGCAAGAGAAACACATTTCGGTAATACAATGACTGTCAAATTAGAGCGTGATACCAATTTGTGGATGTGGGTAGTATTGTGGACTGCTGAATGGGCGTTACATTAGAAGTGTTCTGCTCTGGTCTGGATTGGGAATTTCATCTTTGAATTCACACACTTGAGAGTGTAAGTTTTTTCCACTTGGTCTGTTGAGATGAGAGTTGTGGTGAACAGAAAGAGGGAGTGTTAGTATTATTGTGTTCAATTTTCAACTTTAGATTGTGAGGGCTGTGACTGGTTATCAAGGCTAAACCAACATGTTAAAAGATTGAGCAATGGGAAGTTGTCAGATTTTAAATGAAATAGTAATTTGGCTTCAAATTAAATCAGGAAACAGTCTAAGCATGAGAGATCCAATTTGCTACATGCTGATGAGTATCCTGTCCCTTTTGGAGCCTTCTCCATAGAAACTAGTCATTCTCCTCAATCTACAGATGTATTTATTGTGTATGGTAGAAGTTGCCTAGCATACTCCATCATTTTTCCATATCGGTAGTGTAGAGGAGGTGGTTGGTCATAATTATTAAAGTGTCAGTGATAAGAACATTGGGATAACCATGCAGGGGAATCTGTTGAAACTGTTTTTGTGCTCTTTTGTTTCTGAAATTAGAGGGTTATTGAATCTCTGAGCAACAAATGGTATATCTGGCAGAGGCATTATAGGTGATTTTGGGGTTCTATTTGCGGAAAGGCATTTGCATCGTTGTTTATATTTATTGTGTTATAATTCATTACAAACTTTTCAAAGATAACAAAATTATTGAATTACAAAAATCAAGACAGATAAAAATGAAAAATAGCAACTAAAACCATTAATAAAATCAATAAAACATATATTCAGTAGATTAGAATATTCAGTTAACAAAATCCAACGATACAGTAGAGTGGATAAGGATAAGATAAATACATCTCTGTAAACATTCTATATTTCCTAATAGCCCATTGTACCAGTATTCTCCAAATTGGCTTGTTGCAACACACTCTGATGACCAAACATCAATTGAGTCTGTAAGGCACATCTCGAACAATCTTCTGATTGTATCATTTAACCAAGCCATCTTTAATCTGGATATGGCACGTCATTCATTCTCGAGAGTTCATATTCAAAAGCCTGACATACCCTAACTAAAGCTAGGGACCTCGACATTCTACAGCCAGAAAGACTGTTCAGTAGGAAATGTTCACCCTGTACATGCAGCAAGCCATCGGCAAGGCGCATGTCAATTTTTACATAGATCTTAATCATGAATTTGAATTTGAAGCATTTGTAACGTGCTCACAACAAACTTAATAGAGTCCTGGCACAGGTGGTACCGTAAAATGAGAGAAGGACATCAGCCTTGAAAAAATGACATCAGAGAAAGAGGAAACTGAACAAAAGCCACAGTCACTCGATTTACTTAAAAAGGTAGGTTTTTAAAACCTGCCGTGAAGCTCAACAGAGAATTTGCCTGTCTTAGGCTCAGCAGAAGACTTTTCCGTAGTCTAGGTCGGACCACTGAAAAACACTGATCTCCTTTTGATCTACAGTTTGTCCTAGGGATAACGAGAAGAAGTTGGTTGTCAGACCCAAGGGCCCGAGTAGGTCAGTAACGCTTCAGTTTATTTATCAGGTAGACTGGTGCCAACCCAAACAAACATTTGTAGACCAAACACCCGATTTTAAATTTAATCCAGTCTTCCTCTGCTAACCAATGTAACAAACGGTGGAGACCTGAAATATGGGTGTTCTTAGCTACACCGAAAACCAATCTTACACTCGCGTTTCACGCTTTTTCAAGGCGGTGAATCTGTCTGCTCGGTGCTCCAGCCAAATGTCCTTGTCAATAATCTAAGTTGGAGTTGACTAGCGCCCCGACCACGACAGCGCGATCAGTGGAAGGAACATAGGGTAGTGCTTGATGTAAAAGGCGGATGTTGTAGAAAACTGACTGGACCCAGGCCACTCTGCCAAATGCAACCTAGGTTCTTTACTTTAGTGGAATACTTAAGGCTAGTTCCCAGAAACTGGGGTGGAGGGGGGCATCAATTCCCTTCTAGGAGGTGCATCAGATCTAACAGAATCAGCTCTGTTTTTTTGGGATTTAGTTGTAGCCAATTTTCTTCCATCCACATTCCTATTTCTTCTAAGCACCTGCTAACCAAGGCAAGAGCTTCCTCAACGTCATCAAGCCTAATGTATAGTTGGGTGCGGTCAGTGTAAGAATGAAATCAGAGATGATATTTCTCTAAGATATTCATTAAGGCACGAAGGTAAATATTGAAGAGGAGTGGGGAAAGTTCTGATCCCTGCGGCACACCACTGCACTGGAGGAGGATTTCTGAGAAAAAAAACTCCAACCTGGGCACGCTGTTGAGGACCAGTCAGGAATGATGTGAACCACTGTAGCACACAGGGGTCTGCATTTTTTCATACGGTCAAACAAAATGCCATATCAAACGCGGTGGACAGGTCGAGCATCGCAAGCAGTCATGCTGCTACATGAGGTGAGTATGTGAGTATGTGTCAAAGGGATTCATTCACACCCTCTCCTTTACACAGGCAACAGTTGCAACAGTTGCACTCTTCGGCTGGTAGATGATGCAACCACACCCCTTTGACTTCCATAGCCTGCATTAACATACATATTCAGCTAGCAGTCAGACATGGGCATTTATATTTCTATTTTTGTGCCTTGCGATATGGGAAACAGAGTTTGGTGTAATAGCTTAATGACGATTATCCTTCTATATTATCATGACAGCAGGCTCTGTCCCACCTTCTGACCAATCCAGGCACCATGCAAGTTTAGAGAAAAATTCCTCATTCCTAGCATGAAACTCAGATAAAGTTCTGCTAGAGCCCCTAATCAGTTCCTTCCAAACTTAACACACCTAGCATTGACTGGGATTCATTGCACATTATTTTTTGATATAGATTACCTTGGTTAACACTGATGATAATGCTCAGATAAGTAAAACCCAGCTCATTTGTATAGCTTGAATAGGAGTTCCATTCGGCAGACCCAGTATTGGATGCCAACTGCAGCCCTCAAGACGACTAGTCCACAAGTCATGATTCACACAGGAGGTTTCCATGCATAGGATATACTTGTTATTATCTTTTGATGATACAGTGATATAATTCCAATCAGACTATATCCTGCACTGGTATTCACAAATATCTTTATCTCCAGCATTGTAGCAATGGCTTTACTGTGACGTTTCTTTAGACCCATTTGGTCCTTTGGCTGCATTTCTACACCATAACCTAAATATTGATAATCATACACACAATACAGGATCCTTCCAGTTGTAACAATACTTTGTCTGTCATTCTTAACTTTACCATGGCACATACAATTAGATTATCCAAATTAACATCAAGTTTAGTGATTTTGGCATAGTCATTCACTGCATTTGCAATCCTCCATAGTCTGATATAGTTGGAAGGAATCAAAAATGGCCAGGGTGTCAGCATATGTCAGATATAGAACTCTTAGGTTACCCAGCTTTGGTGGGAAGTTATTTTTATTAGTTAAGAACTCTCCCAGATTTGACATAAACAAGTTAAATAAAACTGGGGACATTCTGCACCCCTGCTTGACACCACTGGCAATATTGATTGCATCAGACAGATCACCATTTCCATTAAGTTTCACGTGTGCCATTTTATTTTCATGCAGTAATTGACAAATTCAAAGTAATTTGCTTGCCATTTCCAACTGCTTCAATTGATCCAATAATAGGGAGCGGTAAATCGAGTCAAACGCAGAGGCAAAGTCCACAGACAGAATATATAGTGGTGTGGCTGTTTTGCCCCTGGCTTGTCTCATAAGTGAGTTAAGAATAAAGATGTTATAATTACCACATAGGCCCATCCTAAATCCTGTCTGGTAACAACTTAAAATGTGCCTTTCCTCAATCCATTTTTTGATTTTTCATAAAAGATAATTTCCGGAAATGTTACTAGAGAAATCTAGTAATCACAGAATCCTACAGTTTACAGGGTCATCATATAGGGATACAATTTGAACAGGCTCCACTATTTGATTAAAGAGAGTAAGCAGGAGGTCAGCCCAGAACTCGAGGTTGGCACGCATAAACCAAATTTGCCAATAATATCTATAAAATCATCCCTTTCAAAACACAAGTTCAGAGGACATAGAGCGGCAGGCAAAGTAACAATATTTTTTGCAGTAAATATGTTGTGCCGGAGTATATCCCAGGTTTTACTCGCAATTGAGTTAGTCATATTATAATATGTCTCATGCAGTGACCATTAAACAAGTACCAGCGATGCTTGGTATCATGCTTACGAACTACCTCATATAACTATCTCCAGCTTACAGTTCGACATGAAAGGTGATACCATTTCAACCAAAAATCATATCTATTCTTACATTTTCTAATTTCTTAATCATGTTTCTGGTTATCTATACATAGATTTGTCACCTTTCTTATCTCCTGTCTCCTATTTCCTTTCTTTTGTGTAGCTCCTTGACATATTTATGAGTATGTTTATTATTCTGCCACAGTGTAGCATGCCCTTCACTTAAGAAACAATTGGAGCTAATCCATTCATTAATAAAATTAGGGGAGCTACCATTTTTATATATCAGTTCCAGATTTCACATATATTTTGGGATAACCTCAATGTTTCTATCCGAACATCCAATTCTGTTGCAGACTTTATTTACTCCGGTTTCACCTACACTGTCTTGCTATGGAGTTTTAATTGATAATCTTCTTATGTTACTTACCAAACTGCATGATCACTAAATACAGAAAAATCAACTGACATATTCTGAACCTTACTAAAACAAAGCAAAACTTCCATACAAATATTCAATTATGGATTTGGAGGCAACATTTTACCAGGTTTTAGATGCTGGAATGTCTATGTTAGTACAGCCATTGAACTTGTGAAGACCCAGGTAAAAACAAAATGTTGACAGACATGCTGACTGGCTTGATTTGAGACGCTTCTCATCTTTTACCAACATCATCACTTCACCATTGTCATCAACCGGATAATTAATTCAAGGGGAGTTAAAGTCACCCCCGAATATACAATGTATGTCCTGATATTTCATGGTGTCCGAGATGGTACTTTCATAAAGTGCCATTTCAGTCTGTTCCGTCTGTTCACCCCGGTCCCCACCCTTCCCCTTTCAGGCATCAAATAGATTGAATGCCAATATATGCGACAATCATAGAATTGAACATCAATCACCAAAAAATGGGGATTATCAGTAAATATTTCTGTAGCTTCAGCCACAACGGCGGTTGAACTCAATGTCAGTTTACCACCATATAGATGGCCCTTCTCACCTTTTCTGGCCATTTTAACAAAACTAAGATAGCCATCAAAAACAACATCACCCATCAACAAAGTCTCCTGGAATTGTATTATATGAGAGCAAGTTAACAGACTGGTCGAGCCACTCTCTGAAAAAAGATGTTGATGGCCACAAGTATTGCAGGAGCAAATGGTGAACATATTTTTCGGAATATTGGGCCTTATTACGAGTATTTCGGTCCAGAAACAAGGCTGCCGGTAAACTTACCGTCACCCTTGTTTCCGGACTGCCTGTAAAGATTGGAGGGGGGTGTCTGTACTTCTGCTCTCTATATGGTAGAGGAGAGGCACAGAGGACCCCAGCCAAGATTCTCTATTCGGTAGCTATGGTCGAGCAATCAAGGCCTAGCTTCTCAGGAGGTAATGCAGGCTGTTTTTTAAGTATAGTGTAGTCCCAAAGCCCCCACAAAGGAATGTCCACACACTGTATTGGTTAAAACACAGTCTTTATATAATTAATATTCAAGGTTATGTACACTATCACAATAACTCATTTTGTGCTCAGAAAATCAACAATGGTAAATATATACAGTTCTACAGTGGTACCACAAATATTACCAGATCTCATTAAAGTGCAAGAATTATACTGTCAAAATGTCACACAGATCAATAAAGAGGAAACCAGCAGTAGAGAGAGGAAGGAAAGCAGATGGTTGAACAATTGGCAGAATGCTGGCCCCGTACCACTAGACAATGTTCTGTGTGGAGATCCCCCCACCTGGGCAACCTGTAAGATAAAAATATAGCACTATCCCAGACCATATATTGTTCTATGAGTCTTATTTCCTTCTACAATAGTTCTACAGCCCCAATGTACCTGGAATTGTAGCGTTCTTCGATGGGAAATTGACGGCCCTTCTTGAGTGCCCTCCCTTTAAGGCAGGAGCCACGGGTCGTCGAATGTCCGACGGAGAACAGGGTGAACTACGGCGGTGAAGTGGCAGCTTCATTCCTAGCGGTGCTCGTCGATGACGGAGCGTTGGCCGTCCTGCAAGGAAGAGGCGTGCGGGGCACCTCGGTGTTGATAGTTCTGGACCGCAAAGAGTTTGAAGAACTGTGGCCCAGCAAGGGCGTCAAGTCGTCAGCGTCTCTGTGGTCTTTGGGTTGTGGGAAACCCACCAGCAGATGCTCCTCGGCGCGTCGATGGTCAGGCCTTCTACAGCAGGATACAGCGGCGACGATGCGGACAAGAGCATTCTTGGATTCGAAAGTTCTTAGGCAAATGGGAGCACGGCGGCTTCGTTCAGCTTCGGCGGTCGTCGACAGTGGCGGACAACAGTCCGGGCGCTTCCCTTTCGTATTCCTCAGCAATCCCCTCTTGGTTTTCAGCCTGTCAAAGGTCTGTCTACCAGGGAGCTTTGGCAAAGATCAGCTGGTGCACGATGGTCCCTCGTAGCTTGGGAAGACACAGCACCTTTCAGATTGTGAAGGAGAGCAACAGCAAATCTTCTCTTCCAGCAGGGCTTCAAGGTTAAGCTTCAGTTACTCCAGTTACTCTTCAGCTTCTGAACACGATTCCTAGCAGTGAGAGGTCCCCAGATATGCTGTTGATCTCCCATTCATTCCGCTGCCTCATACTCAAGCATCCATTCACGGCGAAGGGCATTCATGCAGGCAGGAAGCCAATCAGGCACACAGTGCATTCAGGCCATTCACTTCTCTCCAGACACTCACAAGTTATGTGTATTGGGACAAGTACCCAGCCATTCAACAACAACACTGCATTCATACCGGTTTCGGGCAGGGCTTTCTCAGTCATTGTGTCAACACTAGACATCCACAACATAGAATGCGTATTCGTCACGCACTCCATTCACCCAGGTCACAGCCACAGGTGTACCCATAACATGCGGTCGTTGGGAAGGCTCCAGCAAGTCTGGTCAGCACTTCCCCAAACTACCATATAAGGAAATTCCACCCAACAGCCAGACAGGGGGAAGGGACAGAGTCAGGGCTTCCCGGGACTTCGGGAAGATCAAGGTAACTGGCGATGGAAGGCAAGAGGCCACGGGGGCCAATTTGTCTCCATCAGGAATCTACCGATTCCAATGACAGGGCCTGGGCATCCCAAAATGGAGGACGCACAGGGCACCAGTCAATTCAGCACAGAGATGCCACCAGTCCGTACCTGTTACGCTCACCTGGCTCCCACAGGGGCATCGGTCGGACCGGACGGCTGCGGTCTCCACCAATGTGATGCATAGAGCAGAGATGACTGACTGGACTGGCCCTCCCAATCTTGTCTGCTTGACCGTTAGAAGTATTCTCCTGCAAGTGGAGAGATGGATTTAGGCACCCGTGGATTCAAGCGATGGCACCCCCGACAGTCCTCCCCACTTATCACTCCGAAGTGCCCTTTCAGCAATCTCACCTTATACTCTTGAAAGATGAGCCCTCCATCCTGCATGGATTGCAGGGGCGCGTTGATGCCAGTTACTTCACTGGTTTGAAGGAGTGGGAGAATCCCAGAGAGTATTGACTTGGAGGTTCCTGGCTAGGACCAGTAAGTATCAAGTTCACAGAGTTCAATATGTCCGATGTTCACTCTTGTTCCCCCCTTCCTTCCTTGTCTTGCAGCTGAGTTCGTGAGAAGATGCTCTCTTGGTAGCTGGTGGCGCTCAGGTAAGAGTCTGTATTACCCGACGCTGTCCGGTAAATGTTGCATATGTCTAACGTGTTGTTTTCTCTCTCTTTGCAGTTGCGGCACATGAAGATGTGGAGAGTTATAGAATAATGCCTCCGGTGGTAAATCAGGTAAGTCTATGGTGATAAGAATTATATTTGTTGGTTTTCTCGGCTCACCTTGTTGTTTTCTTTTGTCCCCCAGGTGCCAGAGTTCGGCGAAGAAATGATGGAGGCAGCGCCGAATCGGAAGATGCTGCGAGGACTGGTGAGTATGGCACGGCACTGCAGCTGGAGATGCGATGCGTACTGAAATGATCTTTCCAGGTCCCGAGGCGAGATGGATCCGGAATCAGGTGAGGAATTCGAAAATAGTTTGTTTTCTAACCTTGTCCTTTTCTTTCCTCTTGTTTTTCAGGAGCTCCAGATTCGAGGCGGGCGTGGCAGAAGACTGGATGCTGGCCGCAGGCACGGTGAGCGTTACGCTGCTGGATGCAGAATAACGCAAAGCATGTGCTGCTGTTCGGGTGTGGTTTAAATAGCCTCCAAAGTAGTTCCAGGTAAGAAGTTCCCCAGAACCACGCCCAAGTAAAAAATAGTCCCTGTAATAAAATAGTCCCATCCAGGCCTCACGTTGGCTTGGACTCACTTGCAGCACGATCTGCATCAGGTAAGTAAAGTATATGAGCCTGGCGCCTAAGGCGCCAGGACTGATTCCTATGATGAGCCTGGCACCTAAGGCGCCAGGACTGAACCCAAACAGCCCCCACCCGGGGCTGTTGAGGTTTTAATAAGTATCTGGATGCCTGCTCCCGGGGCTGATGGGCTTGGTCCTGATGCCCGGGGGTAGGCATCATGACAGCACTCCTCCCCCAAGGCCCTTCCTAAAGTTGTTCTTCCCCTTGGCCCTGGTGTGTCTGGGAAGTCCCGATGGAATCTCTTCACCAACCGAGGTGCATGAATGTGGTCACTAGGCTCCCATGACCTTTCTTGTGGTCCGTAGCCCTTCCAATCGATTAAATAAAAAAGTTTTGATTTAACCATCTTGGAGTCCAGGATATTTTTTACCTCAAATTCAGGTTCTCCATCTATCAAGATGGGGTCGGGTGGTTTGGTTAATCTTGTTCCTGGTTGAACTGGTTTTAAAAATGAAACATGAAAGACAGGATGAATTCGCATATTAGAGGGAAATTCCGATTTGACGGCCACCGGGTTGATAATGGCCTTAATGGTGTAAGGTCCCAAATATCTAGGGTTAAAAGTCAGAGTTCCCTTCAGAGGTACGTGTTTTGTAGCCAGCCAAACTTGATCCCCAATCTGGTATTTTGGAGTTTCACTTCTATGTTGATCAGCATTTTTCTTATATTTTTCTTTTGCTTGTTTCAAATGTTGTGTTGCCTCCTTAAAGGCTTGTGTAATAGTAGAGTGCACATGACTAACTGCGGGCATTTCTAAGTGCTGAGGTGAATCTAGTTCTGAGGTTCGGGGGTGATGTCCATATATGGTATAAAAGGGGCTTTGTCCGGTTCCTGAATGTACTGAGCTATTGTATGCATACTCGGAAATCCATAAAATATCTTTCCAATTACTTCAGGTCTGGTGTAGCATGCATCGTAGGAACTGTTCAAGGGTCTGGTTGCACCTCTCCGTCTGACCATCGGCCTGGGGATGGTGACTGGTTGATAGCCTCACGTCGATTTGCGCCAATTGACAACATTTCTTCCAAAATTGTGAAATGAATTGACTACCTCGGCCAGAGACCAATACGGAAGGAAATCTGTGTATTCGAACAATGTTCTCGAGGAACTCCTTGGCCAGAATTGAAGCGGAAGGTAATCCCTTTAAAGGAATAAAGTGGGCCATCTTGGAAAAAAGATCCACAATAACCAGAATGGTGTTAAATCCATTACATGGAGGTAGATCTGTAATAAAGTCTAAACATAAGGTGTGCCATGGTGTAGGTGGAACATCCAAAGGTTGTAAAAGGCCAGCTGTTTTTTTCTTTTGACTTTTGTTTTGGGCGCAAATGCCACAAGACATCACAAATGACTTTACGTCTTTTCACCAGGTGGACCACCAGAATTGTCTCTTAATTTTAGCTTCAGTTTTTGCGATACCTGGGTGCCCTTCTATCAGAGTGTCATGATAATTGGAGATGACTAGTTCTTGTAGTTCCTTGTGTGGTAGAAATAGTCGCCCTTGATAATAAGGTAGGTCATTGATGACTGAGTAGTCCGGGCCTTTCTTTACCGAGTCCTGCAGGGCTGTTGGATCGAAGAGTTGTTGGACTTTTACATGAATATCCTCTAGTTTCTGTAGAGTAGTTATGCCAAGAATTCTTTGTTCTGAAATTATAGGCACCGGTTCCGGGTTTGCATATACTTCTCCCATCCCTATTCAGGATAAGACATCTGCCTTGCCGTTTTTACAGCCTGGTCGATAAGTGATCACGAAATCTAACTCGGCAAAGAACAATGCCCATCGAAGTTGGCGCGATGATTGGGCTTTGGCTGTTTTTAAATACTTCAAGTTCCGGTGATCATTGATTACAGTGATGGTATGCCTGGCACCGAGAAGATAATGCCGCCAAGCCTTGAAGGCGGATTTGATGGCTAATAACTCTTTATCGGTAAATGCATAGTTTAACTCGGGTGCCGAGAACTTTCTAGACCAAAATGCTACTGGGTGAAGTTGAGCGGTTTCGGGATCATTCTGGGACAGGACAGCTCCCATGGCTAAACTGGATGCATCAGTTTCAACTATGTATGGAAGTTCAGGGCGGGGATGCTTTAAGACAGGTGCAGACGTGAATTTTGCTTTCAGCTCTTGGAAGGCCTTTTCAGCCTCTTCGGTCCACAAGAAGCATTTGTTTTTTCGCAAAAGTGCTGTGATGGGGTGTACAACATGTGAGAAATCCAGAATGAATCTGCGGTAGAAATGAGCAAATCCGAGCATGCTTTGTACCCCTTTAACTGAACTGGGTGATGGCCACTTGAGAATTGCGTCAACCTTTCGAGAGTCCATTCGGACTCCTTTTGGAGTCAGGATAAATCCAAGGAATTCAACTTCCGTAGTATGAAAAACACATTTTTCCAATTTTGCATATAACTTGTGCTGGCATAGTTTCTCAAGGACTGCACGCACATGCTTAACATGGTCTGATTCTGAGGAGGAGTACACTAGAATATCGTCTATGTATACGACAACACAGGCGTCAATGAGTTCACGAAGGACATCGTTCATAAAATACTGGAAGGCTGCTGGTGCATTGCACAACCCGAAGGGCATCACCTGATATTCGAAGAATCCGTACTTGGTGCGAAAGGCAGTCTTCCATTTATCGCCTTTCTTTACACGTACCAGATCATATGCCCTTCGGAGATCCAATTTAGTGTAGATGCAAGCATCCTTTACTTGGTCTAGTAATTTGGAGATCAGAGGTAATAGGCATCGGTTCTTCACCGTAATCTGATTTAATGCGCGGTATTCTATGTATGTTCTGAGGTCACCTTCCTTTTTAGGCACGAAGAACAAAGCTGAAGATGCAGGGGACTTGGATGGACGAATAAAGCCATTAGCAAGGTATTGGTCCAAGTATTGTCGTACGTGAAGGTTTTCGGGTTCCGTAAGGGCGTAGATACTACTGCATGGGGGTTGTGCACTGGGTATGAGGTCGATTTGACAATCGTATGATCTGTGAGCTGGTAAGGTGTTTGCCTGTTCTTTTTGAAAAACATCTTGGAATTCTTGATATTCCTGAGGTAACTGCGCGACTGGTTTAGCAACTGTGGCCAGGCCTTTGTTCAAGGTTGTTTCCGGGTAACAGGTTTGTGCACAATCCGCGAAGGTTATTCTCTTCTCTCACCAATCAATACTAGGATTATGTGTTTCCAACCAAGGTATCCCCAGTATTATTTGGAACTACGGGGCTTTGATTAAATCAAACCCTATATAGTCTCTCGATGCCCATCTTGGCCCAACAGTGTCATCTCTGTGGTGGAATGAGTTACAGGCCCAGAGGCGATTTCAGTTCCATCAACTGTGGTGATGACATCCGAAGAGTTTTTTTTGCAGAAAGGTAGATTCATCCTCGAAGCCAATTCATGGTCCATATAGTTCCCTACGGCCCCGCTGTCAATGTATGCCCTTACTGCATGCATATGTGATGGCTGCCTTGGATCAATAAGGACCATTGGTATGATTAGGTGCAAGGTCTGAGTGTCCTTCTTCAAGCTTGGCAAGCGGACCTCTACGCTTGTCGGGCGTGGTCGTTTCCCGAATCAGGTTCTGTTTGATTTCTATCAGCGACTCCGACTATTTTCTTGGATGGTTTTATAGGGCAATCCCGTAGAAAATGTCCTGAGGCCTCACAGTATAGACACAATTGCATCTGCCGTCTCCTTTCTCTTTCCTTTTGAGTTAAGGGTCCCTTAACCCCCCACGATCTGCATAGGCTCTGCTGCATCTGTTCCTTTGGGGGTGACGTTGGGTTTAACCAATACCCGATTCTCGAACTTAGCTTGGTCAGCCTTTCTATTCTGAAGCTGATGGTCTAACTGGACCACTAAGTCTATATATTCTGCGCAATCCTGAGGTGGGTTCACAACTTGGGCCATAACATCTTTAAGTTCTCCCCAAAGTCCACGATGAAATAGTGTAATACGTTTTACCTCTGGCCATCCGGTTTCTACCTGTCCCTGGCAATGTCTAGCGAATAGTCTTTCCATGCTCATTTGAAAACCCTGAAAGTCCCGAAGAAGAGGGTCATCCTGATTGACTAATGGAATCGACCAATCAGCTGCACTGCCACTCAAGTATGATAATACAAAAGCTACTTTGGCTTGGTCATTCGGAAAAGCTCCAGGTCTGCATAGAAAGTGCAAGCGACATTGGTTCATAAACACGGCGAACCTTTTTGGGTCCCCAGCAAAGCGTTCAGGTGGAGCTAAAGGAATAGCCCCTGGTAAAACCACTTGCACCGGATTGCTCGATGAAACAGGAGTTGGATTCCCCCCGAGTCCTGGTAAAGGTGTTTGCCCTGCTTGGTTTTGCAGCAGCTGCCTAGCCAGATCGTCAGTGCGCTCCTTCGAAACAATCAGTTTTCTCCTGAGGGCATTAGTATCTTGGCGAGCGGAGTGCACTTCCGCCCTAAGTTCCCCCAGTAATTGGGTCAGTTGGTTGGTTTCTGAGGTTTCCATAATGCCCGGGTGGGGATTTATAGGGAGGCTTTGCGTTCTGTTACGCTCACCTAGTTCCCACAGGGTCGTCGGTCGGACCCGGACGGCTGCGGTCTCCACCAATGTGATGCGTAGAGCAGAGATGACTGACTGGACTGGACCTCCGAATCTTGTCTGCTTGACTGTTAGAAGTATTCTCCTGCAAGTGGAGAGGTGGATTTAGCCACCCGTGGATTCAAGTGATGGTACCCCCACAGTCCTCCCCACTTATCACTCCGAAGTGCCCTTTCAGCAATCTCACCTTATACTCTTGAAAGATGAGCTCTCCATCCTGCATGGATTGCAGGGGCGCATTGATGCCAGTTACTTCACTGGTTTGAAGGCGTGGGAGAGTTCCGGAGAGTATTGACTCTGAGGTTCCTGGCTAGGACCAGTAAGTATCAAGTTCATAGAGTTCAATATGTCCGATGTTCACTCTTGTTCCCCCCTTCCTTCCTTATCTTGCAGCTGAGTTTGTGAGAAGATGCTCTTGTGGTAGCTGGTGGTGCTCAGGTATGAGTCTGTATTACCCAACGCTGTCCGGTAAATGTTGCATGTGTTTTATGTGTTGCTTTCTCTCTCTTTGCAGGTGTGGCACATGAAGACGTGGATAGTTATAGAATATTGCCTCTGGTGGTAAATCAGGTAAGTCTATGGTGATAAGAATTATATTTGTTGGTTTTCTCGGCTCACCTTGTTGTTTTCTTTTGTCCCACAGGTGCCAGAGTTCGGCGAAGAAATGATGGAGGCAGCGCCAAATCGGAAGATGCTGCGAGGACTGGTGAGTATGGCGCGGCGCTGCAGCTGGAGATGCGGCGCGTACTGAAATGATGTTCTTTCCAGGTCCGAAGGCGAGAGGGATCCGGAATCACGTGAGGAATTCGAAAATAGTTTGTTTTCTAACCTTGTCCTTTTCTTTCCTCTTGTTTTTCAGGAGCTCCAGATTCGAGGCAGGCGTGGCAGAAGACTGGATGCTGGCTGCAGGCACGGTGAGCGTTATGCTGCTGGATGCAGAATAACGCGAAGTGTGTGCTGCTGTTTGGGCATGGTTTAAATAGCCTCCAAAGTAGTTCCAGGTAAGAAGTTCCCCAGAACCACGCCCGAGTAAAAAATAGTCCCTGTAATAAAATAGTCCCATCCAGGCCTCAAGTTGGCTTGGACTCACTTGCAGCATGGTCTGCATCAGGCAAGTAAATTCTATGAGACTGGTGCCTAAGGTGCCAGGACTGATTCCTATGATGAGCCTGGTGCCTAAGGCGCCAGGACTGAACCCAAACAGCCCCAGCCGGGGCTGTTGGGGTTTTAATAAGTGTCTGGATGCCTGCTCCCGGAGCTGATGGGCTTGGTCCTGATGCCCGGGGGTAGGCATCATGACAGCACCCTGCTCTCTGGGCCACCCACAGGTGCCGAAAAGCATACATTAGGGGCACAGGGTTGCACTCCTACCCATGGGTGCCATAAGGGTATCCCAGGGGTCTGTTCATCAAAACCAAAGGAGAGAGCTGCACCGCCAGGAGTCCCATATGAACTCCTGCGCGGAAAACACGACAGAACACACAATAAAAGGCAGTAAAGGACAAGGATACGGATGCCCTGTCCCTCCGATGTATTTCCAGCATCACAGTCGCCCCCCCCAGACTGAGGTTAGGGTGCCTAATCTCCCACGGGATAGACACCCCCATCCAGACGGTCATCATACCTTCTGGAAAGGCCATATGCATCATCGTGACTCTTCCCTGGTCTATGCTCAATGGTGAAGTCTAGCCCTTGCAGACTAATGGACCACGGGTTCTCACCCTTCATCTCCATAAGCCACTTCAGGGGCTTATTATCGGTTTGGACCTTGAAGGTAGACCCGGTACGGTAGGGTCAAAAACGCCTATGGCTCCAAACTATACTAAAACATTCCTTTTCAACAGTAGCCCACCTAAATTCCTTACCCTTAAATTGCCTAATGATGGATATGATCGGATGTTCTCTTCCTTTGTCATCTAACAAGGACAAGACAGCTCCAATTCCGGTGTCGTAGGCATCAGTTTGAACGAGAAAGGGCTTGCTGTAATCGGGCGCACATGACACAGGTGCCCTACAAAGACCTTCTTTCAAGCCATCAAAGGCCCTCTGACAGTCTTCAGTCCAATTAACCTTCCTAGGCGGTTTGGGTGAAGTCAGAGCTGTCAGGGGTGCAGCTATGGTTCCATAGTCTGCCATGAAATTGTGCTAGTACCCATTGAGGCCCAAAAAGGCTCTCATCTGGGTTTGAGTAGTGGGAGTCTCCCAGTCACGTACATCCTGTACCTTACTGCGGCAAGGTTGGATTTGACCCCCTTCTACTTCATAACTAAGATACGTGACTTTCCCCTGAGCTATATGGCACTTGGTGGCCTTGGTAGGGAAGTTAGCCCTTTTCAAGGCCTGCAACACCTTTTCCAGGTGTTTCAAATGCTCTTCCCAGGTGGAACTGTAGACGGCAATGTCGTTTAGATAAGCCACACAAAGGGCCTCCAGCCCACTGAGCGCATGATTGACCAATCTCTGGAATGTGGCAGGGGCATTCTTCAACCTAAAAGGCATGACCCTAAACTGGTAGAGTCCCTCTGGTGTTAAGAACGCTGTCTTTTCCTTGGCATGGTCCGTCAGAGCTATTTGCCAATAGCCTGAGGTAATGTCAAAGGTGCTCACAAATTTGGCAGCACCTATGGTGTCCACGAGCTCATCAGCCCGGGGCAATGTGTGCATGTCAGTTTTGGTGACAGCATTGACTCCTCAGTAGTACAAACAGAACCTCAAATCTTTGGTACCTGCCTGGGAACTTGCCTTGGGGACAAGGACCACTGGACTGGACCAGGGACTGGTTGAGGGTTCAATAACACCCAGATCCAACATCTTGGTGACCTCAGCCTGGATGTTGTTCTTAACTGTATCTGACATACAGTAGCACCTGCTTTTGACAGGCACACTGTCACCAGTGTCAATTTCGTGCCTACACTACCATGAAAGGCCTGATGTCAGTGAAAACAGAGAGCAAAGCCCTGCAAGCCCTCTGCTGCTCTGTTGTCAGATCGGGAGAGAGATGGACTCCCTCCACTGAGCCATCCTGAGGGTTGCTATGCAGCAAATAAGGAAGGGGCTCACTTTCATCCTCTTTTTGCTCTGAAGCTAGCAAGAGACATGAGACTTAGGCTCTGCTGTGGAAAGGCTTTAGCCTGTTAACATGGAATACCTGAGTGGCTCCCCCAGAGGCTCCCATGTCAACCAGATAATCAACCTCCCCCATCTTGGAGATTATCCTGAAGAGTCCAGTTCATTTATCTGACAAAGCCCGAGGCTTGGTAGGCTCCATCACGAGGACCTCCTGTCCCAGAGTCCAATCCACTTGCAATGCTTTAAGGTCATGCCAGTACTTATTAAATTCCTGGCTGGCCTTGAGATTCGCTGTTGCCTGACCCATCATCTGTGTCATCCTCCATCTGAGGCCTAACACATAGTCCCCCACTTGCTTGGCGGGACCTGTGGGGGGGCTTCCAAACCTTCTCTGATCAAGGCAAGGGGCCCCCTCACGGGATGTCCAAAGAGTAACTCAAAGGGGCTGAAACCAACACCCTCTTGAGGTACCTCTCTGTAAGCAAACAGCAGTCATGGCAGGAGGAGATCCCATTCATTTCCTCCTTAGGTTCTCTTCCAAAGCGCCTAGCATGCCCTTGAGAGTTTTATTAAATCTCTCAACCAGACCATTGGTCTGGGGGTGGTAAGAGGTGGAGAACTTGTAGGTTACCCCGCACTCTTTCCACATGGTTTTCATGTAACTAGACATGACGTTGGATTTTCTGTCAGAGACAACCTCCTCAAGGAATCCAACACGGGTGAAAATGCCCAGGAGAGCCCTGGCAACCACCTTGGCAGTAATAGTCCGAAGGGGTATAGCCTCAGGGTACCTGGTGGCATGATCGACCAAGACCAGGATGAACCGATGTCCACCTGAAGTGGGAGGGTCAAGGGGACCGACAATGTCGATGCCCACCCTCTCAAACGGTGTGCCAACCACTGGCTATGGCTGCAGTGGGGCAATGACACTGCCTCCAGCCCCTGTCCCTCCAATGCATTTCCAGCATCACACTGCCACATTACGAGACCAGGTCTGACCTGCTGGGCTCAATTGCCCGTGTAGGAAGACTTTCCATGAAAGCACAGGCACCGTTAGCAACAGTGCCGATGTGTCTGACTCCCCACTCCCATAGAGTCCAATGAGACTCAATGGCAATGGGGAGTTACAAAATCCAGCGCCTGACTTCCAGTGTCAGTGACTGGGTGGGTCTGGGAAGAGAGACGCCGGATTCGGTGTTACGTGATTGGCAGTAACCCGCCGGTCGCACCCACAGGTTACCACCAACTTCGTAATGAGGCCCATTGTGTTGGAACATGTAAGAAGGAGAGAAGCTACTCCCAATGGGATTTAGCAATCAGCAATCACATCTTCGTTTGCGTTGTAGCTTAAGCACCATAGTGAAAGGCATACTCGTGTGGTGCAGTCTTAGTGCAGAGTCAATGTTGGTATAGATTGAATTGCCTCTAGGTGGAAATTACCAGGTTGAAACAGATTGAACCCTTTTTGCACAGATTACAGGGATTTAGATTATTATTCACCCAATTTGATTCAACATAGAACAGGATCATGGCTGGCTCGAGATGTGGTTGCAGTTAGGGATGGACCCCGCCACACAGATCCTGCTATGCAGTAGACAAACAATGGAAGGGCACTGTACTACAGAATGAAAAACCTTCTTCTGATATTTCAAGCAGGTTGGATAAGAAACTTCCCATGAACATCTTTAAATATAAGGAAGCCCCTTTTATAGACAAGGTGCAACACACCAATATCAGTGAAACAGATAAATAAGTAGAATCACACTTTTTTTGCCATATCAGGCAGGTCAAACTGTCAAGTCATTTTAAAAAGCAGCTCTGCTAAACCCAACAATTTTTTGGGATAACCCTGCATTGGATTAGTCAGTAGCATACAGAAACAGGTGACCGGGAATGTGAGACGATACTGTGTATCTCATATAGTGACAAAAGCAGCAGGGAGTAGGTGTATCAAGAACGCAGGGGGCCTCTGGAGTGATGGTCACAGACAGTAGGCCTTGGGGTAAGGGAAATAAATAGAAATCACTAACAGTGTTGATGTCTGTCAGGAGTTTGAGCTGGGCAAGGGAGGTGGCAGAGGGATGGAGCAGAGGGGTCTAGGGAAGCGAATGTGTGAAGGCTAAGGCAGCAAATGATATGTAGCAAATATGGTGGAGGGGAGAGAGGAGACAATGAGGGCATGAGGAAACAAGCATAGATGGCCATACAGGAAGCTAAGTGGAGATAAGTGCAGAAGAGTCAATGAACAGCAGAAGTAAGAGGAGCAGAGCAGATCAGTAGATACCCAAAGGACCCAGTAAAGACCAGGGCAGCTCAATAGGAAGAGAAATGTATATGTAGTGATTGAGGATCTCTGATGGAATACCATGGTGTGAATGATGGCTGGGGAGTTTGCAAAGGCCGAAAAGGGGAAAGGAGATGGAATGGCAGATGCAAGGTGACCTAGCAGTGAGCAGGGCTGATCGAGAGGAAGAAGTGGAGAAATGGGTTGGGGCAAGATGGAGCTCAGGGCAAAGGAATTTCAAGAGAAGGTGATTAAGAGTCAGTGGGCGATCTGTAGGTGAGCACATGTGCTCTCATACATTTATTTTGTATTTTATTTTTTAAAGCACAGTCCATTTAATGATCTGCACTTTGTATTAAAATAGTTTAATAGATTCCATCTTTTTACAAATTGTGTTCTTTAATCACGATATCTACTCAGCAAATGTCTTAAGCCCAGGAATCACTCTAAAGTTTTTTTCTTCCACGGTAACACCTTGCTGTTATAGTCTTTTGATTACTCCTTTCAGTTCCCGATGCATCTGAAGTTCCTCTTTGTTCACAGTTGTTGCTAACTAACTGCATGCATATAAATGCATATAAATGTAGGACTTATACAAAACAATGAGCACGCTTTTACAGCATGAGTCCTCTTTTTTTTAAATAGGGGCTTGTTGGTAACGGACTAGATACAGAGAGAAACAAAGAGGGCGTACCAACAAGCTACCTTTCGATATCCTCACCGGAGGTAACACAACTAGGTCTCACACCAAAACCATGTATTCACAGACCATCATTTTTTTTTATCAAATATAAAGAGATGGTGGGTTCAATTTTAACAACAATATCTCATATATTTATTATATTTTGTAATAAAACAGACCATTTGGTCACATTTTCAAAACTCATTATACATAAAAAACACAAATAAAAGAGACAATTGATCTGCAATTTGGATCTTGTGTTCATTCACAGAATGCTTTATAACAAAACATGGTGATGTTAGTAACACATGGGTGACTTTGAATTAGCCTGTTCGTATTTTGCTAAACAATCCCCATTATCCTTGTGTCGACGTGCATAAATCTGTTTCCATCCTTAATTTTTACTCCCATACCGACTTGTCCCTATTTTTGTATTGGTTGGTCGTCTATGTAAGGCTTTCTTCAGGACACAGTATTCAAGAGTACAGAATGTCACACAATCAAATGTGCAATGTCTCGAGGCATCTATAAAAAACTGAGGAAAACTATATCAGTGTATAGCTAATCTCAAACAACACAAAAAGAGCCTGTCATTAATTTTTATACATGCATTAGTGGTAGAGAACCTATGTTTCACCTCTCTATCTCTTTAGGTGGGTATCCTTGGCTCAAAAAAACACACATACTGCACTAGTGTTAGCTACTTAGTGCAAACAAAAACAAGTCATTTTACTCTTCATTTCACATTAGAGTTTTTCTATTTATTCTAGCTAGCATTGTTCAGCCTGTCTTTAAATGACATAGAAAGAGCCATTAGGTTCGGCATACCTATTTACACTCCCTTTTTGCGAACTATTGAGTAGCGACTTCAAAAACTCCAGACCTTCAATGGGCCGTTGTGCTTTGTCAGTAATTAATTTGACTAAAAAGAGAGAGAGAAAAGACACGGAACGGTCTTTACAAAAAGGGCTGTAAGGTGTCTGTACTTTAAATCTACCACCTAGCAGCAAAACGAGTTTCAACATATTCAAACTTACTATAACTGGTTAAGTTTGTTGGTCTCTGCGCTGCCGCAGCAACATATCTCATACGATCTGGGATCCAGGTTGAATGGTCGCCCAACCCTAGTATACCAAAATAGAGAAAGAGAAAAACACGTACGCGTCCGTGATTACTAATCTGAGTCCATTTTTAGAAAAGCAGATCCTCAATTAATCCTGCAAGTGTTTCCGATTTACCTTGTAATCTTAGTGGCAGTATGCAGCTTGTTTCAGCCGCGGCGTCGCTTTCTTTCGGACTAGGACTTTCCGATCACAAACCGGCAACGAAGCAGGAAGCAATGCTTCATTTCGCCATCATCACAGCCTATACGTGCTGAGACAGGTCATGTGACACGGCCTCTGACAAAATATGCCCAGTTACAAAAGGGGCCAGGAACTGTCTAGTCTCGTTGCAGACATTTTGAAAGAGGCAAAAATAGAACGGGCTTTGCTGCATTATACAGCAGGCCCAGCTTTCACACACATATATAGCTGAATTCAGTCAACATAACATATTTGTGCAAAGATGGTGACATTATTATGAGCATCACCCAATACATACACCCAAGACTTTGTGTATCTTATTTATGAAAAATAATCCCCATTCTATATATAAATTCAGACCATGTTTAACCGAGTCCAAATTATATATCGATTTCTGTTCGAGTTTGCGTAATTTCTTATCACGATCATTTCTTATCACGCGAGGGTGATTATCCATTTTTTGCAGCACACACCAGAAGATGTCATTATGTGTGTGTTTCATCTTTTTTGTAGTGTTCTACCAGTGGCTTGTCCACCGTGCTGTTTTTGATACAGCCACGGTGTTCTCCAATTCTGGTACGCACCGGGCGTTTGGTTTTTCCAATATATATAAATAAGTCCGCATGGGCATATAATACAAAATACAACCCATTTGGTAGCACAGTTGCTAAAAGTATCGAATTTCTACCTTTTTCCTTTCAAATCAATGGTTTTTATGTTCTATGTGAATAGGCACATGTTCCACTTCCCGGTGGCAATTGCCACTATGTAGGTTGGGCATTTGGAATAGTTTTAGATACTGGATAAGTATGAACCAGTTTATCTCTGATGTTGGTAAGGCGCTTAAATGCAAAGCGAGGAGGAGGAATACTGAAATCTTCTGTGTTCATCATTTTCCAATTAGCTAAAATGTTTTTTCTTAAGTCATTGCTAATCGGTGTACATGAGGACACACAGGTGATTTTGTCTAGCATGATTTTATTTTGTTTCGATAGACAGTCTGTCCTTGATATATTAGCAGCCTTTTTATAGGCCCTTCTAATAATATGTGATGGATATCCTCTCTCTTTTAAATTAGTTTTCAAAACCTGACTATGATTTTTAAAGTCAGCTTTGTCAGAGCAGTTCCGCCTAATGCGGAGAAACTGGCCAAAGGGTACATTTTCCCTCAATGATTGCGGGTGGTAACTGTGGAATTCTAATAAGGTATTTTTTTTAGTTGGTTTCTTATACAGACTTGTACCCACCTTATTATCAACTATTCGACGAATTGACAAATCTAGAAATGGTATTTCATTGTCATTGGATTCACATGTGAATTGTATAGAAGCTTCTCTTGTATTCAGCCATGTAGTGAACAACAAAAGTTCATCCTTGGTGCCTCGCCAGATCATAAAAATGTCATTGATGTAACGATACCTTGTCTTTATATTTTCATGATATGGGTTGTCATTCACATAGATATGTGTAATTTCAAAGTTGTTCATATACAGATTGGCCAAGTCGGGGGCAAAAAGTCGCCTCAATACTCGTGCCATATAACTGTTGAAAGAAAACTCCCTTACATATGAAAAAAATCCTAGTAAGTGCCAGATGAATGCACTCAGCAAGGAATGGTGACGGGGGTTGTTTGTCCTTGCGTGTTTCCAACAGGTTTTTCATCACCTTCACACATTTCTTCTGTGGTATGTTAGTGTAGAGAGACGTCATTTTAAGCTCATCTAGAATTTTTATCATCGACGTGGAGTCCTGTACAAATGATTTCATTTTATTGACAAATGGCCTGAGAAAAACATTGACATAGACCAACAAAGGTTCAAGCAATGAACCAATAGCCAAGACAATTGGGCGACCAGGAGGTGAATTTAAATTTTTATGGACTTTTGGTAGACAATAAAAAGCTGGAATAACTGATTGTCTATTGATGAGGAACATCTTTTCATCATCGTTTAGCCACCCTTGTTGTAGGGCATGTGTCATCAGGCTTATTATTTCCACCAGGATATCAGTAGTCGGATCACTTGGTATCCGTTGGTAAACTGATGTATCACTGAGTTCCTTTTCGACTTCTAGATTATATAAATCCCCCCCCCCTTTGTCTGCAGGTTTTATGACAAATAAAGAGTTGTTTTCAAGGCTTTTTAAAGCTATACGTTCTGATTTTGACAAATTGTCTTTTTACCGATTTTTCTGTTCGCAAATGAGTTTCATTTCTCAGAGAATTTTATTCTCGAAAGCCAGAATTTCTGGTGATACCATAGACTGTAATGGTGTGAAAGTGGAGGGCGGCTTTTTGCCTGAACGATTGTCATTGGTGCCTCTGTTAAGATCTTTGTCATGGAAAAAATATTTCAGCCTATGATACGGAAAAAATTCCTCATCTCAATTTCAGTCTGGATGGCATTCGCCTTACAGACAGGAAAAAAATATAGGCCCCTACTCAAGAAAGATTGTTCTGCAGATGTTAGAATGTGTGTACTAAGGTTGAAAATGGGATTTACCAAGTTTGAGGCGGCACCCACTGTCGGGTTTGCATTGGGTGGTGGTTCCTTCGTCTGTTTTTTCCATGATTCCCTCGTTTTTGAGTTGTGTTTGGGCCATTGGGATATCAAAAGGTAGCTTGTTGGTACCCCCTCTTTATTTTCTTTGTTTCTCATATAAATGTAGGAGTTGGGAGAGGAAAGGGGGAACTTATGGCTTCCATGCTGGCAGGCTGGTAAAACATCTGGATTTGGAGGAGTTAAGTATGGTGGAGAATATGGACAGGGTGATGTTGCCTTTATGGACATTGCATGACCCAATGATCTGTTTGGATTTGGCAAAAGTGGTGGTCAAGAAGAGTGGTGACAGGGGGGAATTAAGAGAATGGCATTACAGGCATTACAGGCATTACAGTATGTGGGGGTGGGTTTGGTGCCCAAGTGTATGCAGATGGTTCCAGGGAGCCAGAGAGACTCAGAGTAGACATCGCTCGCTACGTCTGGGAGGAATAGGAGTTTTGGATGTCTAGGCTATTGGATAACGGCCTCATTAGGAGTTTGCCAGTGAAGAAACAAGGGTGACAGTAAGCTCAACGGCACCCTTGTTTCTGGATTGGCAAACTCTGAGTCTGCCTGTGTGAATGCTCTGCCCGACAGGTCTGACCCTGCCAGACACAGCAGCCATGGTAGGCAGACAGGTCACGGTAGCACCGGGACCGTTAACAATCGTGCTGGTGCTTCCATGTCCTCACTCCCATTAAGTCTCATAGGACTCAATGGAAATGAGGACTTACAATTTACCGGGCCTGACATCCCAGGCCGCCGGACTCGTAATGAGCCGGTGGCACCGGGAAGCCAGGTGCTAGTAAATTATTACAGGTCCACCGGCAAGCCGCCGGTAGCATCAGCAGGGTTACGGCTCGACCCATAATGAGGCACAATGTGTCCATTTGCATGGCAGAGTTAATGGTTGTTAATATGGCAGTGATTAGGGTTATGGAGAAACAGTTGGCTAGGGTGGTGGTGTTTGTGGACTTGATGAGTGATTTGCTAACTATCAAGGATGGGAATGGAATTCTACAGCTTCTTTTACAATTAACCAATAAATTAAAAGAAAAAGAAAATAAAAAAAACTGTAATAGAAGGGATATATTCATGCTTATAAGACAACGGTTAGAGACTTGTATTGTGGGGGGAACGGTGGTTGAGTTGGCTTGGGTTACCAGTCATTGTGGGGGTTTGGTTAATGAGTTGGTGGGCAGAGCAGCATATGAGGCCACGAAGAGGGGGTTGGTGGATGTAGAGGTCCGCTTGAGTGTGGATGAGGTATGTTTCTGTACTCAGTTGATGCAATTCATCAGGGTTAAATTGCCTTGTGCTGTCCAAATTACAAAGTGCACCTCTGTGTGTCCTTCGACTTCAACAACAGCTATCATTTTAACAAACAGAATTAGCATGGTTCTACGTGGTCACCTTCACCTTCCCCTATTGCAAACATTCCGAATAATTTCAAGCTACTTCTTTCCACCCTCACTTCTCTTCACACAGTTTAGTTTAGTTTAGTTTATTTATTTGTAGAGCGCTCCCGGCCCTCGGGCATCTGGGCGCTTGGCTTGAGGTTAAATATTTGCATATTACAATTTAAATTACAATATTACAAAGGTATGTATGATAGACATATTCCTGAAATTACATATATACATTTACAATTACATAAATTCAATATCGAGTTAAGGTTACATTTAGGTAGTATCGTAACTTGATTATTATATAAACTCAGTGAAGGATCATGATTGCAGAATAATATAATTACCTAGCTAATTATACACAGTGTTAGGTACTTTTTGCAAAGGCCTAAGAGGCTAGGTCATTGTAGTGGGATGAGATATTAATGGTTTTCTTGCTCTAATAGCCACAGCTTGATGTTCTTTCTAAATAGATGATATGATGGTTCGGCTCATAAGGTGGTGGGTAGTGCGTTCCAGTTTTTGGCTGCCAGGACAGGAAAGCACGAGCCTCCTGCAGTTTGGAGGGTGAAACGAGGAACCATGATACAGTTAGATTAGGCCGATCTAATTGGTCTAGGCAGTATGTTACGCTAGAAGATATTGGTTAAGTATTGAGGTGCGTCATTGAAAAGACATTTGTGAGTAAGTGATAATGTTTTGAAGGGGATCCTTTGTTTAATTGAGCGCCAGTTCAGATTTCATCTGGTTTCTGAGATCTGTTCTATAGTCTATTGCAATAGTCTAGCTTTGATAGGACTAGTGCTCTGGCTAATGTTGTGCAGTTTTCAGTTGTCAGGAATGGTCTGCAAGCTGAGATATGTTTACAGGTGTAGGCAGTGGAAGATACAATAGCATTGGTTTGCCTTTTTAGTGAGAGAGCCAAGTCTAAGTAGATTCCTAGAGTTTGTATGTCTTTGGATATTTTAATTATGTTTCCATCGATGTTGAAGGAATTAAATTGGTTGTTAAGTATGTTCAGGTTGGCAGGAGTGCTTAGAAGGAGGTGCTCTGTTTTCTCATCGTTGAGACATAGTACGTGGTTAGCCATCCAGGCTTGTATAATCAAGTAGATGTTGTTGAGTGTTTGGCTATGTATAGCGTGGTCACATGTAATGGGAAGAATGAGTATCTGAATGTCGCCTGTGTAGTTGGTGTAAACGACACCCAGATAGTCAAGGTCATCAAATAATGGTTTGGTAAACACATTATATAAAGTTGGTGATACTCAAGAGCTTTGAGGAACTCCACATGTGACTGGGGTAGGGTCTGCAGAGGCTGAGGGAGAAAAGACTTTCATGGATCTATTACTGAGGAATGACTTAATCCAGGCGTTGGCTTCATGGGAGAAGTGTGCTGCGGTCGTAATGTGGTTACAGAGGACCTTGTGTTTAACAAAGTCGAATTCCGCCGACAAGTCTAGGAGGAGGAGTAGGGCTAATTTGCCTTTATCTTAATGATCTGGATCTGGGTCTTGAGGTCCAACAGTGCAGTTTCAGTCCCGTGTCTGGCTCTGAAACCAGATTGTCTGAGACTGAGAAGATTGTTGGGTTCGAGTTGATGTTGGATCTGCAGGTATGCTGCACAATCCAGTATTTTAAGCAGAACCGGGACTGTTGTGATGGGTCGATAATTGGAGGGTTTGTTAGGGTCTAGTGTAGGCTTTTTTAATAGCGGTAGTACCCAGACATCTTTTAAGTTATTTGGAATGGTGCTGGTTTCGAATGAGGCATTGATGAAGGAGGTGATAAAAGGAGCGAGTTCCTTGACCGCTTCTTTGATAATAGGGGCAGGGCAGATGTCTCCCTGGCATTTTGATGGCTTGAGTTTCAGGATAATGTTCTCTAGCTCTTTGATAGAGAGAGGGGTGAAGTCAAATTGTTTGAGTGTGATCATATCTGGTGAGGCGGTGGTAGGGGTGGGTATAGGGCTGTAGACGAGGAGTTCTTTTTATTTGATTTTGATTTGCAGCATGGTGATTTTATCCTGCAGTGTGTTCTGGATGTCCGTGCACCAAGTAGTGTCTTTAGTGCAAGTGTCAAGTGGTGGGGATGGGGTTTTTAATTCTCTAAGGATATTGAACAATTCCTTAGAGTTTGATTTTGCATTAATGATGCGGTCATTATAGCTGTCTTTTTTTGTCCGGAAGGTGGCTTGTTTCTAGTCACAATATGCTTGTGAGGAGTGTTCTTTGTTAATTATGATGGGGGTACATTTCCAGGGTGTTTCTGTGTTTCTTTTCAATTTGTGTAGTGACCTTAGGTGAGAGGTGTACCATGAATTGAGGTTGGGCCGAGGTTTAAGTTTTCGTAATTTAAGGGGTGCTGTTTTGTTGATGGTTGAGAGTAGGGTGTGGTTGCAGAGGTCTACTAGGTCAGTGGGGTCTGTGATGGGTGTAGTTGGGTTGATAATGGGCTTGAGTGAGTGTGGGAGGTTTTCTAGGGTGATGTTGCGTTTGTTTCTGGTTTTGGACAGAGGGGCTGGAGGCAGATTGTTTTGAAGGATGCATTCCTTGATAGTGAAGGAGATTATATGGTGGTCTGACGAGGCAAAGGGTGTATTTGGGGAAGATAATGATGTTACAGTTGTGATCCACTAGCCAGTCAAGTGTTCTGCCTTTGCAGTGTGTGGGTTAAGTAATTCTATGTTGGAATCCAAGTCTAGAAATAGTGTTGGCGATGGACAAGGTTTTTTTCGATCGTTGGGGTCCAGAAAGCCCAGGTTGAGATCACCCAAGAGTATGATTTGGGATTTGCGTTTGATGTTAGTTGATAAGAGGAGTGATATGTCGTCCTTGAATTAGGTGATGGAGCCAGAAGGCTGATAGAGTAGGTGCATTGTGATGGTGCTGGATTGTAAGGTCGGTAGTTTGACTGATAATGCTTCTGCGAAGGGTAAGGTGACGCTGGTGATAGCTTGCAGTTCCAATGTTGTTTTGTGGATGAATGCTATGCCTCCCCCTTTGGAGAGGTTTTATTCGCTATCCTCTCTGATAATAGAGTAATTGGGAGGGAGAGCAAGAGCAAGTGAGGGTCCTGAGGCTGGATGCAGCTAGGTTTCGGTGATCGCCATGATGTCTAGGTCATGCAAGGTAATGAAATATGCAATATTGAGTGCATGGGCCGGTGGTGATCTTGCATTAATGAGAACTGCCTTGATTTCGAACAAGGTATTCTAGGGCACAGTGGTTCCAATGTCAATGAACAGTTAACAACCAACTCACTATTGCAGTCCCTGAAAAATGCTGTATGATGAATGCCTCCGCATGAGCTAAAACTGAAATTAGGTGCTGTAATTATGCTACTAAGTAATCTTATGCCATCACAGGAACTCTGCAATAGAATGAGGTTGACAATTACACATCTACAAAGACACATCATAGAGGCCTGTGTAATTGATGGAACTTAGATACTGTTCTTATACCGTGCATACCTCTCATTCCATCTGATACAAAAATGCCAATCAAAATCAAAAGAAGACTGTTACTGATGGGTTTATCCTTTTCAATGACCATTAATGAGTCACCACAACCTATGCCCCTTTCGTGGAAGCATTAGGTGGTAATTCCAAAATTTAAGAAGGGGGATCGAAGTGACCCTATGAATTACCACCTGATATTGACCTTTAAAATCTGCTAGAATGGCGTATATTATGCCGGCAACATCAAGTGTAAATGAACCATCCATTGGGAGTGAGTCAGCTATCACTATAAAATTCATAGCGAGATTAATTTGCATAACCTGTTTGATTTTCAATAAACAAATACAAAATGCAATTTTCAATAACCGTCACATTGTGGAATGTTCTTCTACCAAACATCAGTGCGGCTGAAACATGTAGAAGATATTCTAAGCCTCCAAATCAGGCACATATTGCACACATATTCAATCAGTAATATTTGTTATGACCTGGCACTTCAATCAGCTGAATGCTCTTTGAATCTTGATGCTACCGGGTCTTTAATTAAGCAATAAACCCCGAACCTGTCTCGGTAATGCCCCCGCGGTGAGGGGATTTTTGCTATTAGTACCCTGGCCCGCAAGACCGGGGTACTAATAGCATTTCTTTTGTTCCAAAACACTGCAGCTTTTCACAATAGCATTTTTTTTATGTCAAAGAAAATGGCCACCAGGAAAGGGAAAACAGAGTCCATTTTCCCTTTCCATGGCGTCCATCGGGAGCGGACGCGCTGGGACAGAAGTTTTCCCAGCACGTTCACTCCCGAAAAAAGGAGAAAAACAAATGCAAGTGAGGTAGGGAGTGTGGTGAGGGGATAGTTTGCAGGGGGGGGGGAGGAAAGAAAATACATACCTGAATCCCTGGTGTGGGACGATGGCACCCTCCAGCCATGTGGAGGCTCAGAGAGGGGCATGCCCCGTTTGGCTGAGGGGCTGCAACGCGCCCGCCAGGAACAGAGCAATGAATCCCGGCTGAGGGATTCCCAGCCGGGTAAAGCCCCGGCTGTTACGGGCTCCGCTCACACGCATGCATACGGAGGAAACACACGGGACGCATGTTACTGGTACGGGGTCCCGGCTGCAACTGGCATCCGGGACCTCCTTTATTAAACAATGCGCATGCGCGGCCAGAACGAGGCTCGCGAATACGCACAATGCGTATGTACTACGCAACATCCCTCCTTTTTCCCCAAACAATTAAACAAATGCAACATCAACAAATAACAGTCACATCCTGGAAAAACAGGAACAGTTCTCGACCTACTACGAGACCGGGTTCATAATGAAGTTCCTCGCTCCTCGACGGTGATCCTGGTCCGGGTCCTGGCACTGCCGCCTCTGGAGGCACCGGCGGTGGGGTGTTCTCGATCCGCTTGAATTATGACACATTTTGCATGATTGTTCCCTTGGCATTAGCCGCCGTGACCATGGACCCCTTGACGTGAGTCACTCCCAGCGGCTGGGCCTCGTAAGGGAGGGACAGCTTCCCCTCAGGCCTCCTGTTTCGGATCAGCACCGTGTCTCCTACTTCGATCACCTTCTCGGACAGGTTCCTGCGGGCACTTTCTCGCTCGTTCCTGATCCTACGCTCCATGCGCACACGGTTATTGTCAATCACCCCAGGGCGGCACCCCTCCACTTCCGGTAGAAGTCCTCTGGGGCACCGACTGAAGAGGGCCTTGGCCGGCATGACCCCAGTGGATTGATGTGGGGCCGTGCGGTACTCTCGCAGGAATTCAAAGAGATTTTGGCACAGTTCCCCTCCCCATCCAACGAGATTCTGAACACCTTGTTCAGTGTCCGCATGAAGCGCTCGGCCTCCCCATTCGCCCTGGGCCAGAGCGGGGTGACTTTTTGGTGTATGATTCCCCTTTCCTCGCAATATCTGGCGAACTGCTGTCCCTGGAGTGGCCAAATAGTCTGCCGGATTGTGGTTGCCCGGGCGATGCTGCAGCTTGACCCCATATTCTATCAGCGACAGCATCCACCTCTCGATGCATGGCGGTGGTTTGGAGGAGGCCCCTGCCATGATTGGGATGAGCGGCTTGTGGTCAGTTATCACCACAACAGGTTTACCCATAATGTAGATCCTGAAGCGTTTGCAGCCCCACAGGATAGCCAGGGCCTCCCGCTCGATCTGAGAATAACGTTTTTCCATGTCTGTGAGCGCCTTGCTGGCATATGCGATTGGGCGCATGATCCCCTGAGGGTCTGCTTGCATGAGCACCGCTCCCAACCCCATTGAGCTGGCATCCACGACAATCTCTGATTCCCTGTCCGCCATGGTCTCCTGGCCTGACAGGGCATTCTTGATCTCAGCAAACGCCCTCTGCTCCTTCGACATCCACGCCCACGTGACGTCGTTCCTCGTCAGGGCCCCCAAAGGCTCCGACAAAGACGCCAGATCGCGAATTAATCGCTCACAATAGTTCACCATGCCGAGGAAGCTTCTTATCTTGGCTGGCGATTCGGGCAAGGCTGCTTCACGTATGTCCTTCACTTTCTCCGGCTTGGGTGATATGCCCCCTGCATGGAATACAAACCCGAAGAACTCAGTCTGGTCCTTGAGGAATTCACATTTCTTGCGGTGCAGGGTCAGCCCCAGGCTTTCGAGTCTCTCCAATGCACGTTCCAACCTTTTCAGGTGTTCCGACTCTGACTGGGCAATGACCAGAATGTCATATTCAGACATATTGATGACGCCTTTTAGTCCTGCCAGAACTCCCCGGGTGTCATTCTGGAAGACCTCTGCCGCTGACGAGACACCAAAGCTGAGTCTTTTAAACTGGCATAACCCCTCGTGAGTCATAAAGGTGGTGATATACCGCGACTCCAGGTGTAGATCCAGCTGGTGGTATCCAGACCTCAGATCAATCTTGGAGAAAACTTTCGCCCCCTGCAGCTCACCTACTATATCGTCCAGCGTGGGCATAAGTTGACGCTCCCTCTTAATGGCAGCATTTGGCATTCTCATGTCCACACAGATGCAGACAGCATCCTGGTTGCTTGGGCTTCGGCGCCACCACAATGGGAGAGACCCACGGTGTTGGACCCTCCACTCTCTCGATAATGTCCAAGTCGATGAGCGACTGCAGTTCTTTCCCCACCTGCGCCCTCAGGAATTGAGCCACGGCCCTTTACCACAAAAGGGCCATGGAGTGTCCAAAAATTGTCAGGAATGATTCGGAACACAGTCGGCGCACAAGCACCCGTGTGGCCCGCAACCGCTGTGATCCGTGTGTCACTCAAGATGGCCGCCGGCCAAGTGTGTAGGTTCGCGACCACATGGGGAAAGAAATCACTTTCTCCGACTTGGCAGAAGCCGAAGCACTGCCTTGTTCCCCGCCGTCACCGTCCTCGTCGCCAGTGGTACGGGCTCCTGGTGACCCCCAGGACCCCGCAGGCATGCACACGCCCCCACGCATGCATACAGAGGAAACACAAGGGACACGTGGTGCTGGTACGGGGTCCCGGCTGCAACTGGCGTCCGGGACCTCCTTTATTAAAGAAGCGCATGCGCGGCAAGAACGAGGCTCGCACATGCGCACAATGCGTATGTACTGCGCAACACCGGCGAGGGCCAATCAGAATGTTTGTTTCATTCTAATTGACCCTCCCTGGGTACTAATAAAAAATAATAAACAACATCCAAATACATTATTTAAGTAGTGGTATAAAGCACCGAAGACAGAGAAGAGAAAATCATACTATTAAGCAATGATAAAGAGGAAGAGCGTATAACTGCACTTCATATATACGTTTATGTAATTAAAAGCTAAAAAATATGGGCATATTGAAGACTCGAGGAACCCATACATAACATAGAAGAATACCTTCCACCCCCTGCATGCTTACTATTAAAAAATGATAGAATGATATATTTCAATATTGAAATATAATGTTTAAGGCAAGACGAGACAAGACCTTAAAAAGAGCCTCTGCAAAGGCACTTCATTTGTGTCTGCTTTGATCTTTTCATTTAAATGGCAACGTTGTGAGTTCATCATCCAAAACACTCTGGTGTATGTGGTTAATAGGGACACAGCCCTGTTAAGTAGTCTCACCAATAACGATGTGACACCACTCATTAGTTTCTTAGGTTTATTGTAAGGAAGTCCCTCACAGCATATCTTATTCAAACTGCATCTTCTTCTTGTGTGGTTCTCAATCTCCGTCTAGATTCTAGAACCACACAAGATGAACACTCTAATAGAACATGGAACAAGCAGAGTGTCACTTCTACATTATAACATCTCCTCCTCCATATTGTTTCTGAAGATTGCGACTATGAACTATATACATTTCTGAAGATTGCGACTATGAACTATATACACTATAACTATGTACACGTTTACACTCAGCACATGGCTTACAACTTTACACTCTGATAGTATACATGTAAAGGATACACATGATGTTTCTTTGGTGATTCTCAGATGGCAGATATGAATAATGTGCAATGTGTACATTTGACAGACTCAATAATAATAAAAATCCTTCTTGAAATTGTGCACAATTCTTCTAGGTCTCCTAGAGTTTGTAATGTTGCTCTGCTGGGTGATCTTCCTCGCTTGGTCAACATCACTTGAATTTCAGGAAACACTCAGCTTTATCATTAGGCATCATGCATCCATCCTTCCCTGTTCCTTGTGAGAAGTATCTATTGTCACTGTTCTCAGGTCGACCTTTTATTCTGGTTAATATGACATCACATGACCACCTGTTGCCATCCTCTAGAGTCACTGATTTCTTTGAGCATTTGACCACTCTCAGTGGGGAATGGTACTTGGATTCTCCTTTACGAACTTTCTTGGGTTCTCTTACTCTGACCCAATCCCCACTCTCAATTTTGCTCTCCTTTACATGCTTGTGATTGTCATAATATTTTTTATATTCTTCTTGTTTCTTCTTTATTTTCTTAACAATCTCCTCCATATCAATGTTCTTACTTCTCTTGGGAGTCATCCATGCAGGTCTCAGTCTGTTTGTGGCAATTCTTCTTCTCATCAGTGTGAAAGGTTCCATTTCTGTCACTGAGTGTGGAGTAACCTTGTATGTATTCAATGCCTCTTTAAGTGTTTCTTTCCAAGGGAGATTATTTACAATGGCCAATTGTATTGTATCTTTTATAAAGCGATTCATTCTTTCTTCTAGTCCATTTCCTATAGGGTGATATAAAGCTGTGGTGGTGTGCTTTATTGCTCTCTTCACTAGGAACTCTTGGATTTCCTGTGACATAATTTGGGCACCATTATCTGATATTAAGTCTTGTGGTTCATCCTCTCTGCTGAATATTTCTTCTAGAAATGTTTTTACTTTCCTGGCTGAAACAGATTCTTCAATGATCCCACACTCCACCCACTTGGATGTATAGTCAACTAATACTATGAAATAATCTTTTGTGGTTCTAGTGTCTCATACAGACCTGCTATGTCAGTAGCCAATTTTGTCCAAACTGCATCAGGTACTGGTACTGGTTGTAGTGGTGTTGTCCTAGTCATCTTTCCTTTATTACTAACTGCACACGCAGAACAATCTTTGACCATGGCTTCCAAATCTCCACACATGTTGGGCCACCAGTATGCTGCTCTCACTCTTCTCTTCATTAGACTTCTCCCTACATGCCCTTCATGTGCAATCTCCATTATTCTCTCTCTCAAGGCTACAGGCGGAATAATGTGATCTCCCCTGTAGATGCATGACTCATCACATTAAATTTCATCTTTAATCTTCTCCCAAGTTCCTATGTCTCTATTGACCTCTTTCCAGTCACTCACCACTGCTCTCCTCAACTGTTCTTGTTCTGAATCTTTCTTCAAAGCTTCAATCCATTCCTCTCTATTGAAACTAGAATGCACTTGTGCAATGACACACTCAGTGTTTTGTTCCTCGATTGCCTCATCATTCCCACTGGAATCTTCTCCTTTACAGATACAAGGCAAGTGGGAAAAACAATCTGCCATCACATTTGTTCTCCCTGGAATGTACTTTATGATTACGTTGTACTGCATAATGATCAGGATCCACCTTCTAATGCGTGGAGATGTCAAATGTGGGTTTTTTGGATTCATGACATGTATTAGTGGCTTGTGATCTGTCTTGAGTTCAATGGGAATTCCCCAAATAAGTCCTTTGAAATGTCCGAGGATCCATTTCAACGCTAGGGCCCCTTTTTCAATAGTTGAATAATTCCTTTCCACTCCTTTCAAGGTTCTAGAAGCGAAAGCTATTGGAACCACTGATCCATTTTGCACTTGTTCCTAAACTCCTCCTAAACATATGTTACTTGCATCCACGGATATCATGGTCTTGGCACTACAATCAAACATCTTGAGAACAGGTGCTTTATTAATTAACATTTTGATTGTCTCCAGTTCCTTTTTGCACTCATCAGACCATTCAAATTTGGTACCTTTATTCATCAAGTTTCTCATTTGACTTGTCCTGTCGGTATAATGATCCACAAATTTCGAATAATATTCTGTCAGGCCTAATAAGCTCCAAAGTTGATCTTTGTTCACAGGATTTGGTAATTTGAGAATGGTGTTCACCAAAGTTTCCTTAGGCTTTATTCCCTCTGCATTCATGCAGTGTCCTAGGTATGTCACCTCCTTTTTCTTTATTTTACACTTTTCAATCTTAAGAGTAAGACCTTTTTGTTGTATGACCTGCAACACTCCTAACAGTTTGGCGTTGTGATCCTCTTCAGTCATGGCAGACACCAATATGTTGTCCTGGAAATAATACACACCTCGTAGACTCTTGAATAGATATTGCATCAGTCTCTGGAATACAGCAGCTGCCGACGCTAAACCAAACAGCATTCTTTTATATCTAAATGCACCCAGGGGTGTTATGAACAATGTGAGGTGTCTAGACTCTTCTTCCAGGATCACCTGATGGTATGCAGAGGATATGTCCAGAGCATAATTTCTCTAATTCCTTTTGTAGTGCTTCCCGGGTGCCAATGGGAATATTCCTTACTTTGTGAACCACTGGCTTTGTCCCTCTCTTAAGAATTATGCGATGTTTGAAACCTTTGAGAACCCCAATATTGTCATTGAATACCTTCGGAAAACTCTTGGCTAAATTCACATCATTTTCACAGCTCTTGTCTGTCACACACAATATGGGTACATCCTCACCTGGATGTATCTTGATCTTCAACGATGCCTGTTCCCACCAACCTACAATTGAAAAACCATCTTGGGCCACATATAATCTGCAATATGTCTTTCTCCCTTCAAAGTCCAAATGTACCCAACTATAGCCCACAATGTTGATCGGTGTCTTACCATAGCCACTTGTTTCAACTTTGGTCATATGTAAATCTTCCATATTCTGCTTTAACACATTGAGATACGTCTCCATGTCCACCATCGTATAGGGAGACCCTGTATCAACCATAACTTGTAAGGTAATGCCATTTATAGCCATAGGCACCCATGGGCCAACAGAACTTTCCGCACTTCTTCCTCAAATCCACTTGTGATGGCCACCACATCATCCGAACCACCTACTTCTTCTAGTGCTCTCACGCTTTTCGAAGCACCTCTTCCAAATTGAGTGTTATACTTTGCCGTGTTGTAACGTGAATTGAATCTACCCCTTCCTCTGGAAGTGCGTCAGACTTTGCCAAAGTGTCCTACCTGTCCACATTTGTAACACTCAGCCCTATTTGCCGGGCAATCCTTCTCTGGATTGGTATGCTTATACCATCCACATTTGCCACAGTTGTTCTGTGATCTATGCAATGTTTCCCTGTTTTGTCTGGAGTTCATGCCAAAATCCGACTTTACTATTCTCTTCACAATTGCAACTAATGCCTCTTCATCTCTGTTGGACCCCTCCATTTCTTGGACTGACTTTATGTCAACATACTCTGGTTTATTCTGAACCTCTTTCATGCACTTTTCACCAAGTTCAATTGACCTGGATATATCTAGCGCTTGCTCTAGCATCGGATTCTTGGCTTGCCATAGTCTTTGCTGGATCCGGGGATCAACTACATGCAGGGCAATCTGGTCCCTCAAATATTCTTCTGCAACTCCTGTAAATTTGCATGTAGATATCAGACCTCTCCACGCTGCAACATATGTATCTACCGATTCATTCTTGCCTTGCTTTCTGGAAAAGAATCTGTACCTCTCAATTACAATGTTTGTTTTGTTCCCAAAATGTATGCTCAACTTAGAGAAAGCCGTCTCATATTTCCTAGTACTGCTAGCGGGATCACTTGTCCCTTCCTCCGCATCATTAGGATTTGGCAAAGTTCTTTATATCCTCAAAGCTTCTGCCCCGACACAATTGAGTAAAGTAGCCTCCTTTAAATCATCATTAAACTTAGCCCCTCCAATTGCCCTCAAGTAGACTTAAAAGTTATCCAGCCACTGCTCCCATTTGCATACTGGACTCCCCGGTTGGGCAAGGAATTTTACAGGAGCCACAATGTTCTGCATGTCTACTATAGCTGTCTTGCTGCTCTGGTGGGATGTGTGTTTATTGAAATGGCTACTTGTCTTTAATGAATGATATGTTGTCTCTTTCACTCCAACCAATGCATAGCGTCAGTATCTTGGCCTGTGCACATTTCGTTTTTTCTTTCCTTATTTATTTTTATTTTAATTGTTTGATCACGAGCTACACATGGATACCGTGCAGTTCGCCAAACGTCGTCACCAACGTTGTTCCTTCAATGACAGTGCGCGTAATACAAGCGCTCATTTACATTGTATTGTTCGTAGCAAATGCTGTTGCCATGGTATCACAGTCGAAATCCCCACAAAATGGAGGCACGTAGACGCACGCACCTATGTCCTTTCCTCTGCAGGAAGCAGACCGTGTGGGCAATGACGCGCAGACCCACCGCGCGTTCTGTGGAGCTCCTCCGTATGACGGCTCGCGCACAGTTCAAATGATACCGCTCCCCTTCAATGCGTTCCCCGCTGAGAATGACGTGCAAATTCACTGCGCGTTCTGTGGAGCTTTTCCGCACGACGGCTCGCGCACAGTTCAAACGATGCAGGCCTCCTTCAATGTTTCACCCGGTCAGCAAAACTCATTCACCGCACCAAAATCTGACCTTGTTCTCTGTTGATTGCCGTTCGCGTGGGCTCAGCTGTCTTCAGCGGCGCCGAGACCCCAGACTTCACACCGTCTTCTCCAGGAGTGCACGTTGTAGTATATGATAACGCACACCAACACACATCCAAGGACTTCCTTCACTTACAGCTCCTCGTCGCCAATTGTTAAGTAGTCTCACCAATAACGATGTGACACCACTCATTAGTTTCTTAGGTTTATTGTAAGGAAGTCACTCACAGCATATCTTATTCAAACTGCATCTTCTTCTTGTGTGGTTCCTAATCTCTGTCTAGATTGTAGAACCACACAAGATGAACACTCTAATAGAACATGGAACATGCATAGTGTCACTTCTACATTATAACAAGCCCCGTTAAGGAAAACACACGGCAGAGCGGGAAGAGGGCGGAAGGGGAGGGGCAAGGGAGGGGGAAAGTTAGTTATGTGGAGATGTGAATGAAGGAGGTTAACAGGAATGGTGGTTCCGTCTGTCTATCATGTGTGACTGCAGATGAGTCTAACGAGCCCCCAACACACTCTCTGCTGTGCTCCTCGACCCCTTTGCAGGGTGACATGCACTTCGAGAACATTGGCTGGGTATTGTCTGTGCTATGTGCACACTAGACAATGGAAACGGCCTCCGATGGAGTCACCTCGTCTGGCGGAGCCGTGATTCAGCTGCACTGCAAATAAAACATAATTAATGTCCGTTGGTCTTGACGCTTTACAATTGTCATATCTCCATTAAGCCGTAGCTCAGAGCCGAGAAGAGCTTTTGATTGCGAATATTTCGTAAAAGCTTTACTTGCCACTCTCCTTGTCCTCAGACTAGTGTGGACGCTCTGATAAAAGGCCTGTTAGCTTTTAGGAAGCAGAGTCAATGTCAAGTGATTTTAGAAATGTAGCATGGATATAATGGCTCTACATTCTGCTCAGAAACCTCCCGGGTATTGTAGTCGTGGAATGAGACCCCGTCTTCCTGGGGAATTTCCATCTGCTCCCCCCTTCTTCGCGTACCAAATGTCTTTCACTTCTACCACTGAAGGTGAGGCCTCTGGAGCTTGCCTTTCAAACATACATTTGAACATGTGTAAGCACAACAAAAACCAGGGGCCTTCATGTTCAGAACTGGGCGTCCTCCACTCCTGTACAGAAAAAAAGGATCGTTGAGGCGTAAAGTCGGTGAAGCTGAAACATCCAACATGTTCCATTCATGTCAGCTGCCTCCTCGCTGCACATAATGCACACCGCACGGTTCTGTTCACACCAGGGAATTTTGTTTTACGTAACTGCTAAATCTTTTAATACAGCTCAATGTTTTTCCACTATAGACATACATCTGTGATTTAAGGTTCGGTTGGATCTGAACCTTTCCTTCTGGACCCAGCACCAACAAAAAACAACAGTGTGCACCAACATGCGTACACAGTGATGGCTTGCACGATTTTTTCCCTCAAATGTGTTTATAGGAATTGGTATTTTTGTTTTATTGTAATAGCCTTTTTGACAAATGGTGGATATAAAGCTGTGAGAATTAAATGTACTTTTTCCAGTGGCATGAACTCCATATCCCTCTCAGAGGTAACCACTGTGATGCCGCAAACCATTCATGTATTTCTTCCATGCCCGAACATACCACCGGGAGAATAACACTCTATGCTTCTTTTAGAAGAAATTCCCTGCTTATGGCAGGGACCTGGAAAGGCAGCCAATCTGTTTTTTCAGCCATGATAGTCTTCCTGCTGGGCTTGGAGGGGCTCCAACATCAGATTCTCTGGGCTGTACACCTTTGTGTTGAGGTTAGGAGGGCTAGCAGGAAAGAGATGTGTTCCTGATGCTCTTGCTGGCAAGAGGCTTCAGGTTGAACAGACATTAAAAAAGGATGCCACAGTAGGGCTGCCAGCGTGCTTTGGCACACAGAGTGCAGAGTGATCTGCAAAATTAAAAGCAGAGCACAGGTCTACAGCTATGAACTCCGGGGTGTGCACTGATCCAGGGTGCCAGTGTGGAGTCAAGGAGCGGGGGAAGGCACACTACATTGGTTGTACTGTATTATATTTTGGACTGTGCAGGAGAAACAGCCAGGTTGCCAGAAGCACTGCATGGCTGCAACCGAGGGAGCGCTATTGGTATAGGAATCAATTGGGAATTTGCTGAAAAGGAAATAGTATTTAGGTGTCGGGAACATGATTACCTTGTATTCGTTCCCAATGAGTCCACAGACCAGCGAAGGCATCTGGAAGCTGACCTGGTGTTCTCAAGTTACTCCTTCACAGAGAATTCCATGAAGAAGCATAGGGTGAAATCTGGTAGTTCTCAAAAAGACTGCTGGTGATATTTGGGAAGCCATTAAGGAAGAAGGTGTCAAAATAAACAACACTAGAGGTCCCATTCCTATTCATCTTCTTGGTTTTACCAGAGGTGTGACCAGGGTTATCTCACAAGTGGAACCATAAACTAATGTCGTTGGGCCCACTGCAGTGACACTGACATCTGTAAATGCCCAGAAAGCGCTGCTCAGTGGGCATTTACAGATTTTGGGGGGACCTTGCCCGCTCAGGCCATACCCTGTCTAGGCCTCTGGGCCTAACTCAGAATCGTTTCAGCTGTATGAGTAGCACCTGTTCTGAGGCAGACAGCAAACTACATGTGGTTTGGGGAATTCAGATTTCCCCTGTCAGCAGACAGAACAAAACGTGAGCCGCTACCCCATTTCAAGCAAACCCTGTAAGAAGGCCTGCCCCTGCTCACAGAATTGAAGGAAGAGTTTTTGAGAGAATGAAGTGAAGGGAACCACAGAAGATGGCCAGACTTGGATTTCTATCAAAACGTTATCCATTGAATGTGGAAAGGAAGTCCTTACCCCAATCGCTGCAAGTGTTCACTATTCTCAGCAGTTCAGTAGCAGATCGCTCATAGTTCCAGAGGAAACTATCATCTGGCATTAAGGGCTGCTGATTATTTCTCTTACACGAAGCAATCTAAATCATTTTACAATGGTAGTTACTCTGCTCCTGTTTTGCCTGATGATGGAAATAGTGTATGTCTGACCTAGATTGTGAAGGAGCCAAAGCCTCAGCTATGGACATGGGTTCTGCAAATGAAGGCTGCCGGCAGTCGCATATAAGAGACTGGCACACTGATTATCACCAAATGTCCAGAGCTTTGACAATTCCCTTCAAGTGACAGTTTGGTTGGATGTGGATATGGTGTGTAGACACCTTGTAAGACCAGGTGCACCATGTTTTCAAAGTGTATAAGGACACTGAACAGTTGAGAAAGAAATCAAACTGTAAAATCAAATCTCGTAACTCTTCAACAAGATGTAGCAGGCCACAAACTTCAAGAAAACCTCCATGCTGATGTTCTCAGGGAGAATGGCTGAAAATGCTACAGAGCAGCAAGAAGGCTCTGTCATCCTAGAATCGTAGAAGCCCTAATGCCAAGCCTGGTAGTGGTCGACTCCGGTGGTTCTCAGGGGTACTGTGAAAAATATCAACACATGCTTTGATCAACAGGCTGGTTCAGTGGGAGTAGGGAATTGAATTCAGCTCACCATCAGTGCCGTAAAGGGCCATTCGCACTCTCATATCCAAGAAGACAACAATGTTGCAGGACATTCAGGACCTGGTCCAGGAAAAGGAAATCAGGAAGTTCCGTTTGGGCGTATAGATGGTCAATCAATTAGTAACCACCAAACATTTCAAAATGGAGTGTCTGCAGAGGGTGATACCTTTGATACAAGAATGAGATTTTCCACTTGCAGGGCACTTATTTTTCGATTCCAGTCTGGAAGGAGCACTAATGTTTCTTGAAGTTTGCTCTGGGCCGGAGACACGTGCTGTTCAGAGCACAGGATCATGTACAGCCCATTGATCTTTACAACGTTTATGAACCGGTAGTGGCTATAATCCACCAGATGAGGGTAGAGACATTCCCAATTCCAGACAATCAGCTGCCCAAATCATCATCTCAGGAGCAGCTGGTTCATCCTGTGGCCAGGGACAGGGAAAAAATAGCACTCATGAACGCAATTTGAAGTAGAAGTCACACTTACTTCCCTCACATTATCTCAAATACATTGTAGTAAGATTCTGGACAGCAGATGGGAAAGGAAAGTGATGCTTCCGGAGGACAGGGCGGTCCATGTGCAACAGTGCAACCATGTCCAGGTTGCAGGTGACAGCCAGGCAATGTTTGGAGGTTCAGGGCCTTATAGCTTCATGTGTCTTCTTACTTTCATAAGCCAGGCTGCACATGAGACAGCTCTTATCTCATGTACAGGAACCAAGGGAAGATTATCAGCATTGCAAAAGGTTTCTCCAGGTACCAATCGCGTCGAAAATCAAATTACATTGGCGGTTGCAGGTGGGAAAACAATTAAGAGGATGCCCCGGTACTGCCCTTGCTGATCATTCTTACTACCAACTGTGATGACATAAAAACATTGAAAAAGAATAAAATGCTCCTTGAACAATGTTATGCTCCTAGTGAACATGGAGAAACATATTGCTGCATTTAAAAGCAAACCAATATAATGCTGCAATTATAAGTTGTGCAAGGCTAATGTCTCCACACGTTGGCCTATGTAGAGATGTGGCTCCATGTTTGACAAAAGATGTTTGCATGGCGTACACGTCTTTCTGTTTTGGCATGCACAGGCAGGAATTCTCTCACCACATTAATGCATGCTGTGTCTGGTTGGGTTATTTGTTTGAAATTCACCATTACAATGACCCGGCCATAAGTGGATGACTCAGTTCTTGTAGTCAATGCTAGTCAAAGCTGCCATTTATCAATAATATGAATGACGGACGTATGGGTTCTTCTTTGAAGTTTGTAAGATTAACAGGATCGTCTTTATGAGCATTGTTAGGCACACCACTCTCATGGGTACCAACATATGTGGTTTGGGGGGGAGGGGCAGGTACGTTCTGGATTTGTTAGTGCTGACCTCTACTGTTTGATGCGCGTTTTAATGTCATGCTGATTTGTTGTTTTACCATTGAAGACGATTGTCAACCTTCCTGCTTTGGATTACTCGCTGAAAAAATATTTCTGTGACAAGGTTTATGAGATAGGATGCGGAGCAGTGGTTGAACAAAAAAGATACAAGGACAAACATCCAATTGGGGGTTTCTGATAGCAGCACACAAGGCTTTTCTTCCTCTGGTGTCTCTGGCGAGAACAGCAGTCCCACAGACCGACAATACATCAGTGATGGCTTACTTCAACTGGCAGAAAGGACTTAGTCCTGAGCCCTGGAACAGCTTCCAAACATGCTGAGGGAGTGGCCAGAGCAGAAACTGCTGTCTATTGTGGCAGTAGGACAATTCCAAAGGGGATGATCTGAGCAGAATGTTCCCACTGGCAATATGGGAATTGCAGTAGGAGGCACTTCTCAGCACATGCAGGAGACACTGTGTACAAAAAACAAAAACAAAGGATGCTGCAGTCAGCATGTGTATTGCTGGCATTGTAAAACCAGAATACTCATATATATCTACACTTGCTCACTGACGACTGTAATTACACCATAGTGGACCATACATTCCTAAAGTTTTGAATAGTGTGTCCTATATTTCAGTGTTATTTTTGGTAAGTTGCATCTCATGGTGTAGAAAATATACAAGAAACACTGCAAACCCCTCTTCCTAAGATCCTCTGCGAAGACAATAGGGTCAAAGCACCCCCAGTCCTATCTTTGAACCGCTTTCGCAAATGCAGAGTTGTAAATTCAAGTTACCTATCATAGAAAGGAGAAACACAAACTTGAATTCCAGCTCAATTTTGAAAGTATTGCTGGGCAACATTAACTCCTGTCCCGATGTTGGGTGCCAGCCCTTTGGCTGCTTCTACTAGGTAGAAAAATAAATGTTCCCATTGTGCTGAACGCAGAGTTTTGCACTGCCACACTGATGCCTACATGTACATGCTGAGTAAAACCTTCGTCAGTAGCTGTAACTCCTTCCTCCTCTTTATGTTTTTCATACATAAATATGTAAAGAACAAGATTCTCCTGATGCTGTTCATAATAGCATGTTGCATGGTTGTGACCTTCAGAACCTCCTTCCACGTGGAGGCTGCCTTCAGTTCCAGCATCGCCATACCATGTCCTTCATTGTGCAGTGACTTTCTGTAGTAGGGGAAAGGCAAACACAATACAGATTCTATGTTGTTTTCCATCAGACTGGTTCCAAATATGTTGTCTAGTTTATTAGAAGTGGGATTACAACTATTGGTGGTAGACCATATCAACAGCAAAGTTGGACAAAGCTTTCTACACTAAGTTAAATCACTTATATTAAAGGTGATTCATCAAGGAAGAATTTCAGACCAACATTTAAAAAAGTGTATCCGAAGTTTGCACGCATGGTTAAAAGTGAGCGTGGGGTTAGAGCTCCTAAAAGTGAGCGTGGGGTTACAGCTCCTAATAGTGAGCGTGGGGTTGGAGCTCCTTTTCACTATCAGGCAGCTTTTACAGGTTGCTAATTAAGGCAGGATTAGTATATTTAGTGAAAGATTTATAATCCAGAGTCAAGTTAGAGTATTTGTAAGCAAAAAGGTAGGTAGATATAGTGTGTGACTGAGTGACTTAGACTCAGTCATAAAGTCAAACTTAAGGAAATTAAGTATTGCTCATGCAGCACTGTGTGTCTAATTGAGTGATTTGGGGTTGGTGAACAACACAAGTGTCATCAGCAGAGATTTTTGCAAACGGATGACACGATAGTCAGTGTCTGCCACTTGGAGTGAGTTGTCAAGACGTTGTGTGACAACTGAGAAGAGCAACAGTTCGAGGTGGGAATCCCTATGGGTAGCTTGTGGGAGAGTTATGCTCATTTGATTTTTCTGAGAGAGAGCAGCAGAGATTTCGGGAGTTGGGTGACATACTAGTAAGGGTCTGTCTCTTGGAATGATTTGATGATACCTGCCACCAGGTGAATACTGGGAGGAGGAGCAGGAGGAGGCGCCAGGAGAACTCAAGCATAGCTTGTAGCAGAGTCGCACTTGTCCTCTGTATGGAGAGGAAATATTCCGGTTTGGAGGAGGCAGGTACAACAACAACAAACATGTCGACACCTTTCTAACAACATCCCAGCACCCACAGAAGTCTGAGTTGGGGGGTGTGCTGCTTGTTAGTTTTTCTCTCCTGCAGCACCATTTGCTGTGTGTACTTGGGATGCCAGAATCACACATGAAAAATTAAAGGTATTCTCCTAATCACATGCCACATCTCACATTTCGAGTCACTCTCGGGGATGTGTGCCAATAGCAGAAAATACAGGGGTATTGGACAACAAAGATGAACATCCACCATGTCTGACAGAAGTAGTTTCACTTCGGTTCTGTCCACAGTCTGTGGGGTAGATGGTGGAATATTCATATCTTATCTACAGAAGATCATGGAAGACCAATAAAGAGAGTATTTGGAAACTGGGAAGAGATTAAATCTGCCAGGTCTCTGCCCTGCCTACATCTAGGTTAGACTGATGCGGATCAATACAACGATAATGAAACATCAGAGTATAGATGGCAATGAGCATCACTGCTGGATAGCAGAAGCACTGAGGAGGAAGAGAATGGCATGACAGATGTAGACATTGTAGCATTACTAGACACTCTGTCCCCTGTGTACAATCTCTTTGTGAAACAGCTTTCAAGTCACAGTCCAATAGGCACTGACAGCCCAATAGGCACATATCCTAATTACATGGCACCCGGACAACCACTAGCACCACCAACAGGACTATCAAACCCAAATGAGCCCAATATGTATGCTAACCCACAATTATGGTCAACATTGTATCAGTACTTCACAGGAAATCAAAATATTAAAAACGAAACACATATGTCCGCTTGAACACTGCCACAGTTTGCCAAGGGAAGGTATTAACATATCTAGCTATGCAGTCTGACTAATTGCAACAATGTGAACAGATATGGGAAGACGTGAATCCATCCTTCTGCACAGTTACTGCAGAAAATAATGCACCTACGGCAGTGCTTGGGATTGGAACACTAAGCTTTTCCCCCTGCACTAAAGGGGCACAAAGATGCAATCCCACATTGCAGTGCTGTATTATGGAAATATTTTCAAAATAATTCAGGTGAGTAACAGGTTTATACAGTTCAGCACCAGCTACCACTTTGCATACAAGAGTTTGAAAAGGCATTGGGGGGCAGAAGTAGTCCTGTGTTTGGCCTCTATGCAAGTGTTTAAGTAGATCAGAATTTGCTGGAGATTCTAGACTGTGAGGTTGTCTGGTAGGGTGGACTTGTGAAAGGCTACAGGCAAATTGTTACACCCAATCCAATCTTTACCAATGGATACTACCTTAACTAATGATGAAAATGCAGCATCAGGATCGCTGTCAATCTCAGCCAATCAGAAGCCTGACGTATTCCCTGTCTGTTTCTTACGAGTACTGTACAGAAAATAAGCCTAACAGTCTAAGCTAAACAACAGGAACTGATAATATGAGAATAATGGCAAACATAAAATCCTTGCTTCAAGGGGTTATTTAGAAAAGGTGGGTAATATATTGTCATTCCAACCTCTACATTTAGGGCCTCATTGATACCGGGGTCCTGCTCCCAGGTAACTCCATCTGGGGGTTTGATCTACTATTTATGTTCCCTGAGGCCTTATGATACGGACAGTCATGTGTTGGGATTGGGACGAATATACTGCTGCAAGGGATTAAGTCTATGGTGAGTGTTCTGGAATGGTCAATGCGAGGGGGTTAAATGGGTATCACCATGAATATGTGTGAAGGGTCGAGGACTGGTGGATCCTGGCCTGGCGGGGTGGAGGTTGAGAGGGCACGGGCAGTTTAGTGGAGATGGGTGGGCACTTGTTCTGGGACCTGCCGAGGTCTCACGCTCGGCAGAGAGCACATTCTGTGGAAGTGATAGTAAACACAACAATAAAAGGATGGACGTCTGCGAGAACAAGGCTCACGGGGAGCTGGCAGGGGGTGGTGATGTCTGGGGCTCTCTGTGCGAAGTGCTGGGGAAGGCAGAGCTGAGTTTACAGAGGATGATTTTTTGGCCTGGTAAAAAGATGATGTCTGCTGTAATACAAAATGGTGCTGTTGTCGGGGCTGTGGGCTGCATTATACATGTAGATCTCTATGTTATATCATAAGGGGATGTGCCTCGGGGGTGGGTGCCTCGGGGGTGGGTGTCTCCCCCCCTTCTTCGCCTACACATGATCTATTTACCATGGTAATGGTGAGGGAGGTGGGATAGGATCATCTCCTCCCCAACACTAGGCAACCAAAGGGAACACACATGGCCATAACATAGGTGTTTCCAAAGCTTTGAAACTAGTTTCAAACCTATGCAAAATCAATTCTGACATTCATTCCAGAAAGAATAGCAACATGTGAAAAGTTTCAATTAGTACTCCACAAATTAGTCAATCTCATTGTACTCCAAAAAGGCAAAACCTCTACATTTTAAAGTGCGGTCAGTCAGTCAATCAAACAAGGTTTATTCAAATAAGTATATCAAAATAAACACACTACTTGATAGTGGAAATTAGCTATTAAAGGATGGAAAGGTATCCTACTGGCTGCCGGAGCCCCCTGTGAGGAAACATCACACATTGTGCATATGCTAATCCCTTCTAGCCTCTCGCTGTATCCCTGACAGCCCCACCCTATCCCTGGAAGGACAGACAGTGAAATAGAATGAACAACACATTACTGGGTTGTCCCCGGTGTCAGCATTTAGCTGTTGCACTATGTAATAACAAGGCTTCAAAAACACTGCACACTCCAGATTTCAATGTCATTTGAATGTTATTCTAGCCCCTGCGTCTAAACACCCTTTCTTTAACTGCTTGCATGCATCTCTTTAGTGTTCCACAGCTACCACGCCCCCTCTCTGCCTAGGCAAGGAACAGTGAGCCCAGCATTGTGGGGAAATCCCGAGGGATCCACACACCACCAGCTTCTTTTTCTGCTGCTTGTTTCATTGTGAAGAACCCCGTGGATGCGGATTTCTGGTGCTGCCTTATATGCTGATGAGTCTTGGCCAGTTCGTAATAATTTCATTTTGGGCTGTGTCTGTGTGAAATTAAATTGCGGTTTGTGGGAGGAAACATATAAATGAGCAATGATTCTGGCTCCTACCCTGATGGCCTGACAAACTCCTTGCACTGGCCATATTTGCACTGCCTTGATGGAAAAATGTCCCAGCAGGCCAATGACAACTGCACTGAACACGTTAAAGTGAGGTTGGAGGTGCTCAACCTGTCAACCAACATACCAAGGACATGCAGAGGTATATTCTGATAACATACTTGATTTGATTCTATGATGATTATGCGCGGGCCCTTTTAACTGAAGCCCAGTTCCAAAGGCCCGGTTTCAGCAATGCAGGGAGTCAACATTTTCTTTTAGCGCCCCCACCCAGGCACAGCCACCGTATCTTCTTGATCCACCATTGCTGCTCACAGGGTTGCCAGGTCAGAAACAAAAAAAGGTTGAAAGCCCTTCCAAGACAAGCACAAAATAAGCTCACTCCCACTCAAATAAGCAGAAGAAACAAGTCTTAAAACTCTGTGGCTAAGTCTCAAAAGTAAGAGACATAACAGTATATTATATATATATTGTTAGGGAGAATTCTCATAAATGTGCTAATTCCCCTTACCTTTTGAGACCCCCAGCAGCTTTGCTGGATTTCTAGGACTTTATTTCTTACATGGAAGGAGTGTGAGCCTTTTTTCTCCCACTCTTTCATGTATTTTGATGTGTGTTTTACTTTTGTGTTCTTTGGATATGGAGTTTTAGACAACTCCATAGGCACCGTCTTTTTCTTGTGTGTCACACAGCACCCTCAGTGCAGTGGTACAGTGATGTCTTTCAGACTTCCTAAGGTTTAAATACCTTCTCTACGACTGACTACTGTCTCCCAGTGAATGTAAAGTTAAATTGACTTTGCTAGTCTTTTTAAATTGCTAGACCCAGCACACACTGCCTTACACCAGAGTGCTGGAGGTATTCTTTATGCCTAGACAACTCAAGTAGCCCTCAAAAGCTACCCTTTCCTCTCAGAATGGCTGGTGGCAGTGGTATTACCATGATTTTCCCGACCGCGATCCCGTTTAAATACTCTGGTAGCAAATATCCACCAGAGCCATATTTTTTCAAGATGGCGTCTGAGCCCCCTCTGTAAAAACAGGTTACAATCGACTTTTTTTAGCCATTTCTTTTTGGAAAGGTCCTTCTAGTGTTTGTCTATGCATGCCAAACCAGGTTTGGTCACTTTATTTGTTTGCCTTTGGCGGGCTTCAGTACTGAAGCCCCCCTCTGTTGCCTGAGTGTCTGGGGTCGACAGGATGTGAGGGAGGTGCCCGAAACTCCCTGTGCTTAGTTTCCTAGGATACCTGAATGCACTCTGGCGTGATTGGTTGGCTGACTGTCCAGCAAGGACAGCCACCCTGTTTGGTGAGTGGCAGCCAGGCTGGAATGAATGGGAGCAAACTGTTTAAAAGCAGGCCTCTGGCACTTGGAAGGCAGAGTCGACCACTGGAACAAAAGAACCGCAGACAAGCTGAAGGAAGATGACTGCTGCAACTCCGGGACCTTTGGTTTGCCCAGTGAAGCCCTGCTGCAGGTCCAAATAGCCTGAAATTCCCTTGACAGAGAAGCCCCTTCAAGGACGACTTCTTCCCTTGAGCTGGTGGGAACAACAAACTCGCAAGCCACCTGGAAACCATCTCCATAATGGTTGAATTTTGTTCATAATGCTGTTGAAAACCAGATAGCCAGTGAGAAGGATACCAGTTTGTGGACTTTAAGGCACTCAAACCTTAAACTGACGTTTTGCCAAGCTTGTGCATCTTCCCCTGTGCAGTGCAGGAACCTCCCGACATCCTCCCTCTTGTCCCCATGACTGAGGCCCAGGAACAGCGAGATCTGCAGGAACTGCCGGAACAATTGCCTCAGCTACAGCTTTTCTTCATTACAAAAGTACTGTGCAAACGCGGTTGAGAAATCCTCTCTTCCGCGGTGAAAGTTTGTGAAACTTTCCCAACTTTGGAGTCTTGTTCGCTCCTAATCTTACATATAACTCTTTTTCGTGCAAACTACTTCTAAGAACATTGGCAAAGACTTAACCGTTTACTACCAGAACTGTGCTATCCTATCCAAGACACGGACTTTGGCCAAGGCCTATTGAATTGAATTGCCTCTTGTAGTGAACTGAAACTATTTGTCCTGCCTGAGAAAGTACTTGTGTTTCATTCTTATAACCTGTGTCTTTTTACCTAAATGACTGTGTAAATAAATGAATAGTGTTTTATCAAGAAACCTTGAGTAAATGTTTGTTTGAACCACTGTGATTGTAAGTCCTTTGTGTAACTACTTGCACTGCTCACATCCCTCTTGAGTTAAGCCTGGCTGCTCAGCCCTGCTACCACAAAACTGCGTAGTACATACGTATACGGAAGTGAGATTGTGCTTACACCTGTAGTCTTAATTGTGTGTAGTAGTCCCCAAGGGTACTGCATGTAATTCTGCCTAACACTAGTGTCAAGTGGTGAGGATAAAGTATAGTTGTTCCATTGAGAGTGCTGCTCTTACTGTTGTTCAAATAACCTTCACAAGGCTAAGCACCACTAGAAAAGAAATTGTGTTATCATGCCTGATATGGATAACTACATACAGGAGGCCCTAGTCATTTTAACAGTTGATCAACTAAATGAAATGTATAAAACTAGGAACCTCACTGTTAAAGGCAAAAATAATGAATTGATAGAAAGATTGTTGGAATTTAATTTTTGAAATCTGAGAAATAGGTCTGCTATACCTACTTCTGTAGAAAATGTAGAAAATGATGATGAGGATGATAATGTGTCAGAGTCCAACTCAGATGAGTTATAAGAGGCAGAGGAGTCTTAAGATGTAAGCCCTACTGCACCTCTACCTGCTCTTAGGCCTCAACCTTAAGCACAGGGACCCTACCAGGTCCAGTACTGAGTCCAGAGTTTGTCTCTCTTGAGAAGATGAGACTTGAGTTAGAAATCAAAAGGCTCCAAGCACAAACTGAAAGTAAACATCAATAACTTAAACTAAGGGAAATGGAATTACAACATGCTCTTGAAATGAAGAAATTGTCTCTTGAGAATGGTTCTCTCCCAGAGTCTTCTAGGTCTTCCAGTCCTAAGAGGCCTTGCATGCCCAAAGATGCAGTAAGTATGTATGAGGTTAATCATCAGCTGAATCCTTGGCTTTTGTCTAGGCTACCCCAGGTTGCAACTGATGATGTAATGGAGGTGGGGGAAATAGACAGGATGGAATATGAAAATGTGAAACTAGCTTTGATGGCTAGGTTTAGGAAAACTCCTTCCCAGTATCTTAAGTGGTTCAGAACCCTCAAAAAGCATGATGGTACCCCTTGGGCTACCTGGGTGTGTGAATGTTTGAACAACTTATATGGTTGGGTTAAGAGTCTATTGTATGATGCCTGCTCTCCTGAGCTCAGACAGCATTTGGCTGATTCCAAGGAAATTGATACAAAGAAGTTAGCAAAGGCTGCTGATTTGTGGGTTGACAACAGGGCTATTCACAAAGATTATTCTGGGGCTACTCAGAAAAAAGATGAGGGAAAGCAACACAAGAAATATAACAAAGAGAATTCCAAAACCTCCACTCCAAAAGAGGGCTGCAAACATAAGAAGGATAAGCCCCCTGGGAAACCAAATCAGGCTAGTGACACCTCTGGTGCTAAACCAGCGGGAGGTCAGGCCAAACCCCCATTTATCAATACGTTTGGAAAGTGTTTTGCTTGCGCTTCAACTGACCATGTGAAAGGGAACCCCAGATGTAAGGGTAAACCTTCAATGATCCACACTGTCTCCTTAGCCTTCTCCCCAGGGAAGAAGTACAAATGGCAAGTGGAAACTTTCACCTACTGGCTGAGGAACCCATGAAACTCTCAGCCAGTGTTTTTTTAGCGTCCCTGGGTCCATGGGAACAGCAGAACTGAGATTTCTATAATTCCATCCCAGACAATACCAAAGAATATAACAATGACAGTGTACTTGTGACTGGTCAGGAGACCCCTTCCATCAGAGACACTGGGGCCAGCATTACTGTAGTGGATGAATCTTTTTTCAAGGTTGAGGATGTTGCTAAGGCACCCAAATACCTCACTGCGCTTGCTGGAGGCCCTGTCCAAATGCTTCCACAGTTACCTGCACTACTCCAGCACTATGACATGACTGTCAAGATACCTGTTAGTGTGCAGAGTGAAGTACCTGGGAGAGTCATGTTGGGGAATTACTTAAAAACTCTTGGAGTTGTATCAAGCACCCCCAAGCCTCCCAACAGAAGGAAACAGGAGCAGGCAGCGAAGGCCAGCGAGAGTACCTAAAAGGGTTCTCCAGGAGAAATTATAGAGGAAACTATAACCCCCAGTCCACAGGATTTACTGACTTCTATTTCCAAGAAAAAGGAGGAACAAGGGAAACATAAAAAATCCAAGAAAAAGTTAGCAAGCACTCCCATGATACCTACAAGGACATGCCCTAGAGGACTGTCCAAAGTCACACCTGTGACTGCTCCATTAGCTGAAGCTGAGTGTGAGAAACAACCAGGACTGGTTGAATCAGCTGCTGAAGGTTCAGATCTGGAAGAATACCTTCCCCATGTTGGAGATCTGGAGATCTGGATCCTACAGACCATCGTGAGCTGCAGTCTTTACTTGCAGAAGGTGAACCATGTAGGGCAGACTTCAGCAGAGGTCAAAGAGAGTTTCCCAGCTGGAAGGGCAAGAGCCAGGAAAGCATAGGTTATACTGGGAAGATGGTCTCTTCTACAGTGAACCAACTGAGTCTATCCCAGGGGACTACAGGAGACTTGTTGTGCCTCTATAAACTAGAAATCAGCTCCTACAGTTATCCCACGAGATTCCTTTGGCTGGTCACTTGAGTTTCAAGAAGACTAAGGAAAGGCTTTCTCTTTATTTCTACTGACTAAGTTAGGGTCTGATGTAGATAAGTACTGTGGGAGCTGTCACACTTGTCAGACATATGGCAAGAGTGGAACCAAGAATGTGGCACCCTTGGTGCGTCTCCCAGTGGTGGGAGTCCCTTTTGAGAGGGTTGGAATTGACATTGTTTGTCCCTTCCCAACCTCTTCAGGCAACAGGTGTAACCTGGTTGCAGTATAACATGCTACTAGATACCCTGAAGCAATACCTATGCGGACTGTTACTGCTCAGGCTGTTGCTAAGGCCCTACTTGGTATTTTTGCCATGGTAGGTTTTCCTAAGGAAGTCATCTCTGACAGGGGATCCAATTTTATGTCCCACTACATGCAGTCCATGTGGAAACACTGTGGAGTGACTGACAAGTTCTCAACTACCTACCATCCCCAGACAAATGGGTTGGTAGAGAGGTTTAACCATACTACGAAGAGCATGATAGGTGCTTTAGAGGAACCCCTTAGAAGAAAATGGGACCTTCTACTGCCATGCCTTCTGTTTGCTTATAGAGAAGTCCCTCAGGAGGAGTTGGATTTAGTCCATTTGAGCTTCTCTATGGCCATCTAGCAAGAGGTCCCTTGGCCCTAATTAAGGTGGGCTTGGAGAGTGCTCCTTCCCCCAAGCCAGTGAAAGTCACTGACTATGTGATAGGTCTCCAGAGGAGAATGTCACACATGATGGCAGAAGCATCAGGTAACTTAAAATCAGGTCAGGCTCTGGTGAAGTATTGGCATGACCAGAAGGGTTATGTCATAGTACCTACAATGCAGAGGTCCTTACAGGACAAATGGATAGGACCCTTGAAGGTTGAGATGAAACCTGGAGAGGTCAACTATCTGGTCCACTTAGGCAATCCTAAGGAGGCTCCAAGGGTATTTTACACCAACCGTCTAAAAGCTTATGTCTTAAGACCAGAAATAGGAGCTTTGCTTGTAGCTTCAGCTCAAGAGGAGGAGGAGAGTGACCCTCTACCAGACCTACTCAGAGGACAGCCTTTAGATGAGAAGATAGAAGGAGTCAATCTCTCTTCTAATCTGACACTGGAACAACAGGAGGAGTGCAAGTTTCTGTTAAATCAGTTTCCCTCCCTGTTTTCACTATCACCAGACTTGACCCCTTGGGGCCAGCATGATATTCTCCCTGGTGACTGTTTACCTGTTAAAAGCAGAGGTTACAGGATGTCAGATCATGTAAGAACCCATATTAAGGACGAGGTCAACAAGATGCTTGACCGTTGGAGAATAGAGCCATCTACCCGTCCATGGTCTTGTCCAGTTATACTAGAGCCAAATGCAGGATCCGAAGAGTTTAGATTCTGTGTGGACTATAGAGCTTGTAATGCAGTCGCAAAGACTGATGCCCATCCTTTACCAAGGACAGATGAACTGGTGGACAAACTTGGTTCAGCCAAGTACCTCAGTACATTTGATCTCACGTCAGGCTATTGGCAAATAGCCCTGACAGACCATGCCAAGGTGAAAACTTCATTCTCCACCCCAGCAGGCCTCTATCAGTTTAAGGTAATGCCTTTTGGACTTAAGAATGCACCTGAAACATTCCAAAGGATGGTTAAAAAAGTTCTGAATGGGATGGAGGACTTCTGCATGGCATGCTTGGATGGCATTGCAGTGTTCAGCCCTACTTGGAAAGAGCATGTTGACCACCTAAGATATGTTTTGCAGGCTCTTGAGCAGGCCCATCTGACCATAAAAGCAAGTAAGTGTCGAATTGGTCAGAGTAAGGTGGTCTACCTTGGATATGAGGTAGGTGGAGGTGAAATCAGGCCATTGCCTAGCAAGGTACAACCTGTACAAAACCTGGCCACCCCTGCTACTCAAACCCAAGTGAGAGCCTTCCTAGGCCTCACTGGTTACTAAAGGAACTTCATAGAGAACTATGGGACCATAGCTTCTTCCTTGAATGTAGTCTCCTCACCCACATTTCCCAAAAAGGTCAGGTGGAATGAGGAGTGCACTCAAGCATTTGAAGGATTTAAGAAAGCCCTTTGTCAAGCTCCAGTTTTAAGAGCTCCTGACTACAACCAAACCTTCATTGTGCAAACAGATGCTTCCAATGCAGGTATAGGTGCAGTCTGAGTCAGCTGGATGAGAAAGGTAGGGAGCACCCCATTTGCTTCATCAGCAGGAATCTGAAGGAACCAGAAACAAAGTGGGAAACCTTTGAAAGATAATGTTTTGCTATTGTGTGGTCAATGAAGAAGTTTAGACCATACTTGTATGGATCTACTTACTTTTCTGATTCAGACTGACCACCAATCCTTGAGATGGTTGATGCAAATGAAAGGGGAAAATCGTAAACTATTGAGATGGTCAATCAGCCTGCAAGGGTATGATTTCACCATTGAACACGGGTCAGGGTGTCACCACCAAAATGCTGATGGTCTCTCCAGGATGTTTGACCAACTGGAGTAAGTAGATTCATCCAGTAGTGGATTAAATCCTCTTGTCCCTTAGTCTGGGGGGACGAGTGTTAGGGAGCATTCTCATACATGTGCTAATTTTCCTTACCTTTTGAGACCCCCAGCAACTTTGCTGGATTTCTAGGACTTTCATTTTTACTTGGAAGGAGTGTGAGCCTTTTTTGTCCCACTCTTTCATGTATTTTGATGTGTGTTTTTACTTTTGTGTTCTTTGGATATGCAGTTTTAGACAACACTATAGGCATCATCTTTTTTCATGTGTGTCAAACAACACCCTCAGTGCAGTGGCACAGGGATGTCTTTCAGACTTCCCAAGGTTTAAATACCTTCTCTGGGACCGACTACTGTCTTCCAGTGAATGTAAAGTTAAATTGACATTGCTAGACTTTTTAAATTGCTAGACCCAGCGCACTGCCTTACAACAGAGTGCTGGAAGGAATACCTAGTATGCCCTGTGTCTAGAAAACTCATGTTGCCCTCAAAAGCGACCCTTTCCTCTCAGAATGGCTGGTGGCAGTGGTAATACCATGATTCCTGACCGCGACCTGTTTAAACGCTCTGGTAGCAAAAATTCACCAGAGCCATGTTTTTCAAGATGGAATCTAAGCCCCCTCTGTAAAAACAGGTTCCGATCTACTTGTTTTGCCATTTCTTTTTGGAAAGGTCCTTCTAGTGTTTGTCTATGCGCGCCAAATCAAGTTTGGTCCCTTTGGTTGTTTTCCTTTGGTGGGCTTCAGTATTGAAGCCCCCCTCTGGCACCTGAGAGTCTGGGGTGGACAGGATGTGAGAGAGGTGCCCAAAACTCTGTGTGCTTAGTCTCCTAGGAGACCGGAATGCACTCTGGTATGATTGGCTGTCTGGAAAGGACAGCCATCCTGCTGGTTGAGTTCCAGGCTGGAATGAATGGGAGCAAACTGTTTAAAAGCAGGTCTCTGGGACTTGGAAGGCAGAGTTGACCACTGGAACGTAAGAACCAAAGACAAGCTGCAGGAAGACGACTGCTGCAAATCCTGGACCGTTGGTTTGCCCGGTGTAGCACTGCTGCAGGTCCGAATAGCCTGAAACTCATTCGACAGAGAAGCCCCTTCAAGGACAACTTCTTCCCTTGAGCTGGTGGGAAACAACCAACTCGTAAGCCACCTGGAACCCATCTCCATACTGGTGGAATTTTGTTCAGAGTGCTGTTGAAAACTGGATAGCCAGTGAGAAGGGTACCATTTTGCTGACTTTAAGGCACTCACACCTTAAACCAATGTTTTAACAAGCTTGTGGATCTTCCCCCATGCAGGACGTCCCGACGTCCCCCTCTTGTCCCCACGATTTAGGCCCAGGCACAGCGAGATCTGCAGGACCTGCCAGGAACAATTGCCTCAGCTATAGCTTTTCTTCATTACAAAGGTACTGTGCAAACACAGTTGAGAAATCCTCTCTGCTGCAGCGAAAGTTCGTGAAACTTTCCCAACTTTGGAGTCTTTTTTGCTCCTAATCCAACATATAACTCTTTTTCGTGCAAACTACTTCTAAGAACATTGGCAAGGACTTAACCGTTTACTACCAGAACTATGTCCAAGACACTGATCCATTGACTTTGCCCCAGGCCTATTGAATTGAATTGCCACTTGTAGTGAACTGAAACTATTTTCCCTGCCTGAGAAAGTATTTGTGTTTGATTCTTATAACCTGTGTCTTTTTACCCCTTTTTAAAGTTACTGAAGTGCCATTTTGTTCCCACTTCAGGGGAGCCTAACTTGTTCAGAAACGTATTGGTGCCGTACTGGCGTGTATTATAGTGTGATATTGAGCTGCTTATTGCTAGTGGAATGTTTTCTAAATGACTATGTAAATAAATTAATAGCGTTTTACCAAGAAACCTTGAGTAAGTGTTTGTTTGAACCACTGTGATTGCAAGTCATTTTTGTAACCCCTTCTACTGCTCACATCCCTCTTGAGATAAGCCTGGCTGCTCAGCCCTGCTACCACAAAACTGTGTAGTACAGACTTATACCAAAGGTGAGATGTTCTTACACCTCCAGTCTTAATTGTGTGTAGTGTTCCCAAAGGGCACTGCATGTAATTCTGCCTAACACATATTTATAGTGAAAACCCAGACATAGTATGTTAGAACAAAAATATTTTATTATAATTGCATTTTTCTGACATTTAATATATCTTGTTTCTATTTCTTGTATATATCTTATTGTAACTGGCACCTAGCTGCCTCCGGGTTCAGAGTGCTACAAATAAATGCAAACATATATAAATAAATAAAGTGGATTCTGTGGTCCATTGCCAAACTGGACCTTGGCTCTTTGGTGAGTCACTCTCCTTTGGTCCTCATTGATCTTGAGTCATTCACCCCTCTGGTCCTTGACTCATTTACCTTGTTTCCAGGTAAAACCACATCAGGTGTGAACATGTGGGCCAGTTTCAACATTTCCTGTTAACAAAGAAGGATGCATAGCTTTTCAGTGAGCATTTAGTGTTTCAGCTCCCTCTTTCTGCCCATCTTATGATAATTTGTGGCTATTAACTCGAGCTGTATTGCTTTGTCTCCTTTATAATGTACACACCACACAGGTACCACAGACTGTTTTCCACTCTATGCAAGGGGTCGCCAAACCATTTTGTTGAAATGAGCCACCTACATATTCAGCTGAGCTTGATAAGTGCCAACACATGTGTAGACTGGCCTACATTGTGCAGCCAGTTTGGACTCATAACTAATCCAGAATAGGGCTGCAAGACTTATCCTTGGCCTGAAGCCCAGGGACCATATCTCTCCAGCTCTAAGATCTCTCCATTGGCTCCTGGTTGTTACAAGGATCAAATCCAAGACCCTTTGCATCATTCACAAGGCTGTCTGGGGCCTGGGACCACTCTACCTGCAAAACTATCTTACTAAATATTCTCCTTCCAGATCACTTCGATCATCTTTCTCCAACTCTCTGCTGATCAAATGCTTCTCCAAGCGAGAGCTGGTGGCAGATTTCTCTCCTCACCCTGCTGCCTCCTATGGAACAGTTTCCCTCTCTCTCTCTCTCAATCTTGAACCGGGCCACCTCAAGTTCTGCAAACAAATGAAGACCTTTCTCTTCTCCTCCTCTTTCCCTCTCCCCATCCTGTCCTAACCAACCCCTTTGTCACTGAGATTGGCGGCGTGGTCCCTCAAGAGTCCGATAGGGTCCTGACCTTCTGCCCAATTGCCCCCAGCACCCCTCCCCCTTCACTGCCATCTGGACCCACACCCGCTTGTCGGGTGGTTTGCCTCTGCCGTGCACTTACCTGTTGGGTGGTAGATTACCCTCTTCATCCTGGGATGTCTCTGCCCATGCACTTATCTGTTGCCCCTCCAATGGGCACCTCTGGTACTTCCTCCTCAAGGGGACCCTAATAGCACTTACCTCCACTCCACACCCCTTTTTTTTTTTCTTTTTCTTTTCACTGCACGTGCACTCTTTGAATGTCACAACGCCTAATAGGAACACTGAGCGGTTCTATTTATTCATTGTCATTTTCTCCAGTGTTCCCTTCCCCTGTGCCTTGTGGTGCTTTGAAACAATGGGCCTCATTACGACCCAGGCGGTAAGGGGTTTACGGCGCCGTAAACAGCGCCGACCCTTACCGCCTGAGTACGAGGTCCCTTAGCACCATGGCGAATTTAACACCTGCTTTTAGCAGGTGTTAAAATCCATGGCGCTAAGGGACCATGGAGTTAATTACGCCACCGTAATTTACGGTGGCGTAATTAACGCCTTCCCCACTCCGATTATGCCCTATGGGGCAAAAATGGGAATGGGGAAGGGTAAATGGGGATTGGGGACTTACCGCCCCGCCAAGGTCGGAATGGGGCGGTAAGTCCGCCAACCACCATGGCGTAAACGTAGTTTACGCCATGGTGGTAAAGTCACGGCCCAGGCGGTAACTTACCGCCTGGGTCGTAATGAGGCCCAATGTCTTGTTGTATAAGCACCTTATACATAAATACAGAAATACATTCTCAATGTGACATGGCATTTTTAAAAGCAAAGCCAACAGGAGTGTTTTATTAGGTGGGGATGCTGCCATATATAGGCTGTGCCAGCATGGGCATGTTTTCCTACAGTGTCATTACTAGTATTATGCGCAAAGCAAACTTGACTATGTTTCTTATAGTTCCTGTATCTCTGGCACCAGTGCTTGAACGTTCTGGTGGAGGACTCTTGGTGCACTGATTCTGCTATTGCCCAGTGGTAGTCAGTGATACTAAGCAAGTGTACCAAGTGAGCTAAGGGTGTGAAAGGCTAGAAGTCTGCAGAACCACGGCCGCTGCGATAAGTTGACATATTAAACTACCAGTGCACACGCGAGTACGTGAATGCAAAGAGTACTGATGAAAGTCTGCTAGAGCTGGAGTTGGAACCTGAGGGCAAGGCACCCTACTAATAAACTAAGTACTCAGATATTCTCATCTACCTTGATGATGAAGAGAGGAGCACAATACCTTATGAAAAGTAGGGCACAGGCCTCCCGCACTTCTATGAGCAAAATGAGCAAAAGACTCTAACATGTCCGTGATACAGTCTGCGTAGCAAAAATCAGAAGACTGCTTCAATTATAGAACAGCTGGAGGACTCACAAGGTAGTACTATTGCCCCCTCAAAGTTAATGGGGAAAATAACAACCTTTTTTCCTATGCTCCAGAATATTGTGGAGAGGAGCCCATGACAAATAACTCACAAGGGAATAACACCCTACTCTGTGCATGCCAATTTCAGGTTCTGAACAGCAAATTTGTAGACATAAAAGAAGGATTACATTCAAAATACAAACGTCGAAGGCAGCATGTATACAAACAGTGGTGATTTAGGTGCACAAGAACGCCATGGTGTAATAGCTATTTATCATTTATGTAGTAGGTAGACTGGAACTTTAGTTAAAATAGAAACATATTTCACTAAAGTTTTTTTGCAGAATTAACATTAGTAAACACAGTTACAAATGCATAGGTATACAGAAGTATTACCGTTGCTCATAACATGTCCTATTTAGCAACATAAAACACGAACATTTTTGGAAATTGTTAGGCTTGCATATTATTTTTTTTTTTAAAAAAGCCAAAGTATATTTTACTTGTAGCTGCCGTAGTAGGCACCTTACGATTTTGCCTTTCCAAAATGACTAGTTTGTTCACTTAAACAATAATTTTATGCCCAGGCCCTATTTACAAGTTCATATCACTGCTTAGAGTTCTTTGGGGCAAGTGCAGGGACAGTTGATAATATACAACCAGTCAGAATGCACATTAAGTCAGCATGCTGCACGAACAGCCTTTGATAAAAAAAAGCTCAGTGCTCAAAAACTTCTGATGAGGATAAGTTACGGGCAGGGAGAGGCAGGAATGTTCTGATTAATTACTGTTAATCATCATTACTCATAGTCCTACTCTCCCTCATCACAGTACTTACCTCGGAGGCCCTGCCTCTATTCAAGTAACCACTTTTCAATGTATTTTATTTCCAAACCCGAACATGGGATGCTCCCCACAAGGAGTGAGAGGAGGGTCATCAGTACGGTGATGAGGAAGAGTAGGACTAGGAGAAATGATGATTACCAGTAAGTAATCAGACCATTACCTCCACATCCCTCTTGCCCATCCCAGTACTTACCTCTGAGATGCACCAACGCATAGACAACGAGGAGAGGTCCCAATGAGACACAGAGACAGAAGTGCTGCAACACCATCAACACATTACTGCCCCCAAACAAGCAGACAATGTCCACAGACTAACACCCCCACCCCAAAGGACCTATCGCTGGGGTGAAGCACATGTAGCCAGAACTTTCTGACAATTGTGCTGTGATCAGCCCAAGAATAGGCTCTGCAAAACTGCCCAGAAAGCAGGAAGCCCTCCCACGGGGCGACTCTGAAATGGACAAGGATGGGAAACACAGCAGACACATAAACCGCGCCTGACCCAACAGCCGATGGACACCACTAAGGATCTCTGACCAGCCCAAGCTGTCCCAATGTAACAAGAGGTCCATTGGACCAACAGATCTGCCCAGCTCTATAGAGGTACTCCAGGACCAGTCCCCATGGACACCAAAGGAGTGCCAAGCCACCTCCTCAGGGCCCTGAGGAATCTGAAAAATACCAGGAGAACCAGGTCCATAAATGTGAGATAACTCAACACCATGGTAACAAGAAACTTGGGGACACAGTGCAAGACAAAGGCATCTGGAAGGACCCACAGAAAAGGAGGGTAACACAACAAAACACTTAACTCCCCCGATCTACCAGCCAAAGTGATAGCGAGTAGGAAGGTAGTTCTGAGCGCGAGGTGCCAGATGTCGACATCCGCAAAAGGAGCAAAGGAAGGCCCCTGAATAAACCACAAAATGTGGGCCAGGCAACAAGGAGGAAGACTAATAGAGGAACAGGGGCTAGAAAAAGCCAGCTTCGCAAGGAAACTCCCTACCAGGGCAACCCCTTCCATCCTGCCCTCCGAAGCTCCAAGCAGGCAGTAACAGAAGCCCACAGGAAGCGAAGAGGGACACTGCAAGACCCTGCTGAATCACCCCCTCCCCCATGGAGGAACTGCAGCACAGAAGGAAGCCCAGAGCCAGAATATGGGAGGTCCTGGATCACCCAGACCAAACCAGAAAAAAGCCCCTAGAGCCACTCATAGGGCCAAAAGGGAGACGGCCACATGGCACAGAGTAAAGAGTCAATCACTGGACCCAAAAACCCCAGAGCAGTCAACTGAGACCTCACATTTTCAAGGATTCCTATATAATCACCTGGATGACTCACCCAGCCCTGCAAGGAAAGGGCAAGTCTGCTGCTGAATGAAACTTTTGTCCTGACTGCAGAGCTAAAAGGTATACAAGAGTCCCTGCGGCCAGTCCAGTCCCATGGCATCCACCCCCTTGGCATCTATCACCAGGAACCTGGAGCAGAAGAGTGGTCCATTGCCGAGGATGGGGAGGCAATGAGATCCAGACTCGGACACCCAAACCTGTGACAACTGTCCAAAAAGACATAGGGCCTCATTACGAGTCCGGCAGTAACCCCAGCGGTAAAACCGCCTGGTTACCGCCGGACTCGTATTACCATTCCGCCTCCGTGATTCCCGGAATTACTGGGGCATTACAACCCCGGTTTTCTGGGAATCACGGAGGTGGAATGGGGATCATGGAAACACCGGCAGCATCTTGTAATGCTGCCGGTGTTTCCTCGTCCGCCTGCAGGCGGGCGGTGTTAAATCCGCCAGGTCAGACCTGGCGGGAACATCACCTCCCGCCTGCAGGAGTCGGGATCAGGCGGTCCGGAAACAGCGGTGGCAGCGGGTTTATCGCCACCGTTATTTTGGGACCGCCTGAGTTATAATGAGGCCCATAGTCTGACAAGACCAAGTCCTGCCCGGACATTTTTCACCCCCCTGATATGTGTGCCTTCCAGAGAGATAAGACACCCCTCTATGCAGGGAGGTAATCGAGAGGCCAAAGCAATGAGGGACTGAGACCACCACAGACTGGGCCACCAGGGACCCACAAAAGCAAACAGGGCTAGAGGAATGGCAGAGTACTCCTTCCAAAAGGAAGAACGGAGTTGTCCCTCTGGGGGCCCACAACTCCTGAGCCAACCAGAACCCCTGAGTATCCATCCCCAAAGATGCAACAGGACCTTACCCACATAGATCCGCTGAGACCAGCCAGTCAACCAGATTGGGAAAACACTGAAGCCCTTGCAGATGAAGGTACGCCACTAGGGGACCCTGAACTGAAACACTGGTTCCCCACAGTAAATCAGAAGTCTCTGGAAAGGGAGATGTGCCACACAACAACTGACATCCTGGAGATCCAGGGATGCCAACCAAATCCCCATCCGAACCTAGAGTAGAAAGCATATACTCACTGGGTGCTTGTCAATTAATTATTTCTCTGATTACTTAAATTTGTGTGCTGTGTGGCCATGAGCTGAAATGCTAAGTGAGTTTTTGTGTTTGCTACATGCCTTTTTGTTTTCTCTGCTGCCTAGTCATGTAATGTCTTTCCAAGGGCATGTACCTTGGACACATTCATACAGAAACTGAAATGGTCAGGTTGAACTGTTAGGTTATCATTTTATTAAATAAACTAGCTATTCCAGGTATAATATATGCCATTTTAGCAGATCTTAGAGGACAATATTGGTCGGTAATTCATAGGGTCACTTCTGTCCCCCTTCCTAAATATTGGAAATTAACACTGATCTCTTCCAGGAAGGGGGTGTAGGTGTCATGATCTCTGCTTCCAAAAGGTCAGGGTTTTCCCAACTCCCTTGGAAGCAGATCCATAACCCAGGTTCCGAGTGCCAACCAGTCCCAATTGGGACCTTTTGGACCCAGTCCTGGCGCCAGTGGCACCAGGCTCATAAATATGCCCAGTCCCAGCGCTGGAAGCGCCGGGCTCATAATGCTTGGGTGGACTTACCTGCAGCAGACCATGCTGCTTACTTGCCTGCCAGTTGAGCCTCTGATCCTCTTCTGTTTGGAACTACTTTTCCTGTTGGGTGGGGCAGGAGCCACTCCCTAGATTCAGAACACTGGAACTCTTCTGGAAAGCAGGAACTCTTTTCTTACCTAGGCGTGGCTGTGGAAGGAGACACCTGGGCACTACAGGAGGCTATTTAAACCACACCCGATGGATGAATCTTGCTTTGTGTTATTCTGCATCCTCTGCAGCAGAACGCTCATCGTGTCTTCTGCATCTGATCCTGGGCCTAAGGAAAAAGGCTTACCATCCTGAATCCAGTCTTCAGCAACACCTATAAAGACAAGAAAGAACAGGTTAGCATCACGGTCTTCAGTGACAGCTCTTCACTTACCTGGTCCATCGGCTGTCACCAACGCCTCGCGCTGCATTCCGGCATCTGAAAGACAAAGGCTTACCTACTCTTCGTGCGCTCCGGAGGTCTTCACACTGCATTCCGGCATCTGAAAGACAAAAGCCTACCAACTCTGCGCACGCTCCGGAGGCCTTCGGCAATGCATCCCGCATCTGAAAGACAAAACAAGGTGCGTTTAAAGACATTGGGGAACTTTAATACTCACGTGCCATTACTCCTTTCCACATCTAACCCAGTGGGTATTCCGGCACCCTGCAGCCGCTCCGAACTTGTACCTGCAAAATAAAAAGACAGTTAGAGCGCATCGTGAAGAAGGCAACAAGCGCTTACTTACGTGCTTCCAGGCGCTTCTATTCATCACACAGGCTCCATCTTCAACTCACTTCAGCCCGTCATCCGCCATCGCCGGAACCCTGCAAAAAAAGAGACATCATTACTAAAGACTTTAAAGACATTAGAATTACTCGAAACTTACCGTTCGTGCAGTAAACGACGGACAGCAGTCCTCTGAAGTCAAGAGGCCTGCTCCCCTTATCCAGTGAAGAAACTGGTTACAACACCCTGCCCCGAGGCAGATGGAGAGCACAGCGTTCACTTACCTAAGGTGAGAGCGTTAACCTTTGGGGTTCTACAGGAGAAGAGAAAGGGAAGAAGAGAGAGACATTCAATAATCCAGTTCCTTAATCCCATATTTTCTATCTGCAGACATCTTACCCTTCGAGTCAGACATACAGTGCACAGAGGTCCAGCCCAAAGAGCCAGCCGTGTGTTACACATCACCTTTGAAGATACGGTATACGCCCAGTCAAGACCGGCGCCTCTACGGGAATCAGGTGAGCGTTACAGAACGCAAAGCCTACCACAAAACTCCCGTCCAGGCGCTATGGAAACCTCGGATACCGACCAGCTAGCCCAGTTACTTGGGGAACTAAGGGCAGAAGTGCATGCAGCCCGTCAGGAAACGAACGCTCTAAGAAGGGAACTGATTATTTCCAAGGAGCGAACAGATGATCTCGCTAGACAATTGCTACAGTCACAAGCCGGACAGACCCCGTTACCCGTATCTTTGGGAAATCTTCCTTCTACATCCTCTATGAATCCAGTGCAGATCAACCTACCTGGGAATGTACCTCTGGCTCCGCCCGAACGATTTTCTGGTGACCCAAAGAGGTTTGCAGTATTTATCAATCAGTGCCGGTTGCATTTCTTATGCCGGCCAGCAGCCTTTCCAACTGATCAAGCTAAAGTAGCTTTCGTGCTTTCGTACCTTAGTGGCAATGCGGCAGACTGGTCGATCCCTCTAGTAAATCAAGATGATCCGGTCCTCCATGATTTTCAAGCTTTTCAGCTCAGTATGGAAAAACTGTTCGCAAGACATTCACAGGGGCAGGCCTTGGACAATGAGCTTCTTTCGTTGCGACCTTTTGGCTTATATTGCGTCTTTCAACAGACTGATAGTGGAAACTCAATGGCCTGAGGACAAAACGATTACGCTGTTTTATAGAGGTCTACGTGGAGAGCTCAAAGATGTGTTAGCCCAAGTAGTGAATCCCCCACAAGATTGTTCGGACTATATAGACTTAGTCGTTCAAATAGATCACAGACTGCAGAACAGGAAGGCCGTTCGTTCCAAGTTTGATGCTCGAGTATTTTCCAAACCGCCAACTCCTTCCAAAGGAGTAGACTCCGGGGAACCCATGCAAATAGGGGGTCTGAAAGGTCCTCTAACACAAAAGGAGCGGGAAAGGAGAAAACAGTTGCAATTATGCCTCTATTGCGGAAACTCAGGGCACTTTCTTCGAGACTGTCCGGTGAAACCTGCCAAGAAGGCAGTAGGAGCTGCAGTTACCAAAGTTACAAACTCTGAGCAGGGAAACGACCTTGCCTGACAAGAATAGAGGTCCTCTTGCCGAGCGTGAAAACCAGTTCCGTGACCTCGCATTTCGTGATACCTATGGTCCTCATTAGCCCTGATAATCCGGATCGATTACATGCAATTGAAGCTTACGTCGACAGCGGTGCCATCAGCAATTATGTGGATCATGAAATGGTTTTGAGGATGAATCTAACTCTTTGTCCCAAGGCTGTAAAGGACGTCATTACTACGGTGGATGGTACGGAGATAGCCTCCGGGCCAGTAACGCATACCACTCAAGAGGTGACGCTAGTAAGTCAAGATGGACACCATGAGAAGATCGTGTTCGATGTGATCAAGGCCCCTCAGTTTCAGATTATTCTAGGAATACCTTGGTTAGAGAAACACAATCCTCTGATCGATTGGCGAGCAAGAACGGTCCATTTTCCAGAATGTGTCTCTACTTGTCACCCTCCACCTGGTGTTGCACTGGCAGCAATTTCTTCAGAGACTCCCCAGTTACCTCCCGAATACATAGAATACCAAGATGTTTTCCGGAAGGATCAGGCTAACTCTCTACCTCCTCATAGGTCTTATGACTGCCAGATAGACCTGATACCTGGATCTACTCCTCCTTGTAGTAGAATTTATGCCCTCACCGAGCCTGAGAACCTTCACCTTCGACAATACCTGGATCAATACCTGGCAAATGGGTTTATTCGTCCTTCCAAGTCTCCTGCTTCTTCAGCTTTGTTCTTCGTTCCAAAAAAGGAAGGAGACCTTAGAACTTGTATAGATTATCGCTCCCTGAACCAGATCACCGTTAAGAATAGATATCTGTTACCTTTGATCCCTGAACTCCTGGACCAAGTCAGAAAAGCATGCATATATACAAAGCTGGATCTTAGAGGAGCTTACCACTTGGTACGAGTAAAAGAGGGCGATGAATGGAAGACGGCCTTCCGCACCAAGTATGGGCTATTTGAATATCAGGTCATGCCCTTCGGACTTTGCAATCCCCGGCCGCCTTTCAATATTTTATGAACGATGTCCTCAGAGAGCTCATAGATGTGTGTGTTGTTGTTTACATTGACGACATCCTCGTTTATTCTTCATCGGAATCTGAACATCGGAAACACGTGAAAATGGTCCTCGAAAGATTGCGTCAACACAAACTTTTCGCTAAGTTGGAAAAATGTGTTTTCAACGTGACTGAAGTTGAATTCTTGGGATTCGTATTATCACCTGGCGGTGTGCGTATGGATTCAAAGAAGGTCGATGCAGTTCTCAAATGGCCATCACCATCCTCCGTAAAAGGTGTGCAAAGCATGTTAGGCTTCGCTAACTTTTACCGCAGGTTTATCCCCGAATTCTCTCGAATAGTCCAGCCCATCACTGCCTTGTTAAAGAAAAACAAACGTTTTGAATGGTCTACCGAGGCGGAACAAGCCTTCCAGGATTTGAAGACTAAATTTATCTCTTCACCAATCTTAAAACACCCTCGCCCCGAACTCCCCTACATCGTGGAAACTGATGCTTCAAGCCTTGCCATGGGGGCAGTTCTATCACAAAAGGACCCGGTAACCAATCAGTTGCATCCCGTGGCATTTTGGTCCCGCAAATTCTCGCCTCCTGAAATCAATTACACGATTACTGACAAGGAACTTCTGGCTATCAAGTCTGCCTTTAAGGCTTGGCGGCATTATCTGCTGGGGGCCCGACACACCGTTACTGTGATTACGGATCACCGAAACCTGCAATATTTGAAAACCGCAAAAGCCCAATCCTCTAGACAACTCCGTTGGGCATTATTCTTTGCCGAGTTTGACTTCATAATTACCTATCGACCTGGTACAAAGAACGGTAAAGCTGATGCCCTTTCTCGGATGGGAGTGGAAGAACACTTGATCAACCCTAAACCTGTACCAATCATTCCCGAACAAAGAATTCTGGGTGTAATCGCCACAGAATCCATAGAGGAAGTTAAGGATAAAGCCAGGCAACTTGTAACTCCAGCAGACATACAGAATTGGCATCTGCAGGGAAAGGACTTTGCAGTAAAGGACAACTTATTGTATTTCCAAGAACGATTATACCTACCCAGCACAGATTTACAGAAAAAAGTAATCTCTTGTTATCACGATTCTTTAATGGAAGGACATCCCGGTATGGCCAAGACCTCAGAAAAGATCAAGCGCTACTTCTGGTGGCCGTCTTGGAAAAAAGATATCAGAGACTTTATAATGTCCTGTGGCGTATGCGCCCAAAACAAGAGTCAAAAGGAAAGACCAGCAGGCCTCTTACGCCCTATTGACATCCCACCTCGCCCTTGGCATACGCTTTCTATGGACTTCATCACCGATCTACCTCCATGCTCCGGATACAATACGATTCTAGTAATCGTGGACTTATTCTCCAAGATGGCGCATTTCATTCCGCTCAAAGGCTTGCCAACAGCAGCAACTCTGGCCCGAGAATTTCTCGAAAACATCGTCCGACTGCATGTTTTTCCTTCGGTTCTAATTTCGGATCGAGGTAGTCAATTTATTTCTCATTTTTGGCAAAGTTGCTGTCGGTCGGCTCAAATTGATGTGAGACTATCGACCAGTCACCACCCTCAGACCGACGGACAAACCGAGAGGACCAATCAAACTCTGGAACAGTATTTACGCTGCATGCTGCAACAAACTGAAAAAACTTGGAAAGACATCCTTTGGATAGCCGAATATGCCTACAATAACTCTGTCCATTCGGGAACTGGGAAAACCCCGTTTTTTCTTTTGTACGGCAGTCACCCTCGAACCTCGGAGTTGGATCCCCTCCAAGATCTTGAAACACCAGCAGTAGACTACCTGCATTCTACAATCACCCAAGCCTTTAAGGAAGCTGTTTCTCACCTTCAAAGGGCTAAAGAACAATACAAGAAAGGAGCAGATCAACATCGGAAGGAAGCCCCTCAATATCAAGTAGGGGATCAAGTCTGGTTATCCACCAAATATCTACCTCTAAAAGGGCCACGCACATTCAACCCAAGATACCTTGGTCCCTATTCCATCACTACCATAGTAAACCCAGTAGCGGTCAAGTTGGACTTACCCCCGCACATGAAGATACATCCGGTCTTCCACGTCTCTCTATTAAAACCCGTGCAACCTCAAACCCGACTAACTAAATCTCCAAAACCTATCCTAGTTGATGGAGAACTCGAGTTTGAAGTCAAAAGCATTCTGGACTCCAAGATCTCCAAATCTAAACTATTTTACCTAATTGACTGGAAAGGCTACGGCCCCCAAGACAGATCCTGGGAACCTGCTGAATATGTCCACGCTCCTCGCCTAATCAAAAGATTTCACCGAACATTTCCTGACAAGCCAAAACCCCCGGAGAAGCCCGGTTTGGGAGGGGCCTTGAGGGGGGGTACTGTCATGATCTCTGCTTCCAAAAGGTCAGGGTTTCCCAACTCCCTTGGAAGCAGATCCATAACCCAGGTTCCGAGTGCCAACCAGTCCCAATTGGGACCTTTTGGACCCAGTCCTGGCGCCAGTGGCACCAGGCTCATAAATATGCCCAGTCCCAGCGCTGGAATCGCCGGGCTCATAATGCTTGGGTGGACTTACCTGCAGCAGACCATGCTGCTTACTTGCCTGCCATTTGAGCCTCTGATCCTCTTCTGTTTGGAACTACTTTTCCTGTTGGGTGGGGCAGGAGCCACTCCCTAGATTCAGAACACTGGAACTCTTCTGGAAAGCAGGAACTCTTTTCTTACCTAGGCGTGGCTGTGGAAGGAGACACCTAAGCACTACAGGAGGCTATTTAAACCACACCCGATGGATGAATCTTGCTTTGCGTTATTCTGCATCCTCTGCAGCAGAACGCTCATCGTGTCTTCTGCATCTGATCCTGGGCCTAAGGAAAAAGGCTTACCATCCTGAATCCAGTCTTCAGCAACACCTATAAAGACAAGAAAGAACAGGTTAGCATTACGGTCTTCAGTGACAGCTCTTCACTTACCTGGTCCATCGGCTGTCACCAACGCCTCGCGCTGCATTCCGGCATCTGAAAGACAAAGGCTTACCTACTCTTCGTGCGCTCCGGAGGTCTTCACACTGCATTCCGGCATCTGAAAGACAAAAGCCTACCAACTCTGCGCACGCTCCGGAGGCCTTCGGCGCTGCATCCCGCATCTGAAAGACAAAACAAGGTGCGTTTAAAGACATTGGGGAACTTTAATACTCACGTGCCATTACTCCTTTCCACATCTAACCCAGTGGGTATTCCGGCACCCTGCAGCCGCTCCGAACTTGTACCTGCAAAATAAAAAGACAGTTAGAGCGCATCGAGAAGCAGGCAACAAGCGCTTACTTACGTGCTTCCAGGCGCTTCTATTCATCACACGGGCTCCATCTTCAACTCACTTCAGCCCGTCATCCGCCATCGCCGGAACCCTGCAAAAAAAGAGACATCATTACTAAAGACTTTAAAGACATTAGAATTACTCGAAACTTACCGTTCGTGCAGTAAACGACGGACAGCAGTCCTCTGAAGTCAAGAGGCCTGCTCCCCTTATCCAGTGAAGAAACTGGTTACAGCACCCTGCCCCGAGGCAGATGGAGAGCACAGCGTTCACTTACCTAAGGTGAGAGCGTTAACCGTTGGGGTTCTACAGGAGAAGAGAAAGGGAAGAAGAGAGAGACATTCAATAATCCAGTTCCTTAATCCCATATTTTCTATCTGCAGACATCTTACCTTTCGAGTCAGACATACAGTGCACAGAGGTCCAGCCCAAAGAGCCAGCCGTGTGTTACACATCACCTTTGAAGATACGGTATACGCCCAGTCAAGACCGGCGCCTCTACGGGAATCAGGTGAGCGTTACAGTAGGTCCCTGTCACTTGTTAAAGGTCATTGAAAAGGCTAAACATATAGGTAACTGTCTGCTTTTGAATTTGAAAGGCATATGAAATGATCCTGCACTCAGGTAGGTGTAAGAAACGTCTTTATTAATGTTCTTGTGAATCATAAGTATACCCCACCAGTCCTTTCATGAGCTCCTGGAACTAACCAACACTTACCTACATTCTCACTCTAAATTCCACATGCAACATTCTACATCTGAAGAATGCTACACATCTCCCTTTTTCCACAATGATGAAATAACAATAATACTATGAAGAAACATTTGATACAAGTAAAAAAAATGAATGAAAATAATTAAAACAACGTTGTGACAAAATAAGATATAAGTGTATTGTAAACAAATTATTTTTTATTTTTTATTTTATTTGTATATAGCTCTAGAAGAAATTTTACAAAATATTATCTCGACATTTCAAAAAATTCAAATCCATTTTCACAAGCTTATACTTTACAATAGATATACAAAATGTAAAACTTGAAAATGAAAATGTAAATGTTCAATTACGGTTACAATTTCTTCTTAATCTTTCAGTTTAGCTTTAAAAATGTTCACACACAAACATAGTATTCTTCAGCTTCTTACCATACAAATCCCTGATTCAAAAATTCCACACTTGTATTAAGCAATTGATAGTACTAATTATTAACTGGCTTTTCAAGTAAAATACACACTAAGGGTCTGATTCATGGAATTTGTGTGCCGAAAAACAGGGATTTGTGCCCCATTCTGGCCACAAATCCCCATTTGTTAAACTGGGATTTGCGGAATCCCTGTTTTTTGGCGCACAAATTCCATGAATCAGCCCCTAAATGTGCTAGCTCTTTTCGGGCAACAGTTGGGTTACATTTTAAATTAAACATTTTAAATTTAAAATTGTAGGCCCCACCACAAATGGCCTAAAGTAGCTTACCGTGTTGCAACGTTCATTAAAATCTTAAAAAACTGGTAAGCTTCCCTTATTGCTCCAGGAGTTGTTTATCTCCTAGCAATCGTTTATTCATAATAATCCATAGGTGGTATAGGGCAATGTGCGTGCTTTCAGTATCCATGTTAAAACAATAATCCTAGAATGTTTCATCCTTAATGAAATCCTGGCAATACACCATATGTCCTAGCATATGCATATATTCGGTACTCATAGCCGAACATTCCGTAAATAGGTGTTTTGCGGTCTCAAGTATGCCGGGTATTTTACATAAGCAGCAACATCCATCTTTAAGGGGTATCCCCAGATGTGCACCCACAGCAGCATATGTAGGTAATTGATTTATTCGCAATCTTAATCGGAAATTCTGAACGGATATATTCGGCATTGCCTCAGGTACCTCTGGAGTTCCAAATATCTATGCACCACTCTAGATACGTACCCGTAGCATCTACTTGTGGCCAAATGGGTGTAGTTGTTGACACAATCCCATTGTTTGGTTTTATGTTTAAAAATACCTTTTGGGCATTGATAGCTCGTCCCTCTAGAAAAATTGGGGCACCAGCCAATGTCATTATATAGACTGGGGGCCAAAACTCAAACTAGTCTGTGCCACCCCCAACAGAGTAGTTGGCACCTGTCCCCACCAATGAGAGCAGATGACATTTTGAATGCATATATATTTTAATATGGAGTAAACCTCTTCTTATGAGAAACTCACTTTTCAGCTAAACCAAACCCAACTCTAACCGAATATATTCCATAGGAGTGGATTTGCTCATCTTCAATATATGTTTCAAAAAAGCTCCTTATATATGTCTCAGCCATCGAAGGTATCTCATAGCCAGCACCTCTAGTCCATATAGGACCATGAGGCAGAAACATTGTTTATAAATTGTAATAATTCCCTCCATTGAGAACCCACCAGTATGTTATTAAGTGCCAAGGACGAGTATGCTCGTCCTTTATGCATAGCCTTGCATAGTAACCTGGCACTTAAAGGGTTAACCGGGCCATACATAAGGCCTTAGCCTTCTTAGTGGCCACTATATGCCCATACATCCTGCTACCACTCATATCTAAGCCCGAATACGGATAGGAAACCACATAATCCACCTTACCAAAAGAGGTCTGTAAATCAAGCAGTTTCACTTTTTCTAGATGAGACAGCAAAGATCTTTGTATTTCCCATGTTTATGCACATCTCATTTAAAGCCACGTAATTAATCAAAGACTCAGACATAGCCTTTGCTCCCATGTAAGTGTAGTTCAAAATGACCAAGTCATCGGCATACAACATGCATGGGATAATACTTCCACCAACCTTGGGGCAACACCGCCTATTTGCTGTAAGTCGAGTCAGGAGATCAGCTTTAAATAGGTTGTAAAGCAGGGGCGCTATAGTGCAGCCCTGCTTCACCCCTTTCCAATAGGGATTGGCATAGATAGACCTCCCTATTCATTCATGCATACACAAGCTTGGGTGTTGAGATGTAGCCCTCTTAGCACATTTACAATCCTTCTAGGACAGCCGTAGTCAAGCAATTTATCCCACAACATGGTTCTATTGACTCCATCGAAGGCTGCTTTAAAGTCGACAAACGTAACATGTAATGTGTTCCCTCCGGAGTCCAATGTGCCTCTAAGCAGTGAGTCCAAAATTCTTAAATTATGTATAGTGCAGCAACCAGGTCGAAACCCGGTCGGCATAAATTGTAATATATTAGACACACCTGCCCATGTATGGAGCTCCCTTTAGACTAAGGTGTAAAAAAGCTTCCCGTGACGTCTAATAGTGAAAGGAGCCTATAATTTTCTGGCATAAGCAGGTCCACTTTCTTATACACCAGCCGAAGAATGGAATGCTGCCACAACACCGGAATATTTTGTGTCAGGCACACTTTGTCAAACAAAATTCTTAATATGGAAGCCCATATGTCAGGATTCTGTTTTAAAACTATATTGGCAAGTCCATTTCGATCGGGCACCCTGGAATCTTTGAGTTTCATAATAATCAGGTGGATATTGTTTCCATCAAATATCAAAGGCCATCCCCTAGCCATATATACTGGATGGGAGGCCACTGTAGTTTCCCCTCTTTGCTTTTTAATGTGGTCTAACAAATAATATTCTCGTATTGGGTTAAATACACTTTTATTTCTGTCCCCCTTGGCCTTAGCTAGCATGTCCCATATTTTCCTCTGGTCAGCACAACAAACATTTCCTGCCAACTGACATTAAGGACAGAATGCTTCCACCTCCTGAGCCGTCAATGGTACTGTTTCTTAGCAGCATAAACACACCTGGCCAACGGCTGGGCTGCCAGCCCAGACTTACGTGCCAGGCGTATATCTTTTTGCATAGCTCTTTTTGCATCTCTAATAGCAACATCAAATAGGTTCAAGGCGTTGAGACAGATAATACCCTGGATTTTATTGCCGACTGCAGCAGTTTTAAGAGTCAGTGTACTAATCCACTTCTCTATTTTATCACTTTGCATAAATCCAAGTGCTATGAAATCATTGACCCTCAATTCAGATAGACAAGAATCAATGTTTTGTAGGTGCTATACAGTTCAGCAAATGCAATTACCTGCATGGTTACTATGGACATCAGTGCACCTACTTCCAGTTAGTCTGGTATGTTGACGGTTAATACACAATGAAACAATATTATGGTCTCTGTATTCTATAGGGGGAACCCTTAATTCATTTGTCACAAGTAAACAAGCATTATTTCCAAAATAATAATCTAACGTAGCCTCACACTCATTTCCCCTCCTGGTATAACTACCAGGCATGCCACAATAGGTTCTGCCATATAACATAGAGAGATCCCATTGTCACAGGAAAGCCATCAACTCTTTACCCTTGTGATTACCTATACCATGAATCACTGTAGACTTTTTAAAAACTTTAGAATAAGCTGCACAGACATTTTCATTAGTACACATTGCATTCAGGTCTCCTCCCAAATTCAACATGTTCACCTGTTAACAAGGCCGCTTCAAGAGCTGTTTGGACGTCATCCAACACTTTAGTACTAGGGGGTATGTATACATTAATCAGCAATAATTTCCAATCGCTCTCACTTCCCTACTGCCACACTTCGACTGCCATGACATTATCCTCAGCTAAGGTGCCCACAAATTGGCGGGAGCAGAAGCAATCATTAATTCCAATTATAAGTCCACTAAATGGCGTACCCTTTAAGCCTTTCTTTAGCCATAATTTGGTAGATGTAGTATCCCTCCACCTGGAGAGAACTACTCAACCAGATTTCCTGTAACATAAATATATTGTCATGATAGCCAAAGATCCATTCTTATAATGGATGGCTAAATATCTATTTACAAATGGGCTTGTTTCAGAGGTATTAATCTGGTCCAGCCTTACTGAGGCCCCCAATCTAAGATGGGCCCCTGTTCTGCTGCCTTTGGATACACCAGAGCCACCCAACTCATGTCCACTCTTGAGGGCTCTAGTGTTGGTGTTTAAGGGGCCAACCAAGGCCACCCAATTAGAGGTCAATTGGCTAGTTGCAGCCATGGGAACAACAGATTTAGGGCCTCATTACATGGTAGGCGGTAAGGGTTTACCGGTACCAGTATTTTACCAGTACCGGTAAATCCTTACCGCCTTACTACGAGGTCCCTTTGCGGGTTGGAGAATTTAACGCCTTGGAATGGGGCAGTAATTCCCCTTTCCACCAAGGCAGTGCCGGTATTTTACTGGCATGAACCATGGCGCTAATAGCGCCATGGTTCACCGCCTACCGTGTAATGAGACCCTTAGAGGGTTATATTAAGGTATCCACTACAATACCCTCCCCTCTTCTCTTCACTCAACACCCTCCAGTAATTGGACATTCTGCCTTTTTACCTGGACTGCGGTGGATATCAGAGTCTCAGCAGATGGAATAGCACTTCATGTAATAGCTCCAGATCGGGCCCACTTATCAAGTGGGCCATGAAGTGCCACAGTACGTCTTGAGCCATCTCCTTGCATTCTCGTGATCATGGTTGGCAAATTCGCAGTTTTCAATGCATCACCAATCAGTGGCAACCCTCTAAGCTCGGTTTCCATCCAAATGGTTATACTACGACCCCCGCCCTTCCATAGGTCGTAAGACCTTATCTTGGGCATTAGACTTAGGATCTGGAGAAAGTGCTTTCATCTTAGAAATTTCTGCACATACTGCTTCAAGAGCATCCTCCTCAGAGACAGCAGCAATGATTACAGAGTCTTGAGACCTCCACAAGGCATCCAATCCTTCAGAGACCTCAATGACTTCTTTTGAATCGTCTAAGTCCACAATTCGCTTGTCTTCCATGTGGTGCTTAGTACTCCTCTCTACATTTCCTGTCACACCTAAATTTGGGCTAGATGACAGATTGGAAGATGTAGAGGCATTCCTCTTTGTTATTTTTGCATCCCCAGGAATTTACACCTTATCCTTTGGCACAAATTCAATAAAGATCCATTATTATCTAGTGAATGCTGCAACCATGAGAGAAGAGGATCTTGTGCAGCCTTAGTGGGAGCAATACTCATGTGTGGGGGGCTTGATTCAATTGCTGGACCAGGATCCTTGCTATAGAGGCCCATAGTTAATGAAGAGCCATCAGCAGGATTACCACTACCTGCTAAGTAACCTGTGATCCTGGTTTGTGCACCCTCTCCCATGCTTCCATTGGGCCCACCCTCTTACTTTTCTTTTTTAGGCTTTGGTCCATTTCTTGAGCATTTCCTTGATTGGAGTGGGCTTCTCAATCGCTTTCCCTTCAGGGACATCTCACTGCATAGGTCCCACCTTAGAAATAGATTTAGGCTTCATTTCACCTTACACTCGTTACTATTAATCCACAGCACGATGCAAAGTCAAAACCACAATGTCAATAGATATTCCTTTTGCGTTGATTATGCCATGGTATAATGCTTAAATGAGTGTTCCAATATGCAACAGTGACGTGTTAGGGCTTAATCATAGAAAAGACAGCCCTTAAAATGTTTTTCGAGCCAAGTGTGACACACGTCTAATTGCTTGTTGTAATAATACAAAATCAAATAAACGGCGCATTAGAAGCAAAACAAGAACAAGTACCTGCTTGTTGTAATAACAAGGTTCAAATGCTAAGAGTATTCGTGGGTGGGAAAATATCAAGCACCCACTTGTTGCAACAATCAAGGTTCAGTGCAAGCAGACTAGTGGGCTGAATAGGGCTCAGACAGTCAACACAGCAGTGCCTTTCCTTGTAATTGTTCCTGTGCCAAACATATACAGCAAGGAGCATACTCTTAGAAAGCACAGCCCCGAATGTAATTTCTGCCTCTAAGTGTCATGGCCGACAGATTAGCCTCGGCTCCATCTCCAATGTGGAAACACAAAAACACTGCAGCACACTGCTGCGCTCTGCCGTGTGTGGGGCTCATGAAGCAGTAGTCACCTCCTTTTGGTAAACGCTGTGGACAGACTTCTTGGATGAAACAAGTAGAACACTGAGCCCACAGTACAAATCCCACAAAACACACTGCAGCACAGCGCTGTGCTCCGCCGCTTGTGGGGCTTTTGAAGGAGGAGTCGCCTCCTTTCAGTTAACACTGTGGACAGACTCCAAGGATGAAACAGGTAGAATGCTGAGCCCGCAGTACAAATACCGCAAAACACACTGTAGCACACTGCTTTGCTCCACTGTGTGTGGGGCTTATGAAGGAGGAGTCACATCTTTTCAGTAAACATTGTACACAGACTCCAAGGATGAAACCGGTAGAACTCTGAGCCTGCAGTACAAATCCCATGAAGCTCACTGGAGCACACTGCTGGGCTGTGTCGTGTGTGGGGCTTATAAAGGAGGAGTTGCTTTATTTCAGTAAACACTGTTGACAGACTCCAAGGATGAAACAGGTAGAACGCTGAGCCTGCAGTACAATTCCCACGCAACACACTGCAGCACACCGCTGCGGACCACTGTGTGTACGTTTTATGAAGGCAGAGTCAGCTCCTTTCAGTAAACACTGTGGACAGACTCGAAGAATGAAAGCTGAGCCCGCAGTCCAAATCCCACAAAACACACTGCAGCACACCCAAACCGAATTAACTGTTATGGAAAGAACAGTAACAGACGAACACTTGGAGGCTAAATATTTACATGCTATGATGAAGTCATGGTTGAACAGAAAGCAATAATGTTATTCAGCATAATCTTTCAGAAAATATGGCTTCCCACATCTCCTAGTGGGAAACTCCCTTTTGTTTACTTTGCAAACCTCCTTGTACACAATTTGATCATTCTCTTTCTTTCTCTCCTGCATACCTTCAAGTCTTCTTATACACTTGCAAACTCTATTAACATTCCCCATACGTCAGTCCATCACTTTCACAGCACCATGCAACTTTCTTATGACTCTCAAGGGTTTTGACCACCTTAAACCTCCTTCCAATTTGTTGCTGGGAAACGTTATGCATACCCATTCGCCTTCCCTTACTAGGCATTGCTTAGGCCATTTCCCTATGTCAAAATGTATTTTGTTGTCAATCTGTTTACTGGCCATTCTCTCCTTGACTTTATTCATATCAATTACTTTCTGACAACCATGCTGGACAAACCCTAGTGTTGAGTTTCCTTCCCTGCAACATTTAAAATGGAGATATACCTGTGGTCACATGAGGAGTGAATCTATATGCTACTACAGTATCTTCTGCAGCCTTTTTCCAATCACTTCCTTCTAAAATAGCCACCCTTATATTTCTTTGATCACTCCATTAAATATTTCAACTATCCCATTCATTTCTGGGTGGATAGACTAAACTGGTCCTATGTTCAATATCATTTATTATTGAAAATTCCTTTATTCCCCTGCAACAAACTTTACACCATTGTCCATTATGATGGAGGTGGGATGTCCTTCCCTACTAAATACGCTGTCAAGAAATGTAATTACGTTTTGGCACACACACATATTGAACCCATGACAATTTCACCCAATGTGAAAGCATGTCTACCAACACTATTTCATATCTACATGTTCCTTAGGATCTCACTGGTCCCACAATGTCAAGTTCTACTCTTTCCCATGGCAAAGACAGAATAGACATAAGGGTCATTGGCTCTACTCTGGTGACACAACCATTGGCCGGATTCTCACATATGGCACACTCTCTGATAATCCTTTGTATCTGCAAAAAATCCTGGCCACCAGTAATCTTGCCCAATCAATTATTTGGTTTTGGTCATTCCCTGGTGACCTTCATGTACCACTTCAAGGATTCTTTTCCTTACTCCCATTAGGGGAAATACTTTGTCTCCACTCAAAATCATGCCACCCTTAACTAGAAGTTCATCAAAAACATTCTTTATGGGATCAGGTATGGTCCCTCTCCTACTCTCAGTACTTTTCATTCCAGACTCCAGTCTTTCTTTGAGATCAATGAGAACAGAGTCCACTAAGATAGCTTCATGACTTTCATTCTCTGTCACTACGTCCTGGCTGACATTAAGAACTTGTTCATCTTTATCTTCTTCATCATGGTCATCATAGAAAGACAATATGCAGCTTTATTCTTAATGCGTGGTAAATATTACATTTCCCAGTTGTAGTCTTGCATACTGGCTACCCACTTCCGGATCCTAGATGACATTTTATCTAATCATTTTGTAGTGAGAATCTCTTTCAAGGGTTTATGATCAGATTTTATGGTAAACTTTACACCCAAAGAAAAGGTTGACATTTTTCTATTGCCCATTTGATGGCTAATAACTCTTCCTCTATTGTGGAATAGTTCTTCTCTGTAGTTCTTAAAACCCTAGAATCAAATGCAATGGTAAATTCCTCTCCCTTGCCCCTTTGTGAGAGAAGAGCAACTAACCCATGTTTGCTGGAATCAGTGGTTACTATACTGTTTCTTCTAGAGCTGAAATTGCTTAAAGCGGGAGCCTTTGTCAAAGCTAATTTAATCACTTGTAATTCCACCTCACACAATTCACTCCAATTAAATCTCACTCCCTTCTTGACTAGGTTCCTGATGTGAATGGATGTGCTTGCTAGACCTGGCACAAATTTGTAATAGTATTCAGCCATACCAAAGAAGGACACTATTTTCTCTTTGTCAGAAGGACTGGGGAAAATCGCAATATTGCTTACTAAATCAGCCTTTGGTTCAATACCTAATTCTGATATGGTATGACCTAAATATTGGATAGTCATTTTACTGAATTTGCATTTTTCTTTAATTAGTGTCAAACCTGCCTTCATAAAAAATATCTAATACTTCTCTTAATCTTTCATCCTGCTCTTCATCGTCACTTCCATACACTAACACATCTTGGAAGCACAGGACACCCTCCATGTCATGAAACAGCAGATAGATGATGCGTTGGAATACCGCAACAGCCGATATCAAACCAAACGGCATGCATTTGCATTGAAATAACCTTTCTGGAGTAATGAAAGCCATTATATTTCTAGAAGCGGGGTAAAGAACAATCTTATGATAAGCAGATGTTAGATCTAAAGTGCTCATGGCCTTAGCTTCTTTGATGGTAGCCAATATCTGGGGCAAAGGATGCCTCTCCGGTACTACACACCGATTGACAGATCTCAAATCAATACACAACCTAAGTTTACCATTGGGTTTATGTACCATAACCAAAGGGGAAACCTACTCAGTGACTTCTATCCTTTCAATCACCCCTTGCCTTTCCATTGTTAACAATTCTTCCTTTGCTGCAGTGCTAATGGCCAACAGCACACTTCTTGTTTTTTGTACAACTGGAACTGATCCTGCTTTCATTCTGATTTTAAGCATGAATCCCTTGAGACTGCCTAGTTCCTCGGGAAACACAACATGTTGTGACAATCTATTCATACTTTCTATGGCATATACACTCTCTTCAGCATTGAGATCTAGTTTTATCTGAAGTCTTTTTTGGTGTGACCAACTTAAAAATCTATCTATGAATTTCATAATAGCCCAGAACCAACCCTCAAGTTTGATTCTCTTTCTCCCATATGCTACAGGCCTTACGTCAAATACATTGAGGAGAACATTCTTTTGTATTTTGCTCTCAAAAATATGTTTGGGTAACAACGTATATTTCACCCCTGAATCGATTAGCATGGTATGTTTTATCCCTTCAATCTTTATATTGGACATGGGTTTTTCAATATCTTCATCATCGTCTTGAATTGTGACAACATCATCACAGGTAAAGTCAATAAGGCACGTGCAATCTTCTGTTTCGTCACATAATTCATCAACACAAGCTATTTTTTTGCTCTTGGTTTTACAACATGTAGTGAAATGTCCACGCCTATTACATTTTTTGCACAAGGCTTTGATCAATGGGCACTTATCACTACTCGCAAAGTGGTTGGGGTTATCACAGCAAAACACCTTTTCTTGTCATGTTCTTCCTTTTTGACTCTGTACTTAATATGTTTCTTCTTACTACTTTCTTTCTTGATAGTCTGTTTATTATTATCTAATTTCTTCATTTGTACTGCTGATATCTCCATAACCTGTGCTTCATCCATTTTTCTTTCATCTGTTTCAGTTCTTTTTTCCAATTCCTTAACACACTTGTGTGTATGCTCTCCTTCCTTTGCCACTCTTGTGACTTCATCAATAGTGTGATTACCTTTGGCCCATAATGCTTCTCTCACTTGTTCATTGCTGCACTGGTACATTTACCTTTCATTTAATAGTGCCTCTAAATTCACATGAAGCTGTGAGTCCTCTTAAAGCTGTGGTATACTGTTCAACAGATTCCTCTTTTGATTTCTTCTGTTCCCCAAAGTGATATCTCTCCAAACAATGCCTACACATTTCTCGTAGTGTTTATCCAGCATGTGTATGCATTTCTCATACTCTGACAAACCCGTAGATTTTTCTTCAGATAGTGGTGGTAAGTTTTCTAATTGTTCCTGATCGTAATTGCCAAGACAGTGCATCAGTAAACATTTCTTCCTCTCTCCTAAAAGGTTGACTCCATGTACAGCCAGTAGACAGTGGTTGAATCTTTTCTTCCAACCCTTTCAGGGTATGTTATGTTCCCCTTGGACATCTAAAAAGTAACTGGGAGGAGTTACTCCTTGTGCAGCCATTATCACTAAGGCTACTCGATTAGAAGCTTCTGATGCTAAACAGGGTTTCCGTCTTGTGTAATTCAGCTTTTAATTTGTCTCTCAGTTTGTTTGGTCTCAGCAGTCAGAATTGTAGGGAACCTGTTGATGTTTGTAGAAAGAGGTTACTAGAAACAATTGGTGACTGGACCTTTGAGATAATGTGTAATTGTGCTTTCACATGTGTTAATTGAACTGTTACAGGAGCTGATTAACAGCATTGACAGAAGCAACACTGTATAAAATGGCAGTATGTCCCATTCCTTCCTAACACTGATAGCTCCACTGAACCTCGTGTGTGTATCTTTCACAATACCATGAAGTCCTTTGATGTGGACTGAGCAACGTAAATTCCTTTGATGAGGTCTGAGGAACAGATTATCTTTGTGGATGAATTTGTTGACAACACTGTGTGGCACTTGAAATAGTGGCGTGAAGTAAGCAGCAGCATAATGCTTTCCTCCGGGGCCTAAGCAACCACAATGGTGTCGCACAATGGGACATCACTAGATGCCTTCCTTGAAGTCTGACGCACTTGCTCTGAGACTGTAGAATTGGTTCTCTGAGTGTGACACGCTCACGCTGAGGTGGACGCTCAGGCTGAGGCTGTGGCGCAGGACCTTCCCCTGCCTATTCCCTTTGGGAAAAGTCTATTGTTGGGTTTGCTGGGAATAGATGGCAGCCTGAGCGCTCTCTCCTTAATTCTTTTTGTTCTTTTCTTTTTTTTTAATACCGTGGCGATTGGTCACAGCACATGACATCTGGCACCACGGCTTCTCTGTGGGGTCGCTGTGGTGCTCATTGTCACCAGCGAAATTATCCTCCACTAGGGTAGGTGAGAGAAACGTCTTTATTAATGTTCTTGTGGATCATAAGTATACCGCAGCGGTCCTTTCATGAGCTCATTCCAACTGACATGGAACTAACCAACACTTCCCTACAAGCTCACTCTAAATTCCACATGGAACATTCTACATATGAAGAATGGTACAACATATTTGTATCAGATGGAATGAGTGGTACATGCGGTATAAGAACACTATCTGAGTTCCACTGATTACATGGGCTTCTGTGAATGATGTGTCATAGTAGATGTATAATTGTCAACCTTGTTCCATTGCAGACTTGCGATGATGACACAAGATTGCATTGTAGCATAATTACAGCACCTACTTTCAGTTTTAGCTCCTGAGGAGGCATTTGTCCTACAGTGCTTTGCTCTTTAGCGTCTTCAACAATAAGCTAGTAATTAACTGTTTGTTGATACTGCAACTGTCGTGTCCTGTGTGAAGAGAAGTGGGGCTTTAAAGAAATTACTTGAAATTACCCAGAATGTTTGCAATAGTGAATGCTGAAAGTGTTCGCGTGAACTGTGCTCATTCTATTTGTTAAAATGATATCTGTTGTTGAAGTGGAAGGGCACAAAGAAATGCACTTTGCCATTTGGACAGCAGAGGGTAACCTAACACTGATGAATTGCATCAGCTGAGTATGGAAACATACCTAAGCATTTTATGTACATAGATAGACACTGTTTATACATAATTTTCCTTTATTTTCTATCAAAATTAATATATTTTTCAAAAGACAAAGTGGAAATGTCTTCAGTATAGCACCCTTTGGGGGAAACAGGTAGCAGAAATGTTGAATGTTTATTTATTATTAACAACTAGATAAACCATTTAAAACCTAGGCGAGTTTCGGTTGAACTTGACTGAAGGTATGTTATAATTTTGTGGATTGGTGGGGGTTGATATGGGTTTCAGAGGTGGTGGTAGGCAAATGTTTCGGGGGAGTCCAAAGACAGTCTGTGCCCTTGGCCCCAGAAACTGTTAAAATGGCTCTGCGGGGCCCAAAGGTAAGGAGAAGGCTGGAGGGGGAAAATATAAGGTGACGTGTAGGGGGCACAGATAAGGGGCTAGCTGGGTGGTGGAGGACAAAACAACTGCCTGGGGTGGTGCATAGCAAGGGGGATGACTGTGAGCCACAAAGAAAAGGGGTTTAGCTGAGTGGCAGAACGAAAATGGACTAGTGGGGTGGGCGCAGAGAAAAGCTATGGTGGGTGCAGAGAAAAGGAGCTGGTTGGGAGCACATATGAAATAGGCTAATGAGGATTTTTGTCTGTATTTGTTGTGGATAGTGACACGAGGGTGGCAGCCGGCGGCCATCAGGGCAAGGTGGGAGAGATGTGTTATTGATGGTGCTGGTAAGGGGGTTAGAGGCATAAATAAAGGACAGGGAAGCAGTGATGATTGCACTGGGTGAGGTGTGGGCAGATTTGTTGATTTTGGTGTGTATAAGGGGAGACAGAAATGGAGATGGGCACAGGGGATGGGGAAGGGAAGGATGGTCTATGGCACTGGTGTGAGAGTACGAGTGGACACAGTGTAGCACTCACCTAGTGCATAAGCTCTCCTGTATGTGGAGTCAGGTCAGGGAAGCACTTAAAAAAATGTTGTATGGGTCACTGGTGCTGCGGGCATCAGGTGGGGCTCATGGTTGGACCCTGCTTCATACAGGAACTAACCTAAAAAGGAGGATCATGGCAGAGAACCATGTTTTACCTTGGCCAGTACAGCTGCACCAGGCTTGCCCAGCTCTAGATTCAAGTCAACCACCAGCCTATATCAACCCCTTCCTTTGGTGGTGGTAGGGTGCGGTTCGATTCAGAGACTTGCTCTGTGATTATGTTGCAGCTACCACCAATACCAGTAGCTGTACTGAACCAGTCCCTGCACCCACCGACACTTTCTATTTTTTTTTTATTCTTTATTTGTTTTGGTTTATAAAAAACCTTTACAAAATACATAAAAGAAATATACGCTAGCTGAATCACAATTAAACAGGATAAAACATGTTACAGCAATTAGACTAAACATTAATTGTCATCAGATAAATAGCATACACTTGTTACATTCATTAAAGTATTAAGATCAATATCAAGAACCTTAAAAGAGAGCGCAAATATTTCTCAGAAATGTTGCAACCCTAATATTTAAATTTCCTTTACTGTTGTGTAACATTCTGTACCAGATAAAATCTCTATCAACATCAGCAGTGGTGTGTACATATTGTCCAAAATATGAAAGCCTTTTCTCTCTAAGGGCTGGACAAACCAGTAGAATATGCTCAGTGTCTCAACCATACCTTCTATGCGACAATATCCACACCATGTCCAAGGACCCTGTACATTCTGTCTAATAGAGTTAATCTGATTTGTAGGTAATACATTAAACCTAAAACGCATGAAATCATTTCTAACTCTTCTGTTCGGATACTTAACTAAATAGCTTTCCATTACCGGGAACCATTTATTGGGAGCACACACTTGATAATAGTGTTTTGTATTCAATATACCATTTTTATTATTCATCCAGTCAAAACCCAAGACACATTCTTTGACCCTTGAAGATTTGTTCTTCATGGAAATGACTGACATACCTAAGCACCTCAGGCTAGTTAAAGCTTCTTCATTCAATGCCACAATGAAAGGATTTTTTGTATCCCTTCCTGCATGAGAGTATAGCGAGTCGTCCTCTGCAAATTTACATTTCTTCTATAACATCATTCTTTTCCAGGTTACCAGAGCCTGAAGTGAATTTAACCCAAGTTCATATTTAATTAAATTAAAAGGAATACATTTCGGTAGCCAAAACAATACTGATCTCCAGATATAGCTCTCTATGAACGACCAATCTCCCTCACTTCTTCCAGATTCTAGTTCTGCTCCATATATTAAATGGGGGATAACTTTTTTAATGTAAAATTCTCTCAATGGGGTCATTGTAAATTTGCCGAATTTGGAGTCAAGAGCCCGCATTTGGCAAATGGCAATATCTGCTTTAAGTTTAGTTGAGTCCTGAGCAGGGGTCTTGAATTAGTGCCTGATATTACAAAGCCCAAGTATTTAAACTCGGATTGTACTTTTAGTCGGGTAGTACCACATGTCCAAGATAACAAATTCAGCTTCTTAATTTTCCTTCCTAAATGTAGTATCATCGTTTTGGCTGGGTTAATCCTTAGTGCTATAGAGGAAATAAAGCCCTCAAAGAGTGTAAGCATTCTTTGTAAACCCACTTTTGTGTTATCCATAAGGAGAAAATCGTCCGCATAGTCTAACCATGCTAGACGCATATTCAGAAGTCTAGGAGATACTAGGCCCTTATTCAACAGCACAAAATTCGCTCCACTCACATACAGGTTAAAAATTCTGGGTGCCAATCTACATCCTTGGCGAAGACCGTTCTGTATAATAAGTTCATCTGAGAGCGACCCCTCCGAATCTAGTCTCACCCTCACAGCTGTTTGTGAGTAGATTGCCCTAAGTATATCCAACAAAATTGCGGGCATATTCAAAGCTCTTAATCTCTGCCACAAGATGGTCCTATCTACCAAATTGAACGTAGAGCTTAAATCCATTGATGCTACAAAAACAGAGGTTGCACCCTTCTTCAATGCTTCTGCTCTCAGACAATTCAGAATTAGCCCCCCACACTCGGTACCCATGTTTTTCCTGAACCCAACTGCCTCATGTCTAGAATATTTTTCTCAGTCATCCACTTTTGTATGTCTCTTAAAACCAATGATGAAAAAGTTTTGACTCAGGGTCCACAATGGCTATTGGCCTGTAGCTTGTGGGACATAAGCGAGATCTCTTTTTGAAAATAGGGATAATAATTGATACCCTCCAAGACAGAGTAATAATTTTCGTTATTAATATGTTAGTAAACAGAAGGATAAGTATTTTTGCCCATATTTCAGGGTCACACTTAAGGATTTTATTAGATAGATTATTAGGCCCAGTTGCCCCCAAATTTTTAGATTTGACTATTAAGTTTTTAATGTCCCACGTGTTGAAGTTCAACAACCATTTTGGTTCCTGTTTTTCTGTAACATACATCTCTTCATTTTTGGTGTAATATAAATTTGCAAAGTGGCCCAGCCACTTTGATTCATTAAAAGGATTCAAAAGTGACACTTTCTGGGGTTTATCCCATTTATTAATCAAGTCCCAGAAATTCATAGAGTTAACTCCCCGTAAAGATTTAAGCATGTATTCCCTGTCTCTCTGACTTCTAATGGTTCGATGTTGTATAGACCAGTTTTTGTATCCTTGCTTGATTTTCTTAAGGTTGTCCAGTGTATCTCCCTTACTTCCAGATCAAAATGTTTGGGCTTCCAGCTGATTTACACCTGCATTTACCGTGGCAGGCGAATCCCCTAGTTAAACCAAGGAGCATCTTATATAATCTGTAAATTTGAGAGCACAGTATGTCTCCGCCCTCTGATGTTTGGAAAAAGTATCATGATCTTCGATCATGGTAACATTAAAACAACTTGATTTTTTACCCGTCCATTTGATTCTGTTCCCCGCACAGTTGACATTCAGGCCATATTTGAACCGAGTTTTTACTTCCTTTGGTACAGTGTTGCCTAATTCCAAGACAAGCATACAATGGTCACTGAGGTTAGTTTAAAAAATGTCAAACTTGCCTGTACAATTAAACACACCGACTGAGCATATAATATAATCAATTATGGAGTTATGTCCTCTTGCTTTCCAGGTGAGCAGATGGTTAACCAGAATTTCCAAACCCCATACCTCTGAAAAACGAGTCCACATTCTTCCCCTACGTTTCAGATTCACCCCTGTTTGATCTTGTTCCTCCATGTTAATAATGAGGATATCCCCTGTTAAAGAATCTACGGAAATATCAGCATTGTGATCCCTGGAAATCACAATATGTCCCCTTACATTCTCAATCAACCAATTCTCCAATAGGTTTCCCAAATTGCACAATTCCAACCACTATTGCCGATCCGTATGTTCCGCCGGATTCCAGTATATATTCACCAGCAAGAAGGGAGTATGTTAGAAATGAAAAGCAAATGCCCTTTCACCTGTGATTTTAGGGTTCAGGTCATTTTTAACAGAAATTATAAGGCCCCCTTTCGGACACCCCCTGTTGCCTCCTTGCGCACACAGTGAGCAAACCGTCTAGCCCTCCCAGCATAATGGAACCCGCAACCAAGTTTCTTGAATACACAGTATATCGTATTGGGCAAGTTCCTTCATTAGGGTCAAATTATGGAACAGGTTGAAAGACCCCCTAGAGTTCCAACTCAGTAATTTCAAAATTTGAATCCCAGTCACTAGAGAGGCTTCCCTAATTTCTTGAGAGTATCAATAGACTCTCGCAGCGTAAGGGCAAGCCATCTCCAGTCCTGTTTCTCCACCAGACCCGGAGCTTCCTCACTCGCCCCCACTGCCCAATTTGGTTGATCTTCCTTCCGTGATCTGTAATTGTTTCCTGAGGGAGGTAATGATTTAGGTTGCGCAAGCACATATTAAAAAATTTCGTAACCTCTGCGATGGAATTGCTCTGCCTTTTTCATCATGAGGTTTCTAACCATCACTAAGCGCACATAATCAAGACGCTTCCTATGTATATAGTCAACAAGGTAGATGTCAGCAGATGTGATCAGACCAAGATTAGGGGTCTGCCCCAGTAATGACAATACAAATGGTCTGTTTAGTGAGCTATTGGTCGACTCTTCAAATAAAGTTGTCAAGACCAGACCCGGTAGGTCAGGTCATACCGGGTCCTTCAGATCAAATGTCTGATGGTCCTGTAACAGTTCCTTCACTTTCACTGCATTGATCTCATTTACTGGTCCATAGCCCCCCAAGTCTGCACAATAGTCTTTGTATGTACCTTCCCCGTAACTTCTCTGCTGTGAGTTGGCACACCTTACGGCCACTTCCTGCAATGCTTATCCCTAAGCAGCCTGATAATAGATTTATATAGAGCATCATTATTTGTATCTTCCTTAGATTTCCCTTCAGTGTTACTATGATGAAACTCTAGGTCTGCTCCCAGAAACTTTCCATTATTGCCATTCATGATTACTTCCAAAAAGTCCTCCTTGGGCTTCTCCCCCCTATGATTTACCCTTTATTGTTACCTGGGCCAATAGTGGGCAGACTGTCTACTTGATACATTTTATGTCTGGTAGGATCGATTAGTTTATTATTAACCATGCTATCAACTTGATTCCCCACTGAGTCAGCTAATCTCCTAAACTCACCCTCCATAGTATTCTCAGAATTAAGGTTGTATTTTGCATTAGAATACTTCCCCAAGGCAATTTTCCAGTCGGTGCTGCCAAGGCCACTATTAACTGTAATGCCTATATTGTTCCTTTCCAACCCTCTTTCACCTGTAATTGCACTCATCCTTTTAATATTACTTTCCTTCCTATCTACACCCTGTCCTGTAGGAGGGTTAGACTCCTTGGCTTTTGGAGGTCCGGCTGACTCCACCCCTAAGTTTGACTCTGGAGCCGCATTGAAGATCTCATAAAGATCTTCATTATACTTCTTTTTCTTCGTAACTTCACCAAGTTCTAAATCACCTTCAACATATACACTTTGTGTGGATTGATCTATACCTAACTTGCCACTCTGGGACTCCCCCACTATAAAGATTTTACTATGTTGTTGTTTATTTACCAGAGCAGGAAAGTCATCCCCCTCTTCTTCATAGATGGAGTCTCTCAAAAACTTTCTTGAGGATTTAGCTAAACCTCCATTTTTATTATTATTGTTTTTCTTCCTTTGTTTGGCCATTTTTTTTTTCTTGTCTTTTTGACAGTTTGATTTCTGACGTAACATTCTCTGTAAGTATTGGGGTGTTTTTTTTTCCGAAGCACATTGATCTATTTTATTCTGATGATTACCATTGCCATCCCTAATTGACTCTCTTCCAGGTTCCTGAGTGGCTTCTATTGTAATTATCTCATCATTAATGGATTGATGAGGTGAGCTAGAGGGCACTTTTTTGAAATCCAGATTCTTCATCTCTGGTTTCCCCTCTTTGTTCAACCTTATTATTTTGCTCAATAAGTCCGACAATTTGTTAGGTAATAATGTTAATTCTGAAGCCAAGTTAACTAAAGCCTCGGTTTGTTTGCGCAATTCAGACAAAATTAAACGATTAAATATTGTCATCATTACGGAAAATTCGGAGATAGAAGAGTCCGAGCTCTTGGCTACGGACTTTTCCCCTCTGAATGATGTACAATTCGAATAATCCAGTAGCGTATCATAGTTAACGTTGCTAGGAATATCCTTATCATTTTCAAAAGGATGGGGCAGGTGATGAATTTTTAAGATGGTACCTTCAATTTCGCCTGAGTGTTATATTGTGTATCGTCCTCCCCAAACAGTAGTTGGGAGGGATCTATAAAGTCCTCGCTCTGATTATCGAGCAAGGAACTTTCTTCTGCACATTGAAGGAATTCAGCCTCTTTAGAGGGGTACCTGTTAACCTCACTCAGTTTGTCTAGTAAAGAGTATTCTTGCGCACATTGGAGGAGTTCACTCTCCTCTTCATTGGCCTCGGGCAGCGGTAACGCTGCAGCACGGGCAAGACTCGCTCTTCTAGTGCTAACCGCTATAAAAAAAGTCTGCCCTCGCATCTTTGCAGAATAGCAGTGCTTTAGTCTTCCCCATTTTGCAGCCAGAAGAGTTTTACCGAGTATCAAAAAGGATTTCAGCAGTTTCAGCAGACAGTTTCAACTGCAGAGTGTTACCCAATCGCAGTGGGGTTTCAACAATTTCAGCAAACAATTTCTGCAGAAGATTTTTACACAGTATCAATGAAATTTCCACAATTTCAGCAGCAGAAACTTTCAACAATTTCAGCAGACAATTTCAGTAGCAGGGTTTTACCCAATAACAATCATTTTCAGCGGACAACGTAGCTGCAATACACAGTTATAAACCGATATACAATATACTGCAATACCGCCTTCCCCCGACACCCGCCGCCAGTGGAAAAAAAACAAACAGCCGCACTTCCCGAGCACTTCCGGATGCGCACGCCAGATGCGCAAGCCTGTGTGCAATTATGGAAGTGGCTGGAGGCTTGTGGGCGGACAATGAGGCGGGACCAGTAGGGCGGTACTGCATTCGAAGGAGAACAACAGTGTAAGTAATTCTTGCTTAGCAGCGAGACCCGCGGGAGACCCGCAGTAAACTAGAAATGCTGAGTTAATTTAACTAATAAATACCTGCAACGTTAGTCAAAGAAACAGTCAATTTTTTGTGCGTTTCACGCGTGGCTCCGTCTGTGGCTTCCTCTTGCCGACAGCTTCAGGCACAGCGAGGTACAGCGGGGCAGAGTAACCAGCCAAACAGCCGCACTTCCCGAACACTTCCGGATGTGCGGGCCTGAGCGCGAGCCTGTGTGCAATTATGGAAGTGGCTGGAGGCTTGTGGGTGGGCAGGGAGGCGGGACCAGTAGGGCGGTGCTGCAAGGTTAGTCCAAGAAACAGTCCATATTTTGTGCATTTCTCATGTGGCTCTGTCTGTGGCTTCCTCTTGCCGACGTCTTCAGGCACAGTGAGGTACAGTGGGGCAGAGTAAACAGCCAAACAGCCGCACTTCCCGAGCACTTCCGAACACTTTCTATATTAATGGAAACACATCTGTTTTGAATGGGTTGTGGCTGTTCTGGGCACAAACACCCTGGCTTTTATCCATAGTGTTATACTTCATCTTAGAAAAAGACAACAGGCAAACATGTCACAAGGATGTTTTAAAATGCGCCTAAAGTTGTCCCTTACTGCAACTTCATCAACAAAACTCTGTGAAAGTGTCCCTGCAGAAGCCCTCTATTTACATCCATCTATGATAGTTGATTGTAACCTTGGGTTCTTTAGATGTGTTGGACTACAACTCCCATGAGCATAAACAAGCAAAGTAAATGGTGAGGGATGATGAGTCAAATTCCAAACTTCTGTAGAAACGCAGTTTGCATCCCTGGTGTATCAGATCAATGATGAAAAAGCAGAAGGTTGTCACATGACCCCTTTGGTAATAAAAACTGTGTTGATTGGTAGAGAAATTCACCCTTTCAGTAGAAGGTGCAAGTGAGAGCACACAGCAGCAGCAGCAGCTCAATATGTACATTGGCTTTTGATCTATATGTTTACTATGCAGTGCATTTATTATTCGAAGACAGCAGTCTTAAATGTCAGGTTAAGTCATCTTCAAAGTTTTGTCTTTGGTGGAAGTGGCAAGTTAGAGTTTCTCTGAGTGGTGTGTGTGCACAGTGCAGGTGTCAGAGGCTGAAGGCGTAGAGTCCTGATAGCTATTTGCTTGGGTTGTGCTTTGCATTCTCAGCTGGATCCACTGTAAGGTGGGCATGTATGAGAGCTTGTTCAAGGGGGCTTACAATCAGAGGGCACAGAGCTTTCATGCTTTGTAGTCTTTTCTTTGAATACATACATCTGCTAACAAGAAATGGCCACGCTAGTAGGGGTGGCTTTGTAATTATGGAGAGGATTTCGATTTTTGGAAACACCCACAGGGTGAAAACAAGTCAAACCTCTTGGCTTTAAACCATTAAGATTACTTGAAGCAATGCCACAATGAGTACTTTCAAGACATGCCTCTAACTGTAGCAACACATGGCCATAATTGCAGAAAATAAACTTGATTGCAATGAAAACACAACAATTAAAAGTGTGTTTATGGACTCCATGGATCCATGGACCCATGACAAATGTATGTGAGTGAAAGTGCATACTTAAACCCCAAGTGAAATAAAGAGGTAGGAAGGTGAAGGGGCAGACAATGGAGAGGGACTGAGGGAGGGACAGAAAACAAGATATAATGGAAAGAACAAAGACAAAAGAGTAATAGGGAGGAGTGTGAGACTTGGGTAGAGCGGGGGACAAGATAGCGAGAGAGACATAAACACAGGGAGAGTGGTAGAGGGGGTTAAAAATGTGCAGAGCATTGAGAGACCCAAAATGATCGTTTTTTGAATGAAGCGTGTTGTAATTTAACAGCACAACATAAATGTTGCTCATATACCATAGATTTCTAATTAAGAAACAAGGTTGTACTGTATCTTTTTGTTTGAAAATTCCTATCTTCTTAACAACACCATTCATTGTGTTCTGCACCACCTTAATACAATGGGCCTCATTACGCGGTAGGCGGTAAGGGATTAGCGGCACTGGTAAAGGCACCGGTGCCGGTAATCCCTTACTACCCTATTCCGAGGTCCCTTAGTGGGTTTTACCAGGCGTTATGGAAGGGACCTGTTAAGGGACTTCAGAGCTAATAACGCTACCGCAAATTGCGGTACCGTTATTATCTCCATCCCCATTCCCATTGAGCACTATGGGGGCTCGATTGGGAATGGGGAATGGTTCATGGAATGGGGACTTACCGGGTCCTCCAAGGTTGGAATGACCCAGTCGTCCCTATTTCGGGAACCTGGACCCGGAATGCGGCAAGGGGGTAACCATGGCGCTAATAGCGCCATGGCAACTGCGTACTGCGTAATGAGGCCCAATATCTTAGTTGTCAGTTGCTTGTGAGGCCATTGTACTGAGGCGCATAGCATACACCGAAAGCCTGCCTAATGCAGCAGCTCACAGCCTGATCACAGCTTAACAAGAAAACTAATTTCAAGAAAATAATTTTTAAAGTTGTGAAAACCCTTCCATTGACAGATTGTTGTGTTAGAGAAAGTCTGCAGTATAAAGTCTGAGAAAATGAAGGCATTCTACAGCTTGCTAATACCATGTACAGCCTACACACAACATTGAAGAAGCCTTCCTGCTAGCAGTGACTTTAACATGGGATTGAAATGGAGCCTGTTGCCCTCAATCTTCAAGCAGCCGTTTCATAAACCAATAGTGATTATTTTCCATATCTCTTGGAATGTAGATTATGGTAACGCATGGAGTTTTCAGACTGCCCCCTTTATCCCCAACTGTGTATGCTTGTTTTGTTGCACATGGAAACGATGTATCTATTTGAAACAGAGAGCAGGAGAGTATAAGTGAAGGAGAGTGAAAGTTAAAGAGAGGGATTGTGTGAATTGTAAAATGAGACATATCTGCAAGCACCCAATAGTGTGCGTGCACGGTTGCAGGTTGTATTGCATTGTAGGGCCTACCCAGGTCTACCCTCTAAGTCCACATACCACTGCACACTACACACACATATCCCCCACCAATTAAAAAGACTAATCGAGCCATCTCACAGGTATCGTATTCAGTCCTAACAAACTCTCACGAATCAGCAGGTAACAAGACCCAAAGCAACGTAATCAGATACTAGCTACTCTGCTTTAAATAACATACTCCCAAGTCTCTCTGACAAACTCATTGAATTGAGATTGGCACAATGGAACTAGGTACACTGGGCCTGATTCCATCAACACCACAAGTTTCACATCAGTCTCTCCCACTGCTCCACTAATTACCAATGTTTTCATAATTGTCAGAAGAACACTATACAAGACCACTTACAGTTGATATCTGTGAAACGAGGTGAAGGTACAGAGGCCAAGGTCTCATGGTCAATTGCCCCGAGCATGGAGTGGCAACTGGACATGACACATGGCAAGAGACGACATGCAAGGTTGACATGACAGGAGTGCAAATTAAACGCCACACATTATATTGAGCTTCTGTATTGCCTCCCATCAGAGCCATTTGCGAAGGAACATACCAAGGAGACTCTTTCCAAGCAGCAATTTGTGGATGTACAACCTGAAATCCAAAGCACATGCATGGCTGCTCAAGGAGACATGCACACACAGACATGTAGACCAACGTGTATCTTCAGTGATAGTGACCATAACCCAAACATCACCAAATCACATCGTCCATGCAAACCCTACGTGTGCCACTGCATTCCACTATTGGGGTGAAATCGTCACCAGCCATTAACAAGATTGACAGTGCACAATCTCACCTGATGGAACAGCTCTAATGCTTTGAAGCCCCCACCACATTAACCTAACATTGGGCCTCTGCATTGGTGCAAGGAGGGCCAGTGTGTCACAACCTTATCCTCACCGAGTGCTAATGGGGCCCTAAAGACTCTATTCGGTCCCCCTCGGATCCCTTGGAGCCAGTCCTGGCGCTGTTGGCATCAGAGACGCATGCTAGGATGGGGTTTCAATGGGCAATGGACAAGTATGGGCGCCCCCATGAGGAACGTTGGGGAACTGTATTAATTCGGCAGTCTAGCATCCAGGGCGGGGCTCGCCCCGAAGGCACTTGGGATACCTGCTGGGTATTTAACCACGCCCTTTTAGAGGCACGCGCATCGTGTTATTCTGATCTAGCAGTGTGACGTTCACCGAGTTCTGCTCAGCATCCTGGCCTGCAAGGGCGAGAATAGGCAAGAAGCATAGCCACCCGTACCTGTTCAGCAGCATCCTCCGACAACCGAAAACATCCAACGCTTACCATCTTCCTCCGGCACCATCTCTGACATCGTGTGAGCTTCTTACCATCCCATCAGGAAGACCATCTTCTCCATGACATTTTCCTCCTCCTTGGGTCCTTGAGAACCACTTGTCTTCTATTCTCCTCAACCTGCAAGACAACAATAGCACAGGTTAGCCAATAGCAAGGACGCTCTCAGCGCCGCTTGGCGTTTCAGCTTTCCTTCTCATACCCTGCTTCAGCATCTGTAAGAAAAGGGGAGAAGGTTATTTGTGTTTAATCCACTAAAGACATTGCTCTCATCTTCATCTTCAAAAAACGTACCTGAAGAAAACAACGGAGTCGCTGCCGGTCTGGACTCGGGCCCTCGCGCGGCAGGATGGCGAGCTCATCCTTATAAAAATCAAGGTGAGAGTCGTTCCAGGGGAACTGCAAGGGGAACGGGAACCTGGGAGGTGGGTCACCAGGGAAGGAACAGTAGTTGAACTTCATCTCATTTCTTCTAGAGCCAATCCTTGACAGCACGAGCTCCAGGGAAGGGGAAGGGACCGAAGAGCATCCCTGCCAGTCGACAGGCGTCCCCGTGGATACAAGGTGAGCGTTACACAGTGTCCAGCAAAGGGAATTGGAACTCAGGTGCAAATAGGGTCTAGGTGATCCTCTCAAAGAGGATGAGCAATGGAGGAGGCAAGATACCTGTCAAAACATAGGACCTTGGTTTGGACCAGCAAAAGTATTCAGTCATTCAGACTACATGTATTAGAATTAATGTAGAATGGGATCACCATCTCTATGTGGGAGGATGTAGCAGCCCACAACACCACGTCAGTTAACTCCACTGCACATGGATGCATGTCCAGCCCACGAACTTGAAATGCCCACAGGAGGGCAAGGGTCCTGACAGTAGGGAAAGAATAAAATAAGAAAAAATAGTCCATCTTGGAGGGGGTACAAATAAAAAAAAGAAGAACATAAATAGTCTACCCTGGAGTTGGGGGTGGGGGGTCACAAATGTAAAAGAATAAAAAATCAAAATACATACCCCCTCCATGGGCTCATGGACACCAAGGCACATGAAGAAGAGGTGGTGTGAGCTCTTTCCCTGTTTGTAATGGCTTGGTAGGGAAGGATAGATGGTCTGTAGGGTAGCCCAGTGCAATCCCAGAGGTTAAGATGATTTCTAAACCTTCCAGCCTTCGCCACTTTTGTTTTGCTATGGGCAAGGGACACACCTGCATGCTTCAACTGGGACTACCATCCTGTGGTGGATGCTTGGCTGCTGCACTCTGACCATGCAGTGCCAAAGGCTGGTGCTCATTGGCTGTGGCTTCTCTTGAGATGGATGTGTGCATGAGGGCCCCAATTGCAGCAGGGTCCTGGTGTTGTACGTCGCAAGTGGCCACAGAGTCATTATGCATGCTCACTCTTGACGTCTCCAACTGCATGGTGAGAGATTGTCTCAAGGAAGCCATCTCTTGGCAGTTGATGTCCCTAATGGCAAACAGTTAATTTTGCAGAGAATGTCTCAAAGTCTCTGTGTTTTGATGGTGGGATTCCCTTGATGCCAACATCTCAGCCTTTTCTCTGGGGTGCTATGTTTTGATGTAGGTATTCCCACAATGCCAATTGCTCTGGCTACAAGCATTTATTATGGGCTTCCGAGTCTTAACAATGTTATGAGACCCTTGAGCATGACATCTCCACATGCAGTGTTTCCTTCAATGTGTCCATCACCTGCCACTGGTGGTCCCTGGAGGCCAAATACTCATCATACAGAGCTTTCCAGAGAGCCATACCATTCTTGCTCATGATCTGACACAGTTGCTACATGTCATGTCTGCCCTCCTTGCATGATAGGCAGTGTTCAGTAGCACATTCAGCAACTGAGGAGATAACACGTTGAGCCAGCTGAAAGGTGTCCGTGGCCATCTCCCACGGGGCCTCACCCTTTCTGGCACTTGCACGAAGCAACTCTTCCTCCCACTGGGAGTGTCCGACAGGCACACATTGTGGGATATATTGACCCACTCAATGCTATTGCCTCACCTCACTAAGCTGCATTTGCACAAGAAAAAGCAACCTGCACTGACTCCTCTGCGCACCAGGACCACAACACTGGGTTTGGCCACAACAAAAAGATGGCTGCACCATCCTGCCTAGCACACTTCAGGCAAAATGGAACAAGATGGACACACTGAAAAAGCATGCCAGTGTGTTCTGAAACCTATAAATGGAATCAAGTGAAAAGAAAAGCCTGCCATTGCTGCAAAAGCCGAAATCCACTTCAAATTGAAACATTTTCACCCTTTAGAAATGCTGCTTTGATGCTAATTCCATCTGTTCATTCTGAAATCACTGTGATTAAAAAGGCCCTGTCATGCCCAGGATATTTTACTGTGCTTCACCAAAACCAGGTATAATTCCTGAATGACAGGCCCAGTCAACCCAGCTCTGAGAGAAATCAATAAGCAACTTCATGTTCACTCGCAGGGGAACACGTTTATTTCTTTCCAAAAAGTATCCAGGCTCAGCAGTTCAAAGAGACTTTAACTCTCTTAGCAAGGTCAAGTGTCAAATGTTTCTATGCTTTAGGTAAAACTCCTGCATTCAAGGAAATGACTAAAGGTGCAAAGACAATATGGGCATCTGAGGAAGCTGCCAAGCCAAAATTAAAGAAAGAAATGCTATCGGTTTTAACACATGTGGAAAAATGGGCATTGCTGACTGAAGGAAAAAAAAATGCCTATTTAAAAATAAATTGTTAATGAAAGCCTGCTTATTTAGCAATGTAAAGGGATTATGTTAGTGGTGAGAATACACACATAGGCTATCTGTTATGCTCACCTCGTATCTGCGAAAGGCTTTGGGGCACGGTTGCAGCCCTCCGAGGGGTGAGGTCCCTCGGGTCTAACTTTGCCCTTTGCGCTTATGTAGTGACTGATGGAAATAGGTGATGCTGCTCGTGACTGCTCCTTTGTGGAGAGTAGGGGGCATGTTTATGCCAGCTTGTGCAGCTGATCCCCTTCCAGACCCCTTCTCCCAAACCGTGATACCCGTGGGATGCGTTGTCCCTGGAAAGCTCACCTGTTGATTAGTTTTGGCGAGCAATCCATCCTGCTGCTTCTGGCAGGGGTGCTTGTCTGATCTGGACTGAGTTCCTTCACTGGTCCTTTACATGTGGTAGTCCAGTCCTGCTGTGACTAAGCCACTATACTTCAAGTAAGAGTTCCTGTTTGCCTTTGTCTTTCCTCATCTGTTTTTGTTGTATTGTAAAGTTTATAGTCTTGTATTGCTGTCTGTTACACTTATGATGTTTGCTCTTTTGCTTTCTACCCTTGCAGATGACGTAGCCGGCCCGGCAGAAGCTGCAGAGCACAAGGCGACAGCCGGAGGGAATGATGAACGAAGCTGCAGCAGTACAGTAGTTGGTAAGTTGTTAACTAGGGGGCGCGCGGGGTACAAATGCAGCACGGCCCTAGGAAGGATGTTCTAACCTGTCTTTCTTCTTCTTCGCAGATCCGAGTTCGTGGATGCAGAGTGTGATGCTGCAGCGTCGGGATCAAGATCACTGGATATTAGGAGATGAGTCTGCAGATGAAGTGATGAAGCACCGGTATCCTGGAGGTGAGTATGCAGGAGAACACCTGGTTTCAAAGGTAAGTAAACTGGTCCAAGCAGCGGTGAGTGTCACGTTGCACGCGAGTGCACAGTAACGCGAAGCACCGGCCTTAAGGATGGAGCAGCTTATATAGCTGAGCTTCTGAAGCCACGCCCACGAGGTACAGCCTGCCTGCCACACCCTGCCACACCTGATGAGTACGCACATGAAGACCAGGCCTAGGGAGCCACACCCGAGGAGTCAGCACATAAGGATGTTCTCTGGAATAAAGGCTTTCAGCTCCTGGAAAGTTCTTGTAAAATAAAAGCACTCTTGCACTGAAATAAAGTAAAAGCACTCCTGCACTGAAAGTGTTCCTGCTCACATCTCTATATGAGCCTGGCACCAAAGGTGCCTGGACTGAGTCCAGCCAGAGCCCCAGTGTTTATAGGTCCCAAATGGACATAAGTGAGTCAAGTGACCCATTGCTCTCATCACTAGATGGTGTGTTTTTTTTTATGTTCTGGGGCCTGTGGCCATGACTATCTTCTTTTACGGGTTTGTTTTAATTCAGGACCCAAAGTAAGTAATTAAAGAGTTTAAAACACATGGGCCGGGTTTGCAAGCTCTCAGAACAAGCAGTCATTCCAGTTGCCATCCATGAAACTTCCCCAAGGAAGGGAGATACACCATAAATCCAGGACACGTAGGTGAAAATTGCCAGCTTGAAAAACTTTGAAAGGGCGAGGACAAAGAAAGTTCAAATGCTTGTCAGACATTCATCTGTGCTCCAGGCTGGGACAATAGAAGTCCTGGGACACTAACCTGTCAAATGTAACTTTCAATTAAACTGGAAACCCCCACTTTGCCTTGAAGGAAATGAGTGTTGGCAGCAGTTGAAGTTAAAGAAAAAAAATGACCCATCAAATGAATTGCCTTTTGGTGTCAAAGGCTATTTTATAAAGAAACTTTAAAGACTTTTATTTCTGCAGCAAGAATTAGCAAAAATGTAAAAAGTTTGCAGTTTCAAATCTAATTTTATGGCTTTCTTTTAAAAGTATTAATGTTGCAAACATAACATTTTGTACATACATCCCTGGGGATAATGTGCATCTGTGTATAAAGTTAAGGAATTTAAGACCAACTCTTTCAAGTTTAAACTTACCAAAATGTATCACAAAGATGAATCAAGGTCCCACAGACCTGAGGATTGGACTGATCGGTGCTGCACATAATATGTAACCTGTTTGTATAATTTTCCAAGAGATTGCGAGTGTATAAATATATGTTTATGGCAAAATGGATTTTAAGTAAAGAAAAGGTGGGAGTTTAAACCTCACCTCATAAATCTGACATCATTCCCTTAGAAATCCAACCAACTGAGAGCGGGGCGGAGATTTGCATCCTTGCCCAATCCAAGTAGTTTAAGGGCATGCGTAGCTAACCCTGCCCAGCCTATACTTTGATGATGTAATTTTGCACTATTAATAAGGGTCCCTGACAAGACTCTAGACACACACTCTTCCTCATGTCCTGCGCTATGTTCCTGTACCCGTCATCTTCCTGATCCAGACCCCAACTACAAGGCCAAGCATTGCTGATCCTACCCTAGGGTCCACTGCAAAACCCAAGCATTGCCGATCCTGCTCCAGCAAGGCCTCAAATTCTGACAACCACGGATTTCCCATTAACCAGGAAAAAACTGTGGTACCTTTGGCATCCTGATCCAGCCTGGCTTGCTGCCACTCACTGCATGCTGGTGCCATCCTGCTACTCTGATGACCTATATTGTTCAGTGACTAGAATTGCCTGTCCAGAATTGCTACCAGGTAACCAGTCCCTGCCCATCAGATCCTGTCCCGCTGATTGTGTCCGGCTGTCCTTTGTTAGACCAGATCCGTGTGGTGACCAGAACGCTGACTGTCCAGAATCCAAAAACTAAAAAGTGGACTGTGAGTATCAATTGCCACACCACCTAAACCCATAGTCTATCTTGTTTTTCTCCTCATCCCACTCTCTAAGTCACCCTATCCCTATCCTGATACCTTGTTAAAACTGTCACAATCATTCTTGCCACCCTGCCATTGATTTCTAGTACAAGTGCCGTCTGTGTAGTCATTTTGTCTTGTGAAATCCTAAGCTATCAATCCTATTTTGAGTGATCAGACTGGTTCCTCCGGGGCTGGCGCTGGGGAGATAGGGTTGAATTTGTGAATCAACCCCTGGAGCTTACTGTGTCCCCCTTTGGTAGTCTAGCCTGAATGCTCTAGTGTAAAGTAAAACTGTTCTTGCCAAAACTGATTTCCTTTCCTTTTTTCACCGCTCCATTTTACTCAAAATGCACCTTTCTAGATCTTGCATAAGTCACTCAATTTACCAGCTAGAGACCTAATTTCACTTCCATATTGTACTTATGAACTATAGCTACACCCCAACACAAAAACTCTAGATCAGTGTGTTTCACCCGTTTTTATTAAAAAACGTATGGGTAATTTCAGCGGGAATTGCAAAGTTTGCAAAATGTACATTTCCATTGTCATTTGCTGCAACATGTTTTAAAACCTGCATCTCATTTTCAAACTGTATGCTTTTGGTTATCCATTCTTATGGATTGTTAGTATATTTGCATTGTTGCTGTAGTGAGGGATAATATTTGTTTCAAGGTTTTTACACACATTCATTCATTTATTCATCCATTTCCCAGTGTCATTTTTAGTATTGCCAGGGTTTAAAATCCGTTTTCTCTCTTGTTTGGGGAGTGAAGGTCAGATTTCAATTCTGTTTTCCATTTGTCATTCCTGATTAACTGCTGATTCTGTTTATCCACTCAGCATTGATTATTTGTGTTTTGAGGGAACAATGCAGGGGGAAATTCTGACTCAAGTGCTATCTTACCTAAAATCATTCCCTGGTGTTTTGCAGATGTGTCAATAGAAGGTACACTAAGTGCATTGGTTACATTCCTTTTCTTATTATCACCCCATTGGTGATTGCTGCCCCATATTAAAAATGGTATGATTTCTTTTTAATTTTCAAATAAATATATCAATATTATATTTTACCAACTAGCATGGTTCATGGTCCATTGTGACCCAGGGTATTTGGAAAGGGTGTGTGATATGAGTGGTGTACCATCTCAATATTGAATCTAACATAAAAACATAAGCATTAGAATTGTGCGCTGCATGCCAGGTCGAGACTAAAGTGTGCATCGCCTGATTGAAATCCTTAACAAATTTGGGAGCTCGAGTCCGGGGACTGATTTGGTTGCCACCCGTGACAGTCTAACACAGCAGACTAAGCTGCAGGGTAGTAATACTTTGGTATGAATACTGTGTTACATTGTACAAGCACCGCCCAAAACAAATACTCTAAGTTCCAGGCCTGTCTTTAAAAGTAAAATTAAATCAACCCAGAAATAATTAATAAAGAAATAACATTTCCAAAATGGCTGTTCCAGTAGAGATCAATATGGCTAGGGAGCACCTTCTGCACAAGCTAGTTGTCAGAGGTGAGTGGCCAGAACAGGATGAGAAAGTCTGGCTACAAGACATAACCCAACAGGTCGCCACCATGGACCTGGATACATGGCAGGGCAAAAACCTATTACACCAAGCTCCGGGCAGCTATATGTGACCCCAAATATTAACGTGGAGCAAAGCAAAACTGCCAGAATCATGGCCTACCTGTATCTCCAATCAGGAGTGATGTGGGAAAGGCAGGAAGAAAATGTAATTTTAGCGCAGTATCAATCTGAACTGTTAAATAAAATCCAGATTGATTTAGGTTTAGCGGAACAAACATTACAAAAGAGCCAAGAGTTAGAGGTAGAATCTGCAAATTACATCATAAAATTAAAAGAGGATTTGGCTCGCCAACAGCAAAATAATACAGACCAAGAGGCCCAACTAGAAGCAGCAAAAATAGAGTGTCAGGAGAAGGTTGACTGTCTAGAAGAGAGTCAACAGAAGCTGACCCAACAATTAACCTATTACAGGGCCTGTTCAGGACAAAAAACCATTTTGCAAAATCAGATAGATGAGTTGAAAGAGGAAAATAATAAGTTAATCTTGACAGACCTCCACTCTCAAACAGAATTTGTTGAAGAGCACCAGAAATTCCATATGATCAAAAAATAAAGGGATGACCTGGCTGAACAGAGGGGCACTCTAAATCAAGAGAAAGACACCCCAGGCCAGGAAATAAGCAAGTTAAAAATCGAGTTACAGGGGAGTGAATTATCCCTCCAGGTGCTAAATTAACTGAAAACAAAGTATGGGAATCTACTGGAGCATGTCAGATGGGTAGAAGGTGCTGTGGAAGAGAACACCCGGGCCAAAGATGCTAAAACTCAGGAGATGAGTCTCCTGCAGCAGAAATGATCTCACTATTCCCAGAACATACAGGAAGCGCATAGAGACAATGAGGCTCTCTGTGAAAAAGAATGATGTTCTCAACGAGCAAGTGGCAGGGCAAGATCGGGTCATAGAGGCCAGTAAAGCCTTGATAGCTGAACAAAAAGCTCAGATCTTTGTTTCTCATCTAGAAGCAGGGGCTGAAAAGGAGAAACTAGCAAGGTTGGAGAAAGAGGGTGCTAGATTTAATCTTAACTGCAGAGACCCTGCACAGGTAGAGAAGGTCAGGGTGACCCCAGATCATAGTATAAGGACCTCTATGCTAAGGGACTCTAACCCATTTAATACTGTGAACACTGCCAGCTTCATGTCTACCAGTTCACAAGAGCCAGAAACCATGAGGCCGGCAGAATTCAATAGACCAAGCGTGATGGAAATAGCAGTGCCCCACAGAAAGTGATGGAAGGGCGTCCCTGTATAGATACCCTAACATTCAGTCTGATGTCTCTGACAAGGAAGTCTCCTATGAGGGGAGGGTCAGGGAATCAGATCCACCGAAATATTACTTTCTGAGGGACCAGTTGATCCAATTTATGAAACACTCAATGAGATGAGGCCCAAAAAGAGTATCCTGAAGACCGCTACCCAATTAAGGCAATGGGGGGAATACTCTGCCAACCCTGGGAGAAAGGAGGTGTCAGAAGACTACTCTCCCGTGCCCCACAAGAGTGGAGAAACTAGGCCTCACCATTCTGCAAGCCCCTCTCAAGAAAACAGAATCTGGGAGGGCCTAGATGATCATGAGGGGACCTAAACTAGTAGCGCCTCTGAGTCTGAGAGCGAGTGGACTCGGGTGACGAAGCCAAAAAAGGCAAATAAACTCAAGCGAATTATGACCAAAGACCCCATTAGGCAGATTAAGGCCCTTAGGGGTGTCACAACCCACTACCATATAAATGCAAAATATTCTGTTTGGGAACACCTGGATCTATATGAACATATGATGGACACTTTTCATATGAAAGACAACCAAAACTGTATAGAATATGTAAAGTGGATATTCTCCCCTGAATACTCTAGTTTCTTTGCGGGATTCAAGATGGTCCACATATAGGGCGGACATCTTGAAACACTTTTCCACACACAGGAACCTCCAGGAGACTTGCAAAGCGGGCTACAACCTGCAGTGCTGGGAAGATTAGGCCCCACAAGAGTTTGTACAGGAGCTCAAATGTGCCTTTGCACAGACAACTTGGAGGGTGCGCACAGATAGCAGGGAGATTGTAACCACCTTCTTTCATACACTCACCATGTAAATTATGACCCAGCTGATGAGGGACTTCCACGAGAAAAAAACTCTGGACTGGGACATAGAGCAGGCGACCCACATTTATGAGATCCAATAACCTGCAGAAAATAAACATTTGAGCAAAATCCCCAAACCAGCCAACAACTCTACATCTCCTAAGGCGGCAGAAGGGAAGGTTGCCCCCATTTTAGACTTAGTGATGAGGGAGCTTAACAATATTCCTGTGCAAAGTCAGCAGAATCCAAGACCCAGAAGGCCTTCTGGCCAGTCACAAACAGGTGGCAGTCAGGGAGGTAATCCAACTAATGGGACTCCATACTACCCTCATTATATAACAGACCAATCCTGGGGTATGTCTGGACTCCCCCGGTCCAGGGGGGGTCCAACCAGGTAAGTGCTGCCCCAGGAAACTTCCCTCCAAACTTCCCTCAGGAGGGCAGGAATTCCCCAAATGGTTGTTTAAGTTTCTTTCCCTGATAACCACAAAACCCCAACCTGCAGGACAACCCTCCTTTCATTCCCCGCTTTCAGGTACCCAGACAACCCAATCCCGGGAGAGGGGAGGCCAAGGGTGGAGGGATACCAAAATTCGCCATATCCAGGGTACTATGGGAGAAGGGATAGTTACCCTTCCCATGATCCACCTAGGGTTGACCAAAGACCCCGTACCAGTTGGAACGGGTGTCCCAACTGGAGTGCCAAGTCCAGAACCTAACCCAGGATCTCAATCGCATGTTGGGGGCTCAACAGAACCCTCAGACAAACATGGTGGCTCAGAACATCACAAACCAAGGATCTGGCACCCCAGAACAATGACGGGGTGAGAACCCTGACAACTCACCGGTTCCAGAGGAGGAGGCACGGTGGAAGGGAGGTGTAAGCCCTAGAGGAAGCTTCCTTCCTCACTTGTGAAAAGCCCCTGGACACCCAGGAACCGGAACCAAAATCTCCTGCCCCTGAAAACTGGCCACCCAAGGAACAGAGGGGGGTAGGAGAAATGTCCTGGGAGGGTAGCTCAGCAGCAACATGCTCGCCTTGGAAGCAAGACGACACGAAGCAACACAGGTTCAATCCTAGGGTCTGCGCTTAGAAACCTCTGGGTATTTAAGCGCGTTATAAATACGCAACTAAGACAAAAACAACTACGCATCTAAAACAAACAATTCCTGTAACAGCGCCTCGATGCCTGCGGGCTGTGTGAGCGCTTTAAAAATGCAAATGAATAAAAATAAATAAAAAATGAAATAAAGAATTCAAAAAGACCCCGTTTGTGGAGGAGGTTAGTGTCCTCCAATTTAGGGGGAAGAATCCATAGAGCAAGGGTCTCCAAACGGTCGATCGCGAGCGACTGGTAGCTTGCTGGAGCCTCTGAAGTCACTCGCGTTTGACTTTCAGAAAGAAAAAAAAGATGCAAGGAAGTGCTCTGACCAATCACAGGCCTGCACATTGGTAATCATATGGAATGCATCCTTTGATTGGCCAGAGCAAGTTCCTTGCTGCTGCTAGGTGTTCTGCCATTGGCCCCAGTTTCCTTTTGTGCTGTGTTGGTAAGCCCGGGCTTTCTCTTTTAAAAGCACCATGGCAAACATTTTTTTTTTTACATGTTGGAGCAGCCCTGGGGCTTTAAAGTGTGGACGGAGGCTGCCTGAAGCAGATTTTGAGGTGAGGTCAGGTGAGGTCAGGTGGGTCGGGTGAGGTGGCAATTGTGATTTATTGTTTTTTTTTGCATCTGTGTGAGTTCCACAGCCCCTCCTCTCATGTGTGCACATCTGTTTGTGCCATTGGAGGAGGGATGGGCAGCTCGGCTGAGAGCCCAGGGTGAAACGGAGCATTTAGCTGTGATGCTTATTGTCTCGGCTCACCCTGGGCTCATTAGCAATCATATAGCTAATTTTAGATGACAGGGCTCTGGCGAGCAAGCCCCCTCGGAACGTCCTCGCCAGAGCCCTGCCATTTCTAATAGTAACTCATATCATTGCAAATGTGCCCAGAGTGAAGCAGAGACATTCAGCATGATAGCTGCATGCCTCTGTTTTGACCCTGGGCTCAATTTGCATTACAGAAGCCCCATTTGGACTTTTGAAAACAAGGTAATGGGTATTTGTGGGCAAAAGGGTGCGATTGAGATTTCCCCTGCGGCAGACGGAGAAGCGACTTTATGCACTACGGGTGCCTGGAAAGCCAAGCAAGTATGCGCTGTCTACTGTGCTTTAGCTCTGGAGCTGTTCATCAAGAACGTTTGAACAGGAGGGTGATTAGCTCACATGATAGAGTGCTCATAAGCGAGAGGTAGTGGGATCGATGCCCGCATTCTCCAGCGAGTTACTTTTTCTTCTATTTTCACTATTTTCTTCAAAACTCATTCCTTGCATATAAGGCATGTGCTCCCTTCAGGGTTTTTACTATCATCCTAAAAGTTTTCCATCAACTTTCTGCTATCCCAAAGATTCACATGTTTCTGCTGGCGTGATACTATGCAACAGGTGCATAGCATGGCATTATTGACATATTTATGAAATTCCACTTTGATACTACTCAGCGCTGTTAACCTGTTATTTAATTTCAAGATTCAAGAAAGCATATTTTACCTTCCTTTCTTATCGCTCATCTGTGTCTCTTCGCTGACATGAGTGCTGGCTGCACTTTGAAGTCTCCCGGCATTTAAAGTCTCCCACCAGCAGGGCACACGTTTCAAAGTGAATTTACACTGCTGAAAAGTGACTTTGCACTGCAAACCATGATTCTTGGCACCGTGCAAAGTATATTTTTGCAGTACAAAATAACTTTGCCATGCCTTTGTGCTGCAAAAATACACTCTTTGCAGTTTCATGAATCAGGGTTTGTGTCGGCAGTGTGAAGTCACTTTTCAGCAGTACAAATTCACTTTGAACTGTGCGAATATTCCATTAATCCGGCACAAAATTGACACACACCAAAGAAAAAGTGGCACGCAATCACAAATGAAAATTACTGCACTTTGAATAAAATTTGACTATAGCACAGCTGTACCATAGCCTGAACAAGTGACTATCTGCTAATTTCCTAAGTGTGTCAAGCTGAAACGGTGTCCGTGTGGCTGTCTTGCACACGGGCACTATTTTAGCCTGCAACACTTAGGAAATGACCAGGGCTTGAACTTTATTAACATAATCGTGAAGGCATATGTTATTCCCTCCATTTATAAAGAGAAATGAACAGCTAAAAAAAAAATGTGTACAAGTTCCAATGTTTATGAACATCCACCACCCCCGATCACCTGCAAGTAGCTCTCCACTGTTGGTCCTCCACTGAAAGTAGCTCACGCCAATGTAAAGGTTGGAGACCCATGCCTTAGAGGATCCTGAGGAAAAGATCTTCTCCTTCAGAGACAGGGGACTCCTCCCAAAGAAAAATGGGTCCCAAGAGATTTAGATGAAGACTGGGTGGGAGTGGGGACTGATTCTGAATTGCCCATCCTAGAACCCCAGAATGAGCATCAAGAAGACATAATCTTAAAAGGGGATTCCCAAACTCCCCAAAGCAATTCTGGTGACTGCCTCCAAAGGGGGGGGGGGGCAGCCCAGAATCCCAGAATCAGAAAAAGAGGAGCCCGAAACTCCTAGAATCTCAGAGGGAAAAATGTTTCTTTCAGATTCCCAAACTACCCAACTTAATTCTAGGGACTGCCTTCTAGAAGGTGGGGGCAGCCCATAACCAGCTCAAAAGGATTCACAAACTACCCAACTCAATTCTGGGGACAGCCTCCTAAAAGGAGGGGCAGCCCAGAACCAGCACAAGAGGAACCCCAAACCTCACCAACCAATTATGTTGACTGCCTCCAAAAAGGGGGGCAGCCCAGAATCAGAAAAAGGGGAGCCCAAAACTCACCAAATAGTAGGGCGTAAACATTTTCTTTCAGATCCCCAAACTCCAACACAGAATTATTCCCAAACTATCCCTGTGTCAGAGTCGAAAATAAGGAAATTGATCACCCAGCTTGCCCAGAATTCCCATTACCTTTACCCATTGGAGGAGAAAGAAGGTAGATTCTACACCTCCGTCCAAGTGCAAGGGCAATGTGCAATTCCAGCACTGGTGGACACTGGATCCCAATCCACCCTTTTGTCAAAACGGCTTTTGAGCAGCTAAATTCGGGAAGGGGGGAGAGATATCAGATCCCTCTCACCCCTCTTCCTGGACAACTCCAGAACTTCAACAGGAATGAAATTCCTATCGAGGGGACTGCAGAGCTGGAAATTAAAATAGGGCGACAAAAGATGAAGCACCCGGTCATAGTCGTGGCTCCAAAGGGAACCCCCTGTCTATTAGGGAATTACATCCTCCTTAGGTTATCTCCCCTAATAGACTGTGCAAATAAGGTACTCTGGACTTAGACAAACAGGCCAATTAAATTGAAACAGAGTGTCAACCATGTTACTTTAAATGGCACATACCACATGGTTGAACAAAAACCTGATCATATTGAGTATCATTTCCAGAATAACCAAATACCTGACGGGACAGTAATTGCTGAAGGACAACAAACTGGTGATGGGAACTCCTCTCCATTCCTGAAAATCAGCCTTCCTTCCAGTTTCAAGTCAGACCTTCCAGGATTTTGCTGCATAAAATGGCAAATTTTGTGGCATGATATGGCAAATTTTGCGGCACAAACCTTTATTTATTGCAGCATTTTTGCGGGACATTTTGTATTATCTGTAGGGTGTTAGATTGCCACATTGTAGGAAAGAGGCAGAATGCAAGGCTAAAAGAGAGTCAGGGTGTCATTATTATGTATCTTTTTAATTAATTTAATAGGAGGAATCCCGGATGTCTCTGGCTTGGCAGAACAGTTTTTCAATTTTGCCGCAAATAGATTTGCACTTCAGCCAAACAACCCAAAATGTACCTTTCACCACCAACGCACCCCCTCCCCTAGTTAACTGCTTGGTCGCTGCCGATTCCCCTCTGACCCTGCAGTGTCAGATCAGTCCCTCTAACGCAGGATGGATACAACACCGCAGGGTCCCTTTTTAGTTTTTTTTGTTTTTGTTTTCAGTCCCCCACCTCCAATTTTGAGAAAGCGCAGGACACCCCTGCAACCTCCAAGGCCAAAATACTGGACATAAGGAGCGGGTGACACCCCCGCTCCACATGTGCGGTATTTATAAAAATCAATCGAATGGTACTGGCGAAATAGGTCAAATTTTACCATTCAATCAATTTTTGGTGGTCAAAATGGGTAGTACCTTGAATAGAAACGTTCTCCCGACAGTGTTCTGCAAGCTCCCGGCGTGTCCAATGTAAAATGCGACCCCAAAAAATGCATTTCTATCCTTTTTGAGGAACAGAAATGCAAGCGACATAGCAGCGGTTCATCTACCTTGAAAAAATGCATGACCGGATCAAGAAAGACCCTGGGGGTCATTATGAAGTTGCCGGTCCGGAAACAACGGTACCAGTAAACTTGCCTCTGCCATTGTTTCCGGACCGTCAAACTCTGAGTTCTGCAAGCGGGTGCCTTTCAGCACGCCAGGTCTGACCTGGTGGGCGGAACGGCACCCGCTCGCAGACCTAGACGGATGCACCAGCACTGTTGCACAGAGTGCCGGTGCACCCGTCCTCCCCATTCCCATTGAGTCCAATGGGACTCGATGGGAATGGGGATTTTCTTTTCTACAGAATCTGGCCCGAGGGACTGCCAGAAAATAAATGACTCTGGCGCCAGCCATGCCGTTTTTACCAGCACTGCTACCGCTAGACTTGTAATGAGGCCCCCTGTCATGCAGTGGCACCCCCAGCTCCCGTGTGTGTAGGTTTGCCTACAATTTCTGCACATTTAAAAGTGCATCTTGCGTGGAAATTTAGGATGCGCTTTTAAATTGGCAGAAACGCCCCCTGATTTACTCAGAGGTGAAAAAGGCGATCTGAATGGGTGCGCATATAAAATCCACAAGGGACACCTGAATGGGCACATTTTAATAAAATGTGCCCATTCAAGTGTCCCTTGTGGATTTGGCTGCTCTTTTTTTGGCGCAAGTGATGAGATGTGTTTGCACCTTTCATTTCTTGCATTTATAAGTTTTGAGACTCTGGGACCCTGAGAATTTTGTTTTAATTGTAGTTTTTTCAGTTTTTTTGCAAAACCAGACGTTTTTGTGCAAAATGGCAGTTTTTGCTACATTTTGCGCAAAACTGCAGTTTTTGCGGTATTTTGCGGGATCGCAAAATTGCTATAAACTGGAGGGGCTCTCAAGTGGCATTCCACACTGGAAGGAAATACTTTGAAATTTTATACCAAATCCTTAGCCAAAAATGATGAGAAACCAACTCAAAGTTTAGCTGACATTCAGAAAATTAGAGAACAGTTATTCATCCCTATTCAGTTAAATGAGGGCAAGGAATCTGTTCTTGCCCGAGTGTGCATGAACAATGGTAAGAGCTTCATCAGTGAAGCCATGTTCCGAAAGCTCCCAAAATATCCAGCCATTCCCACATTTAAATTGATCGATGAATGGGAAATGGGCTGGGAAACTCCCAATTCCAAACATCCCCTGCCTAGCAGGTGTATGCTCAAAATCTCTATCGGAAACAAACGCATAGTACATAATTGTTGTGTTGTGCAAGATGTCCCTGCTGCATTCTATTTAAGCAGTGACATTCTCAATCGTTTTGACATTAACTTGGACCTGATAAATTACAAAGCCTGGTCCCGACTAGGGAGCAATCCCATGGACTTTGATGATATAGAGAAAGCATTTTGGTCAGCCCAATTGCTGCTGTATGCAGTTGAAGTTCAAATTGGAGAGGAGGTCACAATCCCAGGCCGGACACGACTATTCCCACTTGAATTAAAAATTAAAAGAGAACAGAAACTGCAAAATCCTGATGCATATATACACCTCAACACCATTAGTCAATGTAGAACACAATACCATTCCAATATTGATGGATAACAGCAACCTTAGGAGTATCACTCTGGACGCAGGCACCATTATTGGAATGGCGGTTGATGACTGAAATTTTTCCATGGATCTAGGTAATGAACGGATATGACCAATCCCCAATGACTGTTTTGACCGTGATAGTGACAATGACTTACCACCAGACAAGATCTTCACCCAGCAAGGGGGGAATATCCTGGTCTACTCTTACTGCCCATACGGGGAAGAAGAGGTGACTTGTGACATCAGGCAGGATGAGGTGATCTTCCAGGTGACCAATGACAGCCTCGCCTACCTGAAACCCTCTGCCCAGGTCAATACTCTCACCAGGGGCCTCTCCACCCAGCTGGAGGAGACCAATGAGATAGCAAAACCGGAAGTTTTTCCAGGCTTCAGGCAATTGGTTGAAGAGCGAGTCAACCTAGCTGATACTCCGGAGCAAAAGCAAAAGTTGAAACAGGTTTCTTAGATTTCTTTGCGGTGGACTTGTATGACTGTGGTCGAACCCAAAATCCACACCACAACAATTCCCACGGACCCTGTGAAGCAATATCACTTGCCCCTCGCATCCATGGAGTCCCTCACAGAAATATTCAAAAACCTTGATCCCTTGGCATAATTCGTCCAGTCCACAGCATCTTTAATAATCCGGTGCTGTGGATCTTAAACCAAATGGCCAGTGGAGACTCTGTGCTGACCTAAGGGAGCTGAATAAACAGGTCCACATGTCCCGATGGCCTCTCCCCTACATTGAACAGGGGCTGGATCAGATCCTGGGGTCAAAGGTTTACACTGCCATTGACCTGACCAATGGGTACTGGACCATGCCGGTTAGTAGGGATGACCAATACAAGCTGGCATTTACCTTCGGGGGGCAGCAATACACATGGACCCGGACTCTCTTCGGATACATCAACTCTGACAACAAATTCAACATCTTCCTACATAAGGCCATGCCCGACTTGGATGAAAGGGATAACCTGGCCTATGTGGATGATGTCTTGATAAAAAGCTCAACTGTGGAGGAACACATAGCGGAAATCCGTTATGTTCTGACACAGTTGAGGGTCACCGGAGCAAAACTCTCCTTCCAAAAGGCAGAGTGATGCAAGACCTGTGTCAACTTCTTGGGGAGTGAAATAACTCTTGAACAAAGTGGAAGCACTCTTAAAACTTAAAGACCCCACAACTCTGCGTGAGCTAAGAAGCCTCCTTGGACTGACTAATTACAGTAGGAAGTTAATTGAGGATTAGCAGAGATCACAAGACCCCTGATCCATCTGTTGTAGGGGGGTCAAGTGGGAATGGGGTCCAGAACAAACCGAGGCAGTAAAGCAACTCAAAAGAAGCCTCTCACAAGTGCCTTGTCTAGCTTACCCTGTCAAAAGGAAGGAGTTCTTCTTGGAGACATGGTTCTCGAATACAGGCTTGACAGCAGTATTATATCAAAAGAATGACAAGGTCAATAATGTAATCTCCTATGCAAGCAAGACTTTGTCCTCTGTGGAGGAAAAATTCACTGATTGTGAGAAGGCACTCCTGGCAATGGTTTGGGCATTGAAAAATGACTGCCCCTTCATCCAGGGGGAACACATCATAGTGGAGACTCCACACCAGCCTTTGCAATACCCCCAAAGTAACAGAATCCGGCCCAGAAATGTGAGTAATTCCAGAATTACTTCCTGGATTCTGTCAATGCAAGGCTTTCCTGTGGAGGTCAGATATGGCCAAAGCAAGAAGAGTCCCCTCGCGCAAGGTCTGGCTGACGTGCCTGATTGTGCCAGAGAACACTGTCTCAAGGAAGAAAGTCTTAAAATCCAGGACAACATGGAGGCGTTCCTGAATTCCCTGCACAAAGTTTATGAAGAAGACAAGTGCGAGGGAATTCCCTCCATTTATGTGTACAGGTGCTCCTACCACGTTGAGAACAACGGGGAAAAGAACTGGTGGCCGGCGATGGGAATGCCTGGGTGAATGATGCCCAGGAACCCTCCGCTGGGTACAAATTCGATCCCTGCAGTAGTCAGGTGGGAGAATTGATGGCAGTTCATCAAGCCATCCTCACTGCCATCCAAAACCATCTCCACAAACTGGTCATAATCGCTGATTCAGATTATGACTGGTACGGATTTGTGGAAAACCTGGTTAATTGTAAAACCATAGGCATGCTATGTGCAAATAATAAAGCACTCAAAAATGGCAAACTCATCCAAAATATTGATGATTGGTCACCTCCAGTGGGATGACCATCTATTGGAAGAAGATCAAGGGTATTCCACAATAGAGGGGCCAGACAAACTGGAAAAGACCTAACTGATCATCTGGCCAAAACCAGAGTCATCCAAGGGGAGCTCCTCGAGATAGAGTCCCTGTTGGGGGAAATCCAGGTCACTGCTACCACTAGATCCCAGACAAATGCTTACAATTAACTCTCAACTGCCCAGTGGAGTAAGTAGACCCAAGGTGCTGATTTAATCATGGCACAAGAAGGGGATCCAATTATTGGTAAGTTTTAGCAACAAATTGAGAACCCTTAGAACTTTCCCCTGACGGATACCGATTAATTTGGGACAGATGACCTCAGGGTATTGATGAAATGTCCAAAAAATGTTCCGAATCCAAGACGGTTTGTGGGTAAGGAGATATCCATATCTGGCTTGACCAGTGGGTGGTCCCTACCTCATTCTGAGGCCTGATGCTAAGTCACGCCCATGATGCGCCCACAGCCGGTCATCGGGGGTTTCACACTACTTTAGAAATCTTGCGAGAGGTTGCATACTGGCCACACATGAGGCAGGACCTCAACCAGTACTTGAAGGGGTGTCTTGTGTTTGCACAATTTCAGCCAACTTCATTCACACACTGATCTCCCCTCTAGGTGGAACAAGTACACGTTAACCGTAACATGCTTGTTTACCAAATGGGTGGAATGTCTCCCGGCCCCAAATTGCAAGGCAGAAACAGCAGCTGCCCTGATGATCAATCACATCTTCTTGTGTTTTGGCCTACCCCAAAGGATTGAGTCAGACCGAGGTAGTCACTTCACCAGCAAAGTGATGACAAAGATGTGGGAGATACTTGGGGTAAAAAGGAAACTTCACATTGCATACCGGCGGTCCTCTAGTGGTGGAGTTGGGAGGTACAATAAAACCATTGTGAGCATTTAGAACATGTGTGTGGCTATTTCTGGGCAAAGTTGGGACATCTGATTACCGCTTGTCCTGATGGCCAGCAGATCTGCACCTTCTTCTGCAACTAAGATGTCCCATTTGAGCTGATGACTGGACAAAGGATGGTGCTACCTCAGCATCTGCTCTATAAAACACAGGAACAGATACTGATTAACGTCTCCACAACTTATGAGTATGTTGAGAACCTAAGAGAACACCTTCAACAGGCTTTTGCGTACGCTCAGCGGAATCTAGAAAGGTCTGCAGAGGGGATGAAGACTCAGTATGTTCTAAAAACAACCAAAAGGGTATACCAAGTAGGAGACAGAGTCTACTTGTACAATTTCCAAAGGAACCAGACCAAAGAATGCACATTTTTGCCTAGCTGGCAAGGACCTTTTGAAATTGTAGACAAAATGTCACCTGTCGCCTACAGAATCCGCATCCCCAAAGGTGAATTGACAGAAGAGAAATGGGTCCATATTAACTAGCTAAAGAGTTGTCACCCTAGGCACACTTTAGAACAAATTGAGGAGCCCAGAGAGAATCAAACAGAGCAGACATCGAAAACCTGTGGATAAGGAAAAGAAGAACCAGAAGGGAAATGACTAGGAATTATAAATATGATTATGTAACAGGGAGTATTTTCTTCGTTATCAATTGTGTATCCCATTGCTGTCAACCCAATTGGTGGTCAGTTAGTGGGAAATTGTCGTAACTGGTTTGTGGTCTATTTCATAGATTCGTACTAGTTCCGCCTATCTAATGATCAAGGAGGACCTCCTGGCAACCTGGAAGGTAGAAACGAAAGGAGATCCGTAAGTGCCGCTCCACACTATGAAAGGAAGAGCCAAGAGAAAGAGGGGAGGGGGTGTCATTCCACGTTCTGACCATAGACAACAAGAGGAGCAGGACACATAGTTATCTGATGGAAGAGGTATTCATACCTGCCTGTACTTGTTGTATCCCCTGGAGAAATCCCACTCGCCAGACTCTCCCTCGACTTGGAAGCCCAACAGAAGTCAGGGGGGGTGTGCGTGTGGGATATTTTGACCCACTCAACGGCACTGCCTCACCTCAGTAATCTGCATTTGCACAAGAAACAGCAACCTGGCTGTGCTGGCTCCTGTGTGCTCCAGGAACTCAAAACTGTGTTTTGGCCACAACAAAAAGATGGCTGCACCATCCTGCCTAGCACACTTCAGGCAAAATGGAACAAGGGGACACACTGAAAAAGTATGCCAGTGTGTTCTGAAACCTATAAATGGAATAAAGTGAAAAGGACAGCCTGCCATTGCTGCAAAAGCCAACATCCCCTTCACAATGAAACAGTTTCACCCTTTAAAAATGCTGCCTTGATGCTAATTCCATCTGTTCATTCTGAAATCACTGTGATTAAAAAGGCCCTGTCATGCCCAGGATACCGGAGTGCTTGCACAATCATTGACTGCCGTTCTGCAACCTTCACTTTCAACAATAGCCATTACTGAAGGATCCAGTATGGGCAAAGGCAATCTTGCATGCTCTGAATCCACAGTTGATGCAGGGCTTCCCACTGCTTGGCCCAAGGTCTATTGGCTCTCCTCCTCAGACTCATCAGCATCAAGGAAGTCTTGGAGCGTCATGGCATCCGACTACCCATTGGTTAATGCTCATTGTCCCTCAGTTTGCAATCCACATCAGATTCAGTGGGCCTGCTGATGATGCTCTGAAGCACCTGGGATTCTCACTGGCCACAGCACCCTTGGCTGCACTTGTGGATAGTAATGCATCCTCCTCCTCCTCATCTGCTGTGTCATCACCTGCTCAAAGACAGACAACAATGTACAGAGGCATGAGTACCTGGCAGAACATGCATTTGTGAATTACACACAGAAATCATACATTGGAACTGTGAACAATGTGACCTGTAAGGCACATATGTCTGACAATCGATAACCTGTACATTCATCTCAGTGCATATTAGGGTGTGCAACATGCCTTGGTTTGGAGGATTAGGAGAACAAACATACATATAGACATGAATGAGAGTACAATTCCCATGAGTGGGTGGATGAAGGTACAATCATCCTGAATGAGCCCCTAAACTCCTCCAAGTCTTGTTCCAACATATGGAAGTCTGTCCTCTACTTTTGCAGACCTGACCTACATGCATAAAATGTGTTGCCATGGTCCCCATAAATCCCCATTGCTTACATTGCCCTTGGCCAGATACCTGGTTAATCATGTCCACATATATCTCATCCATGTGTGAGGGGAATGTGACATTGGCATGACAAGTGCTCACTTGCATGACTACTCATCCATTGACACTCCAAATGCGGAATGTACATCACACATACATCTATTAGCCAGCTGCTGCAACTCCTATCTGGAACACAGCCTTATGCGTGTTTGCACTGACATTGTGACTCATCCATGTTCACCAGCAGCCACCTCCAGTAAATGGATGACTCAAATATCATCCACTCCTTGGTGTAACTCTATGTGAGCAATGATTTGTGTCCACAATGCACTATAAACATGCTTTACACTCTGAACATGTCCAATGAGATGAGTATTGCATGCTATTAGGTGTATTGGCGTAGCAGTGAAATCCTGTATGCAGTGATGTGTACTGTGAGATCAATGCCAACCGCACACAGTCTCCACACATCCACCTCCCTTAATGCAGAACATGTAATAGAAGTAACCATGGTAGCATTACTTGAGTACCCATGGATGGGTGAGGAGGAAACAGGCAAGCTATACCACAACATTTGACAGCATTTCATGCTAAAAGGGAAGCACATATGATATGTACACATGGCACTGACCTGGAGTCATTGCATAGGGTTCCATGCCTCCCAAGTCAACCACCTGCGCACTCCTGATGAGTCCAGTGGCGACCTTGTCAAATGGATTCCGCTCTTCTTCCTGTGGCGATCCACCTCCAATGGCCTGGGCAGAGATCTGGTTGCCACCAAGCTTCTCCTTCATTTGTCGCATGAGGTCCCCATCCTCTTGTAGACCAGTGCTGCAGTGTGCCTCTGCACTCCACAGGCATTGATTAAGTCTGTGACCTCCTGCCACATCCTCTGCTGCTGGCTCTGCAAAAGAGTAATGCCAGCCCAAGTCAACCTGTTTTTCATTAACATAATCCTTAGTCAATGGACCCACAAATATTTTGAATTGGTTTCTATATCTGAGACTGACTTTTTAGAGAGAAGCACAACATTCAGCTGCACACCACTGGGCTTTAGCTCATTGTTATGGGGAAACTGGCTTGTCTTTTGACTTTGTACTTGTTGGTAACATTTTACAACTGTGCACAGTACCTTATAGTACCACACATGGGATCATTGTTTTTTTATGTTCCTAGACACCCTCTAAGGAATTTTTGTGGTGATTGTACAATGTGTCTTGGGACAGATTGGTGGCAGCAGTAGCATTTTCTTGTATTTTGGCAAGGTTTTACCAAGCCCTACCACGTTTATAGTATTTGGCTCATGTCTGTGGCTGGTGTCTAGAATGGCCGATCCACAAGGGACTTTTGTCTGTTCCTTTGGCAATGCTGTCCCTTGGCCTTCCTCCTCCCCTTTCAGGACTGGGATTTCCTTATTTGGGCATGCAATTTCCTGCACAAGCTGCTTCTTTTGTGGTTTCCTGCAGGGCACATGTGTGGGTATCCAGGAAGTGGGCAGGGACTTTCTAGTCCCAATCACAATACTGGTGCCAGGGTGTCTGGTGTGCATGCGAGCATGACAACCACTTCCCTGATTGAACCACTGCTGGTGTGTATGCATGGAGAATATCTTGCCATTGGTGGGCTGTGTGCAAGTACTTACCTGACTGTGGATAAGAGGAGGGTTCCTGCATTCATTCCAGTAGATTAGCAACAGATCAGAATTGATCTGAAGAAAGAGGCAAGTATACTGAGGAGCTGAGCAGAACAAAGGATGATCCTTAGATGCACTTAAAGAGGGCTGGAACCTGAATCCCACTGTTGTCTCAGTCATGCCCTGCTTTGCACCTGATCTAAGAAGACATGTGAAGGTGTTTCAAGCACTTGGAGTGGTGGGTCCAATCACTCTCGACATCTCCTGGTAACCCTGCAAGTGAGACTGTTCGGAAATGTCACTGGGCCATCCATTGGGCTGCCCAGCTTAATATTTGGTTGCCGTGCAGGAACATCACCATTTTGAGTTTCAAAGCAAGACTTTGGGGAATCCCAGCTTGTCCAACAAAGCGCCCCTCTGCTGAATGTTGTCATCCCAGCACCTTTGGTCCACGAGATAGGAGGCCGCATCATACCGCGAGAGTGACGATCAATCAAGGTGGATTTCCAGTGTTCCTTCCAGTGCTCTGAGGCCTTCTGCATCAGTACTTTCTTTGTTCTTCATCCAAACTGTTGGGGTGGCCAATAATGGTTTCAGTGGGAAAGAAGGGTTTGTGTTATGCGTGCCATATTGGTGACTGGAGTAGATGCAATGTTATTACGATGGTGCAATTTACCACACATCCAGTATAGCTAATGGGAAAGGGATGAGTGTAACTATTAGTGTTACTTTGTGTATAGTTGATACATTTTAGATTTGCATGCACGTAGCAAGATAATGACAAGTCTGCTGATACAATATGAACACAATGTAGTTGTGTGACGTTCCATGTAGCACTTAAACATGGCAAGCAAGGAGCTTCATATAAGCATACGAGAAAGGAGATTTGTGGATTGAGAAGTCCCTTTGATGAAATGCAGTAGACTTGGACATACATGCACAGACATATATACATAGGAGTTTTAAGGGACATGTCTTTGGGATAATTTTGGAACAAGGGGTACATGGCAAATACACAAATCTGTATACTGCACGTCCCTCATGGTTGGGGGTTGTGGAGCCTGCAGAATCCTGGGTTGGACAGAGAAAACTCTGTGTGAACTGGGAAGCTGGTAGATCCAGTATGAAAGATGGGTGAAGTCAGCTGACTGCATTTGGGCATCTGCGATAACATGAAATGGTCAGTTGCGGCCACACATGGGTTTACGACATAGTGCTATTATGCAGAGGAGATGTAATCTTTCTAAGTACATGAGAGTTTGTTATTCAGTGACTAGGAAAGTCCATCCACCTGGCAGGATCGATTTAGGGCCAGGTAACACACATGATGCAAGTTGTGGTTAATGGCATGGTTGACAAATGGTTTATGGGTTCTGATCAGGTTCTCCAAAATGACCAGAATTTGGCCAGAGCCAATTGTGTTGAAATGGTAGTTGTTATAGATTAGCGTGAAATGAGAGATCCCAGGGACACCAGAAAGTCTCGGGGGATAAGATGGCTATCATTGGTTCAAAGGGAATTTGTTTGTTTCTCTCCCTTCTCTTATTGTTGAAGTGTTCCCGTAAAGCCATGTGCATCACAACCCGGGTTAGAGGCCCCTGACCAGATGGAACTTGTAGTTAATTAGGCTTGTTTTGCACTCACTTCTTAAGAGGTGGGCCCATTTTGGATAAGAATATTGGAGGTCCATGCCCACAGAACCAAGAGTTACAGCTCCTGTCCCATACCAGACCTGTGTCTGCATCTGGAAACTGAACTGACAGAGGACAAATGTACCTCTGACATCCACCTCTAGACCTGCCAAACCTGCCAAATCTGCAATATCTGGACCAAAACTGAGCTAAGGCTGATGAGTAGTGAAGTCACTAACCAGTGGCCATTTGTTCATCCAAACTGTGATGAATCTGATGATGTCATCACTCCTTTCCCGGCGGTAGCCTCTTCTCATGTGGAAATGGGACGACAGCCACTCCCTGATCCTGACCCTGGGGGTGGCTATAAGTGGAAGGATCACATGAGCAGGTTTGTACCTCAGGGGTATGGACCAGCATCATCATATGAGACATGTTATCCTCTATTCCCTTTCAGGGATATTCCCTCCTTTCCCCATGCCTTTATAGCATATTCTCCCATACAATATCCTGCAAAGGCTGCTGACAAACTTGTGAACATTTTACACCTAGTTAAGCAGCATGTACTGAGACGAGGAAAAGGACTGCCATGATAGAGAGTGTGATCGATAATGTGCAGACTAGTGATGTGAAGAATATGATTGGTCCAAGACAATTCCCAGCATGGAGCTAGGAGTTTAAATTAGCTTTTGCTGGAAAATGTTGACCGCTTCCTTTTCCAAGAGTGGACATGGAAACTGAGAGAAAGCACAGGTTGTACTACAGAGCAGACCGTGTACCAATCCAGGAGTGAGTCTCAAAGGCAGGTAAGTGTAGAGGGTGAGAGAAGGAACTGACCCAAGAACTCTCGGCCGGTCAGGCAGCCCAGGAAGCAGAGGGGGCCAAGAGGTGTGGCTGCAGAGCACTGCTGGCGAGAGGAGAGGTGCAGAATCGAGCTCCACACAAGCCACATAGCATAGCCATACCACTTTGTAGCGGAATCGCCAGATGAAGAAGAAGGAATTTGCTGCAGAAACTGGAGGCAAGGACGGGCTTCGTTAAGATGCAAGGAGCAAGAATGCTCTTTGCTAGTGACTGGGGAAAGTACGCATATGTTGTCGGTGAACACAGAGGTGAGAATGGGTCTCCGAAACTGATGCAAAGAGACCCTGAAAGATTTAATTGGTTGCTGAGAGTGGGGAAGGGAGTCATGTTAATTGGCATCAGTGTCATCTTCATAGTCACAGTACTTTTCTGTGAAGTAGTTTGGGGAAGACTCATTCCCCCTTGCACTGACTGAGAAAGAAAGATTAAAAGACCTGGCAATAGAGTATACCAGGTGAATTGCAAGTCTGGGATTCACACCCATAGGGAACTGTACAAACAAACCTGGCAGGAGAGTATACCAGGTGCTTTACAAGTCTGGGACTCACACCCACATTGTGTAAGGAACTGCATGAGACAATCTGGCAGGAGTGTTTACTGGGTGCTTTGCAAGTCTGGGACCCGCTCCCAAGTTGTTTTGTCTTGGAAAATCCCAAGAAAGCCCCATGCCCTCTGAAATGTATTGAATCTGATAACACGCCTGGGGTGGGCAGTCATTTCCCATGGAGATGATTGAGACACCAAGAGGAGGGAGTTATCCTCTTGGGCTATAACCAACTTGGTTATTCCTTTTGATCTTTTGTTTTTGCTGGAAAGAAACCTGGAGTAGGGAGTAATTATCCACAACTGTCAACATTATCAATGTGGAACATTTTTTGGAGTTATACCTTCTGTTGATTGAACTTGAACATTTGCACACTTTCAAAGCCAGAGACAATACCCATAACACCTTAGAGTTTGTTTTTAGAATGAAAGGGCTAGTATATGTTTTCGGGCACAGGACTTTTTACTTTGGACATCTTGATATCTGGCACACCCTTAGTTTTTATTGATTTAGGGAAATACCTCTTAGAACAGGGATAGTGAGGTGTTTTCCAACCCCTTTATTATTTAATGAAAGTGTATGCCAATCAACATGAGTCCTGTGTGTCCAAGTATCATTCCAGGGTGCCAGCAAAAACGCATTTACGCATTGAAGGTCTATTTTGTCCTTTCTGTTGACTTGGGTAGTGTTCACTTCCTAAAGCCCTACTGAAATCGGAAATAGCTTTGTTCATCGTAGCAGATCCTCTCCTAACTTTTGGAACCCTTTTCATCCCTTCAGAATTCTTCCTGTAACTTTTTCTTGTTCTCTAAGAAGTACTTTGTGAACGTTATGCACAACCACACGCCTTTGCGCACATATTGAACATTGAGCATAACGCTCCATTCATATTATGGCTGGAAATATAAAATTAGGGTTGCTACTAAAGTTATTCAACCTTTTCCTTTGCAGGCAGTTATTAACCTTCTAGCACTGACTCCAATGACTGTATACATAGTACATATTGTAATGCCTTTATGGTGTTTTACTATTGCATTTCATGATTGATTTGTGTTGTTATTGGGCCTAAAATAAATAGTATATTTTTGTATGCTACTGTCTAATTGTAATTATTGGTGGCTCGATGTGTGTGCTCATTGAAGAACCCTGGACACCCTCACTCCTCGTGAGATTTAACCTTGACTGTTCTTTGAGCTACCGTAAATTGGTCTGGCTATCTTCCCAGAAGTGTGCCCCTGTACATCTAACAAGGTTGTCTCCTAAACATCTATCCAGTAGGGCAGAGTTTAAAAATGCATTCTAACTTATAGGTGTTCATTGGTGAGGATAAGATCTGAGGTATTCCAGTGTTGCACACCAGTGTAGTGCTGTGATTATAGATATGCCATTAATGTGGTCAGGGTGGACACAATACCATCTTCCCCTATATACACTGCATAAAATGAGTCCTGATGCAAGTGTTACATAATGTTGGGATGGAAATGAGCCTATCCCACCCGGCTAGGTGTTCCACATGAGGCAAAACTCATACAAAGCAATCTAACGTACATAGGGGGAACAGCCTACTCTCCCGGGCAACATGTAGAAACCTTGAAGCACATAGAAGTGAATACTAACAGTAGAAATACCCACACTCAATGACACGGTTATTCAATAGGCCCTAAACAGGACATGCCGCAGACCCAGGCTGTTCACATTCCACGTTCACCAAGCCCAATTTCTACATATCATGCTTGCTGCTCTTGAGCCTTGTTCCCACGGAAGTCAATTTCCCTCTTGTCCCTGCAGTGTTGCGAATAATCAGTATCACCTTCAGGAATGTGCCCGACACAGAGTGTTTGACAATACCAGTTCCCAGGATGTGTCTATTCATCGCCACTAAACTGCCATCGAGCCTCAGACACCCACCCAGACAGTCTGGCACTGGCCGCACATCACTACATTGACCCACACTCCCCTGGCTCTCTGACAAGCATTGAACCCCCTGGTAACCTCCATAAAGTAACCACCAAAGATCTACAGCCTACAGAACTGTATCGTTCCCTAGCAGCAACACACTTATCCAGTAAAATGAGATACCAAGAAGAGTAAATCACAGATTAGTCCACAGAGGGGAGACAATAGGTGCAGGGACTGCGTTGTCAATGGAGCCGAGAGTGTATGGGTCAGCATGACAATATCTTATCCTTCCCTCTCCCTGGCACCCCTTTCCTGTGCCGCCCAGGTGCCTGCCATAATGAATGAATAGCATGTCTTAGTTGTTTAGTTTATAAAGGAAACAGTGCATTTCATGTGTGCCCTGACCTTCACCACAAGGATAAGCCCAGCTGACGCATGTGGAGCCAGATAAATGGAGAAGAATCTGCCAATTACTGCTTGGCATCCCCTATGGGGCAAGCCAATGTGTAAGGTGCCTCCAATCAGGGGCACCGAAATGTCCCATATTGCATGATGCTTTTTTTGCTCATAACCCCTTGTTTGATGATGTAAGAAAAGAGTGCTCTCAGGCAGCAGAGTCCTTTGCTGGCATTTGTATTTTGTACAAGTAAACCTTGTTATCCTTGAAAAGCTATCTTTTGGCCTTATTCTCTCGCGGGTTGTATTTACTCTGGAGCGTGCATATCAAGGGGTGTGCCTTCATTTGCTGACCCTATGTCATGACCATTGTCAGGGGCCACACGCTGTGCCACAAGCAAGCCCCCACATCTATTCCAAGGGCCTGAAGACTTCAGCAAAAAGGCTCCTGCAGCCAGTCCTGCTGCATCAGGCACCAGGCTCATCTACTGTAAGAAGATACTTACCCAGCTTACTTTCAACTGACTACATGGTTCTTTAAATCCAACATGGAAGCAACCACACAGCCTAGTTATCACGAACCAAGCCTTGCGTTCTAGTGTTCTGGGTGTGGCAGGTCTGGAACTACTTTCCCTGGTACTACTTTATCTTGGCTATATAAACCACACCCTGAGTGCAGAACACGCTTCACGTTATTCTGCAACTAGCAGCGTAACACTCACCGTGTCCAGCTCCTGGTCTTCAGCATCTTCCTGTAGTCCTGCAAGAACAAGAACAAGATTAATCTGTCTTACCTGAGAATACACCATCCAGCACTCAACATCTCAACCGTGTGCACTCTGTGGAACTGAGAGAAGAAGAAACATCACTCACCTGTGATACTAGCTTAAAGACTTCCGGCGAACCGCTGCCATGGCTGCTGCTCAAACCTCACGACCTGCAATAAAGAGAAAAGGAAACAACATTGACTTCCATCAGTGTCACCTGAATTCCATCGTGCTATGCCGCGCTTCCATCCGGAGCACCACAGCAACATCCTGCAAAGGAAAAGGAGACATATTCAGGTTCACTTTCAATATACAACAACCGCACAGTGCTTTACTTACCTTAAAGGTTTCCGGGGGCCAGTTTTTCATCGCGCTCTCATCCACTCACAGCATCACAGCGGCCTGTAAGGAGAAGAAGAAGAAATCACACTTGACTTGGACACCATCACCACCATCGTGGACATGATACACGACGACCTTGACAGCCTCATTGAAATATGCACCGCCATCCCCCCTCTACTGAAGGTAGTGTCTGTGCTCCACTTCCTTTCCACAGGCACCTACCAACACACAGTGGGGCACATGCATGGCATATCACAACCTTTATTTTCTCCCATCCTGAAGCAAGTGCTGGATGCCCTCTTCAAGCACACAAGGGACTACATATTCCTACCACAGACACCCCAGGAGATTTCTGAAACACAAGTTGGCTTAAATGCACTGGCAGGCATGCCAAATATCATGTGTCCTCGACTGCACCCATGTGGAGTTGGTGGTCCCGCATGCCATGGAGATGGTGTACCGCAACCGCAAGCAATACCACTCCATTAAAGTGCAGATGCCATGCAATGCCAGCAAGATCATCAAACATTGTTGTGCCCGATATCCTGGATCAACTCATGACTCTATTGTCCTGGGCAACTCCACGCTACCACGCTTCTCAGAGCGACATGTTGTACGATGTGCCTGGCTGCTAGGTAAGTTGCATGACAGGCACATGGCAGTGAAATGGGGAGAGAGATGCACACACCACCATGGTGCCAATGTTCATGTGACAGCACGATGTGCACATCACTAAAAACTGTGCCCCAAAGCATCCCAAACAGAACAGAACACCCAAATCCCATAGGAATGAAGTAAGGTCAACACCTATCACAACATGACTAACAGTAAACCACCCCACATCCCACAACACGTGCACCACTCATCAGCAGACTTCACCCTCCGTAATCCCATCCAGCAACATGCAGGGTATATGCACTATGTTTCTGTCTCCTGCGAATCACCACACAGGTCAAGCATCCATGGGAGAGCATTGGACTAAACCACCAAGGGAATCCACTGGCTGTCACAGGGCCGCCACAACGACAGGAATGCTGCATGTCATCATGGGAGAAATCAGCATTGAATTCCCAATATTGCAGAGCCTACTGCCAATGCTCCCAATCAGAAAATCCTACAGAACACAACACATCCCTGAATTCACACGGACACAGCTGTATGCGTACACAATGCATGAGCCACAAGACGGCAGAGAATACTGTGTATCATCTTGAAGTTGCAACCCACACCATTATTCCATGGCATAGGACACATTGAGGGCCTAAAAATGGCGTGCATACAACCAGGAACATGTGCATGTGACCAACGATAATCGGCCCGCATGTGTGACTAGTACAGCTGTTCATCATCAATCGACTGACATATACCTTTTTTTGGCTCCCATGCAGGTGACAGTGGCTATCCCTTGATGCCGTGGCTTCTCACCCCAAGAACCCACAGAACAGGCAGGAGGAGGACTACTATTGATCCCACACCCATACCCGTGTGGTCATTGAGCAGACTTTTGGCCTGTTGAAGGCATTCTTTCGCTGCCTTAGCCTGTCGGGTGGGACACTCCACTACAGGCATGAGCAGGTGGCCAAGATCATCATGGCATGTGTCATGCTGCACAACATGTGTATCCGACGCAACATCCCCCTGCCCCCTGATATTGAACTGCTACCACCTGGTGATGAAGAAGGGGATGAAGAAGAAGTGGTGGCACATCATCGCGGTGCCGATGCACAGGAGGGATGTGCTGTGCATCATTCATTGATTGCACATTACTTCTGACACACATGGCTGCAGAGGGTGGCATGATAGTTGGACAAAGGGCACTGGATGTGGGGGTACATGTACACTATGCATTGTATATGAATACATGACACATCCGCAATGATGAATGTCAACTCAAGTTTTGCTTTTAACACAATGGGTGTATTGAAATATACAATGTAAACAAAAGTGCACTAACCCTCCACCACCCTCACCACACTCCCCCTCCCCCCACAACTCCCTCACACACCCTAACCCCCTCCGTCTTCCCCCACAACTCACCAACACATGTTTCAACAAGTGTCTAATGCCTTCATCAGGCTTGCTGGTGTATTCTTTTGCACTCCCTGAACCTGGTGGCGGCATGTCCGGCCGGCGCAGGGTGCGTGACGACCTGTGGATTGGGTTGGTCTGGGTTGAGCTTGATGACGATGGTGTGGCTGCCTGCTCAAACTGGGGTGCCGGACGTTCTGCCTCCATGGCATCAGCGATGCGGCTGAGGACCTGCCGCAGGGCGGATACCTCCTCACACAGACGGCTAGTATTGTCTTCAAAAATCTTGCCCAGGGAGGCTGTGGTATCAGTAATTGTCTTGCCCAGAGAGGCGATATTTTCCCGCCACTCCTGCCTTGCCTGGGCATTGTCATCCACGAACTGATGCACAAGGGCAGTCAGCTTCTCATGACACTGCAGCCCTGCTGGTACACCTGTGGAGGTGGAGGCTTCTTGGGTGTCATGGTGGACTTGGATGGGCGCCTCTATGGGGCTCATGGCCCTTTGGTATTACTCCCCCCCAGACTGCTATGGGTTGGTGGCATGGTTTGATTCCAAAGATGTGATCTGGGGGGATGGTGCAGGACTTGGGGTGCAGGGCTGTTGTGAGGATTCATCCTCCACAGTCACCCTCACCTCTTCCTGTCCCTCCTCCTGAGCCAGGGGTGCTGTGGCTGCCACCTCCCGGACTGAGCTGGTCTCAGCTGAGTGTGGAGCATCAGCTGTGTCCTGTGGCAGTGGGACAGGCTCGACTGACCTTGGCGGCAGCAATGCCGTGGCATCAGTAGGTGCTCTCCATGGTGGTGCATGGCAGGCCTTGGGTTGGGCCTTTAAGGTTGAAGGCCTGTTGGCTTCATCCCGGGCCCTCTTCCGGGGTGTGGTTGGCTGTGGAGGTGAGTCATGTGCCTCACTGTCATGGTCGGAGCCTCTGGGGGTCGAAGAGAGGGTCGGCATGAGTGATGGTTTGAGAAGCATCATGCATACATTTGTATAATTGCTCATCTACACATTAGAGGGTAATAGGCAGTTGAGTTTGGATGATCACGTTTCTTGCTACATGGGTGGGTAATGCAGGCATCCGTCAGTGGTCACTCATGTTGGGGCAGACATATGGTATGTGACATGCATTATCCTTGGGGCCTGCCTGCAGTGTGACTCATGCCATTGACATCTTAGTGTGGTTTGTGTACAGTATGGCATTGCCTTTCTGCACGCATCTGCATGAGTCTGTGCTGTGTACCACAACTTTGCTGGGAATGTTTGTGTATTGGGCCATGGCTTGCCTCTTTAGACAGACATATTGGTGAACTATCATCAGACTCTGCATTACAGTGCTTTCTTAGGACACTCACCTCCGTCCGCCGATGACATGGAGCCACACTCCATGTCTCCAACACCTTCTATTGACTCCATGATAATCAGGCTAGCACATATGTCCTCCCACCGGGGCAGCTTTATGGAGGAGCTTGCTCCTCCTCCAGTTGACATTGCCTGGCTCCTGTTGGTAGAGAGTATGTTGTGGACTCGCAGCTGCAAGTTGTCCCACTACTTCCTGCAGTCCTTGATAGTGCAGGGGGTGTTATCGACCGCGCTTACTTTCTGCGCCACAAGTGCCCAGATCTCCTTCTTGCGTATAATGGCCTCCCTCTTCATGCTCTGGGCAAACACAATATTAGCATGTTCTTGCAGGGTCTCAGCTAGCATGGCCAGCTCATCTTCATTGAAGCGCTCCTTGCGCTGGTGGGAGGTGCCCTTCTTCACAGCCTTAGGCATTGTGGTATGGTAGAGTATGATATTTCACCAACAGCAGTATCATACCGGTCTTGGTTGCCGAGGTTGGCAATGGATTGTGTTTTTAAAGATGGCCGCTGTGCTCATTCCCATTCCTGTGCGATGACACTACTTCCGGTTCCGCTTACTTAAAGTGACCATTATTAGAGGTCACCGGTAATAGCTGTGACCGCTAATGCCGCATTGGTTCATGCCGGTAGTGCAATCTGCGCTTTACATTAGGTCTCTAAGGGCCTTTTTATGGCCTTTTACGGCATGGCAGTGATGCCCTTACCGGCATGGCACAAAGCTTGTGCCTGCGAAGTCGTAATAGCCCTCTATTAGCGGGCTCTTGACTACACGGACACAGTATTTGCTCCATGTTGGTAAGGACAGTTACTTACCTCCAAACTTGGAATGACCCTCTATATCTACCAAATAAAGATCTGCAAGAGTTGATCATGTCTAGTTATCACTATTCCCTGATCCAAGGCCATCCCAGAATTGCTAAAACTCTAGCCAAGGTTAAGTGGAATTATTGGTGACCAACCTGGCAAAGGACATTGCTCAATTCATTCTATCCTGTGGGGTATGTGCACAGAATAAATCACAAAAGCAGAAACCAGCTGGCCTTCTACAACCACTGTATATTCCACCGGCTCCCTGACATACTCTTTCTCTTGATTTTATTACCGAGTTACCTCCCTGTCAAGGATTTAATACCATATTGGTGGTTGTAGATCTGTTCTCTAAAATGGCACATTTCATTCCGTTCAAAGGACTTCCTAATGCTACTGGTCTAGCAAAGGTATTTCTTGAACAGGTTATAAAACTGGATGGTTTCCCCTCAGTCCTAATCTCAGATCGTGGAAGCCAATTTGTATCCAATTTCTGGAGGAAATGCTGTACAATGGCACAAATCAATGTTCGATTATCCACTAGCCATCACCCTTAAACGGATGGATAAACAGAAAGAACAAACCAGACATTAGAACAATATCTACATTGCATGCTGCACCAAGTGGAAGAGAGCTGGAAAGACTTGTTATGGATAGCGGAATACACATACAACAACTCCATACACACCAGCACTGGACAAACCATGTTCTACACAATATACGGAAGACACCCACGTACCACTGAATGAGACTCCCCCAAGACCTTGGAAATGCCAGCGGTAAAGACTCTACACACAAGTATAACCCAAGCCTTCAGGAAGGCAACAGAACAATTATCGCAAGCCAAAGACAGACAGAATTTTCTTTTCAGACCAACAACAGAGGAGGTCTCCTGATAACAAGATTGGGGACAAAGTCTGGTTAGCATCAAAACATGTGCCCATTAAAGGAACCCACACCTTTCGTCCAAGATATCTAGGACCCCATAGCATAAAATCTGTGATAAATCCGGTGGCCATCAAATTAGCCTTGCCACCAAGCATGCAAATTCACCCCGTAGTCCATGTATCACCAAAGCCTTTGCTAATCGATGGAGAGCCTGAATTTGAAGTTAAGGACATCCTGGATTCAAAACGTACCAGATCTAAACTATATTATTTAGTGGATTGGAAAGGGTACAGGCCTTAAGACAGAACATCGGAACCAAGTGAACATATCCATGCACCACGTCTGATTAGGAGATTTCACCTGAATAATCCCACCAAACCAGGACCGGACAGCAAGAATACCATGAGAGGGGCCTTGGGAGGAAGTGATGTCATGACCACTGTCAGGGGCCACAAGCTGTGCCACAAGCAAGCTCCCACATCTATTCCGAGGGCCACAAGACTTTTGTAAAATGGCTCCTGCAGCCAGTCGTGGCGCATCTGGCACCAGGCACATGTACTGTAAGGAGATACTTACACAGCTTACTTTAAATTGACTATATGGGTCTTTAAATACAACATGGAAGCAGCCACACAGTCTAGTTCTCAAGAACCAAGCCTTGCAGTCTAGTGTTCTGGGTGTGGCAGGTCTGGAACTACTTTCCCTGGTACTACTTTTCCCGGGATATATAAACAACACCATGACTGCAGAACATGCTTTGCATTACTCTGCAACTAGCAGCGTGACGCTCACCGAGTCAAGCTCCTGGTCTTCAGCATCTTCCTGTAGTCCTGCAAGAACAAGATTATTCTGTCTTACCTGAGAATACACCATCCAGCACTCAGCATCTCAACCAGCTGCACTCTGTGGAACCGAGAGAAGAAGAAACATCACTCACCTGTGAGTACTAGCTTAAAGACTTCCGGCGAACCGCTACCACAGAAGCTGCTCGAACATTGCAACCTGCAATAACACGCGCGCTTACAAAGCATCGAATTCCATCAGTCTCACCTGAATTCCATTGCACTACGCCACACTTCCATCCGGAGCACCACAGCAACATCCTGCAAAGGAAAAGGAGACAGATTCAGGTTCACTTTCAATATACAACAACCGCACATCGCTTTACTTACCTTAAAGGTTCCGGGGGCCAGTTTTTTATCACGCTCTCATCCACTCGCAGCACCACCGCGGTCCGTAAGGAGAGGAAGAAGAAGAAAACACACGTTAGCTGTAAAAGACAATAAAGGTGCTTCGTTTCGTGCTTTCTCTTACCTAAAATTGTGCCTCTCCACCCGGCACGCCAGCAGCAAAACCTTTGCACCTGAAAAGAAGGTGATAAAGACATTAACGGAATCCCACCACAAACAGAACAAAGACTTACAATTTACAAACCTACCTGCCTATCAGCAGATTTGGGGTCACAGCAGGCCTGGGCCCAAGGAAGGCGCACTGCACCAGTGAAACAACTCAAGCAGTTTGCCAACAACCGTCAAGCGTCCCTGTACAAGAAACGCAGGACGGATAGCTCACCCTACAAATAACTAAGGTGAGAAAGAACCAGTGGGAAGGGGACTGGTCAGAGGGAGGTGGGAGATCCACCAATTTGAGACAGTTATCACAAATCCTTCCTTCTGTAATTGCAGATTCATTATTCAGCACTAGGCTACTACGCATTCATGGTTCCAGAGCTCAGAGCCTTCCAGACGACCCCAAGGATATCAGGTGAGCGTAACACCCTGAGACATGATTCTACCACACCGTACTTATGGTGATAACCAGATGGCCTCTCTGGAAGGGCCATGCAGACCTACAGTGGCCAGTCCCCCAAACCGCTTATGCAGAAGAAGTGGTCCTTGTGGGTGTCAGCTTTGCAGAAACATGCCTGATCGTTGAAGCTAGGTACTTCAATGAGTAACAATGTCTAGGGAAGGGTATAGAGCGGTATGGTAGAGGGGAATACGCGATGAATGAAAGTGGATGGATGACGTGGATTGTTGAATGTTGACTTTTTGATATGGACTTGGTTTATTCATTTCTAAGTTTTTAAGTTATATGGAGATAGACAAGAGGAAGGAAAGGGAGCCTCTCCGCCTGAGGATAGAAGGTGGCACCACCGGTGCACTGTCCTGGCCAGTGCAGGAAAATACAAATAAGCAGAAACTTAAGAGCCCCATATAAGTAGAGGGCTCGGGTAAAAGTAGTGGTTGTTGTTTTAGCTTGTTAATTTATTTCATTATTTCAGTGTATTTTTTTACATGTATGGAGGAGACCCAAGGAGGGGCGTGCATGGTGTGAATGTGAAGTGTGTAGAGAGCTAGTGTGGGCAAATAATGGGGATTCTCTAATGGGGAGAGAAAAGTTAATGTTGCATGAGTTTCAATATAAAAACAAAGAAGAACAATTTTGACAATATTGGCTGACAGTACCGCGATAATTGTAATGTGCACATACTCAAAATTATTGACTGATACTGCAAGACATAAAGGTGTGGATTGAAGGGGAGAAAGCTGTTCAAATATATTGGTGACTCGCACTGTAGACAGACAATGGCTATGGGGATGTACACGCCCCTCGTCCACATATGTAAGGCCCTACCCCTGAACAGTGTCAAAATTAAAAAATATCACTGCCAATGGGGAATGGAAACTAAAGGGGAGGTAATGCCCCACTCCTGGCCAGAGGGGGGATCCTTAGATAAGTGTGCATTAGACCATATGTCGACATACTTGACCATCAAATACAAGGGGAGGCTTAGATTTGTGGAGGATGTTTGAGGAGACAGAGGCCCCAGTGGGAGTGGGGGGGCGCGATACAAGGAAACAAAGACAAACACGGGGGAGGGTGAGAAGGGGGGAGAACTACTGATTAAACTTTATCTATTTCTGACTAAACCTGTTGAGGGATACACAACCAATCCTGTCTCTGATCTCTGATTCTGCCTTAATTGTCTGTTTGTCTCGTCTTTGTCTCTAGTGTGTGCTCTGAGGCCTCTGGGAATGTGGCTCAGCCTACAAACATTTTAAATAAATAAATATCTCTGGGAGAATGATGTCAGAAGACCCTGTTACATCCCCACCCCCTATGTATGCTGCACCCCCCACAGTATCCACTAACATGGGGTGAGTGCTAGAGACATTGAAGTGGCGTTTTCCACTACTCGCACAGATTTAGCTAGATTATGTGCAGCATGTGAGACTGCAAGGGCAGCAGAGGTCCTGATGCTATCCTCAGGCACCCCACCCATACCTCCCGGGGAGGAGTGGAAATCTGGGGACGTTTTGTTTAGGATTGACAGCATGCCTGTAAGAGCTGTACATGTAGAGAGGGAGGGGGAAACAGCTTGGAGTACGAGAATGTAGGATCAGTAAGGGGGAATGAGGAATATTGGAGTGATTTCGATGACAGTGAGGAAGGGGCAGTGGGAGGGAGGGGCAGAGGGAGCAACCCCACCACACCAAGAGTAGAGAGCTTGTGGCAAGGAAGGATGAGGGAATAGTTTTGGGACAATAGCATTAGCAAAGAAGAAGGGAAGTGGTCGGAAAACGGGGAAGCTTTAAAGGAAGTTGCAGTTTACCCTAATTCACAAAGGTGCAGGCCATCCCCATTACGTCCTTTGAGCACAAATGGATAAGAACAATCTTCTCAAGTCCCTCCCCCACTTACTGTGGGGTCGGAAAAATTGATTTATGCATTTCAGAAACACACAGCTGGGGTACCCCTTGCTATAGGGGACATCACAAGTGTGTTGGTATCAGCAGTGGGTGACCAAGTAGAATCAGTTTGGGTGAAGGTGGGGTACCAGGGAGTAACACTGAGTAATGATTCTCAAGATGGGGCATTGTTCAACAATATCAGAACACGGGTCTGGGATGCACTGCAGACAACCTTCCCAGATACCCCCAATTTACAATCGATAATGCAATGCACCATGGGGGATGAGGAAGATGTTGTGCAGTACATTCTTCGGGTTCAGGAGATGTGGAGAGTGGAGACGGGCAGCGCGTGGGCCAAATCAACATCCTTGTTTTACTTTATTGTTAAATGTGGGCTGCTAAATAAAGTGCAGAAGGCCCTGGATAAATAGCGGGGGTGGAAGAAAAGGGCCGGCCTCAGATTCAGAGCATCATAGTACACCTTTGTGGGAGGATCAAAGAGCGTGAAAAAGAAAGTTTTCAAAGATGGCAGGCAAAAGCTGAACTAGTTCAGAATAAACTAGTGAAATCAGCTGCACTGTCAGTAGCACCACCCTCAGAACAGATGAGGAAAGAGGGGTGCGCCACACAGGCAAGGATGGCAGTGGTGCGGGCAGACAATGGGCAAGAAAAGTAGGTAGGAAATCAGCAATACGCTGGACCCCAGTGGCAAGGAGGGCAATCAAAAGGATGAGGTGGGTTACGGGGAAGAGAGGAGAGGTATTCGGGGGCAAGGACAGAGAGGGGGCAGACAGGGGCAGTGCTGGTCATGCAGAAGGTGTGGTCACTTTGCCAGAGAATGCTGTTGTAGACCGGGAGGGAACTACAGCTATAATCAGCCGAGGCCCCCACTCAGGGCGCCCACAGGGGCCTGTCCAGGGGTCAACAATGATTCCATATGAAATACACCAACCATACACTCAGTTACCACCCCACATCCCAGGCCCATATTGCCATCCACCACAACAACAGGCCATGCAGCAAACTCAATGCTGCTCCAACGCACAGGCCGAGGGAAGCCGACACCCCTTTGCCACTACACTCAATGGTGCCACAGCGCTCTACGAAGGAGAAAAAGTTGTAGGGGGGAATCCATTCTTGTTTCCTCATACAGACACCTATCCTGAATAGGATAATCTACAAGGAGTACTTGTGTGTCCAGTACTATCAGTGACCTCGAATTCAGAAGAGGAACCACTGGTGGGGGCAGAGATAAGAAATAAGCAATTCTGCTTCATGGTGGACTCGGTGGATGGAAAAGTCTTGCATAAATGAAGGTGACTTCCCGTTATTAGGAAAGACTCTTGGCATGCAGGGATTCTCTGGGAATGTAGTAATGGTTCCTTATACAGAGGATTTAGATGTCAAAATTGGAGGGAACATTGTTAGAGCACCACTTCTTTACTACAACAGCTTCCCTATCAGCTTACTGGGTCGAGATTAGCTCAGAAAATGAAACATGACAATATCTTTCACAAATAGAGGAATTGTCTGTGCATGTGCTCCCTCCAGGCCATGCTATTGATACACACAGTGACCAATGAGATGGTAGTGAGAGGCATACCTGTCAACCCAAGATATGTTCATTTATGGCATTAGAGTGCTTGCCTGAGCAGTACCCCAGATTACCAGGAAAGAGTGGAGAGTACCTGCTGATTTGGTCTTCCAACCTGTATCACTCCCAGAGGTGGTTACTGGTACTATTGTGTCCTTAGATTTGGAGGGATTACAGGTGTCTGCAAAAAGAATTGTGGTACTTGAAACAGATGTGCATGGATGACAATGGCGCACGGTGTTATGTATTGACCCCAACATACCTTTGAGAGATCTCACAGATGACAAACTGTTTGAGGATGGGAACAATGATGGAGAAGTAATATTGGAGATTTGTATACCTTGTGAAATAATGGTACAATATAGGAAGGTTTCAAAAATAAAAGGGTACCTGAGATACTGTCCTCCAGGTAAGAAAAAGGTATGTCCAAAGAATGGACCATTAGATCGAGGATGGCAAGAGGCTGTTCACTAACTGTTTGATTACAACAACAAAAAACTTATTTTATTATTCTAAATTCAAACAATCATTTCCTGGTCTGCAACAAGATAGGTTTTTCCCAAATTTGCATCAGTCACATAATCAATTAAAACCTCCATTCAATTTATTCCATCGCACACAGTCACTTAACCATTCATACACATTTCCTATTTCACCACATTAACACATGGTTCCATTATACATATGACCATCTAACACACATTATTTATATAATATTTTTAACACCCCTCCTAGTATAGATGTGTCTATCTGTTAAACAACAGAAGATGTTAGTCGACACACGTTTTAGTCGGTTTCACTGGGCTTCAGTGTATAGCCCTCTATTTTCCCAACTCTCTTCAGGACGGAAGCTAAGTAGAAGTTATGCCTTGCTTCGGGGTAGATGGAGTGGAATAATATTGTGGGCCAAATTCCACAGGCTGCCGACAATGAAGGGCGGACTCTGAGATGCCCAGATCCAGATTGCTTGCAGAGCATTGAGAAACATAGCGGCTTACGAATGCGAGTAAGTAGATCCCCTGCCGTTTTCATGAGTAGGGTGCCCACCAGACGCCACACCTGTGAGATACCGTATAAGAAGACCCAGTGACACAAAAGGTTAAAGCTGCACGTAGCAGCTCATTCTAGAAGTTATCTAATCGCCAGACCATTTGGGATTTGACCCACAGTCTTTTACCACCTCCAAGATAGAATTTGGAGATGATGCCTCCCACTCCATCTACATCAAAGCAAGACATACGTTGTACTCAGTGTCCGTCCTGAAGAAGGTTGGGAAATTAGAGGTATATACACTGAAGCCCAGTGAAACTGACTGAAACACACGTCGACTAACATCTTCTGTTGTTTAACAGATACACATCTATACTACAAGGGGTGCTCAAAATATTCAATAAATAATTTGTATTAGATGGTCATGTATTATGGCACCATGTGTTAATGTGGTGAAATAGGAAATGTGTATGAATGGTTGAGTGTGTGTGTGCGATGGAGTAAATTGAATGGAGCTTTTAATTTATTATGTGACTGATACAAATTTGGGAAAAACCTATGTTGTTGCAGACCATGAAATTATTGTTTGCATTTTGAATAATAAAAAAAAAGGATTTTGGTGATAAATGAGTCCATTCTTTATACAAACAATACAGGAAGGTACAGAGCCCCCTCATGGAAATTGTTAATGGTCCACCCCCTTTCTGTGAAATTGATTTATGTTGGGTTCCACTACACTTATGAACCACAAATCCACAGGGATGCTAAAAGAAGTCACCCCACTAATAGTAACACTCAAACCAGGTGCAGTGTTGCCTAGGGTAAAACAGTATCCCCTGTCTAGAGAAGCAGAGGAAGGGATTCAGGAAATGTTGCAAGCCATGCTGAAGCAAGGGATTATAGGACCCTCCACATCACTATGTAATACTGCTATCTACCCTATCAAGAAAGCAATAGGGGGTAGTTGGGAGATGATCCAGGTCCTGCGCCCTCTTAATGATATTGTACAGAAAGAGTTTCCTCTTTTTTGTAACCCAGCCTCTATTCTGTGTAGCCTCCCGAAAGAGGCCACCCATTTCACAGTAGTGGACTTGAAAAATGCATTTTTCTCAGTGTCACTTGCCCCTGAATCGCAGTATCTTACAGCTTTTACCCTGGGTGGAAAGCGATACGAACACCATTGCTTACCCCAGAGGTACTGTGAAAGCCTCATCATCATTAACAGCATTTTACAGGAAGACCTTGCCAACATTTAGGTGCCCAGTATGATTATACAATACATAGACAACCTACAGGTCTGCAATGACAGTGAGAACAGCTGTCACAGGGACTCCATTGCCTCACTCCAATTGCTAGCTCAGAAAGGATACAAAGTAGATAAGAACAAACTCCAGTACTGTTTACCCAAAGTGCTTTACCTAGGGCAACTCATCTCCAGAGATGGTAAGAGAATTTTACCTGATAGGGCTGCCACAGTGTGCAGCTCCCAAACCAACAACAGTGAAAGAAATGCAAACATTCCTAGGTCTCTGCAACTATTGCTGAGCATGGATGGCACCCTCATGACCGCAGTACTGACAATAAAGAGCTCCATCGGACACATACTTTTGGCCTACTACAGCGGCACACTCGATTCCTTCATGCAGGGACAGTTTGCCTGCTAACAAGCACTCGCTGCTGCAGCCTCGTCATTGAAAAACGTTCCACTGTCATAATGGGATGCTCAATAACACTGTACATTGAGCTCTCACTGTTTGGAATACTGGAACGCTCCAAAACCACTTTGACTACTCAGAGCGCATCTGCAAACGAAATAATTTTGTCAAGCCCAAATATCCATGTAGTGAGATGCAGGACAGTAAACCCTGTCATATTCCTGACACAACGTTGCACTGCTGAGTTCACGCAACAGCATGATTGTGCCACATATGAAGGGGAAGGGGACGACATTCTCAAAGCTCAAGAAGAGCTCAAGGAAGCACAAAAGGAGGGAAGGATCATCCAATTACAGCAGAAAATGGTGACAGTTTTTAATGACTTGAAAGATGTACTTTCAACAGCGCCAGTTCTAGGGACCCCAGACTACACACAGGAGTTCAATTTGTTTTTGCACTCAAATGGCACCCTCATGACCACAGTACTGACACAAAAGAGCTCCATTGGACACAAACCTTTGGCCTACTACAGCGACACACTCAAGTCCGTCATGCAGGGACAGTTCATCTGCAAACAGGCACACGCTGCTGTGACCTTTGCCATTGAAAAAAAGTTCCGCTATCATAATGGAATGCTCAATAACACTGTACATTGAGCACTCTGTGCTTGCAATACTGAAACACTCCAAATCCACTTTGACTACTCAGAGAGCATCTGCATACGAAATAATGTTGTCAAGCCCAAATATCGATGTAGTGCGATGCAGGACAGTAAACCCTGTAACATTCCTGACAGGACATTGCACTGCTGAGGACAAGCAACAGCATGATTGTACCACATATGAAGGGGAAGAGGACGATATTCTCAAGCAAAGGACAGTGCACTACAAGAAGGAGAAATATTTTTGTTGACGGATCAGCGTCAATTGATCAGGAAACAGGAGAAAAACATGTTGGGGCAGTAGTAGTGAGATTGGAGGAGAGAGAGTATGAGGAGATTACCAAGACATTTTTCTGCACAAGCAGCAGAGATTGTAACACTGATGGAGGCCCTCAGAGCATCAAAGGGATGTTGTGTTACAATTTATTCAGAATCTGCATACGTCACCACCATGGTGAACGCAGGTTTGTCCCGATGGATAAGAAGAGGGTTCAGGAGTGCAGAAGGGTCCCCATTGCAACATGCAGAATTACTGAACACACTGATCACTGCCTGTGCAGAGCCTTCAGTCATAGCATTGGTTAAATGCTTAGCCACATTCAAAACACAGACAAAATATCTTTGGAGAACACAGGCGCGACCGCAAAAAATACAGAATATATTCCAGTATACCTGGGCGCAGAATACATCCTAGCCAGTATGACGATGCCCCAACACAGATGCATACACAGCTTTCCCCATAGCATCCGACTCATCATTTAGTTGCAGTGCCTAGTGCCCAAGGAAGAGCAGGAACTATGGCTCAACAGTGTGCCGAATCACCCATAGACATACTCTGGCGATAGCAGGTAACAGGCAAGGTTGTAATGCCTGTAAAGCTACTCTACAAAGCATTTGAACAGCTACACTTTCCATCACACAGATCCAAACAACACATTAGTGTTGATCTCCAGGAATATTGGTTCATTCGGAATTTAATGGGAGCCCCTGGCAAAAATGGTGATATGATATGATATGGTTATTTATAACACGCTTAATACCAAGCAGTTTCTAAGCACCACATGTCAAGTGTTCAGCACAGGGATGACATTGAGAACTTAGCGGGGTACATTGCCCCACACTGTGGGCCCATTCAGAGAGCTGCACATTGACTATGCAGGCATGGGAGAAAGGTGCAAAGGAGCACGATATCTGATTGTGGTGTTGTGTCCATTTACTTGATGGGTGGAAGCAGGACCATGCTCCCACTCTGACACCTAGTATGCCGCAAAGTTCCTCATCAGGGATACAGTGGGACTCACTTTTTCAATTAATTGTTCAAGGGAGTGACAATGTTATGAGGGATCAAACACAACATTTGCCTTATCTACCACCCACAACCAAATGAAGAGGTAGAGAAAATGAATGGCCTCATCAAAAGTATTTTGTCTAAACTATGACACACCCTCTAGACAAATTGGGTTTCCTGCTTACCCCTGGCACTGTTCCAATTACACAAATAGCCCAGTAAGCACCACCACCTGTCCCCCCACGAGATAGTGACTGGTAGACGCATGCAAATGCCACTGTCATCAGTGTGACAACCATCAGATGCCCACAGATCTGCCACCATTTTAGGGGAAGAATTCAAACAATACCTCATGCAACTTACATGTGCAATAAGATGCATTTCAAAACAAATTGCACCCCCCTTCACAGAAACACGAGGAACTACGACCACTGTTACTGACACTGCTCCAACCCAACCTTTGTTACCAGGGGAGTGGGTTTATGTCAGGAGTTTCATCAAGAAGTGGACAACACCCTGATTCCACGTATGCTAGTAAGTGGTATTCTCCACCCCGCTTGCAGTAAAAGTAAAGGGGCTGTGATACTGGATACATCTCTCAGATATTCAAAACGCACCAGGGAACATATCACAAAACACACCAACTGAAAAGGACAACACTACCTCAACATAAGTAGCCATATGCCAACCTTATCTGTGCATGTAAAATGTGTTAAGGAACATATATCACTGCCAGAGCACAGGCTACAAAAAATGTAAATCTCCTTTCTCTCTCTCTCTCTCTCTCTCCCTCTCTCATTCGTTCTCTCTCTCTCTCTCTCTCTCCCTCTCCTTATCCCTCTCTAACTCACCCCATTCATTCTCTCTCCACAGGTGCAATGATTAAGGAGATGACACTTCAGCGAGCTTCATAAAATGTTGATAGCAGTAAGAGTAGAATGAGTTCTTTGAGAATGTATAGTTATAATTGCGGTTTGCATTTTGTAGCGATTTTGTTTATTATATTAATGCTCGCATTAGGTATTTACTGGGCGGCATTTTTTATCTGAGGGGCCCATATAAAAGAAGGAGGGAGAGGGGCAAATGGACATGGGACAGATACAAGTGGACGTGGAATGGAAATGTGTCCACAAACCTCACAAGTCTCCACCGAAATACGTTAATGAAGGTCCCAGGTGTTATTGTACTGATCAATAAAGCAACTGATAGGTGGCCACTTGCCCCAAATGTCACGTCTATACCCAGTTTATAATTTACCCCCAATCATCTACCTCAGTATTTAACATGTTGTCTTCCCCAGCTCCTAATATGGTTACAGGTTTTTCCTGTTTCCTGACCCTGAGTGACATAATGAATGAAAACACACATGTAGTAAGAGTTAAACCAGCTGCTGGAGCAACAAACAAAGCACAGTATATCATAAATACCACATGCATCAACTCCTAGTCCACGCCCTGCAATGATTTACTAGTTACTCCTCATAGAGCGGTGTTGAGGAAGATAAGGTTCCCCTTGCATAGTGATAGAAGAACCATGCCTATCATGGTTTAGAATTAGATGCAGTAGAAGACCTTCGCCATCCTTAACATTGAAACCGCTGGCATTCTGACATGAGTGCAATGCAAAGGCGAATGACTAATGGGAGTTGCTATGTGTGTTCTCTAATACCCCAGACATCTGGGGCTTCCAAAGTATTAATGCCAGGACAGGCACCATTAAATGAAATACAATGTCTGATTCATCTTGAACTATGCAGGATAAAAGGTACTTTCCAGGCACGTAGTGTTCACCTACAACTCCTCGAGCCAGATACTCAAAAATGCAAAACTAGTCACACCAACCCCAACTGTTTCAAGGAAGCATTCTTTTCTAAACAAGGGAAAAAGTATATGGACAATAAGTGGCAAGAAGCAACTTTCATGTGCAAAGCAGAATGACTTGTCGAATATCCAGAAAATAATCACTAGCCTTCGTTGAACAAGCATGTGCGCAGATATGGACAGAACATGTTGCACTGTGCTTTTACAATGAAGGAACTGTTTTGATAGTATCAAACAAATGGTACAATAGAACTCTGCTCATTCCAGATCTCCGAAAAGGCACCGGGGCACTGATGGACTACTATTGGGTATGAGGCCAGAAAGTGTACTTGCACCTCCTGACATCATGGAGGGGCTCCTGTTTGCTTGCATTCACCGCTGCTTGCAGTACCCTAAGAACACCTTAAGGGGGCCTTTTTCATAAGAAGATCAAGCGGTGCCTGAAAGCACACTAATTACACCCACCATGTCACCCCATTACTCCCGCATCCTCCCAGAAAAAGAACACAGAGAAAGAAGCAATCATCAAACTACTTGTCGCAAGAGTCATCAGACATGCTCGCACAAATACCCAAAGAATATAGACTATACAATTCTGCAGAGTCATTTTTAGCATCCCTTATCCCCACTGTCCAGACTCGAGTAAACGCTAAATGGCTGCAAATTGTTCGATGGGAATTAATCCAGTTAGCAAATGAAACTGAAGAGGGTTTCAAAATCCTCAAAGTGGAACTGAGAGCCCTCAGACTAATGACGATGCAGAACTGCTACGTCCTCGACCTCCTGACAGCCATCGAAGGCAGGGTTTGCAAAAAGATTGAGAGTTAACGTTGCACGTTCGTACCCTCTGCTGATGCCGACAATGAGACACTATCACACATCGTTGTAGCAGTACATGAACTTGGAGTAAAAATTGAGAAGGAAGCAGGGATCAGTGATTCAGGAAGGCAAATGGGTAAACATAGCATTCGACAGGGTACCATCCAGGCTTGGAATAATGATGAAGATATTGGTCCCTATCAACATGTTTATTTTGGTGATCTTCTGCATGTGCCAGTTGGGTCTCTGTTGTTGTGCAAAAGCAGTACCTAATAGTGCAAAGATGATGGTGACATTTGGGAAAACTCATGATAAGACCCCTTGTGGTACACAGGAAGTAGAAATCCAAACAGAAGAAAACAATCACCCTAATTATCATATGGTTGACATCTATCAGGGACATGGGTATGAGGTGGACACTCTATATTACACTACTATTGCACCCCCAGCAGACCCCGAAAATTATAAGGAATTTGGGTGGACTTAGCAGGGGATGGGGGATGTACATATATGACTTGCAAACCAGAACAATGCGTGCAGGGTGGGGAGAGCCTAAGATAACATTGTAGAGGATGGATGCCCATAAAAGCGACACCCAAATGGGACGAAGCCGAAAGATAGGCACATGAACAAAAATATGGGGGGGGGCAAATTTGTTAATGTAGAAGTAACGTAAGGGGGGAATGTTGGGATGGAAATGAGCCTATCCCACCCGCTCAGGCACTTCCACATAAGGCAAAACCCATAGGAAGCAATTTAATGTACAAGGGGAACAGCCTATGTTCCCGGGCACCATATAGAAACCTTGTAGCTCATAGAAGTGAAAGATAACACTAGAAATGCCCACACTCTGTGATGTCATTTTTTAATAGGCCCTACACGAGACAGATCGCAGACCTATGCTGCTCGCGTTCCCCATTCACAGAGCCCAATTCCTACCTAGCATGCTGGCTCTGCTTGAGCCTTGTTCCCACGGAAGTCAATTTCCCTTTATCGCATGCAGTGTTGAGAATAATCAGTATCACCTTCAGAAATGTGCCCGACTACAGAGCATGAGACAGTACCAGGCCCTGGAATGTGTCTATTCATCTCCACTAATCTGCCTTCGAGCTTCTGACCCCCACCCTGCCAGTCTGGTGCTGGCTGCATATCACTACCACTACCCCCACTCCCATGGCTGTGATAAGCATACAACCCCCAGAACCTACCCTCCATAAAGTACCCACCAAAGATCTAAAGCCCACAGGACAGCAACTTTCCCTAGCAGCAACACACGAACACACGTCTCCAGTAACATGAGACATCAAGAAGTGTAAATCACAGATAAATCCCCAGAGTGGAGACATTGGGTGCGTGGACTGCAGTGCCAATGGAGCCCGAGTGTATGGGTCAGCAAGACAATATCTTATCCTTCCCACTCCCTGGAACCCCTTTCCTGTGCCGCCCAGGTGCCTGCCATAATAAATGAATAGTATGTCTTAGTTGTTTAGTTTAGATAGGAAACAGTGTATTTTATGTGTTCCCTAACCTTCACCGCAAGGATGAGCCCAGCTGATCCACGTAGATCCAGGACGGAGAAGAACCAGCCAATTACTTCAAACATCTGCTATGGAGCAAGCCCATGTGTAGGGTCCCTCCAATCAGGAGCACCAAAGTGCAATGACGCTTTTTGTGCTTATAACCCCATGTTTGATGATGTAAGACCAGAGCACTCTCGGGCAGCAGAGTCCTTTGCTGGCATTTGTATTTTGTACATGTAAACCTTGTTACCCTTTCAAAGCGATCTCTTGGCCTCTTTCCCTAGCGGGTTGTATTTACTCTGGAGTGTGCCTATCAAGGGTTGTGCCTTCATTAAGCGCAACCTATGAGTCAAACTGATCAATTGTGAGAGAAAAGTGCAAAGATAGGAAACTGTGGAATTAAAAACAAACTGGCAAACAAGTTTCACTACTACTAGAACAATAAAGCCAGAAACGAACAAAGATGCGATGCATGGAAAAGAAAATGACAGTAGGGCTTGCAAATTCGGTTTTCCTTGGCCACTCACATATTATAAGGAATGGACTCCTCCCATGTAATGGGGATATTGCAAATCGCCTCCGAATTCTGTGACCTTATGCACTAGGTCAATATTTTTTAAATGTATGTTTGCTTACAAAACTCATTAGTGACTTGCAATTACTACTTGCAATTAGTACTGCATTTCAATACTGACAGCAGAAATTTCTAAGCATTCTAGGACTCAATTTAAACTAAAATACTAAAGTTTGAAAAATGTTTTATGTATTTGTTTATTTTTATATTTATTTATTTAACGCTGGGTAGTATTGCCCCAACCACAACTAAATGTGACTTGGTGCCACCCTTTTATAACATTGCTTAAAATGTATGTTTGCAACCCATTCCAAAAGAAAACGAGTGTTTCTTACACAATATAGGGCGTTTTTTTCATTCTGCTTATAAACAACTGTAAGGTTGTTTGCATCTGATTGAGCAGGAGATGAGGTGCCTGGTTCTAAAACCTTGCTCTTGTGTGAAAAAATGGAGCAAAATTACTTAGAAAGAATGTTTTTTATATATATAATATGAAATGGAGCTAAACATTGTATCCTCATTCCATATTAAGGGGAATGCTTTCACGAGGGCAAACACGAGGCACACTTTTTTTAATTATTATGTTTGCTGAGTAATGTAAAAAAAAGGAAAAGCCATTACAAATCTACACATTTAAAAGGCTTAGGTATGTTTCTGTTTTCAGCTGATGCAATTTATCTTTATTAGATTACCTGTCCAAATGGCATGGTGAACCCACTGCAACAACAGCTATCATTTCACAGAGCAGGGCATTTTGGTGCTGCCAGTTCAGGGTGGGCCGATTTGGCTTGGACATTTCATTGCAGGAGCAGGTTTGGGGTGGCCTGTTTGGCATGGCCAGTTCAGCACAATTTTAGCTATTCTCTCGACATTAGAATTGCCATATTATTTTTAAAATATAACAATACAATTATGGCCATCACAAATCCTGGCCTGCAAGGATGCGTGGCTGCAAGGTTAACCAAAGACCATACATAAATTGTTGATTTGAAATGCACCAGTTACATATATTAAGCCTATGACCTATGTTAATATAAGTAACTGGTGCCTTTCATGGTAATACGATTTTGATAGCCTAGTGGTTACGGCTTCGGACTCACTATCCTTCAGTCCAGGTTTCGAGACAGCATCAAGTCTTTATTTTTTTAAATTAAAAATAATGTATTGAGCATCAAAACATGCTGGGGCCAATAAATCCTGTGCCGGACTGGTCGTTCCTAACAGGCCGCACCAAACTGGCCTGCGCCGAACTGGCCACACCGAAATAGGTTGTACCGATCATTTCCACATACGGCTGAAATTTATCAGTGTAAACTCTGCTGTCCAAATGGCAAAGTGCACCCACTCCAACAAAAGCTATCATTTCAACAAACAGAATGAGCATGGTTCTACATGGTCACCTTCCCCTACAACTATCACAAACATTTCAAGTTACTTCTTCCCGCCCCCACTTCTCTTCACACAGGACATAGCGGTTCCAGTGTCGAAGAACATGTAATTACCGGCTAAACACTTCAGTCTCTAAAGAGCGAAATGCTGTAGGACAAATGCCTCCTCGTGAGCTAAAACTGAAAGTAGGTGTTGTAATTATGCTACTAGTAATTATGCTACTACGTAATTTCATGCGATCACAGGGACTCTTTAATAGAACAAGGTTGACAATTAAATGTCTACAAAGACATCATAAAGGTTTGTGTGATCGATGGAACTTAGATACTGTTCTTATACCGAGCATACCTCTCATTCCATCTGATAGGATTAGTCTTTTCAATAACCATTAATTAATCACAGGGACCTATGCACCCTTACTGGAAACTATCAGTGGTAATTCCTATATTTAAGAAGGGGGACAGAAGTGACCCTATGAATTACAGACCAATATTGACATTTCAGATATGCTAGAATGGTCTATGATAAGCCGGGAACAGCTAGTTATTATTTACATGTCTTTTTATGCTATGCTTTAAACGTAGCACAAAATATAGTCTGATTTATGTTTGCCATAGTGCAAATGTTGTTAGATAATTTGGATTGTAACAAAACACTGTTGCTCCTTTCCCAATTATGTATTTGCTCAATTTTAACACCAATGTAAATGTGAGATAATCGTGCCCAAGTGATAAAGGGATGTACAGTGTGTTCATGCATTGTAAGGAAAAAATATATACAACTGTGCCTAAAAAGAATATTTCATGAAACATCACAGTTCTGTGACATTATAAAGGTGATCCTCATTGGGCTTAATTCCTCTTTTTGGTTAGGGAACTCTTTGGTCACTTGCACTATTCATAAAAGGCACTGTATGGTATACGTTGACACAATGAAATTGTACAGTACAGTTGGCATACATTACTTTCGATCGCTGTTATAGTAGAAATTCTAGTAAAAATATGTAGTTGACCGATACAAATACACTCTTTGTTCCAAAATGTAATGTCAGTAAATGATTTCTATAGACACATATTGTATCCATATTCGGGTGAAAAGTGGTCAAGTTTCAGACATTTTTAGACAGTGGTAATAGTGAGGAAAATGAACTCCAAATTAAAAACAATATTCATCATTATTATAGAAAAGCCGAGGCAGAAACTTCTGCTTCTCATTAAAAATCCTGCAAAAGCAGAGTCGAAGCAATCACCTCCAGCAGAAGGCCAATATGACACTGCTTCTGTGAAGCTAATATTAGACAGGCACTGAATCGATGTCAATCTCATCACCAGTAGAACATGAACATACACCTAGGTGATGGCTTTCACCATTTGCATCGAGTAAGAATGTTTTATTAAGATAATTTTACAAACAAAATCATGAAGTAAAGCAATTTAGAAAGGTCTCCGAAAAATAGGAATTGCATGCTGCATGTAAACACACAAAAAAGAAGATATGGAAAGGCGCATTTGTGCAATGATTATAATAAATATGCATATCCACCAAGAGTTTTCTTGGTTTTAATCATTTAAAGGCTATGCAAATTCAAAGTCATCGAATCCTCATGAACCAAACTCGTGTCACCGTCTGTATTGTGTAATGACACCACTTCCGCTCCAGTCCATCTTTGATTCCCATATGCATGGGATTCCAGCTGAGGTAATGAGGTCATAACTAGGATGGATGAGAAAGGGCCTTGAGTCGAACAACAGGGGGAAGCAAATGTGGCACCCATGTGAACCGGATAAGCAAAGGGTTGGGGTGAAGACATATCAGATTATTCAAAGCTCCATGTAGTTTGTGTCCCTTCAATTATCAGACATGGAGATCGGGAAAGGGTGTTGGGTGGACACTTAATATATCAGGGATGGCAATGATTTGCAGGGTGGAAATCAGAGAAGGGACATTTTGTAACCACAACCCTGTGCTAGGGATCATGCAATATCACGTGGGGCACGCCATGTAATGCCTCTAATAAAAGAGGCGCATGGCTTCCCAGGCGCCAGTTGATCACCAGTAATGGAGTGCTTGTGTTGTGTGTGCCTCCTGATTGACTCAGGGTCCAGGTACTGCCAGAGCTCGTAAAAACTGGCAACAAGGTCGTCTGACCAGGTGCTGGAGCCCGGCTTTCTCGACGCACGCATGGTGTGCTTTCATCTGGAGGAGCATGATCACTTTGGGGTGGCCCATAGCCCGATGATGCCGCTGCTTGGTTGCTGTTCCCGCCAGGGGGAGAGTAATCACAGCACAGCTGTTCACCGCTGTGAGTTTAAAGTTTCCCATCGGATGGGAGCAAGGGACACATCCTGTCCCTGTCGCACCATTGGGGCGTGGTCGAAGCTCACTCTGCTGCCACATGGAGGAGCCTGAAAGTTGTGTGGCATGAGCCACTGCTTGAAATATGCTCTCTACATGGGGGGATACTTGGTGGCGCTGTCCGTGTGGTGTGTCGCTGCCACATGGAGCTGAAGAAAGATGTAGGAGCGATGTCCCGCTGCCTAAGTGGGAAGTGGCTCCTGTTTGGGGGAGCCATGGTCCGTGCAAATGATGCCCACAGACACCCCCCCCCCCCGCCTGGGGGAGGGATTATGGGCAGCCCAGATATGCTACTAGCGCCCCTCCCACCTGGGGGGTTCCTGAGATCAACAACCCTGCTCAAGTTGCACAACGAACTCCAGCCTGGGGGTAGAGAGGAAGCCTTGTGATTCTGCATCAAGTAAAGACTTTGCCCATCTTGGGGGATGATAGAGTGCAGCATCCACGCTTATTGGTGAACAGCTCCTGCTCAAGGAAGAGGAGCCTGGTGCAGCGGGGACTGCCACTGAAAGAAACATATATATCCCGCCTGGTGGAAAGCAGAGATGGTGTGGCTCAGACCTACTGCCTTCAGAGTCTCCTGCACCAGGAGCCCAGATGTGGTGCAGCAGCCGCATTAATTAGTACATTAATCCCACGTGGGTGAGAGCAGGACGAGACACGGCCTCCACTGCTGTTGCATCAAGCGGAGCTTCTCCTAGGGAGGGGAGCCTGCTACTGGTGCAGCGAGGGCCACTGCTGAAGTTGAGAACTCCCAATTGGGGGAGAGAGGGGATGCGGTGTGGCAGCTGTGTTACCCAAAGGAAACACAGCCTGGGAGAGCCCTGAAGGTGGCACGGCCTAGACATGCTGCCAGCAAGTACTCCTGCCATGGGGGAGTCTCATCAGGGCACGCCCCCGACTGCTGTCTTCACCTGCTCCTGTCTGGAAGGGACACACTGACAAGGTGGGGAACAAGCAGACCGACGCCCTGCTCTCTATGCTCAGTGCTCTGACAGCAGTATGATGTACTCCCACCTGGGGGAGCCTGAGTGTGGGCCGGCTTGTACTGCACCCTGTAGTTCTGCCCCCAACTGGCTTCAGGGTATTAACCGGAGCCCCCAACACTCGACCAGGCAAGTACAACTTCCCAGCTGCTTCCCTCAGTCAAGAGGGTGTTCTTGCAGTTAGGCCAAACGAAGGACTGCCGCCCCCTCCAAGATAACCACAAGGTCGGATGCCTGCTGACACACTCCAGCCTGGGGCAGGGGAAACGTGGCACGGCCTGGTCATGCAACCCTGTCCCTATTTGGTGCCGCGTAGCCACAGCTGGCCAACTACAGAGACAGAAATCGGCTGGACAGCATGGTGGAGAATGATGGGTATTTGAAACTCCTGTCCTAGATCTTTTCTGATGCTTAAGGTGGACCCTTTCAGAGTCCCTGAACTGCTGACTGCCCACTACCATCACGCACTGCAGCAGATGTGGCCCTAGTGCAGCCAAACCTGGTGGAGGGAAAATCCCGAGCCCTCTAGACAATGGGCCACTACCATAATAAATGTAGATATGTATCTGCCCCAATGCTCAAAAACATAGTGATTTCTAGTGCTTATGACTATTGAGTGGTTCCAATGTTATCAAATGGACTAATTTACACAGTGTGTTTGAGTTGATGTTTGCAATTTTACTTGGGTATTGTCGTTGTTTTATTTTATACCCCTGGCATGTGATGTTGTAACCACATCCCTGTACTAGGGATTGTGTAATATCACTTGTTGTGCACACGTGGGGCACACCTTATGATGCCTCTAATAAAAGGGGCCCATAGCTTCCTGTGAGCCAGTTGCTCACCGGTAATGTAGTGCTTGTGTTGTGTGTGCCCCCTGATTGACTCCGGCCCCGTGCACTGCCGAAGCCCAGAACAGGGCGCAGGTTTTGCAAGGTGGTGTAAGAGTGATACATGTGTTCATGCTGATTCGGTCACAGAGAATCTGAATGGAGGACCCGTACACAGATGATCTTGTTAGTGAGATTCCTACAATAAAAAATAATTACATTGGAATTGGGCAAGCAACTTAGATTAATGTTCTCACTTGGCAAATATTAAATATTTCAAATTATTCTTTGGGCCTGAGTTTCAAAAGCATTTTCCAATGGAACAATCTCATTGCACCTGGAGCATGCTCATGTTAAACCCAATGCAGTTTAACTAAATTACAATTAAAATACTTAATTCATGAAGACAACCTTGCTATTCGAACAGTACAACATTAAACCATATGTAATGTACTAACTCATTATGCCTATGTACTAAACTCTCTATTAAAGTAACATTTTTACTTCACCACAAAAACTCCAAAATATGCATTGCTACAACCACCATTTGCTGGTGACCCTATGGGCCTCGGAAGGTATCATTATACTAAGGACAATGACGCTTCCACAACGTATGGCCCCTGGCATTGCCTCAGGCTGTATTGTATCTTCCAAGATCTGAGCCCTAGTAGGTGGGAATTGAAGTTGAAGATCAATGGCCATGAAGAACAAAGAATACAAAGAATACTAGGTTTTATATGAAACATATGTTTGACCAAAAGTAGCTTGGCAACATAAAACATTATTTTTTCACAACAAAGATAGAAGAAGAATCTTTCCTTAATAAACTTTCAATTCACTGTAACAAACTGTAAATTCCTGGTGGGTGGCTCACGCTGGAACTATAGCCTATCGTTCAAAATGTGAGTAATACAAGATATTGTCATCAATAATTGATGTATATAACTCTATAACTCTTCATCCGTAAGTACATATTTGATTAGGACAGTCACATAATGATTGTCCATCAATTGTTTATTCTAATATTCAAGAAAACACTGATCCACGTCCTATGTGTTTCACTTGTCTGGCTTCATCATGGCTGAAACTATAGTTTATACCAATCATTGTAAATGATATATGCAAATTCATGTGTTCCGATTTTGTGATAATAGCAACATAAACTCAAACGCATGTATACATTGAACCATACAGAAAATTAAAATTAAAAGCGGACAAGTAGAAAAACACAAAGACAAGACAAAGAGACAAAAGTGAAAATTTAATGATTAGTACATTTGAAATATTGATATTAGCTCATTCATATAATGTTACATCTTGCATAGGTCCAAATCTTAAAATATTTGATTACAAGAATACAATAGTGCAAAATAGTCACTGTGTCTTTATGTCCATGTCATTGCAACTGGTTATTCTGAAAGATAATTCAATTACATTCTCCATAACTATGCATCAATCAATTATAGGATGTCTTACCTAATGTCTTTGTTTGTTCCTATTGTTTTTCTGCTTAGGTATACATAGTAATTGCTACCTACAACAGCAAATAGAATTTCTATTATAGTTTAAGACCCTGATTGTATATCTCTACTTTAATATTCAGTGTATCAAATAATAAAGAATATACAGGGCCTCATTACACGTTGTGCGGTAATGGAATACCGGTACCGGTAAAGATTTACCGGTACCGTTAATTCCCTAAGCCAATCACGACCCAGAGCCACCGCTATCTGCGCACCCGTTAGTTACGGTGCCACTAATAGCGGCAAGGCCGCGGGCGCGCGACCCCCAGGCCGGAATTAGCGCCATGGCGCTAATACCAGGCCATCACAAGCCATGCGGACATGGCATTAGCGGCATGTAAAACACCCAAAAACCCCTTACCGGCATGGCGCTAATAACGGCATCGAAAAGCACCCGTTAAGAGACCTGAGCAGTGTACCCATCTACTACAGGTGGACACAATCAGCACAGGTGCATGCAATGGAGACAGGCAGCACAAAAGAGCACACCACACCCCTACCCACACCGCTTCCCACACCAAGATGGTCCCAATAGCAGCAGCATGACATGACAGCCTTGACTACATGATAGCAGTGCAGCACCAACAACAACAGCCCACACCAGAGGTGACCCGTAACAGGTACCCATTCCTCACACCATACAGGCAATGCCAGCGATCCACTGAGGAGGTGGCTCCCAACCCCTGTACGGAACCCACAGAACCAGCAGGAAGAGGACAACAATATTGCACATCCCCGTACCTGTGTCGTGATAGAGCTGGCAGTCAGCCTTCCAATGACAGTGCTCCGCTGCCTAAGCAGCCTGTGTGAGGCACTCCTGTACATCCGTGTCAAAGTGGCAAAGATAACCAAGCCATGTGTAGAGCACCAAAAAATTTTCCTATGATGGAATGTGCCAATGCCACCTGATATTGACATGCAACCACCAGAAGAGCATGATGGGGATGTGGATGAGTACGGGTGGAATGCCCCGGCAGGACATGCAAGAGGCAATGCCAAGAGGGCACAACGATGTGCGTCAGCATCTGATTCTGAAATCCCATCAGGCACAAAGGTGAAAAAGCATGGACGGAGATGGATATTGTTGCCCTGGTGCATGTTTGGAGTACCATAAAGGACCCTGTCCAAGATAAATGACACATACACAATGATGGAGAACACGCTTGGGTTTCAACTTCAGAACAACTGTGTATTGAACAGAATGTGAAACGAAATGCAACACCCCAAAACACCCAAATGCACCCTTACCCCCCTCCCCCCCAAAACACCCAAATGCACTCTTACCCCCCCCCTCCAAAACACCCAAATTCACCCTTACCCCCCTCCCTCCCAAAACACCCAGTTGAGTCTTATGGTGTCTATAATGTTTCCTGCACCACATGTGCCACCTGGTCCTTGGTGGAGCTAAGCATCAGGGCCCCCACTGACATTGGGTTGCTGTGATGCGGGGTGCCTCAGGTTGTGCAGGGAGCGGCGCAGGGGGCTGGTCTGCTGGGAACTCCCTGAGGAGGAGGTTCCCGGTCGATCCTGTGTTGGGGGTTGGTGATGCTGCTCCATGATGTCCCCAATACGTAAAATGGCCTGGCGGAGTTGGCCCATCTCCTGGCATATCCTGTCAGTGCAGGCCTCCATGGCCTCCTTTCTTTGCCCTGCATATTTTTGGAGGTCATCCCTTAGACGGTCTGTCTCGGCCACATGCTGGGCGACCAGCGCAGCCATGTCTTCCTGCCTCCGGCTGATGGTTGCAAGGTCTGCCAGGGTGGTAGGTGCTGCTGGGCTGGACGGTGCGCCCTGGTCCATGCACCCGGCATCCGGTGAGGACAGCTGAGGGCTCCATGCACCTTCTACAGTGAGGGTGTCATGTGCTCCCTGGGTAGCAGATCCGGACGTTGCCCTCGGACTCCCCTCAATGGACCATGTTGGGCTGGGGTCATGGATGAGTTGTAGGACGTCGATTGCGTCCTCCTCGTCACTGGCCGGTTTGGTGGCTGCTGCCTCCCCAGTGGAGCTGGTGGCTGCGGAGTGCGTGCCCTCCATGCTCATCTCAGCAGTGATGGGGCACACTTGCGTGGGTTCGGCTACAACAGGAGCCGTGCTCTCAGGCTGTGATGCAATGGTGCTCCTGCTGCCCTTGGCCCTCTGCAGATGGACTGTCCTCCCACTTCCCCTGGAGGTGGTGGCGGTGTCACCCCTCTCATGCATTCTGGGTTTTTTGGCTGCTGGGGGAGTATGTGCTGCGGTGCTTGTGTCTCCAGTGTCTGTCGGTGATCCTGTGGAGGACATAAATAGGGTACATCATTGTTAATGGGTCTATGTGCCTCATGCAGAATGTTCACGTCATGCTGCTCTATGCATTGGGGCCTATTCATCAGTGATTCTTGTCATGGGGATGTCGGGTTGGTCATGCATTGATGGGTCAGTATTGCACGTGTATATGGTGATGCATGCATGTATGTGTGTGGCAGGACCAATGGCCTGGTCATCGACACATTTTTGGGGTACCCCCTCACCCTTCACTCTGCATTGTTTGACGTATTCACTCACCTCCATCAGATGAGATGGCCACACCATACTCCATGTCTCCGACCCCCTCTATGGCTTCGACTCTGATGGTGGAGGCGCATGTCTCCTCCCACTCCTTCAACTTCAGAGGTGATTCTGCGCCTCCTACTGTGGCTTGACAACGAACAATACAGGCAACGTCTTCAGGACACCCCCTGTGAACATTCCAGGACCCCACGAGTCTTCTTAGAACACTTTCAACTTGACACCGAATCCATTCTGTTTATTTACGAACATTTCAGAACAGCCGTGTTGTCCGCAGAAAAATCGAACACAACAAAAGTGTCTAGCACATAAAAAAAACAGAGCATTGAACCTATATTTTGCCCCACCCTCCCCAAACACTCTTACACACCAACACACTACACTAAATACAATTTTTAATCCAAGTTTCACCACGCTGTCCGTGGTCATCCGTGAATGCAAGATGGTGGGCGCCACAGAAAATCTGACGCGCTTCACGCACCATGCTGTCCAATCAGCGAACATGTGACATGTTCGCGGACATCACGTAAGCCGCTCAGTCAATCAGGGCACTGTCCGCGGAGCGAACCGGGAAGTCCGTCTGCAGAGCGAACAGAGATATCACTAATTTTTTTGCCTTACATTTTGGTCATTTAAAAAAAAACTACTGGACGGATTTACACCAAATTTGCAAAAGCATGCTTTTGGGACCAAGCCCCCACTCCTGCCGCAAATTTGGTGTAAATCCATCCAGCGGTTTGGACTGTAGGCGTGCGCAAAGTTTTTTCCTATTATGTCTATGGGAAAAAACAAAAGTTTTGGGACCCCCCCCATAACTTTGCCCCCCCTGGACCAAACCTCTCCAAACGTTGCAAAACAATTCTGAATGGGCCATATACTTTTTTTTTGCAAAGTTTGGTGAGGATTTGTCCAGAAAATGCTCTTCCTATGGAAACACCAACTTAACTATAACCACATGGACGCTACCGCGTCCATGTAATATATATATATATATATATATATATATATATATATATATACATATATATATATATATATATATATATATATGAAAAACCTTTGTTAAAGGGACGTTATGGTTATGTTAAACTAATAAAAACATATGAAATTCAATGAAAAAACGTTGTTAAAGGGATGTTATGGTTACAAGTAAAACCAAAACACCCCAGAAATGTTCTAATTATGGTAAGCTAAGCAACCATAATTGGTGCCACCACTGTGCACTGCTAAAACTAAAACCCAGGACATGAAAGATGACATTACAAATGTCATTGGTGACATCACTTATGACATCACATATGTGGGCCACTTCTTTTTGTTTACTAATATGATTAGGCTAATTTTTGTTTTTACTGACAAAGAGAATTTTTAAAATGTAAATGGTGCTATATATCTACACATTAACCTTTTTATATAATCTTAAAGTACTCTACTTAGAGTTTAATCTAAGCTCATAGTGTACACACATGGGGCAATAATGCACACCTTAAACACACCATTAATGTGTGTACATGATGATTAACTATAATGTTATTGTCATTTTTTGGTGCTGTTGTTTCTTTCTTCCTTACTTTTGTTTCGCTGTATGTACCTCTAATTTGTATGCATTTTGCATTTGTATATGTATTTTGCCTACTAACACAAGTGTGCAGTACATTTTCAATTGTTACCTATGTATTTGATGTTTAACATTACTCAAAGCTCTCATAAGGTAGTATTTATTATTTTACTATCATAAATTACCAGACTAAACATATTGTACTTCTTTGGTGCATGCTCCAACCATTGCCTATATGTATGTATTATTACGCTCCTCTATTAACAACAACACTAGTATATGTTTTGTTTACATACGTACATTTTTAATACATTAAGTAGTTCATGATAGTTCTCCCAATTACCCCTAACATCTTGTTACCGACATTATAAACTCAACCCCTTGTAGCGAGTGTTCATTAAAATTAATTTAATATGTAATTCCATCAATTACGTCAATGACATTTGTGATGTCATCTTGCATGTCCTGGGTATTGGTTTTAGCAGTGCAGAGTGGTAGCATGAGTTAAGGTTGCGTATCTTACCATAACTGCCAATTTTCTGCGGGTTTTCGGTTTTACTTATAACCATACCGTCACTGTAACAAAGTTTGTTCATTGAATTTCATAGGTTTTTACCAGTGCACCCTAATTTCCTACAAATAATTAATATCATACTTACCCCAATAGAGCAACATTTTTATCCACCTTAAAACTCAATTTTTTGGTATACGTATGGCAAAAGCAAATGCAAAAGATTTGTAGAACATTGTTAAGTGGCAGTCGGTGGGCGGATGATTGTACAAGTGATAGTACAACGTTGCACTCAGTGCATTTCACTTTGGTAGCTTTAGCCATTGGTACATTTACAACAGTTGTAAACAACTGCCACACCCATTATTCTCTCTGGGTGTTAGAGGTAGGCACTTCTTCTACTTCATCATCCTGGTCTCCTTGATTGTATTTTGAAGAGTTGTGCTTCTTCATTGTGTAGGTCCTCTAGCTGGTGGTGGTGGTGGGTCTTGGGCAGGAGGTTTGGCACTAGAAGATGCAATTTTTCAGATACATAGCCGATTTCCTAATATTCTTCAAAGTATGTGCTGTGTGCTAGATTGTTAATGGATAATGAGCAAGAATAGGTGTAGGAGCTGTGCAATGGTACATTTTGAGCCTCAAAGTTCCTAGTTGAGCTAAAAAATGCAGTTCTGAACTGTTCGCGAAGCACTGACCCATTTTCAAGGTACAGACCCATTGGCGAACACATCAAAATAGAATGCGCAAGCATGTTTTTACGTGGCACTGTCCGAAAAGTCTGCAATGACATCAGAAGTTCGCAAACGTCGATGAACACAAAAACTGTGGAAACAGTTGCAAAAAGTTAATGGAAGTGTTAAAAATTATGCTAGAAAGCAGGAAATAGTATCTTTTAAGGTGAAACTTTCTAAATTGGAGAACCATTTTGCTATATTGTGGTCATCTATGATATTAGTAAGTTTAAGCAAATTAGGGTGCACTGGTAAAAACCCATGAAATTCACTGAAAACACCTTGTTAAAAGGACGCTATGGTCAAGTTGCACTAATAAAAAACCAATGAATTTAATGAAAAAATCTATGGAAAGTACTTTAAGAAGATATAAGAAGGTTATACTATATAAATAGCACCTTTCAATTTTTAAAATGATCATTTAAGTAAAAATAAAAACTAGCCTAGACATGTCAGTCAACAAAAACAAGTGGACCAGATATGTGATGTTATCAGTGATGCCATCAATGACATTTGCGATGTCATCTGTGATTTATTTTAGCAGTGCACAGAAGTGCCGCGAGTCATGGTTGCCTAGTGTATCATAAATGGCGAATTTCAAGTTGTTTTTTTTTCTATTTTACTTGTGACCATAACATCCATTTAATGTTTTTTCAGTGAACTTCATATTTTTTTTGTTTAACTTAACCATATTGTCCTATTTACCAAACTTTTTTCTGTGAATTTCATAGGTTTTTACTAGTGCCTCTTTAATCTGCTGCAAGTTTCCTATAGTATACTCCCCCACCACAATATGGCAGAATGCCGCTATAACAAAGATTCCCTTGTTTATTTCTAAACGACTCCAACACTCGAGAGTTTCAACAAAACAAGACGATTTGAAGGCAGTCGTGAGGTTACTGTGCAAGGTGAGTAGTACGGATAAACATTGCACAAGATACAAATATTTTGCCAGCAACTATTTACTGTTGCTTGTTACTTGAGTTTAATACATACTGTTATAAAAGAATCTACTGGCGTGAAGATAAGGAGCAACTACTCTCATTAATACAAGGTCATTATTGCATGTAGGCACTTCTGGCTGAAGAATAAATAGGAGGGTCTCAACAAGCATTTTGCTGGGTGTTTTTTTTTCTGAATGAAACTATGGACAGTTTGGTCCGAAATATATTGAGCCCACTTGACGATTGAAACTAAAGAAATCCAGTAGACCACCACTATGTGAGTATATCGTTTAACAGTCATTGTGCATTACGCAATGGTACACGTTTGTGTTTGGGTAACTGGACATCGTTATGAAACCTATATGTTAGTAGTTTGTTTGTATCCCCGTAGGACGTTTTTTCCTTGAAGGAGTTTCCTTCCCATACTGACCAGACTGCCAGTCACTACAGTCTTAGGTAAGAGTATATGCATTTCTCATCTTTTATGATATTTATTGATCGTAAACTTGATGATGGTCATATCAACAGCCATAGTAAGAGCTGTTTCAGGGCCACTAGGTACTACCTTGTACTGTCACAGTGTATTATGCAGCACAAGCAAGTTAGGGACCTTTTTCCCCTGCACAGGGTGTGTGCACAATTAAACCCCTTTGTATTTTTAGAGTCCCCAAATGGTTTTTAAGGAGGCCTCCAAACAGTCTCACACCCAACCTCCACCAGCACCCATTGTCCCAATAGACCAGGAACCAGGCCAATGTGTTGTCAATGATACTTTATTAATTTATCATTTTAATATTCATTCAGAACAAAATATGACTGCAGCCACTAAAGTTGTGGCAACACAATGCACAGGCTTCCAGAAAATCACAGGGTTAAGATAGACTTCAATGCCACACCAAAATTGTGTTGTGAAAAGCAAAGCCAAGTACTTTCCCTCAACTGATTTCAGGCAGGTTAAGTACTCCCCCTGTGACAATGGAAAACAGGGTTTTCAATGATTACATATTACTGCTATTGGACAGCACACAAGGGGACTTTGAGCTGCTTATCCTAGAGAACAAAGAGGGCTTCATAACTAACTACCTAGCACGCATAGGAAATTTGCATTTAGCACATGTAACACATGATAAAGAAATTCCTAAAGAATAAAGGAAATGCAATTTAAAATCAGTGAGCAGGGTCTGATAGATGATGAAGGATAGAATGGGAAAGACAAGTTTTCAAAGCATAAAAGACATTTTTAGAAAAACGAAAATTGAAATCACTTTTGATTTTAGCTGGAGCTGGAAATGACAGGCACGCTCTAAACCATGAAAAACCAAGGGAGGACAATACAAAATCCAAGCTCAGAATCTGAAAGAGGAAGGGAAATGCTCTAGGAAAATCACTGTTTAAAGGAGGAAAAGAAATATTTGGAAAACAAAATTCGAAATCCCCCTAACTTTAGCTGGAACTGGAATTGAGAGGCAAGCTCAAAACAATGCAAAATGAAAGAAAAAAAATACCAAATCCGAGCTTAGAATCTGCCAGAAGAAGGGGAATGATCTAGGAAAATCCCTGTTTAAAGGATGAAAAGAAATATTTCGAAAAACAAAATTACAAATCCCACTAAATTGAGCTGGAACTTAAAATGACAAACACACGTTCAACAATGAGAAAGGCACATTGGAACCACATTTATTAGGAAAATGACAGGGACAACGTACAGGTACATTTTGGGCAAAGAGATTCACCGAGTGGGAAACACTGTTTTGCTTTAATATGACATATGCATATAGGATTTGTTTTTAAGCACACAATTTAACACATGGACATATTCGGTTTTATCTCATAATGGGAATAATTATTTTGGGGCAACACTTTAATGACTATAACAATTAAATAACAACAGTAGGCACAAGATTGATGATTTCAAAATGCAACAACCTTGCTCTGTGAATGTCAAAGGGGGAGTTAATTGATTTACTAGGCAAAATGCTAGGGAACTAACTTACCTAACCTATATAAACCAACAAAGAACTTTTCAGGAGAAAGAGAACTGTAATCAACAGATACACAAGGGATGATTTTGTTCCATATGAAAAATTACTTAAATGCACAGAGGAACACAGTATGTGTCAAGGGGAGAGTTACCAAAGTGCACAGACAAATAAAATACTTTTCAATAGAATAATGACAACATTTCACAGACAGATAGGATAGAGGATTTCTCCTTATGGACACTCTAGGCTAGTGATTCAATAGATAGGACTTGTTTAATCTATGATTGTGGAGATCTATTACAGAAGAAAACTATTCTATAGTAATCAATGGTGGCAGGGCTCCACTGCCAGGACTATCAAAGGGGTCAATCAGGGCCTCACTCTATCCTTCTAAGCAGCTACTTCAGGTCCCTGCTTCACTTCAGGACTAGTCCCAATTTCTGCAAGTATAGCTCCAGATCTTTAGTCAGCTGCACACACAGATGTTTTAGAGAGAATCTCCAGTTGAGGAGGAGTAACCTATTTATAAGCAAAATGACATCACTGTGGTGTCATTCTCCCCACACAACTGATTGGGCAATGGTCAATGGTCTCAACCCCCTTCATAAGCCAATGGCCTTAGAGAAAGTAGCCGTGATTTGAGAAGTCAGGGGAGAATACCCCATCAATCATATGACAAAACAGGGGGATGGATCTGTCTTTGGTACCTAGAAAGCTCATATTTTAATAACTACTCTTTCTCCGCATTTTAGGTCACCAATGGCCATATTTCTAGATACTATATTTTTCAGACAATCACCGAAACTTAGTTTGATGACTATGGGACCTACTGGTGCGACTCTACAATTTTCCCCTCGTTTCCGCCCAAACTATATTACTGACAAATTGGGCATTTGATGGGCAGAATGCCTATAATCTGTTACACCTTTTCTCAAATTGTTATGATCATCACATTTACGCAGAGATCATAATCCATTTTTCCCTTCTAACTCTTGTTAAGTTGGGGTCCCAGAAATCATTTTTGCTTGATCAGATGCAACTTGAGGACAGCTTTCCAGAAATCTGCACATGACTATTCTGAGATGGATATTGGGGATTGTACACAAAGAGATGCATACCTCCCCATTGTGTGAAATGGGACACCAACCCCCTCATTAAATGAGCCCCACCCTCTTTAATATGGGGCTGTGATGTCACAAGGGTTGCTGTTCCTGCTTCAAAGGGCTTTATTGACTGCTACAGAAGAGTTTATCAGGTCCTTAAGTGCTTTTGATTGTAAAACTGGGAAGGCAGGGAATTCCTCAAGCCATCCCCTTGGCAACAAAGTTTGGACACAGCCAGGATCACACCTCAAGGGTCCAAAGCAGAAACAAAAGTGCAATTCCGGCGCAGTTCTCCCACTTTCAGCATTTCTTAAATTAACTATTAGAATGGCAAAATTACAGTATGTAAAAACCTTCATACAGTGGTTGCCTGCAATCCCTGATTATAGAAAGGCAGATAATGTATTTTACAAGATTTATGATGAATATGTGGAAGCTCTAAGTGTAAACATCTAAAGCACAATTGCCATGATTACTGCAGAATGTTCCAGCTGTTACCCTTCTTTCTGTCGCAGTTTCACATTACTCCATGCGGATTTTGCGAAAATTGTCTTTTCATGATATCCTCAGGATGAACAAACGTACTCCCTTATGGCATATCTTCTAAACATTTAGAAAAACATGTCTTTAATATAATGAGAGGGAAAACACATTTTTGAAGACCATCATTCTTGTTACAGTAAATCCCCATTCTGTTGTGCAGGCTTGCACACATTTTAGCCCTAACATTTACACTCTCTGGATCTTTCGCAAAAGTGCCATGAGGTCTTCCCCTCATGTGTGGCAAGGAACATTTTCAGGCCAAACTAGGCTTACATGCCTCAATTTCTACTTTGTGAATGGGCATGGGCCTCATTGTGCACGTGCTCATGTGCAGGCCTTTTGCTGATGGGTATATGTCCCTCTCTGACATTGGCCTGTAGGTAAGGCATGTTGGGCTATTTCACTGCACAGTATGAATAGAAGCGAAAAACACAGAATCATCATTAATGAATTTCTGTATTAATTCTATGTTGTATTGAGAGTCCACTGAATCAATGTTAGTGCAGCTACAAAATTATCATTATTGTGTACAATGAATCTCATTCTGATACCCCATTCCTTTCTTGAATAAATATATCTGTGTACTATACTTTTTTTGTTTATTGTTCTGTGGAATTCCCTTCTTTTTTAAAACTCCTATTACGAGTCAGCGGACCACACAACTGTCTGCGATGTCCGCATTCAGAATGGAGGTGCCCCGGACAGGTGGGTATGTCCTTTTTCGTGTGAAGCACTTTTAATTAGTCCACGGACATGCGCATGTCCTATGGTCACCTGGTGCATGCACCTTGCCATTCTCACCTGGATGATGTCCAGGGAGGCCCATCAGGGTTTCAAACATCTGGGAACATCATCATGTGACCACACCCATGTGACATGACAGTGGTGTCCACAAATGGTGTCTGTGGCCGTGGAGAATTTAAACGTGCTTCTCCACTCAATCCAGGGTCTTTCAAGCAGAAACGTTACCCTTGCACAGCTCCCAGACCCATTGATCTGGCAACTTTTTACAACTTGTCATGGTTTTTTGTGACTCAGTAGTCAGCACACAGTACGAGTTTCCACGGACATTTCCTCTAAAGGGACCTACCCATTACACTTTCTCATTCTCAATCTGGCTATCCAGGAGAGAGCACCTGTTTTGCAGATCTTTTTTGCCTAACTTATTGGAGACCATCATGACATCTATTATGGCCATCCCTCCTTCCAAGTCACCCCCACCACCACCACCTAACAACCTGGAGGGCCTGGAGAGAGGAACAGGTACAGCGATGCAGAATAGGAGGATAAAGAAGAAGAAGCGTAGGAAGTGGAGGAGGTCCCTATCACCAGTACTCGGAGTGAGTCCTGGGTGTGGCAATTTTTCACGACCGCTGGAAATGTCCCAAAGGCTTGTGGAAGCAAGATTCGATGCACTGAGTGCTCGGTCGTGGGAAACCTGGCTTGTATTCCTATGGGACTACTTCGATGAGGCGCCTCACCAAATCAGCCCACCGGAGTGCTCTGAGGAAGGCCATACCTTTCTCAGTTAAGAGCAGGTTGACTTCCTCCACCCCATCATCTTCATCTGCTCCTGTCACCACAAAGGATACTCCTTTGGGGCAGAGGATCCCAGCGGCGGCTTCACAGAACATACAGAATGATGTTGACCTTTACCTTAAGAGGGTCACAGTGCTATGAATGTACTGTGAAGCACCAATCTGTAGGGGGCGCAGTTGCAAAATGCTTTCGATGCTGCAGTCAAGGAGCATGAGAAATACTGCACCTACCTGATTCAGGCCCACCCAACATCTTCCTCTCTCCACCTGTCCCTTTTTCCCTGAGGATGGTGACCCTTCCCTCCCCTACCTTGCCTCTCCTGAGAAAACATGCCGAATAAAATAAATTAAAATAAAAATACAAATAAAAAAAGTTCCTTTATGAGCCACCTTTCACAGTTAAAAAGTAGAAGTACAAAAAAAATGTGCAGGCCACTGTGCACCCTGCATAGTCCGCACACGGCGCAGTATTCCGCCAACAGATAAAAATTCACGCGTGGGACAGTTGGAATCATTGTAATTGTTTAGCGTTCTAAAAGGGTTGCTCATAAAAGCATGTTTTTTTGGGTTCTTTGGCTTTTAAAATTGTTTTTAATTTTTGGTCTTAGAAACTAAACTAAGAAAACATTCACTGATTTTCATTATTTCTTCCGACTACTTTCACAAAAACAAATTAAAAGCATTTTCAATGTTTTCCACACAAATCTGATTACCCACATCATTTAGATGTACTCCATATTGACAAAAAATGTTGGCCATATCAAATTGTAATGTTCTCATTATGAAAACAATGTCATGTCTCCATCGTGAACAAAGCACACAGTTTTATTGACATTGCACCACTTTTTTTCCATTTGTGGACCTAATGAACAGGAACGCATCCACATCTGTCAGTGCGCAATGCATGACAACATTATTTGGGAATTAGGGAACATTTAATTTTCAAAAGATGCCATGCCCACACCATTCAAAATAACACATGCATCTTTATTTACAAGGTACCTACCTTGTTCTAGTTCTGCACAAAACACATATGGGCATCTCCACACTTCCCTTGGATGTATTGCTCACAAAATAACCTTTGCACATGGAAATAGTTCCTTTAAGTCTCTGAACATATATCTAAATGCAACCAGCAGATATAGTGGAGCAACACACCCCAAACTATTTCCTCCACAATGAAGAACAATAATATGTGGGCATTGAAAGTGAGCCACATCTTACAAAATAATGATAGACTCTCCCAGTTTTGCCCAGCCAACCTCCACTCCCTCCAAACCAATAGAACCAGAGATGCCACACAACTCAGTGTATCTTTTCACATTATTCACCCAACAAGCTCCCAACATCCACACAGTGAGCTTTTTTTGAGCACTAACAACATCCATCTTCCCAACACACAACAATCAAAACACTTAATACCCTCTCTTCCTGTACACCATACCCAGTAATCCTGATTGGCTAATCCCCATGTTATACCGAAAAAGTAATCACATTGCTGAATGATACGTGTAATATGTTGACCAGAAGGAAATCGCATCATGTGACAAACATTGCAATCCGAGAAACCTGAATATAACCATAGGGAGTCCATTTTGTGAAATGTCAGCCATTTTCTTTTTTGTAATGCTTTGCAAATGTATTCTATGCTTTAGATCTGCACACTGTGCGAGGACAGGGCTTGAACTCTGAAATGCTGACGCAGACAGGAATGCAGAACCGTGCAGAAATACATTGTTTTCCCTCTCACGAAGTCCTTGAAGCCATGCAGAAGCCGAACCTAAGCAGTAGTCCAGGTGCCGGTTTGTCTTGCAAGCACTGTTGTAAAAGGCAGTTATACTTGAATTATATTCTTCTAGCGGTGCTCCTTCACGGAGGATGGTATTTTCTGCTTCAGTACTGTCTGACCCTTAACTCATGATCCGTAGCAAACATATAACATAGTATGGAATGTTTCTCTGCTAAGAACAAGATATCCTTACCGTGCCGGAGCTCCATGTTCCTCCTAACAGAATACTGTCTCTGCAGCCTTTGCTAGAATAACTAATGTTTAGACTGAATGAAGACTTGTCATAACGTGTCATAATTGTGAATCACTGAACCCTAGCCTGTATGACATGTATGAGGGCGGGTCAAATAGCATTAGCAAAGGATGATGTATGATGTATATATACTGCTGCTTGAGCGCTATTCACTCTCTCTCGCATCTCATGGTGTCTGGGAACACACGTCGTGAGGCGTTGATACCCAGTTGGCTGACTGAGATACTCTGAATAAAACCAGACTTGTTTGGAAAACAAACCTTGCGACTGACGTGTCATTGGGGATATAGTTATTGTGCCTTATTTCCATGTATTGTCATTTATGGCCTAGCAAATATGGCACCCGAATAGGGACCCTTCCATTAATGCTCTATCTCATACATTGAAGTTGAAGGAGGCAAGAACGGCAAGGACGAAGCCGTCGGACCGGGATCGGAAGGTGTTTGGAGCACCCCTGCAGAAGTGTTTAGAGACTCCTCCGCAGATCTGTACACTGCCGATACCTGATCAATGAACATCGACCAGAGAGCATCGAGGCGAGGGTCCTGGAAACAAGGCAAATTGAGCCAGACACGCGATTGCGACGATTCTTGGTTGCATCTGTCTACCTGCGAATTACGTCCTGAGTGACGAATTGGTTGATCAGATGAGTCGTGCTCCGATTCCTAAACGTCCTGATATTGGTTGAGATTTGCACTTGCAAGTTCAAACGCCCAGTGTAAGAAAAGGGTAAGAGTTAACCATGCCTTGGAAATTGTCTTCCTGTTTAGTGAGATTTCTTCACTGCAGTAGACAATCTTTAGAAACTGGCCAGGTCGTGCCACCCAAAGGGTCGCCAGCACATGAGGTGTACATAAAGTATGAAATAGGGGCAATAGTGTTCAATGCGGTTTGGCATAGGCAGATCAGACGTGTATCAGACCTTTAGTGGCCTAATAATGGGAGCTTTGAATTAGCGCGTGTAGAACATTTAGAATCAGTCTTGCTATGAAAAAAGACCAGACCTGCAGCGTTCGACGTTGTAAGAGACTAGAGAAAGGAAGTTAATCTCCATTTGAAACGTAAGGAGAAACATGCACGTAGACATAAAACAAACACAGAGAAAATGCTAGAGCATGATCAGCTGCAGCAGACATAAGCCATTAGGAACATGGATAGGGGCTTCCAATTATACGTACAGAAAATATCCTTCACAAGATTCGTATACATCAGATGAACTGATAAATAAGATATTGAATGAGCGAAGGAATGACCCAGTTGCACCACCTCCTTATGTACCCCTTCTTGTTGCTATTGCTATTCCCACGATCCCATCTGCACCTGCAGTAGCCATCCCATATGGACCTGTGACATAATTTCCTCCACCTCCTTCAGAGCACGAGTTACACGCTTCAACTGGCAGTTCTGAAGCAATGGGGCCTGAAAGAGGAAGTATTAGACAGACTCATAGTACGATTAGCAAGGGAAGGAAAGACGAACTGAAAGAGTGGGCCGAAATGTATATTGATGATGGCGTTGAAGCGGCTGTGCAAAGTTCCATATCTGATCATAGAGGCCTTGGCGAACAACAGGTATTGTTAGAATATATGGGAGGTCATCTTGTTAAAATACGGAGTGATTTGACTAATACTGTGGTACCTCAAGAGTTTTATGATTTGATTTTCCTTTCGAATTTGTGAGATAATGCGGCGAAAGTATGAGAACACGTAGGGCGAATATTTGTGTTTAATTGAGAACTTGATTGGTTGCATAAAGAAATAATGAAAAAAGATGAACCGCATATGTCGTACGTTCAGAAACGTTTTTTACCGCTGTTGAAACATGTTAGTGAACAGATGCACATTTTTAAGCAAGATGCACTTAGACGGATTACGGATGCCGCCATTTCCCTGATTGAAGTACATGATACGTTTAGTCAGTATACAGCAGAATGCAGAGAAAGGTGTTACAAGTTATGTTGGAGTCTTTACAGGATGAATGTATAAAGAATAAGATGTGCTGTCCTGCTGATTTAATGACAATTTATAAAAGAGCATTTTCACCTGTTACTGGAACAACTGCTTTTTCTCTTGATGTAGCTTTGTTGCTTAATAGACAAACAAATGTAGAAACCCCTACTTTGCAATTACCCATGAGGGAGGTGAATCCCATGTTTGTCCGGAAAGTAGAGGTTGCTGCTGATGGAGTGATTCCAGGGCGAACGATAGAATCCCATAATATCACACAGTTTGTACATGTTCCATTTTCTAGGTAAGAAGTGAATATGATAAAGCAGACCGTTCCTGACATTAGAAAAAATCCGGCGGGATTCTATAAGGAAATTGAATCAGTTTTAAATTTGTCTGTTTATACGCTGAGTGACATTGATTTATTGTTCCCTGTGATTCTTCCTGCAGACATATGGAAAGAGAGTAGAAGTATAAATGATGCGCCGATGTTAGGCGATACATGGGAGAACCTGGTTAGAATTGATAGTGAAAGAAAGTATGGGGAGAAGCCTCCGCAAGTAATTTTGACTTTGCCTTTACGGATAGTAGAGCAATTGAAAACTTTAGTGCCTGAGAAGAGAATAGTTTGGGATAAATTGACTGCTTGCTTACAGGGCAAATCCGAAGGAGCGACAGATTATTTTAAATGATTTGAAGATGTATTTGCAGAATTTAGTGGCCAAGATCTAAGTACTGCACCTGTTTCTTGATAAGTTTGTGCAAGGATTGTTACTAAAAATTCAAACATTAATAATGACATCTGAAAGTGCATGGCAAGCAAAATCACAAAGCAAAGTATTACATATAGCCCAATATTATGAGAATCGAGTAAAATCAGAGAAGGATAAGGAAATAAGGGGAAAAGGATATTTGAAAACCAGAGTATTGTTGCAACAGGTAGCAAACAATAATAGAGGTGGTAGAAACATGCCATCTAGAGTTCCATTTGCCTTAACATCCAACATGCAACAGGGTCCAATAGGTATAAATCAATGTGCCTATTGTAGACAACAAGGCCATTGGTGAGCACAGTGCCCGCATATACAGAACAGAAATTAGAGTATTCCAAGAAGACAGAATAGAGGTCGTCCAGGAATAGTAGGTCAGAATAGAAATCAAATGTAACCACAATTTCAGGATAATCAGGGTAATCAGAATCAACAATGGAACACCATGAATGGTGGAAATGTTTTTGATAATCCGTCCAATGAATACTATTCTGGCGAATTTACATCTGACGATGAACTGTTCCCCTAGGACAGCCCGAAACAGGGGTTGGAAACAGTGCCTATTCCCGTTGACCAGAAAGGGCCCTACGTAGAAATGAAGGTTGGGAATAGGGAGCGCATTTTTTTAGTGGACACAGGTGCACAAAAATGTTCGATTGATCATCAGCTTGTTCCAAACATCCCACTGTCAGGGCATTAAAATGTCTCAGTAGAGTTCTCAGGTACACCAGTAATTAGTCAAGTTTCACAACCAGTGCCAATTACACTAGGTACATTTACTGAATCATGCCAGTTTGTCTTGACAACAAATTGTGTCAAAAATGTGTTGGGATTGAATCTATTGAAAACATTGAATGTGGTAATTCATTGTTCTCCTGGTGGAGTGTACTTTTTGCCACAAAAAACTCCTGTATCGCAATTTGTATCCATGCCGTTGCCTGCTGAATTGTGTGAAGTACCAGCTTGTATATGGTCATTGAACGTTTGAAAATAGAACCAGTAAAAATTGTTTTGAAGGAAGGAATTACATTACCACGTATTCCAAAATACAAAATTTCGAGTGAAGGTGAAAAGGCATTGAAATCTATTGTGTCAGATTTGATTGCTGGAAATGTAATTGAAGAAACTTCTGGTAGTGTTTGTAAAAGCCCGATTCTTCCAGTTTACAAGAAAGGAGATAATGATATTGCTTACCATTTTATAATTGATTTACGTGCCGTTAACAAAGTAGTTGAACCCCAATTCCTGTTAGTCCCCGATGTAAACACGAAATTGACTATAATTCCTGCTTCGGCATCACTCTTCAGTGTGATTGATTTGAAGAATGCGCTCTTCATTATTCCTGTACATCCGGACAGTAGATATTTGTTTGCCTTCACATTAGGAGGGCGCTCATTTACTTTTACACGTATTCCATAAGGCTACACAGAAAGTCCAAGTATTTATAGTAGGGCATTAAAAGAACAACTGGATATGCTTGAATTGCCATCAGGATCTATATTGTTACAATATATAGATAAAATGCTTATAGCAGCAGACTCAGAGGAAATTTATAAAAAAGGAACTGTAACACTATTGACACATTTGGTGGCACATGGTCACAAGGCTTCATTGAAGAAATGTCAGTATTGTCGAGAGGAGGTGGCCTATCTCGGCTACCTCCTATCAAAGGAGGGAAGAAGATTGACACCAGAAAGAATAGAAAGCATCTCTGATATGCCTATTCCAAACACGCTGCAAGAAGTCAGGGCTTTAATTGGCATGGCTTCATATTGTAGGCAGTGGATAGCGACTTCCTCGATGATTGTGAAACTGATAGTGTCATTGACAAGGAATAATGTTACCTTACCTTTGCCATGGACCATGGAATATCAAGAAGCATTTGACCTGCTCAGAACTGCGTTATGTTCAGCTTCGGTTTTGGGCACGCCAAATTACGACAAGAGTTTTAAGTTATTTGTGCATGAAAATGATGGATGTGCTTTGGCTGTTTCACTCAGGAGCACAGGGGCAGAAATAGACCATGCAGTTATTTCTCTTCCACGTTGGATCCTGTTGCATGTTCTTTGCCACATTGCTGCAGCCACCGCGTCAGTAAAACAAACTGAGGGAATGGTTTTAGGTCACTCTTTAACCGTGACAGTACCTCATTCAGTAGACGTTCTTTTAATAGAACACAGATGCAACATTTCACATCCGCCAGACTAACACGGTATTAAATTATCTAATTTGCACCGCATATTCAAATTAAGAGGCATTGCACTTTAGGCTTTCCTTCAGGCTCCCCTCAGCCTACGCTCCTCTCTCGCTCATTTCTGGTGTCATCTTCAACTCCACTCTCTCTTTCTCTCCTCACATCTCAGACATCGCCAAGAAGTCCCAATACCAGCTGCACCTCCTCAAAGGGACTCTTACCTTTCTTACTTTCCCCCAGAAGCTCACTGTCTCCAGAGCTCTGGTTCTCTTTAGGCTGGACTACTGCAACTGCCACTTTTTCTCAATCTGCCTTCCTCTACTCTCTGCCCTCTGCCCTCTTCAACTAATCCAGAACAGGACTGCAATACTTATCCTTGGCCTCAAGCACAGGGACCGTATCTCTCCAGACATGAAATCTATGCACTGGCTCTCGGTGGCTGCAAGGATCAAGTTCAAGACCCTTTGCAGTGTCCACAAGGCTTTCTGGGGCTGCGATTCACACTACATCCAACGCTCTCTTCCAAAATACTTTTCTTTTTTAGCCTGAAGGGTTAGATGCTTCTCCAGGCAGAGAGTGGGGGGTAGATTGTTCTCCCCTGCAGGACCCTCGAGAATGGCCTCCCTGCCCCTCCCAAACTTGATCCAGACCACCTGAAGTTCCGAAGCAGCTCAAAATGTTCCTCTTATACTCTGCTTTCTCTCTCTCCCTCCCCTGCTGACCTACCTGACCTACCTGTCCGCTGTACCAACTGGTTGCTTGGCTACCTTCCAGGCTCTTTCTTGATCAATCACCCTTGCACTGCCTACGGTTCTACCACACAGTTAGGGGCTGTAAATGTAATCCTACAGTCCCTTGTTCTCCTTGCACTACCCAGAGCCGCGCTGCCCTGGCTGCTTTTACTCAGAGCATTGCTGCCCTTTTTTCCCTTCCTCTGTTACGCTCACGGCGTCGGTCGGACCCGGACTGTTGCGGCTTCCACCCACGTGATGCGTAGTGCAGCGATGACTGACGGGATCTGCCCTCCTAATCTTGTCTGCTTCGCCTGTAGAAATATTCTCCTACAAGTGGAGAGATGGATTTAGCCACTTGTGGATTCAAGTGATAGCACCCCCACTGTCCTCCCCACTAATCACCTCTGAAGCGCCCTCTCAGCAATCTCACCTTATATTCTTGAAGGATGAGCCCTCCATCCTGCGAAGCACGCAGGGGCGCGTTGATGACCAGTTACTTCACTGGCCTGAAGATATTGGAAGAGTTGTAGACGAATCCTGACTCCAAAAGGTCCTGGCGAAGAGCCGTAAGTATATAGTTCGTAAGAGTTCAAAATGTCTGGAATTCACTCCTGTCCAATTCCTCTTTTATCTTGCAGCTTTGACCCAATAAGAAGACTGACAGCTGAAAGTGCTCCGGTAAAAGTCTGTGTTACCCAACACTGTCCGGTAAATAATGCCAAGGGTTAAACTTGCTGCTTTCTCCTTATCTTACAGGTGTGGCATAAGAAGATGTGGCGTGCTGATGAATTATACCCCCGGTGGTAAAATCAGGTAAGCATATGGCGGCTAAAGAGATTGTCTCTGTCTGTTCTCTCTGCTCACCTTGTTGTTTCTTGTCCCCCTTAGGTGTCGGGCTTCGGCGATGTAAAGATGGAGACAGCACTGGATCGAAGAGATGCTGTGTGGAACGGTGAGTATGGCGCGGCGCTGCTGCTGGCGATGCAACGCGTTTAAAACAAAGTCTTTCCTCTGGTTTGAAGATACGATGAATCCAGAATCAGGTAAGAAATCAGGTACTACTCTTGTTGTAACCTTTGCTTTTTCCTTCTTTCTCGGTGCTCCAGGTTCGAGGCGGGCGTGGCAGAAGGCTGGATGCTGCTGCTGGCACGGTGAGCGTTACGCTGCTGGATGCATAATAACGCGAAGTGTGTGCTGCTCTTCGGGCGTGGTTTAAATAGCCTCCAAAGTAGTCCCAGGTAGGTATTCCTCCCCGACCACACCCGAGTAACAAAATAGTCCCTAAGGTAAAGTAGTCCCTTGCAGGCCTCACATGGGCTTGGATCTTCTTGCAGCATGGTCTGCATCAGGTAAGTGTGCACCTATGAGCGTGGCGCCTATGGCGCCAGGACTGATGTCCCATATGAGCCTTGGTGCCATGGGCGCCAGGATTGAACCCAGACAGCCCCTAGCAGGGGTTGCTGGGTTTTCTCAAGACGACATGATGCCTGCTCCCGGGGCTGATGGACGTGGTCTGGATGCCCGGGGGTATGCATCATGACACCTCTCTCCCTTGCAATTCCCCCCTCCCTTTCCCCTTGCACTTCTCGTTCTCGCACTTGCACGATCTGATTGACACAAGACTTAGTAAGATCATTTGTCTTGCGCTCCCTCTGTTTTCCTTCCCTTGACTTGTCGTGCCTAAAAACAAATGTGTTCAGGTGTGTTATATATGACTTATCATATCATATCATATAATTTTATCACAGATGCCCAGAAAAATATACAGTGCGGCAGTAAGAAATAGGTAGGCTGGCAGAACCCAAATGCCAGTCTAGTAAGGTAATTACACTTAGCAAGACTGCTTTATCAGAAATGTCCAGTAAAAAAAGTAATACCAAACTGAGGAATGACTAGACTGGCTGCACCAAAATGCATCTCTAGCCACTAATACCACACATCATGCCTGCTTAGCATGGACATGGACGACCATTATGATTTATTGCACAACCCCACCCCCACACATCCCTTCCCCCTCCCATTCCATACCCCAACCTCCAAAATCAGCTAAGTGGCCCAGAATTACCTTCACATCCCTCTTCCTTGTCCCAGTGCTTAAGTATGAGGCTCCTTGCCTCACTGGGAAGTACTGGGAGGAGGAAGGGTGGGTCCAGGAGTAATTAAGATTACATGTAGCTAAGTCAGGCATTACCTTCATGTACCTCTACCTTATCCCAGTACTTGTGTATGAGGCATAGTGCCTCACACACAAGTACTGCCTCATACACAAGTACTGGAATGAGGAAGAAAAGGTCTAGGTGTAATGAAGATTACCAATAAATAATGAAGGCATTAAACACAAGCAGTGGTGCAACACCATTGAGCTGACTGGGATTCAACACTGCCCTCCCCCCACTGAAATTGTGGGCTATGTTGACTTGACCTGGTTGACGTACAGAGCAAATGCCGACAGAAAAGGACACAGATGTTAAACGGCACCTGGGTTTCACTATTAACAAGGGCCCGGCTCAGCAATTACTAATGTAGTGCAATTCACTGTTAATACCTGCATTGAAATGCCCATTTTTTTAAGCAATTGAAATTGTGATGTGGGTTTAGTGCTTGCATGCCAGGGGAGTGATTGGAAGGGTATAGAGGGAACAGGAGACCATTCATTCTCACAGCAGTCCATAAGTGGGTGCTTTCAGTCTTAAAGGAGAGAGTGTACTGCTTGTAACATTGAAGCAGCACTAGCATAGTCTCATTAAAATGTGTGATGAAGTTAGATGTCCCCATACAAATAAGTTCGCTCCTCCCCACCACACGTGAAGTTAGCATCTATTCCAACATTTGAAGGGTTAGCCCCCTTGAAATGTAGGTTTTGTTGCGTCCCTGTACACAAGCACACACACCATTCACCATATATACACACGCACACCCAGCCATCCATATATTTAAGAGTGCACTCTTTCACCATATAGGCACATCCAGACAGCCACCCATACATTTAAGTGTGCATCCTTTCACTGTACATGCACAAACGCATACCCAGCCACCCAAACATTTGTGTGAACTGTTTCACCATACACTCACACACGTCATGGGGTTGAGGGGCGCCATAATACTTCAAAAATAAATGGTTTCTTTTTGTAGTCACTCTGACATCATAGAGAATTTTTTTCCATTAAGGACTGAACCATAGCGGAAATTAATAAGGTTACTCACCGTAGTGACCACCTTACTCCTAGTCCATAGTCCCCTTTCCTCCATACTTATGGGACATTCCTCTATCCTGTGGGACGAGACCGGAGTACTTTGTACATTTTTCAAAAATGTGTCCTTACTCTCTTTTTAGGTGGGGTACCGCATGCAGCGTCCTTAGCTCCGCCCAGTGCATCGCCGATCAGTCATTTTCTATTGCCTTTAAGCAATAACAGAGGAACCTTTTTGGAGGGAATGGCAGGTGGGCGTATGGAGGAAAGGGGACTATGGACTAGGAGTAAGGTGGTCACTACGGTGAGTACGTCCCGTCCCCTCTCCTCCATACTTATGGGAGATTCCCAAGCACTCCTCACAGGAATTACGGGTGGATAGAAAACTCCTTACTGAAAAAGATTTTTAAGCACAGCCTGGCCAAACTGAGCATCAGACCTGGAGGTCAGATCCAAACAGTAGTGTTTACAAAAGGCCGATGGAGAGGACCAGGTAGCTGCTTCACGATGGTCTCCCAGGGGACATACTTTTGAAAGGCAACAGCAGCTGCCTTGCCCCATACCAGATGTGCATGAAACCCTTAGGGAGGTTGAAGACCTTGAACATCGTAAGACTCCATAAAACAGGCAGCGATCCATCTGGAAATAGTCGGTTTGGAGGCCTATTTACCCTACGGATTACCGAAGGTCACAAAGAGTTGAGAAGAACTTCTTAATTCAAATGTTCTGTCCAGATAGAATTTAAGAGCTCTTCTAACATCCAGGCCATGCAAATACCCTCTCAGCCTCTGAGGCTGGGTTCGCAAAGAAGACAGGCAAGGAGATTGACTGATTCAGATGAACATTAGAGACCACTTTTGGAGGGAAAGAAGGATTCGTCCTCAGGACAACCTTATCCTTATGAAAAACCAGAAAGGGATGCTCCACCGACAAGGCCTGGAGCTCACTCACACGTCTTGCCGAAGTCACAGCGACCAAGAAGGACACTTTCCATGAAAGGTGCTTAAGGTCTACAGTAGCCATTGGCTCAAAGGGCTTATGAAACAAGGCCGTAAGGACCACGTTCAGATCCCATGTCAGATGTGGTTTGCCTACAGGAGGGTAAAGACGCATGAGACCCACAAAGTGCCTTTTAACCTCTGGGTTTGCCAGTGAAAAAGAGCACTGATACATGGATAGGTATGCAGCAACAGCCGAAATATAAGTCATGCATGTCAAGACATGGATGCCCTAGAATACTACGCATGTTATCAGCGGACAAGTTGAGGTGTTCTAAAGATCTGAACTCACCAAACCGCCAAGCTGAACGATTGTGGGGAGGGGTGCCCCAGCTGCCAATCTCTCTGGTGAAGCAGGTCGGGAACCAACGGAAGCCTGATTGGTGCACACACCGACAGATGCTGAAGCTCTCTCTGAAAACCAAAACCTGGCCGGCCATCACGGTGCTATGTGTAGAAGAGAACAGTTCACGGTGCTCCTATGCTTGCACAGCGGCCGATAAATCAGAGTCAGAGGCAGGAAAGCATAGGCTCTCATGTTGAGCCCGGGAATTTCGAGGGCATCCCCCAGAGAGGAGGCTCCCAGCCCGTACCTGGGGACATACAGGGGAACTTTCCTGTTTCACGCTCTTGCGAATAGATCCACTTCTGGAGTGCCCCAACACCGGAAGATTTGCAAGAGGACCTCTGAGTTCAGTTCCCACTCATAGCTGACCATTGTACGTCGGCTGAGGGATTCGACAGTAACATTTAGCTGGCTCGGGATGTGCACTGCCACCAGCCAGATGCCATGCTGAATCACCCATTCCCACATCTGAATTGCAAGATCCACAAGAGGAGGGGACTTGGTACCCCCTTGCTTGTTGATATAAAACATGGACACCACATTGTCTGTGCGGATTCGAACTACATTGTTGACAATGACAGGCTGGAACGCTTTGAGTGCCAGGAAGATCACCAGGAGCTTCAAGTGATTTATATGAAGGAGACTGTCCTGCGGTGACTAGAGCTCGGAAACCTGAAGAAGGTCCAGCGTGGCACCACACCCCAGAAGGGAAGAGTCCATCGTGAATGTCACTAGCGGGCCGGGGTCCTGAAAGGCCGCGCTCACCGACAGATTGCTGAGAGACGACCACCACACAAGGTCTGCTCTCATGAAAGATGGAGTAGGAATCATTTTGGAGTCTCGGTCCACTGCTTGGCGGCAAGAACTTCGAAGAGCCATCTGTGTTTGCCTCATATTGAGACGAGCAAGAGGAAGAGCCAGCACATATGAGGCCATGAGGCCCAGAAGCCTCTCGAACCACCAGGCCGACATGCTTTCTGACTGTGCAAACACCTGACACGTGGCCAACACATCCGCCATTCTGTCCCTGGTGAGATACACTCTGCAGTCGATCGTGTTCCACCGAAAACCCAGGAAAATCAGGTCCTGAGAGATCGTCATGGAGGATTTCCGCCAGTTCACAGACAGCCCAAGATGGAACAGGAGCTGGAGGAGAGGCTGAAGGTTGCTCAAGGCTGATTGAGGACAAGGACTGCGCAGCAGCCAATCATCCAAATACGGATACACATGGATACCCTGAAGCCGAAGATGAGCTGTGATAACCGACATCATATTCGTAAAGACACACAGTGGTGAGCTGAGGTGAAACGGGAGCACTCGAAACTGGAAATGCTCCTACCCCATGGAAAAACATAGGTATGGGTCCTATGGCACTCCAAATCAGAATATGCATATAAGTATCCTGAAGGTCCACCACGCTGAGCCAATCGCCCTTCTGTAAAGAAGACTTTATCTGACCGGGCATGATCATCTTGAATTTCTCTTGGGGTAGAGAGAGATTGAACTGGGAAAGGTCTAGGATGGTGCGCAGGCCAGCCTGGTTGGGTTTGGGCACCGTAAACAGCCGGGAGTAGAAGCCCTCCCCTCGTTCCCCCTAGTGGAACTGGTTCCACGGTCCTGAGATCCAGCAACTTCTGTATCTCGGCTCTGAGGGAGGGCAACCCCAACTGCTGGAAGGAGGGATTGAAGGGTGGGGTAGGGAGAAGGGGCAAGCAGAAGCCCACCAGAGCAACTGACAAGACCCACCGGTCCTCGGTGATGGCCTGCCATGCCTCCCAGTGAGATGCAATGCGCCCTCCCACCGGGGTCTCGTGCGAGTGCAGAAAAACTTCATTTAGTTGGTTTAGCGGTGGCTGCACCACATGAACCTCAAGAGGAGGATGCGGAATGGGAGAAAAACTTGCCCCGTAGTTGCCATCGGCGGGAATTTCCTGATGGTGTATCGATCCTACAGGACTTCTGATCCAGAAATCCCCTAAAACCAGAGGAAGACCGAGGCTGCAAAAACGTTCTATGTGCCCTGAAAGGTGGTTTCACCAAGACAGACAAGGACTTGGTGGTCTGGGGTGCTGTCCTTATTCTTAGTCAGTCCAACATCTGTCGTTGACTGAAAAAGCTCCTTGCCATCAAAAGGCAGGTCCAGAACTTTATCCTGTACCTCTTTAGAGAACTTGGTAGCGGCCTCCAGCATATCCTGAGCCAGGACCCTGGCATCTGACAATCCCGCTTTAAAATCCTCTAGTTTATTAGAAGGAATTAATTCCTCAAACTCTGACAGACGTTTCCACATTTTCATATTCGCCCCCGATAATGCCAGTTCTGCGTTAGCTTGACGTAACTGCAGGGCTGAATTAGTGAAAACCTTCCTCCCCAAAGAGTCAAGAAGCTTATCCTCTTTGACCAGAACCTGCGTTGACGCTGTGGAAGACGATGAAGCGGGTCTGGATTGTAATGTAGCAGCACCCACCATCATGGAGGAAGGGGGCACACACAACACTAAGGCCACTTCTTCTGAAGAATGGAGCCTATAACGAGCATCAATTTTTTTGTTAACAAACAGTCGAGAGTGTGGTTTCTCCCAGTCTTTATGAACCTCGGCTAAAACGTCCTTTTGCAAGAACAAGCCGGTTCGCTCCAAAGGAGACAAAGTGAACGCCCCCGAAAGCACGCCCACCTGTGGAATGGGTGCCTCGGGTACTGGAACATCCAAAAGACACATCATGTCCATCACCCGGTTGTGAGAAGCTCTAACAGAGTGGGGCTGGTCCTCGCTGCCCTGATCCCCTGTGCGTCGTCCGGCACATCCGGATCAAGCTGCGCAACATCTGGCACTGCTGGAGATTTGTCCACTGGAGACAATGGAGGCAAGGGAGGGAGGGTCAGTGGAGGCCCAGCCGGTAGAGGCGGCGCTGTTGGAATTACCGGTGCCACAACTGGGACCGACAGCGCGGGAGGGTATATCTCCCTAAAGAAGCCTCGAAAATACTCCTTCACGGGTTCAGAGCACATTAGCTTTTGAAATGTGTGTCCTCCGCCGACAATTTAACATGACTGGAGGAGGCCTCTCATGACCAGAGTAATTCCATGGACATACGGAAGAGGGTTGCTAAGAGGGCCCTTCTCCACTGTTATCAACATAGATCAAGGGCGCAGATGCTGCAGGAAGTGAGACGTTGTGTGGTAGGGGTATTCGAGCGTTCCAGTCAAAAACTGGACGAAAGGGATGCGCACAATGAAAACAATGTTAGCCTGGAATGCCACTCCCCATACCCAACGCCGATGGTGTAGATGTAAGGGAGGTATCCAAAATGGCCACCGTAGTCTTGGCGGGAGTAGCCGCCATTTTGTCAGCACCTAATGAGAACTACGCACGTGTGAAAGTGAGACAAGGGTCTCCACAGATGGGTCAGGGGTCTTCATCTTAGCCTTGACACAAGTAATCTCAGCCGAGCCTGTACTGCGTGGCCTAGAATGTTTTTGAGACATGCTATCAGCCAGAATAGCCTTCAACCGAATGACCTCGGCAACGCAGGTAACAGAGGAATTCCGGTCAGAGACCTCACTCCGTGCCCCCTCAACAGAACTTGGAGTACACCTCACCGACAAGACCTTAACAGTCCTCTCAGAACTGTCGGTCACCTTAGCCTCCAAATGAGGGACCTTGGAACCGAGCCCGGTAAAAGCCTCTTCACGAAGGGATTTGAACTTTAGTTTGATACAGAAAACCTCAACAGAGGCCTCAGGGCATACCCCTGTGTCTTTATGGGAAGCTCCAGTCAAGGAGACCTCGAAGCAAGCTCCGGTACCCGCCGCCTCATTAGAACTGGGCCCACAAACAGCCCCCACAGGAGGAGCCTCGATTGTAATCCAGTGTCAATAGGACCCTTACGGAGGCCCTCTGAGAAAACTCTGGTACACTTTTTAGGCCTAGATGGCACCTTAGGGCAAGTCCCGGTAACAGATCTTTTGATGCTCCTCCTGGACCGGGAAGACCCTGGAAGGAGTCCCCTGGTCGGGGTGCTCTAAAAAGTAAAGAACTCATCGGACGTTTCTTCTTCTCATTGATGAAAGTTTGAAAGTGCGTAGGGGGAGTGTGCTGAAGCACCTCCTCCCACCGCTGTAAACGACATTGAAGTGCCCGGACCGAAAGGGAAGCGCAGTAAAAACACGAGTCCCACCAGTGGTCCAGACTCAAACACTCTAAACAAAGTGGATGGGGATCCACCCTAGCGAAGCGTCCCTCACAGGAAGAACAAACAGGAAAGTCTAACTGAAACGGCATAGACGGATTGCCACACGACCGCTAAGCTGGAGCAGGAGAGGAGGACACTGGAAGGAAAAAATCTTCCAAAGATGCAAGTGCGTCCAGTCCCCATCAAGCAGAGAAAATGACTGATGGGCGATGCGCTGGGTGGAGCTAAGGAGGGCGGGGTTATGGCCGTGTGCTGTACCCTGCGTAAAAAGAGAGGAAGTTCACATTTTTTGAAAAATGTGATGATTTTTACAAAGTGCTCCGGTCCCGTCCCACAGGACGGCGGAATGTCCCATAAGTATGGAGGAAAGGGGACGGGACGTAGGAGTACATTTCTTCATGAAGGCAGAGTGACTTCAAAAATAAACTATTTATTTTTGAAGTTATAGGGCTTCCCTATGACATGGAGGCCTCCAGAATAGGGTCTTCATGTCATGGGTTGGGGTAGCCCCCAGACTTCAAAAAGAAAGTTTATTTTTGTATTCACTCTGCCTTCAGAAAGAAATTATTTCTGTTACAGAAATAATTTCTTTATAAATGCAGAGTGAATTCAAAAAGAAACTGTAAAAAAAAAGAAACATTGAAACATTATTTTACCCTTAGTGGGGTCCCCTCCCAGAACATGTGGTCGTGGGGGCCCCCGCACCACGAGGGCTGCGGGGACCCCTGTTACGCCAGTGCGTCTACCCAAAACCGATGTTAAGTCAGGAAAATCACAAATCTGTATATTCATTCTTCTTAGACCAAGATGGTAAATTGAATATATATCTAGCATTGAAGATATGGCATCGAGAGATAGATGTTTTTTTTGGAATAAATAGGATGCTCATGTTTGCCTGGTGATAATCTGGCTGCTAAATCTGTGGAAATAAGGGAAAAGGCAATGATCTGGGACCCTGGTACACAGGCGCCTTATGTAATGGGGAAACCTAGTTATGTGATGTACTCCATGCAGGCGTTTCCTACTGACCTTGCATGTGCGTACATTAATAATATGCAAAATACTAAAGTAAGAAGATTCTTCCTCTTACTCTTATTAAGCCTGAATCAATTACCATCATTGGCAAATAGGGGTGCGTGGCTTAAAATCCCCATTAAAGAGCGTACATACGGAGTATGTGGAAATGAACTGGAGAATGTTAGACATCTGTTGACTCTTTGGGGCTGGTTCATGGAATTTCTGCACCGAAAAACGGGGATTTATGTGCCATTCTGCCCGCAAATCCCTGTTTAACAATTGGGTATTTGTGGGCAGAATGGCGCACACATCCCCGTTTTTCAGCGCACAAATTTCATGAATCAGCCCTTTTGTGTTTCGGTTTAGCATCTTTATGTAAAACATGCTATATGAAATTGCTATAATACTTGAATTTTATACACATGAATCAATTTTAATCTTTAATTTATGAAGGAAGAAATACTGTTATGAATTGTACTGTTTATCATATATGGGAAGACATGAAATTATTGACTTGAAGAAATTGTATATATGTTTTTACATACAGACTCATTATCCATTTTAGTAGGCAGGCTGACTTATTTTGTGGCCTATGAAATGTAATTTTTTTCTGAGCATACTTTATTTTAACTCTTCTTGTTTTTATATATTGTTGTTCTGAAATATATACATGGAATGTTTTAATATGTGCGTATTGAATGTACAATTGTCTTAGTATTAAATGTTATAATTAACTATATGACGCTTAAATAACATACATACAGATCTGAAGGATGCAACAACCAAGCACATACACATGTCACTTCCTTTTGGGATCATGAGTGTGGTATAGGTTGACTGTATACACCCACATTACAGTCAGAAGGTTTTTCTTGCTTCTGCTAAAAACCTGCCATAATATTGCTGATGAATGGTAAACATGCCCTGATGTGACAATGTCCAGGATGCCAACTTTCACGACAGTTATCATCCTCGAAGAGGAAGAAACATGCATGTGGCTGGTTGTTGAATCCTTGAGGTCTGCAGTTTCGGGTTGACAAAGCTAGGTATAACACAGAACTGCCCTCAATGGTATTGACAACTTCCTATGGAGTAAAATGCACGCTTTTCAGCAAATCACTTTACCCTTAATGCATTGCTGTGTGGCTCGGATCTGTAAGTGACTGTCCAGCTATGGATACTAGGTGGTTTGTTCTTGTATTGATTTTCCGATTAAATTAATGATTCTACTCACAAGTTGCATGTGGAACGGTTTACCATTATGTTTTGAACCCCATACTATTGATGGTAAAAAGATGATTGTTAAGGCCTTGATTCCACTCTTCTCTCAAACAGACATCCAATATGAATACAAATCCCAAAATACATAAATGAAACAGTAGACATGTCCTACTCCAAAAGGCTACCAACATGCCGACTCACCCAGATTTACTTTTAAGTGAGGACAAAGGAGTGGGCCTAGGGACATGGGTAGAAAGGTCAGATTAGAGCTGATTCATTTAGATAATGCAGGAAGGGATGGTCGTACACTAGGAGGGAAAGGGTGTGATTTCACCTTCTGCCTTCCCATCTTTGAATGTGGAATGTAGTTCCCTGAAGTAAACTTTGAATACTAAGACACCAGTACTCACCAATGACCACCGGTCGATACTAAAGAAGTAACCTAAATACAACTTTTAACACAATATGGAAATTCGGGAAACACTGAACTCTTACAGTTAAGCAAAGGGAGCTGCTATCTGGATCGCAGGAAGAAGGGAAATAATGAGCAGCTTTATTTAAAATTGACCAGGAAATAAAATGGGCCTCATTACGACTTTGCCGGTATCCTGTCTATAAATCTGCCAGGATACCAGCAAATGGTAATACTGTTACTGGCACTCAGTCTGGCAAAATTACTGTCGGATTTTGAGTGTCCGTAAGGGTGGTAAATCCCCATTCCATGGAGATTTGCCAGTATTACTGGCAGCAGTAATACCAGTGCTGGTAATATTGGCTATTTATTACTAGGCAGGGATTCGGAATTTCCTCCAGCTCTTAACTGCAGGTAATTCCGCCACCCGACCGGCAAACTTGTACTTTGCCGGTGCATAAACGTGTGGGTATAGGGTAATACCGGCATGTTATTTCCGCACCAGCAATGTCGTAATGAGGCCCAATAGTATTTCGCTTTAGCCACACAATGTTTAGAACTAATTATGTGCTGTAAAGCTGTTTGTTCCTTATAGCATTCTTGAAACATATACATTATTCAAAAGCCCAGCCAATGAACGTGTAATACATCATATCAAGATCCCCTTATTTATACCCTAACTATATTGACAAGAAAGCCAGTAAAATGTATGCACTCGGATCTGTAAGCCTTCCTAGGGTTTCTCTTGAGCAAGCAATCTTCTTGACTGTCATATTTTTCATTTTTTGTATTCCTCACCTCAGCGATATCTATCTTAATATTGTGAATTTTCTTAATGCTGACAGAATATTTCTGCCTGATAAGGGGGCCGGCTAATGGATTTTGCAAGCAAAAGTGTGTATGAAATGTCAACAATAGATAAATACTGTAAACAGTCAAACAGACAGCCTCCCCCAAGCCCAGATATACATCTGTTAATATCTCGCATGGGATATGAAAGACTAATGCTATTTTTTCATGTTATTTATTTTTTCTTAGCAAGCCAGGTTGTGTTTGCAGTACAAATGACTTAGCAACATTTACGAGTTTTGGCCGCATCCTGAAAGATTACACTTTTTTTTCTGACAATGTTATAAAACGGCCAGCATAATCCGACAGTCTATGACATTCTTCAGTAACACGATGCTGTATCCTGTGGAAAGCAGGAGGAAGCAGAACTAAACAAAATACATTTTAAAAAAAGGAAGACAAAATAGTGATCATATCAACACTAACAACATGAAACATGAATGATAATAATAGTGATACTAATAATACAAAATTTAATGATAATAATTAGTAGAATAGAATGATTATTTGATTAACAGTGTATAATAGACTGAACTTAACTTCTAAATTAAGCAGATGGTATTTCATTTGAATATTCAAATTAAATTGTTTCTTTTCTGCAAGATTCAGGATTATGTGCCAAAAATTCTGTTTGTGCAGGGCAACCTACCTGTGAATCAAACAAGTTAAACCTTGTCTGCTATTGATTGCTAAACTTGTCAACCTCCCCCTTGACACTGCTTTATTTCCAAATCCCTTATCAGATACGTCTTAACAATGCATTTGAAAAAAACTCAACTGACCCGGACGGACTTCCCTGTTCGCTCCGCGGACAGGACGGTGATTGGGCCAGCAGCTTGCGTGATGTCCGCGGACATCTGACGTGCTCTCTCATTGGATGCGGTGAAAGCGTGCAGTGCGTCTGGCTTCAGAGAAGCCCGCCATCTTTCTTTCCCGCATGAGAGGCTTTGTCAGGTCAGCAGGATCGTGTCTGTCTCCTGTTCCTCCCACCCCCGCTCGTGCCCCGTGTCTGCCCCACCCCCCACTCATGCCCCGTGTGTCCTTTCTGTCCCCCCCACCCCCGCTCATGCCCCGTGTGTCCTTCCTGTCCCCCCACCCCCACTCATGCTCCGTGTGTCCCCTGTTCCTCCAGCCCCCCGCTCACGCCATCGCACGGTGGCCAGCGGAGGGCCGTGGAGTGGGATCTGCCGCACAAACTCATGTCCGTGCGGTATGTCCATGTTTTTGTTTGTCCCCCTCCCCCGCTCATGCCCCGTGTGTCTCTCTACCTCCCCCAACCCCCGCTCATGCCCCGTGTGTTTATCTCCCTCCCCCCCACCCCCGCTCATTCCCCGTGTGTGTCTCTCCCTCCCCTACATCCCCGCTCATACCTCGTGTGTCTCCCTCCCCCCACCCCCCGTTCATGCCTCTTGTGTCTCTCTCCCTCCCCCCACCCCCTGCTCATGCCCCGTGTGTCTCTAGCCCTACCACCCGCCCACCGCTCATGCCCCTATCCCTCCCACCCACCCCCCGCTCATGCCCCTATCCCTCCCACCAACCCCCGCTCATGCCCCTATCCCTCCCACCCACCCCTGCTCATTCCCTATCAATCCCACCCGCCCCCCACTCATGCCACGTGTGTCTCTCCCCTCCCCCACCCCCTGCTCATGCCCCGTGTGTCTATATGACTCCCACCCACCCACCCGCTCATGCCCCGTGTGTCTCTATCCCTCCCACCCATCCCCCGCTCATGCCCCGTGTGTCTCTATCCCTCCCACCCACCCCCCGCTCATGCCCCGTGTGTCTCTATCCCTCCCACCCACGCCCCGTTCATGCCCCGTGTGTCTCTATCCCTCCCAACCAACCCCGCTCATGCCCCGTGTGTCTATACCTCCCACCCACCCCCCGCTCATGCCCCGTATGTCTCTATACCTCCCACCCACCCCCGCTCATGCCCCGTGTGTCTCTATCCCTCCCACCCACCCCCGCTCATGCCCCGTGTGTCTCTATCCCTCCCACCCACCGCCCGCTCAGGCCCGTGTGTCTCTCCCCTCCCCCCACCCCCTGCTCATTCCCCGTGTGTCTCTATAACTCCAGTCCACCACCTGCTCATGCCCCGTGTGTCTCTATACATCCCGCCCACCCCCTACTCATGCCCCGTGTGTCTCTATCCCTCCCCCCACCCCCTGCTCATTCCCCATGTGTCTCTATCCCTCCCGCCCACCCCCGCTCATGCCCCGTGTGTCTCTCCCCTCCAACCCACCCCCCTGCTCATGCCCTGTGTGTCTCTCCCCTCCCACCCACCCCCCGCTCATGCCCTGTGTGTCTCTCCCCTCCCCCCCACCCCTCACTCATGCCCCGTGTGTCTCTATCCCTCCCACCCACCCCCCGCTCATGCCCCGTGTGTCTCTATCCCTCCCACCCACCCCCCGCTCATGCCCCGTGTGTCTCTCCCCTCCCCCCACCCCCGCTCATGCCCCGTGTGTCTCTATCCCTCCCGCCCACCCCTGCTCATGCCCCGTGTGTCTCTATCCCTCCCGCCCACCCCCCGCTCATGCCCCGTGTGTCTCTATCCCTCCCACCCACCCCCCGCTCATGCCCCGTGTGTCTCTATCCCTCCCACCCACCCCCCGCTCATGCCCCGTGTGTCTATCCCTCCCACCCACCCCCCGCTCATGCCCCGTGTGTCTCTATCCCTCCCACCCACCCCCCTCTCATGCCCCGTGTGTCTCTATCCCTCCCACCCACCCCCTGCTCATGCCCCGTGTGTCTCTCCCCTCCCCCCCACCCCCTGCTCATGCCTCATGTGTCTCTGCCCCTCCCGCCCACCCCCCGCTCATGCCCCGTGTGTCTCTATCCCTCCCACACACCCCCCGCTCATGCCCCGTGTGTCTGTATCCCTCCTACCCGCCCCCCGCTCATGCCCCGTGTGTCTGTATCCCTCCCACCCACCCCCCGCTCATGCCCCGTGTGTCTGTATCCCTCCCACCCACCCCCCGCTCATGCCCTGAGTGTCTGTATCCCTCCCACCCACCCCCCGCTCAAGCCCCGTGTGTCTCTCCCCCCCATCCTCGCTCATGCCCCGTGTGTCTCTATCCCTCCCCCCAACCCCCTGCTCATGCCCCATGCGTCTCTATCCCTCCCCTCCACCCCCCGCTCATGCCCCGTGTGTCCCTATATCTCCCACCCACCCCCCACTCATGCCCTGTGTGTCTCTATCCCCCCACCCAACCCCCGCTCATGCCCCGTGTCTCTCTGCTGTTGCCCCCCACCCCCTGGACATGCCCCGTGTCTCTCTCCTGTTACCCCCCACCCCCCTCTCATGCCCCGTGTCTCCCTCGTGTTCCCCCCACCCCCCGCTCATGCCCCGTGTCTCCCTGCTTTTGCCCCCCGCTCATGCCCCGTGTCTCTCTCCTGTTGCCCCCCACCCCCCGGTCATGCCCTGTGTCTCCCTCCAATTCCCCCCACCCCCCGCTCATGCCCTGTGTCTCTCTTCTGTTACCCCCCACCCCCTCTCATGCCCCGTGTCTCCCTTGTTTTCCCCCCGCCCCCGCTCATGCCCCATGTCTCCCTGTTGTTGCCCCCCACCCCCCACTCATGCCCCGTGTCTCCCTGCTTTTGCCCCCCACCCTCCACTCATGCCCCGTGTCTCCCCTGTTCCACCCCACCCCCGCTCATGCCGTGTCTCCCTCCTTTTCTCCCCCACCCCCCACTCATGCCCCGTGTTTTCCCTGTTCCCCCCACCCCACGCTCATGCCCCGTGTCTCCCTGCTGTTGCCCCCAACCCCCTCACATGCCCTGTGTCTCTCTCCTGTTCCCGCCACCCCCCGCACATGCCCCGTGTCTCCCTGCTGTTGCCCCACCCCCCGCTCATGTCCTGTGTCTCTCTCCTGTTACCCCCCACCCCTCTCTCATGCCCCGTGTCTCTCTCCTGTTGCCCCCCACCCCCGGTTCATGCCCTGTGTCTCCCTGCTGTTGCCCCCCACCCCCCACTCATGCCCTGTGTCTCTCTCCTGTTACCCCCCACCCCCGGTCATGCCCCGTGTCTCTCTCCTGTTACCCGCCACCCCCCGCTCATGCCCCGTGTCTCCCTGCTGTTGCCCCCACCCCCCCTCATGCCCCATGTCTCTCTCCTGTTACCCCCCACCCCCCTCTCATGCCCTGTGTCTCTCTCCTGTTGCCCTCCACCCCCCGGTCATACCCTGTGTCTCCCTGCTGTTGCCCCCCACCCCCCACTCATGCCCCGTGTCTCTCTCCTGTTACCCCCCACCCCCCGGTCATGCCCCGTGTCTCCCTGCTGTTACCCCCCACCCCCCCGCTCATGCACGTGTCTCTCTCCTGTTCCCCCCAGCCCCCGCTCATGCCCTGTGTGTCTCTCCTGTTGCCCCCCAACCCCCGCTCATGCCTCGTGTCTCCCTGCTGTTGCCCCCCACTCATGCCCCGTGTATCCCTGCTGTGCCCCTGCTCATGCCCCGTGTCTGTCTCCTGTCAACCCCCAACCCCCTCTCATGCCCCGTGTCTCTCTCCTGTTACCCCTCACCCCCCTCTAATGCCCTGTGTCTCTCTCCTGTTACCCCCCACCCCTCTCTCATGCCCCATGTCTCCCTGCTGTTGCCCCCCACCCCCCGCTCATGCCCCGTGTCTCCCTGCTGTTGCCCCCAACCCCCTGCTCATGCCCCGTGTCTGTCTCCTGTCAACCCCCCACCCCCTCTCATGCCCCGTGTCTCTCTCCTGTTACCCCCCACCCCCCTCTAATGCCCCTTGTCTCTCTCCTGTTCCCCCCACCCCCCGGTCATGCCCGTGTCTCCCTGCTGTTGCCCCCCGCTCATGCCCCTTGTCTCTCTCCTGTTACCCCCCACCACCCGCTCATGCCCTGTGTCTCCCTGCTGTTGCCCCCCACCCCCCGCTCATGCCCCGTGTCTCTCTCCTATTACCCCCCTCTCATGCCCCGTGTCTCTCTCCTGTTGCCCCCCACCCCCCGGTCATGCCCCGTGTCTCCCTGCTGTTGCCCCCCACCCCCCGGTCATGCCCCGTGTCTCCCTCCTGTTCCCCCCTAACCCCCGCTCATGCCCCATGTCTCCCTGCTGTTGCCCCCCGCTCATGCTTCGTGTCTCCCTGCTGTAGCCCCCCACCCCCCTCTCATGCCCGTGTCTCTCTCCTGTTGCTCCCCACCCTCCGGTCATGCCCCGTGTCTCCCTGCTGTTGCCCCCCGCTCATGCCCTGTGTCTCTCTCCTGTTCCCCCCACCCCCTGCTCATGCCCTGTGTCTCTCCCCTGTTGCCCCCACCCCCCGCTCATGCCCCGTGTCTCTCTCCTGTTACCCCCCCGCCTCTCATGCCCCGTGTCTCTCTCCTGTTGCCCCCCACCCCCGGTCATGCCCCGTGTCTCCCTGCTGTTGCCCTCACCCCCCGCTCATGCCCCGTGTCTCCCTGCTGTTGCCCCCCACCCCCTGCTCATGCCCCGCGTCTCTCTCTCCTGTTACCCCCCACCCCCCTCTCATGCCCTGTGTCTCTCTCCTGTTACCCCACACCCCCTCTCATACCCCGTGTCTCTCTCTTCTGTTGCCCCCACCCCCGGTCATGCCCCTTGTCTCCCGCTGTTTCCCCCCACCCCCCGCTCATGCCCTGTGTCTCTCTCCTGTTACTCCACCCCCCTCTCATGCCCCATGTCTCTCTCCTGTTACCCCCACCCCCTCTCATGCCCCGTGTCTCCCTCGTGTTCCCCCCCGCTCATGCCCCGTGTCTCCCTGCTGTTGCCCCCCACCCCCGCTCATGCCCCGTGTCTCTTTCCTGTTCCCCCCCACCCCCCCGCTCATGCCTTGTTGTGTTCTCTTTATACACACCGCCTTCCCTTTCCATGGTGCCCATCTTGGTAAAAGATTTTCCTTCCTGCACCGGGATGCCGCAGGCGTTCCGGTTTGGGAAGAAAAATCTTTTTTTTACCACCTGGGGTTCCCACTTTGAGGACCTAAGATGCTAGTGGTCTTCATCTATTGAAAAGGATGTTATGGTGACATTGCGCTAATAAAAACCTATGAAATGCAGTAAAAAAAAATTGTGTTACAGGGACGTCATGGTTAAGTTGCACTAATAAAAACCTATGAAATTCAATGAAAAAACTTTGTTAAAGGGACGTTATGGTTAAGTTGCACTAATAAAAACCTATGAAATTCAATGAAAAAACTTTGTTAAAGGGACGTTATGGTTAAGTTGCGCTACTAAAAACCTATGAAAATCAGTGAAAAAACTTTGTTAAAGGGACGTTATGGTTAAGTTGCGCTGCTAAAAACCTATGAAAATCAGTGAAAAAACTTTGTTAAAGGGACATTATGGTTAAGTTGCGCTACTAAAAACCTATGAAATTCAGTGAAAAAACTTTGTTAAAGGGACTTTATGGTTCCAAGTAAAACCGAAAAACCCTTGAAATTCGCCAGTTATGGTAAGCTAAGCAACCATAACTCGCGCCACCACCGTGCACTGCTAAAACTAACGCCCACAACATCAAAGATGACATCACAAATGTCATTGATGACACCACTGATTACATCACATGTCTGGCTCACTCTTTTTTCTTTTGCTGACATATCTAGGCCACATGGTTTTCTTCAGTAACAGTCAGATACAGCAATCATTTATTTGCATGAAAATAATCAGTTAGGTTATGAATTGTTTCTGCTACTACTTGTGCTTTTTTGCTAACTTCACTTTTCCTATATATAGCCATATTGGTATGTGTTCTTGTCTCTTTGTGTTTTGTCTATAATAATGCAATTATGTAATACATGGGTTTTATTAGCTACTTATTACATATTTCACAGTACACAAAAATCTATTAAGAAAACAATTATCATTTCATTATTCAACATATTAACATTACGAATATTATACCTTCATCTTGTACGCTGCACACAATGCTATGTTTCTGCATGAGTAGCTTAGTATACTAGATAGAACCCCATAATAGAATGCTATTTATATTAATGCATCGTTCAATGCACTAATTAGGGTATGATATTTATTGCAATGATCCTTGACACTTTTTTCGCAACATTATAATAAGAATCCCTTGTACACAAATTTCATGAAAGTACATACACATGCAATGTCATCAGTGATGTCATCAATGACATTTGTGATGTCATCTTTGATGTCGTGGGTGTTAGTCTTACCAGTGCACGGTGGTGGCGCGAGTTATGGTTGCTTAGCTTACCATAACTGGCGAATTTCAAGGGTTTTTTTCGGTTTTACTTGGAACCATAACGTCCCTTTAACAACGTTTTTTCACTGAATTTCATAGGTTTTTAGTAGCGCAACTTAACCATAACATCCCTTTAACAACGTTTTTTCATTGAATATATATATATATATATATATATATATATATATATATATATATATATATATATATATATTGCTGTAAGTGGTAAAGGGAACAGTTTTTTTGACAGCAGAGTAATCACAACCAAAATTAAGTTTGCCACTAGAATTAAGTAATGCAAGGGCCAGGAGAAAATGCCTTTCATAATTTATTTCAAGAAAAAAATTGCATCAGAATTGGTGCACCACAGACTTTTGCAATCTGAATTCCTGTGCCACTGCTCACCACCAACATTACAATGCCGTCAGAATGGAGCCAACCACAACACACATGTATAAACAACCCTTCTGATTAGAGGAATAGCAGCCATGTTTGCTCCACGAAAAAATGCAACTACTTCAAACAAAAGATGAGTACAAATATGCCCCCAAAATTAGGAACACATGGGAACACAGACGTGTACCTTTGGCCTCACCTCCACCCACAAAGTTCCAACTGATATTTTCAGATTAGTGATACCAGAGAGTAGATGCAAAAATGACAACTCTAATAATATAACAGCATAATCTAAAGAGGAACTTGTAGGGACAAAGCATGCTTTCCTTAAAAGAAGCTTAGTTTATACAATGATCTGTTCTGGAATTAAACTAGATGTCGGCTTGTCTAAAAGGTATCCACATTGCAACTCGCATTACTTTGTACTCCCTGAGAAATCATCTCACTCCAAACCTACATAAAAAGTGATTAAGCACTTATCAGAGACATGTTTGTAAACCCTGTCTACACAGTGATTTGACTGGGTCCACTATCTCACCTATAGCTGATTTGCAGCCCTGCCCTCACCCCAGTCTAAGCACAACGAAACAAACAGAATCCTCACTGAGGTTCCTTAAAGATCACCTTTAACATATATCAGATAGCTTTGCTTTATAAGCAGCAGCACTGCTAAGAGGTATAAACCGATGAGTGCCTTCTCCTGCAATTAGTGGTTATTATTTAAAAAAAAGATTATGGGGATGCCAGATGCTCTAAACTGTGAATACATGGATATATTAATAAGCCCCCCTTGATGGACACAGACAGGAAACAGAAGATGCCATTTCCTAAAATGTCACTATAGGAGTTTGTCCTGTAACCCAAGCAAGCATCACGTTTCATTAATTGTTCTATAATGCCTAAACATTTTGCAGTTTTTTTTTTTTTAAGTGGCGAATTTGTAATTCACCGTCGATGAATGTGTTTGAATGACTCCCAGGCTCCTGTCCTGAGCTCACATGCTCGTTAACAATGTCCCATATAAATGAGGTAGGCTCCACTTGAAATTGTAACAGGTAAAGGGCCCGATTCATAGAAAATGTGATAAATCGGCACAAACCACTTTGACCAATAAATAACATTGCGCCTACCTGTGTGTGCGGAACTTTGTGCGTTGGTTGCTGATTCATGAATTCTAAAGCAGATAGTAACCCGCCGCACAAACAACAATGCAACACGTCCCACACACAACATAATAAATAGCGCCAAAAACAACCTTTGTGTCCGCCTTTGCACCACCATGCAGCACCCTGGAAAAACTGCAGCACGTCCCACGTAACTGAAAGCAGCCCCTCAGTAAAACTGCAGACCATCACATGTGATGCAAGGCAGTCCCTGGCGAAACTGCAGACCATCCCCTATTACGCAAGTCATCACCCAGGTGAAACTGCAAACCACCCACAATAACTGAAAGCAGAACCCCTGTGAACCTGCGGACCGTCCCCCGCAATGCAAACCAGCACCCCACAAAACTGTGAAGAGTCCCCCACAAAACTGTGAACCATCTCCCGTATCTCAAGTCATCACCCCTGCAAAATTGTGGACTGATCTCCGCAACGGAAATCAGAACCCTGCAAAACTGTGAACATCCCCCCACACCCTGTGAAACTGCAGACCATCCCCGTAACTAAAGTCAGCACCCCGGTGAAACAGGTGCGCGTCCCCTTGATTGAAAGCAACACCCCTTTGAAACAGCAGGCCGTCCTCCGCAACGCAAATCAGCACCCTCCAAAACTGCACACCTTTCCATGGGAAACTGCAAACCACCCCACAGAATTCAAGTCATCACCCTGGCAAAGTGGAAGACTATCACCCCTAAGTTAAAGCAGCACCCAAACTGCAGTCCTTAGACCATAAGTTATAGCATCCCCCTCAAGTCCTCACACCTCCCACCCACCCTCACCGACCTCCACCCACTCCCCTAGCTATCCCCCTTAAGTCTTTGCACCTCCCACCCACCACCACTCACACCCACTCACTCCCCCAGGCAGCCCACTCAAGGCCTTGCAAGTCCCACCCAAACCACTCTTCTCTGCTCACTAACCCAGGCATCCCCTCAAGTTCTAGTAACTCTCAACCCCACTCACCTCTGCCCAATAGCCCAGGCAGCACTTTCTAGTTTGCCTTCCACCCACCACCCCCACTGACCACTGCCCACCACCCCAGACATTCCACTCAAGTCTTTCTACCTCCCTAGACCAGCTCACCTCTGGCTACTTACCCAGGCAACCAATTCAAGTACTCACAACTCTCCCACCCCACTCACCTATATCCACTTTGCCAGGAAGCCCCCACATGTCCTCACACCTCCCACACTCACTCTCCTCCTCCCACTACCCTAGGCACCCCATGCCAGTTTGCATGCCTCACTCCACCCCCTGACTGCTACACATTCCCCCAAAAAGCCCACTCAAGACCTTGCACCTCACACCCCCCTCACCTCAACCCACTCCCCAGGCAGCTCCATCAAGTCCTCACACCTCCCACCCCACACTCACCTCCACCCACTCCAGCAGTCAGTCCCCTCAAGTCATCCCATCTCCTACCACCACCACCACTCACCTCTGCTCACTCCCCTAGGCAGTGCTTGCTAGTTTTCCCTCCTCTTACCACCCCCACTGACCTCCGCCCACTACCACAGGAATCCTCTTCAAGTCCTCGCACTTGTATATAGCGCGTTACAAATGCCATATCATATCATATCATATCATATCATACTCACCCACCCCTCACATCCACCCACTCCCCAGGCAGCCCCCTCAAGTCCTCTCACCTCCCAAAACCGCCACTCACCTCTGCCCACACCCACACCCCCAGGCAGCCATCCTCCCACTAACCCCACTGACCTCTGCCCACAACCAGAGGCATCCTCCTCAAGACCTCAAACCTCATAACCCCCACCCACTACCCAAGTCATCCCATGCTAGTTTTCTCTGCTGCCATCAGCCCTGATCTCTGAAGCCCCCTCAATACCTTGCGTCTCCCACCTACCCCACTCACCTCCGCCCACTCTCCCAGTCAGCCCCCTCAAGTCCTTGCATCTCCCACCCACCCCACTTACCTCCATCCACTACCCCAGGAAGCCCTCTCAAGTCCTCACACCTCCCACTACCACCCACTCACCTCCACCCACTACCCCAGATAGCCCCCTCAAGTCTTGCCGCTCTGATCCACCCGACTTACCTCTCTCTACTACCCCAGGCAGCCCATTCAAGTCATCAGACCTCCCACCTACCCCCACTCACTTCTGCCCACTCCCACAGGCAGCCCCCTCAAGCCTTCACTCCTGCCTCCAACCCCACGCATCTCTACCCACTACCACAGGCTGTTTCCTCAAGTCCTTGCACCTCCCACCCACCCCACTCACCCCCAACAAATCCCCCAGATAGCCCCCTCAAGTTCTTGCACCTCCAACCCTCCCCACTCACCTCCACCCACTACCCCAGGCAGATCCCTCAAGTCCTTACACCTCCCATCCCCCTACTGTTCTTTGCCCATTATCCCCAGGCAGCCCATGCTAGTTTGCACTCCTCCCACAACCCCCTGGGATGTCTGCCCACAACCCCATGCAGCCCCCTCAACTCCTCACACATGCCACCCACCCCCTCACCTCCATTCACTCCCCCAGTCAGCTCCCTCAAATCTTTGCACCTCCCACGCCCACTCACCTTAGCCCCCTCTCCCAGGCAGTCCCCTGAAGTCCTAACACCTTCCACAACCCCCACTCACCTCTGCCCACTACCCTTTCAACCCATGCTAGTTTGCCCTCCTCCCACCACCCCCACTGACCTCCATCCACAACCCCAGGCAACCACTGTTAGTCCTCTCCCATACTGGTCAAATATTGGAGCCAAAACTTACCTTGTCTCCACTGGTCTGGCTCCATCATGAAGTACACCTGCCACATATCCTCCTCCAACATGAACAACTGGAAACGCTGCTTTTGAATCCAGGATTGTAGCTTCCTCCATGACTCGTTTGTAGATCACATGCAGCTGCATGTCAACTGAACACTATACCGTTGCACACAATACACTTCCATGTAAATGTGAGATACCAATGCAGTGCAATGCCATGTGGTATTTGTATAGTGCCTTTGTGCCATTGCAATGGCCTCAAAGCGCTGAAGTCAAATGCCCTTAGAGAACCGAAGTATGGAATCATTGATTTGTCCAAATAATGATTACAATGTGTGTGTTCATTTTATCCTGCACAAAGGTAGGTAGGGTTCTAGTGACTGAAGTAGAACTGGCTTGTGGTTGGGTGATGTGAAGGTTCTCCGAGAGTGTGCGAGTCAAGGAGACTGGTATTGTGCTCTGCCAGACTGAAGAATATATCATGGGACTCAACTGCATTCTGTTGGCAGATGTGATGGTTGATATGAGAGCAGATAGTGGCTGATTGCAGATGTGTGCAGGTGGATGGCTGTACCTTGGGAGAGGCACAGCAATCTACCATTCAGTGCACAACAGATGAGTGTAGCCACATCCTACCTCAACACCCACAATGCCGAATACCCACTACAGTCAATGATGAGTGGGCACATACACATTGACAATCAAATGCCAAAGGAACACATACACATCAGTGGAGTAGAAAGGAGCGCCAGGTAACTCCACCTCCAGTAGCAAATATGCAGAGGCGAATGAGCTGACACCAGATACAACACACAACCTAACCATGTGCAACATGTGGCAATTCACATGAAAATGTGAGTATAAATCCCCAATAAGAGATGCCAAACACTGTCATGATGCATCTCATCTCACACATCACCACAACCATACCTGCCTGTACACAATTACACACACAACAAAAGCCTTCACTCCAACAACACCAACACACTGACAGAAATAATGCAGTGCCCCTGCACATGGAATGGAATCTGATAATCAGTCAGTGCACTTGCATCTGTCTCATCACCTCACTCCTACATGTCAAATTCATATGTACACGTCCCTCAGCAAACATCACTCCACATGACTGACACTGAACATATTCACCGGGATAACATGAAAACAAGTTAATGGGCAAAAAGACAAAGAGACTGCATGAAGTGTGGAATAAACTGAATGAAATATTGTATTAAACATAAATTATTCACAATAAAAGGATGGGAATTGTAAAACTGTTCTGGGATAAACACAAGAAAAAGTCCAAAATGAAACCTAATGCTTCGTAACTATCTAGAATGGCAGCGGTCTACACATCTCCAATGTCACATTCTACATCCTCCGCCTATAGGCAGGCCCCTGTTTTTGACATAAGGGATTGCAGGGTAGCTACCATCTGCTTCTCAGACTCCTCTGCTGACCTGCAAGCATCCTGCAGGATGGCAGTCCACCTCCTTGCCCACCTATGTGCCACCTCAGCCCTAGCCACCATCACTGCTGCCTCCCTTGCCTGCTGGCTCTCTGCCACTAGCTGCTTCCAGAATTGCCCAAACACAGAGCCCATGACCTGTATGGCTCCCCTGTTTTCCTCCTACCTAACATTTGCAAATTGACTCCTCTGTGTGCCTGTAAACAACTGCCTCCTCACTGTTACTATCCGCTGCTGCCGGGGAGTGTGCAACTTCCGCAGGTATGCTGTCTGACCAGATGACATTCATTGGAGGTGTAGAGTATCTGAACTTCCCTGAAGTGCCAGCTGTCCCTCCACTGCTTGTTCCTGTGTTGGTGCCTGTGTTGGTGCCCGTATTGTGACCACCTCATGTAGCATTGTTGGGACTTCCACATCAGGCAGGGATGTAGGCACACCTGGACTGGGCGGTGATGGTGGGACTGATGCGCAGGGGGCCATGGTGGTATGTTGCTTAAAAGTCTCACTGAAGGATGACTGGGGCACAAAGGAGGATGTGGAGGAGGGGGCGAATTCATGAAACAGCCACCAGAGAAACCATGAGATCAGTGCAGTTGCCAGCTATGACAGGAATTGGCTCATCTGATTGTGATGCTGTACAAGCTCCTTGCGAGAGGCTTTAACAGCATAACAGCATAACATATCATTCATGATACCAGTCAGCAGGGGCTGAACCACATCTCGTATGGTCATCTTGTCCTCGATCAGGGCATAGTTCTGGGTGGTCAATGCTGCAGATGGCACAGCGACAGGAGGTTGTGCAGAACCCTCCACAGTGGTTTGCATATCTTCTTGTCTCTGGGCCAGGGGTACAGTCTGAATACGCTCCTTGTTGTCCCCAGCTGACCCCATGGGCTGGGCTGCAATGACCTCCTCCTCCACCTCCACCTCGTTTCTTGTTGTACCCTATGTGGCAGCACCCTAATCCACAGCTGCTGAGGTCGCCCTCACCATAATCCCCTCAAGGGCTCTTAACGTCAGCAGCCTCGCCTGATAGTACTAGCGCTCCCCCAGCCTTTTTGCTCTCAGGTGTCAACAGAAAATGACTGGGGTTTGCGCCTGGCTCCTTCCTTCTCCGCTCCACAACACTGCTGCCTCCCACCAGCTACAGCAACTGTGTAAAAGTGGAGAAAGGACATTGACATCAATCAACAGTGACAATGCGTGTGTGGCATATACAACATAAACAGTAACATTAGGTCAGCACAGGTTAACCAGCAACTTCCACACACACACACACCCACACGCCTATGCAATCAGCATGAATACTGACACACGAGTGTAGGGACAATGCTGAGTTACTGTCATAACACATGCACATGTCAACAAAGCACATTGACCTGTGCCCACAAACACATTGCAACAAATCATGACATGGCACAATACCGATGCCAAAGTGACCCAAGTTTAACCCACACCATGATTGCAGATGCTGTTAGTGGACCCTTATTTTTCAAGGGCCTGCTGACAGAGACCAATGCACAAAGTAAAATCGGCAATGACAGCCTCTTGAATCTTAAAAAAAATCAATTCATGACTGAGATGCACAGACATTTCTTGAGAGAGTACATAAATGGTAATATAATACCAGTAAGGTTACAGGTAAAAAAACAAACCCTGTCTATTTTTAGACAATGCAGAATGCAAAAAAGCCTTCAGTAACATAGCTACCACATGCTCAAGAGATCTGTTGGTATTAACTATCACCACAGCACAGAAAGAATGCATCAACATCAGTAAAGAAATTGAAAAGCCAGGGAACACATTAAATCATGATCCTTTAATTAAGGATGTAAAGGACAAATTAGAAGCAATTAGTAAACAGGTAGAAGACTTTAGAGCTGACACAATAACTAAAAAAATGAATAAACTAAAAGAAAAGATCTAGGGGACTTTAAGTTAGAACTAGTTTATCCTTTTTTAGCCAATGCCTTTGTTCGTAAGAGATGGTTTCCTTTTCCTAAAGGACGATACCAACACCAACAGAATCACGGGTACAGATGCCCATACGATAAACCAAAAAAGTGGGTCTCTTTTTCAGACACATCGACATCAGGGTCTGACACTGAACAAGCAGGACCATCTAATGCAGAGTATGAACCAAAATCCAATTCTGGACAATTTGCTTTTTTAGAACGGGCAACCGCAGAGGAAGTACGAGAGGACGAGGGAGGACACAAGGCAGAACACTAGGGGGCGAGAATTAATTCCACAGCCCGAAGAAGACCTATCAGAGATAGGAAATGCCCCTGCAAGCAATTTATAAAATATCCGGAATGTCACTTTCAGAGCACACATACAGGTAGTTAATGCCCACCCAGTTTCCAGCTAGATTCACGGTCGAAACAGAGATTCGACAGTTCTTAAGGAAAATTAGAAAAGATGTATTTTTTAATCATGTTGAGGAGGAGGGAGATACCAACATGTTCATTACAGGACTATGCAAGAAATCTACATTTCTGCCGGCCAATAAAACCGTGTCCAAAGAGATGTTAACCTACAAGTCACTGATGCTCAAGGGTGTAGACATAATATTGTCATTAAAAAAAAATACAGGCTAAGTTTAACACACCTAAAGACCAATACATGGCCCTCCAAGCATTAGAACACAATGCATCAGTGAATATCAAACCTGCCGAAAAGGTAGGAGGCATAGTTATTCAAGACGTTTCCAAATACGATCAAGAATCCTACAGGCAATTGAATAATGGGGAGCACTATACTAATTAAAAAAAGGACACCACTAAAGATCTACAGAAATCTATTAGAGCTCTCACTGAATCCCCATATATAGACGGATACTTGAGCTCAGACAAACTCACCTCCCTCAATATAGCCCATCCAAGATTTCCAGTGTTTTTTTGGTTCCAAAAATACACAAAAGGACCACTTGCCCCTGAGAGATCTCATACTTTCAGCTTTTGGGACATTACTGGAACCCATGCCAAAGTATATAGATTTTTCAGAAAACCCCCTGCACGGTAGGTGAGGTTTACTTGAAGGTCACTAGAGAAGCAATTTTGCCCATAGAAACACAACAGTTAGATTCAGACAATTATTGATTTGTGACTCTAGACACACTATGCACGACTATACCTCAAGTTGAGGATTGTCTGCCTTGGCACTCCTTCAAATGCAAACAGCATAACGCACATATCCAACTGCATTCAACAAAACGGTACAATATGTCTAAAAATGCAACATAAGGAATATTAAATTCAATTTATCACAAGCACACAATTGTGTCCTTCATCAGTCAAGACTAAGAATTGAGTACTAAAAATACGTATTGGTATAGACCACTTTCAGCTCCAGGGTTCGAAACAGGGTTAAAAACTAAATGTTCCCTCAAACTTGCACTTACCACCAGGCATACTCCATACAAAGTACCTACATATTTTATGATAGGACTAGCACAGGTCTGCCTTAAACAGAATTACTTCATGTTCAAAGATGAGTGCTATAATCTTTTTTTTTTCTTGTTTAAATTTTATTTATTCGTTTTCAATATACAAAATGTACACATATATACAAGAACAGGCCGACATTCAATCTCACAATAGCAATATATACATATTAGTCAATCAAATTAATTTTTACAAAATGCCTAGAATCCACCACTTTCCCCCTGCCCCCACACATTTCTCCACCAATCCTCTTTAGTCCATACATGAAAAGTTTCAGAGTCTAGTACAACAATAGAAATCTCCCCCAGACCTTCTCAAAGAGAGATATTTTCTTTTCCCTCCTATACAAGACTTTCTCAATGTCTGCAAATCTATGCATCTCCATCATTCAAGCATCCAATTCCAAAGGCAGTGCAGACTTTCAACTAGCTAAAATGTGCTTCTTCCCTACCATTGCACCACGGTCTTAAGACTTAATGTATTCTTTAACGTATCTGATAAATGGTCATTCGCGTTTTTGTTTAGCCAATATCCCAGGGTTCATTTGTTAGCCCACTGATGATGCCGCGTCTAATCTCGTGTTTCTTTTGTTGCACAACACTTAAAGGTGTCTACGTCTATGCTTAATCATGAAGGAGCAGGATGCCTTTTTCTCTTTCCAAAAAGATTCTTCCAGTTGTTTGAATCTTTTTGGAGAGAGAAAAAAGAATCCTGCTCCCACACGATTAAGCCTAGAAGTAATCGCCTTTAAGTGTTGTGCAACAAAAGAAACACAAGATTAGGCGCCCAGAGAGCACCCAAATCATAAGGTACCTCTTTGAGAGACATTCCTTATTTTAATTAGCAGTCCACCGCTCAAGTGTATTTTAGTCACATTAAATTTCATACACTTATCTTGTTGTATGTTTGTTTTGCACTTCAGTACCCACGAAAAATGTCACCCTGAAGAAGATGTAGCCCGCATCAAAACTAGTGTTAGTCTAGATTTTGAGACCTCGTTCTATTCTAGACATAGCCTATGAACATTGCTATATGGTTTTAGCTAGTAGGTACTGTATATTAGAGAGGCACAGAGCACTCTAACATAATATGGACAATTTGGTAAACAATTCTGTAGACCAGTCAACCAGGTGATAAATTATGTAGCACTTCCAAATGCAAGGCATCAATATGTTTATGTACATTATCATAGAGAGTACATACATATCAAGATCCGTAGAGATATACAAATGAAAATGCAGAATGGGGACTACAACAAGATTTAAATATTAAATAGCCCTATTCTACTGTAGTTTGCACTTTAGAATTTATTTTCCATTTTTGTACTGTTTCGTGTGTACGGTTTTACGATTTTTGGAGTTAAATGAGGTGAGAGTGCAGGAGAAGAATGAGTCAGAATGAATTGTTGAATTTATATATATGGATTGTCTTTTAACATAAGATCATTGTAATACATATTTTTCTATAATCATAAATAGTACTGTATTTTCCTATTTGTAGACAAAGATATACTGTGTAGCAGTTGACCAGCCACACGATTTTCTACGTAGGCCATATTAACCTCACAGGGGGCCGTGAGACAGGAAAGATAGTAGCAGCACATAGAAGTTCGCCATACACTACCTTTGCGTGGGTTTTTCCTTGCATAATCACCATGCCCGCTTGCGTAGACATGCAGCATAACAAAGGCTACAAACAGGATGGCCCAGAGGAGTCAAGCACAGGATAGTGAAACTTGACAACTAGGACCTACAGAGTGGCACACGAGTGTGTGGCCAAAATGTGCACAACTAGGGCCATGCTACTGATGCACTAGAGCAGAACCCTCCAGAGAGGCATATGAACCCCCACTGCCGTATGGAGCCCCACTAGCACTTCCCTGGGACAACTAATGGGGAACATGTTCAGCCTGGGCCTTCAACTGCTGGTCTTGCTAGCCACTCCCATAGCATCCAATCCTGTAGTCACACACCTGCTCTGGTGCCCCGGTACTGGCACAGAGGAGCCCTTTAAGCTCCCATGCCACAGGTGCATCACACAGGGAGACACAAACCACAGACTAGAATGAATAAACTGGGGTCCATGGAGCGCAACTGCAGACAAATGTGTGACACAGCTGGGACTGCTACATATCAGGCCATCTGGAGGGCTTGGCCCTGCCAAAAGGGCAGTTGGGGCTGGCCAAACGTACTGGTAAGAAGGAACAGATGGACAAATAGTTATGAGGAAATGTTAGCCATAAAGCCACCATCCAGGGTCTGGCCTTCACCCACTAACACTGTGCTTGGGTCTGCTAGTGGAATAGCCCTGTCTGTGGGATGACCCCCATCAAAATGACTTGTGACCCCTGAGTGGTGCTGTGAACATGGCCACTTAATGCTGCATGCCTGGCACTGTGCATTGTGGACTTCTGACATCACTCAGCATGACTGAGGGACTCCTGGACATGCAATGATTATCCACTTAAGTAACATGCCCTAATGTAGCAGTCTGCCACCTCTGATAGGAATGCACATCTAGGTGGCTGGCCTGGGATGACTATCACACCCTCAGGATTGTCCGTGCAACCACAGTGTCAGTATATCGCCCAATGCTAGAGGCTGGTGGGCCCTGTTGGGCACACATGCACCAATGACCCAGCTGGATGGGTAGGAGGCAGAGCCTTCGCCCAGGCACTAATCTTGAGAAAAAAGTGGCACTGCTGCATACGCATACACCTCTGATGTGGGGAAGGTTGGGCTGGCACCTGTTGAACTGTCATCGCCCTGAATTGCAGTTGCAAACCAAACTTGTTTGAGAAGTGCATGGGCATGGCTCATGTGGGCCCAATCCCACTGTGTGTTGGCCAGGCCCTGTTGTCAGTCCACCATCCTCGTACTCTCACATAAACACTGGTGGACTGCTGGCCTGCTCTGCCTCTCCAGTGCTAGGAGGGTAGAGACACCAATGTAAGGGGCAATCCCTGAGGGGGCATGCCCTCGAGTCAACACCATCTCAGAGCAGATTGCATGTAAATGCCTGTTTCAGTGACCATGGCCGTACAAGCAGTCTAACCCGAGATGAACCAACTGTGCAAAATTAACCTATGGTATGCCGGTAGCCAGATGAACAGACTGCCCTGCTCTTGCAGGGCAAGTCATCAAGGCTCATTTGATGGCCAGGCACCCTGCTCGGCTGCAAAAGTACTTGCCCACTCAGAAGAGTGCCCCCAGCAGGCAATTCTCTGTGGGCTCATTGTGTGGTGCATGTCCCTTGTCTGTCCTGGGAATGTGTGCCACCTGGGTGGGTCAGTGAGTACCAAGTGGAGGCAGATAGGACCCTTACACACTGTCAACATTGGGCCAGAGGAAGGCAACTTTGCTTACTTGTAAACTGTGTAACCTAGGTGACAGAGGAGGTCTGGCCAAAAGTGTCATGTCTCCTCATGGACACAGCAGGAGTAAATCCCAGATCATAGGCCATCTGGACCTCCAGAGTCAGCCAGCGTTCTGGACCTAACATGCATTCCCAAGGTCCACCATCAGATGCCCAGGCAGTCCAAAGGCCCATGGCCCTGGCAAAGACCACACCCCCATACTGCGTGGGCATTGGGTCCCTTGGTAGGGTGTGCAAACACAGAATGCATGGGAGTATAGCTGGTCTGAGACTCCCCCCGGGCATGCATGGTGCATTGCTGGGAATACCATATCTGTCAAGACACCCTGTACTATGCAGGAGCCCATGAACCTGTCATGATTTGATTATGCACAGCAAGGCCATGCAAGCAGGTGGAGAGTTCTCACGATACCTTTTTGGACACCTGTCCACCCAATTACATGTATCAACATGCAACACTGACAGTTTGACCTGTAAGCATGCAACACATACATGCACACAATGCTGAGGCGCTTGCACCTATGCTGTTGGTCCCCACCCAAATAAATGGCACAATCACATGGTATCTTTGTCTCCCCTTGCAGTGGGCTGACAGATCCATCCCTGGGAGTTCAATGCACCAACATGATATTTTCAGACATTCATACACATGTGTCAGTCTCAGCTGCTGAGTGTGGATGGTGCAATCTTCACTTGCAAATGTGCAACCCATGGAGATGTTGAGCATGAATGTCCCCTACATGCCCACAACATCATAATCTGCCATCTGCACCTTTCAGAGCACTTGTTGTCACCAACTCACATTGCATGCGCACAAGCACACCAAATCACAAAGGACTGACAGTTCCCATGCCTACGTTTGTCAACTTCACAGATGTCTGCCATTGCATATGCCCAGAATCAGCAGGATGCTGCATGCCAGTTTAGATATGTGCAACACACATGCTGTGCACAGAAGGGAGTACATGCACTCATGCATACCCACGCACATCACACATACACTGTAGAGCATTGTACCCCATGGGCACCCGCCAGCAGCTTGCAGGTGTGCTTGCCACTCAAGTATCTGGGTATGGAGCCATGGGTAGAACCTCTCATGGACCTGAAGTTGAAGGGATGACAGCTGATTGCAGCCCGCATTGGGGCACCTTCAGGGTTGTACCCGCCTCAAGGGCTCCCTTCGTCGTAACACGGCTCTGGTGCTTGATGTCCTCCCAGCGCTTTCTCATGGTCTTCATGGAATGGACTGCCACCCTCTCTGCATTGGTGGCACCCATGATATGTTGAAGAGGGAATCATACATTGTCAGGACCCGATCCACCAAGATAGCAACTTCGGTGTAGGTGAAGTTGGAATCCCTCTGCCTCGCTGCCATTAGGATGCCACTGGATAGGGAGGAGATTGAACAGATATGGCAACCCCTGAGGCAGGTGTGATATAGCTGGCTCCTGAAAATTAGCCGTGGAGCTCTGCTGGTGGAACACAGAGGTGGCAGTCCCAAGATAGCAGATGAGGTTGTCACAGGGCCTTACCGGTCAGACATAATTCACATCTGGCCTGTACTTCAGCCAGCACTTCTCATTTTTCCTTGTTTGCCCCAATTCGTTTGCAACCACCATTAGCCACCACGAGTTGCGGCAACTTCAAGATGGCCGCCCGAGCGTGGCGAGGTGCATCCGCCTCCCTCACAGCCTGACTGCACCCTGATTGGCCCTCCTGGTGCTCTTGTGCACCAACCACGAGCGGGTAGGTGAGCTGTGCCGGCCCACCACAACAAAGGCTCACTACAACAAATGCTCCCTCACTGCCTGTCCTGAGCCTGTCCAGAGAAATTCCAGAGGCCAGTCTCCCTGCTGAAAACCAGCTTGGAGACTTGGTAAGCGCCATAATCATCCTCTTTATACTTCTTGTTGCATGCCCCTCCTACATTAGCCCAATGCCTCGCAGCTTTACGCCACCATTATAGAGTGCCACCCTCTGTTACAGACATTACCCTGCAACAGATAACAGGCACCAACAGTATCAGTCATCTTGGTCACTCCACACCTAAGAGCCCTCCCTTACTGTGCCTGCATGTGGAACTAAAACGAAACTAATCTACATGGCTGTCCCCTTACACTGCACTCTTAGCCACAATTGCGAACTGCCTCTATTACCTTCAGTCTACCTTCACTTCTATATTACCCTATCGCTCCATGCCTAGACCGTGCCTATTGCACCTCAGGCAATTGCCTTTATCCTCAACTGCTTTTAGGTTGTATTTAGATGTCACCCCCTTGCTTTTAAGTCAACTGTTTTAATCTCGAATCTAGATGTCATCCCACTGTATTTGAGTCAACTGTTTAATCTCGAATCTAGATGTCATCCAACTGTATCTGAGTCAACTGTTTAATCTCGAATCTAGATGTCATCCCACTGTATTTGAGTCAACTGTTTAATCTCGAATCTAGATGTCATCCGACTGTATTCGAGTCAACTGTTTAATCTCGAATCTAGATGTCATCCGTATTTGAGTCAACTGTTTAATCTCAAATCTAGATGTCATCCGACTGTATTTGAGTCAACTGTTTAATCTCGAATCTAGATGTCATCCGACTGTATTTGAGTCAACTGTTTAATCTCGAATCTAGATGTCACCCGACTGTATTTGAGTAAATTGTTTAATCTCGAATCTAGATGTCATCCCACTGTATTTGAGTCAACTGTTTAATCTCAAATCTAGATGTCATCCCACTGTATTTGAGTCAACTGTTTAATCTCAAATCTAGATGTCATCCCACTGTATTTGAGTCAAATGCTCGTATATTGAATCTAGATGTCATCCCTTTGCACCCGAGAAAACTGTTTTGTATCGAACCTATTGATCTTTGAGCCAAGTGTTCCCACGTGAAGTCCCATTGCACTCTAGTCTATTGCTCACACTGAAATATGTGGTGCCTATTGATTCTCGAGTCAAGTGTTCCCATGTGCAGTCCCATTGCAATTTATTCTATTACTCACTTTGAAACTATGTGTTGCCCCACTATATTTTAGTCACTCATTATCACTGCTAACCTAGGTGTTGCCCAATACACTTGAAGCATTTGTTCCCATGCATACTTGTTTTACCCTGATAGGCTGAACTACATAGCACTGTTACAGCTTGATTTGACCACCCTACCACGACAACACCACAAGATGCGAACCTTACGAGTCACACTAGCCCTTCTCACACTAACAGCATTCCTAGTGTACAAACTCAGGATTGCTTCAGTCCCTGCCATTGATTACACTACCCTTCAACTCTGGTCCCTCTCTCCCACCATGACACAGACACATCCTCAACCACTAACGAGCCACAATGACCTACTTGAAGAACACCAACAGCCCTGCTCATTCAAGTCCAAACCATGCAACACCACATCCAGAAATGCCAGACTCTGAGCCAGACTTGCTATAATATATGAACCTCTCGCTAGAACGTTGACCTCATCCAACCGCAGAAAGCCTACACCTGATAGGAGTACAGAAAAACTTCACAACCCTAACCACAAAACACAGAATGTACGCATGCACTCCCCTGCCATGACCCAAGAAAAGATACGCACACCTCCATCCACCACCCCCCACATTAAAGGTGCTTTAATTAATGCCAGATCCATGATTGCTCATGCCATTGAGATTGCTGATCTCATTCATACCGAAAACCTTGACTTCTTGGCCATTACGGAATTTTATTTATTCGTTTTCAATATACAAAATGTACACATATATACAAGAACAGGCCGACATTCAATCTTAGCCATCATGTTAGCGATCCCTAATGGTTACATCATCCTAAGATCAGACCGAAGCGAAGCCCGTGGAGGAGGCATATCCCTTATTGTCAAATCCAACCTATCTACCAGGATTGTCCCAGCTAATGATACTAAATCCTGTGAAAGCCTAACAGCCAAATTAGCTATTGTCAACTCCCAAACCCTCACCATCCACTTGATTTATAGACCCCCAGTCCCTATCGGAACCTTCGTGGAGGACATCTCCACCACTCTATCTCATAACCTAAAAAATTCATCACAGTCCATCCTCTTAGGGGACATTAACCTGGGCTTCAACGACCAAATCGACCCACATGCAAGAAGAGTGGTTAACCTACTCTCTGACCTAGGCTTCTCACAAAGAGTACTTCACCCTACCCATAACAAAGGCAGAATACTTGATTGGCTGGCAGACCACAATTGCAACGCCTCCATCCTATCGATCTCCCCCCAAATCTGGACAGACCACCACCTTATAACATTTGCTCCAGAAACGTACAGACCTACTCCTACCTTAGCCCAGCCAGCTCCATCCATCCCGACAAGGAATAAGAGAAACATCACCCCAGAGAACCTACTCCCGCTCATCCTCCCCACACTCAACTCACTACCAGACAACCTGGACCCCGAAATTCTAGTGAATGAGTATAACAAAATCATGGCCTCTGCACTGGACTCAATTGCACCACTGCAAATGAGACAAAGCAAGCCTAAAGCCCACCTCAACTCCTGGTACACCCCCCACCTGAAAACACTTCGCACCAAAAAAAGACAACCTGAGGTCACATGGAAACTACAACCTTCTGAAGAAAATAAAATCACTCTGAGGGATATATCTACCCTCTACAAAAAGGAAATATTGTCGGCAAAACGAGAAACCTATGACACTAGAATAGCCCAAGCCAACTCTAGCATGAAGGAACTCTTTATCATCCTAAAGGAAATAGAATCTCCTATCCCAGTGCCAGACAATTGTGTCAAAGACAAACTATGGTGCACCAATATTCAGCTAGCCCTAGCTAACAAAGTGTCAACTCTCCAATCTAAAATTGACAAGAAAAAAGCCTCACTCAGCCTGGATACAAATCCTTAAATGTCTATCACCCCCCCCTAAAAATAACACTGATACTCCTCGCTTCAAGTTCTCCATAGTTTCTATTATTGAGACTGAAAAAATCATTCTGTCACTCAAATCATCAAACTGTCAGGGGGACCAATGTCCAGCCCAACTGATAAAGGATGCAGCCAGAGACCTGGCTCCCTTTATCTCAAAACTCATTAACGCTTCATTCACAACAGGATGTATACCGAGCAACTTAAAAGAATCTTGGGTTCTCCCACTGCTTAAAAAACAGACGCTAGACCCAGCCATACCCACGAATTACCGCCCAATAACCACCGTGCCATTCCTCCTAAAAATCATAGATAAAGTGGCGTACTCACAAATTCAGAAACACCTTGAAACCAACAACCTGCTAGGAGCACTGCAGTCTGGCTTCCGTCCCCAGCACGGGACCAAAACAGCCCTTTTAGATCTAAAAGCACAAATTGACGAGCTAAGGGATCAAGGAAAACCAGCCTTACTCCTCCTTCTGGATTTATCAGCTGCATTTGACCTTGTTGACCACAAGGTCCTTTGTAGGCATTTGGACATGGCTGCGCACTTCTCTGAAGAAACCACAGGCTGGATCCAATCCTTCCTCAATAATAGGACCATGATAGTCTTCTCCACCACCGCGGCAGCAGACTACATCCCCATTACATGCAGCGTGCCCCAGGGATCTTGCGTTTCTCCTACACTCTACAACATCTTCACGAAGTCCCTTTTCGATGATCTGGACCTTCTTGGTATCACCTGCACTAACTATGCAGATGATACTCAGATTCTCCTACCACTTACTGGTGATTATGATAAGGATTTGGCCTTGGTGAACAGGGTGTATCTCATCATCCAGGCATGGATGGCCACTCATGGACTATGCCTGAATGATGACAAAAGTGAAATCATTATCCTTGGCACACCCGCTATGCTCAAAAAGCTGAGCCCCAACTACTCCTCCTTTAACATAGATAATAACCAAATCACAACCGCTCACGCGGTAAAACCTCTGGGTTTCTACCTGGACTCTACCCTCGCTTTCTACAAGCAGGTGAACGCGATGGCTTCTGCCACCGCCTACACCTGCAAATTGATAAGAGCAGGCAAACCCTTCCTGTCCAACAATAGCTGCATCACACTGGCGAGAGCGCTCGTGTTATCAAAGTTGGACTATTGCAACTCGCTCTATATTGGGGCCAACAAGGAAGTTATCAATAGAATTGAAATTTTACAGAATAACGCGCTTAGAGCAGCATTAGGCATTCCCTGGAGAACCCACATCACCGAACTCAGAAGGGCCAACAACTGGCTTTCTACTCAGGAGAAAATCTAGCCAAAAGTGGCCTCACTTGTTTACAAATGCCTAAACAATACCGCACCATGCTACCTCTCTGCGAGATTCACGAGAACTAAACCAACAAGACTCACCAGATACGTTAACAACATATCAACACCCAGATTTAAATTGTTCAGAGTCGGTGGCTGTAGCTTCCAGGTTAAAGCAGCTCAACTTTGGAACTCCCTACCACCCACCCTGCGGACAAACCAACCTCACTTCACCTTCCGACACAACCTTACAAGGTGGATTAAAGACACAGATAAATAACAGACTACCATCTTGCCTGAACTTATCCTGCGTCTCTCTCCACTTCTGCATTTTGCACACACCTACTGCCTAGCAGTTACTGCCTGCTTAAGTAGAACTGTAAATACGTGCACCAGCACTCCTGCCTATTGTGTACATTGTGTACATTGTGTATTTATATTCTCTGTATATTTCTTGTTTCTTTCTGCCATGTGTTTTTCCTGTAACTAAGCTGTAAGTTGTCTTATAAAATGCGCCCGGTTACCCCTGGGTCTGGTGCACAATACAAGTAATAAAAACAAAAAAACAAACATAAGAGAACAGGCAATGGGGGAACAGCAGGCAATCCAAGGCTGTGATGGTGGGCAGCAGGTTCTCACACAGCAGCGGATAGTGAGGTTTGGAGGCAATACAGGGCAGTAGGAGGCAAATGCAATAGCATGGAGGCAGGATGACTTTCTGTGTTGTATCTATCCAGAGCCAGCTTGGGTATCTGAGTAAGGGGTCTTAGCATGTCAGTTACGTGCTACGTGCTAAACACATCACACCTACGTGGCCCACAGAATTGACAGGGAGGTGTGAGGCGCATTTCTGGTTGTGCAAGAGAAGGTAAAGAGACAGAGGATTTACTATAGAAGACAGGCATTTGGCTGTGTTTTTCAAGCTGTTGCCTTCACGGGGTGCCTTACAGAGCCCTCTCCGCATTGCATAACATATAGTTTCTGTTATGGGTGCCTATAAGCACTGCATACCACATTTTTTATATTGGGGTGCCCATAAGCATCATGAACCGCATTTCCTCTGGTGGCACTTCCTATACACATCGCGTACACAATTGTTCTGTTGGGTGTGCATATATGCATTTCATACCACATTTATTGAGTTGGGGGTTCCATGCAAACCTTTCCCCTTAAGTTAGGCATCCTGTACCTTTATTATTCCATTGGGGTTGCCTCAAAGAGCTTTGCAAAACCAGTCATCTGCGTTCTGCATCACATAGCCTATTTTTTGGGGAGTGCATTTAGAATTTGCTGCACCATTAGTGGGAAGACTGCACAGAGAGAGGGAGGATGTGGCTGAGAACAGAGGCAGGAGACCGTGAGCATACTCATGACCCTGGATCACAAAGGTCGACTATGGCCACAAGAGGTCATGCTGTAGAGCAGGAAAGCGGACCACCCTATGAAGAGGCACAAGTGAGGGAGAAGGAGCTACCATGGAAAAAGAAGCGCTTCACTGAGGATGATCTACAAATCCTCACTGATTATGTGGATGAGCACTATATGGTGCTGTACACTTCAGGTGGCAGTACCAATAGTCCAAAAATTGGATGAGGATGTAGCAGGAGGTCACAGTCCTCATTAATACTTGTAGTGTGGAAAGGCACGCTGCTAAACAAGTCCAGAAGCAGATGGATGACCTCCTTCAAAGGAAAAACGATAAACTTAGTGGCAACCTGGCCTCTGCCCAAGACACTGAAAGGGGTCAATCAGAAAAGGAGGAGCAGCCTACTTTCAAAGAGGTTGCAAGTGGACTGATAGCAGGGAGCAGGTTGTTGGTATGGGAGACGGGAACACCTGAGTCGAAACATTTGGTTAATGCCATGTGCCATTCACAGTGTCATGCATGCATATAGTTCATTGTGAATGGTAATCAGGACCCACAGAGTAAAATAGCAAGGAGTGGATGATGTCACAGTCATCCATTCCCTGGCCCTAGCTGCTGTTGGACATGGATGAGTGACAATATCGGTGGAAAGAAGCATGAGGATGTCTGCAATACAGGAGTAGATGCGGATGGCCAATAGCTGTTTCAGTGTACTACATTCCACATTTTGAGTTTCAATATAGCAGTGGCCATGCAAGTGTGTGGTGTTTTTTTTTTCCTCCATGTCGCCGTCTGCTCACACATTTGTGGTGCATGTGATCCTGACTAAACACGTATCTGCCCAAGTGTAATGTGGCGATGGGGGTTAGGGCGATCACGGCAACACATATACCAGCTTGAAATGTATAGTCAGCAGATGTACAGGTCAGACTTCCACATGTTGCCAGAAGACAAGGTCAGAGTAGAGTAGGGGCTCACTGATAATGCACAGACCTCCATCCATCCACTGATGAGAATCACTTTCAATCATGTCCATGTGTATGTATGCACTCTTGAGCCTATTAACCATGCCATGTGGCACAGCCTGATATGCCATGGCATGATTGCACAGGTCACTGAATGCCATTCATCTGTGCCTTACGGGTCACAGTGTGCTTAGTTGCAATGTGTGATGCATGTGTGGCTGGCCATTTCGTTTCTGTATGCATTGCAATGCACGTATGCATGTTTTGCCAGGTACTCATACCTCAGAATGTTGCTGTCTGTCTTTTTGAAGGTGATGATGCAGCAGATGCGGAGGTAGAAGATGAAGAGGAGGGGGGCACACAATGGACCGCAGTGGATGGCAGGGTGTCATGCCCTGTGAGAATCCCCATGATATGCAGACACTCCTCGGTAGGATAACAGACTCTTCTCCTGATTTCAGACTATTCAAATGCAGCTGATTAACCAGATGTGGAGGACTCACTGAGGTTCCATAAATGAGCAGTCTGGATGGGGCTAATGAGTCAGAGGAGGGGAGCCAGGAGACATGGGTCCAGTCATTGGAAAGCCCCATGTCAATGGTGGTTTTGGCTGCAATATCGCCTTTGCCTGTGTCAGAATCAGCAGCAGGGGCTGGTGCCCAATGTAGGGTTGCAGACCTGTAGCCAAAAACAGGGGTACCACTGCAACAATCCTGGGCCCCAGCATCCTTCATTCATAGGCCAGGCACATGTGGTGGATGTGTGCATGACAGACAGATGCTGCATGCAACCATCCAACATGGCGATGTCCTGCAGGAGCTGAACAGGGAACGCCATTGCCTGGCTGAGAGCAACATGTACTCAGCTGCACAGGATGTGCAGCATCTGGCCTCTCAGGACTATCAGTAGCGGTTGATGGACACCTTGACGAGGATACTGAATCCAAAGATGCAGTCCACAAGACTCTCCCACAGACTGGGCTTGGAGGCCAATATCGAAAGCCAGCAGGCGGATCTGGCGTCTCTGAATGATTCTCTGCATAGAGACACAGTGACGAAAGAAAAAGCCTACAGCTGGGGATGTCGGCATCTAGAACATCCCATTGCTGTAAAATGGATTCCTTGAAGGATGCACTGCATGATGAGCTGTTGGCTACAAGGTCCCTCCACCGCCTAGAGGGGGACATCTTGAGGAGGACAGTTTCCCTGCAGTTAGATGCATGAATGAGCACACACAAGGACTCTGTGGCCATTCGTGAGGAAGTTCATCATGATCTCACCACCATTTGACTACTCATGCATGTATCTGTATCACAAGGGGCTGTTCCCAATGAAGACCAGGCTTTGGCACTGGGTGGACAGAGTCTACCACGACCACCACCACCACCTGAGGATGCACCACAGGATAGCAGTACCAGACCACACACTCCACCACTCCCACCTGTGCCCTGATGTCCATGAACCCATGTATCATGTATCATGTATCTGTTCATTGTTTCTTCACTTATGCGGACACCTGTAACGCTCACCTGATTCCCACGGAAGCGCGGGTCTTGGCAGGAAGGTGTCTGTGACTCGAAAAGTGATGTGCAGGACTCGATTGGCTTCTGGGGTCGAACCTCTTCGCACTGTGTGTTGAACTCGAAGAGTGAGGTTTCTGCAGGTGAAAGAATATGGGGGTTAATGGCCTGGGTTGTTGAATGTCCCTCTCTCTCTCTCTCTCTCTCTCTTCCCAGCTTTTCTGTAGAGCCCCCCCGCAGGTCAACGTGCTCACCTTAGATAGGTGAATGCTGGGCTCTCCATCTGCGTCTGGTGCAGGGTGCCGTTGCCAGTTCCTTCACTGGTGAAACATTGGCCTCTTGAATTCAGAGGATGGTTACCGTCGTTATCTGCACGAGCGGTGAGTTTCTGGACACCTTTTGTCTTTATAGTCTTTAAATGCGTGGCACGTTAATATTGAAGACTCTGTATAATTCTTTTCCCTTATGTATTGCAGGACTCTGGAAGATGGAGTGAAGCGCCTGGAAATTCGTAAGTATGGCAAGCGCTCTAACTGTCTCTTTCCTTGCAGCTTAGTTCGTGTTAAAGAGACGCCGGAGTATTCGCAGGCGTTTTATTGCGACGAGCGTGATGGGCGTGAGTAAATACCTGCTTAATGTCTTTTTCTTTTGTCTTTCAGATGTTGGTTTGCAGCGCCGGAGTCAGCGGAATGCTAGTAAGTTTTAACTATACTTTGTCTTCTCAGGCGGCGATGCAGAATGAAGAAATCCGGAATTCACGGCGTGCCGGTAAGTATAACAATGCTTTTGTCTTTGCAGGCGAAGGTGCAGCGTGAAGACACGGCCGCTGCTGATGGATCAGGTGAGAAAGCACCGTGTGTAGAGTTTGTCTAGCTAACCTGTTGTTTCTTGTCTTTTGCAGGTGCTGATGTTGACTGGATACAGGAATGGTAAGTATAATTCTGGCAGGTTCAGGATCGAAAGAGTAAAGGCTGGAACAGACTCGGTGAGCGTTCTGCTGCAGATGCAGAATAACGCGAAGCACGTTTCATCTATCGGGTGTGGTTTAAATAGCCTTGGAGTGATGAGACGTCTTCTTCCACGGCCCCGCCTAGGTAAGAAAAGAGTTCCAGTTTCCAGAAGAGTTCCAGTGCTGTATCCAGGGAGTGGAGCTGCCCCACCCAGGTAAGAAAGTAGTTCCTGTTCACAGAGGGCTTCTAAGTGGCTGGTAAGTAAGCAGCATGGTCTGCTGCAGGTAAGTCCACCCAAGCACTTTCACACCAATTATGAGCCCGGCGCTTCCAGTGCCGGGACCGATGGTTTTGATGAGCCTGGTGCCACCGGCGCCAGGACAGGGTCCAAAAGGTCCCAGTAGGGACCGGCTGGTGCCTAGGATTAGGGTTAGGGGCCTGCTCCCAAGGACGTTGGGCTGGTCCTGGCTCCTTGGGAACAGTGATCATGACAGCACCCCCCCTCAAGGCCCCTCCTAATCGTGTCTTCTCCGGGGGTTTTGGCTTGTTGGGGTGATTCAGATGGAATTTCTTGACCAGACGAGGTGCGTGGACATATTCTGAGGGTTCCCAAGACCTCTCCTGGGGGCCGTATCCTTTCCAATCAACCAGATAATATAACTTAGATTTGGAGATTTTGGAGTCTAGGATGTTCTTCACTTCGAATTCAAGTTCTCCATCTACTAAAACCGGTTCTGGAAGTTCAGTCAATTGGGTTTCTGGCTGTACTGGTTTTAATAAGGAGACATGGAATACTGGATGTATTTTCATATGCGTAGGTAATTCCAATTTGACAGCCACCGGATTAATTATGGCAGATATGAGATAGGGTCCAAGGTATCTCGGGATGAAGGTGCGGGGTCCTTTTAGAGGCAGGTGCTTAGTGGATAACCAGACCTGATCTCCTACAGCGTAGTGAGGGGCCTCTTTACGGTGTCGATCTGCTCCTTTTTTGAATTGAGCTTTAGCTCTTTGCAGATGGGCAGTGGCTTCCTTAAAAGCACGGGTGATTTCTGAGTGCAAGTGATCCACAGCAGGTGCTTCAAATTCTTGGGGAGGATCCAGGTTGGAGGTTCTAGGATGGTGTCCGTATAATAGGAAAAAAGGAGTCTTCCCGGTTCCAGAATGAGTCGAATTGTTGTAAGCGTATTCAGCGATCCAAAGAATATCCTTCCAGGGGTTTTCAGTTTGTTGGAGCATGCAACGTAGATATTGTTCTAGTGTCTGATTTGTCCTTTTGGTTTGTCCGTCAGTTTGGGGATGGTGACTGGTCGAAAGTCTTACATCAATTTGGGCTAGACGACAGCAACTGCGCCAGAAGTGGGAGATGAATTGACTTCCCCTATCAGAGACTAAAACCGAGGGAAAACCGTGTAAGCGAACGATGTTTTCCAAGAATTCTCGAGCCAATAATGAGGCTGAAGGTAGACCCTTCAGGGGAATGAAGTGAGCCATCTTGGAGAATAGATCCACGACTACTAAAATGGTAGTATACCCCGAGCATGGAGGTAAGTCCGTGATAAAATCCATGGACAAGGTATGCCATGGACAGGGAGGGATGTCTAGTGGCTGTAATAGGCCGGCTGGTTTCTGCTTCTGACTTTTATTCTGAGCACACACACCGCAGGAGATTACAAAGTCTCTAATATCCTTTTTCCATGATGGCCACCAGAAATGTCTTTTAATCTTTTCCATGGTTTTGGTAATGCCAGGGTGACCCTCCATTAGAGAGTCGTGATAACAGGAAATTACTTGTTTTTGTATTTTCTCACAGGGCAAGTGCAATCGTCCTCGGGAATATGGTAGGTCTTGATCCACTGAGAATTCTTTTCCCTTTAATTGCCAGTCCTGCAAATCGGCCGGAGTTAGGAGTGATTTAACCGTGGTCTTGATGTCTTCAAAAGATTGACTGCTGACCAAACCCAAAATCCTTTGTTCTGGGATTATGGGTATTGGTTCTGGATTGGTCAAATGTTCATCTACTCCCATCCGGGAGAGGGCATCTGCTTTTCCGTTCTTACTGCCTGGTCGATAAGTAATTATAAAGTCAAATTCAGCCAGAAACATAGCCCAGCGAAGCTGTCTAGAAGACTGAGCTTTGGCCGTCTTTAGATATTGTAAATTGCGGTGATCAGTCATTACGGTCACTGTGTGTCTGGCTCCTAAAAGATAATGCTGCCATGCTTTAAAGGCCGATCTGATAGCTAAAAGTTCCTTGTCTGTAATTGAATAGTTGATCTCGGGAGCCGAAAACTTGCGGGACCAAAAGGCTACAGGGTGTAACTGGTGTGTGACCGGATCTCTTTGTGATAAAACTGCCCCCATAGCAAGACTAGAAGCATCCGTTTCCATGATGTAGGGGAGTTCTGGGCGAGGATGTTTTAGAACAGGTGCAGAAATGAATTTAGCTTTTAAGTCCTGAAAAGCTTGTTCTGCTTCAGAAGACCACTCAAAACATTTGTTCTTTTTTAACAGAGCGGTGATGGGCTGGACTATCTGAGAAAATTCAGGAATAAATCTGCGGTAAAAGTTAGCGAAGCCTAACATGCTTTGAACTCCTTTTACAGAGGTTGGTGATGGCCACTTGATGATTGCATCGACTTTCTTTGGATCCATATGGACTCCGTTAGGTGACAATATGAATCCCAGGAACTCGACTTCAGTTACATTGAAAACGCATTTTTCAAGCTTAGCAAAAAGATTATGTTGACGCAATCTCTCGAGAACCTTTTTAACGTGTCTCTGGTGTTCCTCTTCGGATGATGAATAGACAAGGATGTCATCAATGTAGACAACAACACACACGTCTATGAGTTCTCTAAGGACATCGTTCATAAAATATTGGAAAGCGGCAGGAGCGTTACAAAGTCCAAAGGGCATCACTTGATATTCGAATAGCCCGTACTTGGTGCGGAAGGCCGTTTTCCATTCATCGCCCTCTTTTATCCGTACCAAGTGGTAGGCTCCTCTGAGATCCAATTTTGTATATATACATGCGTCTTTGACTTGGTCCAGGAGTTCAGGGATCAAAGGTAACGGGTATCTGTTTTTACCAGTGATTTAATTTAGGGCGCGATAATCTATGCAAGTCCTAAGGTCTCCTTCCTTTTTCGGAACGAAGAACAAAGCCGATGAAGCTGGAGATTTTGAAGGACGAATAAACCCGTTAGCTAGGTATTGGTCCAAATATTGTCTGAGGTGTAGATTCTCTGGCTCGGTGAGGGCATAAATCCTGCTGCAAGGAGGAGTTGTTCCGGGTATCAAATCTATTTGACAGTCGTAAGACCTATGAGGAGGCAGGGTGTTAGCTTGATCCTTCCGGAAGACGTCTTGGAATTCCTGGTATTCGGGAGGTAATTTGGGAACCTCCTCCGAAGAGATTGCCGCCAGTGAAACATCAGGCCTAGGATAACAAGTGGTAAAACATTCTGGAAACTGAACCGTCTTTGCTCGCCAATCGATCTGAGGTTTGTGCTTCTCTAACCAAGGGATTCCCAGAATGATCTGGAACTGAGGAGCCTTGATCACATCAAACACGATTCTCTCCCGGTGTCCATCTTGACTCACTAGCGTCACTTCTTGGGTGGCATGCGTTACTGGTCCGGAGGCTATCTCCGTGCCATCCACAGTAGTAATGACGTCTTTTACAGCCTTAGGGACAAGGGGTAGATTCATCCTTGATACCATTTCACGGTCCACATAATTTCCGATTGCTCCACTGTCGATGTAAGCTTCAATTGCATGCAAACGATCCGGACGTTCAGGACTAATGAGGACCATGGGTACCACGAAATGCGAGGTCACGGGACAGATCTTAACGCTCGGCAAGAGGACCTCTACTCTTGTCGGGCTAGGTCGTTTCCCTGCTCAGACTTTGTGGTACAGGTATCCGCGGCTCCTACAGCCTTCTTAGCTGGTTTCACTGGACAGTCCCGAAGAAAGTGTCCTGAGTTTCCGCAATAGAGGCATAATTGCAGCTGCCTTCTTCTTTCCCGCTCTTTCTGGGTTAAAGGTCCTTTCATGCCCCCTATTTGCATGGGTTCCACCGTGTCAGCTCCCCTAGTAGAGGTTTGTGGTTTAGAAAACACTTGGGTATCAAATTCGGAACGATCTGCCTTCCTGTTCTGCAGTCTGTGGTCCAATTGGACAACTAAGTCAATATAGTCTGAGCATTCTTGTGGAGGATTCACAACTTGAGCTAACACATCCTTGAGCTCTCCACGCAGGCCTCTGTAGAAAAGCGTTATTCTCTTATCCTCGGGCCATTGAGTTTCCACTATAAGTCTGTTGAATGAGGCTATATAAGTCAAGAGGTCTTGATTACCCTGTTGTAATGAAAGAAGTTCATTGTCCAAGGCCTGCCCTTGTGCATGTCTTGCGAACAGTTTCTCCATGCTGGACTGGAAGGCCTGGAAATCATGTAAAACCGGATCATCCTGGGTGACTAAAGGGATCGACCAATCTGCGGCGCTGCCACTGAGATAAGAAAGCACGAAAGCCACCTTGGTCTGGTCTGTTGGGAAAGCAGCTGGTCGACATAAGAAGTGTAAGCAGCACTGGTTGATGAACCCAGCGAATTTCTTTGGATCACCAGAAAAGCGTTCGGGCGGAGCCAAGGGCACATTACCGGGCAGATTGATTTGCACTGGATTTAAAGATGATGCAGAAGGATAACTTCCTCCTGGAACGGGCAAAGGTGTCTGTCCTGCCTGCGTTTGTAGCAACTGCCTAGCGAGGTCCTCAGTTCGCTCTTTGGAAATTATCAGTTCTCTTCTTAGAGAGTTTGTTTCCTGACGAGCTGCATGTACTTCTGCTCTTAATTCTCCGAGCAACTGGGCTAGTTGATCAGTGTCTGAGGTTTCCACTGCGCCTGGGTAGGAGTATTGTAGTGGGCTTCGCGTTCTGTAACGCTCACCTGATTCCCACGGAGGCGCGGGTCTTGGCAGGAAGGTGTCTGTGACTCGAAAAGTGATGTGCAGGACTCGATTGGCTTCTGGGGTCGAACCTCTTCGCACTGTGTGTCGAACTCGAAGAGTGAGGTTTCTGCAGGTGAAAGAATATGGGGGTTAATGGCCTGGGTTGTTGAATGTCCCTCTCTCTCTCTCTCTCTCTTCCCAGCTTTTCTGTAGAGCCCCCCCGCAGGTCAACGTGCTCACCTTAGATAGGTGAATGCTGGGCTCTCCATCTGCGTCTGGTGCAGGGTGCCTTTGCCAGTTCATTCACTGGTGAAACATTGGCCTCTTGAATTCAGAGGATGGTTACCGTCGTTATCTGCACGAGCGGTGAGTTTCTGGACACCTTTTGTCTTTATAGTGCTTAAATGCGTGGCACGTTAATATTGAAGACTCTGTATAATGCTTTTCCCTTATGTATTGCAGGACTCTGGAAGATGGAGTGAAGCGCCTGGAAATTCGTAAGTATGGCAAGCGCTCTAACTGTCTCTTTCCTTGCAGCTTAGTTCGTGTTAAAGAGACGCCGGAGTATTCACAGGCGTTTTATTGCGACGAGCGTGATGGGCGTGAGTAAATACCTGCTTAATGTCTTTTTCTTTTGTCTTTCAGATGTTGGTTTGCAGCGCCGGAGTCAGCGGAATGCTAGTAAGTTTTAACTATACTTTGTCTTCTCAGGCGGCGATGCAGAATGAAGAAATCCGGAATTCACGGCGTGCCGGTAAGTATAACAATGCTTTTGTCTTTGCAGGCGAAGGTGCAGCGTGAAGACACGGCCGCTGCTGATGGATCAGGTGAGAAAGCACTGTGTGTAGAGTTTGTCTAGCTAACCTGTTGTTTCTTGTCTTTTGCAGGTGCTGATGTTGACTGGATACAGGAATGGTAAGTATAATTCTGGCAGGTTCAGGATCGAAAGAGGAAAGGCTGGAACAGACTCGGTGAGCGTTCTGCTGCAGATGCAGAATAACGCGAAGCACGTTTCATCTATCGGGTGTGGTTTAAATAGCCTTGGAGTGATGAGACGTCTTCTTCCACGGCCCCGCCTAGGTAAGAAAAGAGTTCCAGTTTCCAGAAGAGTTCCAGTGCTGTATCCAGGGAGTGGAGCTGCCCCACCCAGGTAAGAAAGTAGTTCCTGTTCACAGAGGGCTTCTAAGTGGCTGGTAAGTAAGCAGCATGGTCTGCTGCAGGTAAGTCCACCCAAGCACTTTCACACCAATTATGAGCCCGGCGCTTCCAGTGCCAGGACCGATGGTTTTGATGAGCCTGGTGCCACCGGCGCAAGGACAGGGTCCAAAAGGTCCCAGTAGGGACCGGCTGGTGCCTAGGATTAGGGTTAGGGGCCTGCTCCCAAGGACGTTGGGCTGGTCCTGGCTCCTTGGGAACAGTGATCATGACAACACCTCCCGACTCGCCAGGGTGGGCATATTTCTGTTTTTTACACCCGCCCAAGATGGACTTACTTCATTTATTTTTGTCCTTGGCCACGGTGAACTGAAGTTTTAACCCTGTCTTAAATGGACTTTGTTCATTTAATTTTGGCCACGTCCAGGGTGGACTTTATTTCATATTCAACCCCATCTGATATGGACTTTTTTCCTCATTTTATTGGGTTACCTCAAGTAATGGGCCATTGCTCTCTTGAGGCCCTTTTGAGTTGGAGGACTAGACATGCAGCCATGCACAGTGGAGTCAACTGCCATGGTTTAGTGGACAGCTACAGCCTCCCAGATGCAGGTGCACATTACAATCTTCTTTGATTCTCATATGTGCAGTCTGCATGAATTACTCCTTTAGACTGTCCAATTCAATGTCATATCTTGTGACAGGTATTGATTTATTTATTTGCATTTTTAAAGTGCTCACACAGCCTGGGGGGATCGAGGCACTGTTACAGGAATATGTCTTAGTTGTGTATTTATAACGCACTTAATACCAAGAGGTTTCTAAGCGCGGACCCGGGGATCGAACTCATGTTGCTTTGTGTCATCTTGTTTCAAATGTGAGCTGTTGCCACTGAGCTATGCTCCCGGGGTGATATATTGCCTCATCCATTATTCACGCTCCCTCATAGGTCCACAAAACACCGCTTTTCCATCATAGTCCCCATACCCTCTGCTGGACACTGGCCCTCAATCCCCCAATGCAGACGAACAATGTTAGGTGGAGAGGGAATCACAACAGAACATCTATACCAGCAGGTACAGTTGTGCACTGTCAATCATGCTCATGGCTGGTGATGTTTGCACCCCAATAGTGGCTTGCAGTGGCACATGTAGGGTTTGCATGAATGATGTGATTTTGGGATGTTTTGTTCATGGTCACTGTCACTGAAGTTGTGATGAGTCCTACCTGTCTTTGTGTTCATGTCTCCTTGATCAGTCATGTTTGTGCTTTTGTTTACTGGTTTTACATCCACAAAGTACTGCATACGTATTCTACACTTATTCTCCTTGACAATCAGCAGCCTTTGACACTATTGACCACAGCATTTGGACAGACAGACACCACTCTCTTGGCATCAGGGACTCTGCATTAAGATGGTTCACCTCTTACCTCGCTGACCTTTAACAAATCACCCACCTTTCATCCTGCCCTGTCCCAAACATGGTCCCACAGGGGACCTCCCTATCCCCCCTACTCTTCAACATGTACCTGAGCCCCGTTTGCTCCTTTATCTGCTCAAATGGGCTGATCTGCTACATCTATGCAAATGGCACCCATTTCATCCTCAAGATCCCCAAGACCCTGGCTTCCCAAGATCCTGACCTGGCACCATGCATTGCAGAAATAGGCCACAGCATGACAGCTGACCATCTCCATCTCTATCCTGGTGAACGGTGATCCTGAACTGCACTAAAATGGCACTCTTCAACCCAACCCACCACATGGCTGTCGTCCCTAGGTAATCGGTCCATGGAATTCAGCTAAGTAAAGCTCCTTGGATACTACAGGGATTCTGACAGAACACTCTCCCACCACATCAATGCTGTGCAAAGCTCCTGTTATCAACACTTATGCATCCTTATGTAGTTCTTCCACCACTGTCTCCCATACACTCACTGAGTCACAGTACTGTTGTCAATCATCCTCTCCCGCCTAGACTACGCCAATTCACTTTATGTGTATGTACCTGCCTACCACAGTGAGCCTCAACATGTCAAAAACTCCCCAGAAAGGCTCCTCCTTGCTCACTGTGTTCACATCACTCCTGCCTTCCCAGTGCTCCATCGGCTATCACACCACCTTCAAGGCCATGTGAATCCCGCACAGTGCCCTTTACAAGACAGGCCCTGACTTCCTGCAGCACTGACTCGCAAGCTACCAACCCAATGGGAACATTTGAAAAGGCTCTGCACTCCTCCATGTGACCCCTTCCTTTAGTTCTACTAGAATAGGAGGATCCAGATTCACCATTCAAGCTCCCAAACTCTGGTCCAAACTCCCAAATAGCATCTGCCATATAGAGAACCACCATTCCAACATGAAGGCACTTGAAACCTGGCTCTTCCCTTCCCCAAGACACACAAGGTGCGTGCCCTACGCAATGTCCCAGCACGGCTTGCACTGCTAGGGGCACAAAGCCGGCCCATGGCAATGTTGCAGTAAGTGTAACTCCTGTGTTGCTTTTCAGTGAGTCCTGCTTTTTTGGGGCCAGCATGGTACTTTGTCAAAAGGAGTAACACTGCTGACTTGCACACGGATGGCAGGGTGGCCTGCCCGTATGCATCCTTGTACTCTACAGGAACACTGTAGTGCACTCGAACCATGTAAGTGTCTACTGCTTGACACATTTGAACCTCTGACAGCCTTCACCTGTGTCTCATATATATGTCAATTGTCATTTACTTTAGATTTTTCTGTATGTGATTTTTATCTTCCATGTATTGCATGACATTTATTTCTGATATCCCATTAATTTCCCTTCTTGCTTTCTATGCTACTGCACTGTATGTGACTGCATCTTATGGGTGCACGCTTGAGAAACACCCTTCCCTCCCCACATCTTCTGTTATCCCTGCAGTATACCATATGATTCATAGGGTTCTCACATCCTTGGGGTGGGATCTGAATGAGGGGGAAGTGACAGCTGCGGAGAGAGGACCTGTCAATCTGTCTATGAACGATTGAATCCATCAGGGGAAGAGAGGGCAGACTCTGGGGTGGGGTTGACACAGCATTATATACTTGTGGAGCGATTACCTGGGTCTCTTCCAGGATTGCCTGCCATGGTGTGCTGACTGTGTGGTTGGGGGCAGAGAGAGACAGTGGAGGCCACTTTAGAAGTTACGCTTTTTTTCCTTGTCTGCACTTCTCCCTCTCCCCCTTTTGTCATCCTTCATCACAACCCTGCTCCATTTTTCCTGCAGTGGGCCTCACAGCCTTTCTGCCCCTGATTCCTTCTTGCTTTCTCTCTTGTGTCTCTCTTACTCTCTTCTCCATTCACTCAGCCAGCGCCTTCTCTCCCCCCATCTGCCCACTGGCTCATCTCTTTCTCTCTCCCCATCCCTCTCAATCTCTTCTCCCCAGCTACACATTTGTTCCTCTCGCTCCTCTCTCCCCAGTCTCTATTGCCTTATTTCCTCCTTCCCAGCTGCATCCCCACTCATACTTCCATCCAGGCATGGTGTGCTGCTAACGATCTCTGTCTTAATGCCAGCAAGACGGAGATCCTTTTCATTGGGACCCCTGCACCCTGTTTTCCTACTACCCTCTGGCTGCCCTCTTTGGGCCCTCTACCTTCTCCATCCTGTGAGGCCAAAAACCTCTGAGTCATTTTTGACTCTGCTCTTCCTTCTCCCCTCAAATCTTGGACCTTGCCAAGATGGCCCACTTCCAGCTTCACCTGCTAAGAGGGATTCTCCCTTTGCTCACCTTCCCCCAGAAGCTCAATATCTCCAGAGCTCTGCTCGCCTACAGGCTGCACTACTGCAACAGCCTCTTCCACAATCAATCTACCCCTTTCCTCCCTATGCCCCCTTCAGCTAATCTAGAATAGGGTTTCAACACTTATCCTTGACCTCAAGCTCAGGGACTATAACTCTCCAGCCTAAAAGCTCTCCACTGGCTCCTGGTGGCTGTGTGGATCAAATTCAAGACAACCTGCATCATCCACAAGGCTTTCTGGGGCCTGGGACCATGCTATCTCCAACTTTCCCTCCCTAAATACTCCCCTGCTAGAGCCCTCCACCCCACTAATTCCAACTCTCTGCTGGTCAAATGCTTCTTCAAGATAAGTGTGTGGGGCAGGTTTCTCTCTTTGGCTGGTGCCTCCATTTGGAACAGCCTTCCTGCCCCTCTCAGACATGAGCTGGAACTCCTTAAATTGTGGAAACTTCTGAAAACTCTTCTTTTTACTACCTCTTTCCCTTCTTCCGTTCCTTGCTGATCAGCCTTAGCCTGATTCCTCCTCTCTGGCTCTCCTTGGCACTTCCCTTCCCTGGGCCCTCCAGCATTTGTCCATTCCTTTCCTCCTCCCCCTCACCCATCCCTATGTCCTGCACTTCTCTTCAATGCACTTGCACGTCCGAATGTCACAAGGCCTAGTAGGACCACAATTGTTTATGTACTGTTCTCACCATTGTTATTTACTCACCTTGTTCGCTCTCCATTTTGCCTTGTTGGGCTGGAAACACTATTCTATTGCATAGAGCCCTAACATGTGCTCATTATATAAAATATACACTTACTGTCCCTCTCCAACCCTTCACCTCCTCCCTTGGTGTATCTTTCCCTCCCCTGAATCCTAGGGTACCCTACTCGCCCCAGGCAATGTGACAGTGGGTGTGCCAGACATGTATGCCTGCCATCAATGCCCAGCTTTGTGCCTGCAGCCCAGCGTAGACAACCCCCTAGAGTGCCTAACATACTCTAGCAGCAATGAGTATACTTCACTGCCAGTAATGTGTCTGTTCCTGAGTTCTGACTTTTTTGTATCCTTTGGTGTTCACACTCTTTGATGTAACCTGCCTGTTGTTGCCAGAGGCGGCGGGACGCAGTCCATCTGTGCATACAACCCTCATCGGGCAGGTTAATCCCTGGTCCTAAACTGTGGCTCTGCCTGGGGTAAACCACACAGCCTTCTCCATTTTGTTGTGCCTCTCACATCTAAAGGCCACAGTTTTAAGCAAATGACTTCCACCCACCTTGGAACTGTGTGAAGGGTATGTTCCTCGGTTGGCCCCCCCCTTACATGGGTGGCTCCCCCTCCAAGTAGTGCGGAGGCTGAGCATCATGGTAGGTCACTGGTGGTCAGATGAGAGTGGATGGGGTTAGGTGGTTTCAACCCCAGTGGGTGCCCATCGCCACTCAGCATGTCTGTGCAGCGAGTGAGAAACCATTCTGTGGGTTGTCAACCTCCCCTGTCACTGCACCTCTGGTGGTGCCTGGTGTGACCCCTCCCACTTTTAGTTTTGCCTGAACCCAGCCTCTACCCTTCTACCATCACCCCAGAGGTTGACCTCTCCACCTCCCAAGTGTGAGGTGGGTGCACAATCTGTTGCTTCTGTCCCACAGATGGCCCAGAGGGTATGAAGATCAGCCTGAGGTGGGTGCAAGGCTCCCTCACTGCAACTTTCCTGCAGGTGCAGCTGCTGTGTAGATCCTGCCAATGGCATATGCTTGTTTCTTCGATTGAGCCATACATGTGTTTTTACACATGGCCAGTACAGTGTCACTGCAAATAGTGCAGTGAATACACTGCAAATAGCTCATTGAGTTAGGGATGTTCCCTTTTATGGCTGAATCTGTTACTTTGATTTTCATGGTGAATATACAGCTAATTCATGCCAGCAAACACTGACCTCCTGGGATGTGCACGTTAATCAGACGTAGACAAGTATGGCATTCTGTGGCTGCTTCATGTTTATCCCCTTAAGTGCCAAGGACGAGTATGCTTGTACTTTTTGCACAGACTTGCCTAATAGCCTGGCAACTACATAAATCAGGCAACCACTCCCCAGGTGGTGTTTGTTGCCAATTGGGACAGTGCACACTTGACACCTTGGAGGTACAAAGCTGGTCTACCACCTCAACAGGCCCGAGCCAAAACCCAGACACCTGTGTTTTCGGCTGCCTATTATGGCCTTGGATCAGATGTGGCAAACCCCTGAATGTCACCATCTCACTGAGCAGAGATGAAGAGACTAACCAGATTCCTCTCAGTAAACACACATGTAGACAGAAGAGCACAGCACTGCATCCACCTCCAGAGGTGGGTGCAGGAAACGTGGTGTGCAGAAGCCAGCTAAGTGGCAACATTCAGGGGACCCAAGTCCTTCTGTTCAGTCCACACCACATGACTTGGGGGACTTGGACTTGGGAATTCAACACAAAGCAGGTGGTTGACCCCCTCTAGAGATAAGTATGGTGGTGAGACTGATAGCCAACAAGTACCGTAAGTGAAAAATGAAATGTACCTTAATGAGTGAGTTTAAGAGGGTATGATTCCATCAAGAGGGAAACAGGTAGGGATTTAACATGGTGGGCGGTTTGGTCATCCAAAACAGCAGATCCCCTAGCAGGACTGCCACCCAGGCACATCCGTCCAACACAAGGCGCATTACGTCCTTTAGGTTGAATCGCACATGATCTTGGTCGGCTGGGAAAGCCCTGAAGGGCAGGTGTCTATCCACTCTGATGAAGAATGTTACTGACCCCTAGCTCCACTTTCAAAATGTCTACCTGGCCGAGGGAGATTGAGCACCAGCGGGCCCTCCTCTGGCTACTGTCCCAGAATCTCTTGGGGGTCACCGGGGCAGAAACCAGGGACTGAGCCCTCTGCTCCCAGTATGACTGTTAAATGGGGTGGTGTAACGCTCACCTGATTCCCGTAGAGGCGCCGGTCTTGACTGGGCGTATACCGTATCTTCAAAGGTGATGTGTAACACACGGCTGGCTCTTTGGGCTGGACCTCTGTGCACTGTATGTCTGACTCGAAGGGTAAGATGTCTTAGGTAAGTGAACGCCGTGCTCTCCATCTGCCTCGGGGCAGGGTGCTGTAACCAGTTTCTTCACTGGATAAGGGGAGCAGGCCTCTTGACTTCAGAGGACTGCTGTCCGTCGTTTACTGCACGAACGGTAAGTTTCGAGTAATTCTAATGTCTTTAAAAGTCTTTAGTAATGATGTCTCTTGTTTTGCAGGGTTCCGGCGATGGCGGATGACGGGCTGAAGTGAGTTGAAGATGGAGCCCGTGTGATGAATAGAAGCGCCTGGAAGCACGTAAGTAAGCGCTTGTTGCCTGCTTCACGATGCGCTCTAACTGTCTTTTTATTTTGCAGGTACAAGTTCAGAGCGGCTGCAGGGTGCCGGAATACCCACTGGGTTAGATGTGGAAAGGAGTAATGGCACGTGAGTATTAAAGTTCCCCAATGTCTTTAAACGCACCTTGTTTTGTCTTTCAGATGCGGGATGCAGCGCCGAAGGCCTCCGGAGCGTGCGAAGAGTTGGTAAGCTTTTGTCTTTCAGATGCCGGAATGCAGTGCGAAGACCTCCGGAGCGCACGAAGAGTAGGTAAGCCTTTGTCTTTCAGATGCCGGAATGCAGCGCGAGGCGTTGGTGACAGCCGGTGGACCAGGTAAGTGAAGCGCTGTCACTGAAGACCGTAATGCTAACCTGTTCTTTCTTGTTTTTATAGGTGTTGCTGAAGACTGGATTCAGGATGGTAAGCCTTTTTCCTTAGGCCCAGGATCAGATGCAGAAGACACGATGAGCGTTCTGCTGCAGAGGATGCAGAATAACGCAAAGCAAGATTCATCCATCGGGTGTGGTTTAATAGCCTCCTGTAGTGCTTAGGTGTCTCCTTCCACAGCCACGCCTAGGTAAGAAAAGAGTTCCTGCTTTCCAGAAGAGTTCCAGTGTTCTGAACCTAGGGAGTGGCTCCTGCCCCACCCAACAGGAAAAGTAGTTCCAAACAGAAGAGGATCAGAGGCTCAACTGGCAGGCAAGTAAGCAGCATGGTCTGCTGCAGGTAAGTCCACCCAAGCATTATGAGCCCGGCGCTTCCAGCGCTGGGACTGGGCATATTTATGAGCCTGGTGCCACTGGCGCCAGGACTGGGTCCAAAAGGTCCCAATTGGGACTGGTTGGCACTCGGAACCTGGGTTATGGATCTGCTTCCAAGGGAGTTGGGAAAACCCTGACCTTTTGGAAGCAGAGATCATGACAGTACCCCCCCTCAAGGCCCCTCCCAAACCGGGCTTCTCCGGGGGTTTTGGCTTGTCAGGAAATGTTCGGTGAAATCTTTTGATTAGGCGAGGAGCGTGGACATATTCAGCAGGTTCCCAGGATCTCTCTTGGGGGCCGTAGCCTTTCCAGTCAATTAGGTAAAAAAGTTTAGATTTGGAGATCTTGGAGTCCAGAATGCTTTTGACTTCAAACTCGAGTTCTCCATCAACTAGGATGGGTTTTGGAGATTTAGTTAGTCGGGTTTGAGGTTGCACGGGTTTTAATAGAGAGACATGGAAGACCGGATGTATCTTCATGTGCGGGGGCAAGTCCAACTTGACCGCTACTGGGTTTACTATGGTAGTGATGGAATAGGGACCAAGGTATCTTGGGTTGAATGTGCGTGGCCCTTTTAGAGGTAGATATTTGGTGGATAACCAGACTTGATCCCCTACTTGATATTGAGGGGCTTCCTTCCGATGTTGATCTGCTCCTTTCTTGTATTGTTCTTTAGCCCTTTGAAGGTGAGAAACAGCTTCCTTAAAGGCTTGGGTGATTGTAGAATGCAGGTAGTCTACTGCTGGTGTTTCAAGATCTTGGAGGGGATCCAACTCCGAGGTTCGAGGGTGACTGCCGTATAAAAGAAAAAACGGGGTTTTCCCAGTTCCCGAATGGACAGAGTTATTGTAGGCATATTCGGCTATCCAAAGGATGTCTTTCCAAGTTTTTTCAGTTTGTTGCAGCATGCAGCGTAAATACTGTTCCAGAGTTTGATTGGTCCTCTCGGTTTGTCCGTCGGTCTGAGGGTGGTGACTGGTCGATAGTCTCACATCAATTTGAGCCGACCGACAGCAACTTCGCCAAAAATGAGAAATAAATTGACTACCTCGATCCGAAATTAGAACCGAAGGAAAACCGTGCAGTCGGACGATGTTTTCGAGAAATTCTCGGGCCAGAGTTGCTGCTGTTGGCAAGCCTTTGAGCGGAATGAAATGCGCCATCTTGGAGAATAAGTCCACGATTACCAGAATCGTATTGTACCCGGAGCATGGAGGTAGATCGGTGATGAAGTCCATAGAAAGCGTATGCCAAGGGCGAGGTAGGATGTCAATAGGGCGTAAGAGGCCTGCTGGTCTTTCCTTTTGACTCTTGTTTTGGGCGCATACTCCACAGGACATTATAAAGTCTCTGATATCTTTTTTCCAAGACGGCCACCAGAAGTAGCGCTTGATCTTTTCTGAGGTCTTGGCCATACCGGGATGTCCTTCCATTAAAAAATCGTGATAACAAGAGATTACTTTTTTCTGTAAATCTGTGCTGGGCAGGTATAATCGTTCTTGGAAATACAATAAGTTGTCCTTTACTGCAAAGTCCTTTCCCTGCAGATGCCAATTCTGTATGTCTGCTGGAGTTACAAGTTGCCTGGCTTCATCCTTAACTTCATCTATGGATTGTGTGGCGATTACACCCAGAATTCTTTGTTCGGGAATGATTGGTACAGGTTTAGGGTTGATCAAGTGTTCTTCCACTCCCATCCGAGAAAGGGCATCAGCTTTACCATTTTTTGTACCAGGTCGATAGGTAATTATGAAGTCAAACTCGGCAAAGAATAATGCCCAACGGAGTTGTCTAGAGGATTGGGCTTTTGCGGTTTTCAAATATTGCAGGTTTCGGTGATCCGTAATCACAGTAACGGTGTGTCGGGCCCCCAGCAGATAATGCCGCCAAGCCTTAAAGGCAGACTTGATAGCCAGAAGTTCCTTGTCAGTAATCGTGTAATTGATTCCAGGAGGCGAGAATTTGCGGGACCAAAATGCCACGGGATGCAACTGATTGGTTACCGGGTCCTTTTGTGATAGAACTGCCCCCATGGCAAGGCTTGAAGCATCAGTTTCCACGATGTAGGGGAGTTCGGGGCGAGGGTGTTTTAAGATTGGTGCAGAGATAAATTTAGTCTTCAAATCCTGGAAAGCTTGTTCCGCCTCGGTAGACCATTCAAAACGTTTGTTTTTCTTTAACAAGGCAGTGATGGGCTGGACTATTCGAGAAAATTCGGGGATAAACCTGCGGTAAAAGTTAGCGAAGCCTAACATGCTTTGCACACCTTTTACGGAGGATGGTGATGGCCATTTGAGAACTGCATCGACCTTCTTTGAATCCATACGCACTCCGCTAGGTGATAATATGAATCCCAAGAATTCAACTTCAGTCACGTTGAAAACACATTTTTCCAACTTAGCGAAAAGTTTGTGTTGACGCAATCTTTCGAGGACCATTTTCACATGTTTCCGATGTTCAGATTCCGATGAAGAATAAACGAGAATGTCGTCAATGTAAACAACAACACACACGTCTATGAGCTCTCTGAGGACATTGTTCATAAAATATTGAAAGGCGGCCGGGGCATTGCAAAGTCCGAAGGGCATGACCTGATATTCAAATAGCCCATATTTGGTGCGGAAGGCCGTCTTCCATTCATCGCCCTCTTTTACTCGTACCAAGTGGTAGGCTCCTCTAAGATCCAGCTTTGTGTATATGCATGCTTTTCTGACCTGGTCCAGGAGTTCAGGGATCAAAGGTAATGGATATCTATTCTTGACGGTGATCTGGTTCAGGGAGCGATAATCTATACAAGTTCTAAGGTCTCCTTCCTTTTTTGGAACGAAGAACAAAGCTGAAGAAGCAGGGGACTTGGAAGGACGAATAAACCCATTTGCCAGGTATTGATCCAGGTATTGTCGAAGGTGAAGGTTCTCAGGCTCGGTGAGGGCATAAATTCTACTACAAGGAGGAGTAGATCCAGGTATCAGGTCTATCTGGCAGTCATAAGACCTATGAGGAGGTAGAGAGTTAGCCTGATCCTTCCGGAAAACATCTTGGTATTCTAGGTATTCGGGAGGTAACTGGGGAGTTTCTGAAGAAATTGCTGCCAGTGCAACACCAGGTGGAGGGTGACAAGTAGAGACACATTCTGGAAACTGGACCGTTCTTGCTCGCCAATCGATCAGAGGATTGTGTTTCTCTAACCAAGGTATTCCTAGAATAATCTGAAACTGAGGAGCCTTGATCACATCGAACACGATCTTCTCCTGGTGTCCATCTTGACTTACTAGTGTCACTTCTTGAGTGGTATGCGTTACTGGTCCGGAGGCTATCTCCGTTCCATCCACCGTAGTAATGACGTCCTTTACAGCCTTGGGACAAAGAGTTAGATTCATCCTCAAAACCATTTCATGATCCACATAATTGCCGATGGCACCGCTGTCGACGTAAGCTTCAATTGCATGTAATCGATCCGGATTATCAGGGCTAATGAGGACCATAGGTATCACGAAATGCGAGGTCACGGAACCAGTTTTAACGCTCGGCAAGAGGACCTCTATTCTTGTCGGGCGAGGTCGTTTCCCTGCTCAGAGTTTGTAACTTTGGTAACTGCAGCTCCTACTGCCTTCTTGGCAGGTTTCACCGGACAGTCTCGAAGAAAGTGCCCTGAGTTTCCGCAATAGAGGCATAATTGCAACTGTTTTCTCCTTTCCCGCTCCTTTTGTGTTAGAGGACCTTTCAGGCCCCCTATTTGCATGGGTTCCCCGGAGTCTACTCCTTTGGAAGGAGTTGGCGGTTTGGAAAATACTCGAGCATCAAACTTGGAACGATCGGCCTTCCTGTTCTGCAGTCTGTGATCTATTTGAACGACTAAGTCTATATAGTCCGAACAATCTTGTGGGGGATTCACTACTTGGGCTAACACATCTTTGAGCTCTCCACGTAGACCTCTATAAAACAGCGTAATCCTTTTATCCTCAGGCCATTGAGTTTCCACTATCAGTCTGTTGAAAGACGCAATATAAGTCAAAAGGTCTTGATTACCTTGTCACAACGAAAGAAGCTCATTATCCAAGGCCTGCCCCTGTGAATGTCTTGCGAACAGTTTTTCCATACTGAGCTGAAAAGCTTGAAAATCATGGAGGACCGGATCATCTTGATTTACTAGAGGGATCGACCAGTCTGCCGCATTGCCACTAAGGTACGAAAGCACGAAAGCTACTTTAGCTTGATCAGTTGGAAAGGCTGCTGGCCGGCATAAGAAATGCAACCGGCACTGATTGATAAATACTGCAAACCTCTTTGGGTCACCAGAAAATCGTTCGGGCGGAGCCAGAGGTACATTCCTAGGTAGGGTGATCTGCACTGGATTCATAGAGGATGTAGAAGGAAGATTTCCCCCAGATGCGGGTAACGGGGTCTGTCCGGCTTGAGACTGTAGCAATTGTCTAGCGAGATCATCGGTTCGCTCCTTGGAAATAATCAGTTCCCTTCTTAGAGCGTTCGTTTCCTGACGGGCTGCATGCACTTCTGCCCTTAGTTCCCCAAGTAACTGGGCTAGCTGGTCGGTATCCGAGGTTTCCATAGCGCCTGGACGGGAGTTTTGCGGTAGGCTTTGCGTTCTGTAACGCTCACCTGATTCCCGTAGAGGCGCCGGTCTTGACTGGGCGTATACCGTATCTTCAAAGGTGATGTGTAACACACGGCTGGCTCTTTGGGCTGGACCTCTGTGCACTGTATGTCTGACTCGAAGGGTAAGATGTCTTAGGTAAGTGAACGCCGTGCTCTCCATCTGCCTCGGGGCAGGGTGCTGTAACCAGTTTCTTCACTGGATAAGGGGAGCAGGCCTCTTGACTTCAGAGGACTGCTGTCCGTCGTTTACTGCACGAACGGTAAGTTTCGAGTAATTCTAATGTCTTTAAAAGTCTTTAGTAATGATGTCTCTTGTTTTGCAGGGTTCCGGCGATGGCGGATGACGGGCTGAAGTGAGTTGAAGATGGAGCCCGTGTGATGAATAGAAGCGCCTGGAAGCACGTAAGTAAGCGCTTGTTGCCTGCTTCACGATGCGCTCTAACTGTCTTTTTATTTTGCAGGTACAAGTTCGGAGCGGCTGCAGGGTGCCGGAATACCCACTGGGTTAGATGTGGAAAGGAGTAATGGCACGTGAGTATTAAAGTTCCCCAATATCTTTAAACGCACCTTGTTTTGTCTTTCAGATGCGGGATGCAGCGCCGAAGGCCTCCGGAGCGTGCGAAGAGTTGGTAAGCTTTTGTCTTTCAGATGCCGGAATGCAGTGCGAAGACCTCCAGAGCGCACGAAGAGTAGGTTAGCCTTTGTCTTTCAGATGCCGGAATGCAGCGCGAGGCGTTGGTGACAGCCGATGGACCAGGTAAGTGAAGCGCTGTCACTGAAGACTGTAATGCTAACCTGTTCTTTCTTGTCTTTATAGGTGTTGCTGAAGACTGGATTCAGGATGGTAAGCCTTTTTCCTTAGGCCCAGGATCAGATGCAGAAGACACGATGAGCGTTCTGCTGCAGAGGATGCAGAATAACGCAAAGCAAGATTCATCCATCGGGTGTGGTTTAATAGCCTCCTGTAGTGCTTAGGTGTCTCCTTCCACAGCCACGCCTAGGTAAGAAAAGAGTTCCTGCTTTCCAGAAGAGCTCCGGTGTTCTGAACCTAGGGAGTGGCTCCTGCCCCACCCAACAGGAAAAGTAGTTCCAAACAGAAGAGGATCAGAGGCTCAACTGGCAGGCAAGTAAGCAGCATGGTCTGCTGCAGGTAAGTCCACCCAAGCATTATGAGCCCGGCGCTTCCAGCGCTGGGACTGGGCATATTTATGAGCCTGGTGCCACTGGCGCCAGGACTGGGTCCAAAAGGTCCCAATTGGGACTGGTTGGCACTCGGAACCTGGGTTATGGATCTGCTTCCAAGGGAGTTGGGAAAACCCTGACCTTTTGGAAGCAGAGATCATGACAGGTGGACTGTCCTCAGTGTACCCCAACAACATTGCACTGCCAGGCAGTGAGGCCCACAAAGGGTGGCAGGGGTTGCAGTGATGACAATTAACCACCAAACTCCTCTTGTGACACACACTAATGAGTAGAGAGTTGCAGAGCCAAACCAAAGCCTGTAGTACTATGGATGTGAGTGGCGGCACTCTCCAGCTGGAGTGCGATTCTATTGCACTGTGCATGCTACCAGCTTTTCTTGTCCTCTCTGTTGGGGAGGTGTTGCATGAGAGTTTGGGATAGGACCCGAGACATGGTTCAGTATGCCTGGGAAGGGTGAAGGCAGAGGGTAATGTGGTGGAGGTCCATAGCGGTCCTGATATGCAAACCATTTGTCCAACCTGGGTATAGGGTCGGATCAGCAATCAGGAAATCTAGTCTAGTTCCCTCTGAAGTTTAATTCCGTATATGTGGAACTTATATACCCCAGTTTAATCTGGTGAGGCAAATGATTAGAGGTCTTGGAGCCCAAACAACCTCAACACCATGATCATGCCTGATATTGCTGAGGAGGCAATGCAGCATAGCTGCCATCTCTGGGATTATGACCGAATACCTTTAAGTCAGTAACCCCACAAAACTTTAACGGTAACCTAGCACTATGGCACCTTGGTTAGCATGAGTTAGCCAGCCTGTGTGTTCGTGCTTAGAGTTGCTTGCCTCAGCACTGAAGTGTGACACAAGTGGGCATCCTCCCTCAACCATCGTGCAACACATGTTGGTGGGGAATGTGGTGCTTGATCATTTGTTTTCAACCTGATTCTGAGTCAGGGGTTCATAAGTACAGATCATCTACCTCCCTACACTCTGTTTGTGGCCACCTTGTGTGTCACAGTTTCATAAATATGAATATACAAAGGAGAAACTGACAAAGGAAAACTCAATTTAGATTTTTTTAATTTGCTGATCTATACCATGTAGCCTGGTGGGCTGCCTCCCTGTACCTGTAGTCCTGAAAAGATAGACCAAGTACATACGATTTATACATAACATTGGAAAACAAATATTATGAAATTTACAAAGGATAAAAAAGTCTTTAAAATGTTCTGAATGAACATGACCTAAATGAAAATGACCCAACATACAATACATAGTGAATATAAAATACAACTGAATCACTCAACTCACAAACACTTAACCACATTTAACAATTGTAAAAAAACAAATGACTTCAACACCTCATACACTATTTAGGTGTTATAGCTCAAACATAAACAAATCGTTTCAGTTCTTCATAGCTGTAACTGCATGGGCTTTCTTCAGGGGAGAAAAAACACAATTGTCTTGATTACCACCATGCAATCCAGTGCCACCTGGGAATTTTCAAATTTCAAATAGAAGATCAATCCTAAATACACAAAAATAAGGGTGCCGTCACCATATACCACCATTCTCAAAACATAGCTTTACACTCCCGTCCATATACCCCTAGTTATACTTACCGGAAAAGGTCCATAGGTTGCCATCAACCCTGCCTCACAATTCTCAAAACTACATACCTCTTAATTGGATACACGTAGTGCTGGTATCACAATACACCCAAAACTAGCCGGAAACCTCATATATCAAGTCTCTTAAATTATTTATTCAATGCTCTTAAGTAGCTAGGGGTCTCAAACAGACCTGCAAACAAACACAGAGCAACACACAAAGTTGTCTGTTAATATGAAAGGATCATATCCCATCACCAACAAAAAGCACCGCATAGTGTACAATTACACTTAACACCATCACCACCCTTGACCGCTAGTGCCAAATGTGTTGCATGCTTATGCTGCCTATAGGACTCGGAAACGTAATCCTATCCGCCAACCAGCGGTTGTACATCGAATGGCTCACTTCCAGCTAGGTGTCAAACTACGGGTGAGAAAATGTGTAGATATCGTCTCAATATCAATAGCTGGTAAAAACAAGGGCATGCCATTTACAGCATATCATATAGTGTCTCATATAACATGCATCATGCAGACATCAGCATCATCATTATATACCTTATAGAATGCAGCGAATAACATGTCTATGCAGGTGAGACCCAAACACAACGACAATCCACATCGAACGCTAAAGCTAATCCTGGCGCGTTCTACTTGGGTAATGACGAACGACTTCCAAATTCGTCAGTATAGAAAGAGGAATCGAAAGGTACTATCACCACGTGGACCAACACAAATTTGGATGCGTTCGCTGTCCAGCGACTCCTTACAGCAACAAGAAAGGGTCAGATATGAACCATAAAATGTGTCCAAAATCCTAAGTCTCACATACAATGTACAGGATAACCGAAAAACAAACCCGTTAGGTGTACATCTAGCAGTCCCCAATACGGACTAGAAATAGAAGAAGGGCCACACAAAACGCTGGCTCCCTTCTGCTTCCAATAGCAGTTCAAAAGATTATTACGAACAGACCATTACTCCAAGTACCAGATTTCAAAATGGGTGCTGGTTCGCATGTTGATGAATGCAAAAAGTACATTTGATAAACAATGAATCTCAGGAGACCACACAAATATAAATTTACACAACAACTGATTCAGTTACAAAGCAAATGCTTTGATGGGGTATTTCAAGGCTGTTTTTAAAAAATATATATTTTTGGCATACACTAATGTCAACCCCAGCATAATAACAGATATCACATTGGTGTAAAAGTGTATCAATTTTTCTTCATTTCGTTTTTTCAAGGCAACAAATCTTGTCACACAGTCATGCGTCATGATTCAATATATAGATTACAAAGATGAAACAAGGTTATCCACGACCGACAACATTGTCACAATCTAGATGACTACCACATATGCATTGGAGGTGTCCATCTTGGCATATAACCAGAGAATAAGAGGACTGAGGGTCAATGTATAGATTCTCAGGATCAGGCATGTGTATGTTGCCACTCCATTTCTTCATTTAGACCACTAATGTGACTCTGACATTTAAAAATCATTATTTGCTGAAACAGCAACAGCTTACGATCTATTTCTGCCTTTCCAGTACCACACACTCTCTTCAGGATTACCCATCTAGAATCTTCATGGGAATGTTTTATTTGTACAAAATGTTTGACCATGGACAATGTCATTACTTGATTCTTGATACAGCTACGATGTTCGACCATACGTGTACGACATTTACTATTGGTCTTGCCAATATATTGTAGTTCACACGGCCATGTAATCAAATATACCACATTTTCAGTATTACAATTAGTCATCCCATTTAATACCCATGTGGTGGTCGTGTTAAGTACAATCTGTTTAGTCTCTTTGGTAAAGGAACACATTGCACACTGTCCAAAGGGGAAATTTCCTTTGACAGATGGAAAACCCAATAGAGTGGTTTGTCTAGGTTCTACTGTCCGTTTCACTGATATATCATTCCTGATTAACATTTCTCTGATGTTCTGGCTTTTCTTGAAAGCTACCAATGGAGGTGAAAATGATTTGTCATTATACACTTGTTTCCACCTCTTGTTGATGATGCCCTTGATTTTATACGACAGATTTGAAAAGGTGTTCACAAATACAATCCGGTTGTCCTTATCATCTCTTCTCTTTTTTTACAATAGGGCATCACGGTTGTTATTAAATGCTTTTTTGGAGGAGTATTTAACAAGTTTAACAAGGAAGCCTTTACTCCGTAATTTTTTGGACTAAATATTGGCACTGTCACTATAATCCTGATTCAGACTACTATTTCTCTTGAGTGTGAGAAATTGCCCAAAGGGCAAATTGTTTTTGATGTGGTTGGCATGATGACTCGAAAAATGAAGAAGAGAATTCTTATCTGTTTTCGTATTATATGGTTTTACTTTTAGAAATCCCAAATAATGAAAGATGGTGATATCTAAAAAATTGATCTCCTGTGAGTTTATCCCCTTAGTAAACTTAAGAAACAGATTCTGTGCATTCAACCACTTAACAAAGGTGTCAGCCTCTTCCAGAGAGCCCTCCCAGAAAATAAATAAAAATGTCATCTACATATCTTAGCCATTTTACAAGATCTTTTTTGAAAGGATTGGTGTCCGGATAGATAACTGATTTCTCAAAATATTCTACATACAAGTTGGCAAGATTAGGAGCCATGGCAGTACCCATGGCAGTACCTTCTATTTGTTCAAAAAAGGCTGCCTGAAATTGGAAAAAGTTTTTTGTCAGGGCGAACTCTGCACACCACAAAATGAAGGTATTGCTGACTGGATGTCCATGTTCTCTGTCCCTTAGAATATCCTCAAAAACTTCAAGCGTAGCTCTTTGTGGAATGACCGTATACAGGGATTGTATATCAAGGCAGATCAATAAAGATTTGCCTGGATAAAACGGTAGATTTTCAATTTTATTAATGGCATCAGTGGTATCCCTCAAGTAGCCACTCATTTTGAGGACGAAGGGTCTTAAGTAATAGTCCACAAACTTAGAAAGCGGCTCTAATATAGAACTGACCCCTGAAACAATGGGTCTGCCTGGAGTATTAATGAGGCTTTTATGAACTTTAGGTAAGATGTAAAATACAGGCACTCGCCCTTGTTTCCTGGTTAGGTAATCATTCTCTTGCTTGCTGATAATTTCTGCTTCCTAAGCACTTGCCACTTTTGTTTCTATAATCTCCATAAGATGTCTGGAGGGGTCCGATGGAATTGAACAGTAACTTCTTACATTATTGAGTAACCGTAAACATTCCTACACATAGTCAGTGCGGTTAAGGAGCACAATCGCACCCGCTTTGTCTGCTTGTCTCACTATAATATCCTCAACCTTGGCTAGTTTGGAAACCAAAGCTAGTTGGGTACTTCCAAAATTCGAATGATGGGTAATGCTGCGTTGTTCAAGTTTCTGCACTTCTCTGAGCACCTGTTTCTCAAATACCTTAGACTCTGGGGTGTAACTGTGAGCCGGAGCATAAAAGGTAGATTTGTTTCTCAGCCCGTGCGATTCAGGTTCTCATAAACATTATCATTGTGAAAAGAATCATTAAGATGGACCTTCCGCATGAACATGTGGAATTCTGATCTGAATTCGAAAGGATCATGGAATTTTGTAGTGACAAAATTCAAACCTTTATTGAGCACTAGCTCTTCGTCCCTGCTCAACATATAGTTGTACAGATTGATCACCACTGATTCCTCGCTCTACTGCGTGTCTATATCTGATTGCCCCAATCCCCTCGATTTGGTCCCTGTCCTAAAAGAGGACACCCTTGTCTTTGTCAGTTCTGATAGCGTTGTCCTCGACCCCTACCTGTGCCTTGTTGGTTGGTTTGGTCACCGGAAACCTATGCTGCCATCATCACTTGAACTATATGTTGTGTTACGAAAATGTACCCTCTTTTTCATATTGGTCGATTGGTGGTACCCTGATATATATTTCCAAATTTATAGCCATCAGCGATGTAAGAAAATATCCTCTCATGAGTGAAAGTAGACAAATCTTTCTTCATCCTTTTAACACGTCTAAAGTGTTATAATTTTTTAACTCTACTAGTTCTTTAAAATGTAGATCTATTTTGGCTGTAAAGGTTTCCAAATCCAAATCTTTCTTAAGTTCATCCTGTAGTTTGGTGATGTCAATTTCAATCTGTTTGGATACTTCTGTCGCTGTGTCTATTATTAGTACTAACCAATCACGACCACATTTGTTGGATATATAACTCCACTTGATCTTAAATTCTGGAATACCCAGAAACAAACGGGGTTCATTTCTAACTATGAGGCCTTGTGGTAGCGCCTGATTTTTCAAATACTGTAGCATGATAGCACCATGCAATTCTGTACGAATTAGGCGCTTACTAAGCTGTGCTAATTTGTCCCATTGATCACTGCTTTTATTCATAAAACCGTCATTATTATCAGATAACACAGATAAAGAATCTAGCAGATTTTTAACATATTCTTCGCTATAAGCGAGGCATTTGTCTAAATAAGTTGCCATAATAGTGACAAGTGCAGACAGCATACACGTTATTTGCTTGCACAATGAGAAAGACCTCTAAATTATCTATAGAATCCTTCAAGAACACAAAGAGCCTCCTAAATATTAACCTTACTAAAGGCTGAATCCTCTTTGAATATTCCTTTTCTCACACGGTCAGAGGTAGACCACAAATATTTATATACAAAGGAGAAACTGACAAAAGAAACCTCAATTTAGATTTTTCAAATGTTCTGATCTATACCAAATAGCCTGGTGGGCTGCCTCCCTGTACCTGTATTCCTGAAAAAATAGACCAACTGCATATGAATATTCCTTTTCTCACAAGGTCACAGGTAGACACAGGGGATGCTAAGCAACACCTCCAGCACTCTATAGGAAGATAGTGTGTGCTGGGTCTATGAATTTAAAAGGACTACTCAAGTCAATTTAACTTCACATGCTCTGGGAGACAGTAGTCAGCCCCAGAGAAGGTATTTAAACCGTGGGTCTGAAAATCATCACTGTGCCACTGCACTGAAGGTGCTGTGTGGCACACAAGAAAAAACTGATGCCTATGGAGTTTTCTAAAACTCCACATCCAAAGAACACAAAAGTAAAACACACATCAAAATACTTGAAAGAGGGGGAAAAAAGGCTCACACTCTTTCCAGATAAAAATTTAAATCCTAGAAACCTGTCAAAGTTGCTGGGTGTCCCAAATGATAAGGTAAATTAGCACATTCTTGAGAATTCTCCCTAACATCACCTGCCACAATGCCACAATGGGACCCCACCTCAGCCAGTGTTCACCAGCCCTCGCCTTCATTGCACTACAGACTTTGGTACAGGCCTCTGACTCACACATGTGTTTGAATCCTTGGTCTGTGTTTGAAGACGGGTCGGTGGGACATCAACGTTGACCCTTTGTCGGCCTCGCTGCCCATCACAGCAACACAGTTGGGGTGCACTGAGGACAGTCCATCCCAGTCTACAGGTTGGTTGGTAGAGGAGGTTGAAGCAGCGGTCAATCTTTCTAAGCCCCAAGGACATGTCAGAACTGCTGCTAGGGGGCTGTGACACTCTCCACCAGATCAGACAGATCGGAGAGCCACATGCCCAGCCAACCCAGATAGAGCCGCAGTGCACCACCATGGAAGTCATTCAACCTGTGGGTGCCATGTGGGCCAGGTCAGTGGTCTGACGAGGAGATCCACCATTCTGTGCAACTGACATACCTGCTGTGTTCTATCTTCTGAGCGGACTGCACGGACACCACCCATGTTCTTCTCAATGGTTTCACACCCTCTTGACCTCTCTCTTCAGTGTTTTCTTTTCTACTTTCCCTTATTTACTTGTTGGTAATGGGTCTATTTAGCCGTGGATGGAGTTTCCCACCCACTTTGGCCTGCATTCCCAAGCAACACAACTCAGAGATGACCCGATCCTGGCATGTCAGTGGTCACTACTGGCCTCATCCTGCTGTCATGTAGGGGTTCAGCTCTGGCCTCTTCCATCTTCACTTGCCATTTTAGAGGGAATCCTAGTTAGTCTAATTCAGCAGGTCACAACTTCTGATGGGAGGTTGTGGTGGGACAGCCAAAGCTCACATGGCCAGCCTCGGGCTGGGCCAGTTAGAAGGGATTTGTCCCAGCACTGTGCTTCTGACCTAGCCAGGTGTGTGCTGTCCCGATCTGCACCAAAGCACACTGTCCTGTGTAGGCATTTGTTTTATACCACAGGCTGCCCTGATGCCAGCCGACCAGACCAAATCACTCATCCTTCCACAACCATGTCCTCTCTGACCCCTTGCACGGTGCAGGAGAGGACGGCCAGAGGCAGGGGAAAGTACACCAGGTATTTGGCCACCAACGCCACTACCACCGGGGCACACCGAGAGCTGCCCTTCCAACCGCAATGGGGGGGAAATGGGGAGCCCAGGATTCTCCATTAACAAACATGCACGCCAGGTACTGGGATCCTGCAACAGTGCTATCTGAGTCTGAAGTTTGGGGACAAAGTGAACAGGCTCCCTGCTACTTCCCCAGCCACAAACTCACTGAGGCTCCCTTGAGAAATTGACATTCATGCGACCCTCAGAGGCGAAGCCCCAGGAATTGACCAGGGCTGTAAGGTGCATTTGAAGCATTGATGATCAATCTGTACTGCAATTCAGACAGATTCTCAGAGCTAGCTGCATTCTTCATCGACACGCGAGCCAAGTGATCAACCACCAGGAGTCACAGGCAACTTTCCAGACATCAGTCCAAACCTCCAGGTGCAGGAGGGTGGGGGCGACAGCACTGCCTGTTTCGCCCACACACAGAGCGAGATGGCCCAGCGCCCCATTGAGCTTCACCACTTGGGAGTCAGAAAAGAGCATTGTGGTTTTCTAACCAAAAGGTTTCAGGCGCTCAGCCGGTGAATCCCACCCGCCATCTTTGTCATAAGCGCAACAGGGGCTTCCCACACTGATGGTGGCAGACAGTCCCAATGCCAGCCGACCAGACCAATCTGCTCATTCTTCCACAACCATGTCCTCCCGCCTCCCTTTCAGGGAGCAGGAGAGGAGGGCCTGAGGCATGGTGGGTGTTGGGTGGGACCAATAGGGTTTTCAAACCCCAGCCAAAGACACTGGGCCAAGCTATAGGTACCTGGTCACAAGATAATGTCACTTGCTGCACCGGTGATCATAGCCCCCGATCACCCACGGTGGTGGACTGCTGGAACTTCAACACTGGCCTGTCAATTAGGCCTGGCTGAACCATGGCTCAAAGCTCAGCCAGCGTGGCAGGCCCCCGTCCACCTGGGGAGGCATCCTTTGAGAACAGCCAGGCTTCCCTCAGCTCCCAGATGCAAATATTCTTGACTTCCCTTCTGACGGTGATGCCCTCACCAACACACAGCCAGTAGCAGGTCAGAGAGAGGCGTGCACCCAGCCAGAACGACAGCTCGGGTGCCAGCTCGGAGAGGAGGGCGTCCACCGAGGGCTACCCCACCTGTGCATGGTTGGGGTTCCCCTGGCATGTTGATCCAAATCTGCCCAACATTCCCCTCCACCTGCTGGTTCACAGACCACTCAAGTGGAGGGGATCCCTCTCCCTGGTACCTGGTCCTCCATGTGCCCTGGCCACAGACCGCTCCACTGGCCAGACCACAGCACAAGCGGTACCCCAGGCTATGGGTGTGCATGTTTGGGATGCAACAACTGCTCCACCATTAATGATTCAGCCACAGGATTACCTATAATAATCTTGTTATGACTATTACATACTCCAGATACTCAAGTTTGACCCTCTTCTAAGCAGTCCACAAACTAAGAACAGGCATGCATTGAGAATCAAGAAAGAGCTATAATTCTGTCAATTCCTTCCATGTATGGACTGGCTCACGTTTACCATTTATAGTCAAATTGAGCTGTAAGCTCCACTCCTGGTGATGTCCTTACATCAATGACTTTCTGCATCAGAACAAAATGTGCCAAATCTGTCCCATGGAGTGTGGGGAGGCACACAGGTAGGCCACCCTAACTTCCAAATGCAAGTCATCTGAGGTTATTTTGTGGTCAGACACCCTGCTTTCCAGGAAAAAGTTGGCCTCTTTGAGAAGCACCAAAGGCTTCTTCTTCCGTCACCATGAGCTGGCAGGACAACCCCGCCAGGTCATTGCATGAGTGCAGCCCTTGTCCACCTAGCAAGGGTGCTGTGGTTTCACTACAGAGCCCATGTGGGGCAGCAATAACCCAATGGGGCACAGACAGAACCCATGCACACTGTGTACAGTTATCCAGAGGACTTCGACTGAACTTTAGTGTATTCTGTGCAACCTGGGTGACAGATGCGGAAGTCTGGAAAAAATTGCCTAGCATCCTTATGGACTCAAATGGAGATTCATTTTGAACTTGATGCCTATCCAGGCTTCCAGAGGATGCCGGCTGTCTGGTAGAGCAATGTATTCCAATGGGACCCCTTGCAAAGTGCCCACAGTCCGCACTGGGCGGTGGGCACACCAGACCCATGTGAGAGCCAGACACCCAAGGTCAGGGGTGAGGAGGGGCAACACAGGCACAACTACCAGGGCGCATTTCAAATTTTCCCTCCCAGGAGCACCAGGGACCCTGGCCAAGTGTCCCAGGTCCACAGCTGGGCAGGCGGACGGTCAACACACGTTCAAGGCCTGTGCCGAAGGGAGGGGGAAGTACCCCGGGCTGTTGTGTAGCTCAGGCCAGGGCATGTGAAAGCTCTTCCAATGGGCCCACTGGGCAGGCGCAGGCTTTGGCCTCCTGGAACATACCCACCCTTCTGCTTGGCACCAGGAGGCAACACCCAGAGGTTTTGTGGGGTGGGGGGAGGTTGCTCTGACCTTGGCAGCGTGGGCAAATGCTGAAAGCATTGGAGCTTTGCAGGACCAGGAGCCCACCCTAGGCAGCAGAAGGTGCTAGGATTATACAAGTGCTTAGTGAAACTTTTTATTTGTTGGAGAAAGCTACAATATCATTCATTAAAGTCTTTGTCTGACGGCTTGCTGTAAATGCATTATAGATTTCGAAATATCTGTTTGCCTAAAGCCTTGTACGAGCAGTGCCTGAATAATCCCATGGCTATACTTCTTTGCAAGTCAAGCAAATTATACTACACGGTTGGTCTCCCCTTGCAGGTTTGCCTTTTCAGTTATAAAGTAAGAGGCTGAGCATGAAATATGCCTATACAAAATCCTTAACACGAAAAATATTAGGTTTGTAAAGTCGCCCTTGCATAGTAGGGATAATGTAAACAGGACTATACAAGAATAACTAGTTAGTATAATTTAGATTTCCTAATAGAGAAAGTAAATGACAGGTACCTTTTATGGCGTGTGTCTTTTAAATGTTACTGAAGAGGGACGTTGTCTATGTGAACCACTAATGCTCTTCTGAGTGGCACCCAAAGGAATCTGGACAGGTGCACATGCACACAGCTCAGAGGGAACATAACGCCATGATGTCTTATGGACAGATTTCACACACTTAAGGAAACCTATGCTTTGTTTGTCCTCTACACACACAGGCGGGGAACGCTAAATTGGCCTCAGTCCTTTCCTCTTGAGCAATCTCTGACTCCTTCCACTGGTGTGCTTCAGTCTCCAGCAGCATCAACTCCTTTCACCTCTTTACTTCAACCCGCACTTCTGTGACTAACATTCAGTTTATTAGAATGTTAGTCTGGAATGTGTGTCTGTGTGATGGATTACGCGTTCTAGAAAAATCAGTTGGGACCTGAAGAGCTGTGCATGTCTAGGGGCCGGTGGATGTCTTCCTCTGTATTTATGTACTTACTTCATTCTCCTCATGTAATAACCCTTGTGTCTCCAACCTGTAAACAAGTAAATATACAAACCCATATTTTTGGCTTGCTGCACTTTATTTACCCATGTATAAATATAACGCTGACGACAAGGACTTTAAAAGCAGGAAAACAGAGGCCAGGAGTTTGTCACGGGCTGCTACGAATGTGGACGTGTGGAGGTCTTGAAGATCAAGGTGAGAAGTACTACAAGGCTAAGGGGTGCATCATCATATAAGGGAGCATTACGCTCAGTGCCAGCTAAAAGGGCTCACCATCGTGTAAGGGAGCATTACACTCAGCGCCGGCGGGAGACATCCACCGGGAGCCTTCTGTCCATAGCTGGAAGGTTTACGTTGGTGGTCCTTCCTAGTATTATCACTCTAATTGGGACTAACTAGTGGTCTAACTCGAGGGCCTATTGGAAGAGCGACAAGGTGCCACACTATTGACTGTTATGTCGGGCGATAAGGAGAGTGAGAGTGAAATAATGGTGTTCCGATATGAGAAGTCAAAAAATCAGCGGGCTCTCAATGGGGTTTGTGCGGCTAACGTGGTTGGCACCACCTATATATCCCTACGGACGCTGCGCATTCCGTGGGTGGTTTCAAGGAGGCGGAGCAACAAACTTCACACTGTGGAGCTCGACGAGAAAGTGATGATGGCAAGGCCTTGTGAGGACGGGCATATGGTTCTCGAGCGAGACTGTTGGCTCACTGGACATTGTTTGAGCCCTCGGGGGCATGCGCACCTTCTTCAATCACAAGGTACGATTCATGAAGTGTACGCGTACGGCGCGGACATGGAGGAAAATGCTTCTTTCCATATGATCGATACAGGTCAACGTAGTGGTGAGACGGCAATCCTGCAGTCGTTGGTGGAGGACAGATGTCAGATTATCAACGGTACCAGGGCTAGTGAATACAAATGTGATAGACGCGCTATATGTACTTCAGCCAAGTATAACAAGTCCTGTGACTGTAATGATAAGCCTTTGGAATATGTAATGGACTGTATTTCGGCTGGTGAAGGGTCGTCGGAGGAACAGCTGAGTAGTAGTCTAATGAAGTTAAGTTGGGTGGACGAAGTATTTGGTAATTTCAAGGAACCTCCGGGAAGGAGGATGGACAGTCCGGATCTCAGTCTAGCGTGGCTGGATGAATGGTTTGGTACTCTAAAGGAGCCGATCAGGAGAAGGATGCAGGGCTTTACATCATCCGGTGGAAAACAATAGTGTATTGTGTTGTGCCACCATTTCTGTTTTTTTTTGTTGTGCTACAGTTTCTGGTTTGGTACGATTGTTTTTGCTGTGGTCACATGGGAAAATTACCTACACATGAAACTCATTATACAAGTTCAATTCAAATTGTTGAGATTAACTTAACCCTAATTTTCTCCACAGGAACTCTATCATTAGGACTCTGCAGGCTTGACAATTGGTACCGTGTTGTGAAGTTTATTGTACTGTTAAACCAGTTTTAAAGCTCAATTGGTCATTTTGTGTGCGGGCAGTGTGGTTTGGTACTCAACAGTGGGAGTTTGGTGAGTTTTGACATACAAGGTCAAGGCTTAGGGTTCGGTGGACCTTGGTATAATTGTGTATTGACACAAACTGTTATGAAAAGTGGTCCTGGAAGTTGTGTCAGTGTTGGTAGTACACTGTTTTGTTAGGGAACTGGACACTCGTGCATTTTGGCGGTTCTGTGGACCTTGGTGTGATTGTGTATTGACACAAACTGTTATGGGATTGTGGTCCTGCAAAATGTTGCTGTTAGTACACTGCATTTAAGGGAACTGGAAGTTCCCACATTTGGGTGCCATTAGTGTTGGCTGATCTTGTCAGACATGTGTGGGTTGACGTGTGAGAGAGTTTTCTGATGGCATTTCCCAATTTTGTATTTTATACTGTATGATCTAATGTTCAAATTGATAGTTACCTTGCATATTGTTATATGATCTAACATGTTTGTCCACAAGCACACAGTGAACTCAACTCTGCAGGCTTAAACTATGGACTTTGAATTGGGCACTCAGTTTTTCTTGTTAATCATGTTTAATGCTCAATTTGTTGTCTGTATGTCGTGGATAATGGTGGGTGGTTCAGGGTGCAGGTGAGTTATAGAGAGCATGTTGGTGTTGTATCTTTAAAATGACTAGTGTACTCTCATTATGGGTTTAGGTCTGACTCTTGGACATTTTGGTTGTCAATTTTGGTGGTACTTGAGGTGCCAACGTGACACATGACTGGAATGAGATCCCATTAGGTGTGTGGTAGGGTACAAAAATGTGATCTCATTTGGTTAGTGTAGTTCTAGCACTTGCCTTTATTGGAATGGGCCAGTGCTTTTATTCCTGGTGTGTTGTTAGTTAGAGGGCTGTTAGTCTCAGAATAGTATTCATCCTATTTGGTTTAAAGGTGAATGATGGTGGAGGTCATACAGGTTGTGTTGGTGGTTTTGGTGAGTGAAGAGTGATTGTAGGGCTGGTCCCTGTTCCTTTTGATTGGTTGTTGTGGTAAGGGCCTACCACAATTTAGTTGAATGTTTTCATGAATGGTAGCTGCCTTAAGCTATTGGTGGTTCAGTGAGGTGAGCTATTAGCTCAGATCTTACAGCTTGGCTGGTAGGGTATTGGTGGTGATACATTTTGTCATTTGTCTTCTCTACCGTTTTCAATGTTTGTTGGGTTGCCATAGGGTCTTGTGCAGGGGGGAAGATGTGTTGTGTTTAGTTATTTCTTTCCTTGTGGATGATGTCAATTTATTAGAATGTTAGTCTGGAATGTGTGTTTGTGTGATGGATAACACATGCTAGAAAAATCAGTTGGGACCTGAAGAGCTGTGAACTAGAGGCTGGTGGATGTCTCCCTCTGTATTTATGTACTTGTTTCATTCTCCTCATGTAATAACCCTTGTGTCTCCAACCTGTAAACAAGTAAATATACAAACCCATAGTTTCGGATCCCTGCACTTTATTTACCCAAGTATAAATATAACAAGTACCTTATCCTTCCTGCCAAATCCAAATTCAATGTACTCTCACACTTTCTACAGGTATTCCTTTCTTGACTCTGATCCTACCTCCTCCAAATTGGTGGACACATTTTCCTCCTCCTCATGCTCCAATATTCCCTCAAACTACTCTGTCCCCCTCCTCAATCAGTGTCTCCTACTCCTTAACACCATCTCCCCTTACTCATCCACTGTATTCCCTTCCTCAGCAACTGTCTTCCTGTCGTTAGCCACTATCTTAACATCCTCAATCACTATCTCCCCACCTCCTATTTCATTCCAACCGCTGTATACACCTTCTGCTCAAATTCTGCACCCCTACTTCCAGCTGAAACAGAGAAGTAGTCCAGCTGCTCATCTTCTCCCCCCCCCACTCCCTCCAAATCAGAGAACATTTTTGCCTAACGTGTCAATGTGCAAAGTATGAAACAAGTGAAGAAGACAAACAAGGGATTCTCACAAGACTCACACAAATGGAAAGGGTTCTCGAAATACACAATCAGTAGTGAAGATGAGTGAGCAAAGACATGGACAACTTCTCAGATTTATACACTCATGGTTCCATACAGTAACAGGAAAGGAAAGCTGTTAGAGAACATCTTTGTGTTGTTTTATTCTATTATATGGGGGCACAATCGAAAAAATACAAGAAAAAAATGTGTGTTGTCTAGTAAGGGCATAAAGAATATTAGAGTTACCGCCTAAAGAGCACACACAAACAGAAACATGAGGATCATACAAGGGTAAAGAAGCACAAAAACATTACAAACATAACAAACTCCTCCAGAACATTCCAAATCGCCACCAAAACCAGCTTCTCAAACCTATTTTAGAAGGGCTCAGTGACTCAGTCTGGCTAGCCAAAATCACCTCTTAGGTCTTGTGCTTTGAAATGGGAAAGCAGGTAGACCTCACACACCACCATAAGAATCACAGCAGAATGTGCCCCTTAGCAAATCCTGCGAGAATAGCGCAGGCCCAGAAAAGCTCACCTTTCGTGCAGGGCGCATTCTGTGAAGTTTAAACATACCTAGTTCAAATGTTAAAAGAGGTATTTTTGTTAATAGTTACAGTTATATGAAAAATGTACTTTGCCATCGTTATGGTGAAAGTAATATGCTTTTTTCTGACTGATGAAAGCCTTCGAAAAAGAGATAATTAAATGTAGCAATTCAAACACACTTTAACCTCTGAAATAAATGCTAATGCTCTTAAGCACACCGCTGCTTCTCGGAGCCAGTTCTGCGTTCAATAAATACAATAATAATAATAATAATATAAAAATAATAATACATTTTAGTTAGCTAATACAATAAAATATGAGAATACGAGACCGCTTAGTCGCACATCCTTAGCTCCTCCAACAATTGCAATTTTGAGTTAAATGTGTTCTCTTTTATAAATCAATAACTATTTTCTATTAAGTGGAGTTTCATTTCTTCATCCCTCATAGATCATGCTTGGGATTCAAACGGTATGGATATCCCCAATTCTGTGTCCATGTCTTTTTGGTATTTCTCAAATCCATCTTGAACTTTATTGATTAGGGACTTAGAGCCTCATCAGGGGTTGGGCAGAGCTGCAAAAATGCAGCACTAACGCTATTATCGCTGCATTACAGCTCCACCCAATCCCGAGTTTGGGTGGAAAGTAGGAGGTTTACCTCAAGCTTTTTCCTTGAGGTAAAACTCTCCACTTTCCGCCCATTTGTGGTGCTATTACCACAGCGTTAATACCGTTAACGGTAATAATGCCGTTACTGCCTCATAGAGTCCTATGGATTCTTCAAAAAATGAAGACCCTTCTGCCTCACATTTTAAGTTCATTCACAAAGAAATCCCTTTAATTTATTATATTTAAAGAAGAACAAATTGCCCTCTGAATTTACTTAAAATACTATTCTTACCCTAACTAGCAATCACAGTGATTGCCACATCTCAGTATATGATAGTTTGGAAGTCTGTTTCCATTTGTCGATTCTGAAACTCGGAAAATAACTTCAAGAAAAAATAAAACAACACAACTATCCTCATACCCCCAACCTTCACAAGTGATCCTTTCTTACCCTGCCCAAACACCCCCCATTTCTGACCTATAATTAAGGTACAGTGATTAGAAAACTAGTAAAAAGCACAGAATTACAAATAAACTACTGTCAAAGTACGGATAATTTAGTACACAAATGTTAACATTTAAATCAGTGAACTCAAACTAGGTCCTGTCAAAAAGAAAATGCTGCAATTTTATTTCTCATACAAATGGCTAATGTATCTGCAAACTCCATCTAGAAACACACAAAAAGCAAAACAAATTGAAGCTGTGCGGACTTTCCCTTATCTCCAATGAATAAATGCAGTTACAGCAAACTATTCCATGAAATTAAAATACTACCTTTACACCACATAGATTCCAGACAAATGAGCATTCCAATGTTCCATCAGTGTTATAACTTGATTTCAAGGAGTGATCACACCAATGTGATAGTGTTCTCTGTCTGTAGATCATTCTTCGATTACACTGAAATTATACCCAAGGAAATGTTCTTGGGTGTACCATAATGTAAACTCCAGTGCCCTACATCCATTGAAAATAAAACAATATACGTTTCAATGTTACACATCTGGTAAATTACAACCTCCAAAGGCAAATTATATAATACTAGTTTACCTAAAAGCTTGCAAGACTCAATATGGTCTGTGTAAGGAGACTAATATTATTAGGGCCTCATCACGAGTTGGGCGGTATCCCGGCAGTAAATCTTCTGGGATACTGCCCAACGCAATTAGTGTTACTGCAACTTAGTCCAGCGCTATTAGAGACAGATTACAAGTTGCAGTGGCATGGTACATCCTCATTTGTTTTAGTCCATATGACTCAATGGGGCATTTCTGGCACAATTACTGAGCAGTAATTGAGCCTCAGTAATTGCTGCAAAAATTAGCGGAAACTCTGCACATTCTCCTTCAGCTAATAGCTCGGAGGTCAGGATTGGGCTAATACTGCAGCATTTTTAGAGCTACCCCCAACCCGTGATCAGGCCATTATGAACTGTAAAATAGAATAGGTTATCTGTTGGGGAAAATAGGGCTCACTTGTTTGTAAATAGGTGGTCAGGGTAGTCACACAAAATTAAAACTCCAGACACCACAAACACTGTGTAAGTGGTCTTGGATGAATACGTTTGTCTTTTCATACCTAAGGTTCAAGCCGGGATAGTGTGAGAGATTGATTACTTTAATAGTTTGTTATCTTTTATTTTATCTCAATCAATTCATATTGAATAACATTTTATTGGAGCTCATAATTTGTCAGCAGGGAGCCGTTATGTGGACACTTTAATGTACAAATCTCTCAGCTGTCAAATTTTCATCATTTGTATGGCAGAGTGGAAATGAAGTATACCAATTTAATGAAGTAATCACTGCCTGATATGTGCGCATGTCAGGCAGTGTTTACAGTGGATCCCTATGGGTCTGTCTGCTTTTTGTTGGGGCATAAAGTAGGTGGACCTCATAGGGATTCCCTGTTGTGTTCTCCTCTCCACCATATACATTAACTAAAATCAGATGCATCGTTAATTGAAAGCGTAGAAGTCCAACGAAAAAATCCTATTTCAATTAATGGTGCGCTGGGCTGAAAATGAACCCCATTTAGTGTGCCTCTAAACAGTAACAGTGTGCCACAAAAACATAAACTTAAAAGTCTTGCCAAATAATTAAGCTAGCCATTATACCGACTTCTAACGACCATGTACATATCATGGCTAATCGAACCAGCAAGACCTGTCACCACCAATAGGAAAATGGACAAGTGAATTTCTTTTACTGTGGACCTCATCACTAGTTGGGCAGTATCCCGGGAGTATTACAGCCTGGGCTAGTAGCGTTACCGCCACTCGGTCCTGAGCACTATTAGTGCCGGACCAAGGGCTGGGCGGTAATGGGGCATATTCAGCACAATTAGCGCACGCTAATAGTGTGCGCTAATTGTGCCAAGAAATGGGCATTAAGTTGGCGCATGTACCTCCAGCTTAGAGCGGGGGTAAATGCCGCCAGACTTGTGATTGGGCATAACTAAAATTCAGCAGTAATAGCGTTAGCGCCACATTTAAGAGATACAACCCAACTCGTGATGAGGCCCTCTGTCTTTAAGGTCATTGCAGGTTATTCACCAGTCATTTCAAATGTAGAGAGGAACTAAGCTGGTTGTGTCACATTGTAACTTTATAACAAGCATTTCAGGCTACCTACAGTGAATCTAGACATCATAGATGTGCATTAAGGGCCAACATCACATGTTTTGCAGCTAAGTACTCAGCACCAATAATTATGCTATTTTTATAGGCACAGCCATGACATGAGTTAATGCAAAATATCATATCTAGCACTTTTTCTCTTTCAATCTCTAACCCACCTCTATTTCTCTATCTCACTCTCTCTCTCTTTGTCTTGCTTTGTCTAACTCCCTTTTTAAAGCCAAATCTATTGTCATTAACATAAGAGCTTCAAATATGGGCTTTGAGTGAGGGTCTGTAATGATTTTTCAATGGAGATGATAGTTGAGGAGGGATACAGAGTTGTAATCTCTCCCATCCCCTGCCCCTAGCCAATGTAATACCTATGGCTAATCCCACCCATGTTTGCCCATCTCATAACTCTTTGATTTTGTTTGAGCTCTTCCATGGAGGCATCCATCTTGGATGACTGTCTCTAAGGAAGCTCTCTGGATCTTCCATATAAAATTATACATTGAAACATGTGAGTGTATTTTTTTTTCATAGCGAATGTACAATTATTTTGTTTTTCATGTTTTTTTAAATAGCTAATGTACATTGATTTTTAACTCTGAGCACAAGAGCATGTTCTTTCTGTTTTGCATTGTCTTTCCTTTTCCTTTCCTTTTCCTTTGTTGGTTCTTGTGAAACTGTCAGCGCTGAATCGTACAGTCCGCAGTACCAGTGTTTCCCAGATGTTGAGTTTTTTTTCTGCATTGAGGCTGTAATCCGGACAGTGCTTGTTCTGTGAGTGAACAGAGCCCAGCAATGCAACTTTAGAGCTGCATCACCCAATGCCATTTACCATCGACAAGCACTGGACCGCCACCTGTCTTGGGGTAGTACTCAGAGGTTGCTAGCAGAAATCGAGCACCTGGTTTTCCATTTATTGTACTCTTCCTTCCTTGCTGAAGTTAATAAGACAGAGAGCCTGGGCAGGCTTGTCTGGCAGCTGTGGGGCGTGACTCAGAGGGTGTGCTTGCCTGAGCTCTCAGGTGTCCTGTCAGAGCATGAATTCCCAGGCAGGCGGGTAGGGGGCACATTCCAAGGAGACTGGGGCATCTCCAGCTTCTGAGGTAAGGAGTTCAGTAAGTACCCTGTTCAGGAAATGTTCAAAAGCCAGTTTTATAAGTTACAAAAGTGCACAGCACATGGGCATGGCTTAGCAAGGAAGACTGATTAGTGTGTGCTTTAAGCTTTCTCAAAATGAGTTAGCATTGTGCCTTTTAAACTACATGACAGTTCCACAAGACGGTTAACTCCACAATGATTTTTTCATAAATTACTGTACCTTCCCCCTGCAAAGATACTCATGTTGGTGACCACCCCGATTCATTAAGGTAAAGTATAGTTACTTCAGTGGCAAATCTTATTTAATTGGGAATAACTATGCCCTCAGTGACATGTACTGCATACAACCTCCCTTTTTGTTGGGGTGCTTATCGTGCAAGCAATATACACAGCATGCACAATTTTGCTGCTTCTGGGCACTTAAATGATCAAAAAAGAAGTGTTTGCCAGTGTTATAGGCTTATGTTTCTTGTATTTATTTATTGCAAATGAAATTGATTATTTTTGTAGAATGTACACTACAGATGAACTTGTCCTTAGACATTTTTGTGAATTGAATACTCTTGAAAGACCTTGCAGGGCTCATCGGTGTACAAGATAATTGCTCAGGCAAGTGTTCATTCAGTCACTGGACTCTCTGTAGGATCACCAAAGGTGCCAGTGCTCAATAAAACATTGGGGTCCTTACTGAAATGGTTCAAGCGTCGCAGAGGAAGAGGTTCTGTGAGTCCTTGAAATGAAAGTCGCAATACAAATCACTGTGTTCTGCGTGTGCATGTGCCCAAATCCCGATATTCCTACCTTAACAGGAAATTTCCCGAAGCACCAGATACTCTGTAATAGCTGATAAGCTCTCAAATTGCCTGCAAATGATATACCCAAAGTGTATCCGTGTGCATGTATTATTTTCAAGCTGCTGGAATCTTCTTCAGTCACTACCAAAACATTTAGGATCCTGCTATTTTGGAAACATGCTTCAGTGAGGAGCAGAGGTCGAAGTGGACAGTAAGTCTAAGTTATTACGATCCTCTAGTTTTTGGAGAAACACAATTTGTTATCCTAGCATCATTCCCACAGAGTAAGAAAATGGCACTGAAAATACCTTATCTTCTGTCTTGGACACTACAGTAGGCGGTTGAGCAGTCTTGTTTATTGTATTCGCAAGGATATTAAGTTGATCTTGAGTGGAACTTACTGAATCGGTAGGAATAGGTATTTCTGGTGTATTAGCTAATGTGTCTTCCAATTTTTCCTGTAATCTAGTGCGAGGTTTGATAGAATCCATGATATCTATTTCGCAATAATATCAGAAATGTACAGTAAATAGAAAAGAAGGATTATTGAGCTTACAGTGTCACCAGCCGTAAACAGCAGCAAACAGCGTCAGTAGATTGCCCTTTACACCGACGGGCTTAACGCCGCAAGTGCAGTCGGGTCTTCTTTTTATCCGTGCTTCCGGGGGGCGTGGCTTGTTGGTACCACATGACCCGTGACACACGGCAGTTTATATGGACGCTCACTTCAAACTGCTATGGCTCCAGCCGTAGTCTTACGCGAGTCAGAGCGTGTCAGTCAGGCAAAACTGGATATTCCAAGACACGTGAAAGTAGGGCTCAGCAAGAGCCAAATAGGAGCAGCAAACAGTGTCAGTAGATTGCCCTTTACACCGATGGGCTTAACGCCGCAAGGGCAGTCGGGTCTTCTTTTTATCCGTGCTTCCGGGGGGCGTGGCTTGTTGGTAGCACGTGACCTGTGACACACGGCAGTTGTTATGGACGCTCACTTCAAACTGCTACGGCTCCAGCCATAGTCTTACGCGAGTCGGAGCGTGTGAGGCAGGCAAAGCTGGATATTCCAAGACATGTGAAAGTATGGCTCAGCAAGAGCCAAATAGGAGCAGCAAACAGCGTCAGTAGATTGCCCTTTACACCGACGGGCTTAACGCCGCAAGTGCAGTCGGGTCTTCTTTTTATCCGTGCTTCCGGGGGGCGTGGCTTGTTGGTACCACATGACCCGTGACACACGGCAGTTTATATGGACGCTCACTTCAAACTGCTATGGCTCCAGCCGTAGTCTTACGCGAGTCAGAGCGTGTCAGTCAGGCAAAACTGGATATTCCAAGACACGTGAAAGTAGGGCTCAGCAAGAGCCAAATAGGAGCAGCAAACAGTGTCAGTAGATTGCCCTTTACACCGATGGGCTTAACGCCGCAAGGGCAGTCGGGTCTTCTTTTTATCCGTGCTTCCGGGGGGCGTGGCTTGTTGGTAGCACGTGACCTGTGACACACGGCAGTTGTTATGGACGCTCACTTCAAACTGCTACGGCTCCAGCCATAGTCTTACGCGAGTCGGAGCGTGTGAGGCAGGCAAAGCTGGATATTCCAAGACATGTGAAAGTATGGCTCAGCAAGAGCCAAATAGGAGCAGCAAACAGCGTCAGTAGATTGCCCTTTACACCGACAGGCATAACGCTGCAAGGGCAGTCACGTCATCTTTTTATCTGTGCTTCTGGGGGGCGTGGCTTGTTGGTACCACGTGACCCGTGACACACGGCAGTTGGTATGGGCACTCACTTCAAACTGCTGCGGCTCCAGCCGTAGTCTTACGCGAGTCGGAGCGTGTCAGGCAGGCAAAGCTGGATATTCCAAGACACGTGAAAGTAGGGCTCAGAGCCAAATAGGAGCAGCAAACAGCGTCAGTAGATTTCCCTTTACACCGACGGGCTTAACGCCACAAGGGCAGTCGGGTCTTCTTTTTATCTGTGCTTCCGGGTGCATGGCTTGTTGGTACCACGTGACCCGTGACACATGGCAGTTGTTATGGACGCTCACTTCAAACTTCTATGGCTCCAGCCGTAGTCTTACGTGAGTCGGAGTGTGTCAGGCAGGCAAAGCTGGATATTCCAAGACACCTGAAAGTAGGGCTCAGCAAGAGCCAAATAGGAGCAGCAAACATTGTCAGTAGATTGCCCTTTACACCGACAGGCTTAACGCCGCAAGAGCAGTCAGGTCTTCTTTTTATCTGTGCTTCCGGGGGGCGTGGCTTGTTGGTACCACGTGATCTGTGACACACGGCAGTTGTTATGGACGCTCACTTCAAACTGCTACGGCTCCAGCCATAGTCTTACGTGAGTCGGAGCGTGTCAGACAGGCAAAGCTGGATATTCCAAGACACGTGAAAGTATGGCTCAGCAAGAGCCAAATAGGAGCAACAAACAGCGTCAGTAGATTGCCATTTACACCGACAGGCTTAACGCCGCAAGGGCAGTCGGGTCTTCTTTTTATCCGTGCTTCCGGGGGGCGTGGCTTGTTGGTACCACGTGACCCGTGACACACAGAAGTTGTTATGGACACTCACTTCAAACTGCTACAGCTCCAGCCGTAGTCTTACGCGAGTCGGAGCGTGTCCGCCAGCCAAAGCTGGATATTCCAAGACACGTGAAAGTAGGGCTCAACAAGAGCCAAATAGGAGCAGCAAACAGCGTCAGTAGATTGTCCTTTACACCGACGGGCTTAACGCCGCAAGGGCAGTCGGGTCTTCTTTTTATCCGTGCTTCCGGGTGTCGTGGCTTGTTGGTACCACGTGACCTGTGACACACGGCAGTTGTTATGGACGCTCACTTCAAACTGCTACGGCTCCAGCCGTAGTCTTAGGCGAGTCGGAGCGTGTCAGGCAGGCAAAGCTGCATATTCCAAGACATGTGAAAGTAGGGCTCAGCAAGAGCCAAATAGGAGAAGCAAACAGCATCAGTAGATTGGCCTTTACACCGACGGGCTTGACCATACTTTTGTTATCCAGAGCATGCAGTTATGGTGAGCCAGACACCTCTTGGTTCCGGGACTTTAGTGCATCTATATGGGCATGTATCCTTATTGCCTTATTCTACAGCATCACATGTTTGTGTTCCTCTGTCATGTGGGCATGCTGATACCTATTGCCATTCTAACCCAGTTCCTACCCCTGCCCTCCCAAAGCACCTCCTCTTGGGAAATATTTGAGCTCACTTTAATCCAGCCCCACCATCAAGCGTTTTGGTTGTCCTTCTCTGGAGTTTTGTTACAAACATTGCCAAACGCCAATAGTTTTAGCTAGTGTAGAAGTATTAGGCATTTGGCAGGTAACAATAGCCCAAACTATTGCCATTGACAATGTTTGATCTGTTTCTCTCTGTGGTTTAGAGTTGCATTGTCAAGTGTGCATTTGCTAGACCCATCCCAGATGTTGTTGGCAGCAACGGGATTAGAGAAGAAAAAACACATATATCTTGGGATGCAGTTGTAAGTAATGTTTCATAGGTGTAAAAAGAAAATGATAGCCACATAGACAGACCATCACCTTTGTTTTGAACTGGCCTGGCATTTGGAGACATGTACTGTCATCTTGTCTGTCCTGCAGAAATGTCACCATCTGGCTGACGATGTGTTACAATATGATGCAAGTGGTGGTGCATTCCAGGGTTATGACATAACTTGTAAGGGACCATAGTATTAGGCACTACAACAGTGTCAGCTATTTTAATTCTATGTCAAGACGGAGGCGAGCACTATGCTTCATCTTCTTATTTTATTACTCTCAAGCAGTTTCAACAAATTTAACAAAACAATTTCAATCCTTTCATTGAAATAACGTTTTTTTTTCTTTTTCAAAACTTCATTTCCCATCAGTCCTAGGTCGCTCTCCCTAGTGTCCTGGTCATGTTTATTTATTTACTTATGTATGTATTTATTTATTTATTTTGTTTATAGAGCGCACTGCAGCCCTCGGGCATTGAGGCGCTATGAAGGACATGAAAGAAGGCATGATTCAGGGTTACAAGAATGCGGCCCCACAAAAATACTTGGTGCAGAATGATAGAATACATAGTGAACAGTTACATTGGGCAATACAGGGAGGCATACAGTGAGTGCATCCGCTTATGGCTTTTCAGGCATCTGTTTAGACAAAGAGCCTAAAAAAGGTTGATTATTGATGCACACCTCAAATTAAATGGCAATGAAACATACATTTAAGAGATGCTGTAGATTCATTTTAGGTGCGAGGGAGGAACTGAGGCCATGGCACAAGACCCCTACAAACAAGAGACAATTGGAATGAGGATTCAACAAGGGAACAATCCCGTCCCCTGCACACTTTAGGATGTTTGGACTAAGTCCACTACTGTTTTCTCATATTAATACAAAAAACATATAAACCAAAGAGTTCAGTTGTGTGTTTTTATAGCAACAGTTTATATCTAAAGTGTCAAATACACAATATTTCAAAAGGAGAAACATTTACAAATTCAAGAAGCAAAGCAGTGCAATAGTAGGTCACAATAAATTTGAAACAATGATGGAATCCAATTCATGTGGCGACGCGTTTCGAGGATACTTTCCTCTTCTTCATATGGCCAAAATTGAATTCTTCATACAAAAGGAAAAAAACAAAGGGGAGAACGTTTGTACAAGTTTTTTATACCTTGAGGTAATTCATTAAACTCATGCTGTACATTTCAGTCTCATCTGTGAGCCAGAACAGACTACATTGTCAGAGAAAGTGTAATTAATCTAGTACCACAAGGGCAAATTCATTCCCAGTTAAATTCAGGGTGAGGGGAGGAGAAGAGGTTCAGAGAGACGTTTCTAGTCCAGTGCAAGAGAAGTCGTCGTTCAAAAGTGTTTAGAAAGAATGTAGGTAGGTAAAGGAGCCATATAGGACAAGATATAAGAAAGTATAATTACCAGTAAGCAAAGTGTTCAAGGGCATCGGGTGCAGATAGAGATCCTTGGTGGTGAATCAAGCGATGTGTAGATCCTCCACGGGAAATATAGTATGCTGTAGTCAAGAGGAAGACACAGCTGCAACAAAAATGAGGAGCAAGTGAGTAGAAATCAAACTATGATGAAAGGTAAATTCAACCCTAGGCACTAGAAGAAATGTAGTACCTGTGGAGTGTACAAGAGGAGTGGCAAGTGCTGGAGAAAATATTCGAACGGCGTGGAAGCCTGATATATTCGGGGTTAATTCACGTTAAACACTGTGTAACTTCTGTTCAACGTTCATCAAGAGTCAGCAAAGCACTCTAGAGAATACGATATAAGTGTGAGCTTGAGAGGAATACTAAAACAACATATATTGATACAATACTATCCACAACTAAAGTGTTAGCTGATGAAAAAAATACCTTGTGGTATACGCTTAGCAGTTATGGTGTGCGAGCTGTCAGGCACAGCGTGCTGGCAATGCGCTTTCTTCAGTGGGCGGTTTGTAAGGATAGGAACTCAGGCAAAACAAATACAGTGCACTTGTGCACTACGAGTCTCAATGCGCAGATGATGATCTGTGAAAAAGTGTAACGGAGAATTAACCCGGATCGAGGTTAAGAAAGTACTTAAACTAGAAATCTCAATGGGATAGACAATGCCTGGTAACGTGCGCTTACCTGCACAATAGGAGACCAATCGCAAAGACAGCTGCCGCCGGTCAATGCGTCCTAGCAGCTATGGGAACGGCGCGCAATGTGGAAAAAAAAGGTTGGCGAATGTGAAGATAGAGAAGGGACTAAAGCAGTCACCTAAGGGATCGGCCATCTTAGAATGGAGTAAGAAGTAATCGGGTGAGCCCGCCGAGGTAAACCACAATGTGTCAAGAGGAGTGAAAGTATATGTGGAATAAATAATAAAATTGATGAAAATAAAGATAAAAAATAAAGGGAAAATAGAAAAAGTATGAAGAGAAAATGTAAACAATATTAATGAGAAATCCTGCAGAGTCAGCAAAAAGAGACTATTCAATGGAGAAGTAGACAGATTAGGAGGTGCCACTGAAATACAGAAACGTCAAAATGAAACACGTTCCATCCGCCAGAGTCCAAATGAAAGAGGGAATTTTAACCACTCACAAGGTTAATTCGCATAATGTATGGCTGAAGGGTGGACAAAAGAAAATAAGCACAGTTTGTATACATAAGTTGTCATCCAACATATAACATAAGAGTTCATTATATGTATATACATATATATACATTTTAGTTCAACCTTCAGTGGAGAATGTATTAAAAGGGTATCAAGAGAATAATACAAGTCATTGCAAAATACAATCGGATATTACTTGTTGGCAGTTAAAATTTCCAGATAAAATAAACTTGACATAACTTTGATCTTTACAAAAAAACAAGATGCTAGTGTTAGAGGTCAAATATACCCTATTCACAGGAAACAATTAAGTGTAAAATCTTCATTGAGGCCCCAAGGTTGCAAAGAGCCCATTCTGTCTGCAAAGAGCTTCTCTCTGTAGTAAGAGGAATTGAAAGTCACCACCCCTTGTTGGGTGTTTAACAACTTCAAGTATCTGAAATTTAATTTGGGCAATGGAATGTTTCTCAGAATTGAAGTGTCGGGCTACTGGTGAATATTGGTTCTTACATCGTATGTTTGATTTGTGTTCTGTTAGTCTTAGTTTTATGGGTGTTTTTGTCTGGCCAATGTATACCTTCCCACAGGGACATTTCAGTAAATATATTACAACTGATGACAAACAGGTGGAGTAGTCTCTAAGTTAAATGTTTTGTTCAGTTCTCGGGTGGGTTACTGCATCACCTTTGATGACGTTGTTGCAGTGTGTACATCCCAAACAAGGGAAGGTGCCCAATTGTTTAGTGGTCAGAAACAGTTGCTTATCCTTCAGTATTTTTTCTGCCCTTACTAGTTTATCTCTAATGTTCCTACCCCTTTTGTAACACATCATTGGTGGGGTTTGGGAATAATTCTAGCAAAGTTTGTTCATTGTGAAGAATGTTCCAATGCTTCTTGATGCTCCTTGTGATTTGAAAACTCTGTCTTGAGAATTTCGATATAAATAACAAAGGTTTGTCCTTACCACTTGGTTTTGTTTTTAACAAGTCGGTGCGTGTAATCTCTGATGCTCTGTTTTTAGCAATTTCCAAAATATCTTGAGGATAGCCTCTATTCTCAAATTTATCCACCAGGTTGTTGCATTCCTGTGTTAGAACTTCTGGATCAGAAATGATCCTCTTAAGCCTTAGGATTTGGCTATACGGTAAGCTTTGGAGCATAGCTTTGGGGTGAAAGCTAGAGTAATGTAGCAGGTTGTTTGCATCAGTTGGTTTATGATATATGGATGTAGCGACTACGTTGTTACTAATTCTCAAATTAACATCCAGGAAGTGGAGATATGGATTACCAACTTCCATGGTGAACTTGATACGAGGATGTATTGAATTGATGTACTCAAAAAACAGGTCCAATTCTGCACGTGTGCCACACCATATGCCGAAAATGTCATCTATAAATCTCTTCCATGTCAGGATGTAAGGGGACCATGTGGGATGTTCTAACACATTTTGGCTTTCAAACTGAAACATAAATGTATTTGCATAGACAGGTGCCATCGATGATCCCATCGAGGTTCCGGAAGTCTGTAAGAAGTATTTACCCTGGAATCTGAAGTAACTGTTATATAAAATGAGGTTGAGCAACTCTAGGACAAATTGTGGATTGCCCTGAATCTCTGAATTGTTAAGTAGTAGCCATTCGACAGAATCCAGACCTTCGCCATGGGGGATCGAGGTGTATAGACTGCAGACGTCAAGACTAAATAGAATACATTCTTCACTGATAACTGAAAAATCTTTGAGGCCGTTCAAAAAGTCGGTTGTGTCCTTTAAGTAGGTGGATGTTGCCTGTATGATCGGTTGCAGTAGTTTATCGATGTAAATAGCCAAGGGGTCAAATATACTCTCCGTTCCTGCTACAATGGGTCTAAGAGGAGGATTGTCTTTGTCTTTGTGTATCTTGGGGAGTCCGTAGAAGACTGGAGTGATAGGATGAGAGTTGGTTAGAAATTGATGAGTCTTATCGCTGATCCACTCGTTTTCCTTTGCCTTGAGTAGCGTTCTGTTTATCAATATTCTAATCTCTGGTAGTGGATCTCTATCCAGTGCAACAAAACTGTCTGTGTCATTAATAAGTTCAATACATTTCTTGTTGTAGAAGGATGTGTCCATAATAACTATGGCACCCCCCTTATCTGCTGGTTTGATGGTGAACTCCTCACATTTAGCTAAGTCATCAATCAAATCAAGTTGACAAATCTTAATATTGATGGGTGTTTTTCTCTTGTAATTAACCTTACTTAAATCTTGGGGAACACTTTTCTCAAACAAGTTCAAGATAGAATTCTGAACATGGGGGTCAAATGTGCTTTTTGGGCGAATTTCCAGCAAGTCATCTTGGGTTGGTTCAGGTGCCATTTCTGGTTGTGTAGCAAAGAAGATTTTTAACCGCAGTTTTCTCAGCAATCTGTGTAAGCAGATCTTCTCCTGGAAGAGCGAGGTGTTACAAGTGGGCACAAAAGAGAGTCCTTTATTAAGTAGATTAAGTTGTTCTGTTGTTAGAGACTTACTGGAGATATTCACCACCAGGTTGTTAATCCCTATTTGTTTTTCTTTTTTGTTTGAGGCTTTCTTCCCTCTCCTGGTTTTTCTCTTAGGCCTAAAAAACCCCCAGTAGATGAGTTAGGGTCAATTTCTTTGTTTGTTGGGGAGCTTGGAATTCTTAACGCTCTAGATCTATTTCTCTCCTCAGATAAGTCTTGTTGGTTGGTTTCTTCCGATGTAGGTCTCTTTATAGGTTCGCCAATGCTGCTATCACTACTGTTGCCAGAGTTTGTTGAACCTGTATTGCGTTGTCTTTTGCGATTAAAGTTCCTTTGTTGGTAGTATTCCTGCCAAGTGTAGACTATGTCATTTAAATAGTCAAAAGTGTCTCTCTTGAATTTACGAAACTTTCTCTGTTCGATTTCCGTTTTGTAGTTGGCCAGTTTTGAATTGATGTCCTCCAAAATTTCTTCCAGATCTTTTGTTGTTTTAAGTTTGGATATTTGTTCTTGGACAGTCTTAATTTCGGAGTCAATAGTTTCAAGAGATTTAGATAATTCTTCTATTGTTAAGAGTATAAAATCTAAGGAGCACTTGTTGAGGATTTGATCCCACTTCTTTATGAACTCTTTATTTTCACTACACAAAGTTGGTCTCAAATAGATTCTCAGACCTCTAGGGATTTTTTTAGCTTTAAAATATTCAACCAAAGTACTAGCTTGCAGTTTTTGGGATATGTCCCGTCTAATAAGTTTTTCAAGTTTTTGTATTGATTTTTTTGGATTATCCTCACTTTGCAATGTTTTTTCTGTGGTTTTAATGAGGCCTAAAATGCGTGTTGGTTCTTCCGCACTAAAGGCTAGTGTGGTGGCATGTTTATCAGTTAACTCATTAAGTCTAGAAAAAGACATTCTAAGTAACGAAAATTAGATACCAATGGGTGCTATCAATATTTTGTGCCACACTAGAGGACTAGTGAACAAAATAATAGAAAAAGGTTGATTATTGATGCACACCTCAAATTAAATGGCAATGAAACATACATTTAAGAGATGCTGTAGATTAATTTTAGGTGCGGGGGAGGAACTGAGGCCATGGCACAAGACCGCTACAAACAAGAGACAATTGGAATGAGGACTGGGAATGAATTTGCCCTTGTGGTACTAGATTAATTACAATTTCTCTGACAATGTAGTCTGTTCTGGCTCACAGATGAGACTGAAATGTACAACATGAGTTTAATGAATTACCTCAAGGTATAAAAAACTTGTACAAACGTTCTCCCCTTTGTTTTTTTCCTTTTGTATGAAGAATTTCAATTTTGGCCATATGAAGAAGAGAAAAGTATCCTCGAAACGCGTCGCCACATGAATTGGATTCCACCATTGTTTCAAATTTATTGTGACCTACTATTGCACTGCTTTGCTTCTTGAATTTGTAAATGTTTCTTCTTTTGAAATATTGTGTATTTGACACTTTAGATATAAACTTTTGCTATAAAAACACACAACTGAACTCTTTGGTTTATATGTTTTTTGTATTAATATGAGAAAACAGTAGTGGACTTAGTCCAAACATCCTAAATTGTGCAGGGGACGGGAGGGTTCCCTTGTTGAATCCTCATTCCAATTGTCTCTAGACAAAGAGCCTAGTCTTGATGGCTTTCCTAAAGGCAGCGTGAGAGTCAATCTGACGCAATTCTGGAGGGAGAGCGTTCCAGTGGGTGGCAGCCATGTTAGGGAAGCTTGAGCCGCCCGCGCGCACTTTGTGTGTGATGGGTGCCAATATTCTGTTGGCGTAGGCCATTCTTGATGTTCTGGAAGTGGTGTGGGGGATGTTTCTGTGGGCTAGGTAGGGTGGTGCCAGCCCATGGAGGCATTTGTGTGTCAAGGCCAGTGTTTTGAAAACAATCCACTCCTTGACGTGGAGCCAGTGAACCTTCCTCTTGATTTCCGAGATGTGGTTGTGTCTTGAGGTGCATGTGACCTAGTCCTTCCACTTCCTGTAACCTCCTCTTCTTTTCCTGCTCTCCAGAGATAAGTACCCTTTCCATTTAGCTGCGCAACTTGACAGCATTTGTTTTAGGGTATTAATTAGATTGACTGTGTATACAAAGATTTCATAATATGTGTATGTGAGCTAGAAGCGCAGGGACCGCACAGATTTTACGAGATAACATACTTTTAAGCAGACGGCGGCCCCGTGCTGCATTTCCAGCACTCTAGGGGTTTGTCAGAGGCCTTCTCTTCTACTCGCGGGCGACTCGAGTGAGCAAAGAGCCCACACCGTTGTGGGGGCAGAGCGAGGCTCTGAGAGCCTGCCAAGGCCTTTCTCCCCGCTCGCTCAAGACGCGAGCGAGGGAATAGCTGCCACCCTTGTGGGGGTGGAGCAACAAGGCTCCGAGAGCCTGACAAGGCTCTTTTCACCAGCTCACAGGAGACACAAGTGAAGGAGTAGCCCCCACCCATGTGGGGGCAGAGCGGGAGCTCTGAGAGAGCCGCTCACACAGCCCCCACCTTCGCGGGGGTGGGGCCTAATGCCGCGAGAACCAGCATAAGGACTAAGAGAGCGTGAGGCCCCCTCCTTTGGGAAGGAGGGGCCAAAATGCTTTGAAACGCTTTGCGGGCATTGCGCCCCGGTCCCCTGACAGTGACAGTTGTAAATTGTACTGAAGGAGACACAGAAACTCCAGAAGGAGATAACGCCAGAGTAAATACAGCATTACAGCTCAGGCAGAGCTTACCATTATTACAGTGCTCAGCACTGAATATCACAGAAGCTGCTTGTCAGCCCAGGTGCAGCCTCAAGTGAGAAGAGTGAATAGTGGATGTGCCACCACACCTGTGAAGATATTACCAGGCACCTACCAGCACACAGCATGGCTGAATTTGAATGGGGTGAGGAGTGAGGAGGAGCAAGAAGTAATGTACTCATAAGACTTGGCTCACAGCTTTAAGGAAGTTCTGGGCGAATCACTCGTAGAGGCAGTGGCTCAAGGGGTCAGATCCCTGCAGGAAAGGCTAGAGACAATTGAAATATTTCTGAGCCAAAGAGACAGAAGCACCACACCACAAGCAAGCACGTCCACAGGGGCCGTGCCAGAGGGCCCACAGGGGTGTAACAAGGCCCGGAAAGCAAGAACTCTTCTGACCCCCCTGGCCAACCAGACTGGGTAGATCCAAAGGCCCCAGAGGTGACCGACGCTTTTGTTAGGCTAAAAGAAGCCTTCATGTCTAAGTTGGGGGTGCCGAGCCTCATGACCCCCTATTTATTTATTTATTTATTTATTTTAATTCTTGTAATGCGCCAACATGCCCGTAGGCCTCAGGGCGCACATAAAACTGGACAAACAAACAGAAACACATGGCAAAGAAAGAAGAAGGGTCAAAGAGTTATTCCAGATTGAAGAAGTGGGTTTTTATGGCACATTTCAATACAGTGTAGTCCTGAATCTGCCGCATCTGGGCTGGAAGTTTGTTCAGCCAGGGGAAGAAAATATGGGCGACACAGAGGAAGAGGTTCCCCACGAAGAGGAACCCGCAGAATCTCCAACCTCCTCGCAAAGAGGAAGGCGATAAGGAAGGAGACAAAGGCAGTTTGCCACCACCGAAAAAAAGAGGCTGAGGAAATTGAACAATATGGATGAGGAAGAAACCTCAGATATATTTCAGCCAGAGGAGATCAGAAACCCAAAATCCTCAGAATGGGTGCCTTCACCAAGAGTCGCAAATATATGACTCAGAGGCTGCGCAAGGCACTCGAAAAGGAGGTGAGGCAAAGGATGAGGGTAGAATGCCCTAGAGCTGAACTTCCAGACAAAGTGGTGGAAGCACCAGAACTAGACCCTAAGATGCTAGCTGGGCACAAAGAGCTGTATGTCTTTTGGGGAACGCCAGTTGTGGGATATCCTCCTAACGCAGAAGAGTATTACTACTGAAAATAGACCATAAATTAGGAGACCTGTCCTCATATGAGGCATGCGAAGTAGCACAAGGACTGCTGTTCGGCGAAAATTTCGGAAAAGAGATGGGGAGATTCATAGGGACCTACACCTCCCTGGAAAAGGCGCAAGCCTCAATAAAAAAGATCTTCCATGGAAGAGTTTTTGGAGGGACCGGTCGGTACATAGGTTGAGCGACCGGTCACTATCAGACTTCCAGAAGGTCTCAATCAAACAGAGAACACTACTGGGAGAATAAGCAACCAGACACTTTCTTCCAACCCAGAGGTCGCTTCCCCAGAGGAAGACGAGGCAGAGGACAAGGAAGAGGACAGAACTTCCCCTCAGGTGAGAGCATCCACATATCCTTCAGGAGGGGAGGACAGCGAAGTACTGGGAAAACTGGCACGCGCTTTCCAATGACGCTTGGGTGCTACAGTCAGCCAGAAGCTTACACATACAATTTCACATAGAGGAAGAGGTTCCCCACGAAGAGGAATCCGCAGAACCTCCAAACTCCTCGCAAAGAGGAAGGTGACAAGGAAGGAGACAAAGGCAGTTTGCCACCACCGAAAAAGAGGCTGAGGAAATTGAACAATATGGAGGAGGAAGAAACCTCAGATATATTTCAGCCAGAGGAGATCAGAAACCCGACATCCTCAGAAGGGGTGTCTTCACCAAGAGTCGCAAATATATGACTCAGAAGCTGCGCAAGGCACTCGAGAAGGAGGTGAGGCAAAGGATGAGGGTAGAATGCCCTAGACCTGAACTTCCAGACAAAGTGGCGGAAGCACCAGAACTAGACCCTAAGATGCTAGCTTTCGTAGCTAAATCGAACAGGGATCCTAGAAAAGGGATCAATCGCTCATGAAGAAGTTGCCAGGAGAAAGTCCTGGATCTAGCAGGTCCACTAGCCAAAATGATGGACTTGGCAGAGCGAGTGAAGGATACAGGGGAAGATGTGGACCCAGAAGTATTAGAAAACTGGGCACAAAGAGCTGTATGTCTTTTGGGGAACGCCAGTTGTGCGATATCCTCCAAACGCAGAAGAGGATTACTGCTGAAAATAGACCATAAATTAGGAGACCTGTCCTCATATGTGGCGTGTGAAGTAGCACAGGGACTGCTGTTCGGTGAACATTTCGGAAAAGAGATGGGGAGATTCATAGGGACCTACACCTCCCTGGAAAAGGCGCAAGCCTCAATAAAAAAGATCTTCCACAGAAGAGTTTTTGGAGGGACCAGTCGGTACATAGGTCAAGCGACCGGTCACTATCAGATGTCCAGAAGGCCTCAATCAAACAGAGAACACTACTGGGAGAATAAGCAACCAGACACTTTCTTCCAACCCAGAGGTCGCTTCCCTAGAGGAAGGCGAGGCAGAGGACAAGGAAGAGGACAGAACTTCCCCTCAGGTGAGAGCATCCATATATCCTTCAGGAGGGGAGGACGGCAAAGTACTGGGAAAACTGGCACGTGCTTTCCAATGACGCTTGGGTGCTACAGTCAGCCAGAAGCACACACATACAATTTATCCAGACCCCAATACAGTACAAAGCCCCCAAACCAATAGTATCAGCCAAAACAGAGAAAGATGTGTTACAAGCAGAACTACAGAGTCTAGCGATGAAACGAGCTATCGAGCCATGCGAGGCTCCGAGGTTCATAAGCAATATGTTTCTGGTCCACAGAAAAGACAAAGTGAGACCAGTCATAAATCTGAGGGACATGAACAAGTGGGTAGTCTACAACCATTTCAAGATGGAAAGGACTCACCAGTTGAGAGACAAGCTCAGACAGGGCGACTGGCTTGCAAGAATAGATCTGAAAGATGCTTATCTCATGATCCCAGTACAAAAAGAATACCGATCTTTCCTAGCGTTCGACTGGTACGGGCAATTATGGCAGTTTGCGACAATGCCATTCGGATTAGCGTCCGCTCCCATGGCATTTACGAAACTGATTAAACCAGTAGCAGCAGCGATCAGGGAGAAAGGGATACGGATCATCATCTACCTAGACGATATCCTACTAATGGCAAGCAGCGAAGACACTCTTCGCTACCAGACCTGCTGGGTAGCGAACCTCTTAGCCTCTCTGGGCTTCTTAGTGAACCGAGAGAAGTCAGAAATGATACCAGCGAAGAGGATAGAATTCCTAGATTTTATCATAGATACCAGGACAGCGACCCTGGATCTACCGAACAGGAAGATTCGAGACATAAAAAGAGAAATGAGCAACTGCCTCAGCAGACCGGTCACATCACTGCGAACGATCGCACGGATTGTAGGCCTGTTAGTGGGATCAATCCAAGCGATATTTCCAGGACCCCTGCATTATCGGGCACTACAGAGGCTGAAAATAAGACACCTACAGCAGTGCCTCAGCTACCACCAGCTAGTGCCGCTAGACCAAGAGTCCAGAACAGAGCTGGAGTGGTGGCTTCAGAACATGGAGGCATGGAATGGCAGAGCCATTTTTGGCAACTGCCCAGACATATTAATAGAATCCGATGCCAGCAGAGCAGGCTGGGTAGCCCGGTGTGGACAACTCCAAACAGGAGGCAGATGGAGCTCGGAGGAACTCAAACTGCACATAAACTGCCTATAACTATTATCTGGCTCTTTCACGATCAAACCCTTCACAAAGGACAAGGTGAATTCATGTATCCTACTGAAGATGGACACTTAGGAGGAACGAAATCCAGGTTATTAGCAGAGATAGCCAAGGACCTTTGGCACTCCTGCCTGGAGTCAGGAACTGCAGATATAGCAGAGTATTTACCAGGTGTGCAGAATGTAGTGGTGGACTGGAACTCCAGACATCTATCGGACTCCAGCGACTGGATGTTGGAAAGAGCACACTTTCAGCAGATAGAAGAGCTCTGGGGCCCAGTTCACACAGATCTGTTTGCATCCAGACTAAACGCACAGAAGACCATATATTTCAGTTGGAGGCTAGATCCAGCGGCAGCAGGGACGGATGCCTTCCTTCAAGATTGGAGAGAGAAGACACTATACGCATTTCCTCCATTCGTAATGATAAGCAGAACCGTAACGAAAGTGCACAGAGAAGCAGCAAATCTGATCATAGTAGTTCTGATATGGAAATCGCAAGTATGGTTTCCAGCACTTATGGAGCTAATATCAGACTATCCGAGAATGTTGCCTCAAAGAGAAAACCTTCTCATGGACCCAGTTGGGTCGTGTTACCCTCTGAGAGTGAAGGGGACACTGCCACTGATGGCGTGCAGGATAGCAGGAGACGTTGAAATCTCCCAGGAATTTCAACGCAAGCTGCAAGCCTCATCACAGAGTCAAGGGGTCCGTCGACTAGAAGGAGCTATGACGCAGCTTGTAACAGATGGTCTAGGTGGTGCAAGAGGAGACATTTTCATCCCGTTTCTGCACCTTTAGTGTATATATTAAATTTCCTGGCAGAACTACTACAAGACGGCAAAGCCTACAGACCGATAGGAGTATATAGATCTACAATATCAGCAGGACATACACCTATTGAAGGAGTGCCAGTAGGAGAGAATCTAGCAGTGATTAGACTTCTAAAGGGGATAAGATTTAGGAAGCCACCACAACCGAGATACGAGTCTCTGTGGGACGTAACAGTCATACTGCAATTATTAGCAGACTGGGCCAGCAATAGATACCTATCTCTAGGCAGACTGTTAGGGAAACCGGCAATGCTACTATGCATGGTATCATGTAGAATGGTAGCAGATGTCAGAGCACTGGAAATAGACAGAATGGTATATGGACCAGACGGGGTGACTTTCCATCTTGCCAGGAGAACAAAGACAGCGTCCTCCACCATATCATATCCATATATGCAAGAACACCTGAAATGGTGCGTAGCCGCATTTATAAACGAATATGTAAATAAGACAGCAGAACTGAGACCTATGGGAGCGACACAATTGCTGATAGCGTGCAGGAAGACGCATAAAGGCGCAGCGACAACCACTATTGCGAGATGGGTTAGAGAGATTATGTCTCTAGCAGGTATAGACATGGCAGAATTTGGAGCACACTCAGTGCGAGGCGCAATGGCATAGAAAGCACTGAGGCAGGGAGCTAGATATATTGAAAGCAGCTGATTGGGCGAGTGATAATACGTTCAGAACATTTTACTTTAAACCAATTAACACACTAGCAGAAGCTATGGTAAGAAGCTTTGAACAAGCATGATGCTCGCCTGTGTCTTGACACAGAATGAAGATTTCCCCTGCTTATAGCGCAGGCAGCTCTTGATTCTATTAAAGACAAGGAGGTGAGCATTACTTTCCCGCCCTAGATACACGGGAGAGACGAAAGGATAATAGAGAGATGTACTGTGATATGTATCAAAATAATTAACAGAATTCCTTCTCAAAATAGGGTGTGCATCCGCCGGCCTAACATGTACTGTTGTTTCCGCATTTAGGAGACGATCAGAAGAACAGCTGAAGACTTACAAGAGAAGAACAGGTCACGTTGATCAAGGTCGTAAATTAGAATGCGAGGAATCGTCTCAGCAGAGCCCTACAGTTAAGAGACTTTGTGGAATAAGTTGACAGTTCAGTCACAAGTAAGATTGCAGTTGGTAGCAGTCAAATAAGAGGAGGTTACAGGAATTGGAAGGACTAGGTGACATGACCAGGTCACTGGGGCGAGGGACCTAGGACTGATGGGAAATGAAGTTTTGAAGGAAAAAAAACGTATTTCAATGAAAGGGTTAAACATTTTTTTATTAAATTTGTTGAAACTGCTCGAGAGTGATAAAATAAGAAGATGAAGCATAATGCTCGCCTCCTTGTCTTTAATAGAATCAAGAGCTTCCTGCGCTATTAGCAGGGGGAATCTTCATTATTAATGTTTGTGCATACTGTAACATGTGCATGTGTTCAACAGGGCTATGCAAGCAAAGAAAAACAGTGTCTTGGTTCTCACAGAAGAAACAGATAATGAATCTTAATTTTAGAATGACCCTTTCAAGAAGGCAGAACATTTCTTAGAGACAAAATTGTCTATATTATCTGCAAAAGAAGCTGTGTAATGCAATTGTACACAATTTGGGAGCTGACTCATTTGAAAGTTTTGAAATGTGTATTTCTAATCATCAGTTCTAGTATATTCACTAGTCATAAGAAGAAAGTTGCACGAATTGTAACGAGCATTGAACACTTACAAAATGTAGAATAACCACCTACATTATGTCCTATCGTACTCTTTTGAAATATCCAAAAGAGAAAGGAGAAGGTGACAAACATCACCATTTAGGGTTCATGGATGTTTAACATAAAATACCACTTTGGGAACAAAGTATCTATGCATATCCTTGCATTTCACAAATATGGCTGTGATAAAAATTGTTGTACACTTCATTTATTAGGTACACCGAGAACTCTTCTCTTTGTGTCCATTCCATGTTTTACAACAGTAATAACGAGTAGGAAAATCTTAGTCATGCATGCTCATTCAGATTGCTTACGGATTTGGTTGTAAGGATAGCATGGTTGTATCATTTGGGTCTGCGGTCTGTATTTTTGGAAAGGAGGGGCTGAGTGGAGATACCCACTCAGGGGGTAAGCATGGCTGTATGCAAACCCAGTACTCAGACATCCTTATAGAATTATATTATGATTTGGTATGTATATAGCACTTTGATTCAAATCACTTTACATTCACATATTTACATACATTATTACTGTTATATTAGCCAATCAAACCTGCAATTTACAGATCAAACACAGATCACAGCAACACTCGCTTAAACCTCTGAGTCATCTCAGTGGCTGAAGTTTGAAGCTAAATGAGTAGAGTAAATAACCATGTTTTAATATCTTACACACTCTTCATTACAGTAAATATATATCTTGCCTTACATATTACCAGAAAAAAAAAATTAACAAAAGGTTTTATATTTTTTTAAACTAGCAGGATTTTAAATACTTCAAACCTATTTAAATGATGCACACCTGGAATGAAAATATATCTTGTGGTCTTAGGTCAAGAGACTTTTTAAAAAGACTGGAAAAAACTATTTAGAAACACCTCTTTGTGACTGTACAGAGCGGTCTTTCTAAATGGAACTGTCAGACTCTGCGACACACAGAGTGAGCACAGGGGCTGACAGGCATGCCAGGACCTGGAAGCGGCCAGGAGGAAGAACTCCCTGTGCTTAGTCTCCTAGGAGACCTGAATGCCCTCTGGTGTGATTGGCTGGCTGACTGCCCGGCAAGGACAGCCACCCTTCTGGGTGAGTGACAGTTAGGCTGGAATGAAAGGGAGAAAATTCTTTAAAAGCAAGTCTCTGGGACTTGGAAAGCAGAGTCGACCACTAGAACGAAAGAACCGAAGACGAGTTGAAGGAAGAACACTGCTACAACTCCTGGACCGTTGGTTTGCCCGGTGAAGCCCTGCTGCAGGTCTAAATTTTCTGGAGCTCCCTCGACAGAGAAGCCCTTCAAGGACGATTTCTTCCCTTGAGCTGGTGGGAACAACCAACTCGCAAGCCACCTGGAAATCATCTCCATACTGGTCGAATTTTCTTCAGAGTGCTGTTGAAAACCGGATAGCCAGTGAGAAGGATACCAGTTTGTGGACTTTAAGGCACTCACACCTTAAACCAACATTTTGCCAAGCTTGTGTATCCTTCCCCATGCAGTGCAGGAACCTCCCAACGTCGGCCCTCTTGTCCCCACGACTGAGGCCCAGGAACAGCGAGATCTGCAGGAACTGCCAGGAACATTTGCCTCACCTACAGCTTTTCTTCATACAAAGGTACTGTGCAAATGCGGTTGAGAAATTCTCTCTGCCACAGTGAAAGTTTGTGAAACTTTCCCAACTTTGGAGTCTCGTTTGCTCCTAATCCAACATATAACTCTTTTTCGTGCAAACTACTTCTAGGAACGTTGGCAAAGACTTAACCGTTTACTAACACAACTGTGCTATCCTATGCAAGACACTGATCCATTGACTTTGGCCAAGGCCTATTGAATTGAATTGCCTCTTATAGTGACTGAATTTATTTTCCCTGCCTGAGAAAGTATTTGTGTTTAATTCTTATTCTTATACCCTTTGTCTTTTTACCCGTTTTTGAAAGCTACTGAAGTGCCATTTTGCTCCCACTTCAGGGGAGGCTAACTTGTTCAGAAACGTATTGGTTTGGTACTGGAGTGTATTATAGTGTGATATTGAGCTGCACACTAGTGCAGTGTTTTCTAACTAAATGTGTAAATAAATTAATATTGATTTACCAAGAATCTTTAATTAAGCGTTTGTTTGAACCACTGTGATTGCAAGTCCTTTGTGTAACACCTTTTACTGCTCACATCCCTCTTGAGATACGCCTGGCTGCTCAGCCCTGCTACCACAAAACTTTGTAATACCAAAGGTTAGATTGTGCTTACACCTGTAGTCTTAATTGTGTGTAGTGTTCCCAAAGGGTACTGCATATAATTCTGCCTAACAATGTGCACAACATTTTAGCCCTGCTATCCCCTGGAAATATCAAACAGCAATATTATATAGAAAGACTCCTTGGGTTAAAGGAGAAGTTCTACTAAAACAGCTGAGAATTTGAATTATAGTTTGACAGTTTATCACACCCCATTACAGCTTGTGAACCTCCAAACAATACCTACTGCCCAGAGGAGGTGGTGATGACATCATTGCCCTAATTATGTGTAACACTCCTGTAAATCAAGCACTTCAAGAATCATGCACTTCCCTGTTGCCTTCCCAACGTGCACCTCTGGCACTTCCTCCCCTAGTGGACCCTAATAGAACTTACCCTCACTCCAACCCTCTTTGTTTTTCCTTTTCTTTTCACTGCACTTGCACTCTCCCAATATCACAAGACTTAATAGGACTGCTGTTTCTTTCTATGTATTCTTTATTTCCATTGTTTATTTTTCTCTCGTGTTCCCTTCCCTTGTGCCTTGTGGCGCTATGAACCACTGTTTGTTGTATAAGCTCCTCATAAATGACCAATATATAAAATAAATAAATAATTACACCTACATGGACATACATTTCACTTAATATGTATTTGGACACCATTGAAATCACGTGTTGCATTAGATAAGCAGGAAGACAATTATCACCATCTGTGTAGCATACACATTAAACAGTCACATCAGTATACCATCGCCTGCACTTGAGTATAAAATGTACTCAGAATAAGGAAGCTTACCAGAGCACACCAATGGCACAAAAGTCACATTAGAACCACTTTTTGCAGGTTTGATGACATAGATATGTGATTCATTACCAGTGCCTTCCCCTTTGCAAGGCCGAAGGCCTTGCAAAGCTTTACTTTGCATTTGCTTTACTGTACAGATAACATACTATGCAAACTTTACCATGAGATCCTGCTGATCCTGGTTCCATTATTAAGACATGAGGCAATGGCAAAGCCCACCAGCACCTTTCCAAGGTTTACAGACACATGTATGGCCAGGCAGACGTTGTTCCTAGGTAAGTGTGACAAATTGATTGCTTCCCTTTAGGAGTGCAAGAATGAGTAGAGACTAAAGTGCCTACTCAGCACGTATACTTCTATAAACCAATGGCCAAGCCAAGATAAAACAGGCACAGTTAAGAAATATACCTCCTTCGCCTCTGTTTCAACATAGGATAAGGGAAGGTTATACTCTCAAGAAGGGTTTGATTGTGAGACAGGAGCAACCAAAACAGCAAAGAATAAATGTCCAAAATAAAAATATGTCCACTGAAGGTGCTATAAAAATATATATACTTGTTTAAACACACCATATGCAATAATAACTAAATGGAAAACACTAGAAAAAAAAACACCACGTAGAAAGAACAACATATATTCAAGGTAGCAAGATGCAAAACTCTGGGTACTGACTACTCTGGGTAATGAGACAGGGAGAAAAGGCAGTAAAGGCAATAAAAAACAAAATGTTCAAAAAGGATATGATCTTGAGTTGCAAAAGGGATTCATGTGGCCTAGTCTGTCTTTATGGGCCAATAATAGACAATGGGGCTGTTATCAGTCAACAATATTTTTCAAGTGCCTTTGCAGTTTAACAACAATGATGCTGGCTTTTCTGCACTGTTCAATGATTGCAATCAGTTTGAGATGTGGCACTTGTGGTAGTCCAGTGACAAGCAGATGCCGAAATGGGATCAAACTGAAGAAGCCTGTGGTTTGAAGCCGGCTCTAGTAAAGCGATCATAGATGTCAAAAGGTTTGCTTTGTTGGTCAGGCTTCAACGGCGGACAGGCTGATGATGGGATGAACATGGTGAGTCAGTTTGATGCAGGGGCTTGAAGGATGCTGCTCGGAAAGAACACTGGGGTCAGTTTGATCATTAACTGTAGTGATGATGAAGAGACTGATAGGGAGAACGGCAGTGCAAGCGATGCAGGTGCAGTGATGCTTCTTTCTTCAATCTCAGGCAATGATGCACATCAGCTGGTGCAGTGCTACAGTGAACTGGTTTGAATGGCCGGAACTGGCGTTCCAATGTCAGTGAGGGCCAAAGGCAGCTGCGTAGGGTCCTGGTGGCTTCAAGCAGTGTTGAATGTGTTCAAATTATGTCTCAATGTGGTTCGATGGGAAGAGTACAGGGATCCAGGCTGTATTGGCTCTCTGGAGTTGTGAGTGGCCCTCCAGACTCACATGGACAAGATGAGTCCTCTGCTCTGGCTCCCAAACATGAGGGAGGCTTGCACACACCTTCAGGGTTCCCTCTGCATAGTGAGTTCCTGGGCAGCAGTTTGGGTTTCTGAGACACAAATTGTGTTCCATCGGCAATTCACCCCCAATGGTCCCCTGGGATGGTTAGGGGACAGAGCACCATCTCTGCCTTTGAACACCTGGCTTCAACTCACAACTGGAGGATTTTGGAAATTAATGCTCTCCCAACAGGGTTCAATGACATCTTCTCCAAGGGTTTAAATCCAGAGGTTATTCAAAGAAGGAATTTGAGACCCCTTCTTTTAAAGGCCCACATCTACTTTCAAAACCTTGAAGAAGATTTCATTGAACCCTGTTAGGAGAGCATTCTCATAATTCTTCCACAACTAAACCGGGCTCAAAGGACATGTGTGATATCAATTGGATGTGGCTTGGATAAGTGTGAGAGATGCCAGCCACAATAGCTCAAATTCAGGTATGCTTTATGCCTACAGTGAACGTTACACTTGGATCGCATTCTCATCATTTTTGGAACAGAAGTGTATATCTTAAATGCAGCCCATGCACTGCAGATACTTGACAATCACTGCAGTTGTCAAGAGGGTACCTCTGATCCCTGAACCTGCTGTGTGCCACTGAAGAACAGGTGCAGTACATCAGGGCACTAACTAACCAGGGCACAGGTGTACAATTTGCTTTTGGCATGGAGCATGTAGGAAGGAAATCTGATCAGCTGATTTCTCTACCTGAAATGGAATGACGTGCCTCCTTCTATTAGTTAACAAAACACCAGGGCTTCTATACCCTTTCCAGATGGCAATTTCTGACAGTAAGTCATTTTTCAACAGATGATGTAGAATTGATTATTAGCCCCAGGTTATCTGCCTGCATGCGCATGGTGAACATGAAAGGAATGCACTTCGGTATCAGCGGAGCCAAAAGCACACCCATATAATGACATTGGTAAAAGTAGAGAGACATATAAATGGGGAACACCTGACCAAATTACTTATGTATTCAATGCAGATGTGTTAGGATATCCACTGCTGTCACGGCTAATGTCAGGCATCTAGCAGCCCTTGCATTCCTGTGTTGTGGGCCCCAGCACACAAAAGCCTCTGGCAGTAGATGGATCATGCCTGTGGATTTGGCTCAATGGCCCTTGGTGCTTAATCCTCTTAATGGTGTTCAAGGTGAGTCCAAATCTATGCCAAAAAGCCTATGTTTGCTTCACCTGCAGCATCCTGCGACCTGCACCGTCAGGCTTTTAAAAAAAAAAAAAAATTAGAATACTGAATTAAAGACTGTGTTAATTCATAAATAAATCTTCTGAATTGCATTACCAATTTACGGTACGGCCTGCAAAGATTTGTGTACTGAACATTAAGAACTAAGCCTTATAATCAAAGTTGTGGGTAGAATGAAATGTCTTAGTTTTGATTCTTTTAATAAAGAACTTGATCATAAACATAATAGTATGTGTCTTAATATTTTAATATTAATAATTATCCACTTGGTAAAATGCTTCTCTATGCTCTATATGAACAGCATGACATACACATTTCATTTTACAGGTGTTTTGCCTGATATGGTAGTGCAAAGTGGAATACTATCTGTGTTTTGAACAGCCATATAAGGTGTAAAAGGTAGGTATATATCCCAGAGTGGATAAAGATGTGGCTGTTGAGTGGAGCAATGAACACACCTCCCATGAAGGTCTAATCTGCACCACCATGACTTCCAGGAAGAGGCAGCAGTCTCAGGGCTCCCTTCCACTCCTCCAAAAATAAACACCCCTGCCTCTTGCCTGAACTGACCTACAGCTTGTCTCCCAGGGCTACTCCACCCCCCTTCCACTACCAGGAAGTGGCATAGGAGTTCAGGTTCCCTCTTTCTCACCCCAAAAAGAACACCATGGCCCCTTACCTTCACCCACATACAACCCCCTTCCCAGTGATACTACATTGTAAGCCCACAACTAGGAATGGGCAGGGGCCTCAGGTCTCCCTTGCACTCCACCAAAATTAACACCCCAGTCCATTTGCCTGAACTGACCTTCAGCCCCACTCCCAGGGCTAATCCATCAACACTACCAGGAAGGGGCAGAATCCTCAGAGATCTCTCCATGCCCACAAAATAAGCACCCATCCCTCTTGGCTTTAACTGACCTACAGCCTCCATTCGAGGGCTAGTCCACCTTAGAGGAGCAGGTGAATGCCTCTGCAGGAAGTCCTGCCCCCATTCTGCCTATATGTTTGAAGCCGGAAATTGCGACGTGCGAACCGCCAGTGATGGTGTCTATTCCACAAAGAGCCTTTGAGATGAGGTATCCATTGATAACACGCTATTGATGTACCCTCGCAGACATGACAATCTCTTGGAGGAGGTCCCCGGAGGAATACGAAGATGAGAAGAAAAGAGGCTGGTGAGGTCACAAGAAACGAGCGTGACGCACTGAGGAGAACGATCAAAGAAGAAGATGCATAGACCTTATAGAAAATGATGACAATGTAAAGAATCAAGAAGACTTTCATATACGGAATGAAGATTGCACGTGTGAAGAACACTGCAGAAAATGGAAGCCATTTCATAACTGTACAGATGCTGTAAAGCAAGTAGACTGAGTAATAGTAAGGCTATACGTAGAGAATAGACTGCAGGCGGGGCCTCCATTACATAGAATTCTGGACATCAGTGTCACTTATTTAGTAAAGTCAGATCCATAAAGGAAGAAGGATATGAGGGCTGTGTCACAGCAAGAAAACAGTTGGAGATCAAGGAAAGGCCTGGAATAGTTGTGTGGTCTGGAGTCCAAGGATGGAGCAGCCAAGAACTGGTTATCTATCCTTGAAGAAATAGTGAACATAAGAAGCTGAAGCAGCCCTTGTTAAGGTGCAAGAAAGAACACTGTGAGCGCCAAATGCATTAATTTGAGACAATTAAATGCTGCAAACCAGGCTGAAATACGGTTTCTTTTCATGTGAGTCAAGGATGAAAATAGGAGTGGATGTGCAGACTTGACCTACGATGAGGATGTGCCTATACTCCCTTTTATTCTCAGGAGAAATGATACTTTGCAAGGCCAAGTTCAAAGACAATCCAAATGGCAGAAGGCATGAACAATGAGAGATGTAGCGCTAATTGGGTGGGTAGACATGGTCAAGGCCACCCACCAGCACCTGGGGTACCAGTTTACGTGCTTATAGTGAGTCAAATGTTTCAAAGTTTATGAGTCTGCCAACCAATTGTAGAAGGCCATATAACAAAGGACCGTATAGTTTGAGAGCCACTAATGTACCGTGTATCTAGTAACTGATGATGGTGACTTGCACTAGGGATGGGCATACATTGTCCAACTGACTGTAGAGACCCAATCACAACCTAATCCCCTAAAGAAAGTATACCTATACGTTCCCCTTGAACCTATCACAATCCCACATAGGTTTTCTTAGTGCCATGTAGTATGACGTTACATATGACAAATGTTTTGTGTTTAAGATTTTTTTTTTAATGCAAAATGATTGAGAGCACGATTGGACTTCCTTGATGTCTGGTGTAACTCCCTGTATTAGACTATTGGAATTAAAACAGTCAGACATTTTGACAACTTCCTGAATCAGTTATTTGGTGTAAGAGTTATTCTGGATACCCATTTATCATATGATGTATTACCGAAATTAAAAGGACTAAAAGGGTTCACTTGGTAGCATGCCGGATGGTTGGAAATAAGACCCATCGACCTGTAGACTCCAGTGCTTCGGACAATCGTACATCCTTCACCATCTAGCCAGAAGATCGCAGCGTTTCCCATGGAGAGTGGCCAAATAGAAAACTTGCAAGTAGAATTGAGACAGTGGGCAGGGTCCTTCTTTGATGAAATCCCTAAATGGTTCCACAGTCGCTTTGTGGACGGAAGGCAAAAATGGTCGATTGGAGGAGGAAGTTGATACTGAAGGCTTCAAGCCGAACGAGCGAATGGTGAGTAGACTGAGGGGAATGACAAAGTGAGGGCATGGAATTGAGGTAACTTAGAAAGAAACAGGAGATTTGTTTGTGTAACGAGAGAGAGAGAAAGCCCATGTGTCCTAACCCCAGGGCTTTTAGTTGAGATTGTTTTATACTCCAGTCGGAGTAACTTAGGCTATGTGCAGGACAAGTCTGTATAAGACCACAATTTATGCCATGTGATCAGGGTATTATGAGGGGCAAAGATGAAGAGTGATCACTAAGGTTTATGTAAAGGGTCGACTTGTCTATCTGTTTATGTATTTGTGTCGGAATTAAGGTGTCGAGGGGCAATACAAATTGTTGTATGAGAATTGAGATGAGGTTAAACAGTTGTATTGTCTATCTAGGGAGGCAATCAGTGCTGATTCAGAGGAAGACAGAAAAAATTGGAGCGATAAAGGGTTTAAGCAGCGATTGTTGGAGCACGCTCATATTTGTTGTTTTTATAAAGGTATTTTGTAAAGGTTCTAGGTTAAAAGTTCGAAAACAAAAGGCTCAAATGCCTTTTTTTTTTACAGTAAAATGACCGAAAAAAAGGGTCGAATTTTCTTGCTCAAAACTGCATTGTGTTCTGCTTCAGTTTTGGGCACACCAAATTATGAGAACATTTTCAGATTGTTTGTACATGAAAGTGAAGGTTGTGCATTGGATTTTTTGACACAGGAACAAGGTGGAAGAAATAGGCCATACAGCTATTTTTCTTCCGCGCTGGAACCTGTAGTGCACGCACTACCATGTTGTGCGCGGGCTGTTGCAGCGGCTGCTGCATCAGTGAAACAAACCGAAGGAATGGTATTGGGGAACACCTTAATTTTGATGGTGCCACATGCCATAGACGTTCTATTAAATAGAATGCAGACGCAACACCTCACCTCTGCTAGATTGACTAGATACAAAATTGTCCTTTTTGCGACACACATCCAAATTATGAGGTGTAGCGCTTTGAATCCTGCTGAATTAATTCCACTGCCCATGGAAGAACTAGGTGAAAATGAATCACCTCCCCATGATTGCTTAATGGTTAACAAGGAAGAATTGATTTGACAGATACCCCACACAAAGAGCCAGATGGAGAACTGTTTTGTGACGGCTCCTGATTTAAATTACCTGATGGCACATTAACTGCTGCCTATGCTATCACTACGTTGAAGGGTATTGTAGAAAGCAAAAGAATCCCCAACAACTCTTCACAACCCGCAGAGATAATAGCTTTAACCAGAGCCTGTGAGATACATGAAAATGTGAGTGTGAACATATATACTGACAGCCAATATGCCTTTGGTGTGGTTCATAACTTTGGTCGACTCTGGGCTGAGAGGGGTTTCTTGACATCACATGGAGCCAGGATTCAACATGGCCCTTTAATTGTATGATTACTGTCTGCACTTACGTGTCTGAAGCGCCTAGCAATAGTGAAATGCGAGGCGCATAAAAAGTAACATGTAAAGTGGGAGAGGGAAACGCATTTGCAGACAGAATTTGCGAAGCAAACTGCCGCTGATTTCAATACTAAAATGTTGACAGTACAGTCTGAAGAAGTGCCCTGCATGATAGAAAATGGAATTGCTACTGTCAAAGAGATGCAGGCAGAAGCCACTGCTGACGAAATATGAGGATGGGCTGAGGGCTCTGCAGAATTAGATCTAGAAGGTTGCTGGGTAGACAAGAGAAGTAAAAATTGGATGCTGCCCAACTCCTATTTAACTGCAATGGTCACAATGGCCTGCAGTCCTACTCACATTTGTGCCAAAAAGATAGTTCAGCATCTAGCTACAGTATGGGAGAACACACACATAAAGAAAAATGCCGAGAGACTGGTCCAGAATTGTATCACGTGCCCACAACACAATGTGGGGAAGGCAACGGTTACTCCAACAGGCAGTTTCCCTCCCTCTATGCCATTTGAGGTAATCCATTTTGATTTCATAGAGATGGAGAGATGCCAAAACTTGAAGAATGTCCTAGTGGTTATATGTACATTCAGTAAGTGGGTGGAAGCATATCCATTGAAAGACTGCACCGCGATGAGCACTGCAAAAGTAATGTTAAAAGAGTATTTTTCCCGTATTGGTCTGCCCCGTGTCATATGGTCAGATAATGGTCCGCATTTTGTGGGCGCAGTGATATTACAGATTTGCGCAGGTCTCCAGATTGAAAAGAGATTCCATTGTTCTAGACACCCCATGAGTTATTGAACGTCACAACAGCATTTTGAAGACCAAAATAATTAAAAGTTGAGCTGGGTAGATGCATTACCACTAGCGTTACTGTGCATGCGTACATCTGTGAATGCAAGAACTGGGATCTCCCCATACGAGATAGTGATGGGGAGGCCGGCAAATGTTTGGTGTGCACCGCAGCCAAAGCGGCTAAGGGAGCTTGAATATCCTGTGCTCAGCATTTATTGTAATCTGTTAATTCAAAAATTGCATTTGATTCATCAGCAGGTGCAGGAGGCATTCCCAATCCAATTACCAGGGCCTGCACTGGAACTTGGAGAATGGGTGCTGATCAAACATTTTGAAAGGAAAACATCACTTGCACCCAGATGGTGTGGACCCTATCAGATACTTTTAACAACGCAGACCGCCATCCGCGTGGGCGGAAGGAAATCGTGGATTCATGCAACGCATGCCAAAAAGGTCCCATCACTGTCCGAGAAACTGCTTGATCGAGACGACCAGAAAGAGCCAGCGGTCCGAGAAACTAAAGAAATTATTGCCAGTTCTTCACCACAAAATCTGTCCGATCTGGAAATAAAGCCTGGTAAGATTGCTATAAAAGATGAAGGGCAAAGAGTACCCCAACTTTGTCTAGCAGAATCTGCATCATTGCTGGCTGACACAAAATGTGTACCACTGTGGCACCCACCATCTGCCATTGCGCCATAGGTTGACTCCGAGCTTGAGTCTGGAAGTGCACCCGCACTATTCATTGATCATACGATACCAGGAGCAAGGCGGTATCATTTGCGGAACCGGAAGAAAGAGTGATCAAATAATCATTTCTTTTGATCTTTGTTGCCTCTGTTTCCTATTGTGGATGAAGTAGGAACCGGAGGCCTAGAGGAGAGTGGCGTGAGGGTTGTGCAAATCGGACAGCCCAAGAGCGAGGCTCCTCAGTGCTAAAAAAAAACCCATGTGCAGATCACCCCTTACGGACAAGAGGGGCTCACATGGTACAAAGACAATTGATAACTGCTCTGGAGTCCTTTGAGCAATGTGCAGATGCACAGAAATCTTGCCCGACGTATAACAAATCCAGACGGCTAAGAACTGGCAGAACAGACTGTTGACATTTACTGAACTTATTGACATTCAAACGAGTGCAACGATAAGAGATATTCAAAACGAACATTGTTGGAGAAGAAGAAAAGCGAGAGAAACAATGCCAGAAGCAGCTTTTGCCAACTCCTGCACCACAGCTGATAATGAGTTAAACATAGAGACTGGAAGGTTACACCAACAAATTGCCGAAAAAATTGTATGCTGATCTTAACAATAGTTATTTGCATAATGAGTATATTAGCCCCAATAATGACCGTACTGGTATTATGTTACTTGGAAGAAATTCACCCCTTAGAAGTACTTTTGCCTGTTAGAAACATCTCCACTACTGAAAGCCCTGTTCATGTAATTACTTACACTCTGTCCCCAATGGAAGACAGACAATGGAAGAAAGACACAGGGGCGGTTATGGGAATAACACACTACTGCTAATAATGTTACGCATCCCTGAGTGCATTATATTATGGGAAATGGAACGAAAGTAAAACTGGTCAATTGGATAAAACAAATATGAATGAATTTGAAGAGATCATTATGAAACCCGTAGGTTGTTCTATATTTCACAAAGCACGATTGATCACACCGGTAGCGATGCCACAAGACAGATTATTTGTGCCCTATAAATCATCTGTAATGACGTTTCATATGAACCCAGAAGGAAACAAAGACACAGTATACAGTAAATTACAGTCCACACTGTGTCCCCTTTTGCCTGAGGAAAAAGGGTTCCTATTTGGTAGGGACATTCACTAGATGCATTAATATAGCATTCCTTGATAATGAGCCAGTTTATGTAGGTGATCCTGTTTATTTTATTTGTGGAGAAAAAGCATATCCCTGGTTACCTAGAAACTGGGGAGGTACTTGTTACTTGGGATTTTTGTTCCCAGGGGTATTCCTTTCAAGAACAGCTGATATTGCAAAATTGGCCAGTTCAAGACCACGGCGAAATGAGGAAGGAGGTTTGATCGCAGAGGACATAGCAAAATCATTCATACCATTTTGGGGCCAAGCAATAAAATCCTATAATATAAAATAGAATACTGGAAAAAACAATAAATGGAATAACAGATATATTATACAATATGACATTAGAGGAAAAAGGAATTATGACATTATTAATGGCACTCCAAAATAGAATGGCTCTTGATGTAATCCTGGCTGATCGTGGCAGAGTTTGCAAAATCGCGGGATTAGCGTGTTGCGTATTTGTAAGCGACTCCTCCCCTACGATTTTGAAGTGATAAGAAAGTTGCATGTTTTAAGCTCTGACCTTCACCCCCCTGAAGGGAGTTGGGAATTAAACATAAGCTCCTGGTTCTGGGAGGAATTACGCTCATGGGGATGGAAATTATTTGCTATGCTAGTAGCAGTGCTAGGAATATTCATGGCATGTTTTTGTTACATACACTGCTTACCCATAGTATGTACTGAAATAAGCGAGGAGTGCATACAGATGGTAGGAAAAAAGAGCCATACTAAAACAAGTACTCACGGTAAGGATGAATTGAAGACAGTAAAAGAATTCATGTCAATCAATATTGATGACAATGAGGAGGAGACCAGTAGTGTGCAAGATTCAGAATTAGGATCAGGTACTTGGTCGGAAGAGGATGCAATGTATGGATGAGGCGTTTGGCATACGGCCAAAATGAAGGTTTGTCAGTCCAGAAAAAGTAGACACCTCTCAAACATGAGGCAATGTACTTTGTTGGCTGAAGGCCAACCACTTCATGTGTTTAGTGTTAGAAATGTGTAGTATTTTAATGCCTAATGCCATGTTATTGTTAGAAGTGCCGCAGCTCCCCGCCTGCGTGTGTGAGAGATTGTTGGGATAGAACGTGAGGGCGTGAAAGGATTCGAGAGAGCGACGGTTGAGAAGGATGTCGAGTGTATGATGCGGTTGCAGTGCGGGGCGCTGGCTTGTATGTTTATTCAATAAAGTAAATCGCAATTACTTACCGTGTTGAGCATACTTCATTTGGCGACGAGGATGCCGGCATCCTAAGGACCCACGGAGTGAAGAGGAGTTGAGAGCAGACGCTCAGAGCCTAAGCGCTACGCTGCGCAGGTTTGTGCTGGTGTTTCCCCAACAAAGGAAAGGACAAACGAAGAGCGGACGCTACGAGCTAACGATCACTTAGTGTTGGCTTGTGCTGTTGTTTCCGAGACTGAAAAGGAGAGCGTGTGCTCCGAACCGGCGCACATCGTGTGTTGGTTTGTGCCGAGTCTTTGTTCTGGTCCACGGGTGGGCTGGAAAGGAGAGCGTGTGCTCCGAACCGGCACACATCGTGTGTTGGTTTGTGCCGAGTCTTTGTTCTGGTCCACGGGTGGACTGGAAAGAAGAGCGTGTGCTCCGAACCGGCGTACATCGTGTGTTGGTTTGTGCCTGGTCCAGGAAGTTTTCCATGAACTGCAAGTAACGCCGTATTAGTGTTGGGTTGAAGGAAAGGACCCACCTTTAGCTCTTAGGTCACATGATCTGCTTGACCTAGAGCCAGGCTTAATGAAGAGTGGACAGTGATTCCCTCAGTTTCATCACAGTACTTGCAGGGTCAGCAAGAGGATTATAAGGAAGTGGTGTGCAATAAGACATTTCTCAGTATAGCAAACTAAAATAATGCAAGGTATCAGCATCTAGCCACCGGCAAGTTTCCTTCCGATCCCAGGCCAACCTGTGGTTTTGTGGTCAGAATGGAAAGAATTTTGGCTGAATTACATTCAAGCCGTAGAACAAGAAGAACTCACATCCCGCAAAAAGAAGTTACTATTGCTACATGCATTAGGTTTAGAAGGACAAAGAAAGTTCAGCGAATTACCAGAGTTGACTGTAGATGAAGCTGGCGATGCTGATGAGCATGATAGGGCCATAAGACAATTGGACAAGTATTATGCCCCAGAAACAAATGTAGCCATAAATAGATACAAGTTCTATACACATGTACAGAAAGAACACAAAAGCATTGAAGAATATGTTTCAGCCTTAAGAGTGTTATCACAAACTTGCCAATTTGGCAATGGCATTACCCTGGATGAGTTGATCAGGGATCAAATCATCATTCATTCGAAGGATAATTTGGTACAAGACAGGCTGTGGATGGTTGGGAATCCATCTTTACCAGAAACTATTGCAATTGCAAAACGTGTAGAACACAGTCAGTTGTGCTCGATGGAAATTAAAAGCAAGAAAGAAGAGGCTGTACAAAGTGTGCAAAAGCAAAGTATCAAAGTGATACAGGAAAAAGAAACAGATGAACAGGCCCAGGTTAATGTTCTGCAACCTAAAGACAGAGCTGAATCTAATGGTACGAGTAAGGATACGAGTGAAATCAACGCAGGAAGAAATAACAGGGCAAAACCTTTTGAGCAAAAAGGAAGTTCTTTTAAAGGAAAGAATTGGGTGAAGAATGAATCCAGGATACAAAATGATCAGAGATTTCAGAAGATTCAACCAAGAGAGGGAGACAGGTGTTACAATTGTGGCAGAATTGGTCACTATGCATTCTCAAAGAAGTGCCCAGCGTTGGGGCAGAAATGTGGAAATTGTGGCATAAGATGTCATTTCGCGGTTGTATGTAGAAGGAGGAAGAACATTTCTGCCATTTTAGAAGAAGAAGAGTATTCGAAGAAGAAAGGGTGTTCCTGATACATGAGCCACCTGGTGGAGAATTTAAATGCCCTAGCTGTGAAGTGATAGTTGACAATTGGAAACTTAAGGTGAAGGTGGACAGTTGTTCACCATGGATGATTATCACTAAAAAAACATGGCAGAATTTAGTCACACGTGGCCTCAAAAGTAAGATGAATGCATCAGACATACGAGATCCTGGTGGATTTGAAGGATCCAAGATCAAGATGATCGGATGGTTTTCTTGCATCATTCAATTTAAAGATAGACGCGCTCAAGTAAAGGTTTATGTTGCAGAGAAGGGCGTCAATGTTATAGGTTGGAGGGATAAAGCTGGATTGAGGATCAGATTGGATCCATGTGACGAAGAACAAATTCTAGTTGTTAACTATAGTCAGGAGCACAAAGATAAATCTATCAAGGTGAAGAGAGACAACCGACACAAATAGGTGTACTAAAAAATGTTGCACAAAGAATTCGTCTCAAGAATGGAGCAATACCAGTTAAGCACACAAAGTCCAGACCAGTCCCATTTGCCATAGCCGACAAGGTTGAGAAACAATTAACAGAGTTGGAATCTGAAGGAGTGATCGAAAGAATTGAGTCCTCCGAATGGGTGAGCCCCATTGTTTTTGCGTTGAAGAAGAATGGCAAATTAAGAATTTGCATAGATTTGAGAGACGTAAATAAGAACATCATAACTGACACATTTCCCCTTCCCATTATATCTGAAATGTTGAATCAAATTGGAAATGCTGATCTGTTTTCCACGCTAGACCTGTCAAGCGCCTATCATCAGATTTTGCTGACAGAAGATTGTAGAAATAATACAGCATTTATTACGCCACATGGACTGTATAGATACAAGCGTATGCCATTTGGATTAGCATCTGCTGCGGCAGTATTTCAAAGAGTTATGACACATGTACTTAAGGGAATAAGTGGGACGCTTGTATATCAGGATGATATAATTGTGTTTGGTAAGGGATCTGAAGAACATCACAGCAGGTTGAAGTAAGTGTTGAAGAGATTAGAAGAAGTTGGTTTAGAAATTGAGAAAAGCAAATGTAAGTTTGGAGTGGAAGAGGTGGAATATCTTGATCACACTGTGAATGGAAAGGGATACAGGCCTAAAAGAGATCCCATGAAAGCGATTAAGGAGTCGCCCAATCCTAATAACAAAGATGAGTTAAGATCATTTTTGGGGTTGTGTGAATATTACAACAGATTTGTTAAATATTTTGCGAGTGTAACAGAACCATTGAGAAAGTTATTGAAAAAAGATGCAAAGTTTATATGGACTGAAAAGTGTAATGAAGCGGTTGAAGGCATGAAGAGAGAAATTTACAACTCTTTTGAGTTAGGAGGTTTCGAGTTTGGGAGATTGACCAAGATCACTGTTGATGCCAGTGCGAGTGGTTTAGGGGCGGTACTATCGCAATTAGACGAAGATGCTAATGATAGGATAATCAGACATGCTTCAACAGCTGTTACAGAAACAGAAAGCAGATATTCTGTCATTGAAAAAGAGTTATTGGCATGTTCATGGGCAGTGAATTATTTCAGAAAATATCTGTGGGGAAGCAAATGTGTAATTCAGACAGACCATAAGCCTTTAATTGAAGTTCTCACGGTGAAAGGAATGTGTAAAGCCGCGCCGAGATTAGCAAGACTTAGCCTCAAGTTACAAGATTATAACTTTTCAGTGAAATACGTGCCGGGAAAGAGGAATGTTTTTTATCTAGATTACCATTGAAGGGTAAGAAAACAGTAGCTGATGCAGAGGAGGAGATGGTGGCTGTTATGTTTGAGGTTACGTCCAAGGACACATGGATTGAGGAGCTCGGTAGGGATGATGTGATACAACAGATAAGGAGATAGACCGAATCAGGGTGGCCTGAGAAGAGGGCAATTAGTGAAGAATGTATGAGATTTTGGGAAGTGAAGGATGAATATTCTATTGAGGATGGATTTTTAGTGAGGGGAGATAAATTGATTCCTCCTCAGAGTTTATGTAACAAACTAGTTGAAAAAGCACACATAGGCCATCCAGGCATCACTGGCACAAAGAACAAGGTGCGGTCGAAATATTGGTGGCCAGGTATGGATTTGATGATTGAAAGATTTATCAGGAATTGTTGGCCATGTCAGAATAGTGACAAGAGCTGCAAGGTGTTCAAGTCAGAGCCAATTGATATTTGTAAGGGTGAAAAACCATGGGAAATGGTAAGAATTGATATTGTTGGGCCATACGTGACGTTGTTTGGAGAGAAGAAATTCTTGATAGTTTTAGTCGATTACTACCCAGGATGGTTGGAGGTCAAAGCGGTGAGTAAAATTGATACAGATGAGGTGATGAAGTTCATTATGCAAATCTGCAGAAGGGAGGGATTTTCAAAATAATAATACGTGATAATGGTGTTCAGTTTAGTAGTAGAGAGATGAGAGAATTTTCCAAAAGATCGGGAATTGAATGGAGGTTTTCATCATTATATCACACACAAACCAATGGGTTAGAGGAAAGATATAACTGAGTTATTGTAGAAGCAGTAGAAATGGCCTTAAGTAACAACATGCCAGTGGACGAAGTTCTTCTGGATAGTGTTTGGAGTATTAGAATGTCTTTTAAAAGAGGAATGGAGGTCTCTCCTTTTGAATTAATGAGGGGAAGAGCCCTGAATACCTTGCTTAATGCAGCATGGGTTAATCGTAGGAGAGGTTTAAGCAAAAGGTTACAGAGTTCAGACAGGCAGCCAGAAATGCATAGTATGTCTCTAGAAAGGTCAAAGTTGAAATTGTTACCGGGAGATTTCATGCGAATCAAGTTGGGACGAAATGTTAAGAAAGATGACTCAAAATACAGCAGTCCAGTCAAAGTGATACAAGTATTTAAAAGAGCGGTTAAGGTTACAGGAGGATCAGTATGGAATTTGTACAGGGTTAGTAAATGGATGTGGAGAGGTAAAAATGAAAGAGATGAGCAAGTCAAATTGGAGAGACGAACGTGTGATTTGTTTGGTGATGACTTTATTCAAAATAGAATCGAGAATGTGAATGATGACGGTGTGAGACGAGTCAGTGAACGGAGAGTACAACAACAACAAGGTGATGAGGTGTGTGAAAGAAGGATTGTACGTAGTTCTAGAGAAAAAAAAAATACTGTTCTGGTCCAGAGATTATGTCATGCGGAGTTAAGTAACAACTTCATGTAGGGGTACTATTATCCAATGTTATTTGTTGTGTTTGCAATATTGGTTACAACTTTGTGTAATCTCATACGCATGTTTTCCTTGTGTATATATATTTTCCTTCTATTCTGCTTCAATTTTGTAAAGGGGGAGGTGATGTAGTATTCTAATGCCTAATGCCATGTTATTGTTAGAAGTGTCGCAGGTCCCCGCCTGCGCGTGTGAGAGATTGTTGGGATAGAACGTGAGGGCGTGAAAGGATTCGAGAGAGCGGCAGTTGAGAAGGATGTCGAGTGTATGATGCGGTTGCAGTGCGGGGCGCCGGCTTGTATGTTTATTCAATAAAGTAAATCTCAATTACTTACCGTGTTGAGCATACTTCAAAATGTATAGCCATAAGCTTGACTGAAGTGCGGCCATTTTGAAGTGATTGAAATCGCCATTTTGTTTTCTAACGTTTGCCTCTTGCTTTCTGTTAAAACTGCTTTGTAGAAAACATATTCTGCTCCACTAGTACATTATTGTTCATGTAAAGTGCAAGGCCGTGAGAGACTTGTTGAAACATAACGCAGCAACCCAGACAGAAATGCCCGGTCTCCTCCCTCACAAGTCCTTGGAAGCAAGCAGCGAGGCATTCTAATCAGTACACAGGTGCCAGCTAGTCTTGTTAATACAGTAGAAATGTTCGAAGCAAACATTATATGGCTTGAATTATGCTCTTCTTTGCGGCCCCCCTTTCCTGAGCCCTGTAGAGCCCTGGAGAGCAAGTCGACCCCCAGTACATGAATAGAAACTAGGAGATAGTGTGGCCTGGAATGTGTCTCTCCCCTGCACGCTGCTTGCTTGCAGAGAACAGAAGCAGTGTGTTCTTATAACAAAGAATTGTGTCTGCAGGCTCATGAAAATGAAAACTGTTGCTAAATAAATGTCCGAAGGTGTCATACTCGTCACAATTGTCAATCATCGTACCCAATTCAAAGGAAATAAATTATGGCCGGTATTTAATGTGTCAGCACTGATTGTAAGATGCTTGCATTGTATATATGTAACTGTTGGACGATTCTCACTCTCTGCAAACACACGTCGCGGGGCGTGGGACCCAGTTGTCCAACTGTGACTATTTGCTTTGCAATAAACCCTAGCTTTTGGGAATACAACCTTGTGTCTGGCGTATTAGTTTGTGTCTGGTGATTGTGCCTTGTTTCCATACGCGAGGGTCCCTCAGTGGCCCCTTCATTCCATATACTATTTGTGTGCTCGTTTTATAAAAAGTTCTGTGACAACAGAACCATACTTGGTTTGTTATTTCAGCATGTGTTTTGAAACTTAGCTGTTCTTTTTTGTATGTGTTTGTCTGTAAGGTTTTCGCTAATGTTTTCTGAAGTTACTGAAGTTTCTAAGTCAACTTCAGTTCCAAAATATTTACTTTGGATGTGCTCTATTTCTTGAAGGAGTTCTTTGGCTGTTCCATATAGGAGAGAGTTATTTACATTTTACAATTCTAGTGCAGGAGTTTTTGGATAGCACAGTCTATGCACTAGGTTCCCTATAGCGGAATGGTGTGTTGCTAACATTTTGATGTGGTGGAAGGTGCTTTTGCAAGGAGTTCCTGAAATGCAGGCTAATGAATGTCCTCACAGTCCACTGTGGCTGCACACTAGGCAGGAGTCCATGGTTTGCAAAGTTTTAATCTTTCTTTTTATTTTTTTGTTTTAATTGTTCCACAATTTTTACAAAAAGAAGTTATCTGAGCGACTTGCGCCACAAGTCCACAATTCTTTTGTCCCTATCCATCACTCCTTACACTGATCTACGTCAATGTGTTTAAACAAGGTGGCTACTCCAATCACCCAACGTGTATTTGTTCCACTGGCCAGAGTGTTCCACCAAGTCTCCTCGTCAAAAGATTTGTGGCTTCTTACATTTTTTTGGAGAAATCTTGATCTAGAAAGTTGGGTTCCCGTACAAGTTAGCAAGCGGTGGCGACTTGTTTCTACTATGTCCTTTTCGTCACAGTATCACCAATTGTTAGAACTGGATTGCTTCCTTATGGCCCTTACTTTGTTGGTCTTTATCTGGTTGAGTATAAATCTCAGAAATAGTCTGACCAGGGTTTTGTCTGGAAATTTCTCTAAGTAACTTAGTACTGCGTTTACTTTCATTGGTGTTGCAGGGATGGATTTGGTCAATTTGTAAACGTCAGAACTTTCAAGGGTTTTAATCCAATCCGTTTCTATCAGCTGCTTTGAAACTTTATTTGGATTTATTAGAAGATCGTCCTTAGTAATGTCTAGGTCAGCCAGCAGTTTGGTGTTATTCCATTCCCAGCTTCTCATTATCTGGTTCTTACTACTTTCCATTTCTGTTTTGACAATATTTAATATTGTTGATCTAGGTTCCACGATAACTTTTCTGTAAAGCATCAGAGAATTTGTAGCGGCTGTTGCAGACAATGATGGCAAGCATGTTTCTCGTCTGATTAGGGACATTGGAGTACTTTGTGATAATCCTAAAACTCTTCTCCAGAAGCAGCCCTCAAGTTTTAACCAGAATTTTACTGGAAATTGGGTCATAGCGTTAATGACATATGCTAGACTTGGTGGCCCTTTGGCTTTGAAGAAATTAATAACAGAAATTAGCAAGAATCAGCCATATTTCCTATCTATTGCCATGGCTTGACATGTCAGGGCTTTTAGTTTTGCGAAGAGGAGATCCTGCATCAGTGACTCCACTAGGTTGCTACTGATCATCCCTCCCAGATATTTAAAGGACTTTACTTTCTCCAATTGTAATCCTTCATCATACCATTTTGCCTTTTCCCATTTCTTTTCTCCTTTTTACATGACCATAACCTTGGTTTTGGCTTTGTTCAATTTAAGGTTGTTAGTTTTCAAATAAGGCATTAAGTTGTTATTCTGCCTTTGTAAGTCCACTGGGGTTAGGTCTAGGAGGATGATGTCATCTGCGTATAATAGCCTTGAGACTTTCGTGCCCCTATTGTCGGTGGAACAATACTTATTACTTTTTCAGTGTCAGAATAGTCTGCTATATAGTTGTTATATAAAGCAGGGGCTAATGGACACCCCTGCTTAACGCCCCTGTTAGTAGTAATTTCCTTTGACAATAGGCCAGACTTATTAAGTCTGACTCTAATAAATGTCTCCCAGTAAAGGGCTTGGATTGGACCCATTAATGACTCTGGACAATTCTGACCCTTGAGCTGGTAAAGTATTGAGAGGCTTTTGTCCACATGTTTGGTAATGCAGCAGGGTGTTCCCTCCCGTGATTCAAGCATGTTAAACAGTAGTTGAGTGTTTTAGGCTTGAGCCGCCTATGGTCGAATGTGCTGTGTTTAACTAAAAACAGTAAAAACAGTAAAAATGATGTGAAGTTGGCAGTCCGGTGGATGATGTGTGAACACTCTTGTTTACACTGAAAAGCAGGGCTGACCTACTTCACCTTGAAAACAGACCTAGACCCTAAGGAACATCTTGATCTTAGAACCCCGGTATATGCACAAACACTTTTTACAGAGTTCAGGTCTGGCACACCTAAAGTTGCTAAATACACTTGTGGTTGGATGGATCATAACTCTGAAATATGCCTGCAATGTGATTTCGGCGCAGAAACCATCTTGCATTTTTGTTATTATGTGACTCATTTAAAGGCCTGAGGTGACTGTATATGCTCTATTTAAGATGGCTTGTGCCGATCGAGTAGCAGAAGCCTTGCTGCTGTGTCAATGAACTGGATATACTAAATATGTATATTTTGTGGGTAGGTTTATATATCAAGCATGGGTCCACAGAAATTAGTTGATTGGGCGTTTGAATGACAGCTAATGACCAGAATAAGATGCATTTTTTATTTATTTTTTCCTAACTATATTTTAATTATTTTGGTAATGGTTTGTGCCTTTAACAACATTTTATAATAGCATATGATGAATTGATTGTTATAATGAGATTTAAATGTTTATGGTTTTCACCTTTTAGCTATGTATCACATGTGCTGAATCGTGTTGTAATATCTGCATGTATGCTAAGGACATTTTTGTTGAATAAAGCATTATGAACTGAATGGAACTTTAACAACCCTAAATAAGAAAACCCCTTACCGACAAACTCCACCCCTTACAAACAGGAGAAATCGACGAGAACAAAACTGCCGTAAAGTCATTCTTTACTGCAGGCAAACTCCCTATGTGGGCAATGTACTGATTCTAGGTGTATCTGAGGGAGAACAGTACATTGGATCCGGATGTATGAGTGGGTGTACAATATTGAACTTGGATAAAGCTGAGGAGAATCAATGGGTTGGGATGAAATAAAAATCAAAGCTAACATTTTGCATGGAATTTAAAAGCAATCCTAAAGGGTCAAGGTAACAAAGTCAGGTGTAACCCATGGATAGAGAATGCTTGGGCATGTTCAAAAGCGAGTATGACACAACAGTCCTCAAACCAACAACCACTGTCAACTATTCTGCGTGCTCATTCTAAAACTAATATTTATGGCGGTAGAACATGTGTTACAGTTACATGGATTTTAGGGAAGGAAATGAGATGCACTTAGGTGGACTTTGGGGAGTAGGAAACATGTTTAACCGAGCTGTATTTTGGGGTAGGAAATGTGTTGCACTTAGACGGATTTGTGGGGTAGGGGATGTGTTATACTTAGATGGATCTTTGGATAGTTAATGTGCTACAATTAGACGGATTCTGGGGGTAGGAAATGTGTCACACTTAGCCATATATTGGGGTTAGGAAATGGGATACAATTAGATGAACCTGGGGATAGGAAATGTTTCACCTTTAGATAGACTTTGAGGAGTATGTAATGTATTGTACCTAAATAAGAAGTCTAAAAACTCTATTTTCTGCATACTTACCCTCAAACTGTAAACTGTAAACTAAACATCACCCTGCCTCTACTGCAACACAAACCCCACACAATTCACAACATTCAGCATGAAACCCAACAAAATCACAGAAAACACAATCATACTCCAACACCACATGACGGGTACCTACCAAAAAGGCACCAAAGCTCACTGAAAGGTCTTTCCAAACTGAAACTGTCAATAGCACACCAAACCCCTCTTCTCTTCTTCCTCTCAATCCCACTAACAACCCTCCCCCCAAACTCCCCTTTCATTGCAGATTCGCCAGAGCACCAAGAGACCATGCAAGTGGCAAAAGTGCATGGTACAAGACCACATAACATAAACGAAAAAAAAAAAGGTGTTACAATTTCCCAATAGGCAAAATTGTGAGTGGGTCCAAAGTCAAATACCATACATCAATTTCACAACAGATGTGTTTAATTGTAAAATTGTTTTTAAAAAATCCTCATGGTGTTATATAATATGTATAAAGCTTCCTACAGTCATGAGGGCTTCCCGGTTTTAGCCTGTAACTGGACAGTTGCACCAAGTATCTGGACTTTTACTCACAGAATCCTCCAGTGAGACTCCTTGTCACAGGCACTAACGACATTCTGTAACTGTTTCTGTCAGGTTATCCACTGAGGGTAAACCAAACAACCATATTTGACTGATTTCCTTGCCACTAGTTGGCATCTGTACAATGTATAATATTGTCTAGAATAGAAGAAGTGATTAACCCAAAGCTGCTCTGATGCGTCACGTGAGCATCGCTAACAGAGTCAGAGTGGCGAGAACAATCAGTCATTTATTTATTCCATCCTCTGCTTTATTTCATTTTACATCCCCCAACATTGGAATGTACTTCTCTTTCTTCAGTGTGAACAGAAAGGTGTGAATTATTCATGCCTTTCTGTTCACATTGATATTTGCCCTTGGGATTAAGAATGAAGGGCATAACTGCATTTTCTGGCCGTTCTCTGTTCCCACAGAATGTCCGGCACCCGAGGCGCCAGTGACATTGCTGCGCCCCTGGCAATGTGACGTGACAACGCCTGAGGTTACCGGAACAACGCTAGTACACAAAAAAGAAGAACATTTCCACCTGCTTCCAGCAGGTCAGTCGAATTTTGAATCTGACTTGCATCTCATTATAATGTTAGCTTTCCATTAACCATTTTCACCTGGATTTAATAGAGATTTCCACTCCTACAGCATCTGTGGACCTCACTAATTGTGATCATGGTAATCCTTGTCTTCCTGATCGTCTAGTACGATTATCCATTCATTCATATGCATTTAACGCACGCACATTACATTTACAGACAAAGAGGTCCCCATGCTAAGGTGCTTCTCATCTTATTTTATTATTTCATTTTTGGGGGGTTTATTCTTGCTAATATTTAGACTCAGACTTTTTCCTTAAACTGTACATAACATTTCCTGATTTTTTTTCTGTTATGTTTTTTTTCCCCTCCCTTTTTTACTTTCATTTCCAAATAACTACTATGGTATGTATGGACTTGATTTTTGAATATTGCTTACTTTTGAATATGGCTGCCAACTAAATGATCTTTTGTAAACTCTTTATATGTGGATATGTCATTCAGGGTTGAATTAATTAGTGCTCAGCCCAGAAGATGGACTATTCTCCGAAATGCATTGGCTTATGAGCCCGTATTGATCTGGATAGTGTTTTCCTCTATTTTTCTGTAATGACATTTCATTTTAAGATACAAAACGTCTTGAACTTAGATAACTATTTCTTATGGACCAGCTAATTTGTAAAATATTCATTTGGACAGTATATGCATAGATATCGCAGCCCCTTTGAAAGAGCGGTGTGTGAGTGTCTGGATAACTGTAGGTTCCACCCAGTTTTCTTTTGTTACTTTGAAGGGCATACCTACCCATGCTGTTGCTTCTTTTTCTTCAGGTCCGTCACTGATAGTCTCACTCTTTGATCCTTAAGTCCAAAGCATGTCAGCGCCTATGTTCCACCTACAGCAGGAACACTACACCTCTTGCAGTGCATTAAAACAATGCAAATTCCATAAACATCTAGAATAAAAACCTACTAAGTAGCATGTTTTTGGACATCCCTCTGAGTGCTTTCAGTGGGCCCGATCCAGCCAGGGCAGGCCCTGGCAGTTTCCAAAGGCTGAGTTGAGGCCCTGCCGAGTCCCCCCGGTCCCACCACACCACAACGGGACACATTATCCCACCACGGCCACAGCCGCTACAGGAGATGCAGCCGCCATTTTGAAGTTAGGCAAGTTGTGCCAGTCACTCTAACTTCCTCTCGCAGACCCTCATGCAAAGGTCATGAGAGGAAGTTATGGTCCCTTTGTTTTCCCACACCTGCCCATGTCATTGAGGGGCTTTGACCCTCTGCGAGCCTGGGGACCCTGTGATCTGATCTGCTCTGGAGATAAGGTTAGATCATTGGAGCCTCCAGGTTCGCCGAAGGTCAAAGACATCCCCAAGATCTGCTCTGCAGATGACCAAGCCTGAGGCATCCCCCCCTCCTCTCTCTGGTTCAGCAAACTCTTACCTTGCCCCACCTCTCCCAAAACAAACAGGTAGGACTTTGTGGGCCTGTTTAGGAAACACAAGGATGGTTTATCTCTGATTAATATTTCCACACATTCAATCCTCCTGCAGCGGAGCCTGACCGCAACAAGTAGAAATGAGAGGTCATCGCCGGAAATAGAAAGTTTGTATTTAATGGTCATTTTATCATGAATTGCACCTTGCAGCCTGCCTGGAGGTGCGGGTGGGCAATTCTGCCTGGATCACATCCTGCTATCAGCCCTGCCCTCAACGGAGGAACTGTGTGTTTTATCTCAGTACACAGTGACTGCCACAGTGTTTGTGTTGTCTCAAATTCTCCAAAGTGGAAGTGGATTTCTGCACACATCGGCTGCTGCCTGCATATGTTTTTATTGATGCTTGAACCCTGACTTAAAGCTGGGTCATCAGATACATGAACTTTCAGGCGGTTTGAGCAGGATGGGACGCTGAAGGCGATTAAGTCTGGAACACTTTCTCTACCATGCCATGCAACTTTGGGGATGCTGAATCCCCAAAGTTGCAAGGCAAGTTAGAGAAAGTGCAAAACATGGCACTAGTTTAATCCCTTAAAGAAATGCAAAACATGGCACTTGCAATATGCAAAACATGGCACTAGTTTCGTCTCTTAATGACATCTCAAAACAATATATTAATAAATAGAAATATTTGCTCCAACAGTGAATGCAAATTAAACATGATACTATTTGACACACCTGCCTCTTTAAAACGTGTTTATAAGTGTTATCTGTAAATATATTCTGATTGGCATTAAATTAGAACTATGCAGGGTTCAAACAGTGTCTGTAGGTAAAATGTTATTTTCCTACATGAATAGCACTACAAGGCAATCCAGCTATGCCAGGTGATGATTTAGTGTGCATTTTAAAGTATTACTCATACTTTAAGTAGTTTGTGTATACACAGACTAGTAAAATAGGCATTTGGCAGGCACTGCCATAATGGTACTCCTTCGCTATAAGATGGAAACAGAACATGTTGCAACTATGAACCAATGCCTCGCATATGCCTATACACAAACCATAACTGTTGACTTTGTGAATGTTTTCTTTAAACAGGATTTTATTGCAAGAAACAGATATAAATCAAGTGCCTGAAGGCACAATTGGCTAACACATTTGTATTAACCACTAGCTCAATAATAGCTGCAATTAAGCTATTAACTCTCAGCAAACAAGTTAGAAACAACACTGGCAGGCCAACGCTTGATGTTACCGCCTGATAGAGGAAGCTGAAAGAGATCCCAGGAGGATGTACCCATAGGGATTAACATGGCCATGGACAGTCAATGGGTAGGTAAATAACCAAACAACACTCTCAGGATGCAATTGCATACCTTAGAATAGAGCTTCACTCCAGAGTTGTGGCCAGGATTGTCTAACAAGTGGGGCCTGAAGCTAATGAAATTTGGCCCACCGCAGTGACATTCACATTTATAAATGCCCAGAGAGTGCTGCTGAGTGGTCTTTTACAGATTGTGGGTGGGCCTTGCCCACTCAGGCTCTACCTGACTACACCTCTGCTTCACTCATTTTCCTGTGGGACAGTCCAAACAACATCAGTGACTGGTAGCAACAGGGGAGGAAATGAATATTGGTTCTGCCACAGTTAATCTGCTATACTTGAAGCTTTGATGCACTGACCGACTGGTGAGACAACATATCTGCCTTTCAAATCAAGTGGTATGGGACTAAAGGAGGGTCAGTGCCACAAAGATGCAATTATAGATGACAGTCTGAGGGGGGAACTGACAGTGGAGCATGAGGGTAAACCATTTAGTCCCTACCATCATGTAAAGGTTTATGTTGCAGAGAAGGGCGTCAATGTTATAGGTTGGAGGGATCAAGCTGGATTGAGGATCAGATTGGATCCATGTGACGAAGAACAAATTCTAGTTGTTAACTGTAGTCAGGAGCACGAAGATAAAACTATCAAGGTGAAGAGAGACAACCGACACAAATTAGGTGTACTAAAGAATTTTGCACACAGAATACGTCTCAAGAATGGAGCAATACCAGTTAAGCACTCAAAGTCCATACCAGTCCCATTTGCCATAGCCGACAAGGTTGAGAAACAATTAACAGAGTTGGAATCTGAAGGAGTGATCGAAAAAATGGAGTCCTCCGAATGGGTGAGCCCCATTGTTGTTGCGTTGCAAATTAAGAATTTGCGTAGATTTGAGAGACGTAAATAAGAACATCATAACTGACACATTTCCCCTTCCCATTATATCTGAAATATTGAATCGAATTGGTAATGCTGATCTGTTTTCCACGCTAGAGCTGTCCAGCGCCTATCATCAGATTTTGCTGACAATAGATTGTTGAGATATTACGGTATTTATTATGCCACATGGACTGTATGGATACAAATGTATGACACTTGGTTTAGCATCTGCTGCGGCAGTATTTCAAAGAGTTATGACACATGTACTTAAGGGAATAAGTGGTACGCTTGTATATCAGGATGATATAATTGTGTTTGGTAAGGGATCTGAAGAACATGACAGCAGGTTGAAGGAATTGTTGAAGAGATTAGAAGAAGTTGGTTTAGAAATTGAGAAAAGCAAATGTAAGTTTGGAGTGGAAGAGGTGGAATATCTTGGTCACACTGTGAATGGAAAGGGATACAGGCCTAAAAGAGATGCCATGAAAGCGATTAAGGAGTCGCCCAATCCTAATAACAAAGATGAGTTAAGATCATTTTTGGGTTTGTGTGAATATTACAACAGATTTGTTAAAAATTTTGCAAGTGTAACAGAACCATTGAGAAAGTTATTGAAAAAAGATGCAAAGTTTATATGGACTGAAAAGTGTAATGAAGCGGTTGAAGGCATAAAGATAGAAATTTGAGTTAGGAGGTTTCGAGTTTGGGAGATTGACCAAGATCACTGTTGATGCCAGTGGGAGTGGTTTAGGGGCGGTGCTATCGCAATTAGACGAAGATGATAATGGTAGGATAATCAGTCATGCTTCAAGAGCTATTACAGAAACACAAAGCAGATATTCTGTCATTGAAAAAGAGTTATTGGCATGTTCATGGGCAGTGAATTATTTCAGAAAATATCTGTGGGGAAGCAAATTTGTAATTCAGACAGACCATAAGCCTTTAATTGAAGTTCTCACGGTGAAAGGAATGTGTAAAGCTTCGCCGAGATTAGCAAGACTTAGCCTCAAGTTACAAGATTATAACTTTTCAGTGAAATACGTGCCGGGAAAGAGGAATGTTGTTGCTGATTTTTATCTAGATTACCATTGAAGGGTAAGGAAACAGTAGCTGATGCAGATGAGGAGATGGTGGCTGTTATTTTGAGGTTAAATCCAAGGACACATGGATTGAGGAGCTCGGTAGGGATGATGTGATACAACAGATAAGGAGATATACCGAATCAGGGTGGCCTGAGAAGAGGGCAATTAGTGAAGAATGTATGAGATTTTGGGAAGTGAAGGATGCATATTCTATTGAGGATGGATTTTTAGTGAGGGGAGATAAGTTGATTCCTCCTCAGAGTTTATGTAACAAACTAGTTGAAAAAGCACACATAGGCCATCCAGGCATCACTGGCACAAAGAAAAATGTGCAGTTGAAATATTGGTGGCCAGGTATGGATTTGATGATTGAAAGATTTATCAGGAATTGTTGGCCATGTCAGAATAGTGACAAGAGCTGCAAGGTGTTCAAGTCAGAACCATTTGATATTTGTAAGGGTGAAACACCATGGGAGATGGTAAGAATTGATATTGTTGGGCCATACATGAGGTTGTTTGGAGAGAAGAAATTCTTGATAGTTTTAGTCGATTACTACTCACGATGGTTGGAGGTCAAAGCGGTGAGTAAAATTGATACAGATGAGGTGATGAAGTTCATTATGCAAATCTGCAGAAGGGAGGGCTTTCCCAAAATAATAATAAGTGATAATGGTGTTCAGTTTAGTAGTAGAGAGATGAGAGAATTTGCCAAAAGATCGGGAATTGAATGGAGGTTTTCATCATTATATCACCCACAAACCAATGGGTTAGAGGAAAGATCTAACCGAGTTATTGTAGAAGCAGTAGAAATGGCCTTAAGTAACAACATGCCAGTGGACGAAGTTCTTGAGGATAGGGTTTGGCGTATTAGAATGTCTGTTAAAAGAGTAATGGAGGTCTCTCCTTTTGAATTAATGAGGGGAAGAGCCCCAAATACCTTGCTTAATCCAGAATGGGTTAATCGTAGGAGAGGTTTAAGCAAAAGGTTACAGAGTTCAGACAGGCAGCCAGAAATGCATAGTATGTCTCTAGAAAGGTCAAACACCAGGGGAGATGGTAAGAATTGATATTGTTGGGTCATACATGAGGTTGTTTGGAGAGAAGAAATTGATTCTCCTAGATTGTTACTGGGAGATTTTGTGTTGGGACGAAATGTTAAAAAAGATGACTCAAAATACAGCAGTCCAGTCAAAGTGATACAAGTATTTAAAAGAGCGGTTAAGGTTACAGGAGGATCTGTATGGAATTTGGACAGGGTTAGTAAATGGATGTGGAGAGGTAAAAATGAAAGAGATGAGCAAGTGAAATTGGAGAGACGAACGTGTGATTTGTTTGGTGATGACTTTATTCAAAATGGAATTGAGAATGTGAATGATGACGGTGTGAGACAAGTCAGTGAACGGAGCGTACAACAACAACAAGGTGATGAGGTGTGTGAAAGGAGGATTGTACGTAGTTCTAGAGAAAAAAAAAATACCGTTCTGGTCCAGAGATGATGTCATGCGGAGTTAAGTAACAACTTCATGTAGGGGTACTATTATCCAATGTTATTTGTTGTGTTTGCAATATTACTACTTTGTGTAATCTCATACGCATGTTTTCCTTGTGTATATATATTTTCCTTCTATTATGCTTCAATTTTGTAAAGGGGGAGGTGATGTACTATTCTAATGCCTAATGCCATGTTATTGTTACAAGTGCCGCAGCTCCCCGCCTGCGCATGTGAGAGATTGTTGGGATAGAACGTGAGGGCGTGAAAGTGTTCGAGAGAGCGACGGTTGAGAAGGATGTCGAATGTATGATGCGGTTGCAGTGCGGGGCGCCGGCTTGTATGTTTATTCAATAAAGTAAATTTCAATTACTTACCGTGTTGAGCATACTTCAAAATGTATAGTCATAAGCTTGACTGAAGTGCGGCCATTTTGAAGTGATTGAAATCGCTATTTTGTTTTCTAACGTTTGCCTCTTGCTTTCTGTTAAAACTGCTTTGTAGAAAACGTATTCTGCTCCACTAGTACATTATTGTTCATGTAAAGTGCAGGGCCGCGAGAGACTTGTTGAAACATAACGTAGCAACCCAGACAGAAATGTCCGGTCTCCTCCCTCACAAATCCTTGGAAGCAAGCAGCGAGGCATTCTAATCAGTACACAGGTGCCAGCTAGTCTCGTTAATACAGTAGAAATGTTAGAAGCAAACATTATATGGCTTGAATTATGCTCTTCTTTGCGGCCCCCCTTTCCTGAGCCCTGTAGAGCCCTGGCGAGCAAGTCGACCCCCAGTACATGAATAGAAACTAGGAGATAGTGTGGCCTGGAATGTGTCTCTCCACTGCACGCAGCTTGCTTGCAGAGAACAGAAGCAGTGTGTTCTTATAATAAAGAACTGTGTCTGCAGGCTCATGAAATTGAAAACTGTTGCTAAATAAATGTCCAAAGGTGTCATACTCGTCACAATTGTCAATCATCGTACCCAATTCAGAGGAAATAAATTATGTCCGGTATTGAATGTGTCAGCACTGATTGTACGATGCTTGTAACTGTTGGACGATTCTCACTCTCTTGCATCCCCCGGGGTAGGCAAACACACGTTGCGGGGCGTGGGACCCAGTTGTCCAACTGTGACTAATTGCTTTGCAATAAACCCTAGCTTTTGGGAATACAACCTTGTGTCTGGCGTATTCCTTTGTGTGTAGTGTGTTTGTTAGGAGGTGTGTGTCTGTAAGGTTTTTGCTAATGTTTTCTGAAGTTACTGAAGTTTCTAAGTCAACTTCAGTTCCAAAATATTTACTTTGGATGTGCTCTATTTCTTGAAGGAGTTCTTTGGCTGTTCCATGTAGGAGAGAGTTATTTACATTTTACAATTCTAGTGCAGGAGTTTTTGGATAGTACAGTCTATGCACTAGGTTCCCTATAGCGGAATGGTGTGTTGCTAACATTTTGATGTGGTTGAAGGTGCTTTTGCAAGGAGTTCCTGAAATGCAGGCTAATGAATGTCCTCGCAGTCCACTGTGGCTGCACACTAGGCAGGAGTCCATGGTTTGTAAAGTTTTAATCTTTATTTTTATTTTTTTGTTTTAATTGTTCCACAATTTTTACAAAAAGAAGTTATCTGAGCGACTTGCGCCACAAGTCCACAATTCTTTTGTCCCTATCTATCACTCCTTACGCTGATCTACGTCAATGTGTTTAAACAAGGTGGCTACTCCAAACACCCAACGTGTATTTGTTCCACTGGCCATAGCGTTCCACCAAGTCTCCTCGTCGAAAGATTTGTGGCTTCGTACATTTTTTTTGAGAAATCTTGATCTAGAAAGTTGGGTTCCCGTACAAGTTAGTAAGAGGTGGCGACTTGTTTCTACTATGTCCTTTTCCTCACAGTATCACCAATTGTTAGAAATGGATTGCTTCCTTGTGGCCCTTACTTTGTTGGTCTTTATCTGGTTGAGTCTAAATCTCAGAAATAGTCTGACCAGGGTTTTGCCTGTAAATTTCTCTAAGTAACTTAGTACTACGTTTACTTTCATTGGTGTTGCAGGGATGGATTTGGTCAATTTGTAAACGTCAGAACTTTCAAGGGTTTTAATCCAATCCCTTTCTATCAGCTGCTTTGAAACTTTATTCGGATTCATTAGAAGATCGTCCTTAGTAATGTCTAGGTCAGCCAGCACTTTGGTGTTAGTCGATTCCCAGCTTCTCATTATCTGGTTCTTACTACTTTCCATTTCTGTTTTGACAATATTTAATATTGTTGATCTAGGTTCCACGATAACTTTTCTGTAAAGCATCAGAGAATTTGTAGCGGCTGTTGCAGACAATGATGGCAAGCATGTTTTTCGTCTGATTAGGGTAATTGGAGTACTTTGCGATAATCCTAAAACTCTTCTCCAGAAGTAGCCCTCAAGTTTTAACCAGAATTTTACTGGAAATGGGGTCATAGCGTTAATGACATATGTTAGACTTGGTGGCCCTTTGGCTTTGAAGAAATTAATAACAGAAATTAGCAATAATCAGCCATAATTCCTATCTATTGCCATGGCTTGACATGTCAGGGCTTTTAGTTTTGCGAAGAGGAGATCCTGCATCAGTGACTCCACTAGGTTGCTACTGATCATCCCTCCCAGATATTTAAAGGACTTTACTTTCTCCAATTGTAATCCTTCATCATACCATTTTGCCTTTTCCCATTTCTTCTCTCCTTTTTCCATGACCATAACCTTGGTTTTGGCTTTGTTCAATTCAAGGTTGTTAGTTTTCAAATAAGACATCAAGTTGTTATTCTGCCTTTGTAAGCCCACCGGGGTTAGGTCTAGGAGGATGATGTCATCTGCGTATAATATCCTTGTGACTTTTGTGCCCCTATTGTCGGTGGAATAATTCTTATTACTTTTTCAGTGTCAGAATAGTCGGCTATACAGGCGTTATATAAAGCAGGGGCTAATGGACACCCCTGCTTAACGCCCTTGTTAGTAGTAATTTCCTTTGACAATAGGCCAGACTTATTAAGTCTGACTCTAATAAATGTCTCCCGGTAAAGGGCTTGGATTGGACCCATTAATGACTCTGGACAATTCTGACCCTTGAGCTGGTAAAGTATTGAGAGGCTTTTGTCCACATGTTTGGTAATGCAGGAGGGTGTTCCCTCCTGTGATTCAAGCATGTTGAACAGTAGTTGAGTGTGTTAGGCTTGAGGCGCCTATGGTCGAATGTGCTGTGTTTAACTAAAAACAGTAAAAACAGTAAAAATGATGTGAAGTTGGCAGTCCGGTGGATGATGTGTGAACACTCTTGTTTACACTGAAAAGCAGGGCTGACCTACTTGACCTTGAAAACAGACCTAGACCCTAAGAAACATCTTGATCTTAGAACCCCGGTATATGCACAAACACTTTTTACAGAGTTCAGGTCTGGCACACCTAAAGTTGCTAAATTCACTTGTGGTTGGATGGATCATAACTCTGAAATATGCCTGCTATGTGATTCCGGCGCAGAAACAATCTTGCATTTTTGTTATTATGTGACTCATTTAAAGGCCTGAGGTGACTGTATATGCTCTATTTAAGATGGCTTGTGCCGATCGAGTAGCAGAAGCCTTGCTGCTGTGTCAATGAACTGGATATACTAATGATGTATATTTTGTGGGTAGGTTTATATATCAAGCATGGGTCCACAGAAATTAGTTGATTGGGCGTTTGAATGACAGCTAATGACCAGAATAAGATGCATTTTTTATTTATTTTTTCCTAACTATATTTTAATTATTTTGGTAATGGTTTGTGCCTTTAACAACATTTTATAATAGCATATGATGAATTGATTGTTTTAATGAGATTTAAATGTTTATGGTTTTCACCTTTTAGCTATGTATCACATGTGCTGAATCGTGTTGTAATATCTGCATGTATGCTAAGGACATTTTTGTTGAATAAAGCATTATGAACTGAATGGAACTTTAACAACCCTAAATAAGAAAACCCCTTACCGACAAACTCCACCCCTTACAAACAGGAGAAATCGACGAGAACAAAACTGCTGTAAAGTCATTCTTTACTGTAGGCAAACTCCCTATGTGGGCAATGTACTGATTCTAGGTGTATCTGAGGGAGAACAGTACATTGGATCCGGATGTATGAGTGGGTGTACAATATTGAACCTGGATAAAGCTGAGGAGAATCAATGGGTTGGGATGAAATAAAAATGAAAGCTAACATTTTGCATGGAATTTAAAAGCAATCCTAAAGGGTCAAGGTAACAAAGTCAGATGTAACCCATGGATAGAGAATGTTTGGGCATGTTCAAAAGCGAGTATGACACAACAGTCCTCAAACCAACAACCACTGTCAACTATTCTGCGTACTCATTCTGAAACTAATATTTATGGCGGTAGAACATGTGTTACAGTTACATGGATTTTAGGGAAGGAAATGAGATGCACTTAGGTGGACTTTGGGGGGTAGGAAACATGTTTAACCGAGCTGTATTTTGGGGTAGGAAATGTGTTGCACTTAGACGGATTTGTGGGGTAGGGGATGTGTTATACTTAGATGGATCTTGGGATAGTTAATGTGCTACAATTAGACGGATTCTGGGGGTAGGAAATGTGTCACACTTAGCCATATATTGGGGTTAGGAAATGGGATACAATTAGATGAACCTGGGGATAGGAAATGTTTCGCCTTTAGATAGACTTTGAGGAGTATGTAATGTATTGTACCTAAATAAGAATTCTAAAAACTCTATTTTCTGCATACTTACCCTCAAACTGTAAACTAAACATCACCCTGCCTCTACTGCAACACAAACCCCACACAATTCACAACACTCAGCATGAAACCCAACAAAATCACAGAAAACACAATCATACTCCAACACCACATGACAGCTTCCTACCAAAAAGGCACCAAAGCTCACTGAAAGGACTTTCCAAACTGAAACTGTCAATAGCACACCAAACCCCTCTTGCTCTTCTTCCTCGCAATCCCACTAACAACCCTCCCCCCAAACTCCCCTTTCATTGCAGAATCGCCAGAGCACCAAGAGACCACGCAAGTGGCAAAAGTGCATGGTACAAGACCACATAACATAAACGAAAAACAAAAGGTGTTACAATTTCCCAATAGGTAAAATTGTGAGTGGGTCCAAAGTCAAATACCATACATCAATTTCACAACAGATGTGTTTAATTGTAAAAGTGTTTTAAAAAAATCCTCATGGTGTTATATAATATGTATAAAGCTTCCTGCAGTCATGAGGGCTTCCCGGTTTTAGCCTGTAACTGGACAGTTGCACCAAGTATCTGGACTTTTACTCACAGAATCCTCCAGTGAGACTCCTTGTCACAGGCACTAACGACATTCTGTAACTGTTTCTGTCAGGGTATCCACTGAGGGTAAACCAAACAACCATATTTGACTGATTTCCTTGGCACTAGTTGGCATCTGTACAATGTATAATATTGTCTAGAATAGAAGAAGTGATTAACCCAAAGCTGCTCTGATGCGTCAAGTGAGCATCGCTAACAGAGTCAGAGTGGCGAGAACAATCAGTCATTTATTTATTCCATCCTCTGCTTTATTTCATTTTACATCCCCCAACATTGGAATGTACTTCTCTTTCTTCAGTGTGAACAGAAAGGTGTGAATTATTCATGCCTTTCTGTTCACATTGATATTTGCCCTTGGGATTAAGAATGAAGGGCATAACTGCATTTTCTGGCCGTTCTCTGTTCCCACAGAATGTCCGGCACCCGAGGCGCCAGTGACATTGCTGCGCCCCTGGCAATGTGACGTGACAACGCCTGAGGTTACCGGAACAACGCTAGTACACAAAAAAGAAGAACATTTCCACCTGCTTCCAGCAGGTCAGTCGAATTTTGAATCTGACTTGCATCTCATTATAATGTTAGCTTTCCATTAACCATTTTCACCTGGATTTAATAGAGATTTCCACTCCTACAGCATCTGTGGACCTCACTAATTGTGATCATGGTAATCCTTGTCTTCCTGATCGTCTAGTACGATTATCCATTCATTCATATGCATTTAACGCACGCACATTACATTTACAGACAAAGAGGTCCCCATGCTAAGGTGCTTCTCATCTTATTTTATTATTTCATTTTTGGGGGGTTTATTCTTGCTAATATTTAGACTCAGACTTTTTCCTTAAACTGTACATAACATTTCCTGATTTGTTTCTGTTATGTTTTTTTCCCCTCCCTTTTTTACTTTCATTTCCAAATAACTACTATGGTATTATGGTATGTATGGACTTGATTTTTGAATATTGCTTACTTTTGAATATGGCTGCCAACTATATGATCCTTTGTAAACTCTTTATATGTGGGTATGTCATTTAAGTTTGAATTAATTAGTGCTCAGCCCAGAAGATGGACTATTCTCCGAAATGCATTGGCTTATGAACCCGTATTGATCTGGATAGTGTTTTCCTCTATTTTTCTGTAATTGAATTTCATTTTAAGATACAAAACGTCTTGAACTTTGATAACTATTTCTTATGGACCAGCTAATTTGCAAAATATTCATTTGGACAGTATATGCATAGATATTGCAGCCCCTTTGAAAGAGCGGTGTGTGAGTGTCTGGATAACTGTGTGGTTCCACCCAGTTTTCTTTTGTTACTTTGAAGGGCATACCTACCCATGCTGTTGCTTCTTTTTCTTCAGGTCCGTCACTGATAGTCTCACTCTTTGATCCTTAAGTCCAAAGCATGTCAGTGCCTATGTTCCACCTACAGCAGGAACACTACACCTCTTGCAGTGCATTAAAACAATGCAAATGCCATAAACATCTAGAATAAAAACCTACTAAGTAGCATGTTTTTGGACATCCCTCTGAGTGCTTTAAGTGGGCCCGATCCAGCCAGGGCAGGCCCCTGCAGTTTCCAAAGGCTGAGCTGAGGTCCTGCCGAGTCCCCCCGGTCCCACCACACCACAACGGGACACATTATCCCACCACGGCCACAGCCGCTACAGGAGAGGCAGCCGCCATTTTGAAGTTAGGCAAGTTGTGCCAGTCACTCTAACTTCCTCTCGCAGACCCTCATGCAAAGGTCACGAGAGGAAGTTATGGTCCCTTTGTTTTCCCACACCTGCCCATGTCATTGAGGGGCTTTGACCCTCAGCGAGCCTGGGGACCCCGTGATCTGATCTGCTCTGGAGAGAAGGTTAGATCATTGGAGCCCCCAGGTTCGCCGAAGGTCAAAGACACCTCAAGATCTGCTCTGCAGATGACCAAGCCTGAGGCATCCCCTCCACCTCTCTCTGGTTCAGCAAACTCGTACCTTGCCCCAACTCTCCGAAAACAAACAGGTAGGACTTTGTGGGCCCGTTTAGGAAACACAAGGATGGTTTATCTCTGATTATTATTTCCACACATTCAATCCTCCTGCAGCGGAGCCTGACCGCAACAAGTAGAAATGAGAGGTCATCGCCGGAAATAGAACGTTTGTATTTAATGGTCATTTTATCATGAATTGCACCTTGCAGCCTGCCTGGAGGTGCGGGTGGGCAATTCTGCCTGGATCACATCCTGCTATCAGCCCTGCCATCAACGGAGGAACTGTGTGTTTTATCTCAGTACACAGTGACTGCCACAGTGTTTGTGTTGTCTCAAATTCTCCAAAGTGGAAGTGGATTTCTGCACACATCGGCTGCTGCCTGCATATGTTTTTATTGATGCTTGACCCTTGACTTAAAGCTGGGTCATCAGATACATGAACTTTCAGGCGGTTTGAGCAGGATGGGCCGCTGAAGGCGATTAAGTCTGGAACACTTTCTCTACCATGCCATGCAACTTTGGGGATGCTGAATCCCCAAAGTTGCAAGGCAAGTTAGAGAAAGTGCAAAACATGGCACTAGTTTAATCCGTTAAAGAAATGCAAAACATGGCACTTGCAATATGCAAAACATGGCACTAGTTTAATCCCTTAAAGAAATGCAAAACATTGCACTTGTTATATGAAAAACATGGCACTAGTTTCATCCCTTAAAGATATGCAAAACATGGCACTTGCGATATGCAAAACATGGCACTAGTTTCGTCTCTTAATGACATCTCAAAACAATATATTAATAAATAGAAATATTTGCTCCAACAGTGAATGCAAATTAAACATGATACTATTTGACACACCTGCCTCTTTAGAAAGTGTTTATAAGTGTTATCTGTAAATATATTCTGATTGGCATTAAATTAGAACTATACAGGGTTCAAACAGTGTCTGTAGGTAAAATGTTATTTCCCTACATGAATAGCACTACAAGGCAATCCAGCTATGCCAGGTGATGATTTGTGTATATACAGACTAGTAGAATAGGCATTTGGCAGGCACTGCCATAATGGTACTCCTTCGCTATAAGATGGAAACAGAACATGTTGCAACTATGAACCAATGCCTCGCATATGCCTATACACAAACCATAACTGTTGACTTTGTGAATGTTTTCTTTAAACAGGATTTTATTGCAAGAAACAGATATAAATCAAGTGCCTGAAGGCACAATTGGCTAACACATTTGTATTAACCACTAGCTCATTAATAGCTGCAATAATAATAATAATAATAATAATAATAATAATAATAATAATAATAATAATTTGGCATTTATATAGCGCTATGAACCCTCAGGTATCTGAGCGCTGCTTATTATTACCCACGGTGTGTGGTGCTCATTTATCGACCTCGGAAGGATGAAACGCTGAGTTTGGCGCTGCCGGGATTCGAACCTGCACTGATGTCAAAGCGAGCGCTCTACTCGCTGTGCCACTTGACCGGCTATTAACTCTCAGCAGACAAGTTAGAAACAACACTGGCAGGCCAACGCTTGATGTTACCGCCTGATAGAGGAAGCTGAAAGAGATCCCAGGAGGATGTACCCATAGGGATTAACATGGCCATGGACAGTCAATGGGTAGGTAAATAACCAAACAACACTCTCAGGATGCAATTGCATACCTTAGAATAGAGCTTCACTCCAGAGTTGTGGCCAGGATTGTCTAACAAGTGGGGCCTGAAGCTAATGAAATTTGGCCCACCGCAGTGACATTCACATTTATAAATGCCCAGAGAGTGCTGCTGAGTGGTCTTTTACAGATTGTGGGTGGGCCTTGCCCACTCAGGCTCTACCTGACTACACCTCTGCTTCACTCATTTTCCTGTGGGACAGTCCAAACAACATCAGTGACTGGTAGCAACAGGGGAGGAAATGAATATTGGTTCTGCCACAGTTAATCTGCTATACTTGAAGCTTTGATGCACTGACCGACTGGTGAGACAACATATCTGCCTTTCAAATCAAGTGGTATGGGACTAAAGGAGGGTCAGTGCCACAAAGATGCAATTATAGATGACAGTCTGAGGGGGGAACTGACAGTGGAGCATGAGGGTAAACCATTTAGTCGCTACCATTATTCAATCTGCACAGGTCTAAGGATGTATTTTTTCAAAGAGTGTGAACGTAGTTATAAAGACTGCATTTTTTTTCTCCATTTAAGTCAGAATATTATGCATGACATGATCACTGCATGCTACACATGTGCCATTGCTGCAAACGCATGCAAGGTGGCTCCACTCTACTTCCATGTCAGAGAGGCAGCTTGTGAGGCATGTAGGTTTGCTGAAAAGCAAGTACAAAGAGGGCTCCCTTCTTGTTTTTGTTTACTATTAAAATCATCTCCCCCTTTATGCATCAGTCTGCAGAGTAGTGGCTTTGAAGAATTGTCTTGTCCCACCTATGTACTGTGATGCTAATGAATCTGCTGCATGTTTGTATATAGGCCACACCAATCAAGTATTAGACCATGCCCATCATGTCAGCCACGCCCCCAAAGGAGGGCCTCCCTTCAGTGTCTTACCCCACTTAAAGCACTGCTCCCTCCGATGGGAAAACAGAGGGTGGGGGGCACTGGAGTTAAGGACGTATATTACCATGGGCACCTTCTCTCTCAGTCTTTTTTCTCTTCTCCTCACAGAAATAATTCGTGTCAGAATCAACTCTCAAATTGCTGCATTACAATAAATCACTTTATGCGCCAGTCAGAGTACCCTTCGAGTATGCCTGATGCCATCAGTGCAGTGCTGCCCTCTATTGCAAAGAATGGCACACTCTAGTTACCACCTGTACCCAATGATATTAACCTCAATGTGCTACATGTGGAGGGAATAGATTAACTACCTGCATGCGAATCTGCAACTTCAAATTAAACTAACACACACATTCATATTTTTCCTAGGGGGCTAAACTATGTCACCTTGTAGCTAAATCGAGAGTACAGTCAAGAAACAAAAGCTGGAGTCAACTAGCATTCAGGAAGTGTCCATTCCCAAATCCCAGCAGGTTAAACGTGAAGCCTAAACAGATAAAGAAACATGATGCCCTTAATCTGAGTGATACGCTGCACAATGCACAAATCCAGCCATGTTTGAAACAGGAGCTTCAGTGTATCATTGTGAGTCAGAGTAAAACCTATCCCATAAGCTATTATACGTGACATCCAGTGGCCTGCTGCTGTAGCAGAAATCGCAGTCCGTATTCCCTCCTGCAATAATAACGTCTCCCTTTATTCTGCAGATTCTGCTTTCTGTGCCTGTACAATGATATAGACACACGATGTGACACACTAAATAATGCACATGTATTCATGTTTAAACATGCTTAAGAATAGTTGTTCAAGATTACACCGAACCGAATGTCAGTAATTCTAAAAATCTGTGTCTGTAAAAATAAAAGAATTTGCAGAATATTTTTTTCACTAAATCCGTAGGATGGTCTTTTTGCGTGTGTGCAATTTTGTTTCTGCTACACACATTGAGAAAGCTACGTGCGAACAAAGTTTCTTCTAAACAGTTTGGATGGAGGATTTTGCAGAGCATTCAAATAGATATGCTGTTTTTGCATTTAAAGTAAAAGGCAGAATGTTCAACTCCATAAGCAATGTTTCTCAGAGCTGTGATTTTCCTGGTATTTGCCCTAAAATTCCATATATTACTCTTAGAATTGAAAACAATCCTGTTTTGAGTATTCGACAAGTGAGTCATATCATATTAAACTGTACTTTACAGTAAAACAAATGGATTACAAAAGTGTTTTCCCCATACGAATTATGTACGCTATACAAGTACCTCGCCACTTACTTGTACAGCATCAGCAATATGCTTGCCGTTGAGGCAATTTTGCTTGGAAGGGGCATTAACAGGAGCAGCACCACAGGATAGATTGGCATGTTCGTCCAAGTAATTAACATTCCACTTTAGTCTCAGGCAGTGCGTTCTTTTTCTCTGTGGACTTTTCAGCATCTTAGGAATTCTTCATTGAGAGAGCCGTACTGAGAAGATCTTAAGACCGATCTTTATTCATCTCTGCCTGTGATCTGCCCCTACTAGAATAAAACTTCCTCTACAATAGTGCCTAAGTACAAAAATGACTTTCTCCAGCAGCCCGGTCTTCTTTTGATAAAGCAAAACTCTTGAACCCATTGCCACTCAAACGATATATTGCAGCATATTCTCTGACTTTGATTTATCTTTTACCATGACGTTGCATTGGATGACGTTGCATTGGATGACGTTGCATTGGCCAATTGAGTAATCGTTATTGCACATTCCTGAATTCTGTTGAACTGTAAACTATATTTTGCATCCTTATTTTTTATTTTTCTTCTGTTAATATTTTAGTGGCAATTATGTAATATTTAGATTTCCATTTTTGATATGCCCCTTTGTCTGGATTTGGAATTCTTACCTATTAACTAATCTGAGATTTACATGTCTTTTCCAAAAGCACTCTGGCCTTCTTGCATGCCTAAGGTTTAACACCAAAAGAGTATCACAAGTATTTTAAATAACCTTGCTCTAATGGTACAAGATAGTAGCTCATTCGGGCATTTTAACGACTGGACTATGCAGTGTAAATGCCTTTACTTTCTCTTTAACATCGTTCTAGACCTTGACATACTCAAAGCTATTAAACACCCACTGCTGGTATCAAACGCAAGATAAAATATGAGTTATTACTATAAGTAAGACGGACTAAATAGTTTTCAATGCATACCATGTACACCTTTAACCTACCTCACCTTCCTGTACTCTTTATGAGATGGCCTTCAGAGACTGGATTTTCATGCATTCATGTGTCTGCGACCTGCATGTCAAGGGTATGAATCTGCTCAAAAACGACACAGGCATGTAGTCTTCTGAAGTAGATAAATGATAATAGTTGCATGCCATTAAGATGATTTCTGTAATGTGTGAATATCCCTGCTGTACCAGATTCGATATTTCTTGTGTAGTCAGTCGGTTTTCAATCGTACTTGACAATTGTTGTTATTTACTACGTGAAATGTTATGTTATGTTATTTGTTTTTTTTTTTTTTTTTTATTGTTTAATCAAAAAATAAGATTTTACAATACAGACTGTAAGTTCTATCATCATCGTTATCATCAGAATCTTTGCCAGGGTTTTTCTCTCTTTTGTTGTTAAGCTCGCGCGGCGTTAGTCTATATTATTACATCATCCATTTCATCTGGTTCGGTTGTCTGTTACTTATCGTTTTCATTTAATAGATTAATTTCGATGTGTCGAACCATTTGTGCCATTGCAATTTGCCATGTGGTTTTTTCCCCTCCTATTAATCGACACCACCATGTCTCTTCTTCTGCCAAGATATCAAAACCTGCCATAGGTGCAAGATATTGTGATCTGATGCTAGCTGTGGCTGGGCAACTCATGATCAAGTGCCTTAGTGTTTCTTTTGGAGGGTCAGAATTGTTTTCGCAGAAGCAGCATCCATTTGTTGTTGCTTGTCCACGAATATATAGGATCTCCCTTGTTTTGTATAAGTTTAGCCGTGCACGCAGGATTGCATTTCGTATGTGTTTGCTTGGGCATTGATTTACATATCTTTGTAACTCATTCCTTTTTAGAGTATTACCAGGGAGATGCAAAGTGAGTTTCAATTTGGTTGCGTTTTCTATTGTCATAGCCCAATCGTTGTCTTTTAGTTTTTTTAGTATTTTGCACGGATTGCTTATGAGCTCTTGATCTTCAGATGCGATGTTCTTCAGAATTAGTTGGTTTTTGTCTTGCCAGTCATTTAGCATTTTGCATTTTCTGCTGTCCATTTCGCATTTTAGTAGCCTAAAGACTTCGTTATTGTGTGCAATTTGACATTTTCTGTACAGCATGAGGGAGTTGCAGAGGACTGTACATTCTAACGATAGTAGGCTCAATTCACGCCTGATTGCTGACCCTGATACTGAAGGTGGAAGATGTAGTACTGTGCGCCAAAACAGCGCTTCCAACTTGGACCACAAACCTATTGGTAAGGTGGGCATTGCTTCTGCACCATACGTAATTGTCGGTACCACTTTCATTTTGTAGAAATTGATGGTTGGTACTAGGGAGAATTTTCCAAATTTGCCATCCACAAATTTAGCTTGGGCAGCTAGTTTTTTGGTCTTTGCGTAAAGTTCTGCCTGCATGGCTGTTTCTCTTTGAGAGCTGTCCATTAGTACTCCTAAGTATTTTCATTGGGCAACGGTCTCGAGATTGATTTCTCCCAGATGCCATTTGAAGTTATTTCTTTGTTGATTTCTTTTTTTGTTTCCGTTATTTTGAAGAATCATGACTTTTGTTTTACTCGTGTTTATTTCCAAATGATTTTTTGTGGCGTAAGTTTGGAGAGCGTCAAGTTTTCACTGCAGACCTATTTCCGTCTGATCAAATATGGTTAAATCATCGGCGTACAGAAGGTGCCCGATCTTCGTTTGCCCCAACTTTGGCGGAAATGCTCTAGTTGTTTCATTTATGCAGTTGATATCGCCGATGTATGTCAAGAAGAGTGCAGATGCTAACGGGCACCCTTGTTTTACACCTCGTTCGCTGTAGATTTCGTCTGATAGCAATCCATTACGATTCAAACGAACTTTCATTGAGGTGTCGCGATGTAGTGCTTGAATTGGAGCAAGTAGCTCCTCAGGACATTGCCACGCTTTTAATTTATCCCATAATGTTAGTCTTTCCACTCGGTCAAAGGCTTGAGTAAAGTCAATGTATACAACATATAGATGGCACTAGCTTTGCAGTGCGTTTGCTTTCAACGTGCTGCATAGTAAGATGTTGCAAGTTGTGCCTGCGCTTTTCTTAAATCCTGCTTGAAAGGGGTCATTGCACTTAGCTCCTGCTGCCCATTTTAGAAATTTGGACATAAGGAGTGAGGCGTACACCTTACCCATTACATCCAATAAGGCAATCGGGCGAAAATTCTCGGGATTGTTCATGTTGCCTTTTTTATAGATTGGGATGATTATCGCTTTGGTCCATGAATTTGGTATGGACTGAGTTTTGTAGAGCGCCGAAATATGACACTCATTAGACTTGCCCACTCTTTTGGGTGATTTTTTAACTCTGCGTTTGAAATCCCATCTGGGCCTGGGGCTCTAGAGTTTTTTAGTTTAGTAATGATATTCATGATGTCATCTTCTTGGTCTAAGTCGACCCAAGTTACTGTGTTTACTTGTTGCTCTTTGTCTGGTGTGCGTAAGGCTGATTGAAAAACTTTGGTAAAGTGCGTTACCCAAGTTTCTTGATTGATGTTATTTAAGATCTGATTATTCGATGTTTTGTCTGCGTCCTTTATTAGAGACCAGAATTCTCGGCTGTTGTTAGTGACGAGAGCTTTGGTTATCTTCTCTGCATCCGCTTGATATAGTTTGTGTCGATGAAATTTCACCCAGTCCTTGTACCTTTTCTTTATATCATTAGTGGCATATGAGATGTCTATGTTCGAGGACTTACGTAATTCTCTTAACGCTCTTCTGTAATTACGCCTTGTCTCCACTAATTCCTTGTTGAAAACATGTTTGGAACTTTGGTCGGAGGCTGATCCATTGCCTCGTTTTTGATGCATGTATGGAATCAGTAATGGTTGATAGTCTATTCCATCTGTGGCATCTAAAAATTTGTTTTCGATGTATTTCTTTGTTACTTCGCAAATCTCTGCAGGCTTTATTCTTAGTCTTGAGCCTTGCGCATTAGCTTCAATTTGAGTGTTATAATGCATGTTTATTTTGCTAGTTAGAGACCAAGCTGTTTCGAGTAGGTTATGGTCACTCATGGATGTGTGATGTATCGTAAATGCTTCAACCATTGGTAATAGCGACTGAGATACAAATATGTAGTCAATAGTGGCTATTGCGGGTAGACGCTCCCACGTGGGTGGCCTGTCTGATGCTGGAAATGCAACGTCTAAGTTATGAAGACCATGTGGCTCGCAAAACTTTAGCCATTCTTTCCCTCTGTGTGCTGATGCCTGTTGTGCTGCCGTTGTTGATTTTTTTGTCTCATTACAAGTGGCGTTTAAATCGCCACACATGATGATATCTGCTGCAGGGTAGTCAATCATTGCAGTCACAAGTAGATTCTCACACATATCAATGAATCTTTTTGTTGTAATTGCCGCTGGGTTCCAGTATCCGTTAGCTATGACTACGTTTCTGGATTGTGAATTTTGGTTGTTCTGAACTTGCACCGCGATTACAATTGCTAACAGAGATTGGTTTGTCAGTAAGATTTTATCAATTTTGATTCTAGTTCCGTTGCGGCATGCTATCAGCAATCCTGAGGTTGGACGCCCCTTGCTTCCTCTGCTCGCCGGGACTAGAATGATTTGATATCCTTCCAATACTGGGGTTGTTTGAAGCCACGTTTCCTGTAGGCAAATGATGTCGTATTCCCCTAGGTTTGGGCCACCTGGCATCGTTAGGTGGGAATGACCTCGGGTGTTCCAGGAGCATAGGGTTAGTCGTGTCGGCCTTTCGTTTGGCGTGTCGCATGTAGATGGGCCTCCTTTCGTGGATGGCTATTGATTCCGATGGTTTGTGAGCATTTTGGGCAACCAAGCCCATAGCCCTGTTTTGATGTTTCGAGATGTGTCTATCTTTGTTTGTGCGCTCTTCTGCAGCTCCGCTGTTTTTAAGACCATTGTGTTTGTTGGTTTATGACAGTTGTCTGCTCTCTGTTCTTTTCTGTCTCGACTTCCTTCCCTTGAATTATGCGATCTTTGATTGTATTCCTTTTTATTGCTTAGCTTATGACTGTTGTCTGATCTTTGTTCCATCTGTTCTGACTTCTCTCTCTTGTATAATAGGTTTCCAGATTATGTTCTGAGTTTTGTTGCTCACCCTTGCATGTTTTATTTTGGTCCTTACCTGCTTGTGAATCTCGGTTAACTGTTTTTTTTTTGACGTTTAACTTTTTCTGATGTTCTCTTTCCACCTTTTGATTTAGGTGAGCCTTGTGGCTGGAGTTCTCATGTCTATCTTTTGAGGCACTTTGACGGCTACGGGATAGAGCATCAAGACTTCCATGTGGGAACTGGATTGAGACATCCTCAGTATGGAATCCCTGTCTATAGATGTCAAGTTTTTGGTTTAGGATTCTTGTGTATACTGTGTTCCAATTTACATGGAGTAAAGTGATTGCTCCCGACCTGTCATGCCATGGCTCCACGATTTTTATGTCTGCCGTGTGAATTTCGCGTAGATTGCCAATTTTGCTAAATATGGTCATGACAGTTCTCCTGTTCAAAATAAGGTCTTCTGTGTTCGAGCGTCTTTGTGACATCTTTATTATCCATCTGTACTTTGTGTGTTTATTAAAATTATGATGCATATCTCCAGAGGTTTGTTTCTTAGTCCTGTGCTTTGCCTGAGTGCGGGAGCTTGGTCTGTTTTTTTCTTTTTCGTCAATTCTGATGTCTGCATCTCTCCCTTGATGCTTTTTCATTGTGTTTCTATCGTTTATCTTGTTTGGATCACCACAGGAGATCGAACGTGCAACTTGATTTGAAGGTTCCGATTTCTTTTGTTTAGCTGAAGCTTCATTGTTTTGCCTAGATGTTTCTTCTTTCCCTTTTCTGCGTCCCTTGCCCATCTCTTGTCTGTGGATGTCAATTTTGGATTTCTTCTGAGTTATTTCTTTGTCTGACTTTTTTGGTGTCTTGTTTGTTGTCCTCGTGCGTTTTTCTGCCTCATTAGATTTGAAGTGATATTCTAGGCGATTGCGCCTTTCTTCCAGGGTTTCGAAGTCGCGCTCCTTGTCAGTTTTGTTAATTGCTCCCGGGGCTACGGAAGTGTACTGATTTTTATAATAGGATCTTGCCTTGTTTTTGAATTGCTCAGGTGTTATGCTTGAGCAAGAGTCATCCGCAGGATAGATGCTAAGATCTAATAGTGCGTCTACTGGGTCAGAGTCAGACGAATAGTTTCTTGCCGCTGAGCTACTTCTGACATTTTGTTTTTCATTTGTTTCATTCGGTTTTGAGGGTTTTGTGTTATTAGTAGTAGTAGCCTTCTGGCTTGTTTTTTTGTCAGTGGTCGATGTTTTTACCTGTACTTGTCTTCTGTACGAACTGTCATTATTCAATGTACTTTTTTGTGGTGCATTGGTGTTTGTTTTCATAGTAAAGTTGTGATTTGCATTTGCCATTGTGTTTTCAAGACTCAGTTTGTCTTTGCCGTTGGTCATATCAAAAATGGAATAGATTAGTTCATTTTTGTCTTTTTCAACCTGATTACTTCCAGGCACCTTATTTAAGACGAACAGTGTGTTGGAGGCCTGACATATTGAATGTGGCGTCGACTTCCCTTTGAGAATGAGTTCGTCAGTTTGGTTTTGCACTGAACCTTGCGTTGCCCTCATGCCTCTGACGCGCTTTTGTTCTGTAAGGTCGATAACTATGTTAGTTTGTGTTCCAATTTCGTGTACAGTGTGTTCTTTCCTTGTTTGTGTTTGAGCATGAAGATGTGATGCTGCGCCTTTGTTTTTTGAGTATGGACCTTGCGTATCCAACTTATCTTTTGGCTCTGAAATGTTTTCCTTTGTTGTTATGTAGGTCTCTAAGTATAATACTTTTGTGAGGATCATAGCTAAAATCACTTGCTGATCTTTCACTGTTTCATGCATTGTTTCATAAAGTTTGCAGAAGGGGTTCAGGGCAATGGTTATCACTGACATTATGCCTTGGAGATCCGTTTTCTTTGTGGTCACCTCTTGTGTTGTGTGTGCTGTTTGCTGACTCATGTTTTCGTGATGTGTTAGCCCGTAAGCGGAATACCGCTTACTTGGTGTTTGTGTTGATTGACTAGCATTTCCTGTATTCGTGGGCGCCATGGTGTTTCCCAATGGTCGATATGTGTTTAATCCTTGTATGTTGGATGTGAATTCTTTTGATACCGACGCCCTTCTGTCTTTAGGGGTGATAGTTTTTTTCGCGGAAGCGATTGGATTCGCAAATGAATGCTCTTGTGTTGCGTGTCCATCTGCAGCTATCATGGGTTCGGTGGCTACTTTCCTGGGCTCATGCACTTGTGCATCTGTTAAGGTATTGGATTTTGCTTTTGTTAAATCCTTAGGGGTTGTGGGGTGTTGTCGATCGCCTTCTGTAGGATTCTCACTGTTATCAATGCCTGGGAAATGGAATAAGTTTGCTTTCCTTGGAGCACCATCCATTTGTCCTAACGGTGTGTTCGTTGATGTTGATTCTTGTGCCGAAGGAACCCTAGCATGGTTATCTTTTGTGAGTGAGAAATCACTGCTCGATGTGGTGTTTTCATCCCAAATCTGACTTTGTATTGTTTGCTGCTCATCTTTATTTTGTTTTTCCATGTTTTGCTGATCCTGAATATTACTCATGAGTTGAGTTCCACTTTGAACGGGCATTTCCGGTGCTATTTCTCTGTTCTTAAGTACATCTGACTTTTCCATGGTTCGCAGCTCTGTTACTTCTGCATAATGAGATTCAGGCGTTGTTGGTAAGTCAGGGATGTCTTTACTTATGTGCTCGCATTTTCTTTGTTTTGCCGGGGGTGGCAAATCAGTCTCTACTGCGAGCATTTCCGCGTCAGAAACTTCGTCACACATATTGATTTTTGTGTGTGGCTGAAATTCAAAAAAATCGGTCAAAATTCGTAGAGAGTGATTTTTCCGAAGTCTCGTGTATGTTAAGTTTTTAATGGTGCTGCCTCTGATAGCTTGTTGTTTTTTAGGTGGTGGTAGCTTTTTCTTAATGCTTTTTGTGCATTTATCTCTTGATCTCTTTTTGCAGTTATGATCAGTTGAAAGTTTGCTGACTGCACAGATGCTTGTTTGTAGTTCTAATGGTGTCCCTGTCTGGTCTGACAAGACTTGTGCAGTGTCTTCGTCAGTGGGAGCATGGACTTGGGCCTTCACGTTGCTTGTTGGAACTAAAATAGGCTTATTTCCTATGTTTTGCTGCTGATGTTTGCGCTCAGCATTGTCTTTATGGCCTTCAACACTGATTGACGAGGACGCTGTGCTCCGGTTCGACTTCGTGAGCGCGTTGCTGCTCGGGCCCAGTGCAACGAGTGGGTCTTTATCACACTTCCTGGCTTGTACAGGGTCGCAGGTAAGGCTTTGTCTAGTCTCCCCTCCGGAAGGCTGCGACTCGGCCAGTTTCACTGCGCCGTGTGTTGCCCCAGATGGTGTTATAACTTGTATAGTCTCATTTGTAACCTGTTTCTCCTTCTCCCTGATCGTGTCCTTAGCCGCCCCTGAGCATAGTGAATCCGTAGGGATGTCACTTGGTAAACAGTTTTTTTGTGGGGTGATGGCGGTGGTAAAACTGCCCTCCACTCTCATCGCTTGTGGGCTGGTTCCACATGGCGTATGAGAATGTGGGACATGTTTTGTTACGGACCTTGGGTCTTCTTTGAGTGGACACTCTTCCCCTTGCTTGGAGCTTCGCAAGCGCATGTCCTCATCCATACACGGCGTGGAAAATGCAATAAGGTGAACAATTACTACGCCGGGTCTACTTACCCCGTGTTTTTGGCTATGCAAGGTGTCTTTGTGGTTATCCGCCGCAGACTCCCGATCACTGGACGCGCTGTCCGCGTCAAACAGCTGTAGAACAGTCGGCGCCCTTTGCTCCTGACGGGCTTAGCGCCGCAAAGGTGGTGGCCTTGATGTTTTCTATCCACAAAAAGTCACGTGCCAGGTCACGTGACCGAACCCAGCTCCGCCTCCTCCAGGAAGCACGTTAGACAGCTGGTGTGAGCCCTTCAATGCAAACGTTCTGATTGAACACTCTGTGTTTTTATACTGTGCAAGTTACCACTGTAGTAGTCTTAAAGCGGAGACGTATTGTCTGAGAGGGAGCACATTGTGACTGCGCCGAGGGTTTTACACAAAACAACAGTCCATGACAAGAGAGGAAATAAGAAAAGCCAAGGAAGAAAAGGGTAAGTTGGAACAGCATTGATGAACAAAAGTGAACAAACGTGGATAACAAACATTAGGGTAAAACAACACAGGTAAGAATGGACATGCAAGTAAGGATGTATGTAAGACATAGGTAGCCATTTGTTATAGAAGAAAGGGTACATCAGGAGACAGCCTTAAGGCCAACCTCATCATTAGGTGGTTCTTGATGTCTTAAGTGTGCTGAGGGCATGTATTAAGACTGGTTATGGGAGCGAGATGGCCTTAAGATGTGTTCAAAATTTCCAGAATGTTTTGGTGCCTCTGTATAACCAAATGACAATGTTGAAACTCTCTTTCCTGATAAGAGTTCCTGCAGGCTGGAAAAGGAGGACCAATTGATAGAGGCATCTCAGAGCCAAGAGTTGACTGGGGTTTGAGAGTATACAAGAGATACAACGAGAACATGAGAGAAGAAAGCTTTGCCACCCAGAGACAAAGTCAAATGGCCTGAGTTCTGAGAAAGAAAAACATGAAATTCTTAAAGGACAGGGTCCTTAGTTAGGTTAGTTCTCCTTCAGAGACAGGGGGTTTAATGGCAGTTGTCCAAGAGGCGTTTGTTAGTTGTGTACAATTTTGTGCATTAAGTCACACAATGGAAGTCCGTTACCTAAGGAATCAAGAGACAATCTAGAGAGTAAAATACAAGCTAATGATATGTTAATTTTAAGAAAGGGGGGATGTTGTCTATAAATTATTTGGATGAAAACTAATTCTAAACTCATAGTACAATAACGGAAAGAAGCACATCAGAAGTTATGTAGGCAAATCTAATAAATTCATCCTCAAGCAAATGAGGTATTATTCAAAGTAGAGTGTGAGCAACACATTATTTAGTAAAATGGGAGTGTAGCAGCATATACGCTCTATGTGAAAAATGAGGATCCTTCGATTTTGTCTTTGACTAGATATGCACCAAAGATGTCATTACTGAAGCAAAGAGGAGCTTTAAACTGGGAATATGTCTGTTCAGTTTCACTTGGATGAATTTGGGGTCCTTTACATGAATCGATTTGAAAATGATGCAAATGGTATTAAAAGCTATTCCCCTGGATAGCAAATAGTCAGAAAGAAGTGAAAGTACTGGTGGTGAGATCTGATGCAGCATGCACTTATGATCAATCCTGCCTCTGTTTATATAAATGATCTCTGAATAAACCTGTCTTATTAGAAACTGCCTACACCTCCTCTTTATGTTGCTCTACCTAGAACCACTTAGATATTTGTTGTTATCCATTTAATGGAGTCCTAATCCCACTTACCAATTTCTGAAAAGGATAAGATGAGGTTGTGGAGGAGACTCTCAACACTTTAATTTGTACCAAGTTTTCACACAGTGACTTCGCCACATTTGTCAAATGTTGAAATGATGTAACAACAACACCATTTCAACATTTAACAAATGTGGCGCCTTCACTGTGTGAAAATCTGGTACAAATTAGTCTAAAACCTCGGGGGGGGAGGTAGTGGTTCCTCCGTATTTGCTTTCACACTGACGCGACACCAGCCAACCGCGCTTTTCTAAAAGAGGGCACAAGATCGAAGAGGTTGACCCCTGAAAACTACCTCAATCGCTCTCAAAAAACCTTCTCAACACTTTAACATTAATCCATGTTGGACAGGGAGCACAGGGTCCGTTCAAATATTACAGAGGAGTTCAGCATTAGTATAAGATAATGTTCTAAGCACAATTACTACATTACTCTGGAAATGTCTATCAAAACAGGGTTCATCCGGTGGACAAGTCGATGTTGCACTCGGTGTCATCCTTAACCCCATGGACAAATAGGATTGGCCCGGGTTGGCAGTGTATGAGTAGAGCCCTTTTTGGATATTTTGTGTTCCAAAAAATGCCAGACAACTTCCAAAAATAGAAGCCATGAATGCACATTTGAAAGTCACTAGATATAAAATGATCACTCTTGCAAAATGCACAACCCTTCAAATTCAACATCCTTTAGATAGTCTAGTCTACTCCTGTTTATTAAGTACAATGAGCACCGATTTATACTTCAGGAAGGGGCTTCTGGAGAATGTGGTGTTTCCTGTGCTTATAGATTATGACATGGGTACTTAGCATCCATTAACAAAATCAAATGAAATGTTACATAATAACCAATAGTTAAAGTGATTAACACTGTCTACCTGTGCATGGGGATATTCTTTAGACAATAATGCCAGGCAATCACTAAAGCATTTCCATTGATTAGTTAGTTTTTACTTGCATAAGCGAGTGTGCTTATATGAGAATAATTTGCTCAGTCATGACTCAAACTTCAACTTAATAATAGCTTCAATGAGGTAACAGATATCTGCAGTTGCTTGCGTTTTCTTTCATATTGGTCAAGGCTTTGTAGTGAATATTGGACATCTTCATTTAGGAAAATTATAGAGAATTATTGGCATATTGTTACACTTTGTGCACTTTCTAAAATGTCGCAGAGATGATTCACATGTTGGATTGGGGTCCGGCCCAAAGACATTCCCAAAGATTACATTTTGTCCAACCATCATTTATTTCTTTTTTAAGTAAGTTGGTCTCATTTTGCTAAAATGTGGGAATGTATCTTATTGAAACTAAGAACACAAGCTACACCTCACTGTGTAATATTGTTAGAGGATTTCATTATGAAGCTCGCTAGGTTGTGTCCACGTATTACCTCCCCACCCCGGAATACAATACCATCATGCAATTCTGGGACAAGAAACATGTTGTAATTGGATCTGAAACTCTAATTCATTTAAATAAAACCGAACCAAAGGTGGTCTATAAACTTTATACTAATGAAGTCACCACAGCAATATATATGTGCATTGGTTGCTGTTTTAAAGAAACACAAATTGCCCTGCCTATGAAAGTCTCACTAGGATACAGTGCAGCCTTGAAGTAATTCCCTAACTCAACAAACTATACCTTTGAATATATATAAGCATCTGTTTATAAGTAACAGAAAAAACACAGCTTGTTTTATGTAATGGTTGAGGTGTACACAGGCGCACAACCTGCTGAGCTGACTGCACTGTGCATATGCGCACAGCTTGCCATGGCAGGATGGGGTTAATAGCTTATCAAGGCATGCATTGAGTGCATGCAACCTAGCAGTGTATCGTCTAGATAACAGCTAGAAGAGCACATGGGCCTGCAGATCTTGCTCACTAGGGGTTAATTGCTTTATTCGGCAGGGCCTTCCTGGATTGTCTGCAGCATTTGCTTTTGGCTTCCAGTGAGATACTTTGCTTTCGCAAATGATGTTCTGCATTCCCTGGTAAGCAGACACTGGATGGTACAGAAAAGTACAGACCGACCTTGGACAGTGACAAACATACATTCCAATGAAGCGCTTCCCAGCCCTATAGATGGCAGGGAGTGAGAAGGGGGGAAAGCAACACAGAAAGGTTGCAGAATGGTACTTTTCCACAAAAAACATGTTTTGACACTGAAGAGTTCTAGAAGATTCATGTCACGCTGAGAGACAAGCACACCTGATAAATGTTTGCACTCATAAGAGTGAAGGGGGACGCTCCAGCGGATTTGCATTGTGAACTTGCAGGTGCCATGGATTTGACAGCTTGCTCCTAGCTGTGGTTTCTGACATTGCTTGTGTGCTGACCAGAGAGGGAGGGAAAGAGAGAGAGCGAGAAAGGACAGGGTGCTGCACCAGACCAGAGAGGGCAGTCTTGTGCTTGAGAGGTTGAGAGAGGCCAGTCCTTATGTTGAACAGGCACCTGGCATGGTATACATCCATGACAGGAATGTAAGCTTGTGCTCTGTGTCATCTGTAACCCAGTAACGTGTCATCTATTTACCAATAAGTTGATAACACGACGATTTAGCATAAATGGAAAGAATGCAAGTTATAGGTTACAGATCAAATAGAGCACAATGTTATGTTCCTTGGATTACACCACTCCAGGGACCTGTTCAACTTGAGGACCGGTCTCTCTCACCCTCTGAAGCACCAGGCATGCCCCTCCAGTCTGGCCCAGCACCCCTGTGCTCTCTCTCTCTCTCTCTCTCTACCTCTCCGGTCACTGTGCAAGTCAGGAACCACCAATAGGAGCAAGCTGTCAAACCCAAGGCACCTGCACATTCATCCTCTTTCATGTGTGCTCAGACTTTTATCAGGTGTGCCTGCCACTCAGCGTGATGTAAATCTTATCGAACCTTTCAGTGTCAAAACGTTTTTGGGGTGGAAAAGTACCATTCAGTACATGTTCCATTTCTTTGCCACCTCTCGCTTCCTCCAATCTGCAGGGCTGGAAAAGGCACCACTGGAATGTATGTTTATCATTGTCCATGGTCGGTCTGTACTTTTCTGTACTATCCTGTGTCTGTTTACCAGGGAACGCGGAACAGCTCTTTTGAAAGGAAAGCATCTCAGTGGAAGCCGAAAGCAAGCACTGCAGACCATCCATGCAGGCCTGCAGAATAAAGCAATTAGGCCCTAGTGAGCAAGCTCTGCAGACCCATGAGTTCTCCTAGCTATTACCTAGGCACTACACTGTGAGGTTGCAACACTCAATGGAGGCCACGGAAAGCTATTAACCCCATCCTTCCATGGCAAGCTGTGGGCCTATGCACAGTGCATTACGCTCAGCAGGTTGTGTGTGTCTGTGCACATCTCAATCATTATATTACATTTGTGCCGGTCAGGGTGTTTAAATTATTTGCACAGCATATACATAAAACTGGCTTTCTTTTGTAAATGTCAGATTTTAAAACATGCTTTATTTTCTCCAAAATCAATTCCTTGTACTGGTACCAGACAATGGTTGCAGAGGGGAAAGAAATGATTTACTAGATAATTCCAATTGGCAAAGTGCTCCCTTGTACAGTTTGGTGTTGTGGGGTGATATCACATGCATATACAGGAAATACCACCCAAAATGCATTGCATCACAATCTATAGGCTTATGTTTAGGGAAGCTGCAATATCACTTTACAAGGCACAGCATATTGATTTGTCTATACTATGTAACCACACCTGATTATGATTTTCTGAAAGGGCAACAACTATCCCTAGTTCTACTTGATTGATGTAGGTTTATCTAATTTGGGTTCTTCTTACTTCAACTCGATGTCATTGGTGAAACATTACTGTTAATGTGTAAATGAATCTTTCGTATGGAAATGCTCAAATCTATTTCATCTGTATATGTGTTTTTCTGTATCTATGACTTTCACAGGTCATGCGTTATCAATCAATCATGGAAATTAGGAAGTTGTACCTCCTTTCACAAATCAAGTTTCAGAATACACATGTGAAAACTGCAGTATTCAGCTCATTTTGTTATGATTTATAAAATGCTCCATTCTATGTGTTTGTCGGTGTTCTACGCCATGCACACAACACAGAAAAAGGCAGGAAAATACTATTTGCTCTTATTTAATAGTAATCTCACTTAGCATTGAATACAGTGAAAGCAGGATGTATTTCAGTCAATAATAATAATAATAATAATAATAATAATAATAACAATAATAATAATAATAATAATAATAATAATAATAATAATAATTTGACATTTATATAGCGCTACGAACCCTCAGGTATCTGAGCGCTGCTTATTATTACCCACGGTGTGTGGGCTATCAAACTATACCATCCCATGCCCATCTATTTGTGATAGTTTATCAATGCTATTGATTCTACAAAATCACATTTCACTTGGCTTTAGAATATATTGAAAAAGCAATGCTGCAATTACACGGAAATGTTAAAGCATCCTACGTGAAATGATCTGCCCCTTCCCAACTAGCAGCATTCCCTCCCTGTCCACTCACTCTTGGGACTAAGCAGAGAAATAATTTTAGAGGGCACGCATCTGATTTCATTGGAGAAAATGGATACTCACTTGTAAATCATTATTTTAAGAAACAGAGACAGCATGGACCCTCAGAGCTTTCAGGTTTTCTCCCATTCAATTAAGCCCCCAGCTCTGTTTCACCCTCTAGGAAATCAGGTATGCCTCAGATAAAATCTGTGTTAGCATTCCCAACAGTCAAGGCCCATTCTCATCAAGCCTCTGCACTCATCCTCTTTCTACAACTTTCAGAATCCTAGCTCTTCTCCATCACTTCCTGCATGTTTCAGTGTACTTCTCTGGTGCTGGGGTGAGGACAGGTGTTCTGTGGCACAGTAAGTTGTGCATTCGTAAAAGTTATATTCTCTCACTGCAGTGTGTGTGTGTGCAGTTCGCTCGCAGTGGCGCCTCCCTGACTGTGTGGTCCCTCGCAACTCCCTATCACATGTGCCTTGCACCCCCTCCTTCTCCAGCCACCTGCACCCATGCACCCCCTTGCTCTTCCTCATTGACTGCCCTGTATTGCATTGTATTGCTTTGTGTTATGCTGCATTCTTCCTTCTTCTAGGTTTACATTTATCAATTGTTTTGTTCTTTTGTATATTGTTCTGTGTTCTGCTGTTCTCTTCCCTCCTCTAGGTTCTCTTTTTAATGACTGCTTCCTGGACTGACTTGTTTTCTGCCTGCTCTTCAATCTGAGTTTGTGTTCACTTAGTCAATTGTCCACTATTGTCTTGTCCCTTTCTGTCTCATCTGCTTGCACCCCTCCTTATGTCCTCCCCTAGTGTCCCCACCTTTCCCTTCCACCACTCTCCCTCTCTCCTCTTACCCAACCTACTCTATGGTGCTCTTTGTTTCTCCTATTTTTTAAAACTGCTTCTCTATTGACTACCCTGCTCTCTAACCCAGGCCTCCCTACAGGTGACCCCTATGGAAATGCTTCCTCTAGACAGCAACTCACAGACATCCTCTTTATTTTTCCTTCGCCAGACCTATGGAGTCTTCATATGGTCTCTTTGCTCTCTCTTTTCTCTTCTCCCATTAATGGTGGCACCCAGTGGGAAGCCCTCCTGGCCCCCTTCCACTCCTCTAACTTCATCATTATTGTTTACCTGAATGGCACAGTCCAAGGCCCTCAGGCCAAACTTCTACTCTTTGATAGACGCTTCCCGTGCCTCAAAAATGTTATTTCTTCTCCTGCTGTCCCTCTCTCCCTCCTTCAGCTTCCTTGCCTCCCCCCTCAGCCTCCTCCTTGGCTACCTTGCCCTCTCCTCCTTCCTCTTCTGCCCCCCCACCTCTGCCTCCTTCTACACATCCGCAGGGCGTATCTCTGATTTGTAGCCCTGCCCGGAACTCTTTCAAAGTTGGCAACCTTCTCCATATTGCCACTCTCAACTGTCGCTCAGCAGTCAAACACTCCTGTGACATCTGCCGCCTCCTGGAAGAACTTGATCTCTGACTCCTCGGTCTCACTGAGACATGGTTCACGACCAGCTCTGTCACAAGCTTTGACACTCTCTTCCCTGATGGCTACACGATCTGCTCTGTACCCAGATCCAATCGTTACGGAGGGGTTGTAGCCTTGATCTTCCTGGAGTGGATTCCTGCCTCTGTCATTCCATGCAGGCCTACTCCTCTTTTGAATGCCTTGTCTGCAGGCTGTGTCTCTCTAATGGCCACTCTCTTACCGTGGCTACTATCTATTGGCCACCTGGTCAGATCACCTCCTCCCTCTCTGAGTGGCAGATGTCTCCTCCTCTTTCCTGGCCTCGACCAATCAACTCCTCCTTCTTGCAGACTTTAACATCCACCTGGATGCTTCCTGTACCTCCTCTGGACTATGCCGTGACCTTTGCGACTCTCTCTCTCTCTTTCTATTCTCCCCTCTGTCCCGACTCACTCTGCAGGGCACACTCTGGATGTTCTGATCTCCTCAGACCTCCCCCTCTTTATCCTCTATATCCTCCTCACCACTCCTCTCTCCTGGAGTGATCACTTTCTCCTTTCCTCCCATCTCTCCCTCTCTACTCCTCAGGCCAAGCCAACTCCAGGACTAACACCTACCTTCTCGGTCATCCGACCCATGAAGCATGTGTCAGTTTAGGCTTGCCGCCACGTTCTCTCTACCTCCTCCTCCTCTGGCTGACTCACATCCTGACACAGCCCTTTCCATGCTCCACTCTTCTACATCTGATACTCCTGATGTTCTTGCCCGTGTCATGAGGATCCGCTTGAAGCCCAAAGACAATTGCAACTCCTGGTATGACTCTGACCTTGTCACTCTTTAACGCAAGTGCTGGGTGGCTGAGAGGAAATGGCTAGTTTCTTGCGCATCCTCTGACAAACTGGCCTGCTGCCTGCTCCAAAGGCAATACCGGCTCTCTTTCTGCACTAAGAAGAGAGCCCACATCCAAGGCCACAACTCTGCAGCATCTAACAACTCAGCCGACTCTTTAAGGAACTGGTCAATCCTGCTGCAGTCTCTTACCTCTCCTGTCCACCCTCTCGTACTCTCCTCCTGCTCCATCTACTCTCTCACCTAACCCCGGCCCCCCTGTGGCCACCGCTCCTCCCTCTTTCTCTTCCTTTCCTCTGTTCTCCCATAGTGAGGTTTCTAGACAAGTCTGATCTATGAAAGTCTCATCAAAACAGGTTCTTCCCTGTTCTTCCAAAACCATCAAGGACCACATCGATCCTTCCCTAGCTGACTTCTGCAACTACCTCTTTGACCCACTTGGAGCCATCCATTCCCCCCTGAAGCACTCTCTTGTGCACCCTCTTCTAAAGAAACCCTCTGCCGATCCCTCCTGCCCGGCTAACTATCGCCTGATCTCCTTTACTCTTTTCCTGGGCAAACTCCTGGAAAAGCTGGCCATCTCCCAGCTTAATCATCACACTGAATCTGTTGGTTGTCTTCAAAACCATCAGTCTGGCTTCAGAAGAGCCAGCAGTACGGAAACTGTTCTCCTGAACATCCATGAAGACCTGCTCTCTAATCTTGATTCTAATCTCCCCTCTGTCCTTTTCTTACTCGATCTCTCTTCTGCGTTTGACATGATTAACCATTTTATCCTTCTCAATCATCTTCATGATGACCTGGCTGGGTATCACCGATCATGCCCTGGCCTGACTGACCTCGTTCCTCTCTGATTGACCCTATCAGGTCCACTTGGGTCCTTCCTTTCCTCTATCTCACTCTCTACCTGTGGTGTTCCCCAGGGGTCTACCCTCTCTCCCTGGCTGTTCAACCAATACCTGGCACCTCTTGCCCACCGCATTGACCCTCCCTTCTCTAACTTTCAGTGCTATGCGGATGACAGCTCGTTTTCAGGCTTCCCTCTGCCACCTCTTCTCCTTCTCTCATCTCTGTCTGTCCAGGAGAAGTGTGCTACCAACGAGCTCTGCCTTAATGCCAGTAAAACAGGGATTCTCCCTCACTGGCAGACCCGCACCCTCCTTTCCTGTCACTCGCTGACCGGCCGCCCTTGGCTCTCTTCCTGCTCCACCTGTGAGGCTTAAAACCTCAGGGTCATCTTCAACTCCACACTCTCCTTTTCTTCTCACATCTGACGTCTCTAAGAAGTCAAATTACCAACTGCACCTCCTCAGAGGTTTTCTTCCTTTCCTCTCCTTTCCCCAGAAGCTCACTGTCTCTAGAGCTCTGGTTCTCTCTAGGCTCTAGGCTGGACTACTGCAACAGCCTCTTTCTAAATCTGCCTGCTTCTATTCTGCGCCCTCTGCAACACATCCAGAACAGGACTGCAAGACTTCTCCTCAAGCCCTGGGATTATTTCTCTCCGGCACTGAAATATCTGCATTGGCTCCCAGTGGCTGCAAGGATTAAGTTCAAGACCCTCAGCATTGTCCACAAGGCCTTCTGGGGACTGAGTCCTCTATACCTCAAACTCTCTCGATTGAAATACCTTCCTACTCGAGCTCTTCACTCCTTTACCACCAACTCCCTCAGGTTCAGTCGCTTCTCCAAGCAACAGTAGGTGGTAGATCACTTTCTTCAGCTGAGGCCTCCCTCTGGAACAGCCTCCCTGCCTCTCTGAAACTCGAGGAGAACCATCTCTGGTTCAGGAAGCACATCAAAACCTTCCTCTTTGCTTCTGCCTCCTCTCTTCCTCCCCCTGTTGATTTCCTGTCTGATACTGCACTGGTCACCTGCCTATCCTCTGATTTCAGGCCCAGGTCCCTACCCGCCCAGTTGCACACCCACACTGCCTTGCAGCAACCCTTGAACTTGGGTCTGTATCTGTAACCCTACAGTGCCCTTACCTGAACCTTTGGACACCTGCTGTCTGCACTTACCCTTGCACCTGCCACCTGCTGGCCACACTTATTGTTATTGTGTTGATCTCATATACAGCACTGCCCCCTTCATTTTCCGCTGGAATTTTCCCCCTCCCCACTCGCCTGCACTTGAGCAATCTCAATGTCACTTGGCCTAGTAAGATCGATGTCTCTGTGCACCCTCTGTTCCCCATTCCTTGCCTCGTCACACCTTCAAATTCTTGTGTATAGGCGCGTTACAAATGACATATCATATCATATCATATAATACTCCTCATTACAAGCTTGCCAGTCCGTTAACAGTGGTACCAGTAAGCTTAGCGGTGCTGTTGTTACTGGACCGGCAAACTACGAGTTCTGCTTGCGGAGGCCTTCCAGCCCGCCAAGTCTGACCAGGGTCGGGGTGAAGGAAGCAAAACTCCTAACAGGTGCTTACATTTGATAAAATATGATACTTGTAGTCCTTATTGAACTTCAAAACTATTGCATTGATTTAATCTTCTGTTGGCCATTGTTATATTGTTCCTGTTACGTCATACTTTATTATTCCAGGTTCCAGGTTTTTGCTTTCTAACTTGTGATTTTTGGTTTGTATTATCACAGAATGTGTATATATCAGGTTTTCAATACTTCCAAGCATGTCTTGCTTTATGAGTTTGCATTGTTTAGCACACTCCTGTTCCAGAGCAAACACCTTGTGGTTGCATCCTTTACTCCACACCAGCTTGGCTTAAATTTTTAACCCGCAATGCTATGCTGGTTGCACCTATTTATCAAGCTTGCTCTGACTGGACATGTTAATCAGTACTGGTGTTTGCTCTTGGCCTTCCCTGTATCTAGGCTCCATTGGCCTTTCTAATTAGTGTGCTGTTGTGTTTTTTTGATTGCATATTATTTTCCTTATGATATATACTTGTATGATCGTCAGGATGTATGCCCAAATCTAACATCCCACATGGTGTCCCTAATACTCTAGCTTTTTCGTTAAGTGATCTTATATGTACCACTGAAGTTGCAAACTTCACAGGCCCTGTGGCCCGCATAGTACGTGCTGCAGCAATTGGGAGTGTGGAACACTGCTTAGGTGTTAGAGAGAATGCTGAATTGATTTGTGAGTGCATGCTTTTTGTGAGTTCTTGGTGATTTGGAAGTGTCAAGATACACTGTCTGTACTGCTGTTTTTCCACTGTGAACTGGGGTGGATCCTTTCCAGCGTTGAACAAAGCTCAGAGGCCCTGTGGCATTTGATTTAGTGATCTGGAAGCTCATGGTTTACATTCCAGATTTCCCTTTCTTTCTGCATCAATTTCTAGAATTTGGCTGCCAGTACGGTCTGCTAGATCGTAATCTCTGGAAGGGTGATACATTAAATAGGAAGCAATCAAACTTGAGAGAGGTATGGACAACAGAAGCTTCCAATTCATTAATGATGAACCTAACCACAGACAAAATTCACACCCTCGAGTGGGTGTGTACCACAAACCTTATAGCCCAGATTGATAAAACTGGTGCTGAATGGCGAGTAGCAAATCAGTGTGCAATATTGTGATATTATGTACACATTTCTTTAGTTGCTGATTACATAGAGAGTAATACTGGATTCAGGCCGCTTTTAAGTACTGTAATGACAGATTGTATTACCCATGTTCATGGCACTTCATTCATCAGCCTCAGATGTATGAAGGCGTGGGGTGGCCCTGTCACAGGAATCAAACGTTCAAAGTTCAGGCTATCCAAATGTCTGAGGCCATGAACCATTCAGAATGTATTTCACATCATTTAGTTTAGTTTAGTTTATTATTTGTATAGCGCCGCCTGGCCCTGGGGCATCCAGGCGCTTGGCCAGTTACATCGTAGCCAACATATCACAAACAGGTCAATCAAAAGTGTTTACAGATACTAATAGTATATACATTACAGCATATTTACAAAGGTTTGTGGTTGGGCAGGTGTGTAAGACAGTATATACAATTGTGTATAAGTGGGTAGGTATTTTAGTTAGCATTGGCCAATAGCCATGTTTTGGCATTATGTCTAAATCGTTGAAAGGATGGTTCTTGTCTAAGATCGGCTGGTAGTGAGTTCCAGAGTTTAGAGGCAAGCACAGGGAAGCTTGAGCCGCCTGCTTTTTGGAGCTTAAATCTGGGGACTTTTAGACAATATGTTTGGGTTGATCTGGTTAAGCGCGATGGGATGTGTTTCGTGAAGTTGTCCGAAAGGTATGTAGGTGCTTGGTTGGATAAGTATTTGTGTGTGAGAGAGAGCATTTTGTAATCTATTCTCTGAGGTATAGATAGCCATTGACAAATGTGTCTTGCATCTGAGATGTGCTCGTGTTTTGGTATATTCATAGCTGCACTTAGTGCATTATTTTGGATAATTTGAAGCTTGTTGATGTTCTTATGGCTGGTACCCTGGTAGAGAGCGTTACAGTAGTCTACTTTAGAAAGTACTAGGGCTCTAGCTAAGGTGATGCAGTTGGGGGTCAAGAGGTACGGTCTGCTGGCATTGATGAGTATACATGTGTAAGTGGTGGCTGATGAAATAGCATTTATTTGTCTTGTCAGTGTGAGGGAGGAGTCAAGATAGATCCCAAGAGTGTTGACGCTGTTGGAGACCGAAATGTTATTGCCGTCAATGGTGAATGTCTGGTAGAGTTTGTCTAATTTGTTAAGTCTGGATTGGGAGCCTAGGAGCAGAAGCTCAGTCTTGTCGTCGTTAAGGCAAAGACCATGTTTAGCCATCCATTCTTGGATAATGGAAAAGATATTGTTGAGGACTGTGCTGTCGGTATTGTAGTCGCCTGTTAGTGGGATGAGTATTTGAGTGTCATCTGCATAGTTCGTGTAGATGACACCCAAATGGTCGAGTATGTTGAAGAGGGGTTTCGTGAAAACATTGTAAAGTGTCAGGGAGATACAGGACCCCTGGTCGATGCCGCATGTAATGGGGGCTGGTTCGGCAGAGGCTGTAGGAGCAAAGACCCTCATGGATCTATTGTTCAAGAAGGACTTGATCCAGGCGTTAGCCTTGTTGGAGAATTTAGCTGCCACGGATAGGTGTTTGCAGAGAATGTCGTGATTAACCAGGTCAAAGGCGGCAGACAGGTCGAGGAGGAGAAGAAGGGCTAGTTTGCCATTGTCTTTGAGATTGTCCATTTGTGTCTTGAGATCAATCAGGGCTGTCTCTGTGCCATGTTTGGGGTGAAGCCCGATTATCTTAGTCCTAGCAGGTTGTTTTTCTCTAGGTGATTTTGTATCTGCATGTAGGCAGCTCTATCGAGGATTTTTAGAAGGAAGGGCACAGTGGTAATGGGTCTGTAGTTGGTGGGGACACTGGGGTCTAGTGTGGGTTTATTGAGTAGAGGCAGGACCCAAGAATCCTTTAGGTTTTCGGGTACAGTGCTGGATGAAAAGGATGAGTTTATGAGAGATGTGATGAAAGGGGCAAGATGTTTGGCCGCATCTTTGATTACTAGAGCAGGACAGATGTCGCCTTAGCATTTGGAGGGTTTCAGAGAGTTGCTTATGTCTTCGACCTCTTTGGTCGTGATGGTGGAGAATTCAAATGGGTTGATATCGTCCGTTCGTGGGATGCTGGTGGGAGTGGTGGGTTTTGTCTTTGAGGGTAAGACTGTCTTTTTTAGATTCAATTTTGGTTTGTAACATTGCAATTTTGCCAAGAAGTGCCTTCTGTATGTTGGTGCACCAAGATATGTCTTTAGTACATATGTCAGGGATAGGGGATGAGGACTCAAAGTCTCTCAGGATGTTGAAAAGCTCTTTGGTGTTAGATTTAGCATTGCAGATTCTCTCATTGAACATATTTTTTTTTAGTTTGGATGATTGCTGCCTTATAGGTAGAGGATGCTAGGGAGAAGGAGGTTTTATTATTCATCTAAGGAGACTGTTTCCAAGCTGATTCAGCTTATCTTTTGTTTTTGCAGAGGGATTTAAGTTCAGGAGTGAACCAGGAATTGATATGCGTGCGAGATTTGGCTTTCCATAGTTTCAGAGGTGCTACCGTGTTCAAGGCTTTGAGGATGGTAGTGTTGTAGAGGTCTACTAGTTCTGTGGGGTTAGTAACGGTGGATGGAAAGTCGATTATAGGTTGGAGTAGTGGGATGAGCTTCTCGACAGTAATATTTGTACTGTTTCTTGTGATTGTGGGTGGGGCGTTAGGAGGGGGCGCTGGTGTGTGTTTGTCTTTGTTGATGGTGAAGTTGATGAGGTGATGGTCAGTCCAGGCACAAGGTGTTTTGGAGAGGATGGTGGTGTTACAGTTGAGGTCTGCTATGTAATCAAGGATGCAGCCTTTATTGTGTGTAGGTTGAGAGATGTGGTGTGTGAGTCCTAATTCTGAGATTGTGTTAGCGACTATGCTTGCTTTGTCATCTTTCTCATCGTTGTACCCCAGGTTGAAATCACCTAGAATGAGAATCTGTGAGTTAGGTTTGGTGTTGCTGGAAAGAAGGAGAGCTATATCGTCGTTGATGATGAAATGGGGCCCGGCGGTCTGTAGATGAGATGGGTGGTGATAGTGCTTGTGCTAGATGTGGATAATTTCAGTGTGAGTAGGCCAGCGGAAGGGTGTGATTGATTTTGTATGTGTATTATGTTGAGGGAGCTTCTAGCTATAATAGCTATTCTGCCGCCTTTGGTTGTTTGTCTGTCTGTGCGGTAGATGGTATAGTACTTAGGGATGGCTAGTGTTAGGGTGGGGCCAGATGCAGCGTGGAGCCATGTCTCGGTAATAGTTATGAGGTCTAGATTGTTGCATACAATGATATTGGCTATGTCAAGTGCGTGGGCGGCTAAAGATCTAGCGTTGATAAGTGTGCCTTTGATGGTTTCGGTGGTGGATTGGTGTGGTTTTCTGATGAGTGTACAAGAGGATGAATCACTAGATCGATGAGTGAACTGGTCGGGGGATATTGTTGTATGTGTGATAGGGGTGTCAGGTTTGGGTTTAGTTTTGCTTTTGCTTGCACTTATGTTAGCTGGAATTGAGGTGATGGGTGTCCTGGACCTCAGGCGGTCATGTCTTATAGTGCCTGTGCTAGGGTAGGAGTTGCTGATGATGTTAGACTGTGGAGTAGGATTGTAGGGGATAGTAGCAGGCATGGCTTTTTGGGTAATGCAAGTGTCTACCTTATGGTGGGGCTGAGCGTGAGGTGGCTGGAATGGGCTTATGTTTGGTAGGAATGGGGTGGGACAGGGGTTCGGATGGTGTCTGGGACATGCTGGTCTACAGAGACCATTGGGGTGGGAGAGGAAATACAAGCCTGTGCAGGGTAGATTGATCTGTACCAAACAGAAGGGAAACATGATAAGGATAATTCAAGTTGGCATAACTGATGTGGGTTTAGGGTTAGCCGTGGGTTAGCAAGCTCTTTATAGGTTACCCATAGTTGATCTTTTTGTGCATGTCAACCACAGTGGTGAATAACCATTGCTAGTTAAATAACCATTTTTAGTTTTAGTTATTAGGTGGTGCTGCATATGAGTCCAAACAATTGCCAATAGAAATGACAGTTGAGGAGGAACACACAGCATGTGGGTGTTGTTTGATAATGTACCAACCCATTCACTGCAACTCCCAAAGCTCGTCCCTATGACATTTCCCAGCCACTACCTGCCCCTTCTCACCCAAAGCATATCACCCTGGCATCTTTATGAGCGTGTTCTCTCAATGAGTTTAGTTTATTATTTGATGATGCGCTCCAAACCCAGGGGTAGCTGGGTAACATCAAACGTTGTTGTGTGGAGGGACTGATGATGCTATTTCAAAGTAATCTTCTGATAGTTAATGGCTCGTGTGCTGGTTCTTAGCTGCTGCAATACAAATGTGTTATCCTAGAGTGCCTTCTGTATATTGATTTATAAACCAATAGGGCCTGATCTGCATACTCCTTTTATAATGGTGCTATCGCATTGGAAAATGCTTTGTGAATCAGGCCTCTCATCTGAAGGGGTGTTAAAACAAAATCACTGGCAAAGCCAACATGTTTTGGCATATGTATAGGTATTTGTCAGGCACTGCTACAATAAGCTAAGGTACTCACACCATTTTCCGGCTGTTGCCATTTTATTACCAAGTAGTATCACCAAAACAATGCCTGGCAAATGCCTATTTCATAAGCCAGAACTGTTCGACATTTTTTTTGTTATGTTTTTTCCATGACAAAATAGTACCAAACATACCATCGTGTTCTTCTTTGGAAACATGCAGTCCCTGGAATAACCTGACAAGAAATAGCACACACCACTTTAACAAAATATAAGCAAGTCAATGCCGCCTCCCACCTCAAGCCACAAATCCCCTCTTCGATAAATCTTCACTGTAATGTAATCATCAAAAAGAATGTGTTTTATTTCTCCATATGCTGCATTCCTCTATTCTGACATCTCAGGAGTGGAACATGCAAATCATTTAGGTGGCACTCTACAACTAACTATGAGCCAAAACTAAACATCTATAGAATAGAAATTGTGTTGTCCCCCGGGTTGTCCCTCTACTGGGATATCTACAGCCTCAAGTACCAGTCAAACAATTTCTGTACCCCAGCAAATCATCTCAAACTGAATGGGCGTTTCCATTTGGCGGAATATGTTGTGGTTGGCAATAATGTGGAGATTCATTAAATCTATTTATATGTACACGTCTCTCTCATTTCTATAGTGCATAATGACATGAACAAGGTATCAAAGTGATGTGTTAACACATTACCCAGCACACTTATTAGACTTTAAGGAGGGTTTTCAGACGTTTTCAGAAGGAAGTTAGGGGCTCAGTTTTACCTGCATTTTATGGTAATGAAGTTTGCACTTCAAAGGAGCGACCTAATAGATGTTTCTTTTTGCAGCAAGGTGTAAGCGTCAGGCATTGATCACTAGAGCACAGTGATCTTCTAGGACTGTACCATTTCACTTTCAAACGAAGATATTTAGGTGTCCAAAATCTTAATCTGAAAACCTCTTTAAGCAACCAAATGTTACACTAGGTACAGGATATTAAGGAAGCATAGACATAACTCAGCTTTGATAGACGAACATACAGTGTTGGTTATAGATTATCAAGAAGTATACTAAAATACAACCTTAACATACTGTGAAAGCAAAAAGAAGATATCGAGGCTGAGTACCCCAAAAGGAAATGCACCAAACGCGGGTTCAAAAGATACACAGATCTATATTCCTACAACTGAACAGTTTCAAAGGACAAAGCAACAGATAGCTATCAGGCCCTCAGTACAACACAGCAAATACCAGCCCTGTTCAGTGTGTGCATTGAGTGGGACTGTACAGAAGAATAGTCGCACCTTTTATACAATCTAAACCAATATGTCCAACCCACTTGTAAGTTAATGAATCTCGGATCTAGGGTTCGCGCCGAGTTCACTTCTAATTTATGCATCTGTACATTCATGGATTATCCTTAATACATTCTCCAACAAGTTACAATAGCAACAGTGTCTTTTTGGATTTCATATTGAGCCTTCGTGCACATATATACATTTATACAATATAGTTAAACAAGTGTTCACATTAAATGCTCGAACAGTATTGTGCACAATATATGTTCATAGATTAGTTTCGTTGGAACAGGCAATCCTCTATACACAGGTCAATGAAGGACAAGGTCTCAGTACATGACCCAACATTTGGCCTGCAGGCAGTTTACACATTAATTGTACACAGAGGTCAAGACAGCCATGTTACATTCAAAACGACACTGTCCACCATCTTAGAACACAGGGTGACTTTAGAGTGAGAATCTAAAATGGTGGAGGAACCTAAAATGGCGGCTAACACAGATCTAAGGTCCGGAGCAACTTGGCCTAGGCCAATATATACATACGATCTAAAGGGTACAATATGATTTCCTGTTCGACAAACCCCCCTTTTGGCATATGCCAAGCGCTAAACTACTTCTAATCATTTTATGAATAACTCCACGTCTCAATGTCCATACACCCTGAATCACCATCGGAGATATCAATTGCCATTAGATCGGTTACCAGAATTTCTTTCAGCACATATTCATTGGAGTTCTTGTCTGGGGCATATATCTTATGTCCTAATGTACCCATTGCCTGTGCGCAACATCCTGCTAACATCGAACATATACCAGGAAGGCATTGTATACAGCAACAAAGGAACAGCAGAATTCCCAAAATTATCAACAAGACCAAAAGAACCTTCCAACCCCAAGATTGCAAGAAGTCCCAGAACCAAGCACTAAGATCCCAGTTTCCCTCAGGAACATGCACTTCTGAACCTAGGACATGCGGATTCTGTATTGCCTTGAAGATAGTTGAGGAGGAATCTGGCACGAAAATACAGCAAGCGGACCCCACTAATTTACATACCCCTCCACGTTCAGCCAGGATGACATCTAATGCCATCCGGTTCTGAAGTGCTACTAACCTTATTGCTTTCTGTTCTAGAGTCATATTATAGAGTATGTCAGTGGTCCGGTTGATGGTTCTCTCCAGTACTCTCAGTAGTCTCCTGATATCTTCTGAGTTTTGTATTTGTCCCCAAAATGGCACAAAGGATTTCGCTACATCTCCTAGAACTTGTGCTGGAGTGTCACCATTCTCGTCCCGCCATGGACGAGTCTTTGAAACCTCTACAGTACTGGCTATGAATACCCCAGGTGACAGGATCCCTATATAACAAGTTCCCTGCCAATCCCTGGGTAATCATGTAAATGCTACATTACCGCAAACAAAGTAGACAGGCTCGCCTACATACAAAGGTCTGTCTTCCCCAGTCAATTCGCAACGTTGGTACAACCTTTAAAATCACCCATTGACTGAGTACCATTCCTCTGTATGCAGAAAGAAACTGAATAAGGGCTATGATTGACAGTGTAGGAAGGAGGCGTGGCATCCTTATTTCCTATAGGAGCCATTTGAAAAGAAATCAAAAATTGCAAAGGACGAGACAGTCTATCAGAAGGCCTAATAGAAGCAACATTAGGCTTACTCCTATTTGCAAAGAGCGAGCATCCCAAGGGAGTCAAAACAGATCTTTCAAACTGATTCAAATTAGTCCCATCAACGTTCCCTGAGATGCTGTCGTTCCAGAGACCAAAGAATAGTGCTCTAAGAGAAGCATAGCATACAGTTGTCAAAGGTAAAGGATGAATATACCAACCTAGCCCCTTATCCCCATGTTGCGGTAAATGTGACTAGACCCAACAGTTGGACTTATTAAAAATGGCATGTGTAGCATTCATGATAAGTAGTAATGTGTATGATATCTCTGTCTATGCTAAGAGTCTCTAGGAGATAGAGTGTGCAGATGCACGAAAGTAGTAGAAACAGTAGGTACATTTTCAGTCGGCAACAAATTCTCGAGTGGATGTACTTCTTCTAGGTACCAGAAGCCTAAAACAATGACTATTATAAACCCAAATTAACATTATCACAAAGCAGCAGTAGGTTTTCATTGCCCACATAGTTAAATGTTTGTTCCCGTAGCTGGTCACACAGTCTTTTCCCTTTTCCATACGAGCGGAAGCGGTTGCAGGCATTGTAGTCTTCAAACAAAAAAAAAACAATGTTTTTAGCAGGCGACCTCCAGGCCGAGCATCTTCTTAGTCCTTCCACAAACCCTAGCCAACAGAATCCCCTTTTTCAAACAATTAATTGGGCCAAAAAGCAAGCCCTTGATTACTTTCTTCTTTTCCAAGCACACAGCCGAACAGTGCCGTAAATCTATTTCCTTGGACGCAGATCGTACCTTGCGATCCCTGGTACTGATTGATCCGTGAACAACGTGTCGTCACTTCCCACTGGAAGCGGCGAATGAATGGAAGTAAGGTTAGAGGCACAATGGTTGCAGAGTGTGGGGGTGGAATGGCTGTTTCCCAGACATCACAGGATCAGGGAGAATCCCCGACACACTTTCGATGCTAGTTACTGCTTCGGGATCGTTGGTTGCAGTACTGATGAGGGGTTCTGCTTCTTCTGTATCGTATGGCACTGGGTGTGGAATTTTCTTGGTGTGCGTCGCATGGATCCAATTTTTCTGGCCCGACACCTGCACCGCCGTCTGTGTGACCAGTAGGACCTGGAAGGGGCCCCGCCAATGAGGTGCAAGGCAAGACGATCGTTCGAAGGATTTTATGAGGACCCACTCCCCAGGTCGTAATCTGTGACCGGGGCCCTCGTATCGTACAGGTAAAGCCTCTCACACCTGGTGATAAATCAAATACAAGTTTTTAGTCAACTGCCTACAGTAATCTGAAAGAAGTACATTCTTGACATTTCTCAAAGAACAACATTTTGGAATGTTCCAGATATTAGCAGGCCTCCCCATAACCACCTCAAAGGGAGAGAGCCCAATCTTAGTTTGAGGGTTGCACGCATTGATAACAACACGATCGGTAAGGCGTCTGGCCATTTTAGTTTGGTGCCGGCACACGTTTTAGCAAGCTTGTTTTTGATGATGCCGTTGTGTCTTTCCACGAGTCCGGCACTCTGAGCGTGTCTGGCCGAACGGAACCGTTTATCGATCTGTAATCCCGCGCATATCTGCAGAATTACAGCAGTGATAAAATGTGGACCATTGTCCGAACAGATGACTCTTGGTAGTCCGAACCTTGGGAAGTATTCTTTTAACATAGTATTTGCAGTAGTCATGGCTGTAGCATCTTTAACAGGAAAAGCCTCAACCCATTTGCTGAAAGCACAGATGACAACTAACACATACTTCAGATTATTACACCGTTCCATCTCAATAAAATCAAAGTGTATAACCTTGAAGGGGACAGAAGGTGGACCAAAACTTCTCCTAGGAGTTGATGTTCCCTTTCCCACATTATGCTGTAAACAGATCATACAGTTTTGAACAAAGCGTTCAGCTATCTTAGAGATTTTGTCGTTTACCCATACTTCTTTCCAACATTTTTGTGATTTTACGGGCACATATATGTGTGGGACCATGAGCCATAACAACCATCATCATAATGTACGTGTCAGGAAGTAGCCATTTCCCTTCAACTCTGTCCACCCAACACCCATCATCATCGAGTTTCCCCAAGCCCTAAACCCATTTCTTAGACTCTGCTAATGTGGCATTGGCTTGGATATCCCTTATGGAATCAATACCCTCATCCATTGTACAGGCATTTGTGGCTTCCCTCGAAGTATACATGTCTGAAGAGAGATCAGCGGCAGTCTGTTTAGCTATCTGATCAGCAAAAGCGTTCCCTTTTCCTACATCATCTACAATCTTTTGATGCGCTGCACATTTTACGATAGCCAGCTGAGCAGGGAGTGCAAGCGCCGAGAGTAGCCTTACTATCAGGGAGCCATGATGGATCTTTGTACCATGTGAAGTTAGGAACCCTCTTTCTGACCAAAGTCTCCCGAAGTTGTGAACCACCCCAAAGGCATACTGACTGTCAGTGTATATATTCACGGTAAACCCTTTGGAAAGTTCACAAGCTCGGGTCAATGCTATAATCTCTGTGGCCTGCGCAGAGTTATGCGTGATTCTCTTGGTTTCCACGATCGTGCTCAATGTAGTGATTGCGAAAGCAGCTGTGGATGTACCATCCAGAAGTTTGAAGCAGGATCCATTGCAAAACAGCTCCCCTTGTGGACTGTTCAAAGGAGTATCTTTTAGATCAATTCTACCCTTTGTCTCTTGTTCGGTAGTGTAAAGACAATCATGTGACTCTTCATCACTGCAAGCAGTACCTTGCGGGAAAGGTAAGAGTTCAGCCGGATTAAGAACACAACAACTCTTAATTTGAATGTGTGGTGCAAACAAGATCAATTCATATGTCGTCAACCGTGCGGAAGTGAGGTGTTCCGTTTGAGTTCTGTTCAGTAGAACATCTACAGAGTGAGGTATCATCAGGGTTAAAGCATGGCCTAGGACCATTCCCTCACTCTGTTTTACAGATGCAGCAGCAGCGACAGGTCGCAAACATCTTGGCAAAGCGCATGCTACCGGATCAAGGGTGGAAGAAAAGTAACCGCATGGCCTATTCTTCCCTCCGTGTTCCTGAGTTAATACAGCCAAAGCACATTCATGCACAAACAACACAAAGGCCTTTTCATAATTTGGTGTGCCCAAAACCGATGCCGAGCACAATGCAGTCTTGAGCAAATCAAATGCACACTGGTGCTCCATGTTCCACGGCAATGGTGAAGAAATGCCCTTCTTCGTCAGAGCTAACATCGGCTTAATCGTTAACAAAATGTTGGGGATCCACTGCCTACAGTAAGACGCCATTCCTATCAAGGCTCTAACTTCTTTCTGTGTATTTGGGACAGGCATGCTAGAAATTAGTTTTATCCTTCCAGGTAAATAGGCAACCTCCTGGCAACAATATTGACATTTTTTAAGCAAAACTTTATGTCCATGTTTAGCCAGGTGAATAGGCAACAACACAGTGCCCTCCTAACAAGCGCTCTCTGAGTCGGCAGCTAAAAGCAAGTCATCAACATATTGAAGCAGCGTACAAGTAGAGGGCAACTCAAGTGTATCAAGCTGCTCTTTCAAAGCTCTACTGTAGATGCTCGGACTTTCCGTGTAACCTTGTGGTGCATGGGTAAATTTGAAGGAGCATCCCCAAAGGTGAGCGCGAACAAGTATCTACTGTCCTTGTGTATAGGAATACTAAAGAAAGCATTCTTTAGATCGACAGTGAGTAGCTGAAGCCGGAATCATAGTCAATATTGTCGTCACATCAGGCATGATTGGAAATTGTGGAGTGACGATCTTATTGATGGCACGTAAATCAATTATAAAACAGAAAGGAATTGCATTATCGCCTTTTTTGTTCACGGGCAAAATCGGACTATTGCACAAACTACCTGCAATTTCCTCAATCACCCCTCGATGCACAAATCGGAGACGATGCATTTCAAAGCTTGCTCACCATCGATCGAGATTTTATACTGTGGAATACGTGGCAGCTTTACTCCATGTTTCAAGACGATTTTAACAGGCTCAATTTGCAAAACACCGACATCATTGTCGTCAATTACCCGTTAACACTCCGGAACATCACTAAATTCCGACGGCAAAGGTCTAATCAAGAATTGAGAGACAGAAAGTTGCTGTAGCGAAAGTCAAACGCACTCCATCAGAAGAACAATGAATTATCGCATTTAATTCTTTCAACAGGTTCAACCCCAGCAAATTCTCTCCACAATTTGAAGTCAAGAGGAATGGACAATGGTCCATAAAGGGACCCAAAGAAATAGGTACCGAGAAAGAAACCGGGCAGACAACTGGTGTGCCAGAAAACCCTACTGAAACATTGGTTTGCCCTGACAGTGGAATTTTTGGAACCCGAGAATGATCAATGAAACATTTCTGTGCCCCTGTATCTATCAAGAATAGATGTTTCCAATTTCCCACTATCATTTCAACGTAGGGACCTTTCTGATTAACGGGATAAGGTGTCAGTTCCAAACCCTGCTTCGGGCAATCCTAACGAAACAGAATGTTGTCAAAAGGAAGTTCTTCAGATAGGTAAGCGGCAGAAGGAAGGTCAAAAATGTTTCTAGTATCCACACTTGGTACCTGATTATCCTGTGAAAAAGGTTGCTGTGAATCTTGTGCAAACTGACCTCTACCAGGGCCCCCTACACCCGGGCGACCTCTGGATCATCTACCCATTTTCCCAAATGTGTTATTTGACCTCTCTCGGAGGATCATGCATTGTGTACGCCAATGACCCTCTTGCCTACAATAGGCACACTGGTTAATGTTTACAGGACCCAAGGGCACATTTCCTTGTGGACCATACTGACCTCTAATTTGTGAACTACCCCACCCAGGGCTTCTAACAATTTGCTGTAACAATACTTTTGTCTTCAAATCACCTTTTCTCTTTTCGACTCTTTCCTTTTCATTGTTGACACGATTCTCATAATACTGAGCCATGTATAGTACTTCTGATTGAGACTTCACTTGCCAAGCGCTTCGGAAGACATGATTTGCGACTGGGTGTCAGGCAGCAATCCACGCACAAATTTTTCTACAAATAATCTTTTCCCAGACTCAGTGCCCAAATCTTGTCCACTGAAATCCGAGAATACCTGTTCGAACCGATTAAAAAACTAGGTAGCACCCTCAGACTTCCCTTGGACACAGGCGGTAAGCTTGTCCCAAATAATTCTGTTTTCGGGAATTATAGTTTTCAATTTCGCAACTATTCTGTCAGGCAAAGTTAGTATCACCGGAGGCAGTCTTTCACCAGCTGGCCTTTCTCCATCGAGTCTAATTATGTTAGCCCATGTATCTCCTAACCCTGCTACATCGTCTATAGTTCTAACCTGTTTCCCCAACTCTACGGGCAGGAGTACGGGAAATAACAGATCAATATCACTTAAAGTGAATATTGAGGATTGCAAAACAGACTCTATTTCTTTATAGAACCCTGTCGGATGTTTCCTAATGTCGGGAATAGATTGCCTAGTGGTGTTCACTTCCTGTCTTGAAAATGGGACGTGAACAAACTGAGACACATAGTGTGCAGGGATTTCCTGAGCAACTGTACCCGCTGCAACATTAGCGGGGATCTCAACTTTTCAGAAGAATGTCGGAGGAACCTCTCTCATAGGCAACTGAGAAACTCTGAACGCTTACTAAGCAACAGGGCTAAATTGAGCGCTAAAGCAGCCGAAGAAGTGTCAATTAAAAAAGCTCTCTTGTAAATACTGAATAACTCTGCGGGACAACACATCTTTCTTTTTACACACTCATCCTGTAGGTATTCTACCATTACCTGTATCACTTTCCTCTGCATTTCTGGCGTATACTGACTATATGTGTAATATACTTCAACATGAGTTATCGATGTGTCTGAGATCCATCTAATCGCGTCTTCGTGCAAATTCGCATTTCATAAGATATCGATTTACGACAAGGAAGGAACCGTTTCTGCACATACATAATGTCCAAACTATCTCCATCTTCATCCTCATTCTGTAACCTTTCCAACTCCTTTCTATACTCAAATACCCTCTCAATATGCTCTTGTACTCTCTCTGCAGTGTCTCTAGAGAACGCTAAGGTGTTCAGATCCCTCAACCCTTGCGGGAGATCTGTATCGTTTAACCCGACCCACATTACACACAAATTAATCCCTAATCCCTCAATAAAAACATTTTTCTCAGGAAAATGTTCCATATTAGAAAGTGTGGCAAAAACATTAGCTTGATCACCCTTCTCCATACAATGCTTAGCCCACGCAATCAACTCATGTTTCTTCTCTGGAGGTACAGTATTACGAGTGACAACCCTCGATCCCGCTCCCTGATCTACTACAGGGGGTATAGAACCACTTGGAAGAGGGAGAGTAGGCATGTTCAACGGAGGTGTTACCACTGGAACAACAGGCAAAGGTGGAGGAGCAGCGACAAAAGGAGGACCAACAACTGGAGGAGGAGGAACAGCAGGAGGCACAACAGGAGTAGGATGAGGCAAAGCAGCAGGAAGAGGGACATACAGAGGTGGCGCAGTGGCACCAGGCCTTCGTTCATTTAACAATTTATCGATAAGTTCATCGGAAACATGAAAGTCTTTAGAAGGATAGATTTTCTGTATATCAAGTGAGAAAGCCCTATCCATATTCCTAGCTGACTCAGACTGTTTATCTTGGTCATACAACAACGCTTTTTCGGCATTCATCTTATGACGGCGCGCATGTTTTTCTCTACTCTTAAGCTGCTGTAAAGCTTCTTTCTTCCAATTCTGTAATACATCAAATGCTGCAGGTCTAGCATTTTTCTTTTATGATATAGATTCTAAATACTCAATACGAGGGATTTCAAAACTACCATTGATTGGCCACTGAAGTTCGGAAGCATGTCTAGTTTGTCTGTGCCAAATATCATTAAACACTATACTACCAATGCCATGCTTACAGTACATAGTACAAGCCGGCGACCCCTCCTGTGGCGCCGGGCGGCTAAATTCCAAAGATTGTCGGTCACCGCGGAATAACTCCCTCAAGCAGGCAGACAATTTCCCAGGCATATCAGAATACTGGTGTTACCTGGTCAATAATTGTACTTGCAAGCACAATGCCCCAAAACAAATTATCAGGATACTTAAGAATCGGGTCACGACTCACCTGATCAAGCCTCAGGAGGTCAGATCGGATTTCAAAGTTTTCTAACAAATTTTGCCTCGTGTTTGGTGATTTCGGCAAATCTGCCTGCCTCGATAAGTGGACCCTCGTCAAGATGCCGACTCATACCGCGTGCTCACCGTACAGGGATCGGGCCATGCAGCGCTGCTGAGGTGTCGCCTCTCATTCAGGAAAGGGACCCCTTTTACACCGTCCGATCCCAGTCCGATAGCAGCATCAACCTTCAACGAGCTGGCATCAATCTTGAGGGTCCCTATTCGGGCACCATCTGTGAAAGCAAAAAGAAGATATCGAGACTGAGTACCCCAAAAGGAAATACACCAATCGCGGGTTCAAAAGATACACAGATCTTTATTGTACAACTGAACAGTTTCAAAGGACAAAGCAACAGATAGCTATCAGGCCCTCAGTACAACACAGCGAATACCAGCCCTGTTCGGTGTGTGCAGTGAGTGGCACTGTGCATCAGAATAGTCGCACCTTTCATACAATCCAAAACATGATGTCCAACCCACTTGTAAGTTAATGAATCTCGGATCTAGGGTTCGTGCTGAGTTCACTTCTAATTTATGCATCTATACATTTACGGATTATCCTTAATACATTCTCCAACAAGTTACAATAGCAACAGTGTGTTTTTGGATTTCATATTGAGCCTTCGTACACATTTATACAATATAGTTAAACAAGTGTTCACATTAGATGCTTGAACAGTATTGTGCACAATATATGTTCATAGATTATTTTCCTTGGAACACGTAATCCTCTATACACAGGACAAAGGACAAGGTCTCAGCACATGACCCTAACATTTGGCCTGCAGGCAGTTTGCACATTAATTTGTACACAGAGGTCAAGACGGCCATGTTACATTCAAAACGACACTGTCCACCATCTTAGAACACAGGGTGACTTTAGAGTGAGAATCTAAAATGGAAGATGAACCTAAAATGGCGGCTAAGACAGATCTAAGGTCAGGACCTTGCAACGCAGATTTCCTCACAGAGCGACTTGGCCTAGGCCAATATATATACATACGATCTAGAAGGTATAATATGATTTCCCGTTCAACAATACAATTAGATGCATGGAAACGTGTTTGAATAACAGACCTGGTTTATGAAATAGCGTCCTATTCAAAAGATGCCAATGTAAATAAAAAAAAAATAAAAATAATTTTCTCTCAGAGATGTTCATGGAACACAGATACGTTCATCATAGAGGCAGGACAGTTTATCAGCAATAGACATTATACTTCTATCAGTAACAAAAAAAGTATGGGGGACAAATGAACGTTGTTTTGGTTTCTGGTTTTCCAAGCACTTGAAGTGTTTTAAATGCCCTCTTAACAAATCATTGGCACTCAAAATATCTGTTCTATTTAGCTGGCATTCAACAAAAGCACGCTGTTAACTACTTTTGAGTCCCACCTATAAATATGATAATAAGTCACAATACCAAAGTTTGTGAATTGACGTGGCTCTTTTTCATACAGAACACACAGGGCCTGATTTAGTAAACGGTTTCTGCAAGGCAAAGTGACTTTGCACTGAAAAAGTGTACTTTGCACGGCATAAAAAGTCTTAATACTATTAATAAAATGCACTTTGTGCTGGCCATGCATACCTTGCATCCTGCCAAAGCACATTGAGCTCCACAGTGTTAGCGCCACATTAGCAGAAAGGAAGGTTCATCGCATGGGCAGAAATGGAGCAGAATATGCAAGAAGCCTCATTGATTTGTGAAAAAGTGGGCGTGACATCGGCGTGGGCAGGGTGGCACCGGGAAAACTCCCAAATACGTCCATCAAAGTGCAAAACAAAAAAGATAGTGCTGTCACACAAACATCAAAGGGCATGAAACAAACTGCCAACCTGAGCAGGAGCAAAGTATAAAAGGTCCAAACAAGCATAGAGAACCCAGCACGAATGGCCAACAATGCATTTTTCATACTTGTGATTGAAAAAAGTGTGAGGGGCAGGCCCAAGATATTCCACATCCTCACAGCCATTTCTGCAAAGCCAGATGCGGAGGCCTGTTCCCCATAACAATTTCCCCCACATGTCATTCTGGAAATGATCAGGGAGTGGGAGAATGCCCTGGCATCACACAGCATGTGCTCACGTGCAGCAGCTCTGAATGTGAAAGTCTTATCTGCCATTCACTTAAGGCCATACCAGCAGACCACAGCCAATGTAAGGGACATATCCCAGCCCACACAATCCCTGTGCCTGATGTAGGTCATCATTTCCCAGATAAAAAGCCACATAGACATGCTATGCACACTGCAGGCAAAGCAAAGTGTGACCCAGGAGTTCTATGCTGTCGCATATTAGTCCCTGGTACTTGAACCATGGATCCCATGCATATTGCACTGCAGCTCCATAAGAGACAGAGAATATATATCTGAATAGGAATAATTAGCACATCATCAATGTGCAGGTCACCTGTGGTGAATATGGCCACATAGTTCATGTGAACGACAATTTTCCTGGATGCAAACTCGAGTTCAGGTAAGTGTTTGACTCTTCTTGTTGTTTTAGGGAATCGGGATACGAGAATGCTTAGTAATATCTTTTCTCTCATTCCTTTTCTTCTCAGGATGAGGAGTTCCGGGATGAAGATGACACTGCCGAAATGCTGTCCGCAGGACCGCAGGAGCGTTGGATGGAAGCAGGATTCTCCTTGGTAAGTATGATATTAATGCTGTTCTTGCTCTTGCAGGTGCACGGGATATGGAGGAAAGGCAAAGGCCTACAGGAGACCGATCTGAACACAGTGAGTGTCACGCTGCAGGCGCAGAGTAACGCCAAGTGTTTTCTCTCTCCGGGCATGGTTTATACAGCCTCCAGGTATCCAAGGCACCCTAAAAGCTAGACCGCATAACTCAGTTCATGGAATGGAGTTATGTGGGGGCATCCATATTTCCCCAAGTGCAATGCCAAGTCCAGTTCCAAGTCAGTCTTCTGCATCATGTATGAGCCTGGCACCACAGGGGCCAGGTCTGGCTCCAAGTGAGTCCCTGAGATGATGGGGAGACCCTTAAGGTCAATGTGGGGGATTGTGGCCTGGCTACAGTGTTTTGCCTAAGCGGGCTAGGGACAGGGATCATGACATCAGCCAGTTTATTAGTCTCCTGAAATGCTGGGGTTTGTATGCTTCTACATTAGAAACCTCTCCCTTTGGAGGTGTGTATCATTTCTCTATATTAAATGGTAAGTCTGTGTGATTTTACAGTGTTCCAAAAGTGACATCACACTAAACTATCCCCTTTGTACTCATTGGGCATATTAATTGCAGAAACTTGCTTACACAAATGTTATACTTCATGTCTGAGTCAGTGTGAATGGCGTCCTTCAATATTGAAGACCTGTTTGATGAGAATTTCTGATTTCTTGGGGAAGTCTATTGAGGGCCCACTTCTCAGAATATATGCCTGTATGTTTAGAGATTGCTTGGAGGACAAATGGATGTTTTTAATTAGCCGGATTTGTTTGACTTGCAAGGCACGTTTTAGGGAACAAAGAGCACTTTTGGACCTTTGCTGAATCAAGGCAGTGTCATAATGTTGTTTGCTTAGCCTCAGATCATGGGTTTCATTTCTTTGGGAAACATCTCTCCAGAAATGTTGCTGAGTCAGAGAGACTGCATTTTTGCTTTCTAGCCCAAAGGTATTGGTTTCATTCACAAGTGCAGCATTTAAAGACACACTGGACCTCAATACGAGGTTGGAGGTATCCTTGCCGGTTTTACCGGCAAGGCTACCTTCAAACTCACATCCGAGTCCGGCACCCACGAATGGGAAATTACCGGGCTATTCCAACCCAGCCGGACACGGTAGTTGCCCTTTCGCGGGTGCTGGGCCCGGTACATCCCCATTCCCATTTGATCCCCATTGGGCTCAATCGGAAAGGGGAGGGTGGTAGCATCGGTACCATTTATAACGGTACCGGTGCTACCATCATGTTCTGCTTGCGGGTGCCAGTATGGCCAACAGGTCAGACCTGGTGGTTGCAAGGTTACCCGTGTAGGTGCCTTTCCCCGGCTTACTACGTGTGAGAGAAAATAAAATAACCAACACCACCTCTGTCGGGGAAGGAGGCACTGAGACCGGGCTGCAAGAGTTCAAAGGATGGTTTATTTCTCCAGCTAGGAAATAACCCCCAAAAAAACCCTACCACCTTTACATCATAACTCATATATATATATATCAATTAAAGTAACTCTAACAAAAAATGCTAAATGGACCCGATTGGCCAGGCGGTGTGGTGCTGTAGGTGTGGTTGGCATCTCTTCCTTCTGGTTGGCTGAGTGGCTGACGAGATGACGGACGTCAAATATCTTGTGTTCCACGCAGGTCAGGGTCCGGTCACTGTGATCATTACCTAAGCTAATATGTTGCATGATAGCAAATAATGAATGTTCCGCATATAGAATCACTGAACATCCCATTACGATCGTGGCACTTTTTTTAATGGGTAAGGCTGCTGCAGCGAGGGCCTGTTCGCAAGCGAAATGTCCCTGCATTACTGGGTCTAATATTCCACTGTAGTACGCTAATGGTTTGTGGCCTAGCGATGTCGTTTGTGTCAATACTGCTGTCATCAATGTTCCATTGCTTTGTGAAAACAGGAAAAATTCCCTTTCATAATCTGGATTTGCAAGGACTGGGGCATCTGCAATAAGGTCTTTTAATCGGGAGAATTTGGCAATTGTCTCATGTGTCCATTGATTGGGGCCCTGTTCTTCTGTGCTTCCTTCAGTGCTTGTAGCATTGGCTGTGTGTATGCTGCATAATCGAGGATCCATGCTAGGCAATAGTTACATATGCCAAGAAATTTCTGCATATCCTTCACTGTTTTTGGTATGATAATGTGTCGAATGGCAGTAGCTCTGTCTGGTAGTATTCTTTTTCCATCTTTAGATATTTGCTGGCCGAGATATACAACGTCTGAAAGGCAATATTGTAACTTTCCTTTGTCCACCTGTATCCCTTGGCAGCCAATATATCGAGTCTTCTCTACATTCTTCTTCTGGTTTGCTGAAGACAAGTAAATCGTCTACGTACTTTATAATGGTGCTCCCTACATCTATGTTGCCGATGTCTTCTCGTAGTACTCTGTTAAAAATGCTTGGGCTCTCGCAATACCCCTGTGGGAGTCTGCGGTGTTCATATCTGCTCTTTCCTAATGTAAAGGCTGTAAGGTACTGCGATTGTGGTGCGAGTGGTACAGAGAAAAAAACATTTTTCAAATCAATGACAGTGAAGCAAGTTGCCTCTTTTGGTATACTGCACAATATTGATGCCGGGTTAGGCACTAATGGGAACTCTTTTTGGATGACGTCATTGAGTGGGCGGAGGTCCTGGACCATTCTCCACGCCCCTCCTTTCGCTTTTTTAATCGGAAAAATCGCTGTGTTGCATGGGGAAGTTAATGGCACTAAGATACCTTGGCTTAGGAGTGCATTCACTGTTTCTCTAATTCCTTCCTGTGCTTCTTTGGATATTGGGTATTGTTTCACTCTGGGTGGGAGGGCACCTGGTTTCAGTTTTATCTTTCTGGGAGTCACCTCATGCAACAATCCCACATCGTGTGGCCCTGTAGTCCAAATTTCAGGTGCTACCCTGGCCATGTCTTCCTCAAATATTGTCAGTGGGGCCTTTATGTTAGCCATGAGTGGGTTGTGTATTTCTCTGTATTGGATCATAATGTCACATGGTATGCTTATTTCCATTATTATTTCTCCATCCCCCTTGTAATCGGTAAACAATTCTTCATCAGTTATATCTTTTAGCATTATGTTCGGCTCTATGCATAGCACACTTCTCCACTCGCATCCCTGTGCGTCCAGGCCTATGACCACAATGCGTTTGTTGGAAACTTGAACTGCCTCAATGTCTATAGATATAATTGTGCCTGGCACTACATCTGTTGGTGTGATTGGGCTGAATATGAAGTCTGATGGTATTCTCCACTCTTTTTGTGTTATTTCAGGCACTACTCGGGCTAATACCTGTATTCCATAGACGAACATGTCCATGTCAATGGGGATCCCTCTTACTGCAACTTCCTTTGTAATCGTGCTTATTATCAGGAGTGTTCATATGGGGCATACCCCTGGCGTCGAGCACACTATCCCTCTTACAGTAAAGGCTATGGTCATTTTTAACTTACTGAGCAAGTCTCGTCCCATCAAATTGATTGGAGCGTCTTCGTAATACAATAAGGGTGCGCGCACTGTTTTTCCCCCTACTGTTAGATCAAGATCTTTTGTATAAGGAACTTCTAAAATAGCCCCAGAGAACTCCTGCATCTCCAAATTTCTTTCCGAGAGCTGAAACCGCCCTTCTGTAAGACATGATTTTTCTGCTCCAGAGTCTACCATAAAGATAAACTGCTTGTTTCCTATCTCTGCCGCCACTAGTGGTTCCTCATTTGCACTTTATGTGGTGGATAGGACTCGACACGCAAGTACCCCCTGTGGGCTGTCCTAGTCTTGGTATCTTTGCTGACCTGGCACTGAAAAAACATTGTCACCTACGACCGTTACGCCACGGAATGGTGCAAGGGCACCGTTTGCGGCCGCTGCAAAAGGGTTATTGTTTATGTTCATTACTGAGTTTTGTCTTGCCATGGGCTGTAGTGCGTTCTGCTGTTGTGGGGCTGGCTGTCTTTATTGCATTTGGGGGTCATAGCAGTACTGCTCTTTTTGTCCCCCCGTCCCCATTGGAGCTCCACAAGGACTACCCCACCCCTGTTAATTTTTCATGGGCTGCTGCTGCCCCTGAAAATACCCTGATGGTCGCATTCTACAATCTCGTGAATAATGTCCCCACCTTCCACAATTCGAACATGACCCCTGTTGTCCTCCTCTTGGTCCTTGCCCACCATACCCTCTGTTTCCCATTCCTCCGTATCCTCCCCTCTGCCCATGGTACCCACCTCTTCCTTGGGCCGGCCTGTTCTGCCACTGTGATCCTTGGCATGGCTGTTCCTCTCAGTTCCACTGTCCATGATTCTCTCCAATTCACTGCGCTGCTATCCCAATGGGTCTTCCTCTCGCGTTTTCCTCTCCTTCGTTTCCTCTGTTTGCGGTTACACTGGCAGTAATGGCGGCGACCTTTACTAAATTTGTATGCACTAGTTTTGCTTTGTCGGCCAGCCTCTTTTGTGTGACCTCCTTTTCCTTCTCTTTGATCCTCCTCCAATGGTGTACAATTATGCTCTGAATTTCAGGCCACCCTTTGGCTTCCTTCCCAGCTATTTTGTCCAAGGCCTTCTGCACCTGTTTCGGCAACCCCTTTTTAATGATAAAATAAAATAAGGCTGTTGATTGAACCCATGCCGTACCAGTTTCACTTCTCCATAAGTCTTGCACTCGCGAAATGAATTGCGCAGGATCCTCGCTCTCCTCCATTGTGCACTGCATCACTGCATGTAAGTCTGGCACGTCTGGAAAAGCACGCCGCAATGCATCCCACACTTGTGCTCGAACATTGTTGAATGGTGATCCATCGTGGTGATCACAGCTCATTGTTACTCCCGGGAACCCTGTCCTTTCCCAGATTGTGTCTGCTTGGTCCCCGATTGCTGATACTAATAAGCTTTTCACATCACCTATAGTTAACGGCACGCCTGCCGTGTTCTTCTCAAATGCATGTATCCACTTACCTGCTCTTCCTGTCAGCGGGGGGAGGAGTTTTAACAGGTTGTTTTTGTCCATTTGGGCCCACGGAATATAGTTTGGCCTACCTGCTCCTTTATGTATCAGTGGCATTTGTAGTTTCTGTTTCTTTCCTGTTTTGCTCGTTCTCCCTTTTTTCGTTTTACTTACCAGTATGTTCCCTGTCTTCCCTGTTCATTGTCTTAATCTACCCTGCCATAATGGTGGTAATAGTGTGTCTGGGTAACGGCAGTTTGGCAGTGGGGAACCCTCTGCGGCAGCTGCCTCTTCGTATTCATCTAAATCATCCCATACTTCTTCTATTTCTGACTCTAGCTTGTTATTATCCTTCCAGTTTTCCTCGGGTTCACTTCCTTGTCTTTCACCCTGATCTCCACTTTGTTGACTCTCCGGTGTATCTGGGCGTATAATTCTCACTGGTTTGTTATTCAATTGGAACAGGAACTGTCCTGACTGCCACTCTTGTTCTTGTCTTTGCTGTGATGACGTCCCTTGTGATGCTGTGGATTGCCCTGATACTGAGACTGCTGGGGTTGCATTGCTTACTGCCCCTATCGGGGGTGTGAGATCTGCCAGTGACAGCGGGGGTACCTCCCCTCCCCCTGGCAGCATTTGCCCTTTGTCACATAGAGCTCTTAACCGTGTTATTTCCATTTGTGCGTGTGCTCGCTGGCAATTTAAATCACCTGTTAAACGTTCTATGTTCACAGGAGGCGCACTTGTGGGGCCATACAGGCCTCCTTTGTCATATGGCAGGGGTTCGGGGGCTGTTGTCCCGCACTGAGCAGTGGGGGTGGGTGGTATATACAGGGGCTCACTAAACCCTACTGCTGGCCTGGTCATTAAGGGATAGATTTTTGTTACTTTGTTCTCGGTTGTAGTTGTTGAGCACTCCCCTTTTGGTGTCCCGCTTACTTCTTCAGGTATTTTCTGCTTTTCTATCATTCGGCTTGTACCTACCTCTGCTGTGGGGGTAACTTCCTCGAACATTCGCCATAAATCTAATACTTCTCTCCGGTCCTGTAACTGTTTCCCTTTGTATCGTGCTAGCAAATGTGTTGATACTAGGTTCAACACTCTTTTGTCGAATGACCCTCCTTCTGGCCAAATTGGTATAACCCCATCTCCTTTTATCTCAGTGATCCACTGATCGTGATACTTCTGTATCCTGTCGCTATATAGTGGAAGTGCTGGCAAATATGTATCAGTGGCGTTACTCCCCCCATGGCAATGCTTTATTTATTTATTTATTTTTTCCTTTCTTTTGTGTTCTGGTACCCTAGAGTCCCTTCCCACCTCTCACTTGGTATGCCAGTTACAATATGTGAAAATACGTTCTTTATCAATGCTCGCAATTATGGTAGATCACATTAGCTGTTTTTTCTTGAGAGGTGTTACCTGGTCACCTCTCACAATTTATTTCTTTGCCTATTATTCATTAATCACAAGTTACTTGTACTGAAATACTTTGGCGTATTCAACAGGACATATACACAAAGCAGACCGACAAACATATAATCATGCAATATACACATGCACTGCCTGCGCGCGTTTGTTCTTTCCCTATTCCCGTTACTGTCCCCAGTTTTTCTTCTTCCCTATTCTACCTACTATTTCGCATTCACTCCCCACCTCTTTCACCTTTATTATGTCTCAAGATTTCTTACCTCCACGGAAAAAGAATATTCTAAAACTACTCAGAGTCTACTCAATATACGAGACCCCTATTATTTTCTCTTTATCTCTATTCTGCACTTGGTCGGGACAAATGCTACGCGGCGCCGCCTTCTACCCCGTACGGGCTAGGATACCACTTATCTTATTCGCACTTCTTACAACACCTAATGGCCATATAAAGGATATATCAGAAAAGCCTCACTGTCACTCACACAGACCCTATTCTTAACTACCTTCCCTTTGTTGCTAATTCCCTTCTTCCCGTATTTCCCCTTACCTTCCTTTGGGGTCTTTGCAACTGGGACTCCACGTGTTCAGTCAGGTACTCCGAGGGTCACCGCTCATGGCCGGACCTCGCTCAGGTCCGTCCCCCAACCAAGCCGTGGCCTGCCTTGGCGAGCAGCCTTTTCGATCGGGTATTCCTCAACCGGGAACCCTTGACCCTTTCTTCTTGGTGTGCACAGTCTGGTCAACCGCGGAGGCGATGGTTTTGCTGGGGGCATCCTGGATCTCGCCGCTGGGCGGTGCAGGCCTCGATGCACCTCTCTAAATCACGTCGCGGGGGTCACCAAAAATGTAGGTGCCTTTCCCCGGTTTACTACGTTTGAGAGAAAATAAAATAACCAACACCACCCCTGTCGGGGAAGGAGGCACTGAGACCCGGCTGCAAGAGTTCAAAGGATGGTTTATTTCTCCAGCTAGGAAATAACCCAAAAAAAACCCTACCACCTTTACATCATAACTCATATATATATATATATCAATTAAAGTCACTCTAACAAAAAATGCTAAATGGACCCGATTGGCCACGCGGTGTGGTGCTGTAGGTGTGGGTGGCATCTCTTCCTTCTGGTTGGCTGAGTGGCTGACGAGATGACGGACGTCAAATATCTTGTGCTCCACGCAGGTCAGGGTACGGTCACTGTGGTCACTACCTAAGCTAATATGTTGCATTCGAAAAACACTAAATAACAAATTATATAAACATTTTATGTTACTTTTCATATTTCTTACACAAATGACACATAGTTTTTATTGTTAGTACAGTTGGGTCATTTGTGGCTTTAATTGGAGGCCTTGACCTTTATTGTGCATATAAAAAGAGTCAAGCTGTGTTTCACATATCTCCTAAGCTTTAGACCTATTAGTATAAGTAAAAACATATATTGTGGTAAGATGCTTAAGGTTAGTAGTGGGTGTATTGGGTGGGTTTCGCAGCATTGGCGAGGGTCTGGCACTTGAAAGAAATACCTTACAGGGAGTGCAGGGTCAGGATGGCAATAAATTGCTCTAAATGGGGGTGGGTGGCTAGCACGTTTATGGGGACGAACGAGCAGAAAGTGCTTAGCTCATCCTGGTTCACGTGCCGGTTCTCATGCTAGCAGTTATCTCAGAGGAAGAAAACGGTATCATATTGGTTGTTGCAACTTTCTCCGGCTTCAGCGTGAGAATGGGAGTGCTGAGCTTTCCTTCGCAGGGGGAGTGTAAGGGTGGGGGCCAGCCAGCTGCCTGCGCGCCTTGTGTGTGTGTGTCTCTGTCCTTGGCTGCTGCGGTGGAAGGGGAGCTGAGCATTGCTGTACTATCGCAGTGAGGTCTGTTTACCCAAGATGGAGTCGAAAGGGGGCACAAAAGATGGATGCCCCGTGTCCTGCTCAGTAGTCCCATCTATGTAGCGGTCAACCGTGGTTAACTTTACATAAGGGTAAGGGGCAATCCCACTACCGGAGGCACGTGGTCCAAGCCTTGTACTGAGGAGTGTAGGGCACGAGTGGACCTGGGGGCCTCTCACTCCCACACACCCGCGAGCAGAACTCCTAGTATGGCGGTGCGGTAGCAACTGTGCCAGTAGCGATACCGGTGCCGTTTTTGCCTTACCGCCATACTTGTAATGAGGCCCAGTATCTTCTGCATGTGCATGTCATAATTGGTTCTTTAAAAAATGGCAATATAACAGGTTTGCAATCAGGTTCCTTTAAAAAATATATATAGACTTCAAGTCTCAGTAGATTTCATGATGAAAGCAGAATTTGATGTTCAACTTTCTATAAAATTCTGTGCTTTATCATTACAGATTGACTGTTTTCCATTTGATAAAGATTGCTTTATGCTTCCAGCTAACTGAACAGATTTTGTTTGGGCCTCATCATTTACTGTGGACCAATACATGTTTGTTTTAGATGGGCTGCTGATATCACAGCATGTATTTCAATGTTTTTCCCTCAAATGCTTTGCATAGACTGCAGTTCATAAATATATTTATCAATATGATGTTATCATTTCTATTCTTTCCTTTAGTATAGATTTCCCTACTGAACCCAGAAACAACTTATGACTACATGTAGTGCCATTATTACTTGCACATGTGACTTACTGTATATCCTGCTTTTCCAATCCTACACAGACACTATTACCTGATCTTCTATCTCATGATTCTAACTTGTGTGAAGCATCCTTTCTTTGCCTTCCTTTTTTTGTAATGCAAATAGCAGTTAATGGGTAAGGCAGTATTTTCTATGCTGCAGGAGACCCTTGTGGGGAGCAACTCACAACTTGTGAATGTGCTAAACCATGGCAGTCCCTCCCTACCTGGGGAAGGAAACCCCTTAATATCTGGATAAAAAAGCATGGCCATTTTAGTCCTGGCTCCAGACATTAGCTTTGGTGAAAAACAGTGGAGCGACATTGGCCAGAGATCCTTGCTGAGCAAGGTGACTGCAAACTTGAGATTTCAGTGTAATTGGACTATCCATCCTTTTCCCCCGCCCCTGCCAAAATCCACTGTGTGTCACTGCCAGCATTATCCTCGTCTCCTTCCTGCAGTCACCACACACCCCTTAGGGCAAGGTGCTGCACCTTTTATGACTCCTCACACGACCTTCTAATTTTACTAATCCTTGTGTATGTGTGAAGAATCCCCTGTAGGTGTGCATCTTCACTCTGATACCAAAGCCCCGGTGCTTCCTCTAGACCTGTTGAGTTATAGCATTTGAGGGTGGAGGGAATGCCATTTTGGCTTTGGTGACAAGAGTTTTGGGGCTTCTGGGAGACAGCAAGGTCGAACCCCACGAAGAGCAACCAGGGATTATGGGCCCTGCCATGACCTCCTGATGAACACCTGGCAAATACCGCCTTGTTTTGCTTATAACGGACCCTGCCCTTGATGTGCAGCATTTGCAGCAGGCCACTGAGCACAGAACCTGATAATTCTATAGTGTGGTTTTACAGTGTCCCTCAGCCTGCCAAACAGCTTACTAAGAAAGGTTAAATGGGTAACCATGGCCCCAAATTTCAGGTCGCCCTTTCTCTGAACCAAAGGTTCTTACCTCCCATAATCATTAGCATATAGTTTATGGTAAATGATTACCAGTGGCTATTCCTCTAACACTTTCTCTATATCTAATCAATGCATTGTATCCCATGTGCCACAAAACAGGCATCTGCAAGTTGGCAAATGAAAGGGAGCAGGCAATCTGTTAGAACCACTCATATGTGAGCTACTGAAACAATGGGATCTGTCTGCAAGAGGACAGTAGTTGGAGTGCAGGGTTGCAGGGTAATTTCCTTGAAAGACATACTCCCCTGTTCCCCTAAATAAATAAGCCCCTACGATCTCCTATGAACTTACACTACACACACAAAACCTCACACAGATGGCCACCACAGACCAGGCATTAGCCTACTACCACTAACTGAACCATGACTATGCTCTCCTCTTAAGTCCTATACGTCTCGCCCAGATGAGCAGCAAACCAGATGCAAAGCAGAGTACTCTATCAGATCTTGCTCTCATCCCTATGGGTAACATATTTCCAGGTTTCTCTGCAAAAACCATAGAAGCAGATTTGCCAGAGGATCCGTGTAATTCTGACATGCACCCATCAACATGACAGCTAATGCAAATATCTCTCCTATTGTTCCCCTAATGTTCACGTCCCCATTTTCTCACAAAGCCAATCGCAGTGATGCAACAAATAGTGGCAAAAGGGCACTATACAAGACCACATGCAATACTGTTATTTCATGTGTATGTCACTTGCTCTGAGGCCAGTGTTGCCAATAAAAAATGTGGTGTGCTGCAACAGCCCAGCTGAGTCAAGGAAAAAGAGCTGCTCAATGAATATGGCATGTAATGGCATATCATTCACTATGCACATATGCTGTGTGTAGCACTCTGACCCATAGCATATAGCATACCAAAGAGACCCATTGAAATGCACTTTAGATGTCTCATAGTTTACATCATCTTTAATACACGCCTTGCCTCTTCTCGATTCTCCCTTTGACTTCAAACATCTCCATACTACACTTCTCTGCATTCTGGATAGTGCCTAAAGAACAAAGTCTGCCTCATGCACTGCCCTGCTCCTCTCTCAAGATTTTTCTAAATGTGGTCTGCGGAAGGGTCATGTATCCTACATTGCTGCAGTGCTATTTCATATGACAGGAAGAGCTATACACATATAACATAACATTACATAACATAGTCTCCAAATCACCAACAATACCACCAACATGCAGCAACCCCAAAAACCACATACATCGGAGGATGGCACACTGCAACCAACATGTTAAGGATTGACCCACCAAGCCACCATTGCCCTCAGGACACAAAGCCCATGATCATGGAAAATAATGCATCACAATGAGGAAGAAGAGCCACCAGACCTTCTCACTATTGCTTGCACTGGGGATTTTCACCAGACACTGCTACCTTTCCTGTGCTGGTCATTTCTTGAGTCTGATCTTCCTCTGGGAAATCCTCAATGAAATTCAACAGACAACAACTTTTCGACACCTCAACAGTTACACTCATTGGCTACAATTTTCAAACTATGTCCCACAATCAGCCAACATCACATGCATTCAATACTGACTCCTTACTACACTCATATATAACCTACTCACAGAACACATCACATGCAGGATAAGCAAGCACACATGCAACTTGCAATGTTCCCTCGATGTCAATGTGCTGAACACCATCACATCTGTTTTTTGACCTTAAAAATGACACACACTGCCGATCACCCAAAAGCACATATTAAAAGAGTCAATGACCACAGACTTCTGCCTTTTACCTGACACTCCCTGATTGGACCTTTGGAATACAATACCAGGAGAAGCAGTGTATGATAATCGCCTGTGAAGACCAGTCCTGCCAACCCACCCAGTCATCCTCATGTGACAGGCCATATGTGACCAAACAAACCCCCATGTCACATGTACAGATATAAAGTAGCCATTCTGAAATGTGACTACCCTGACCGTTGTCCAGTCTGTGTGCCAACAGCAGGAAGAACGCATTCCATTATGAGTATGCCAGAACCGCAACCACTGGTGGACCTTTACCCACTGTTTTTGGGTGGATACACAATTGCAGGTACATCATTGGGGATGTCAGTGCATCTACTGGCAATTGTGTGATACACTACCAAATTAATGGAGCAACTGTGCTACACAGTCGCACATTGAACAATACACTGGGCATCTTCATGTACTCACACAAGGCTCTTGGAGGAGGTGGCTAGCACCCTATGTACACATATGTGTATGTCAGTAATAGAGAATTCCTCTGGCAGTATCAAACTTCACTTGTGTGCCATATGTACGTATGAGATCTACCAACGTATTACATATGCGGGTCAGCTGCCATGGCTTACACCAAAACATGCTTGATAGGAAATGTGGGATTTAGATCTGCATCATCACCGTCTCCTACATTTATTGCATATGTACACTATTATCCTTGCCCATGATCCTATCCAGACACAACATGTCTGCCCTCACTAGAAGGTTTATGTTGCCAGAAAGGGTGCTGCTATGAAGTCCATTCTTGACACTCACAATCTGACCCGGGCAGAATGACTGACATTCATTCAGGATCGTTTGTGAGCACAAGACACACGATGGCATATGAATCATCAATTGTACCGCCTACTCACCCAGTGACTGCTAGGGCATTCATGACATGTCTCTTACATGGACTGAAATAAACTGTAACTCAGCAAAAGGAAACTGTAGTAAGACGGGCCCCATGCCAATACCGTGAGCTGACAATGGGATTGTCCGCTGTAACATATGTGTTGCATTCAAAGGACACATTACCAGGTACTCTTCTTCTCTTTTGAGAAAGAAAGACTCACGAATGAAAGGATAGCTATGCTATACTGTCACTATGATGATGCCTGTATGACTCCATGCTCACATGACATGAGGAATGGAAGAGAAGGACCATAAATAAATGCCATGTATATAGGCAAACAAATGTATGGACATCGTAAATACATCATGCACTCATGTCACTGAAGTGGCCATATATGTATCAATGCCTCCAATGCCCACAACCTGCTCACCTGTTTTGAGGTCACTAACAACCTCTGTAATTTCTGTCAGCTCCTCCATCTGGGGTATCCTCCAACTGTTGCCAAGGCTGAAGTCAAATTCCTACTTGTCTTGTCCTTTGTTCGTCTTGTAAGATCTCCCCTGCACATACAGACCTCCTAGGCAACGAAATGTGCATATCCACAGTCACTAATTCTATTTATCACCTCCTGCCACAAGTGCTCGCATTTTATAATGGAGAGGGTGTTGTCTGCCCATGGATAGATCTTCCCTTGACGCCTATCCACAAAGTCTGTGAGGATGACTAGCACCTAATGTGTGAATCGTTTTAGGCGTGGTGGAACCTTTTTTCTTTTAATGTTGCCCTTTCTTTTGTGGGCTCCTTCTGTTGAGTTGGCCCCTTTTATTGAGTGGGCTGTTTTGCAAGGTTGGCCCCTTCTGTTGAGTTTGCCCCTTTTGTAGAGTTGACACCTTCTGTCGAGTTGGCCACTTCTGCTTCCATGGTCCTTTATCTTTCTGTGGCTCCCTCTGACTCAAGGAGCTCGACTTGGTCCTAGTTGCACATGTAATGGAGTGTTGCACCCTGTGATTGAGACACGGAACCTCTATGTTAGTGAAAGGGGCCCCTAGTGGTCCCTCGTGCTATGGAAACAAGGCAATGACCATACACGAAAAGATGCGCCAGACACAAGGTTTCAAATTCCCAATGCTAGGGTTTATTGCAAGCAAAAGATAGTATCAATTGGCCAATTCTGATCTCACGCCCCGCGACGTGAGTTTCCTAGACCTCGAGGGACGCAAGAGAGCGAATTATGTACATCAGTTACATATATACAAAATGCATATCATACAATCACCAAAGTCATGTTCAACACCCCTCTGTATTAAGTTCCTTTGAACTCGGGATGACGATGGACATATCCGACGAGTATGATGATTATAATGCTTTCGATGTCTATTCTAGTAACAATGTGCAATTTAGAAAGTGCGGAGGCATCTTTTAGAACACAGTGGTTCTGTTCTTGGAAGCAATCTGTACATGGGGGAAGAGCCATATTCCAAGCTTTGCTATCTATGAGGTACTATTGTTGTCCTGGGAGCCGACACGTTCTAAAGGGTTTTGCGAGGGGGGGCCGCAAGAGAAGCATAATTCAAACCTTTAACTGTATTATTCTAACATATTCTACCATCGTGCGAGACTTGCTGGCAGCTGTGAAGTGATTAAATGTCCTGCAGCTTCCTCCCAAGGCTACAGAGAGGGAGCGTGGGCATTCCTCTCTGGGCTTCTCATGAGGAGTTTCAGCAAACTCTTCAGTCCCGCGACCTTGTCCTTTCATATTCAGACAACAATGTTAACAGTTGAGCAGAGTAAGCAGAATCCGCAAGAATTGCAAGCTGCAAAGCAGTTTTTAGACAAAAAGCAATGAGCAATGGTTAACAAGCAACATGGCGATTCTTATTACATTTAAAATGGCCGCTCGCCGGTCAAGCATAGCAGTTCATATTTCTCCAATTCGGTGCATAAAACGGTTGGCCCACGGCCATCAAGTTATGTCTATCCTTCAAATGAAGGGTATTCATTTTTCCAGATTGACAAACCCTCCTTTTGGCCGTGTGCCAAACGTCTTATTTATTCATTGTATCCTCCTCTTCTGAGGAGGAGTCTGGGGTATCGGCATCTGAATCATCTCCATCATTAATGTCTATCGCCATGAATTGTTTTACTATTTTTGTTTCCTCAGTGTCTCTGTTGTTCCGGCCATGCGTTTGTTTTCCCCTCAACACCATGTGCATACATCCCTTAGTACATCCATCAGTTATTTCAGTGCATATTATTGGTAAGCATTGTATGCAACAGCAGCATGTTATGAATATCCCGAGTACCATCATTAGTTTCGAAATTAACTTCCATCCCTAAGACCAAAATAATCCCCATAACCAGGATTCTATCCCCCAACCCCCTGCTTCAGTAGAGAGTGTGGAACTTATGACATGTAATTTCCGGATTGCTTTAAATATCGTAGGGGAGTAGTCATCTATATACACACAGCATGCAGTTTTTACGAGCTTGAAAACTCCCCCACGATCAACTAATATTATATCGAGAACCATCCTGTTTTGAAGTGCCATCAGTCTCATTCCTTTCTCTTCTAACGTCATATTCAATAAAATATCCGTTGTGGAATCTATTGTTTTTTGTAATATTCCAGACAGTTTTCTTATATTGTAAGAGTTTTCTATTTGGGACAAGAACCGTATAAATGATTTGGCTATATCCATTGCTATCATTCCATCCTCACTACTCCTTTGAGTTCTACCTTTTGTTCGTCTGGCTACTTCTGCTGTCTCCAAGAGGAACACTCCTGGAAACAGTAGACCTAGGTAGCATGTACCTCCCCAGTTCCTAGGTAACCATGGATATGCTTTTTCTCCACATATAAAATAAACAGGGTCTCCCACGTTCACGGGTTCTATTTCATGTTTTAAAACCACTATGTTCAGGCAGTTGCTAAACGTTCCTACATTATAGGAACCCTTTTTCTGTAGACATAGGGGAGCAGTTTTGGGGCTGTGATCCACTGCATAGGCAGGGGGCACAGCATCTTTGTTCCATTCATCCTTCATCCGAAATGTCATTACTGATGTTCTTTCTGCTGGCGGGGTTGGTCTATTCTGCCTATGTAATCTATCTAGTCTTGTTATTTTTCGTGTATTCTTTCTCACGGGTTCTACTGAAAATACGCGAGCTTTTTGGAATATGGAACAACCCACAGGTTTCATGATTACTTCCTCAAATTCATTCATATTGGTCTCATCTAGCTGACCCATATTACTCTTGTGCCATTTCCCAAAGAACATTGCACTTAACGTTACTTCACAGGAATAAATCAATGGCAATGGTTGTGCATACCAGCCTATCCCTTTCCCACCGTGCTGTGGCAAATGGGCACAAACCCAGCAATCTTTTTTCTTTAACACCGCATGGGTCATGTTCATGATGAGCAACAATGTATTGTTGCCATACCCTTCTCTATGTCTTTCTTCCATTGGGGGCAAAGTACCAGTGATTACATGAACCGGGCTTTCAGTAGCTGCTTTTGGCAAAAGTGTTTCTAATGGGTGTACGTACTCTAGGAACTATAGTGTAATAGCTGTTATTGTTGGTAATATCATACTTAAGAAACATAGGACCAATGTCCAAATCAGTACCTTATTCCTTTTACCATGCTTTTTCCCTAAATTTACAGTCTCTAAATCTATTATTTTTTTAGCAGGGGTGCAGGAGGAGGCTGAAACCGGTCTTGACTTGTTCTTCATCGTTCTTCTTCTTGCTGGCGAAGTTCGTCGTGAATGTCTCTCGTTCTTGATGCCAGAAAAGTTCAACGAAAAATGTCACATTTCAATTCTCCTAGCCTTTTCACAGCCTGGATCATTTATCCACTCCCGAGCAAGATTAGTTGTTCTTTCTCCCACTGCTCAGATGATTTCTGAACAGTTCTTTATTGATAGAGTACCATGTGCATCCAGCTTGTCCCGCTCTGGCTTAGGACACATGTACTCTATCAGCCTTAGTACTTATGTGCGTCCAGCTTGTCCTGCTCTGGCTCCTGACACATGTACTTTATAAGCGCACCGAGGAGCCGTGAGTTTTGAATTGTCTGACTTGCACAATTCTCACACTTCTCTCCTCTACGCCCCTGGTTCCTACTCCGTCCGTGAGTAAAACCAAAGGCCAAAAAGAAAAGCACCAAAGATCTGTGGATCACTTTGCCTGTCGAGGCCGCAGATTATATCGATTCACTCCTGCTATTGTATGATCCGTGAATAGTGCCCTTGCATTTCCAGTATTAGGCTCAGTGTCAGCCTGTGGCACAATGATGGGCAGCGATGGGCGTCGTGGCAATGATGTAGTTTCTTTCTCTGGCATTGGTGCATTCGCGAGAACTGGTGGGCGCCAAAGGGGTGCACGCGTTGTTTCTGCTTGTGTTTGCAATGCAGGGTTTGTGTCGTTCGGCAGTGATGTTGTTTCCACTGAGCAATGTTGGGGCACTTTTCGCCCTTCCCCCTTACTGGCAGCCTCCTCAGGCTCTGTTTCGAATTTCACTTCTCGTTTGTGCTTTGTTTCAACTTTCACTTCTCGCTCAGGCTGATGCTGTGGCACTGGACTGGCAAGACCGTTGTCTTTTTCTCGTCATCTGGATCAGGCAAAGTTTTCAGTGACGCTGGGAACCTTTTGGCATGGGTAGCATGGATCCATGCCTTGCGTCCGTCCACTCGGATGGCCGTCTGTGTTGCCAAAAGTACTTGATAGGGGCCGCACCACCTGGGTGCTAATGCTGTCTTCCGTTCAAAGTTTCTGATTAGCACCCAGCTGCCAGGCTCCAGTGAGTGCCCCGGGCCTGTATATCGCATCAGCAACGCCTCCTGCACCTGCTGATGAATCAAACGCAACTTTTGTATTAAAAGTTCACAGTAAGTGCTTAACATAGGATGCTCGACCTCACATAATTTTCTGGGCTGCGGTGCGCACCATACATTTGCTGGTCTCCCCATTATAATCTCATAAGGGGAGAGCCCAGTCTTAGCCTGCACAGACGTGCGCATACACAACAGCGCTAGGGGTAATGCATCCACCCAACTCAACTTGCTCCCAGCGCACATTTTCGCTATCTTTGACTTCAGGATTCTGTTGTGTCTCTCCACAAGCCCGGCAGAACTGAGATGCCTGTAACTGTGGAATCGCTTCTCTATTTGCAGACCTGCACAGATCTGTAGCACTACTGCGCCCACAAAGTGGGGGCCGTTGTCTGACCACAGGACACGAGGCAACCCAAACCGGGAGAAATACTCCTTCAGCATTACTTTTGCTGTGGACATGGCAGTACAGTCTTTTAAAGGATATGCCTCCACCCACTTGCTGAATGCACAGATTACCACTAACACGTACATTTAGTTCTGGCACCTTTCCATTTCTATGAAATCAAAATGGACCACCTTAAACGGCATAGAGGGTGGGCCGAAACTACCTGCTGGAGTCACGGTTCCCTTTCCTACATTGTGTTGCAGGCACGTGATACAATTCTGCACTATCCTTTCTGCATTCTTTTTTATGTGCTCATTCTTCCATACTGTGGATAAATGCTGTACCATTTTCTTTGCTCAAATGTGGGTAGGGCTATGCGCCACTATAACCATTGCAGTTACGTAACAATTTGGCAACATCCAGTTCTTTCTTTCCATGTACACCCAACATCCTTCCAAATCTAACTCAGCAGAGCCCTTAGCCCACCCCTGAATCTCTTTGGTCGTGGCCTCAGCCTGCATTTCTTTGACTGTGGCAACTCCATTCTCTATCATACAAGGTACTTCCTCAGTCTGTACTGTCATCATTTTATTCCCCAAATCTGTGGCTGTTTGCTTCGCAATCCTGTCTGCAAACGCGTTTCCCTCTTCCACTCTGCATGTTACTTTCTTATGCACCTCGCACTTTACTATAGCTAGGGGCTTTGGAAACGTGAGCGCAGACAACAATCGCACAATCAAAGGGCCATGCTGAATCCTGGCTCCATGTGATGTCAAGAAACCCCTATCAACCCAAAGTCGGACAAAATTGTGAACCACGCCAAAGGCGTACTGGCTGTAAGTATAAATATTTACATTCAGATTCTCAGAGAGTTCACAGGCTCGGGTCAGTGCTATTATTTCTGCGGCTTGTGCCGAATTGTAGGGGATCCTTCTGCTCTCTACAACTCTCTTTAGGGTAGTAATTGCATATGCAGCCGTTGATGTGCCATCAGGTAATTTAAAACAAGAGCCATCACAAAATAACTCCCCATCTGGCTCTTTTTGTGGGATATCGCTCAAATCAATCCTTCCCTTTGTTTCTTGTTCAGTGATCATTAAACAATCATGGGGTGGTGATTCGCTGTCACCAATTTCTGCTATGGGCAGTGGCATTAATTCTGCAGGATTCAATGTGCTACACCTCATAATTTGGATGTGGGGTGCAAACAAGATGAGCTCATACCTTGTCAGTCTAGCTGAGGTGAGGTGTTGTGTCTGCGTCCTATTTAATAGAACGTCTATAGCATGTGGCACCATCAGAATTAAAGTGTGCCCCAATACCATTCCTTCCGTTTGTTTCACTGACGCAGCAGCCTCTGCGACGGATCGCAAACATCGTGGCAGTGCGCGCGCTACAGGGTCCAATGCGCAAGAAAAATAGCCGCACGGCCTATTTCTTCCACCTTGTTCCTGTGTCAAAACCGCCAATGCACATCCTTCACTCTCACTCACAAATAGTCTGAAGATCTTTTTATAGTTAGGAGTGCCTAAAACTGGCGCAGCACACAATGCAACTTTCAATTGCTGTAACGCTTTCTGACATTCCTCATCCCACTGCAAAGGCATCTCTGCATCCTTTTTAGTCAATTTTATCATCGGCTTCACAATCAACGCAAAATTACTGATCCACTGTCGACAATAAGAGGCCATGCCTATTACAGCTCTCACTCCTTTTTGAGTTTTTGGAATAGGCATACTAGAAATATTTTGTATGCGTTCTGGTGTTAATCTTCTCCCTTCTTTCGAAAGTAGGTATCCCAAATAAGACACCTCCTTTTGATTATACTGGAATTTCTTCAAACTTGCCTTATGACCATGGGTCGCTAAATGTGTCAAGAGTAATACAGTACTTTCTTTGCAGATCTCTTACGTGTCAGCAGCTAATAACAAGTCATCTATGTACTGCAAGAGTACGCAACCTTCGGGTAGTTCTAGCATGTCTAGCTGCTCTTTTAGCGCTCTGCTGTAAATGCTCGGGCTTTCTGCATATCCTTGTGGAATGCGTGTGAATGATCGACCTCCTAGAGTGAACGTGAACAGATATCTACTGCTTTTATCCACTGGGATGCTAAAGAATGCGTTCTTCAAATCAACTACACTAAAGTATTCTGCAGTGGCCGGTATCATTGTCAGTATTGTTGTGACACCTGGGACCAAAGGGAATTGTGGGTCTACCACTTTGTTTAATGCGCGCAGATCAATTATGAAACGATAGGGTACTTCATTGCCTCCTTTCTTGTAAACTGGAAGAATCGGGCTGTTGCACGTGCTCCCTGCAATTTCCTCAACCACCCTCAATCTCACCAGGTCAGTAACAATGCTTTTCAATCCCTTCTCACCTTCAACAGAAATTTTATACTGGGGAATTTGTGGTAGTGTTACACCTTCTTTCAAAGTTATTTTTGCTGGCTCTATTTTCAAGCATCCTACATCATTATCATGCATTGCCCACAGAGAGGTTTGTACTCCACTTATCTCTTCTGGCAACTCTTTTGACATGAATTCCGTCACCGGTGCATCGTGAGGCCACATCGTGAGGAACACCCCGTCTGCCGTACAATGTATGACTGCCCCCAATTTTCTCAAAAAATGTAATCCTAGCAAGTTCTCTCCACAATTCTCTGTCAAAAGAAATGGACACTGCTCCATAAATGGTCCTATTGTAATTGGGACAGCTTCGGACATGGGGTTAATTACTGGTGAACCTGCGAACCCTACAGAAACATTCTTCTGCCCCGACAGTGGTATCTCCGGAACCAAGTGGTGGTCTATCGAACAATTCTGTGCCCCTGTATCTACAAGGAAACGGTGCTCCTTATTCCCGACTCTCATTTCTACGTAGGGTCCTCTCTGATTCACGGGAATAGACACTGATTCCGACCCCTGTTGTGGGCTGTCCTATCGCGAAAATAACACATCGTCCGATGTGTAGTCACCGCTACTGCTTTAATACGTGTTTGGTTGTGTATCAAAAATATTCCCATTTCCCCCTCCATGTCCTCCACTCTGATAATTTCTCTGTTGGCCCTGCCCGCCCTGATTTTGGTTTGAAACACTTTGGTTCAATGTCTGGTTCTGTTGTGCTTGGTTTTGGCCATATGATTGGGTTTGAGTACCTCCATTGGTATATCCCTGCTGCTGCTGCATGTTACTTCTGCTTGGGCCGTTCGAGCCCTGATGTCCTCTATGTGGCCTTCTCTGATCAAACCCACCTCTATTCTGTAGGTGCGGGCATTGCGCTCGCCAGTGTCCTTCCTCCTTACAGTACGCACATTGATTTAATCCCAATGACACCCCATGCATATTATTCAAATTTCCCCAGCCTTGTGCATTACCTCTACCTCTATTGTATCCAATGACCTGCTGCAGTAACACCCTTGTTTTTAAATTTACTCTATCCTTCACCTCTCTTTCTTTCGCCACATTTACCCTGTTCTCTTAATATTGGGCTATGTGTAATATCTCACTCACCGGTTTTACTGCCCAGGAACTTTCCGACATCATTAACATATCTTGAATTGGCGATATTAGTCCCCTCACATATTTATCAACAAATAGCCTTTTCCCCGACTCTGTGCTCACATCCTGCCCACTGAAGTCTGTGAATACTCCTTCAAATCTATTGAAATAATCTGTTACTGGCTCATCTTTGCCCTGTACACATGTAGTTAATTTGTCCCACTGAATCCTTTTTTCTGGAATTATTTCCTTCAATCTCCGCATTATCCATTCTGGTAGATCTGCCATGCGGGTTCCCGGATTTTCCGCTACTTTTCTATTTTTATCCTCCAGTAGTAACTCCGCCCATGTGGCGCCAAAAACCCCCGCGTCATCTACTCTCCTCATCTGTTTCCATATATCTGCTGGCAAAATGGCTGGGAAAATCAAATCTATATCGCTAATAGTAAGCACTGCTGATCTCAGGGTTGACTCCACTTCCTTGTAGAACCCTGCTGGATTCTTTCTTATATCGGGAATCGTCTGCTTTATAGTATTCACCTCTTGCCTGGAAAAGGGGACATGCACATACTGGGCGGTGAAATGGGCTGGTGTTACCTGCGCTCCTACTGTTCCCGTCGCAGGGATCTCTACTTTTGGTACAAACGTGGGCGGGACCTCTCTCATTGGAAGTGCCCCACTCACGATCCCTCCCCCTTCTCTTAGGTTCAATAGTATTCCTAAGTCCAGTGATAGGCCTGTTTCTCCTGTACTTCGCTCGAATGCTCTCCTGTATACCGCTAGTATCTCAGGTGGGCTGGCCTTATTATTTTTTATATCCTTCTCCATCAAATGTTCAGCCATCGATTGCAGTGCCTTTCTTTTCATTGGTATGGAATATTCATCAAATATATCATGTATAACCATTGTTGGAATACTAGGATTTGATACCCATTTTACCGCTTCTCGTATGCATACTTTCAATTTCTCGCCCTGCTGTACAGATGACGTTGAATGTCTCCGCTCTATGTATGATTCTACCGTCCCTCTCCCCACTCTTCTAATATCCCAACCCCTGTATCCAGGCGCAGCAAACATTTCGGCATACTCATTATCCAACTCATTTTTAAGATCAAAAAGTCTATCCACATGTTCCTTCACTTCTTCATCTTTTATTCTACAACATGCTAGTTGGTTCAAATCTAACAATCGTTGTGGTGGTAATTTGTCAAGCAACTTTTTCCATTCTCCCACCAAAAATGTCCCCATGCATTCCAACACTACCTGTCTCTCGTCTCATCTTCGGTACCCATACAATGAGGCCAATGCTGCCGTCTCATCATTTCCTTCTATGTACATTTCTGCCTCTTGTCGTAATTCAATCTTTCTCTCTTTGCTGATTGCGCTTCGAGTTACCCGTCCAAATCCTGTTCCTTCAGCCCCGCCTCTCGCCTCCCCAGTCTCAATCTCGACTTCGGGAGGGGTGGATGGTGCTGAATCTGTCTCTAGAGCGGGAGGTTCGGATGGGACAAGTGACACAGGTGGCATCTGTGAAGGGCCTTGCTGGGTGCTGGGAAATTGTGTGTCCGCGGTCTGCGCTTGTGTGAGTGCTCGTGCTGTGGGCGGGCTTGGGTTAACGCTTGCGTGAGGGGAAGTGCTCGGGCTGCGGGAGGGGGTATGAGAGCTATTGGTTGGGCCCGCGCAGTCACTGCTGGCGTGTTTGGTTTCGATTCTGGTTTTGGGCCTCGACCTGTGTTAGTTAACAAATGTTCCATTAATCCATCTGCTATGTGTAGTTCCCGCTGAAGGGGTATATTCTGTGTATGTTCATTTGGTCCCGTCTCCCTTCCCGTCTTAGACTCTCAGTCCACTCCTCCTCTTCCTTCTCTTCAGCTATCTCAAGCTTTGTTTTATGCCTACGCGCATGCTTCTCTCTACTCCTTAGTCGGAGCATCGCTTCCCTCCTTCAATCTTTGACGGTCTCAAAAGCTGCAGGTCGCGCTTTCTTTCTAATCAGCACGCTCTCTAGGTTATCTATCCTCCCCATCTCAAAACTACCATTAATCAGCCACTGATGGTCGGGTTGCTTTCTAGTTTGCCTATGCCAAATTTCACAAAATATTATCGCACCCACACCATATTTCGCATACATATCATAAGCCGGCGTTCCCCCAGGCGGTGCACTTTGGCCATATTCCAAGGACTGTCTACCGCAGCTGAAAAGCCCCGCTAAAGTGTACAGTACTCCAGGCATGTTTCTTTAACCTTCCCCTTTGGTTAGCCACTTTTACCTTGACGTTTGAGTTTGCAAAATCAACACTCTACCAAAAATCAGGTTTCTCTTTGAATCGGGGAATGACTCACCTGATAAAACAAGTCGCATGTTCTAACGCAACCTCTCCCCACATTGTGTCTGCGCTTCTCTGGCTTCTGCCTCATCTCGGGACCCTCGCCTCCTTTGCCCTCTGGCCCGGTACGTCGATCAGGGATCAGATGTGTGCAGATCTGCGGAAGGAATCTCTCCTCACTTCTACAGGGCGCCCCGTACACTTCTTGATCCCGGCTCGACCGTCCTGTCCTCGCCGTTCTTCCGCCTCCTTTACTCCGTTACAACGTATACGATGGGGCAAGTGGGGGAGGGTCCCTATTCGGGCACCGTCTTGAAAGGGGCCCCTAGGGGTCTCTCGTGCTATGGAAACAAGGCAATGACCATACACGAAAAGATGCGCCAGACACGAGGTTTCAAATTCCCAATGCTAGGGTTTATTGCAAGCAAAAGATAGTATCAATTGGCCAATTCTGATCTCACGCCCCGCAACGTGAGTTTCCTAGACCTCGAGGGACGCAAGAGAGCGAATTACGTACATCAGTTAAATATATACAAAATGGATATCATACAATCAGCAAAGTCATGTTCAACACCCCTCTGTATTAAGTTCCTTTGAACTCGGGATGACGATGGACATATCCAACGAGTATGACGATTATAATGCTTTCGATGTCTATTCTAGTAACAATGTGCAATTTAGAAAGTGCGGAGGCATTTTTTAGAACACGGTGGTTCTGTTCTTGGAAGCAATCTGTACACGGGGGAAGAGCCACATTCCAAGCTTTGCTATCTATGAGGTACTATTCGTGTCCTGGGAGCCGACACGTTCTAAAGGGTTTTGCGAGGGGGGGCCGTAAGAGGAGCATAATTCAAGCCTTTAACTGTATTATTCTAACATATTCTACCATCGTACGAGACTGGCTGGCAGCTGTGAAGTGATTAAATGTCCTGCAGCTTCCTCCCAAGGCTACAGAGAGGGAGCGTGGGCATTCCTCTCTGGGCTACTCATGAGGAGTTTCAGCAAACTCTTCAGTCCCGCGACCTTGTCCTTTCATATTCAGTCAACAATGTTAACAGTTGAGCAGAATAAGCAGAATCCGCAAGAATTGCAAGCTGCAAAGCAGTTTTTAGACAAAAAGCAATGAGCATTGGTTAACAAGCAAAATGGCGATTCTTACTACATTTAACATGGCCGCTCGTCGGTCAAGCATAGCAGTTCATATTTCTCCAATTCGGTGCATAAGACGGTTGGCCCCCGGCCATCAAGTTACGTCTATCATTCAAATGAAGGGTATTCATTTTTCCAGATTGACAATAGTGTGACTAAGATGCTAACAGCTTCATGCATACACCCTTTGCAACTGCACCATAGAATTGGAATTTGCGCATTTGCACCCTTTCCCTATTGTTACATGTTTACACTATGCATTGGTAGTGTATATATCATGCCTTGCAGAATGTATGTGCTGGGAACCTTTTCTCTACTTTTCTCCATTTCGTGCCTCATAGTGCTCCTGATGCCACCTGTACCTTGCTTGCCCTCGTTCCGTGCCTGATCTGTTGCAACTTCCTACTGTATTTGCTTTCTCTGCATTACATCTCCCGCTGCATAGTAGTCTGGCCATTTTCACTCTCCTGGTGAGACTGTGTCACCACTACTGCCTGTCACCTCTTACTCATGCACTGTGCACCATTTGACCACCTACTTCCCACGAACAACTCATCTTACACAACTGGACACCAATGCCTCAATTTCTCCATTGCAGCTTTTCTGTTCAAGTATGATCATGACTCACTGTCACCCCTCAGTCCTCACCACTGCAATGGTTGTAACATCATCTTAGACCACAAAAGCAGTGTGCCTGAGATCTGTCAATATCTTAACCAAGGAAGTTGGCATCCTGGGTGATCAGGTCTTGAGCCATTACAAGTCCCTCTTCAGTGCTAACATGCAGCTTGGGACCTCTTCCCAACAATGGATCTGGGACAACATCGCAGTCTCAATCAATGCATAGGGGTGTCTGCCCATACTGTTGAGAGCATCAAGAAGTGCTGGGATAACATGAGCATCCAGAATCAGAAGAAGGTCAAGGTGGATATTGAGGCAGGACACAGTCTCAAAGTTCAGTCTTGTGGTCACCTTTGAGTAAGACTGCTACAGGTCTGGATTCTGAAGAAGGTGAATGCAACTTTTCAATCCAAAGTCATTGGCCTGCCGACATAAACTGAAGTTGCTGATAGATACTAAAAGGAAATGTTCTTCTACATTGCTACAATGTTATGGGTGAGATGGCCTTAACGGAGGGAGAGAGTGAGTTTATCACTAATTGTGTGGTGTTGTACATATTAGTTATGTGGTAGTTCATTGGCACATTGAAACAATGGTTAAGGACACATAGGCCTACTGGGAACACAATGGTTTTGCATACATGGAGTAAAGAAGTGGAATCAAGATCTGGCTGCTGTCGAAGGCATGTGTTCATGTAATTTTAAAACACATGCCCCTTTGCTGTTATTCAGTTGCAGACTTGTGGGCTGGTATGATGCTCTATCAATTGTATTCTTGAAGGACATTTCCCTGTGTCATCTGCTCACACTACACCTATGTGGTGCAGCATGATGCATGCATCTGAGGGATGCTTACCAACGGTGATCCGTGAGAGGTGAATGTGATTGTAGTGTACATTGTACCACAAGGGATTTCATTGCATGGGTGATCATCATTTATTGTACATTCCTATGTCTGGTATGCTTTTCATACTCCTTTACAGTGGCTATGTTTTTGGCCACACACAGAATTAACATGAAACATTTTAAGGGTATCAGGGAAAACAGTTACCTATGATGTATGTGTCATGGATATTTGATAAGTCTGCCATCTGCTGCTGATTCTTGCATATGACAGATCATTGCATACAGATCTTGAAGACTGTCCTGAATGCTCATATCAAGATGGACAGATATTATGCTATGAATTGTACCCAATGGCCAAGTGGTCATGCATGATTCCTTTCCAGTATGCTGTTTTTGCACACAACTGTATCTGTGCCCAGGGAACGTTAGACATCTTGGTGCAATGGCTGCATGGCCACATATCATAGTTTCGTGTAGACATGTGTAGGGGTCATATTTGACACTTGCCATAGACTAATGATACATTATTCTAGCAGAGAAAGCAATGGTGTGCTTTGTGTTTGTGTGGATTTCAGGTAGAAAGTGACATTAGTACCCAAGTGGGGGGAGCCAGCCAATCAGGTGGCTAGGAACACAGGCTTGAACCACCAGTGTAAGCCCGTTTTGCAAGCTGGCTGACGGCTGAATTGCTCCACCACCATCTTCCTGCCACCACCCCATCCCCCTTTTTAAATGTTTAATCCCTGCCCCGACCTACCTTTATTTTGGCTTTTCCGACACTCGCGGCCGTAGCCGCACCTTCCTCTCAGTGCAGACTGGCTGCCATGGAAAGGGAAGGGGGGCTCCATTTGGAAGCCCCGCTTCCCTTTCCATGGCAGCCATGTTGGTAAAATATTTTCCTTCATACAAAGGGACGCCACATGCATCCCTTTGTAGGAAGGTAAATCCATTTTTTAGCACCCTTTGGTAACCTGGGGTGCTAATAGCCTTAACATCCGATTCGGCCCAGGGGGTTGGGTGTTAAAATCACATCATGTCTGGATACCGTAACATTGTCAGCATATCCTTCGGTCGCAGCTCAGCAGCTCCAACACTGTGTACTTTCTCTGACACATCTGCCTAGAAAAAGGTATTTTCTTTGGATGTAGAGACTATCCAGGCCACTGTCCTGCCACATCTGGTAGGTTGACTGCATCAGACCAATGTTCTCTATGATGCTATGCTTGCCACTCAACAGAAGGCAGCACAGCATCACAGAGAGTTAGTCATGCTCTTCACCTACATGGCAGATGCGCTGAGCATGGGTGGTCTCTTTGGATAGGCCACTTCATTCTCCCTCTCCGCTGCCTCCACTTCTGTACCCCAGGCAATCGCAGGTAGGGCCTTTTTGCCTAATGCCTGCTCTAGCCCCTCTGTTGCTGTCCCACCATCAGCTTCTCTGGATGTGCCTTTTTTCCTGGTGGAGATGCAGGTCCATATCGAGGCAGATGAGTTGGAATCCATGATTGGGCATTGGGCAGAGTTGCAGGCCTCAGTGACTGGCGTGGTGCCTGGTCGAGAACAGGCTGTGGTGACTGAAAACTCAGTCCATGACAGAGCATGCATGGGTTACTCTCTTTGCAGCTGATCACCTTTACAGAAGGAGAAGCAGTGGCAGAGAATTTTTGCAAGGCAGCCGGAGTTCTTGTGGCAGAGAAAGTGGGACATTGCCATTAAGGCAGATCGGAGGGTGAAACAGATGGGTGACATCACCCTTTCAAGGCAGGACGCCAGGCTCAGAGTGCAGTCACAGGTGGCAGCTGTGTTGGAAAAAATGAGGTAGCAGGAAGAGGAATCACAATCAGTTTGTGGTGCTGCACGGGAGGCTGCCATTACCAGGACTAGTGCCAATGGGCTTTGTTTGGCGATGAGACTCGCAGGGATGCATAAGATACTGAGACAAATTTAAGCAGGACTTTGCGACCCTCTATATGGAGCGGGAAGCCAGACACTGGATGCCAGTGTGAAGGGAGAATTGGCCTAGTGTTGAGCATTGGCTGCACCAGAGGAGGACATGGACATGTGATCAGTGTATATTTTTGTGTAGGTTTATTTATTTGGAATGAGCAGGCTTAGGTTTCTTTTGGCATGTTTCTGTTGGTTTGTCTACATATGTTCTTATTTTTCATTTCCTGTGTGCTTTCAATACACTCCTCACTTTTCTATTCAATTCTAGGTGTTGCTTTTTTATTGTAGTTTTATGTGGTGTATGTCTCAGCATGCTGTTGTATATGTGTATCAGTGGTTTGGTGTGCATGTCAATATCTGTTTAACACATAATTTCCATAGTCCAGAGTATGTTGAATGAGTGCCATGAGGTTAGATGCAATGGTCTGTGTGTCATTCTGGCAATGGACCTGTTCCTGCAGGGCATATGTCTATGATTCATGGCACCATATAGTATGTTTCCATGTATCATGGCCACTGTATGCAGATACTCATTTAATAGTGTTAACAGGTGATATATTCACAGTTGTCAAATTTTGGAGTCTCTGGCCAACACACACTTTGCTTTGTAGCTTCCAGAGTTTGGTCAATGTACAGTCAGTTAATTACTGTAATGGGTGGTTACATGAGCAGGTGACGTGGGCTGTGAGAAGCTTTTATGTTTTCTTTCTGTTGATTTTATTTGTATGCATATTTATGCAGTAGCCTGATTCAGGATAAACCTTGAGTAGTACCTGCTTCTGTTTCTTGGCTTGCCAAGCATCCTGTGCCCTGTCTCATCCAGTCCTTGTATGTATGTAAACGTCTTCATGTGGCGCCCCGATGCTTGCAGGCTTTTGGCGCCTTGTAAACAAATAAATAAAAATAAAAATAAATTAAAAAAAAATGGTAATTGGATATGTGGAGATGCACACATGGATGCACACAGTTGGCAACGGATCATTGCAAGGGCATGAGGAAGTAAAAATAGAGGAGTGCAGCCAGATATGCATCAATGAATGTCTGTTCAACCAGGTGATCTAGCAGTGTGTTAAGAAGGTTAATTGTCAGTTTTGGTGGGAAGTGGGAAGTGCATGGAGGTATGTGTAGTGGATGAGATATGTCTTGGGGATGATTAATTTTGTGGCTACTTCCTGAGGTGGAGTTGTGGTGGAAAGTCATATGTTGATGGTAAGGGTGTTTCACTTTCTGTGCTCATGATCAGTAAAGACTTGTGCTCTTTTCCTTCCGTCCTCACCCAGCACAGTAAAAGTCTGCACATGTGCTTGCTTCTGCTATATTGTAGGGCTGGAGGGATGAGTATATTATCAGGAAAGTGGGTTTCAAACTTCAGGGAGACAGGCTTGTTATTTTCAAGCTGAACTTTGTGGTGTGTGCCATTGATGAGGGTTGTTTAGCGCTGTAGATTTAGCAGACCTTTAATGGATAATGATGCAACATGTAAGACTACTTTCTGGTGTGTAGGGGTGGTGCCCATGAGAGATCTGAAGAGGGGATTGAGAGCATGATTGTCGGATGGGACACAGGTTTGGTTGGCAACTGTGATTTAGGGCATTGTTTTTCATTATTGGTTCATATTGAAGGAAAGTTGTCTTTTGTTGTAGCAGACAAGTGGCATTGCACGACAGGAGGACAGTTGGTGGAAGTGGCAGTAGGAGATGTGACCTGTACACACCAACCATTTGTTAAGGTGGTCTGAATATCCCAAATGGATCCAGAGGAATCAGTATCAGTCCAAACCGGACTCAATGACAGAGTAGAAGAAGTGCAGAGCAAAATCCAGCTTTATTCATATCAAGACAAAGCCGGGACAACATGCCATGATATCATCATACAAAACATATAGGGACTGGGGATAGCTTAGTGGGTTTGGCTAAATATAGATTTAATAGGGACTAAACAATGGTTTGGGTCACAAGTATCTGAAGGCTCCACATGGAACCACTGTTATATTGATAAAGGTTAAAACACATCATCTGAACGACAAGTAGTTGGTTGGCTTATTACTTCATGGGCGGTGTGACACTAAGGATTTTGATAGGTTGGCACATTGCTAACCAACCTTGGACATTTGACAGTTTGTAAAATGACAGATATGAGCCAGATGTAGAGTAGGGGGAGGGAGGCCCATGGAATTTGCTTCCTTCAATTCAAATTAACCATCCCTCATTCACAGGCATGAGGCTGGGACATCCCTTTGTACTTGGCCTTGTGTGGTGCCTCTTGTCTATGAGCGCATGTAGCGAGTATTGCAGTGTCCTATCTATGTTAGGTTCTAATGAATAGCCAGTATTCTCCAACTATAGGTCACATGTGATGGGACCGTGTTTGGAAGAGTTTTAATGATATTTATTGAGGTTTTTGCTAATATTAATGTGTGTGTCATTCCAATCCTCCCTTATTTCACTCTTTCCTTGGCAATATTTGGCATCCAGTGTCTGAGCTGCGCACAGATATGTATTTCTTTGGATTCACCCCTTCGAGTTTTCTTGAGGTCTTCAGGCGTGTGCTTATTTAAAGCCATGGTGTGGCTTCCAATTTTAAGAAGATGGATGCCCAATTAGACTCTTGCTTCTGTGTTTAGCGAACTATATTTGCAGGTCGTTTATGTTGCATTCACTGTATACATTGGTCCTGTTATTATTCTTCATGTCTGTAGATGCTATGTTAGTTTTCTTCATGTCTGAATGCATGTATTACCTATTGTATGAGTTCTTCATGTGGAGTGCATGTTTGCTTTGTGTCTAACACATGCACTTCTACTGTTACAACATTAGGTTTAATGCTTTTACCATCTGCAGCTCACATTATCTCAAAACCCTGTTGTACCAGTGGGGGATAAGCAAGGAAAGGCTGTCTCAGTGAGTAATGTCTATCATCATTGTGCTATTGATGCAGGAAGGGGCAGAAGCTATGGATGATGGATTCATCTGTCTTCCAACATGGTGCATCCATGCCCCTTGTTTTCCCTTTTCCCTGTTAGCTCATGGCCAGCTCTCTGCCAGCCATCCTAAGACATACTGCAGTATAGGTCCTGTGCAAACGACTTTGGGCCATGAGGTAGCAGATGCTCTGATGCTCACAGAAGTGTGTTCCCTTTATTGATTTCAGTGTCCCTCACTCTCCCTGCAGGCCAGACATGCGATTTGCACTCATTGTTGACGTTGCTGCTCAGAGACATCCTCATGGATATGGCATTGTGGCTACCTCAAACGTATTCCCATAGGGTATATATGCAATACAACTGCCCCCACTATATGATGTTTGATGTTCTATTACATGCACTCATCTACATGATATGTATTATATAGTGTTAAGCTGATCCACATACACAATGTTTACCTCTCTATGGCTGACAGCTGTATGACACCCACCCTACATGAAAAGTCCAGTTGTCCACATTCACGTTGACTACTGTTTACTGTGTTCAGTCTGTCCCTCAACAATTGTGAGAGGGCTCCCTTTAATTCACTATTGTCCATGTGCATGCACCCTAATGTACCTATACAGCACCGGCTTGTTGTTTTTACTCTTCTGTGGTGTTAGGTAGAATCACCTGCAGTACCCTTTGGGAACACTACAGGCAATTAGAACTACAAGTGTAAGCCCAATTTCACCTTTGGTACAAACCTGTACTACACAGGCAGCCACCCAGGGCAGGGCAGGAGCCCCCCTCACCCGTGGCACCACCTGGACCAACGCGCGCTCATCACCGCGCACGAAGCCTTGCAGCGGTGCACCTCAGCACAAGCACGGGAAGAAGAGAAGCCTTCCCTTCATCTAGGAAAGCTACTCTCCCTTGACCCGATCCCGTGCACCACGGCCGCAGCACCCGGATAATAGGCCGGCCCGCAGCAGCCATACAAAGATGGCCACCATGTTCTCATCGGAGAACAGCTGATCCCTCCACTCCCCCCCAGCACAGCTGATTGGCCACACGCCATTATTTTTGTTGCAGACCCGAACCGGAGGCGGAAGCCGGCCGCTCCAGCAAGGGCCGCAACATTAAGGGCCTGTCTGCACCTGTCCCAGTCACTCAGGCAGCCACCCAGGGCAGGGCAGGAGCCCCCCCTCACCCGTGGCACCACCTGGACCAACGCACGCTCATCGCCGCGCACGAAGCCTCGCAGCGGTGCACCTCAGAACAAGCACGGTAAGAAGAGAAGCCTTCCCTTCATCTAGGAAAGCTACTCTCCCTCGACCCGATCCCGTGCACCACGGCCGCAGCACCCGGATAATAGAAGCCGGCTGCTCCAGCAAGGGCCGCAACATTAAGGGCCTGTCTGTGCCTGTCCGCGGTGGTCCCGCAAGGGAACAACAATAAACTTTGGAAGGCAACATACCATATTTCATCACCAGCCCCAGGGAGTCCTTGACGTGAACTGTAAGTAAAATGCACACTGTCAAATGTCAGTCAGGAGAAAGACTGCTGAGCCACTCTACCTGCCACTGGTGCACCTGACATGCTCAAACATAAGGATTCATAGAAAATGAGGTACCCCTTGCAGTTTCTCTATAACTGCCCTGTTAACTATACCAGCATAGACTGCTATTCCACTGTTAACTGATTGGAGTGCACTCTGGAAACCAATGCTTGATAATTACTTAAAAACTACACCTAGCCACTGCTTATCACTCAACAGTGTTGCCCATGCCTAGCCACTGTGTTGCCCATGCCTAGCCACTGTGTTGCCCATGCCTAGCCACTGCATTGCCCATGCCTAGCCTTTGTTGCTTATACCTAGCCACTGTGTTGCCCATGTCTAGCCTTTGTTGCCCATGCCTAGCCACTGTGTTGCCCATGCCTAGCCTTTGTTGCCCATGCCTAGCCACTGTGTTGTCCATGCCTAGCCACTGTTTTGCCCATGCCTAGCCACTGTGTTGCCCATGCCTAGCCACTGTGTTGCCCATGCCTAGCCTTTGTTGCCCATGCCTAGCCACTATGTTGCCCATGCCTAGCCACTGTGTTGCCCATGCCTAGCCACTGTGTTGCCCATGCCTAGCCTTTGTTGCCCATGCCTAGCCACTGTGTTGCCCATGCCGAGCCACTATGTTGCCCATGCCTAGCCACTGTGTTGCCCATGCCTAGCCTTTGTTGCCCTTGCCTAGCCACTGTGTTGCCCATGCCTAGCCACTCTGTTACCCATGCCTAGCCTTTGTTGCTTATACCTAGCCACTGTGTTGCCCAACGCCTAGCCACTGTGTTGCCCATGCATAGCCACTGTATCGCATATGCCCAGCCAAATGATTGGTGCCCTACCCAAAACTGATAGCTGACTGTTGCCTGGTGCCCGCTCACCATGGACAACACCACACCCCCACCCTCCACACTCATCCCCCCACGCCTTTCCTTCCATCCTTCTTCACCAAACCCACCAATCTCAAGCCTAGCCCTCGCACGACACGCCCTAGAGCCACTAACTCCAGAAATCAAATACTAGGCCTCCGCTCCAGACCCGCACCACAAACCCCACCAGCAAAGACTGAAAACAAACCTACCTCCAAACACCACAAAATGAACAATACCAAGAAGGCAGCCAAAGGGCGGACTACCACCCCACCGCCACGCCCAGACCTACAATGTGCGTTAATTAATGCCAGATCCCTCCCTGCCCACGCCACAGAAATTCAAGACCTTCTTACCAACCTCGACCTTGACATTCTCGCCATCACCGAAACTTGGCTACACAATGCCGCAGGGCCAGCTATCTCCCTAGCGATCCCATCAGGCTATTCCATCCTTAGACAGGACAGAACACTGTCCATAGGTGGGGGGTAGCCGTCATAGTCAAAGATCACCTAGAAATAAGACAACTCTCCCCCAAACTAGGGGAGAACGTAGACGCTCTATCAGTCAAGATCGCACTCTCCCCCAATACCACGATCACCTTTAATCTAGTATATCGCCCGCCAGGCCCTATACTGGACTTCCAGGATAACCTCTCACATCTCCTGGGGGAAAACCTTAAAACTACTACAAAAACTATTCTCTTAGGAGACATTAATCTGGGACTCCACGACCTGAAAGATAGACCATCCATTACATTAGCACAAGCTCTCCAAGAAATGGGCTTTGAACAAAAAGTACTCCATCCTACCCACAACAAAGGACGTACTCTTGACTGGATAGCCGACCATAACTGTGGCATCAACATCAGCTCCGTCACACCCACCCCCTGGTCCGACCACTTTCACATTCATTTCCTCATCCCCACACCCAACAACTCGATAAAAAACTCAAGCCTGCACCACCAGCCTTAGCCAGAAGCGCCAAGAACCTCACCAAAGAAAACATTGCCCCTTACTTAGAAGCCCTCACTACCAACCTCCATGCCACACCAGACCCTGCTGCTCTGGCGGATAAGTACAAATCCACCATTAGCACTGCCTTAGACATCATTGCCCCTCTACAAAAGAAAAAATCAAAAGATACCAAACACTCAAATACTTGGTTCTCAGCAGAACTAAAAGAATTACGAACCAAAAAACGCAAAGCCCTAAACTTATGGCAAAGTGCGCCTAACGCAGCATCACTATCCGCCTACAAATCACTGGCCACCCAATACAAAAAAAGTATTATAGCAGCCAAATCCACATCCTACAATGAAAGAATCGCTAACGCCACTTCAGAATCTAAAGAGCTTTTCGCCATCTTCAAGGAACTATCCACGCCAGCCACCAAGTCTCAAGAGATTGTTAAGGACCAAGCCTGGTGTAACACCATACAGTGCGCTCTCATAAACAAAATTGAACTCCTCCAAGCTAAAATCCTAGACCATCACACAAATCTCACTCAGCATATCTTATTAGCTTCCCATACGGAAACTATGACTGAGAATAAAAAGACAAATCCCTTTACTCCATTCAAATTCAGAGAAGTCTCAGAAAAAGAGGTAGTCGATATTGTTAACAGAATCAAACCCTCTAATTGCAAAGGCGACGCCTGCCCTGCTAAACTAATTAAAAACTGCGTAGAAACACTAGCCCCATTTCTCAAAACCTTCATCAATGCATCCTTCAAAACAAACTCAGTCCCGACCAGCCTAAAAGAAGCCTGGGTGCGCCCTCTTCTCAAAAATCCCACTCTAGATCCTGAAAACGCCAACTATAGACCCATCACAACCGTTTCCTTCCTGCTTAAGATCCTCGACAAAATTGCGTACACACAAATACAGCAATACCTGGAAGAAAATCGCATATTAAGAAAACGGCAATCGGGTTTCCGCCCGAGACATGGGAACGAATCGGCCCTGCTAGATCTCAAAATCCAACTAAATGACATCATGGACAAAGGCAAACCTGCACTCCTGCTCCTGCTAGACCTATCTGCTGCCTTTGACTTGGTCAATCACGATATTCTAGGCACGCAACTCAAAAATGAAGCCCACTTCTCACCAGAAGCCATCTCATGGGTCAAATCATTCCTCGAGGGTCGACTCATGAAGGTCTTTTCTGACTCGGCCAGCGCTAACCCTACCACTATCCATTGTGGCGTCCCACAAGGGTCCTGCACCGCCCCTGCCTTATGCAACATTTTCACCCTCCCACTGTTCAATGACCTGGACCGTCGTCACATAGCTTACACAAATTATGCTGACGACACCCAAGTCCTGCTCCCTCTCACAGGGATCTATGAACATGACGCAGCAGCATTAACCAAGATCTATACAGCCATCCAAACCTGGATGGCAGGCAATGGCCTCTGCCTAAACGGGGACAAAACAGAGATCCTACTAGTTGGCACCAAAGAAACTCTAAACAAACTCCCACCGCGGTGCAAATCCTTTAACATAGACAACTCCACCATCACAGTCTCCACTGCAGTTAAAACGTTAGGAGTATACCTTGACTCCACTCTTTCCATGACACGACAAGTCAATGCCATAGCCTCCTCTGCTGCTCTTACCACCAAAGTAATCAACGCTGTCAAACCCTTCCTATCCACTACAAACTGCCTGGCCATAGCCAGAGCCACAGTAGGCACCAAATTGGATTACTGCAACGCTCTCTTCCTAGGTACGTCTGCACAAAACCTAAAAAAAATCCAAGTAACACAAAACAATGCCCTAAGAGCAGCCCTAAGCATCCCTAAAAGGGAGCACATCTCTCAAGCCAGGAAAGAATCTCACTGGCTACCCATACAAGAAAGGATACTATTCAAATCCATGGACATCACCCACAGATGCCTCTCCGCCAAGGCTCCCCCCCATCTTTCTGAAAGAATCACTCTTAACTCATCCATCAGACCGACCAGGTCACATTTGAGGAACCAGATATATGTACCCACATTCAAAAGAAGCAAAGCCGGTGGGTCTAGCTGTCAACACCTAGCACCGAAAAATTGGACCGCACTCCCTACTGCGCTAAGGAACGAAAACTCATACCAAGCCTTCCGTAAAGTACTTAAAACCACGCTGTTTAACTAACTCCATCCTATCCTACTGTACTTAATCAAGCACAACTGTAAGTATATATGCATGAATGCTCTGCACTGTATCTGTATTTACTCCATGTACGCCTGTAACAAGTAAGCTTGCTTTCAGCGCCACGATGCTCATGGGCAGATGTGCGCTATACAAATCCAAATAAATAAATAAAAATAAATAAATAAATAAAGTGGTACCGATGGCTGAGCAGCCAGACTTATCTCAAGAGTTTAAGTGAGCAGAAGAACAAGTTACACAAAGGACCAACTAATAAAGTGATTCAAACAAACACTTACTCAAGGTTTCTTAGTAAAAGAATATACATTTATTTACTCAATCATTTAAAAAACATTAAACTAGCATAAGCAGCTCAATATCACCCACTAATACACCACATAAATCCAACCGGTAAGTAAATGAACAAGTTTAGCTCCAAATGCAGTGGGAACAAAAGGGCACTTCAGATACTTAATAAAGGGATAAAAAGACAAGGTTATAAGAATAGACAGCCCAAATACATTCATAGGCAGGGCAAAGGGTTTCAGTTAAATACAACCAGCAATTCTTCTCATAGGCCTGGGCCAAAGTCAATGGTTCAGAGTCTTTGTATAGGATAGCACAGTTCTGGTCGATAACGGTTAATTCTTTGCCACGGAGTTTAGAAGAATGTGGCTAGGCAAAATGTTTGACGAATGTTTAGTGAACGACAAGCCTTCGAAGTTGACGAAAGTTTCACGCACTTTCTCGATGGCCGAAAATAGTTCCGGACTGCATTTGCACAGTACCTTGTCAATGAAGAAAGGTGTAGCTGAGGCAGCTGTCCTGGCAGTTCGAGCAGATCTCGCTGTTCCTGGGCTTCAGTTGTGGGGACAAGAAGGAGGACATTGGGAGGTTCCTGCACTGCCCAGGGATGAAGCCAAAAGCTGTAGCAAGATGTTGTTTTAAGGTGTGAGTTCCTTAAAGTCCACAAGCTGGTTTCCTTCCCTCTGGCTATCCGGTTTTCAACAGCACTCTGATGAAAATTCGACCAGAATAGGACAGTGTCCAGGTGGCTTACGAGTTGGGTGTTCCCACCAAACTCAAGGGAAAAAGTTAACCTTGAAAGGCCTCTCTGTCGATTGGAGTTTCGGGCTATTTGGACCTGCACCAGGGCTTCACCGGTCGTCCAGGAGTTGCAGCAGTCATCTTCCTTCAGCTCTTTGGTTCTTACGTTCCAGTGGTCGACTCTGTTTTCCAAGTCCCAGAGACCTGCTTTTAAACAGTTTTCCCCCATTCATTCTAGCCAGGCTGTCACTCACACAGCAGGGTGGCTGTCCTTGCCGGACAGTCAGCCAGCCAATCACACCAGAGTGCATTCAGGTCTCCTAGGAGACTAAGCACAGGCAGTTTCGGGCACCTCCCTCACATCCTGTCCACCCCAGACACTAAGACGCCAGAGGAGGGCTTCAGCACTGAAGCCCACCAAAGGCCACAAACAAAGGGACCAAACCTGGTTTGGCATGCAGAGACAAACACATGAAGGACTTTTCCTAAAATAAATGTTGAAAAAAGATGACTGGAGTCTGTTTTTACAGATAAGTCTGGGGCGCCATATTGAAAAACATGGCTGACCCGATTTTTAGCTACCGTTGTTAGTGGTCGGGAAAAATCATGGTAGTTGAGCAAAAAAAAAAACTGCCACCAGCCATTTAAAGTAGCAAAAGGTAACATTTTACTGTTACATGTGTGTTTTGACTCAGAGGTAGCTAAGCAACCCCTCCAACACTTTATAGGAAGATAGTGTGTGCTGGGTCAGTAAATTTAAAAAGACTAGTATAGCCAATTTAACTTTACATGCTCTGGGAGACTGTAGTCAGTCCCAGAGAAGGTATTTAAATGTTGGGGAGTCTGAAATACACCCCTGTGCCACTGCACTGAAGGTGCTGTGTGACACACAGAAAAATATAATGCCACTGGAAATGTTTTAAAACTCCATAACCAAAGAACACAAAAGTAAAACACACACAGAATACATGGAAGAGTGGGAAAAAAAGGCTCACACTCTTCCCAAGTAAACATCAAATCCTAAAAATTCAGCAAAGTTGCTGAGGGTCTCAAAAGGTAAAGGAAATTAGCACATTTTGAGAATTCTCCCTAACATGTGTCTTCCTGCTTTTAAATGCAGACATTGTTGACAGCTTGAACTTCATTTCCTGCCCAAGTACAGCCAATGTTCAAATTTAGACATCAAAGACATACTGACCGCAATGCATCTCTTTTACCTCTATGCTGCTTTCCTCACTGTCATCGATGTTCACGGCAATCCTGTAACAAATTGCTGAAGGAAGTTGCACAATGAATTCACAACATTCTGAACCACTCACAGTACACAATAGAGTCAATACATAGTAAAGGTTCCAGTCCCTTCCTCCTATTGAACACTCTTAACACCCTATGTCATGGGTGTCCAATGACACCAAAGTTGCTGGTGAATGTGACAACTGACCTTCACCTGAGTTCCACCAGCCCAGTTATCCACAACCATGGGTAGGACAGGAAACAAGCACTTATAGCATTAAGTTAATTCCCAGTGTTGGCTGTCAGGGTAGCTCTCAACAACATCCTCCTCCCATGGGGCGATGTTAGTGAAAGAACCATGAAGGCATGTACCTTTTTTTCATTCAAAGTTAACTGGTGATACTGACAATATGAAGCACCATGCACCCTGTAGCCTTGCACTTCCACGGCCTCATACACTGAAGGCCTCATCCTCTACAATGGGTGCATCGGGGGAGAAGCAGTGACAATCCATGCCCACCTCAGGTAAGTGTGTGCTACACCCAGTGAACTGATGGCCAGTGGAATGTGTGTTTCATGCATTGACCTTATGCAAAGAGAGACACACACATATGTGTCCACAGAGTTTTCAAATCTTATGTTATGCATCATAATTTAGCAGCTGCTCTTGGAACACGTGCACATGTGTCATCAACTGCACAACTGACTACCTATCTTCAGTGATGGGAACATTGTCTATTGTGGCCATCCTCCCTACAGCTGCACTCCTGGCCTTTACAGCTGCATCAGTCATCCTGAAGCAGACCCTTATTTGCAGTTCCCTAAATCACAGCACCTTCACCTAACCACTGAAGCCTTGGAATTGATTGCATTGTTCAAGTAACCAGGGTGGATCCCAAGTGTCTCATCAATTACTGCCCCAATTTGCCATTGTGGGTTTCATCCTTGAGGATCCAGTGGCCACACATGTGCCCCAACAGATGTGGGCCAACCTCATCTTTCAGTGTAAGCAATGTTGCCTCAAAGTCAAGTGTTTAACAGGAACTACTATCATGAGTGCTGTTGTTGGTCTGTTTGTGATGTAATTAACTTTCACATCATGGTGCTGTAGGCTGGTATGACTCAGACTTGCCAGTGCCTCTTTCCTTTGAATCAATTGTGTATAATTGATGTGTCCCTCTCCCTCAAAGCCTGGAGTGTTAAGCACCTGACCAATCCCATAATCCTCCTGTTTTATTTGTTTCCGTCCTACAGAGCAAAGGATGCGGGAGATACCAGTTGGTCTGCTCTCTTGTTCCCCCAAAGGGTGGACCCACACAGCAGGTTTTTTGTGCTTCCAAATATGCTGTTTATGATTTCCCTCTCAGACCCTGCAGGACTTGTAATTCAGGAGAGGAGGCTGCCAGGTGCTTTATAAGTATTGGGCATTCATGGAGTTTTTGCTGGGCAGGCTTGTGGGTGAATGTTTGCCTTTTTTTATTTACAAAAGCAAATTGTGTGCACTGTTGTTGTTTCCTTTACTAGCCTCAATTTCAGAACCCCTTCCTGTGCACTCCATTGTGGCCTCAAACTATACAGAGGCAATTCTCTCTATATTTTTAGAATGATCAATGCTGTTTTTTTGTTACACTTTTTACACAGTAAGGTTCCTGCCAATGGCGGCCATAATGGATTGGTATGGCTTCATGTTACATTCTATAAGGCTGATGCAACTCGAAGATAGGCAACCATGATGGATTGTGTGAGCCCATTACACGGATCACAGAAGGTATTAAGGGGGCAGAAAATAATTAATGTTGCACAAAGGTAGTCAATGTAATAAGCGAAGGGGGAAAAGTAAGACCTATTAAGGGCATCATTCCACGTACCTCCACCCATCTTAGGCAGTACACGAATTGCACAATATGTCCAATACAGAAATGCACAAACATAAGGTTCCAGTGCTTTCTGAATCCCGATTGACACTGGGATCCCTCTAAAATGAAACTCTAAAATGTTCCTGTATTAGCTCTGATAGTGTCAGAACTAAAACCAATTGAAGGACATGTATTTTAATATTAACATTAACATCTAACTGTAATGGGGCAAAGACCCACCATTACTATTGCAGTTACACATCTAGAAACACGTGTGTACAGGCGCGTTACAAATGCTACATCATATCATATCATATCATATCATATCATATCATATCATATCATATCATATCATATCATATCATATCAGATAAGAAAAGGAGCCAAAGTTAAACATCAACATTGGGCCCAGATACATAGAAAGGTACCATATATTGGTTCTATGTGATAACACTGGTGAAAGAAATATAATTTTTTAAAGGAAATGTACCTCATTGCAAGTATGGCAGAGCGGGAAATTATTGTCGGTAACGGAATTACCACCAATGTTCCCACTCCACCATACTACAAGCATGGCCCTGGAGTGGAGGATTTACCTTCAGCGAAATGCTGGAGGTGAATCCTCCAACTCTCCACCGAAAAATCTCAAAAATCAGCAGAAGTACTGCAGCAAAATTACCACTGCCGTAATTCTGCCAAAAAAAGGCCCATAGAGTCCTATGAACTCATACAAAATGGGGAGTTACACCACCACCGCCCCTTGTAATCTAGCGATAATTCCACAGGACTAAGTGGTGATAGCGGTAATTCAGTTGGGTTATATTCCAATGGATTTACCACCGGAATACCGCCCAACATGTAATGAGGCCCATTATGTATTTTGTAGTGCTCAATAGCACTTTCCATATATTCTGTCAGTGGGTTAATTTACTATTTTAACTCAAGTCCTTGAATATTGAATATGAATTAGGAAACTGCTGGATGGTTGTCAGGGAGAAGGTAGGAAAATAATGGTTGAATAATTGTGTTTTTTTAACCAATATCATCACTGGATAGCCACGTAATCAACATTAGTCGTACCTCAATGGCTTGGTGGATAGATTTGTATTTAATGTCCTATTAATCATTTTACCAAGTATATACATTCATAACTAAATGTACAGAGGAACATCAGGGTGTGACCAAAAAGAAAAGAAAAAAATATGTCTTGTTGGAGAAAAGTGTGTAAATCTGGGACATATTAGTTGTATTTAATCCCCTTAAGACTTGATGAATTTGCATATTGCCAACTAGCAATGTCAATATATGCAATGAATATCCTCTACAAAGGTATATGGCTCAGCTGCAGGTCGTTGATTATCACAATACTGAGGGTATATTTATAGTTGGAACAGCCTAAATTGTAGGGCAATGATACTATTAGAACTGTCCACTTATCGGCTCTAAATTGTCCTGTTGAAAATAAAAACAGACAGGGGAAAAACATTGGATTGCTGTGACCTATCCAGTCAAAATCACCGATGGGAGCAGCTTTGGATAATCATGATGGCCAGAATGTGGGTGTAATCGTTCAGTGAATGCAGGTATACATTACTTTTGCCGAATGACAACTTTGCTGAATACGTGATTGCTGGGTTGTTTAGCTTTTTTTTTTTTTTTACCACAAACCAGTCGATGGTAAATTGGGGTAAGTGAGGAAGGGGTGTTTCGAGTGCCCTCCCGCCCCCCATTCCCTGCTGTCTGTGGTAATAAAGCCAGAAAAATGGCAGAAACTAATTTGGCAAAGTTGCCATTAGGCAAAGAAAATGCAGTAAAGATGTAAAGATTCATAGAACCGTAAATGCCTGCTTACTTTGCTAGCCTCCTGTGTCTCTCACTGGCCGATATATGTTATCATTTGTGCCAGTACCCAGTCGCTGGTGCCACCCTGTGACCTCTCCACACTACAGGTCTGCACCTGCCCACCCTGTCACCGAGCCCTGCATCTGCCGCCCTTCACCTGCCAGCGCGCATCATCTCTGATTCACAGCCTTGGAGATAGAAATAGTCAAGGGATGAGTTCCTTTACTTTTCTTGTTCCCAGAAATCGTGTTTAAGACATTTGTTTCAGGAACATTTGGCACGAGTGTTAATCATGGCTGAAAATTCCATTAGAAAACAAAGTGTATGAGCACCCAGGATGTCTTCAATGGAACTGCCAGCATTCCAATGTTGTAATAATTGCAGGCAGGTCAGAAATTGTAGATTCGTGGATCATTAAAACTGCTATTGCAGAAACATTCAGACAATCATGCACTGATTCTTGCAGCCCCTTACTATGAACAGAAGCACGCCATAGAGGGGATATTGTTCTAGTATTCCTGATTTGCCATTGTATTGGAGTGGCCATACCCGCATGAACTTCATTGCATTGTACACTTAGCTCCCCAGGGCTACTAGCTCCTTACCCTGCTGTTGTCCCTCCATTATTGTATGAACATATGACTTATTCCATTTCAGAGTTCATCTGGGAAGGGAAACAAGCTACGTTTCCCTTGCCCATATATAGAGTTATCAAGAGACGAGGTGACCTCAAAGTGACACATTTAAGGTCTTTCATTCTGTGTTTTCCATCAGACAAGGCTCTGTCTCGGGCCCAACTTATGTCCAACAGTTGAACATTCTGATACTGATGTTGATACCATGCCTTCCTTACAACTGTGAAACCTCTTGGTTATAGTGCCTATTCATACTCATACTCATACGTGATACTTTCCAACCTCGATGTTATCCTCGTGATAGTAAGAAGACCACTCTAGTGGCTGTCTGGGATGACATCCTAAAAAATGCTGATGATGGTAACATGACACTTTTGATTATGCTGGATTTTTCTGTGGAGTTCCCCAGGGATCTTCATTGTCACCACTAGTATTTAACATATATATTCCACTACGATTGGCTATCATTTTTCAACAGAATCTTTGTTACAATTCATATATCGGTGACACTCAGTTTTACATGAGAATGAGCACATCTTTTATTTTATCTGATTTCATTTTATTGTTTAAAGCATGGACCTAGTTCGAGAGAAGCAGAACGCAGTACATAGTATGGGGCTGATTCATGGATTTATGTGCACCGAAAACGCAGATTTGCGCTCCTTTCTGCCCGAAAACCCCTGTTTGAAGTATAGGGATTTTCGGGCAGAAAGGAGCACAAATCTACATTTTCTGCGCAAATAATTCCATGAATCAGGCAGTACATCTTTTGAGTCACTGCGTAGCATAGTACAGTGTACTGTTGAAGTATGCCATTGGATGAAAGCAAATAAGCTTCATTTGAACCCAAACAAGAGGTTGCTCATTCTGTTCTGGCCTAAACATCTCAAAGTGAACTCCTCTTACACCACCTGCTTCCCCCCTAGCCTTTTTGGCTTAACCATGACAAAGATTTAGGGCCCGAATCATAGAATAATCTGCGCTGCAAAAACGGGACATGCATGCAAAATCTCACGCAAGACCTCATTCGTCGTTTCATGGAACAAACACAATGCGCAGGTACTTGTGAGGAATCCGTGCCAGTATAACACGTCACTGTGACCCCACAAACTCCTTGCGCGAAACTCCAAGGGAAGGGCCGGCTGGGCCAAAGATGTCACCTAAAAAGGGGGCTGAACACGTGGATGAGGAAGAACAAGTGAAAATGTGGGCATTACAAGGGACGTTTCACCATGAAACAATCGCACCACCCATATGTGTGCAAGACAACAGTATTCATGGAATTGAACAGGGATCGCCGGCAGGCGAAAAACCACACCCAAATCCTGAAACACTTACACCAGGCGATAGCAGGCTTAAAGGTTGATGCACACACAAACAAATGAATAAAAAGCATGCACAATCATCATTTGTTGCAGCAGTCATCTTGGGACACCGCAAGGGAGGAGGACGGCCAGGACCCGGATATTCCACTCGAGGACCAGCCTTTTTGGGATGCCTGACGACCAGGTTGATGCCAGGTATAGGTTCCCCCCACCTCCATATCATCCTAGACATGGCCACGTAGTGGGAAGATGACCTCACATCACCCACAATGTGCTGCCAAGCACTGAGTCCCTTGCTCACTGTACTGCAATTTCTGGCCACTGGCTCATTCCAGCGGACCACCGCCATAGTTGGGGCATCTCAAAGGCCACGCAGTCACGCTGCCTACACCAGATGTTGACAATAATAACTGTACATGCTTCTATCCACCGGCATATCTATATATATGCTCATAACACCTGCAGAAAGTTAAGGAGTGGTCCAGGATTTTTATGGGGTGGCACACTTCCGAAAAGTGCTAGCTGCCATTGATTGGACAACTCCATTGTCTCCAAAAGGCCCAGAATGCTGCAGTTAGATTGATATTCAAGTTGTCCTCAGCAGTCTCAGTGTCAGCATTACAGAACTCCCTCACTGCCTTCCTGTTAGGTAGAAGATTGGTTTCAAAGTCCTCTGCCTACTTTTCAAATGTATCAATGAACTTGCTCCTTTATACCTATCTGAAATGATGGTACTGTGCAGCTGATAAGTATGTATTGATGATTCCACTGTCCTGTTGTGTACGTAGATAGTCTGTCTTGTTGGCTCTCCTGTAAGCAACCTGATGTCTATGTGCTTTGCCTTTCTATAAATAAACATAACATACATAGATGAGAGAGCCACTTCTCCATATACAGCCCTTGACTATGGAACTCACTTCCTGTATCCTTACAAAGTGTGAACACCTGTGTTATCTTTCAGGAAGCTTTGAAATCCACATTTTAGCTGATGGATACCTTTGTTTTGTTATTTCATTCCAGGGTTGCCCCACATGATGGTGATAATCCCTCCTACCAAGTGAGGATATAATATATCTATTTAACCAAAAGAAGGGACACATACATACTCAATAACACAACATGTTACCCTGAGATATCAAAAACACTACCAGCAGCCACTTAGCAAATGTGGGCTGTGTGTTGTCTAATTAATAACATATACAAAAAACATTTTTCTAAAAACGTCATATTTTAATTAATTTACTTATTTGCAGCACAAGTATCAAAAAACATTAAAAAAACACATATACACCACATATAAGTATACAATGCTAAAAGCAAATATTCCGCCTCACAGAGTCAAGTTTACAAATGCTTGAAACAAACACAGTAGTAATTTAATTTCTCTTGCTTTCTACTGCATCAAACTAGCCCAACTTATATAAGTGTCTGTCCTGGATGTTATAAGTAACTGGACATTCTTCAGGGGCAGAAGTTTGTCTTGTGCTTTATGTAGGTTTTTTGTTCTTTCCTCTAAAATCCTGGTTCCAATATCCCTGGTAAAGAAAACAGGTAGCCTCTCTTTTTAGGAAGATTTCTGTTTTTCTCTTGAACCCAAGCAAGGGGGAGTAGTTCTTCAATTGTACCCCTCCTCCTAAAAAGAGAGGCTACCTGGACAATCTGTAAAGGATGAAACCTTCCAGCCCCTTCTGAGCGGAATTGACTTGGTCACCAGGAAAAATCCACTCACAAACTCTGATCCTCGACAAAGCCCAAATATTTACAATCACCTTGCCATGCTCCACCACCTATTGAATGGTTTATCTAGAGCTGAAACAGGCATTGTCTTCTGGCCATTCTGAAATTTCTGCTATAACAAACAAGTTGTCATAGACCACATGATCCTGTTTTGGAACTTCCAGGTAGCCTGCACATTTGGATAGTATATGTACAGCATTGATTTGGTACCAGTCCTTCTCCATAACCTATCCTAAACTCCTAACACACTCACAAAATACCCCATAACTTAGTCTCTAAGTCAACAACCCACATGTGATGGCTTTATAACATTACTAAATCCAGCGATAACAAAACAAAAAGGACAGCCATCTGCAGGCCTTTTAACACTGATCAAGGCTGAAGCAAACATGAAAATCATTGAAACTAAAAACCCAAACTCCTTTAAACAAATCAACATAGGAGAGCCAAATACGATTGACAGTCCAGCAACTGAAAATCAATCTAAATTGGCACTAATAAGTCTATACTGGAGTGCTGCAGGGATACAAGAAATTATTTTCATTGACACATTATTGACACAGATCGACGATTTACAAACAAAATATGAACAAACTGAACTAATATTATGCAGAGATCTGAACCTTCATCTGTTTGATTGGAATGGAGTGAAAATCCCTCTGAACAAATTATCGACAAAGGCATGCCTATGGGGAAAAGAAATGGAAAAACAGAACATCCATCTGATAAACATTCTAGATGTTGTAGCAACAAACATCGCACCCACATGGGTGAGTCACAATTTGACGGCTGTACTGGATTACATCTACACAACAGAGATCACGAAATCAAGAATCCATAAAGTAGAAGTGATTCCCACCAATCGAAGCAATCAGCACAAAGTCACGATTCAGTGGAACATGAACCACACCCAACTAGTTAACTATCAATTACCAACACTAGAACTGGTTGATGGATTAAGATTGCAGATTTCTGACAATCAAGTAACGGAGATAAAAGCTGCTTTCTCAAATACCAAGATAACAGATAGTCGAAAACTAAATTATCCATGAATGCTTATGCCACATACGAGGAAAAACACTGATCTGAACATCCAGAAAGTTAACCACAAACATGCATTCAATCCCGAAATTAAAGAAAAAAAGGAAGATCTCAGAAAAAACATCAAAGCTACGTGTGGTTTGCCAAATGAACAGTGTGAAAGAACCAGCCACCTCTTAAAACAACAATACAGGAACTGGACGAAAAATGATAGGGCGCAGATCTCTCAAAATGACGCTGAAAAAATGCTCAGAGCATTACACAACCTGGGACCTACAATGGGACAAAACCGATATCATTGTTCACATCATCCATCTGAATAGATCTAGAGCCCCAGGCCCAGGCGGGTTAAGTAATGCGCTCATTAAAAAACAGCCTGAGCTGTGGGCCGATATATGCCTTGATTTGTTCAACATTATCAACACACTTGCTGAAGTACCACATACCAGGAAAACTGCGACGTTGATTCCAATCCACAAACAAGGAGACATGACAATACCATCAAATTACCATCGAATTGCCCTTTTGGACCCAATAGGAAACATTTTTGCAGGGTTCATCCAGAAACAACTAACAAAATGGGCAAAAGAAAGTGACCTTATGGACGACAGACAAACAGGATTCACCAAAAATGTTGGCACAAATATAAACCTTCTTTTACTGAACATACTAAAACATGAAGCACAGAAAATAAAATGCCAACATATGCAAATTTCATAGACCTAAAATCAGCATTTGATATGGTAAATTGGCATAAATTATCAGAGAAACTGAAGGCATGGAATTGCCCTAAATCTCTACTAGAACCAAAGCATTATACTGACAGACTTCAATAAGGGTACGATTATCCCAAGCAGGTGCGATGTCAACGGAGACCACAATCACCGGTGGCCTAAAACAGGGATGCCCGTTAGCTGCCACATTGTTTATATTATACATTACAGATTTCAAAACAAGCGAAGTTGCAACAACGAGATAGCCTCCAAAAATAAATGGCACTAAAATTCCATACATGTTATTCGCAGATGATATTGTTTTGATTGACAACACTCAACATGAGCTCCAAAATAGATTATCAGCACTTGTTCAATACGCGGAAGAGAACAACTCGTGTATCAATTTAAAAAAAAGACACGTGATGCGCTTAACACGAAGCCACAATCTGAAAAAAAACACAACTAGTTATCCATATAAAAGGAGATCAAATTTCGTCAGCAAATGTGGTCAAATATCTAGGTGTTAGGATAAATCAAAATGAAACGGAGACAAAATGACTAGAACATTTAAAAACCAAATCCCTATCTTTAGCCCGTCAAGGACTAGCCATACACAAAAAGTATGGGAAATACTCATTTAAACCTATCACGAGTTTCTATCGGCAAAAAACAGTGGCTATTCTCACATATGGAAGTGAAGCAGCATTGAATATTCCCCACCAAATTTGGACTCAAATTAAGGGGATTTTTTGGAGGAAAATTCTAGATCTACTAAATGTCTACCATATGCCCCGTATCAGATTTGAGCTGGTGCTACAATGCATTGAAAGCATAGAGATCTGTGACCTGATTCATGGATTATTTGGGCCGAAAAAAACGTGATTTGTGCGCCATTCTGCCGGCAAATCCCTGTTTAACAAATGGGGATTTGCGGGCAGAATGGCACACTAATCCCGTTTTTTTCGGCCCAAATAATCCATGAATCAGGGCCTTGGAAGTCATTAGACTTGTACAGAAAAATAATATCAACTGAGAAGATTCCATCCATTGACCTTCTGAGAGACAAGCAACAAACAACTCTGTATTAACAATATGGAAAAACACATGCAAACAGCGAATGAAGGAGGCTGAAATAACAATCAATATGTTAATAAACCGTGCAATTAAAGCAAAGGAAAAAATCCAACAAAACGATTGGATATCCACTCTGAAAAAAAGTAAGGGCCTTGAGTTGATTACCAACATATCTAGAAGGCTTCCCAGACCAACGTTTGAGAGATACTTTCTTGAGACTCAGATTGAACCTCCTGCCGACGAGGGAATACCTGAACCACATTAAACAAATAACTTCAGAGGAAGCATATTGTAGATTCTGCAAGCGACAAACTCAACCTGAAACGCTTTTTCATATCCTTATGAAATGCACAGCAATCAATGATAAATGTCAAACATTTGCAAATATGTTGCCACAATCGACCAAACAACTCAATGGTATCGAGAAGTGGGCACACATTGTCACAGGAAATACTCAATCATGAAACATATGGACGATCAGTAAACAATGACCTGCGAGGTTAATACATAAATAAGTGGCAGGAAATGCACCTGAACATTAACAAGAAAATAATTCGTAAAGATCATCAAGAACTGAGAGAGAAAATTAATTTCAAACTCTGTTTTATACTTAAAATGTTTTCTGAACATGTTTTTATTTAAATGTGGTAAGTGGAAGATGTAATAATGTAAAGTTTGAGACCAAACTAATTCATTAAAAAAAAAAAAATATATATATATATATAATAACTTGGTCTCTGCTTACACATCAAGTATGAGCATGTGTCTCTAGGTGACAGCATCAATGGTGAAGCTATATCAGTCCCACTGAATACCCAGCATATTTGACTAAAACCAGTCCTGACTTGCTCTGGTCTAATAACTTGACCCAACCATCTTGCAGCATCCCTCATTGTCTGTCATCTGATAAACGGTGGGCCCTGAGCATGTTGCTTGTGCTGAGAGAGTTATTGCCAACAGATCTTCCTGAAACTTCCACTATGACACTCATAAAGTGGCAGAACAGAGGAGCCTGCATCTGAACTTCTGACAATCCTGCATATGTGCATATTACTTGCTTTGACTTGGTCAGCATCTAAGCCCTGTTTCTGCACCCAAGGCAACTCCCTCCATCAGTTTCACAAGGGCTAGAATCCACGGAATATTAGCCTTTGATTAGGTGACTGTGGCAGAAAGAATAATTGTTTCAAGGCCTTCCCTGAATTAGTCATTCTGACCCTCATTTGGTGACAGACCTGGTGAGCCAGCATTGCAAACTCTCAATAGTCTACGTTTTTGTATATCACCTGTCCTTGCTTACCTAGGCCTAATCTGAACAACAACATCGACCCTGGCCCTCTCCCATTATGCCCTGTAATATATATTCCATTATTTTCTTGGTCCTAAGCAGGCTACTTCGGCATAAACAAACATTTCAAGGACCCTCTTGGCACCATGCACAAACAGCAGAGGAGGACGTTAGGCGAGTGTGATCACTGTGTGCCTATTTGCAGTTTTGCCTTTGCACTTCAATGCTACTCCCATGGGAAGCTCATCATGCACCAAACACTTAAGTGAAATTGCCGGTATAAAGTGATTTTAATGAAGAAAATGTAAGGGAGGGATGTTTTTCTGGAAAAAAACACTGGCAACATCACCATTTAAAATTAAATATATATGGGGTGGTGAATGGGGATAAAAGAGGTGTGAAGGGGTTGAGGTTGGGTTAAAATCATAGGGAAATGGGGTAGGGGGTGAGGTCCAAATAGAAAAACAAAAAGAAAATTGGTGATTATTTCAGTGTTTTTTGGGGGTAAAACATCCCTCTCTGAATTTGTTTCTGCTAAAATCATATAGAACCACATTGCCTCATCAATGTCCTCTGATATTAGATCCTCACAGCACCCTTGTGATATTTGCATGCCTTTGATATATTGATCATCAGTTGCATCCTTGTGATATTTCCATTTGATTTTGATGTGGGATATCGACCCTTCTCTGCACTCTTGTGGTACTTGCAACACTGTGTTTTTAACCCTAACTGAATATACACGAAGGTTATTTCCTGATTGCACCCTTGTGATTTTTGCTCCTTAATGGCATCTTTGTGATTTTTATCCTGTTTTTACAGTTGAGATATCTGCATTTTTTATGTTTACCTTATTGTAGTCAATAAGTGTGCTTATATCAACAATAATTACTCTTTGAAAGTGTCCTATGTTATCTGCACATCATTGATATTTTCTGCTAGTTAAAGTCACATGAACAAACATTCTTGGCTGCACTATGTTACTTGCTCCTTGCAGCGGTGTGCAGTGGTGCTATAAAAATCGGCAGGTAAAAGGATAAAACTCTGTTACCGCCGCATTACCACACCACCATACGATAGGTTTGGCAGTGAGGTGGAGGAAAACCCTTCATCAAAATGCTGGAGGTAATTCCGCCGCCCTACTGCCAAAAAAACGACAAATCGATGGAATTAACAGTGACTTCATTAAAGGCACTAACACCAGCATACCACCACTTGTGTTCCGGAGTGTAATTCTGCTGGAATAAGTGGTGGTTACGGTAACACTGTTTAGCAGTGTTCTTGTTGATTCACCACCAAAATTCCGCCCATTGTGTTATATTCTACAGTTTGATATTTGCTCCTAAAGGAACCTGCACCAGTGTATTTTTCTTATACTATGGTGAGCTCTTTTACTGAGAAAATACGATTCAACAATGTTCAAGTGGAAATTAAGAAGCACCTTTCCAATTAACTAATAACATATGTTTTCTTAAATTACACTTATTATATAACCTGAAATTATCAACGACAATTTGCTTGTGATTTTACCTTTGCAATATCACACCCCTCCTACTAACAGCACTGTGAAATGCGCATCCTTATGATATTGGGTCTTTAACTGCATCATTTGGATATTCGATCATGATAACAGAATTATAAGATTTGATCAATACCTTCACCCTTGTGAAAGTGCAACACTGAGATATTCTTTTCCTGATTTAACCCTATGGGATATCCTTAAATATATGACATTTTGCACCTAATTGGCCCTGATTCAGATTTGCTTATTTGAGTTAAATCTGCTCTCGATTACACTTTATATGTGTAATTTGATTTTAACCCAAGATATCTAAAGCACAGTGAATGTTTATCCTGATTGAACCAACGTTGAAGCTGCTTTTAATTGCACACTTGTGATGTCTGTACCTGATTGCACAGTGGGATATGTGTTCATAATTAAATCTTTTTATATTCCCCCAATTTCATTACAGTTAGATTTTTCTCCTGAATTAACCTGCTAGAAAGTTCCTATAGATTGTACCATTCTGACATGAGATCCCTTGTGCATCTTTGGATATTTCTTTTTTCCTCACAGTTCCAATAGTTGTCCTGATTTCATCCTCATGATATTCATTTGATAAATGCAGCCTCCACATAAATGTTCAATCCATATCCAACTGTATTTCCAGTTTATATGACCTACTCATAAAAGGCAACATAAATCTCTTCTTCGTCAATTATTACTGGTTGATCGATTATTATACCTCCATTCTGCATTGGTGCATCCCACCATTTTTTAAGATAGTTTTCATCAATTGCACTGCCAATAGGGGTGGATGTATTGCCAGCATACATAAGAAACATCCACTGAAAGGTGCTAAAGATGGCATGTTTGGCAGACTTTGGGCCTCATTATGACCCAGGCGGTAAGGGGTTTACGGCGGCGTAAACAGCGCCGACCCTTACCGCCTGATTCCGAGGTCCCTTAGCGCCATGGAGGATTTAACACCTGCTTTTAGCAGGTGTTAAAATCCATGGCGCTAAGGGACCTTGTTGTTAATTACGCCACCGTAATTTACGGTGGCGTAATTAACGCCTTCCCCACTCCCATTATGCCCTATGGGGCAAAAATGGGAATGGGGAAGGGTAAATGAGTTAATGGGGACTTACCGCCCCACTCACCTCGGAATGGGGCGGTAAGTCCGCCAACCACCATGGCGTAAACGTAGTTTACGCCATGGTGGTAAAGGTACGACCCAGGCGGTAACTTACCGCCTGGGTCGTAATGAGGCCCTTTGAAACTCTCCAGATGCATTGCAACTTTACTGGCATGCTGACATCCATCTTCCAACTGATCTCTGCATTCCTAGATTCCCCACACTGATAAGCATCTAGTGAGAGGAGCGACGCACACGGTTATACATGCACTGGATGGAACATCCAAAAACAAGAAGCTTACAGTGGTAGCTCTCCTTGTCCACTCTCCTGTGGCAGCCTCTTTACAATAATGATTACAAACCTGCCCCTGCCTCTGTCAAACTGTGCATGCCTACTAGGGAGGTTCCTACTGGTAAAGGAGCATAAAAGCATCTCAAGTAGGAGGATCCACTCAGACCCCTGGCTGTTCCAAGCAGAACATCTTGACAGGTAACCCCCAACCTACAGGATGGCCTTTGATTAGCCAAACAGTGAACTAACATGCTCCAATCAGCAGAAGCGGCAGGTGGAGCTGGTTGCCCTTGAAGGCCGGACTCCAACGCTGCCTGTCTGTGCCAGCACACTGGTCCCCAAAACCAGGAACGAAGAGGGGCTGCCCCAACAGTGCTTCAATTCACCAGAGGACTGTTTACAAGCACTGAGGCACAGTGCTCATAATGCAGGCCTGATGCTTCGAAAGATGGCCTTCGCCACAATAAGAAACACAATGAAACCCTTCTTGGATTCCATGGAAACCAAGAATGCTGCCCCAAGTAAGATGGCCTTGGATTGGACAAACAGTGAACTAACATGCTCCAATCAGTGGAGCCGGGATGTGGAGCTACTGTCCTTGAAAGCCGGACTCCAAAGCTGACTGTCTGTGCCTGTCCCGGTCAAAAGGGCCACAATAAGCACTGCCCAGTCCCCTACTACAAACTGCTTGCTTTCCAAGAATTGAAGGACCCAAAAATTGCTTCAGACCTCGGCAGTGGCCGTGACCAGAAAGGTAAGTCAATAATACATGTGGTTTGGATGGCCCCATTGCACCTTCAGCCTGCAGTATTGTTTGCTTAGGTTGCTGTAACGACATTGCCCCCCAACCCTCCCTATTTCTCCTGCTCGCCCGCACTGCCGTCAGCCTCCCCGCTTTTCTGGAAATTCTTATGATTAAGCCAGTGCGTCACACGAGACAGCTGCAACTACCTATGCAGACCCCAGGCACCTGCTCATTGCCAGCTTCACAACCCACATGTACAGCCTTACAATGCTTGCACCATAGCCAGCGCCAATACCTATATGCTAAGCAGCATGCCCCTTCATGCACTGGTCATGCTACAATCTATTGTGACTGCCCAGTGTAAACCCAACCCAGCACTACACATCACCAACCAACCCCATATTGGATATTCAGCCTACTCCACCCTGACCCAGCATGGGGCCCTGCCTGCCGCCAACATCTCCACAGAGAACGTACATGAGCCCCCACTCACCTTCAAGGCCAACACAAACATCTGGCCTGCCCTCTCACCTCAGAATAACACGCCTGTCCCCCCTGTGCTGCTTGCACCACCGACCCATTGTATGGCACCATTAACCACACCCTGCTATCGCCCACCCACTCAAACACACTGCTCCAACGTGCCCAACACTATTCTCAGAGAAAAGAACCATGGTAGCCTTCACCACGGCCAGCCACCCCGCCCATGTATCCACTCGCCTACCCAGACATTATGGCACTAACCCCATGAGGAACACCAGACCGGTAGCACAACATCGCACTGCCATGGCTTACCATCAATGCTAGATCCATTCCTGCACATGCCCTTGACATAAAGACAGCAGAATAACCTAGATTTCCAGGCCGTCTTGAAAGCTTGGCTACACCCTTCCGCCGGCCCGGTTTTATCACTTGCCTTCCCTCTGGCTATGTTATATACAGAAATGACAGACCATCCGTTAGAGGCGGATGGGTGGAATTCATTGCCAAATAGTCTGTCCTCATTAGACACACCATATTACATATGGCGGGCAACTGTGATCTCCTCTCAGCCAAGTTGTCGCTGTCACACACTGAAACGATAGCTCAGCGGCAACGTGCTCGCCTTAGAAGCAAAATGACACAAATCAACACAGGTTCAATCCGTGGGTCCGCACTTCGAAACCTCTGGGTATTTAAGCATGTTATAAATACGCAACTAAGACAAAAAAAACAATTACGCAACTATAAAAAAAAAAAATCCTGTAACAGCGCCTCAATGCCTGCGGCTGTGTGAGCGCTTTAAAAATGCAAAAAATTAAATAAATCTTTGTTGTCTACCTACCCCCTGTCCCTATCATTACGTTTAACGAGGACCTCACTCAAGATGCAGGACCTTACATCAAGCCCACCTCCACAATTATCCTTTAGGGGACCTCAACATGGAACTTAGCAACCTGTCATACTTGCATGCATCTACAGTAGCCAATGCGCTCAGTGCCTTTGGCTCCCGACACTGTCCAGAATCCTACCCAAACAATGGTTTGCACACTAGTCTGGTTATCTGACTCCACCTACCTTCCTTGTCATCACACCTTACCCATGGTCTGACCATCATATAGTCTCCTTTACCATCTCACCTCTTGAGATCATCACACATGCTGTCCATCTTTGTCCCCAGACTGGACATGCAGCTCACAAAATCTCACGGGGGACAGCATCCCAGCACAACGTCAAGATCTCCAACTCCAACACCTGCTCTCCAACAACCCAGTCACATTAGCCGACCTATACACAAGTACCCTTACAACTGCAGTCAATGCAGTTGCCCCACTTGCACCTAGAAGATACAGAAATGCCAACTCCTGGTACACCCCAGTACTCATTGAACTTTGTAAAACCAAACACCTTGCTGAAGCCAACTGGAAGAAAAATGCCCTCAACATCACTTAAATTGATATTGGCTGTGGCAGCTAAAACCACAGGCAAGCCATCATCTCAGCTACATCAGCCATCTACAATCAGAGAAGTGCCAATGCCAAATCCGACACTTTCACAATCCTGAGGGAATTAGAATCCCCAGCCACTCCCCCTCCCACCATTGTCAAAGATGAGGCATGGTGCGCTAACATCCATACAGTAATGCTGGAGAAGATAGAGACCTTACACAAAAAATGTTGCCACAGGCTAGCCATGATCAAGTCTACAGCTACCCACATGCCCATACCCGACCCATTGTCTATGCCTGAGACTAACCCCCCCCACTGTTCTATTTCACCTCTGTCACACACTCTGAAGTAGCATCAATTCTCAAATGTCTGAAACCCTCCAGATGCATAGACAACATTTGCACTGCACCCAGCCAACATCAAAGAAGCATGGGTTCTCCCCTTGATCAAAAAGCCATCCCTTGACCTGGTAGTCCCCAACACCTGCTAGCCCATCACCATTGTCCCTTTGCACTTAACAATTCTTGACATAGCTGCATATACACATATACAACCATTTCTGGAAACCCACCATATCCTGGGAGTACGGCATTCTGGATTAAAAACGAGGCAACAGTACGGAATCTGCCCCACTTATCTTAAAAAAAAACAGATGGGTGAGATCTGAGATCAGGGAAACTCGGCCCTCCTCCTGCTTTTGGACCTCTCAGCTGCATTTGATCTGGTTGATCACCAGATCCTCTGCCTGAAGTTAACCACTGCAGAATGCTTCTCACAGAAGCCACGGCTTGGGTGGTCTCCTTCCTTGAGGACAGATCTATGAGAGTGTTCACTGAGAACCACAACCCCCCACCTAACCCTACACCTTGCAGTGTACCCTAAGGCTCTTGTGTGTCCGCCACACTCTACAACATATTCACAAGACCCCTTTTCGATATTCTCAATTCTATTGGTATATCCTAAACAAACTACTCCAATGACACAAAAGTCCTCCTATCCCTCTCTGGAAACTATCTTTAAGACACTGATACTCTAAACAATGTCTCCTCCATAATACAGGCATGGATGGGCTCTCACCACCTCTGTCTTAATGCCAAAAAGACAGATCTCCCCCTGGTTGGGCCGCCAGCCATAATCAAGAACCTTGATGCCCAATTTTCCTCCTTCTTCATTGACCATCCACATCCCTGTGCCACCTTCAGTGAAAACCCTTGGCATCTACCTTGACTCTAGTCTCTCCCTCACACGGCAAGTGAATGTTATTGCTTTGTCTGCGGCACACACTACTAAGGTGATTAATGTTGCTAAGCCCTTCCTCTCCCAGGCCAGCTGCCTCTGTATTCCCCGGGCAATCATAGGATCAAGGTTGGACTACTGCAATGCCCTGTTTGCGGGCAACTCCTGCAAGTACATTGCAAACGTTCAAGTGATACAAAACAACGCCATTCAAGCTGCTCTGAATATCCCAAGACGCAAACATGTCCCTGCCGCCAGGAAAAATATCCGCTGGCTCCCATTCAGAGAGCGCACAATCTTTAAATCTCTATCTTATGTGCACATATCTATCCAACACTGCCCACCCTATCTCACCCGGAATATCATCAGGGATCAGTCAAGCAGAATGCGTAGAGCAGCCCACAGCAGCAAACTACTGCAACCTAAATTCAAACGCTCCAAAGCAGGAGGTGCCAGGTTCCCCACCTTCATGGCAAAACAATGAAACACTCTCCCCCGTCTTTGAGAGCAGAGATATCCTACTGGGTATTCAGGAGATCACTAAAAACCCTTTTTCTTGCATAACTAGACACAGTGGAATGCAGAAACTACACCTGAACTCTGTAACATTGTACCCTGGACCCTACAATCGCTATTTTTTGTATGTGTAACTGGTTGTAACAGTGCCTTGATGCCCACAGGCTTATTGCACTTTATAAATGAAACAGAAATAAGTAAATAAATGAATAACAAGTTCTGCACACTCCATGAAAGGATGGCATCCAGCCTTGACACGCTTTTGCCAAAGAAACCTTTTATTCAGTATGAGATAAAACAAACTTGGAGGATGAACAACTGTAACATAGATACACCTTCACACCTTCAAGAACTCTACATCCATGCTATATTATGTTATATTAGTATGGAGTGTAACTAACACCTCTGACATTTGCATTGTCGCAGCTCTTGCGTAAACGCAATAGAGCGGGTGAGTTTTGTTAGTCAATCACAGAGGGAAAGGCAAGATTGCAGTGCTTTGTGTTCGGTTGCTTATTTAAAGTACTCTATGATCTGCATGGTTGTAAGCTTTCTAGCTGTGAAGTTTAAGAGGCATCAACAGCTTTTTGTCCAGAAGTGTGGTCTTGTGCCTGTATTGTAGACATGTGTTGGCCAGGGACGGAGTATGTAGATGTAGTTAGAGTTGTATGCATGTGATGTTTAACATCTAGAAAGAGGTTATTTTCAACAACAACAAAAAACCTTGATGTAAGGTGCACATAAGTTGATGGTTAGTGAAAAGGTGGGGTGTTCTTGGATTTTCTGTAGTGCTTTCACATCATTGGTTGTGCTCTCAGTTGCGTTATGGTGACTGGTATTTGGCTTTAGTGGTTGCTGTGTGATGATGTCCTGTGTTGAGGTTTCGAACTTCCGCGAGAGTGTGTTCTCTTGGGGTTTTCGTGGTGCCTTGATGGGGTGTTTTTCAATCATTATCATTTCCTGAGTGCCGAGGGATGTGTTTTAGGAGATCATTGGAAGCTGGTATAGCATTCTCTTAAGTCTTTGCATTCTCTTATGTTTTGGTTGCATGTGAAAGTCGAACTATTGAGATGTGTTGTGGCTGGTGTTTTATGTGTGTAGGATAAACTTCAAGTCCACAAAGCATTGAAGTGCTATGAATTTTGAATGGTCCTGAATGTTAGGTGGTCCAATAGGTTGTGGATTTCCTTTGCTATTGAGTTCCAGTGTTTGGTTACCATAGACAAAAAGGCTATGGGCCAGATTCATGGAAAATAGGAGACTTGCGCGTGAAATCACGTGTAAGCACCAGTTTGTATATTCATGGAACACAATGGGCGGGGCTTAAAAGGGACTTGCGAGGAATCTGCGCAGGTCTAACATGTCACTGCGACACCATGAACGCCTTGCGCGAGACTCGTAGTGAAGGGGCGTTGGGTTCTGCGCAGTCATCTAAAAGGGGGCCGAACACATGGAATGGGGAACAACACGCGAAAACATGGGCGTATCGAGGGATGTACCAAAGTAAAAACCTTGCAGCGCCCATACACGTGCTAAAAATCCCTATTCATGGAATTGAAGAGGCTCGCCGGTGCACTGTAAAATACATCCAAATCCTGAAACACGTATGCCACGTGATAGCTGATGGATATGTCAACGCGCACAAAAGTTAATGCATAAAAAGCCTGCGCAACCAGCAAATGTGCGTATACAGCTTATACAGTAACGATGAATGTACCATTTGTTGCATCAGTGATTTTGGGACACCGCAGGAGGAGGAGGATGGCCAGGGCCTGGATATGTCTACCTAAGATCAGCCTTTTTGGGATGCCTGATGACCAGGTCTATGACAGGTATAGGTTTCCACCTCATATCATATTCGACCTGGTCACGGAGTGGGAGGATGACCTTACATCACCCACCCTGTGCTCCCAAGCACTGAGCCCATTGGAAACGGTGCTCAATGTTCTGAGTTTTTTGGCCACTGGGTCATTTCAGCAGACAACTGCCCTAATTGGTGGCATTTCCCAGCTCACGCAGTCACTCTGCCTACACCAGGTGTTGTCAATAATGACTGCACACCCAGCAGTCCACAGGCACATCTACATTCCAAAAACACCTGCTGAAAGGCAGGCCGTTGTCCAGGATTTCTATGGGGTGGCTCACTTCCCTAGAGTGCTTGGTGCCATCAATTGCACCCATGTGGCTCTACGTCCACCTAGGGCGACAGGGCACATATATCGCAATCGCAATCACTGGCATTCCATCAACATGCAGGTTGTATGTTATGCCAAGGGGATCATTACTTCTGTACATGCAAACTATCCAGGGTCCACCCATGAAACTTTCATATTCAGAATGTCACCCCTAAACTGGGCCCTGGATGCTGGAAGGCATGGCAACACATGGCTCATTGGTGAGTATAAATGCCTGTGTATGTGCATGCATATCAAACACACTCAAATACACATCAATGACAAATAATTTCGCCTGTACAGGGAACAGTGCCTACCCTCTGAGCAACTGCATGATGACTCCTATACAGAACCCAGCCACACCAGCCTGGGTAAGATACAACACAGCCCATATTGCAACTCGGGGCATAGTGGAGCGCACATTCGTAGTGCTCAAGTCACGTTTCCGCTCCCTTGACCACTCTGGTGATGAGTTACTATATGCACAACCACTAGTGTGCAGGATCATTGTGGCAGCATGTGTCCTGTACAATGTTGCAACACAGCGTGGCGTACCAGTGGACATAGTGGTACACCCGCAACCACATGCACGCCCCTTACGCATGGCAGGTCAAAGGGCACATAACAAGGCATGCCCGTACCCAGCTTGTGGTTACATTTTTCACCTAAAATCCAACCCCTGTGGAGTGCACACATCCCTGGCACATTTCAGGTGCCATTCAGTGATGACAAAGTGCCAATCATCTGTGCCCACCAAACCACCCTGAGAATGTGTCCTTGGAAATGCAACATTTGTGCATCCCTTAGAACTAAAACTAATTAATTTTGGGTTTCCAAAAGAAACACATAGAAGAGAGAATATGACACTACCACCATGCCAAACTAAACATCCAATCGCCTGTGTGTCACATAAACCGTCCCATATGCCATGTTAAATTATCACCAGACTGTGCTATGGTGTGTAATGTCAAAGGAGACAGGTAAATGGCTAATACATAATGCAGGTTTCTCAATGCGCTCAACGATGTATGGAACAAGTTCAAAAATAACACCCGCTCAAAGAGCTGCATAATATTGTGGACAGGAGCAATAATTGCATACTAAACTATGCTACTCTATCAACAGTGCATGTAACAGTGAATCTGTCGGACAGTGATTCATCATATTTTCACAGGTGCATCAATGTGCCATCATGCAGGGACCGAGGACAGGGTGGAAAAGACAGACACTGCACCTGCATGGTGCAATCAGAAGGAGCAAGTACACAGATGTTCAGAGGTGTGTGGTATTCAGAGGGGGGGACCAATTTCAGGGGTGGTACAGGTGCAAACAGTCAGTGGATGCTTGGGTAAGTGCAGAGTGTTAGGGGAAATTCTCTTATAAGGCTAATTTCCCAAACCTAGTGAGTCCCCCAGCAGCTTTGCTGTTTTTTTTTCTTTTTTTTTTCTCCTACTAAGAGTGAGACTCTTTTTCTCGCACTCTTAGGCATGATTTGAGGTATGTCTTTGACTTAGTATGTGCTTATGGGCTATGGGGTCTTTTACTCCATAGGGTATCATCTGTTTTGGTAGATGTGTTACACAGCACCCTCAGTGCAGTAACACAGGGGTGTCATAATAAGCCCCAAACATAGACTCCATACCCTGGGACTGACTACTGTCTCCCAGGGCATGTAAAGTCACCATTGGCTTTATTAGTTCAAAATTGTGAACAGAACCAGTACAAACCATCCTATTGTGGAAGTACTGGAAGGAGTTAATTAGATTACCCCTGGATCTGTTTCCAAGGGGGCACTGTCCAGTCCCCCCTTGTCGAGTTTCTGGCTGGTGGCAGTGGTTACCACGCAAAATATTCCACCAGAATATTTCCTATGGGATTTTCCCATTCATTTTAAACGCACCACTTTTTTGGTGCATTGTTAAGATACCGCCGGTTTATTTAATTAATATAAAATCACTGATTGGGTCTTTTTGCCAGAACTCTTTCGCAAAATGTTGTACGTGTCCGTCTCTGTAACTCCAACCAAGGTTGGGCCCTTTGTTCCACTTTTTGGCAAGCTTCTCCACAGAAGCCCTCCAACTGGTGCCACTCTGTCTGGGATTCACAGGATGTGTGGGTGGGGGAATTGGCACCCTGGACGGCGTTGCCTTAGCAACCCAAGTCGCACTCTGTCTTGATTGGCCCAGTGGTGAGCCGAGCCGCCCGGCAGCTAGGCTGTTGAATGGGGGGTTTTCTGGGGGGTTTTCTGCATAAAAGCAGGGCTTTTGGGACTGGAACTTCAGAAGTCACCACAGGACCTAGAAAATCCAAAGAGGGGAGAAGCTGTGCCATCTGCAACGACAACACCACGGGTGGAGTCCTGCTGCAACGACCTCACCACTTCTCCGACGAAAAGAGAAGATCTTCTGCTGCAAGAGTCTTCTCCCTCTGAGCTGGTGGGGACAACTAGTTCGACATTCGCCTTCCAGGACATCCCTTGGTCGAATCACCAGTGCCAAGCAACCCGGCAGCCGGATAGCCAAGCTTCAGTCCACTGGTACCGCAAATAAAAGGAGCGCACCTTTTAACCAAACAAACTCCGGGGCTGGTTTCATCCCTGGGCAGTGCAACAATTCCAAGTTTCCTCCTTGACAAGATCTTCTCTTCCCCTGGTCGAAACCACAAACTGCACCCGCTGCCAGGAACAACTGCCACTGCTGGAGCTTCCTCACTTTTAAAGGTACTGTGTTGCGCCTGGCCTCCCTTTCTTCGGATCGCTAAAGGTGACCCTTAAATCATTGGCTTCCCAACTGGGTTGGCCCCCAAACCATCTAACTTTATCTTTCGCATCAAACTAACCTCTTTTGAACATTTTTGCAAAGACTTGAGTGCATTTTTAAACTGTGTGTTCTTGGGCACATTTCGCCTTGTTCCATTTAAAGTGGCCCTGGCCTATGAACATTGGCTCTACAGTAGACTCTGCCTTCACTAACTTGCTGTGGTCTTAGAAAAGTGTTGGGAACTGTTTATTTTCATCACCTGCCTTTTTCTCTCCCTCTAACTTAATTATTGGAGTGCCATCTAATTTAAGCGCTCGCATCTGTTTTTACAACTAGTGGTATTTTAACCTAGACTTGTCTAATAATTATTAAGGGAGGTGTGTATACTTTATCTGACTGTGTTTTGAACTTGCTTTGATTTAGAGTGCTTAGTGTATTTCCTAAAGTGTGTTTTAAATAAATAATGATATTTACTTTTGATACCAAGCTCTGGTCAGTGGTTGTTTGCTCCACTGTGTTTTTTGCCCTATTGTGTATCCTCTGTATACTGCCCTACTCATCTTGAGAGAAGTCTGACTGCTTAGCCACAGCTACCAGGTACATCTGGGTGGTACAGACTGCTACCAATTGGGTTTACTGCTGTAGTCTTAATCTTTTTGCAGTGTCCCACAAGGGAACTGCACAGGATTCTGCCTCACACAGAGAGATGCAACTCTCTCGGGTCATTCCCCAAGTACAGTAATGATGGCAATAGTGCCATCTTCACTGTTACGCTCACCTGATCTGTGCGGGGACATTGGGGCATGGTTGCAGCCCTCCCTGGAAGTGGACTCCCCTTGTCAGGCTTCTTCCCCTGCTCGCGTGCTGTGGACTGCGCTGGTTGTTGGCAATGCCCCTGTGAGGATATGAGAGATTGTGTGAATGCTGTGATATGACTACTGTCTCTCTCGAACCCTTCTTTCCAGTATGTGGTGAGCATGCGCCGAACCACATAGTCTCACCTGTTTATTGATGATGGTGAGCTCTCCGTCCTGCTTCTCACTGCAGGGGCACGTTTGATTGACCGAGTTACTTCACTGGCCCATGTGCGTGGCAGCCCAGACCGGGTGTGGCTGAACCACTCCTGAAGGTAAGTGTATTATGGCTTTTAAAATATTGTAGTATTGATTCTTGATTATTGTCCGTATCCTTTTAATAATGTCTTTCCTCCACTTTCTACCAATAGGTGATTTGCGGGCCAGCGCTAGTTGCGGAGCAAGAAGCAGGGCCAAATGAGAAGTAAATAGAGCCTGCGATGCTCTGACAAAAGGTGAGTGTTGATTTACGGTCTAGCACGAGGATTTGTCAAAGTGTGACCTTAAACGTAATGTCTTTCGTGAATTCTAACCTTTTTTTATTCTTTTTGTCTTGCAGGTTCCGTCTTCCAATGGATTGCTCGTAGTAGAAGGATGTCGGTGTGAACGCTGCTTTCCGGAGTTCTGTAGGCGGATGAAGAATGCCTGGGTCTACGATGATGCTGGCCGTTAGCTGATTCCTGGGTAAGTGCTGAGACTGGTAGCTGAAAATAGGTAAGATGCACTCAGGCTGTGGTAGTTGGAAACAGGTAAGATGCGCTCAGGCTGTGGTAGCTGGAAACAGATAAGGAAGCACTCAGGTGGCTTAGGCTGCCGTAAGCAGAATAACGCGAAGCGCTTGCATGCGGGTGGGCATGCTTAAATAGCCTGGCTCCGGCCACTCCCATTAGTCCTGACTCACCAGCCCGACCCTGCTACTCCTAGAGGATGCTGCATGTGCAGCCCAATTCCCTGTCTAGGCCACATCCGAACAGGATGCACGTGGAGGCCCCTGCAGGAGAGACAAGCAACTTGCACAAAATAAAAGTGTGCCAGTGCACACTTATTCATGAGCCTGGAGCCAAAGGCGCCAGGACTGGGTCCAACTGGACCCTCTATGTTGTGGGGTCAGTGGTTCCCGGCCAGTGGCCATGACAGTCACAGAGGCAACTGCCCCGCAAATAGATGGGGTTGACAGGGGTGTGTGAGACTTTGAGGCACATCAAGCATACAGTCATCAAGCAGTCAGGACAAAAGAAATGGAGAGAGTGAGAGAGCAGATGGATTGCTTAGCAGGCAAGAGGGAGGGAGAAGGGAGAGTAGAAGATGAAACACATGGATGGATCATGGAAAGCAAAGAATTGAATCCCCAAACCGAGGGCGGCAGGATGTGTATCCCAGAGGTTGTCCCCTGCTGACAAAAAAGATCCCCTGCAAAAATTGTCCATCAATAACTGGCTCACCGGAAGAAGGTCAGAGTAACATAATGAAATGGCTCTGAAGGAACAGCATTGAAGAATGAACATTATCAGATAGGGAGTAAGCACACAGTAATAGTTGAACCATAAGTTTGACCAAGCAAATCTGAGAAACATTCCTAATCCCACAAACCCTGATAGGGATCAGATGTGCCACCTATTAGACCTTATAAAAGTTGATTGAGGCACACCTCAGCTGAAACATCTGCCCCTGCCACAGTCTACAAACAGTTGACCATGATACACACTCACAACCAACCATGAAAGGTGGATGCACAGATATCATAATCAGTAAACAGTGTCCCCAGCAATCCATCAGACCATAACCATCATTGGCATTACCCCTGGGTGAGTAATACAACCCTCAAGCAATAGTGACAGAGGTAAAGCTTACTAAAGCCAGAGTGAACACACACAGTGCCCTGTGACCATGCAAACACCACTGTAGTGTCAGCAAATGCCATGCTCTCACCTGTGCATGGAACACAGCTGCCTTGCATACGATGCAAAGCATCGGGAGACGCTCTATCTACATGGAATGCAATGCATAGTAACAGCACAAATACATGCACATACATGATCACAGTTGACACCAGAAATACAATATGCATACAACACAGTGCAGGAGCAACACAGGGTGATACAGGATGAATGGCCATTGACATTGATTTGTACAGGAGTACAGTGTACCACACCAGAGCGAGGGAGCGAGAGAGTGGCACATAGGGCCTCATTACATGGATGGCGGAGAACCATGGCGCTATTAGCGCCATGGTTCATGCTGGTAAAATACCGGCACCGCCTTGGCGGAAAGGGGAATTACCGCCCCATTCCAAGGTGGGCGGGGCGGTAATTCCCCCTTTCACCATTGCCCTTCCCCATTCCCATTTTTGGCCCATACGGCTCAATGGGAATGGGGAAGGCGCTAATTACGGTACCGCAAATTGCGGTACCGTAATTAGCTCCCTGCGTCCCTTTGCGGGTTGGTTTTTAAGGCCTGCAAAAAGCAGGCGTTAAATCCCCCAACCCGCAAAGGGACCTCGTAGTAAGGCGGTAAGGATTTACTGGTACCGGTGTTTTACCGGTACCGGTAAATCCTTACCGCCATCCGTGTAATGAGGCCCATAGAGTGAATAACAAGGAAATGACAGATAAAGGACACAGGACATACAAGAGAACCAACATATGCATCAATCAATGAAGCATGCCCAACATGCAAGACAGTGCAAATGCTTGCCAAATAACTGTGCCTGCATGTTGTAAATCCCACATGACCTTCACCAGTACGTGTGTTTCCCAATGAACAGCGTGTCCATTGGTGCAGGATGTCTCATCCGGGACAGCAATCACTGCCACATCATGGATTCCTGGAACAACATGGGCGTACATAATAAAACACCCATTGTGCAGTAATTGACACAGCACACGTGTGCCATGGAAAAACAAAGCTATGATTGCGCACCCCCATGCAAACATGCTATATGACTTCTCTAGGCATGCCTGCACTACACCACTGCACATATATAGTCCCTGAGGAGTTAATGGCACACCTTATGGGCAATCAATACAAAAATAACAAAGACCACAACCAGGAATGGGCAAAACAAAATATGACATGCCAACATCTGGCCATGGGGGTGGAAAAAAAGAAACCACCCAGGAGGGGAGAGGGGTAGGGTGCACATCAACGCCCACATGTGGATGTTGAAAAAAACGATTCCCTCCATGTGTTCATAGACCACCTGGCTATCATGGATTGGGATGGCCGTCACTGCTGTCACCACCTTCCTGTGTAGAATGCAAAGGTGGTAGTGGTAAAGTTGACCACATATAGCCTTGGCCTGGACCTCCATGGCAGCGGCCCGGCGGGAACCAGATGAATGCATCTGCAACATGAAGCCTCAGAGGTCTGCATGCAACACCTCACAGGATGCACAGAGTTCCTCCGAGATGGTATCAGTCAACAGTTGCATCTGCTGTTCGTACTGTGTACTGAGGGCTGCCTCTAGCACTTCCATTGAAGGTCTGGGGGACAGAAACTCTTGCCTCAGGGCTTCCCTGTGGGCCTGACCCTCTGCAAGCAGCGGTGTCTGCAGAGACCTCAGTTCGGCCCATCAGCTCCTGTTGCTTGCCTCCATGTGCAGCCTGTGTGAGCAGCATGTGGACCCCAAGGCCTGCAGCTGGTGCTCTACCTGTGTTTGTCAGAAGAATATGGAATTGGCCACCCTATCCATGCCCTGAGCCAACATCTCACAGGAAGCACCCTGTTGCTGTGAAACACGCAACATTGACAGCTCACACACTGTCTCCCCAGCCACGACACGTCCACCACATTTGCATTCCTCCCTCATGCCTGCTGGACCCAAGGGAGCACGGCCCTTGATGTGAAGCTTCTGTCTGTGGCTGCAGGACTGCATCCCTCTCTTGGTAATTCATCCCAGGACCAGAAGCCAATACAGTGGAGTGTGGATTTGCAGCCGTAACCACCACAGACGGACGTGGCAATACTGACTGGCCCTGTGAGGGGATGTGACCCCCTGCAGATGCAGGGGCTACAACAGCTCCAACACTTGATGCACTCACCTCCGACAGCATAGAGGAATGGACATCCTGTTTACCACCAGAGCTACTGGTATCATTGCAGTCGGACTCATACTGAGTCATGGCCCGGATGGCCTGTAGTGCCAGTGAATTGTCATGGGCTGCCACAACACAGCCTGCACTAGTGCTCTCTCACAGCTCAGGCTCCTGTTCCTCCTCTACCTCCTCCCCTGAATCTGGTGGCTCATCATCTCCACATGGACACATAAAGAAATGAAGAATCCTGTTAATTTCATCTACTACATGCATTGTCATCACAATGCTGTCCTGCAGCACATTGCCATGCATGTTAACATGCCATAATTTGCATACACACGCTATTCACAAAAATCCCTGAGATAATGCTGTATGCAGACTTGCCACCACATCCCATGCCCCTGACCATGGAACCACTGCACACATTGCCAATACACATGTATATGTGTAAGCAAATCCTGCTCCAGGGCAAAGCAACCAGTAGACTGAAATATGCTAATTCTGACTAAAAAATAAGATGTGCTGCATGCCATTAAGGTTCATGAGAACATGTCCACATACAATCACAGCAAGTCCACTATAATTACATCTAACACCAGTGTACAACTGGCACAGGGAGTGCACACAATGTGGAAATGCCCTGAGTGTGGTGTCCCAGGTGTATGATGTGGAGAGAGTGATGACGTGCTGAGAGATAGGAAGAGGGGACAGTGACACACAAGAGGGACGCCAGACTAATATCTTACAAGGGGGTCAGTGCCATAGCTGCAGCAGGGATTAGCACAGTGTAGTAAAATGCTATGTCACTCATGGCACAATGTCCCGCCCTCTGACAGTGTTCATGGAAGATATGTGTAGCATGAAACCAGCTATGGACATGTGTGGATGGACTTTGTACTACTTTCAGTGCATGATGTGTAGCACATGCTTCAGACACAAGCACTTGAATGGCATAGCTGAGTCACTAACATCCCTTATGTGGCATGCCGGATGTGAATTTCAGTATCTGATGGTTTTGGATGACTACTGTCCCAAAGAAATGTTCAACCAATGTGCAGCACACAGGTTGTATGCACTCTGCAGTAAACTACGCACACGTCAGTAGAGCATGACATGGTTCACCCATGGCAGTCATACACATGTAGGCAGAAGTGCTACACAATCATACACATTTATTTAATCTACATACACATATTCAGGATGCACATGCTTCATTACTCACCAGACGTATCCTCGTAATGTGGCAGGCCTCCCACGCCATGCAGCTGATCCACTTGAATCAACTCGCTCATGGCCACTTCATTTGGCGTGAGCTCTTCTAGGGCGGATTCTCAAAATTTTCTAATTTCCCTTACCTTTTAAGACCCACAGCAACTTTGCTGGATTTCTGGGATTTGATTTTTTTTTACCTGGGAAGAGTGTGGGATTTTTTCCCACTCTTTCACGTATTTTGATGTGTGTTTTACTTTTGTGTTCTTTGGTTATGGAGTTTTAAAACAACTCCATACGCATCATCTTTTTCTGTGGATCACAACGCACCTTCAGTGCAGTGGCACAGGGATGTCTTTCAGTCTTCCCAAGGTTTAAATACCTTCTCTGGGACAGACTACTGTCTCCCAGAGCATGTAAAGTTAAATTGACTTTATTAGTCTCTTTAAATTTTCAGACCTAGCACACACTATCTTCCTATAGAGTGCTGGAGGGGTTGCCTAGCTTCCCCTGAGTCAAAATACCCATCTAACAGTCAAATGTTACCTTTTCCTACTTTAAATGGCGGGTGGCAGTGGTTTAGGTCAAACTACCATGATTTTTCTCGACTGCTAACAACGGTAACTAAAAATCGTGTCAGCCATGTTTTTCAATATGGCGCCTAAGACCTATCTGTAAAAACAGACTTTGGTCATCTTTTTTTGCCATTTCTTTTAGGAAAAGTCCTTCTTGTGTTTGTCTCTGTGCACCAAACCAGGTTTGGTCCCTTTGTTTGTTGGCCTTTGGCGGGCTTCAGTGCTGAAGCCCTTCTCTGGCCCCTGAGTGTCTGGGGTGAACAGGATGTGAGGGAGCTGCACGAAGCTCCCTGTGCTTAGTATCCTAGGAGACTTGAATGCACTCTGGCATGATTGGCCGGCTGGCTGTCCGGCAAGGACAGCCACCCTGCTGTGTGAGTAACAGCCTGGCTGGAACTAATGGGGGAAACGTTTTTAAAAGCAGGTCTCTGGGACTTGGAAAGCAAGGTCGACAACTGGAATGAAAGAACCGAAGACGAGCTGAAGGAAGAGGACTGCTGCAACTCCTGGACGACTGGTGAAGACCTGATGCAGGTCCCAATTGCCTGAAACTCCATCGACAGAGAAGCCCTTCAAGGTTAACGTCTTCCCTTGAGTTTGGTGGGAACAACCAACTCGCAAGCCACCTGGACACCATCCCCATCTGGTCACAATTTTTTCAGATTGCTGTTGAAAACTGGATAGCCAGAGGGAAGGAAACCAGCTTGTGGACTTTAAGGCACTCACACCTTAAAACAATGTTTTGCCAAGCTTGTGGCCTCATCCTTGGGCAGTGCAGGAACCTCCCGACGTCCTCCTTCTTGTCCCCACGACTGAAGCTCAGGAACTTCGAGATCTGCTCAAACTGTCAGAAACAACTGCCTCAGCTACAGCTCTTCTTCACTTTAAAGGTACTGTGCAAACGCGATCCGGAAATCTTTTCGGCTAGGGGGAAAGTGCATGAAACTATCCTGACTTCGAAGGCTTGTTCTTCCCTAACCATTTGTCAAACTTTTCGCCTAGCCAAATTCTTCTAAAACCGTGGCAAAGCCTTAACCGTTTACTACCAGAACTGCGCTATCCTATACAAAGACTCTGAACTATTGACTTTGTCCCATGCCTATGAACTGAAGTGATGGTTGTAGTTTACTGAAACCCTTTGCCCTGCCTATGAAAGTATATGTTCTGTTGATTCTTATTACCTTGTCTTTTTACCCCTTTGAAAAGTATCTGAAGTACCATTTTGCTCCCACTGCAGGGGAGCTAAACTTGTTCAGTTACTTACCGGTTGTGTATTTGTGGTTTATTAGTGTGTGACATTGAGCTGCTCTTGCTAGTGTAATGTTTTCAAACTGACTGGGTAAATAAATGTATATTTTTTTTATTTTTTTATTTTTCCAATCTTTATTTTCATTTTCAGCAATAGAGAACACAGTGCATACAAAGAAATAACAACTAAGTCGCTAACATATCACTAAGAGTCTCTTATAAGAAATTTCAATCAAAGAAAAACAATCACATGTCAATTAAAATCTAATAACCTCAACACATTACAATATAGTCCACAAAATAATTGTAATTAACGACTCCACATCACACACCCCCCCACAACATATTTCTTAGACTAGATACAATCCTTATAAATTTATCTGAATTAAACAAAATTCACCCATAAAGATCAGTGAAGTTTCGCCATTGTTCATCATAACATGTTTCTTTGTGCAGCTTACTAAACATAATAAGAACTTGTACATCAAAAATCCAGTCCTCCACTAAAGGTTGCTTCCTCGTCATCCAGACGTTCAATATCTGTTTAGTAGCTACCAACAAAACCTTAGTAATCCAACACGATGTCACCCAATCAATTTTATAATCAGTGCTCGGTAATTGCAGAATAATTGCAGATGGGTTCCTTGGAAAGGTAATATCCCAAACCTGATCAATCCTATCAACCACATCACATCAAAAGTTCTTAACTGTCTCACAGCTCCACAACATGTGAATCAAAGTACCTCTTTCCTTCCCACAACCCCAACAACTATCACAATCAATCATACCCAAGGCACACATACGAGCACACATAAATGTATATTCTTTTACCAAGAAACCTTGAGTAAGTGTTTGTTTGAACCACTGTATTTGATGGTCCTTTGTGTAACTTGTTCTACTGCTCACTCAACTCTTGAGATAAGTCTGGCTGCTCAGCCATCGTTACCACTTTACTGTGTAGTATAGGCTTGTACCAAAGGTGAAATTGTAATTACACATGTAGTCTTAATTAAATGTAGTGTTCCCAAAGGGTACTGCATGTGATTCTGCCTAACAAGCTCCTGCTCCAGTGGTGACCCACCTCCAGTTACCAGAGCAGAAGCAAGGTTGGTACCCAGCTTGGATTTGGTTAGATGGTGGAGGTCATTCTGCCGCCCCATGACCTCACGAGCGGTGCGCCTCTCATTCCCCAAGGAGTTGATGCAATCTGTGACTCGCTGCCAGTGCACCATACGCTGAGCAGGCATATGTGTGGTCCCTGGCTGCGTGCACATGTCACAGTGGTGGTTGTTCACGTAGTCCACAAGGATCTTGAGTTCATTATCATTGACCCCTTGGTAGCTCATGTTACACGGTACGCTGTGGTGCCCAGCAACACAATAATTGCATACGCGAAGTCCATAAAACCAACTGTTATGTTAATAACGGGGGTACATGATACACAGGGGCACCCAGAGTATGAATAATATGTATGCGACTCACTGTTAGCTAAAAAAAAGAAAAAAACACACGTGTGTGCACGGAGGAAAATCCCCCACCAAAATAAGAAGTTTGCACTGTCAAAATAGTGAACAATTTGCATGGCACCCCAAAAAGTCCACATGTCCGCCCACTCCAATTCACACGTGCGGTTCCATTTTGTTCTACGCACTCTTTTATACCTAATCTGAACCCCAACGCCCAGCGCATGTCATGTAATTTACGCGATGAGGCCCTTTCCTCTGATTTCACATGTACGTGCTGATTTTGAACGTGCATAGTAACCATCACTGTTTCATGCTGCCCACACGAGGGACATGGAAGACCCACCCTCCTGCCTGAAAACCTTTTTACCTGCCTCCTCATGCCCTGAGCTGCCCCCTATGAGCCATCTGCTGCTGCCTGCCCACTGTTTGTGCCTGCTGCCCACCTGCCCTGCATTTTTTTATTTAAACTCTATTTATGTGGGTTTAAGCAACAAAACAACATAACCATAGGCAATCATCAGAAAGAAAATTATGGCAGTGTTGACAATGATGGCAAAACAAAGTCTTAAGGGTGTCTTAAGCACACCTCTGAGTCAGAATACGGATGGACGTTCTGGCAGTATAACATGCCCCGGGATGAGGAGAGGGGAAAGAGGGTGGGGGGGGGGATGGAGTGGGGTGGGGAAGGGAGGGTAGGGAGGGGGGGTTTGTCTCTCAGTATGCGTCTAGCCATTTTACCCATATCTTTTCAAATTTCCGCGAGCTCCAGGTTGCATCGGTCAGCCGTTTCCCTGCTCCTAGTGCTACCGCTAGAAACGAGTTTTTGTGTTTGGTGAGGTCGACCTCCACCCAGATTCCCAAGAGTATCATTTTGGGGTCTTTCGGAATTGTTGTTCCTAGTACATTGGAAACTATATTGATGCATTCCTCCCAGAAGTTTTGTAGCACCTCACAGTCCCATATCATGTGGATGCATGTTTGCATCGGAGACATGTCACATCTCCGGTCCCTCCCCATCTGGCGAGGGCTGTGCGAGGGTAGTAGGAGCGGTGGATTATTCTGAGTTGTATCAGTCTAAGTTTGTCTTCGATCCCTATCTCTAGAGGGAACATCAGTGCGTCCACCCAATCTTCCGGTTCTAGGTCGCCCAGATTAATTTCCCATTTCTCTTTCAGCTTAGTGAGTTCTTTAGCTCCGAACGAGTTGAGGGCTTGGTAGAGAGTGGAGGTGACTTTGGATGAAATACATTGCGGAAGAATGTTGGTCTCTAGGGGGGAGCAAGGGAGTATGTTAGATATGTCTGGGAATTGGGTGTGTATGGCATGAGCCAACTGTGCTTGTCGGAACTGGTCCATTGGCGTCAGGCCAAATCTGTTGTGGAGAGTATCGAAGTCTAGTATGCGTCCCTCTTGGATCATGTGTGCCAGTGTGGTTATCCCCCGCTTTTCCCAGTTTTCAAAACAGCCCATTCTCTGTATTTCTGGAAGGTGTGCATTGTACCATATGGGTTGGGCTAGTGTTGGTTGTGCTTCCCAGCCTACATGCTTATGTGCTTCCCTCCAGGTATGGCAGATATGGAGTGACATTCTTGATATTTTCGGGATTTGGTTACTGGTGGCGTATAGGACTTGAAGGGGTGATGCGGGTGCATAGTTTCGATCTCAATGCGGATGTGTCGCTGTCCGGCATCAGCATGCAACCATTCATTTACTACCCCTATCTGTGACTCTAGGTAGTACGTGCATATACATGGCACTCGATAGACTCCCTTCCACACAGAGCGTTGGAGGGTAGTAAGAGCGATTCTCAGTTGTTTCCTGCCCCAAAGCAATGTGCGAAAGCTTCTGTCTATGTGTGAAAAGGTTTCGCGAGGGATGGGGAGTGGAGCATTTTGCAGAACATATAGGAGACTGGGGAGTGTCATCATATTAATGCAGCTGCCCTGCCCATTAGTGATAGGGGGACTACGCAGATGACACACAATGTGTCATCCCTCTTACGGGCCAGCATGACCAGGATGAAAGAGAACTTAATTGTATATTTACCATCATTGAACAATGGATGATGTTGAACAATCTCTCACTTAACCGTGGAAAGACGGAACTTATGGTTGTGGGATCTGATAGCATTTTAGCCAAATTAGACCCAGTTTACAAACACTTTCAGCTGGGAGATGCTCTAATCCCTACTCTTCCCAAGGTACAGATTCTGGGTGTGGTTCTGGACCAATCGCTTAACATGAAGTCTTACGTGGCCAGTACTGTGTCCTCTACCACCTACTACATTACACTGCTGTCCCACCTGTGACCATTTATTTCTCAGCCTAATGCAGAGTCCATTACTCGTGCTATCATAGGATATAAACTAGATTACTGCTGCAGCCCATTAGCAGGTTCTAGCAAAAAGACCATTAACCGTCTCCAGGTGGTTCAAAATGGAGCAGTTAGAGTGGTTTCTGGACTTGCCTACACGGCACATGTATCTAAGGCACGCTGAGAATTGCATTGGCTGCACGTGGAGTCACGAATATTCTTCAGACTCATGGTCATCACCTTTAATGCCTCAAGGGCACTCTGCCCACCTACCTACAAAGGTATATAGGAATAGAAACCTGCCTTAGAAATCTTCGCTCAAATAATCAGAACCTGCTTCACCAGCCCAAATTTAAAACCAAAAAAGCACAATGGGGTGCCTTCACTTTTGCGGCGCCGGCTTTCTGGAACACCCTGCCAAATCAGCTGAGAAACTTTGTAACCCTGAGTAACTTCAAGAAGGGCCTCAAAACCTTCCTTTTCAAACAGTAGTCTTTGAACTTATTAGTGCCATTCTTTTTCGGTTCCGGATCTCCCAGTTTCCCCAAGTCTTTATTTGTCTTGTCTGCGCCCTCACACCCATGGGTCTACGGCTGCGCAATATAAATGTAATAAAGTAAAGTAAAAGTAAAAGTAAAAGGGGAGTGATAGCCAGGGAGACATCTTGGGTGAATTTGTCCAGTACTGGCTGCAAATTAAGTTGGAGGTATCTGTCTAGGGTCGGGCCGATACCTATGCCTAGATGTGTGATTTCTTGGATGCACACGTGGTAAGGGCAGGACTCGGGGATCGCAGTGTCACCACCCTAGATCAGGAAGTAGATGGTTTTTTGCTCGTTGACCTTCAGGCCGTCACATTTTTGATATTCCTTGAGGGTGCGGGACACAGTCGGGCACGAGGTGAAAGGGCTGCTAAGGTATATGAGGAGATTGTCGGTAAAGCGAGAGCTGATCTTCTCCTCCTCCTGGCCAGGTGAATCCGGACCAGTTTTTGTCCAATTGGAGTTTAATTGCTAGTGGTTCAATGGCCAGCAGGAATAGGAGGGGAGAGAAGGGGCAGCCCTGTATGGTCCTGCGGCCTAGTGGGAATAGTCTAGAGGTTTTGCCATTTACCCTTACGGCTGCTTCTGGGGATGCATATAGGAGTCTTACCAAGGAGATGAAGTCTCGCCCAAAGTTCATCCTGGCCATGATGTCCCACTAGTCTTCCCACCCAATGGAGTCAAATGCCTTTTCAAAATCGACTGCAAGGAGGGCCAGTGGGCCCGATATTTCCAGGGCCCTGTCAAGGGCAAGTTGGACTCTATGTAGGTTCATGCGGGTGGACTTGTTAGGCATGAATCAGCATTGGTCTGGGTGGACAAGAGATTTAATTACCTTGAGGAGTCTGTTTGCCAGTACCTTGGCGAGGACTTTAGCTTCCCCATTGATCAGCGAGATGGGGCGGTAGGAGGCACATTCTTCTGGAGGCTTCCCGGCTTTGGGTATGACCACTATGCATGCTCTTCTGAGGTCTAAGGGAAGTGAGCCTTGTTTTTTACTTCAAAGGAACATTTGATGCATGTGTCCGGTTTGCGCGGTGCTGAGGCATTTCCAGGTTTCCGTTGGGAAGCCATTGGGGCCTGGGATTTTTCTGGATTGAAGCTGCGCAAGCACCTCTTGCACTTCATTTTCAGTGATATCGGCATCTAGGAGGCTTGCTTGTTGTGCAGAGAGTCTCGGAATCTCGACCTGGTCAAGGAATTTAGAAGCTGCGGGTGTAGGGTCCTTTATGGGTGGGGCGTAGAGTGTTTCATAAAAGGTGGCAAATGCTTGCGCGATGTCGGAGTCTGCGGTTAGTAGTTCCCCTTCAGGCAATCAGATAGTCCACACGTATACTTTTGTTTGTTCATGTCTTTCCAGCCAGGCTAGGGTTTTATTTGCTTTGTCCCCTCGCTCGTAGATTTGGCTTCGAGCAAGGTGGTGAGCAGTTTGTGCGTTGTCCAGGGCAATATTGCTGATGGCTTCTTGGGCCGTTATCAGAGCTTCCTTTGTGGTTTGGGTTCCTTGCGTGAGGAATTGTTCCTCACATTCAGACACTCGTTTCTCGGCGTCCACGATCTTTTGGGTGTGTCGTTTGCGGTGGGCTGATACCGCAGAGATGGCTTCTCTGCAGAGGACAGTTTTATACGTCTCCCATATTGAGATTGGGTATTCTACTGAGCCTTCATTTATTTTGAAGTATTCCGTGGTCTTTTTATCTAGTTCTTAGGCAATTTCGGGAAGTTTCAGGTGGTAAGTGCTCAGGCGCCAGGTGGTGTTTGGGCGGAGGCGGGCATTCTTCATGGTTATAAGGAGTGGGGAGTGGTCCGAGATTCCCCTTGTGAGAAACTCAGCGGATACAAGCCTGTGGGAGATGTTGCGGGGTATGAAGGTATAGTCAATTCTCAAAAATGTTTTGTGTGCACTGGAGTAAAATGAGAATCCAACTTCAGTGCCGTGCAGTGATCGCCAGGTATCGGACATTCCCAATGTCTTGGCAAACGTGTGTAGGGCGGTCGGGATGTTTCAGGTTCCAGTTCTTCTGTGAGATCTATCGGCAGTGACCTCCATTACTTCGTTGAAGTCCCCCCTGAGGGCCCACAGGTCCGCCTCTTCTTCTAACAGTATGTTCATTAGTTCGCCAAGGAGTTCCCTTGTGAGTGTGGGGGGGCGTATGCTGCAATTAGGCCCCATTTTTCTCCCCAGATGTCGGCGAGTAGCAGTACAAATCAGCCCTGGGGGTTGGTCCGCACCTTCTTGACCTGCAGGGGCACCCGTTTGTGGATGAGTATCCTCGTGCCCCTGGCACCTTTTCGTGAACCCCACTTGCTATGTACGCGGTTAATTGGACCTCTTGAAGAAGCAATTGTCGGTTCAATCAAGTGGGTTTCCGTGAGGAGGGCCACATCTGGTGAGTACCGATTGAAGTACTGAAGCAGAAGCCAATGCTTCACACAGGAGCCAAGACTGTTGACGTTCCAGGTTAATAGAGACAGTTTATCAGTGCCTGTCCGGGATGCGTGGATCTTGCTTTGATGCCTCTAATAGGATTTCTTGTCTTGGTAGTTCCTTGGTCCGAGTATTGTGTTTTCTCTGTTTTGGTTGTTTGCCTTCCATATTTAGGTCTATCTTTACCTTTGGGTGATATGATATGATATGGCATTTGTAACGCGCCTATACACAAGTGTTTCAAGGCGCGACGAGGCAGGGGGGGGCAAGGGGAGACAGACAACAATCCTACTAGGCCAGGTGTATTCAGATCATGTAAGTGCAAGGGTAGAGGGGAAGGGAAAAGTGCATGGGGGAAAGGGAGAGGGGAAAGTGCAGTACAGGGTTATTAGCATAGAGCATACAGGATAAATAACAAGGGCCAGCTGGTGGCAAGTGCGAGGTAAGTGCAGACAAGTGCTGGGAAGGGGGGCTCTAGGGATACAGACACAGTCCCGCAGTGCAGGGGTTGCCGGGGAGGCAGTGCAGGGGAGAGTGGCTGGGCCAAGGACCGAGAACGGTGAGTGGCCCAGTTGCAGATTCAGTGCAGTTTCAGTAGTATTAGCAGGGGAGAGGGGGAGAGAAAGCGGAGGCAAAGAGGAAGGTTTTGAGGTGCTTCCGGAACCGGAGATGGTTCTCCTTAAGTTTTCAGGGAGGCAGGAAGGCTGTTCCAGAGGGAGGCCCCTGCAGCGGAGAGAGATCTGCCCCCAACTCGTTGTTTGGAGAAGACCCTGAGGGAGTTGGAGGCGGATGAGCGAAGAGCTCGAGAAGGAAGATATTTAGGAAGAGAGAGTTGAAGTTATTTTGGCCCAAGGCCCCAGACGGCCTTGTGGGCAATGCAGAGGGTTTTGAACTTGATCCTCACAGTCACTGTGTAGTGATTTCAGTCCTGGAGAGATACGGTCCCTGGGCTTGAGGCCAAGGACAAGTCTCGCAGTCCTGTTCTGGATGAGCTGCAAAGGGTGGAGAGTAGAGGCGGGCAGATTTAGATAGAGGCTGTTACAGTAGTCCAGCTTCGAGAGAACCAGGGCTCTAGAGACAGTGAGCTTCTGGGGGAAGGAGAGGAAAGGAAGGATACCTCTGAGGAGGTGTAACTGGTAGTGTGACTTCTTAGAGACGTCGGATATGTGAGGAGAAAAGGAGAGTGTGGAGTCGAAGATGACCCCGAGGTTTTTTGCCTTGCAGGTAAGAGCAGGAAGAGGGCCCAGAGAGGCCGGCCAGAGAGCTGCAGGGAAGGAGGGAGTGGGAGTGCTGATGAGTAGAATCTCAGTCTTACTGGCATTAAGGCAGTGGTCGTTGGCGGCACACCATTCCTGGATAGCAGAAAGACAGTCAGAAATGAGGAAAGGAGAAGAGGAGCCCGAGGGTAGCCAGAAAATGAGCTGGGTATCGTCCGCATAGCACTGAAAGTTGGGGCAGAGAGCAGTGATGCAGTGGACGAGAAGTGCCAGATACTGGTTGAACAGCCAGGGAGAGAAAAAGATGTCAGAGAGGAAATACCCCAGCTGGACCTGGGAGGGTCGATTGGAGAGGAAAGAGGTCAGCCACGCCAGAGCCTGACCAGTGATATCCAGGTTATCACGAAGACGGTTGAGCAGGATGGTATGGTTGACAGTATCAAAGGCAGAAGAGAGATCAAGCAAAATGAGGACACATGGAATGTTAGAGTCAAGGTTAGAGAGCAGGTCCTCATGGATGTTCAGGAGAGCAGTTTCCGTGCTTCTAGCAGCTCTGAAGCCAGACTGATGGTCATGAAGACTACCAACAGATTCAGCGTGGAGATTAAGCTGGGAGATGGCCAGTTTCTTCAGGAGCTTGCCCAGGAAGGGAGTGATAGAGATTGGGCGATAGTTAGCTGGGCAGTAAGGGTCAGAAGAGGGTTTCTTAAGAAGGGGGTGCACAAGGGAGTGCTTGAGAGGGGATGGGAAGACTCCAGAGGCGAAGGAGTGATTGCAGAAGTCAGCAAGGGCAGAAGCCAAGGAGTCGATGTGGTCCTTGATAGTTTTGGAGGAACAGGGGTGGACCTGTTTTGACGAGAGTTTCATAGATCAGACTTGTCTTGAAACCTTGTCAGCAGAAAAAAGGGGAAAGGCAGAGAAGGAGAGAGGAGGGGTGGCTGCAGAAGGGCCAGAGGAAGGGCAGAGAATAGAGGGGGGGAGGTGATAGGAGGAGAGCGAGGACAGGATGTCCTGAGTTTTTGAAATGAAGTGAGAGGCCAAAGCCGTGCAGAGGGCCTGGGAGGGACAGGAGAGGTGGAGACTGCAGCGTGGTTGGCCAGCTCCTTGCAGATTTTAAATAGTTTGGCCGAATTGTTTGTTGCCACAGAGATGCGGGCTTGGATAAGGGCTCTCTTCTTGGTGAGAACAGAGAGCCGGTATTGCCTTTGGAGCAGGCGACAGGCCAGTTTGTCAGAGGATGAACATGAAGCACGCCATTTCCTCTCTGCCACCCTGCACTTGCGTTTAAGGATGACGAGATCCGAGTCATACCAAGAGTTACATTTGGCGTTGGGCTTCAGGCGGATTCTCATGACAGGGGCAAGGATATCAAGAGTATCAGATATAGCAGAGTGGAGAGTGGAGAGGGCTGTGTCAGGGTGGGAGTCAGCCGAAGGGGGAGGAGAGGGCGAGAAGGTGGCAGCGAAAGCCTCAACTGACACGCGCTTCATGGGTCGGATGACCGAGAAGGAAGGTGGCAGTGATGGGGGTGGCTTTGCCTGTGGGGTAGGGAGGGTGAGGTGGAAGGAGAGGAGAAAGTGATCACTCCAGGAGAGAGGAGTGGAGAGAGGGACAGAGAGGGGAAGGTCAGAGGAGATCAGGGCATCAAGAGTGTGCCCTGCAGAATGAGTCAGCCCAGACGGGAGAATAGAGAGTGAGAGCGAGTCTCAGAGGTCGCAAAAGAGTCCAGAGTGGGGACAGGAGGCATCCAGGTGGATGTTGAAGTCTCCAAGAAAGAGGAGTTGAGTGGTTGAGGACAGGAGTGAGGAGGAGAGGTCCGCCCACTCGGAGAGGAAGGAGTAAATTTGACCAGGTGGCCGATAGATAGTAGCCACGGTAAGGGAATGGCTAGGAGAGAGAGAGAGTCGGCAGACAAGACATTCAAAAGAGGAGTAGGTCTGCGTCGGAGTAACAGTGGCAGGAATCCACTCAGGGAAGATAAGGGCCACACACCCCCAGCACGGTTGGGCCTGGGCAGGGAGAGGATCTCGTAGCCGTCGGGTAGGAGTGTGTCAAAGCTGGTGACAGAGCTGGCCGTGAACCATGTCTCAGTGAGACCGAGTACGTCAAGGACAAGTTCCTCAAGAAGGCGGCAGATATCAGAGGAATGTTTGACGCCAGAGCGAGAGTTAGGAGTGGCAATGTGGAGAAGGTTGCCATCTTTGAAGGACTTCCGGGGAGGGGTACAGATAAGAGGTACACCCTGCGGAGGTGAAGAAGGAGCACGAGAGGGGGTTGGGAGGGAGGGTAGAGGCAAGGTAGTCGAGGACAGAAGAGGGGGCACAGCAGGAGAGGAAAGGAAGTTGATGAGGTGCGGGAAGCGTCTATCGAAGAGGTGAAGGTTGGCCTGAGGGCCTTGGACCAAGACGGTCACATTAGCGTAGACATTAATGATGGCCTTAGAGGAGTGGAAGGAGGCCAAGAGGACATCCCAATGGGTGCCACCATTAATGGGAGAAGAGGAGAAAGGAGAGAGCACAGAGACCATATGAAGTGTGCATAGGTCAGGTGAAGGCACGCAAAAGAGGATGTCAGTGAGAGTTTCCTTGGAGGAGGCACCAGTGTAGGTGTCAGCAATAGGGAGGCCTAGGTTGGAGACGAGGATGTCCTTTTTAAACATTGTCCTACCAGATTTAGTGAGGGGAGCAGGATAGTCAATGGAGAAGCAGTTTGAAAAGATCGGTGAGCACCATAGAATAGGAGGTAGTGGGGGGGCAGGAGAAGCGCAAGCGGACAGGAAGAGAGCGGCAGGCCCTAGTTTACCACAAATTCAGAACACAGTGAACACAGTAATGCCTATCAGGTACACAGTGGAGAGGCCACCTAAGTTTGAAACTCCTGCGGGGGGAGAAAAACCCTAGTTTACCACAAAAATCAGAACACAGTGAACACAGTGAAGCTTATCTGGGTCACAGTGGGGAGGCCACCTAAGTTTAAATATCCTGTGGGGGGAGAAAAACCCTAGTTTACCACAAAAATCAGAACATTGCATAGCGTAGATCTGGAGTAGCCGATTGCATCCCCTGCAGGGGGATGTCTGGAGGTTGCCATGTTGCTTTTGACTGGAGACCGGGTGTTGTGGGTGTCTCGAACCCAACAGGTGGAGTGTTTGTGTTTCCTGTGTCGGAGGGGCTGCATGTCCTGCCATCTTGTCCTGCGGTTTTCGTTGCCAATGCCCCTAAAACTCCCCCCTCCCTGTACTTCCCCCCCAACTGGAAGCCCCTGTTGCCCGAACATTGAACTTTGAACTTAAACTATAACTTTAAAGTTGCTTCGGGAATCATTGGTGTTACGAAGCGCTAGTTTCACCTGTTTCTAAGGTTTACTGTCTTTCCTCGTCAGCCGGATTCGTGGGCCGTGTTTCACTGTTCATATCTTTGCCGTGCACCTTCACCCTTTCGCCGCACCGTTCTCGCCTTCCCATGGGGGTCTTCGTGAGTTTTGCTCTGGCGTGTCAGGTTGCCTCGGCGAGTAATCGGCTCTGGTTTTTTGTGACAAGGTCCCCCCTGGGGAGCGCTGTCATCCCAGTTCATTTAGGGTTTGGGTCTCCAGCAAGTCCCAGGCTTCTTTTGGTGAGTAGAAGAGATGGGTTATGCCATTATGGTGTACCTCAAGAGTGCTGGAAAGAAGAGTGCGTATTTGATAGACAGCGAGTGTAGCTTTTTTTTGACCGAGCCGAAGGACTGTCTGGCCTTTTGAACTTCCCTGGTGTAGTCGGGGAAAAAGCCAACTCGGAGGCCGTTGTAGGTGATCGGTCTGGTTGTGCGGGCCATCTGGAGGATGGCGTCTCTGTCGCGAAAGTTCACCAGTTTTGCGATGATTGTACGTGGCGGTGCTCCCGGTATTGGGCGTCCCGATGGGATTCTGTGGGCATCAGCCATCCAGTCTTCCAGGAAGAGTTCAGCGCTGGGTCCTTCCTCCTTTTCTGGGATCCCAAGGATCCGGATGTTGTTGCGTCTGGCCCGTCCCTCGCTGTCTTCGGCTCTATTTTCTAGTTGGGACACTTTTTGGGTAATGGTGGCCAGGTGTTTTTCCATCTGTTTCACTGTGTCCTCTGTGTTGGAGATCCTCACTTCTGTTTCTCCCACTCTAGCAGATACTTTATGGAAGTCTTGGCATAGGAACGAGAGCTCCGTTGACAGGCCACCTATCTTCCCCTCTAGCGATGATCTCGACTGCCCGATGGCCTTCATGATATCTGTTAGTGAGATGGTGGGGTCTTCCAACATCACTTCGTCACTCTCTGGGGCCTAGGTGGGGGACCGCTGCGTGGTGACCACTGTGTAAAAGTCAATTTTGCTTTGGAGGGTTTGCCGCTTGACCTTTTCCTTGCCCATGTTTTGGGGTGTGGATCGGGGAGAGGGTGCCCCGTTTCTTTGTCCTGTGGGTCTTTTTTATGCAGGGGTTGTATTTAGGGCCTTGAGGGACTTGTATCAGATGTAGGCCAACGCGGATTAGATTGTGCGGGCTGTTTAAGTTAATGCCTCTCTGGGGTGGTTGTCTGTGAAGCCCGTTCCCCTTGTGTGCGGTCGCTGCTATTGTGGGTAATCCAGTGTGGTTAAGATCTCTGGGGAGGTCCTCTTTTTTGGGGGGTGTTGCTGGTATCTGCGCGGGATATTGAGCTGTCTTTTCTGCCCTGTCCCAGGGTCTGGGTCGAGGAGCAGTGGAATGGTGGGTTCTCCCAGTTTGTATGCCTTAGAGGGAGTGGGGTTCTTATTTCTGTTATGGCCCGGTATCCATAACTCCAGGTCTGTCTGCCCCTCCTCTTCTCTGGTCCAGGAGTGGGGTGGTGGGGTGACAACAGAACCCCCCTTCGCCCAGTGTTGCTAATGTGAGGGTCTCAGAGTGTGGCGTGGGACCTGCGTGGTTGCACACCGTGACTTACCGTGGGTCTTGGTTTAAGTTATATTGTTATCTCCACGTACCTCTGCTATTTCTTGCCTCAGTTCAAACAGGTGTCGTAGACACCAGTGTGTTGGTTTTTCGGTGTTCTTGTAGCTGCAGTGTCTCCTCCTTTTCGCACAGTATTGTAGGTGGCTCCCCAGGTCACTCGCAGCGGCTCTCCACAATCCACTGTGCACAGCCACCCCAGAGGCAGCCCTCAAGGGTCTGGCAGCAGACTACCCAGGCTAATGATGGTATGTAAAGCGCCCACCAGGTGTTCAGAGTTTGCTAGACTTCGGCCTCTGGGGTTCTTTTCTCACTCTAGGTTAGTATATCTGTTTGTGTCCTAGGTAGCGGGGCCCGCTGCTGTTGCACACCGCTTTGCAATCCAGAGCTTTCACCAGAGGGGATCCTAAGAGCCAAGCATAGTCCTCATAAGTGCAGGCACCATTTGGCCTGTTCATGTGGTGCGGTCCAGTGGTCCCAGAGTCCCGGAATCACAGGGGAGTGGGATCAGAAGAGGGGAGGGGGTGCTCACCTACAGAGCAGTGTGGAGGATCCCAGCCTCCGGGTCCTCGGCAGGCGGCAGCCGTGCAGGCGTTTGGTGTTCAGGGGGCAATTCGCTGGCCGCCCCCAGTCGTGGTGAGGTCTTCTTGGGGGGAGCCTTCCCGGCCCAGGCACTTCAGCACTCCTGCAGAGGGGAAGGGGGAGAGGGAGGCCTCTCGCCACGTATGTCTGTGGTCTTCTGTGTCTTGGCGGGCCGGGTCTGCTTCTCCTGCGGTTTGTTCCAGGTGTTGCGGGGGGCTCCCGCAGGTGGTGGGCAGCCACAGATCTCCTTCAGGGGGCCTACAGGGCTGGTGTGAGTATTCGGAGGCCGGCTGATTGCAGATGGCAGCTCTCGGGTAGCGGGGAGCCCGCAGCTCGTTCGGCGTTCTGGCCGCTCTGATTTTTGTCGGATATGGGGCGGCCAGCCCTGGGGGTGTTCCCTTGCTCAGTGGTGCCCTCGGTTGAGGGCCTCCGACTCCGGGGGGCAGGATTTTGTCCGGATGTTGGCGGCTGCCGGTAGCTGGTGCGTTTAGCTCCTCATCGGCAGCTTGCACATGCGCAGTCCCATGCCCTTCATTTTGAGTGTCTTCTGTCCAGCCATTGCCAGTGCTCCTGTCCTTGGCCCTGTGACCACCTCAGCTTATCCCGAAGACACCAAACATGCCAAAAGATCACAACCGCTCCACAGCCCAGCCCCAGGACTACATTGCCCACCCACATCTTCTGAGGTTAGTGGCAACCCCATGGCAGCGAGGCAGAGGGATGCCAACTTCACAGCCAGGGAAGTTGATTCATGTGGAGCATCTCCTGGGGCATTATGATGCCCTCTTCCACGGACCAACGCAAGTCAGCAAGGAAGGATGGAAGCTGATCTGGGCCAGATCGTGGGTGGCATCAACACGGAGGGGGTGGCACCCCGTGTCTACCACCATGTGCACAAGCGCTGCAAGGACCTCAAATCCAGGACCCACAGCAAGGCCCAGCGCTTCCTCCAGGCAGGTGCAAAACATGGGCGGGTGCAGGGGCTGGATTAACACCACCGACATGCGGGTCATGGAGAAATTCTACCCAGCGCTGCCCACCCAGATCAGCAATTTACATCTTCGTCTGGAGTCATCAGGTAAGTGTCCATGTTTTGCTGGCCTCCACTGTGCATGTTGATGTATGTTGCAAGTGTGCACCTTGGCCTTACAGCAAGTATGCTTCTTGTATGGATGTCTGTGTGCATGTACCAGACAATGTGTTCTATGAACCATGTGTAATTTCAATGGTCTTACTTTTGCAATGTGTTATACTGCAGAATTTCACAACATTCACGTGGTTTGTCACATGTGTCTGAGACCTGTCAACATCATATGCATGCATGGTGTTCATGTGTGTGTGTCTAAGATGTGACTGTGTGACTAGCCATCACTACTGGATGGATGTAACAGGTGCATTTCAATGTGTGACCTAGTCTTGTTGCATGATTGCTGTTGAGGGGACTCTGATGTGATAGCTCAGTGCACTGCTTGAGGACTGTCAGCTAATGTGTGGGCATGACATGTGTATGGCCCATGACCCATGTGTGTGTAGTATTCACAATTGATAGGTTGCGACAGTGCCATGTCCACGGATGTGATTGTCTGTTGTGAAGGAAATATATGTATGTGTATGTATGTACATTGCATGAACCTATGTGTTGTGGAGGGTGAGGATGGCTTGTATTTGTAGTTTGTTTATTTGTGTAGCGCGCCAGGCCCAAGGGCATCTGGGCATATTTTTTAGAAGTTACTTACTTACAGGTTGTAACCTTTAGCATGTACATCATGCACACATTTTTGTGCCAAACACACATCGGTGCAGTACCCTGATGTTTGCGTTCTATGTCACCGTATCCACAGTTGCATTGGAAAAAGAGAGCGGAGAAGGTGCTGTGGAGCAAGGCAGCAGGGATGCCTCCACCGGGCAGAGATGCAAGGCTCAGTCACGCCTCCTGGACACGACATCTTTGGGGAGTGAGGAGACTAGTGCCACATCTCAATCATCGGCTACAGCTGCTGAGGGAATGTCCAAGGGGGTGAAGTTGGATGTGGACTCCTCGGCACACACACAGGGGCCATCAATTGCGGAAGACACTGGGGAGGCATCCAGGTTGGTGGAGGAGAAGGAAAAGGAGGGGGCCACCAGTCCATGGGGCCAGGCAGGTATGGTGAGGTGGGTGTGACTGCTGCAGTCCTGACCATGGGCATGAGGCTGTGCAGGTCACCGTGGAGGTACCTGTGCAAAATCCTGGCCCTGGTTCAGCACCTGCAGCAGTATGCACCTGTCGGAATGCCCCAGGCCAGAGCTGTTCGCAGGTTTCGGTTGCTTTCACCCAGATCGACACCCCATTGCCTGTGGATGTTGCCATTCGGGACAGAGTGCTACCCCTACTAGTCGGTATCGGGAAGCGTACCAGCGCCATTTATGATGATGTGCAGGCATGGACTTGTGTGCTTGCACATCATCACAATGACATATGGAGTCTCCTGAACTAGCTAGTAGCATTCCTGGTCTCGAATTGGATGCATGGCCTGGCCACTTTTGCAACCCCCTCCTCGTCTTGCTCTCCTGTGCACCAGTCATCCTTTCGGGTGCCTTCTGGCCCAGATAGCACAAGGACCCTGTGAGCACCAGTCCCACCATGTCTCCTGTCTGGTGGAGCTAACATCCCTGCATGAGTTGGGAGTCGGCAGTGGATCATCTGAGGAGGTCACCATGCTGATCCAGGGAACAACAGGAGCAATGGCAATGGATGGCGAGCAGGCGCCCAGGAGCAGTGCACGGGCCCAACATGCCCGAGTGATGTCATTAGCTTGGAGGGTGTCCTCATGAAGCAGGCACCAGGCGATTTGGCAGTAGCAGGCTCAAAGTAGGAGGCGATTGCACTCAGGGCATCCCATCTCAAGAAGGCAGGTCCCAGGCATCAGGCAGGATGCACATGTGGACGTCAGAATGAGGATGTGTTCCGTGTTTGTGCGATACAGGCAGCAAATCTGGGCAGAGAGGCAGTGGGCTCTGGAGGTGAGAGTCACCATGGCCAGGGCAGAGATTGCACTGCATCGGGAAGAGAGGTGGGCTGACATCCTCTAGGATACTTGCAAGGAGTGGGAGGGGATGGAGAGGTCCATGCTGGAGTCTCTGCAAGCCGTCGAGGAGACAGCGGAGGCCCGCCTAGGGGAAGTGGACGCAGTTGTTACGCTCACCTGGTCTCTGCGGGGACGTTGGGGCACGGTTGTAGCCCTCCCTCGACTTGGCTCCCCTGGATCACCTCTCTCTCTCTCTGTTGCTGCAAAGCCTGCTCTTCGGGATGCTGGTATTGCCCCTGAGAGAAAATGAGAGGCAATGAGAATGGCGTGGTGGTGTCGTGACTTCCCTCGACCCTCTTGTGCCAAAATGAAGTGTGCAAGCGTTTTCCCATGCAAGCGCACCTGTTGTGTTGTAATGTTGAGCTATCCGTCCTGCTTCTTTTAGCAGGGGTGCGTAGAGTGGACCTAGTTGCTTCACAGGTCCTTGGAAGGGTTGATTCAGACCGGCTGCGACCAATCCACTTAGAAGTTAAGTCTTTTGGTTATGATTAAAGTTGGTTTATTATAATGTCTTAGTCTTGATCATTAAGGGTAATTCTTGCAATGTCTTATCTCTTCCCAATAGGTGTGAAAATGCAGATTGGAGTCGTGGAGCGAATCCGGGGATTCCCCTGAGGATGATGGAGCTCCCAAATTAGCTGGTAAATTGGCGTTTCTGATGGAACTCTACTCTCAAGTATGGCACGGCCAAGTGTTCGTTATCTATATGATTTCTAACCTGTTGTGTTCTTTCTCCCTTGCAGGAGGAGGCTGGCTGCGTAGAGCAAAGTCTTAATATTCAACGATGCTCCGCGGTTGCAGGATGAAGGTACTGCAAAGGAGAAGAAATGAAGTGGAGCTCCGAGTGGCTGGACGGCCGGTTCAGGTGAGAAGAAGGCTCCGACTCCGATAGTGATGGGATTCAGGTAAGAGGCATGCACAGCGATGGAGCGGCTGGAAGCAGGTAGAATGCGCCTTCAGCGGTGGAGTAGCTGGGTTCAGGTAAGAGGCGCCTTCAGCGATGGAGTAGCTGGAATCAGGTAAAATGCGCCTTCAGTGGTGGAGTAGCTGGATTCAGGTAAGATGTGCCTTCAGCGGTGGAGTAGCTGGAATCAGGTAAGAGGCACCTTCAGCGATGGAGTAGCTGGAATCAGGTAAGATGTCTTCAGAGATGAAGCAGCTGGAATCAAGTGGATGCACAGGTAAGGACAGCGGTAACCGCTGCGCTACAGAAATCAGACTAACGCAAAGCAAAGGCACGTGGATGGGTTGGCCTTATATAGGCTGGCCTTGGCCCCTCCCTTTAGCCCCGCCTAGTGGCTCTACCTTGCTCCTCCCAGGGACTTTTGCACCTGCCTTCCAGTGATGTTCTATGGCCACGCCCTGCCCAGCAGCACGTGCCTTAGGCACAGAGTGTGCAAGGCACACTTTTTCATGAGCCTGGCACCAGAGGCACCAGGACTGGGTCCCTTTGGACCCTGGGGGTGAGGAAGGACTGAACCCTTGTCCAGTGGCCATGACAGCAGTCTTCGATGATGCCCTGGCCAAGACATTGAGTGACATTAGTGACAAGGATGACTAGCCCGCTGACTGTCTACACAGTTTTGTAGATATAAGTTTCCTTTAAGTTTTCCTTATTATTTGGAGCTTGGATCATGGACATTACTCCATTTTTGTACATATTTCTTTAGGTGTAAGTTTCCTTTTATTTTTTTTATTTGTCATTAGTGATTTTATAGATGTTTTAGTGTAAATATATTTGATACACATGGACATTTTTATTTTTCTATTTTTACATGGACATCTTTTAAGATTATGATTTATGATTCATGATTTTATTTACAGTATGTATGGTTCTAAAACAACTGTTTAAAATATTTATGATTAACTCTCACAGTCATTGTCGGTCACAGTTATTTTTGCAGTGTGCCTGTTTGGCAGTCCACTTAGTAGCCATGATTCTGCCCATTGTTATTCATTTGTGTGGTTGCTTACTTGCATATATTATGTTCGAGGTTTATCTGTGGGGTGAGTATACACATGGGGTGGACCGGTGGTGGTGTGCGAGGTGGGATTTTTTTGTGTGCACAGGCAAATGGCATTTCCTTCCACATGTGCAGCATGACTGTGTATTTGCCCTCACTGTGTTTCTGAGTGAGGTGGGTGGGGTGAGTGTGGGAGTGTTACATGTTCAGGACATTTGCAAATGATTTGCTTGATGCTGTGTAACTCACAGGTGGTGCTTCCCCCTTCGCCAGCATGTGTTTTTGTAGTTATCTTAGTCTCTGGTGTCAGTCAAACTCTTGCAATGGGATACACTATTGGCATTTCATGGTATTTATACATTGGCTGCCCATTGCAGCTGTTTTGTGTGTGGTTCACTGTCTGATTGCCATGTCCTTCACACATGGGCATACCAGTGATGTGTTTATTAGGGATTGTCTTCTAGGAATAGCAGCTCATTGAAGGTCAGGCTGTGGGACACCTGGCGAGTGTTTGTTCATGTAACACATTGAGGGTGGTTTGGATTCTGTAATTGGTGAACAATTTGTCCCTGGGTATTGATGCCATGATATTGTCACATGGCCAGCAGGCACTCACTTTTACATTCAGTTGTTACATGTGTATGTTGGGAGATGGTTGCGGACAGCTATTCTGTTTGCCCAGCTGACAAACTCATGGATGTGGCCCGGGTGTATGGATTCATTTTTGTGTGCAGGATACATGTTCCGGTGGGGATTCTGGCTGGTGTCACTACACAGCAGTCAAGGTGCACGACACAAAATGGGTGGAGTGATGATGTGTCACTATGTACGGGTTCATCATGCAGGTGATGTCCCATGTGGAGTGGGCTCCCTGCAGGGTGCGGTCATGGTGATGGGGGCTGGGGTGCCCCATGTGGAGGAGGCTGCCTGCAGGAGGGTCATGGGTGATGGGGGCTGGGGTGGGGGTATCCCATGTGGAGGGGCTGCCTGCAGGGTGGGGTCATGGGTGATGGGAGCTGGGGTAGGGGTGTCCCAAGTGGAGGGGGATACCTGCAGGGTGGGGTCATGGGTGATGGGGCTGGGTAGGGTTGTCCCATGTGGAGGGGGCTGCCTGCAGGGTGTGGTCATGGCTGATGGGGGCTGGGGTGGGGGTGACTCATGTGGAGGGGGCTGCCTGCAGGGTGGGGTCATGGGTGATGGGGGCTAGGGTGGGGGTATACCAAGTGGAGGGGGCTGCTTGCAGGGTGGGATCATGGGTGATGGGGACTGGGGTGGGTGTATCACATTTGGAGGGGGCTGCCTGCAGGGTGGCGTCATGGGTGATGGGGGCTGGGGGGAGTATCCAATGTGGAGGGGTCTGCCTGCAGGGTGGGATCATGGGTGATGGGGCCTGGGGTGGGGGTGTCCTATGTGGAGGGAGCTGCCTGCAGGGTGGGGTCACAGGTGATGGGGCCCAGGGTGGGAGTGTCCAATGTGAAGGGTGATGCCTGCAAGGTGGATTCATGGGTGATGGGGGCTGGAGTGGAGTTGTCACATGTGGAGGGGGCTGCCTGCAGGGTGGGGCCACTGGTGATGATTGCTGGGGTTACCCATGTGGAGGCAGCTGCCTGCAGGCTGGGGTCACAGATGATGGGGTCTGGGGTGCCCCATGTGGAGGGGGCTGCCTGTAGGGTGGGGTCATGGGTGCTCGGGGCTGGGGTGTCCCAAGTGGAGGGGGCTGCCTGTAGGGTGGCATCGCGGATGATAGGGGCTGGAGTGTAGTAACCCATGTGGCGGGGGCTGCCTGCAGGGTGGTGTCACAGGTAATGGGGGCTGGGGTGGGGGTGTCCCATGTGTGGGGACTGCCTGCAGGGTGGTGTCACCAGTGATGGGGCCTTGGGTAGGGGTATCCAATGAAGAGGGGGCTGCCTGCAGGGTGAGTTCCTGGGTGATGGGGGCTGGGGTGGGGGTATCCCATAGGGAGGGGGCTGCCTGCAAGGTGAGGTCATGGGTGATGGGGGCTGGGGTGGGGGTGGGGGTATCCCATGTGGAATGGGGTGACTTCAGTGTGGGTTCATGGGTGATGAGGGCTGGGGTGGGAGTGCCCCATGTGGAGGGGGCTGTCTGCAGGGTGGGTTCACAGGTGATGGGGGTTGGGGTATCCCATGTGAAGGGGGCTGCCTGCAGGGTGGGTTCATGGTTGATTGGCACTGGGGTGTCCCATGTGAGGGGGCTGCCTACAGGGAGGGGTCATGGGTGATAGGGTCTGGGTTGGGGTGTCCCACGTGGAGGGGTCTGCCTGCAGGGTGGGGTAATGGGTGATGGGGACTGGGGTGGGGGTCTCCATGTGGAAGGGGGTGCCTGCAGGGTGGGCTCACAGGTGATGGGGGCTGGGGTATCCCATGTGGTGGGGGCTGTCTGCAGGGTGGCGTCACGGGTGATGGGTGCTGGGGTGTCCCATGTGGAGAGGGCTGCCTGCAGGGTGGGGTCGAGGGTGATGGGTGTTGGGGTATCCCATGTGGAGAGGGCTGCCTGCAGGGTGGCATCACGGGTAATGGGGGCTGGGGTGGGGTTATCCCATGTGGAAGGGGCTACCTGCAGTGTGGAGTCATGGGTGATGGGGGCTGGGGTGGGGGTATCCCATGTGGAGCGGGCTGCCTGCTTCGTGGCATCATGGGTGATGGGGGCTGAGGTGGCATTTCCCCATGTGGAAGGGGCTGCCTGCAGGTTGGGGTCATGGGTGATCTGAGCTGGGGTTACATGTGTCCCATGTGGAGGGGGCTGCCTGCAGGGTGGGGTCAAGGGTGATGGGGGCTGGGGTGGAGTGTCCTATGTGGAGGGGGCTGCCTGCAGGGTGGGGTCATGGGTGATGGGGGCAGGGGTGGGGGTGTCCCATGTGTAGGGGACTGCCTGCAGGGTGGGGTCATGGGTGATGGGGGCTGGGGTGGGGGTGTCTCAAGTGGAGGGGGCTGCCGGCAGGGTGGGGTCATGGGTGCTGGGGTGGGGTTGTCCCATGTGGAGGGGGCTGCCTGCAGGTTGGGGTCATGGGTGATGGGGGCTAGGGTGGGGGTGTTCCATGTGGAGGGGCTGCCTGCAGGGTGGGGTCACGGGTGATGGGGCTGGGGTGTCCCATGTGGAGGGGGCTGCCTGCAGGGCAGGAGCATGGTTGATGGGGCTGATGTGGAAGTGACCCATGTGTAGGGGGCTGCCTGCAGGGTGGGGTAATGGGTGATGGGGGCTGGGGTGGGGGTGTCCCATGAGGAGGGGGCTGTATGCAGGGGGGTTCATGGTGATGGGGGCTGGGGTGGGGGTGTCCCATGTGGAGGGGGCTGCCTGTAGGGTGGGTTCATGGGTGATGGGGGCTAGGGTTGGGGTATCCCATGTGGAGGGGGCTTCCTGCAGGATGGCATCACTGTGATGGGGGCTGGGGTGTCCCATGTGGATGGAGCTGCCTTCAGGGTGGGGTCACGGGTGATGGGGTCTGGGGTGTCCCATGTGGAGGGTGCTGCCTACAGGGTGGCATCACAGGTGATGGGGGCTGGAGTGGGGGTATCCCATGTGTAGGGGGCTGCCTACAAGGTGCTGTCACGAGTGATGGGGACTGAGGTGGGTGTGTCCCATGGCAAGGGGCTGCCTGCAGGGTGTGGTCATGGGTGATGGGGGCCGAGGTGGGGGTATCTCATGTGGAGGGGGCTGCCTGCAGGGTGGGGTAATGAGTGATGGGGGCTGGGTTGGTGTTGTCCAGTCTGGAGGGGGCTGTGTGCCGCAGATTGCGAGAGTTTTGGTGCACCATTTGGCTGGTGGTTGGACAGGCCTTGCGTTGGAGCGCATGTGTTTTCTAGGAGGCGCGGAAGGAGATCAATTGATGTTTTCGAGCAATTACGCTGGGGTGTGGGCGTAGATTGTGAATGGTTTTTGAGTGATTATGCTGGGTGCAGATGGAGGTTGCAGGTCTTTTTGCGAGATTATGCTGGGGTGTGGGCGAGGGTTGCGAGAGATTTTCATGTGATTACGCTCGGGTGCAGATGGGGATTGCATGTTGTTTTTACGCGATTACACCGGGGTGCGACCGAGGATTGTGAGGTGTTTTCACGTGATTAAACTGGGGTGCGGACGAGGATCGTGTGGTGTTTTCCTGCGGTTATGCTGGGGTGCAGCTGGGGATCGCGGGTAGTTTTCACATAATTCTGCTAGGGGGCCTGTATGCTGGCCCAGGGATAGTGCAGGGGAATGCACCGTGTTAGGCATTTCACTTGCTTTTTACTGTGCATGGGGACGTGCTTGCGGCGCTACTCGCACAGCTTGCTGTTAGTTGTGCCATGGCTACTGATGCCTCGGGAACTCCTTGAATAAACGTGCTGCGCAAAGATATCTCTGCACCACACCTGGCACATACTCCTTTGGCCACGCGGCCTTGCACCTTTTCTGCACCAGATTCTTTGAATCGCGCCCTATGTGTATTTCTCTGCAAATTAGCTGGTTTCTGGTAATATGTTGGTTCTTGATCTTAGGTCTCTGGTTGGTTAGAGAGAGATTTTTTTGGGGTGGTTTTCTGATCGTACTAACTCTTTACCTTAAGCTTGATGCATGGTTACTTTGCACTAGGGTAAAACAAACATGATAAAAGTTACTACGTACTAGACAGGCCTACATTGAATGTAGGCCTGTCTATCCATGAACTAGCACATATCTATGCTTTGCACTTGATGCATAGTTTGTGTGCATCAAGAGTAAAGCCAACATAATACATTTTATTACCTGGCTAGATGGTCCTACATTAGTGTGGCCAGTCAGCATATTCTATACGTAACGGGGAGACCTCTGTGCAGCGCGTTACCAAACGGACTGACCCATTTGGATTCCCAGAGCGACGGTATATGCTCTGCTTCTTGAAGAATCGTGCGCTTAATTATAGTGCAGGAAGCAACTTTGCCGCACTGTAGAAGTTGACGTATTCACAACCAGTGACCAGCCAGCTGCCACAGATATTAGAGCCTAACATGAAAACACAGGGCATCTTAAGAACATTATAGCAAGGCATTGTGTAGCAGACACAGACTACATCTGATGAAGTGCACCTTGATGCCCTTCAGAGAGTTGACTTTTTTGCATTTTCCGGCCCTGCTGGTTTTGTGCTTAACTTCGAAACTCTATTTGAGGGGTTAATGTCTTACACATCTGACCTTTGGTCCTGAGGAAGGCGTTTTCTGTTAAAGTCTTTACGCCGAAACGTATTTGACCACACCTGGTTGACCTTTTTCGGCCCCCAGAGGTGATATCTGTGCCTGCATCTGTTAGGCCAGATCCTATACGTAGACCCGAGCAGTTTTGTAAGAAGTGAAACCCGAGCAGTATTATCTGAGGTTTTCCATAATTGAAACAGGATGGAAGCAAAGTGATCCCAGAACACTTCTTGGATATAGAACAAGAATGTATTTTTTCTGTGACATTCAGTGTCTCTATTGAAGGGAAAATTTCTTTTTTCTATGTTTAATTTTTTCTTGTTTGTTTTTTCAAAATGTATAGTTTTTCTTTTTGCAATTGATGCAGGTCTTTTTTGGATTATTATCGTTCTGTATGGGGTATGATTTATTGAGATATTGTTGATCTGATTGTCATATGTTTTGAGCCTGATACATACCTAAAAAAAGAAAAAAAAAAAAAGTGTCTAACAGCTAGTGAAATGTCACAGAGGCTCATGTGTAATATATTGTTTTATGTTCTTTATTAAATAATTGAAAAAAAACATCCTTAATGTATAGGGTGTAACTTCATATTTGGTTAAGTGACAAAATCAAAGTAAATGATCCAATTATATATTTTTTTGTTTGGTCAGAGAGAAAGAGGTGTGTACAGGTAATACATATGCCGTGTCACCAGTTTATGACCTGTGGGGACATTTTTTGTTGGTTTTTGCAGTCAGCATATTCTATCTTATTGTGCGGTGTCATTTTGTACGTGGTATCATGAGTAGTGCAGACATGGTAAGTGTTGTTACCTGGCAAGACTGGCCTACATTCAATGTAGATCAGTCTTGCCTTGTAATAACACTTATGTTTGCTTTACCCTTAGCACGAAGTAAAAAATGCCATGCCACATTAAGAACATATGTGCTGATTGGAACTTTTATTGTCAGTCTGTATACACTTTCTTAATGTGGCAGGACATTTTGTTACTTGTTATCAACGGAAAAGAAAACATAAGTGTTATTAAATGGCGAGACTGGCATACATTAACAGAGCCAGTCTGCATTTTGTTCTTGGCATCAAGGGTAAAGCAAACATGATACGTGTTATTACGTGACTAGCTCAGCCTATGGTGTCAATGTGCATTTTACTTTCTTACTGTGTCATGTCATTTGTTACTTTTTAATTGACATGAAGTATAAAGCAAACATGATGAGTTGTATTTTGTGGCTAAATTGATGAATACGTGTGGCTATAGTCTAGCCATATATTTGGTGTGTGTCATTTCATTTTTGTACTTTGCATCAAGGATAAATGTAAACTTAAGTGAGATTTCCTGGTATACTTCCCAATTTTGATATAGCCAGTCTTGATATACTTTCTTTCTGTGGCATGGCAAGGCTGGGAGTCCTTATATGGTAATACTGGCATATATTGGTACATCATACATCAGCACATATAGGTACAGCTAGCATGAAATATTTTATATATTGACATATGTTGTGGACAAAGGCACAATGAAATAGCATTGGCAAATGATCCTGAGTCTTGTTGGTGACTTGCAACTACTGTTTTTCTTTCATCTACCATACAAAATGTATTGCACACTGTGTTGCATTTTACCCTTTTCTTCACAGAACATGTTTAAAATGCACCATTGTAACCCATTATTGAAAAACCTTTACACAGAGACAGAAACCGTTTGGTTCGGGCTCCCTTGTTGCTTTTACTTGTTCCCACATATTAAAGAAATACAGATAATCCCTTCCAGCTGAGGAATTCACCAGCCTCCACCGAAATGTGATATTCTCCTACTTACCCATGGTGTACCCTGCCTTGAGGGTTATTTATACAGCACTTAAATAACAAGGGTGAGACTCATTGCAACAAAAAAAATAGTTTTCCTAATAAAACCCAGACTCACTCAGTGGTATACTTTTGATAATAGCAGATTTACTCATAGATCCAGATCCTGGCGGATTACTCCTGCTCTCTGGGAAGGATGGCTGGGCTTTCTTACAGGTAGAGCTCCAGCTCCTGCCCCTGAACTGGGCTGGGATCAAGTCAGGACTAGACTCTGGACAGGATTAGTCTGGAAAAAGGCAGTGATAGATACTAGGTTGGGCAAGGTTTTTGACATGAGAAAAGGTACTGGGCCAGGCTATGTGGCTGAAAGCTTTCAGCATTATATGCCTAATGCTTTTAATTATGTCAAACTTACATCATTTTAATCAAATACATATGTTTACATTGAGGGAATCCATGCCTAATTTGTTAGGATCTGGATGGCTACTGTTGATTTTTTATTTCAAAGTGTCATACCTATGTGCAGGTTATTACATAAATAAATGAGAACTATTGGCATTCATTATTCTCCAATTGATGCACACAATTAACATCATAAATTATATGATTAAAGAAAAATGGAGGTGGTGAATTCTACCCAAATAAGGACTTGTCAATAGGCCACGAGGTTGTGTTTTCAAAACCACTTGACATTCCTTTGGAACAATTATAATTAATAGGGATATACGATGTATCACTCTCAATCTTATTTTCTCTTACTCTAATTATAGATACTGACATCCTCTCACATCTTCTCCTAAACTTTGACTATTGACTACCATGGTAGATTGTTAAGAACCTTGATGCTCTATGTAATTGAATTCATGACTTTTTGGATAAAGCCACTGGTCTTGAGAGGACTGAGAAGAGCCCAGAAGGGGTGTTATCTAGAAGCAGCCCAAATACACTTAAAAGTGAAATACCCAGGAAACAAAACAGTATTTTATATGCAGTTGTTGCCCATAGATGCTGGAACGTTCGACACACAAGGACGGCAGAGAGTGAAAACTACTTCAGATGCAGTGAGTCATAGAAGTGGGGCAGGCTGGTGGGAGCTGCTAAAAAACAACAAAAAACAAAACAGGTAGGATTACTGGACGATCCTGGAGAGCATGACATGTACAGGCTGAGGATAGATGCCAAAATGTCAGCACTCTATTTTCTGTATTTCATACATTAGACCAGATGACCATCATCACTTATTACATCTTTCACTCTGCATTTGTAGTTGAAAATACATTGGTGTTCTGTGAAGCTTGCATTTGTTTGGGATAATAAATAGGAATACATTAATTTATAATGAAGAAATTAAATAGGAAGTAGGATCTTCTGAAAACATAGAGTAAGAAAGAAGCTTGCTTTACCTACAGCAGCGGAAAAAGGACAGCACACTTTGACTATGTTATTCTGCAGCAATCTGATTTTAGTAGCAGAGACATTTATGGATAGGGAGATTTCCTCTGGTAGAGGACTATCACAGCTTACTAGTCAGCCAGCTACCTGAGAAAGAAATAACCCTTTGTTTCAGTACCAACACATTTCAATCCAGAGCAGTTTTCTGATTTAAAAGAAAGCAAGGACAACTCTCAGTTTAACCCTGAATTGAAGCTGCCAACAGTCTATTTTGAAGAAAGGAGATTTCTGAAGAAAGCATTAAGACAGTTGAACTAAAATACAATTCAGATCTTTTGATGCTGTTGTGAAACTTTCCTTTAGGCAATAGCAGAGGAACCTTAGGTACTGTTACGCATCTTAGGGGTGTTGAATAGGAGATGAGTATTGAGTTAGTGACGGACTAAGTTTATCTTGCGTCTTTTTCATCCATGCAGATAACATCCTTTGAAGGACGAGCCATTGTCTTAGTTTATTATTTTGTCCCATTTCCCTTTTCCCTCATGGGTGTTCTGAGTTCAGATGTAGATTCTCAAACAGTTGAGCACTAGACACTTTCATGGTTCTGCGGGATACAGCTGCTTCCGAGGAACTTTGAAAACAGGACATGACAGGCAGGAAGATTTAGAAAGAGGCTGTTGCAGTTGCCCAGCCTAGAGAGGACCAGGGTTATGGAGACAGTGACCTTCTGGTAGAAAGTGAGAAAAGGAAGAATACCTCTGAGGAGGTGGAGCTGATAGTGTGACTTCTTAGCGACATCAGAGATGTGAGGAGAGAAGGAGTGGCTGGAGTCGAAGATGACCACAAGGTTCTTATCCTGGTTGGAAGGAGCAGGTAGAGAGCCCTGGGTGTGTGGCCAGAGTGAGAGAGGGAAGGTGGAAGCAGGAGTCCCAATGAGGAGGATCCCAGTCTCACTTGCATTGAGTCAGAGATTGTTGGAGGCACACCATTCCTGAATAGAGGAGCGGCAGTCTGGTATGAGAGAAGAAGCAGTAGAGGCTGAGGGGAACCTAAAGGAGAGCTGGGTGTCATCCGCATAACACTGAAAGTTCAAGCAGAAGGTCGAGATGAGGTGGGCCAGAGGAGCCAAGTAGTGGTTAAATAGCCATGGAGAGAGGTTGGACCCCTGGGGAACACCAAAAGTAGAGAGAGAGAGATAGAAGAGAGGAAAGACCCAAGTTGGATCTTAGAAGGTCAATTAGTGAGCAAGAAGGTCAACCAGGCAAGGGCCTGCCCTGAGATACCCAGGTTGTCTCAGAGATGATTGAGCAGGATGGCGTAGTTGACCTTGCCGATAGCAAAGGACAGGTCAAGGTGAATGAAGGAAGGTAGGAGTCAAGATCAGAGTGAAAGTCTTCACAGGTGTTAAGGAGAACAGTTTCCATGATTCTGGCTGCTCTGAAGCCAGACTGGTGGCAATGGAGACAACCAACAGTTTTAGTGTGTAGATTAAGCTGGGAGATTGCCAGCTTTTCCAAGAGTACAGAGAAGAGTCTGGTGACTGTTAACCATCAGAGCAACCGAGAAGTTCTGAACTAACAGTATACATCACAAACTCTGCCCCAACTAGGAAATGTGAAAATCCAATGCCTTGCTCGATTGCTAGGAGGCCTGTGAGACTGAGGATATGTGAAGTGTCCCATGAAGAGAAGAAATGTCAAAAACTAAACCGGCAGCTGAGAACAAATGATAGGTCACCCGGCAAGTGAACATTACGAACTCTGATTTGGCAGGGAGACCTGGAAATACTGGATCCTTGGTGAGATCTGGAACCCTGGTAAAAAAAGAAGTTATGAAATGAGCTATAAATGCAATCTCCTGCCAGCTCTCATATTGGATGGACTCCTGGGGACAGATCTTGTAACATATCGACTGTGGCAAAAACCAATTGAGCAAATGCACTTAGCAACATTTTTTTGGCTTAGATATTATGGAATGAAGCAACCATTTAAAAAAAAAAAAATCAAAATCGGTAATATCTATGACCATAGTGAAGCAGACTCCTTAGTTATATGTAAAGAAATGTATTTTCTTTGTTTCTTATATGTTATGCAGCACACATAGTAAACAAAATACAAAACAGTTAAGTACAAATCTGTTCAATTCTGAGCTTTACATCTATTCCCAAAAAACAGAATTCCTGAGATGAAATCAATGTTTAGAAGAAGGGTGCTATCTGCTTCAAATGTCTAGACAATGTATAATAAACGTTTAAAGATGCAAAACAAATAATATATGTACGTATTGATTGGAAAATTGAAAATTCAAGTGATTACTGTTCATTAAAGTGGTTAATTCAAAGTGGGATCTAGAAAAGCTGGCTCATACAGAAATCTTTCTAATTTGAACTGTTTGAGTGGTGAATAAGAAAAGATGACATGTTACATATGCTTTACGCAAAGGTGCATTTTTCAAGTCTAAATCACAAATAATTAAATCAGTCCACAGCTTTCAGAAATTGGTTTTCAACTGCTTCTCGTGAAGATAATAAAAACAGGAGAACATGGAAAAAAACGGAGAGTAAACAAAATATTAGGGGGTTATATAAACACTATTTTATTTGTTAGGAATATTAATTTAGTTTGAATTGTGCTAAGATTCTTAATATTTTTTATAAAACTGGTAGGATTCACGTGGTTGAGATAGCTAGTAGTAGATAAATATAACAAATTGCTCTAAGTAAAATGCAGGTTATGGGGTGAGTAAATCATTGACAAGCCCTAGGAATAATAATTCGCACATATTCTGAGGACCACATATATTATATTTTAAATGGTCTAAAATCAATGTAGCTATTTCGTAGAGATACATCAGAAGGATTTTGAATTTAACCTCAACCACTGTTGTGGATTTTAAAAACAAGTAAATGTCCTAAATATGAATTGGTGATCTTTCCTGCTTAGCAGTTAATTAAATCAATTCACTGACTGAATACATTGGTGGGATCATTTATCACTGTTAATATTCAATTGTCAGTATTTTCTCTACAATATTTATACGTGATAATAGATGAACATAAAGGTGGAGACATGTAAAAATATTGCAACAAGAAGGGTTGTAGGGAAATCTATACAAATTAAAAAGATAAAATGAAAATACCACATTGAAAAATAAAAACATGTACTGCATTCTGTGCAAACAATTTGAAAGAAACACATGCTAGGAAATGTTAGCATCTACAACAAAAGTGTATTTGTCCTCAGTTAATAGCAAACCACAAAATGTATCTTTTTGATTACTTGTATAGAGCATTTTTTATTAAATGGAGAACAGTTAATATGGGATGAAAAAGCAAATAATTGTATTGAAAATTATAAATCAAATTGAGGCCTAATGTATTTTTGCTTTACATGACTGTGAATCAGCATTATACAATTAAACCTGCAGATACTTTAAGAACACATTACAATATGGAACTGTGGATAAGAGCAAATGTATACCTTACATTTGTACATTAAACCAGCCACATTGGCTAAATAATACATTTTCTCTGACAAAGCTCCAATGCTGAGGAGATCGTCTCCCAAAATAAACAAAATCAAAGCACAGAGGCTATGCTGTGAATGTATGGCAGTTTCCCTGAACCAAAGGATTCAATGTTCACTTTAATCTCAAAATGTGGCCTTAGTAATTAAACAAAAAAGGCTCAATAACAGTTTCCTTTTGTAATTGGCAAATCCGAGAATTCCCTAAAAATAAAGAAATGTACTGTGAACGCCGGATCCAAAGTGGACTTACCTAGGCTATCAGGAGCTCTCAGCATATAGGCTTTCCAATAAAGGATGCTACTCACAAATGAAGACATATGAAGTCTGTCATTGGTGACAGACAACTGGTATACTCACTGAACAGAACAAACAATTGTAAAGTGGCTAAGCACATCTAGTTCCAATGAAAAGAGTCAAAGTTAAAGTATATGGAACTCAATTCCAGATAGGTTGTGTTTAGACATCCATACACAGGACATAAGATTGAATTACATGACTTCACAACATGTGATAGAAATGTTTTAATCTATGGACTGATATATCTATGTGGTCAATACTATGTAGGCCAAACAACCAGAAAGATGAAATAAAGACTCACGGAACACAAGTTAAATATTCAAACTAAAAATTCAAAATCACTGGTTAATAGACACTTCGAGTCAAAACATCACTCTATATCACGATTAAAATGTGTGATTATAGAAACAATATCAAGACCACCGAGAGGTGACAACATGCAGGACATCATGACATGACGGGAAAAGTTTTGGGTTTACAAACTGGATTTGTTGGAACCATGCGGGATGAACAAAGAATTCACCTTAGCTTTTTTCCAGTATCCAAGAAAAGGACAGCATCTTTGGATATAGACTAGAAACCATTTCTGGGCTCAGTTAGTATATCTGTAATCACAGAACCTATTGTAAAGAACATTATCAACCAACTGAGATGGCAAACTGCAATCGACTGAATATCAGACAATGTGAATTATCAGTGATCAGTACATCCATATGAATGACTTTAGTCATGATATATCTATATAGTATAGATGTCCACACATGATAGCTGGTAGGCTTGCATAACAATAAATTAAGAATTAAAGGTTAGGACTGGAAGTTCAGGTAAATGAGTAATGTGATCTTAACATGCTAATGACTTTCTTATGAGAACTATCTGTCAATCATTACAATTGGACACTACTGTGGTGAGATGATGTGTAATCATGTAAATCAATGCAGTGTAAGTAGCATGTGTAAAGCATAGCAACTGACTAGAAAGAAATTGCTTTTGATTCTGTGAACCATCAGGTTTAAAGTATTTTCTGTAAAGTCTGTCTACCTGATATGACCAAACACCACTATTTATAACATGTTTTAAACAAGAATGATGTAAGGTGGAATGTGAAAATCTAAAGTACTGTCGATATATATTTGATTGACCACTGCAGGTAAAGATGTTTGTGATGATGAATTGCTAAAGTACTGCACATCAATGACAAAAGTACTGCAGATGTATATGTGATTGACTACTGTATGTAAATATGTTTGTGATGACAAATTACAAAAGTAAAGTATAGCAATTTCATAAATATGTTCACATTGGTGATAATATGGCTAACAGTCTCCAAGACAGGGATTATATTTATGATGATGAAACAGTATTCAAGTATCGATTTAACTGAGTGCTAGAGGGAAACTTCAAATCCCTGCATTCTAAGTCACCCGGGCATGCAATTGTAGAACGCTCTTACACTGAGTATAAAGGAAAGCCACTGCCTAGCAATGGTTTACAACACAGGGGAGCCGCGGCCAAGACTCTTCGGAATCTGACGGTCGATTGCATTAATTTGTGATACACACTGAAAAGATTATTATAACCTAAGTGCCAGGGAAGGAACCATCTGAAATAGTAGATATAATTCAGAGAACAAGTATTCCGGAGGGTCGGCAGACATGTAAATCATCCTGCGTTTGTTTTTTCACAGTGACACGCGGCATTCAGCACAGAGAGGGTAATTTTCACTGTGCCTTCACAGAGAGAAAGAATACTCAAACCACACTACGTTGGTGAGTATTTAGAGAATGCAACATTTAGATACTCAATAAATGAGATTTCATCAATGATGTATTTACAGGATGCCTTGTGCTAGTAAAGAGTCATAAATGGAGAAATGTACCTTAACTGATTAAGTGAAGTGATTTACCTAAGGCAAATGACTATCCGAAGAAGTGAAGTTAATTAAATAAGGCGACTGATTAAACTCTCAAGGCACCTGACATATAATCTCTATAAGGTAATAGGACCATTTAAAAATATGAAATATGGCCATTACTGAATTTTCATGTATTAGCAACAATTCTCAAGGTTACTAATACGCCAACAATATACTATTTACAGGTGACCTGACCCTAGCATTCCCCCAGAACCTGAAACTAACATTACAGAGCATCGTTACCATCCTCTATGCCAAGCAACCCTAGGTGAAGTTTTAAGTTACATAACCTCACATCATTCTGATATTAGAGAATAGATCTAAATAATCAGATAAACGAGTGTCAGACTAACATCTGCATTTTAAATTTATTTTATAGAAATGTGTTTGCAAAGAAAAAATTGAAGAGAAACTGTTATTTTTCTCCTGAGGAAGATAATTCATTCTCGAAAAACGCGCCAAGCACTTTTATTTGTAGAATTGCTTTTGATAAACTGTTTTTGAAAACGTGTTGTTGAAAAATGGTATGTTTAAAATGATCAGGTTATCTCACTACTACTTTCCTAAATGTATGATATCTTGAAAGAGACTGACTGGGGTAGTCAGTTACTCATGTATATAAAAGTAAACTACTGATGAAACACACCAAATAAGATTCTGGACACTATATTTGTGCGATAAACATTTTGGTTTAAAACAATTTTTTTTTAATGTTTGAATATAAATACGACAAATTGAAATTTTGACTGAAAATCACCGAACAGGCACAGAACTGTGTCAGCAATCAGCTCTGAGCAGCCAAATTCCAAAGAGACTTCTGAAAATAATGCCATGACAACCACGCCTCTCAAGGATCATACATTGCCCTGCTCTGAAAGCTCCAAGGACTGACGCCATATGTCTGTTGCCAAGGTAGGAAATATAATTACAATTGAATAGTCTGTTGAATAAGTAGAATATGTGCATCTTTGAATTTTACATATGGGATCGTTGTGACCTCACCCTTCTACAAACTAAGAGCCAACACAATCATAAAGGTAAAACAAGCACAGCTAAGAGTTAAAACTCTGTCACCTTTTGTGGTAACATGGACCGAGGTTAGGCTATACTCTCAAGATGGGTTTGAATGAAGTTCAATAGCAATGCAAACAGTGATCTATAACAGTCCAAAATAAAGAAAGGTCCAATCAAGGTTCTATAAAATATTTATACTGTAATTAAACAACCATGTACAATAATATCTAACTTGAAAAACCATACCCAATACCGCCCCCTGAAGAAAGAACCCATAATAAGCAAAGATAGCAAGATGCAGCACTCTGAGTAATGCATCTCAGTGTAAGGCAAGTAATAACTACAATGTTCTTCAAACGGATATCTTCTTGGGTGCAAAACACATAAAAGTGACCTCACCAGTCTCTAAGGTACAAAAAAAAGACCAAGGGAGAAGTTAACAGTGATTAGTACATTTTGCAATTTTGATGGTCCTGCAGCACCAAGCCAGGATTCTGTGTGCTGTGCAACTAATTCGAATATCAGGAGACTGCAAATCGTAGCATTGGAGGGTCCATTTAGTTCAAATGTGTCAAGCAGCTCTTCAAACATGGCTTTGAGCAATTATACAATGAAAAACACTAGGATCCATCTGTCTTGGCTCTAAGGGGGCTGTGTGTCCCAATTCAGGTCGTCAGGACAAGTAGGGTCCTTTCTCATGCTGCCAAACACAGGTTTGGCTGGCATACAAGTTCACGGGTCCTTCAACGGGATGAGGTCATAGGTACTGATGTGGCTGACAGAGAGGCAGTTCTTGTTCTAGCTGCAGGTTACTCCTCAGGTTGCTGTGAGTGCCATTCCGGGAGCATAGGACTAAACGTGGTAGTAGCACAGGGGGACAAGATGCCATCCTGATAAAAAAAAACTCAAGGGAGACTGCAGTGAGAATGAGAGTGAAGACGTGCAGGCACATGGAACGGAGAAGTTGAGGAAATGTGGAACTGTTAACAATAAAAGGTTTGGTGTTAGTCCATAATGCAGACTTATAGACAGGTATTGCCAGCAGTGCAAATTAACAGGCTGTTATCAAACAATCAAACATTTTAAATCAGCAAGTAGTAGCCAACAGTGTAGCTCACCATAACAGTATTGAACTATAGTAATTAAAACAAAATAATACAAAATAGGCGGATTGCATTCAAGGACCTAACAGTAGTAAATAGCAAAGAACAGTGCAAAACAATAAGCAATACGCAAAGCATGTACCAATGGTCCCATAGAAACCAAAGCAAGCTACAGTATGCATGTAGCAATCCATGGTGCAAAGCACCAGGCTAACAGTATTATAACAATGAAACCTACACGAGCAGCAACAATATTAATTCAAACTAGTCTGTAGATGAGCAACAGTTTCAAGAAATTAAAATATAACTGTGGTGAGATTGAGACCAAAGATGCATAGCAATAGCGTGGTATTGACCATAAGGAAAGAATTATAAATATAGTGATAATAGGCAACATGCCAACATGGCAAATAAATAGGGTTGTGGTATCCAAAAGTTAAAAGTAGGTGAGCAGCAATGAAAACATATATATTGAACTGGTAGCAACCAAAATAATGAAGCAACCAATAGTACAACACACCAGGTCAGTAGTCACAAAAAATGAACAATAAGTCAGAAGTGACTAACGTATGTATTACTGAACCATTATCAACCAAAACATTTAATGATGGGCCTGTTTGAACCACAAATAATTCAATAGATTGGTAGCAACAGAATTAAACAATAGTCCAGTAATAACCACAAAAAATAACGCTACGCGAGTAGTGACCAGCTATGTATGATATGATATGATATGATAGTTTATTTATATAGCGCCTATACACAATGTGTTTCAAAGCGCTTCAAGGCAAGGGAGGGAACAAGGGAAAATACAATGACATTATTACTGGCCATGAACAGTAAGGATGTGAAATTAACTATCGTACTCGGCCTGATGACATTTCAGATAGTGCAAGAGCTAAGACATAGATAAGGAAAGGAGGGGGAGAGTGGGAAGTAAATGAAAACAGACAGGCGACTATCGTACTAGTCCTGATGACATTTCTGGTAGAGCCTGAGAAAAACAAAAGGTGAGGGAGAGGGGTGCAGAAAGGTAGGGGCAGAACAAAACAAGTGACTATCATTTCAGATAGTGCTGGAGGGGGTGGGGAGGAAAAAAAACAGTAAGGGGAGGGGAGAGGAGACAGACGAGGTTGCTATCATACTACGTCCAGGGACAATTTTGATAGAGTAAGTGCATAGAAGAAAGTAAGGGGAGGAGATAGGAAAAGAGAGAAGGGAAAGGAGGAGAGAACAGAGAGTTAGCTGTCAAAATAAAAGAGTGGAGAAGCAAGAGGGGAGAATTAATACTGTAAAGAATGTAAAGAAATGCTTGAATGTAAAGAAATGTGATGGTAGCAACAAAAAGAAAAAAAAAACAATAGTTCAGTAGTGGCCAACTGTCAATAGGCTGGTAGCATCTAAAAGCAATGAACACTAGGACAGTATGACCAAGAAATAGCTGGAAGATGAATTATTACTTACTGTTAGTGCCAGATGGCCGGGTTCAGACACATGATTAGAGAATAGACATGAATGAGCCAATCATGTTGAGCAAAGTCTGCCTAGAATGTGCAAAACATAAATCAAAGATGGTATCACAAATGTTGCATTAACAACTCCAACAAATGACCTTAATTTTGATAAGCAGGATTTCTGTATTTATGTATTTATTTGCCACCCAAATCTCTTAATTGCATCAACTGTTGAGGCACATCTCAAAATGTGCAAACAAGCACACCTGTGAAGAGACAAATAGTCATACCATGATGTCAAGGTTGAAAAGTCACATATTTGAAAAAAAAGCCACTTATAAGCAAAAAACAAGCATTGACAAATAATGAATTGTGATGTTTGTAGTTGTGTGCTTTACATGCATAGTTGGACTGCAGTAAATACTTGGACTCTACTTACAATGTAATTACAGTCTGGTCTAGTATTTGCAGACACATACAATTAGTAATAGACACAGCAGAAATACATATTTTCACTGCAGTATACCAAATTCTTGTAGCATGTGTATTACTTATGTCAGGTGTTAGCAAACACAAGCTTGCATGCATGTTTGGAATTTCTAAGGTGAGGATTGTGATGTTTATGGTTGAGCTAGTCTGCTGGGGTAGGGGTGAATTGTGGTGGACATTAGCAGCAGTGAGATAAGGTGGGAGGCAGCAAACAGGGATGAGCATATTTGAAATGGGTGAATAAAGGTTTAGTAGCAGTAGGCACTGGTGAGCTAGGTTTGGTGGGTCTGATGGTCGGGATAGGCAACAGTAAGCTAGGGTGAGTGGTTGCAGGGTCGGTTTGGTAATAGGATGGGCATAGGGAGGAGGTTGGGCAGTTAATTATGGCTGGGTAAGAGTGGGATGCAGTTATTATGGGGTGGGCTATTTTGGGTTGAAGTTGGTGATATGTGGAGTAGAGTGGGGCAAGGTAGGGGTGAGGTAAAGAGGTGTGAAGTAGGTTGGGTTGTTAGAGAGGTGTAAGGTAGGTTGGCTTGGTAGAGAGGGACATGGTGTGGTGGAAGGTTGAATGTTTGGTGTGATAGACTGGGGTGGAAATAGTAATAGAATGAGCACAGGTGGTTGATGTTAGAGAGGGGTGAAGTAGAGTGGGTTGATGGGGGTGGAATTAGCAGAGGGAGAGTGGATGGGTAGTGATAGAGATGTGTGAAGAAATGTAGGAGGGTTGGGGTAAAGACGAGTGAGAAATGATTTATGTCATGTGTTTCCAATTTTGGTAACATGATGTCAGTGTGATCAAGAAACCTATCATAAAGTACTTAATGTATTAAAGAATGTAAATATTATATTGGAGTGTCGTTTCGACTGGAACCTAATAATACATACATATAGGCAATGGCTTCAACATGCATCATAGAAGTAGAATATTTTTAATCTGGTAATTTCGGCTAGTAAAATAACAAATGCCATTTTATCAAAATGTTCAGTAATGTTAAACACAGCATCAACAGCTAATAATTGAATACAACATACTTGTGTTAGTACAAACAATAAAATGCATACAAATCAGAGGCACATACAGGGAAACTAATGTAAGGAAGAAAGAAACAACATCACTAGAAAATGTCAATTACATTAAAGTTCATCATCGTGTATACAAATGAATTGTGTGTTTGAGTCCTGCTTATTGTCCATATATGTGCACCATGAGATGAGAGCAAACCCTAAAGGAAGTACTTTAAGGATATAGAAGAAGGCTAACGTCTAGATATAAAGCACCTTTTCAATGTTCATAACAAAAACACCTGGCCTAGATATGTCAGTGAACAAAAACAAGTGGGTCTGATATGTGATGTCAACAGTGATGTCATCAATGACATTTGTTATGTCATCTTTGATATCCTGGCTCTTAGTCTTAGCAGTTCACAACGGTGGCGTGAGTAATGGTTGCTTAGCTTACCATAACTGGTGAATTTCTGAGGTTTTTCAGTTTTACTAGTAACAGTAATGTCTCTTGGACAATGTTTTTTTTAACTAAATTTCATAGGTTGACATTAGTGCAACTTAAACATAATATCCATTTAACAAGGCTCTTTTCACTGAATTATCATAAGTACACATTTTAGCCAAAAGTATCTTCAAATATTACACATCAAATTCCAAACATTTCATGAAATAAATCATTCCTCACTCATCTTTTTTATTTATTGTTTCACTTAATTTCATAGGTTCTTACCAGTGTACCCTAATTTGGTAGAACTTCCTAATATCATACTCACTCCCAATTAGGCCGCATTTTCAAAACAAAAGATGTAACGAAATGTGTGTGCATGCGTAAAAGAGTAGACCAATAGTTAAATAACAAATATATATAATATATATATATATATATATATAAAAAAGAGAACATTTTAAGTTTTGATTCTAAGGAATTGGAGAAAAAAGGAGAAACCCTAAAGGAACCTGTTATATTTCTTGATACTTAATCTATCTCTCTCTTCTGGTTGAGGATGACTATCGTGTTTCCCTTCATAAGTATTCTTCCCTGGAGTCCCATGGATAAGGTGGAGTGCCCTGGATGAAGACGAGTCACTGTGATGAAGAAAAAGGCAGAAATAGAGTGGCAAACGCAATGGAGAAAAACAGATGACAAGGCGACAGTGTGCAATTAAAATGTTTTGGTTGTAATTTACTTAGCGACATAGACAAGGGCCTCTCCAGCAAATAGCAAGTTGCATTTGAACCAGGGCCATCAGTAGGCCTTGTGATGGAAGATGTCACTACCAGATCCTGAAGATGCCAAATCAATTTGAGACAAATTCTCTTTTTGCTCACTACTTTGTTTCTATTCTTAGCTCTAGTCTCGTAGTATCCTTTTTCTATATTCTCTTTGTTTTGTTGTGTTGTTGCCTTAATCTATGAACAATCTCTGTTGTCAGTGCCAAAGGATGCATTTCATGCATTTGTTTGCACATTAATAATACAAGCAAAACACCTAGTCACATTATTACACATTGCTCAAATGGTCTGACAACATGAAAATGCGTTGCATTGGACAAATGGCTTCTAGACTAGAGATTAGGTGTTCTGCAGAGGCCCCAAGTTTGATTAATGTCATCAGCAAATAGGGGGGGTTATGTAGAAAAGGCTATAAGCTAAACCAATTCATGCAGCACTTGCTGTGCATAGTGCTGTGTATTACATGTATTATTAACATGGGTACTAATATTTAGAATTCGGCACAATAAAGGAGGTGACTTTCGCAGCTGGCAGCTCGTATGGTGGTAAACCAAGGGTCTAGAGTTATATTACTAACACTGCAGCAGGCGCAAAAACTCCACTGGCTGTGAAGTGCCAGTTTCAGAAATTAAAGTGGAAATTGCAATATCTACAGCAGTGAGGCAAGATTCATATCATACAGTCATGGGCCTTGAACATAAATGCTCATTTGTCATACAAAGCAAGTGCATAAAGAAGGGGTGGAAGAGTGTTTCACTTTTCCTAGCTGCAGGAAGAGACAAGGCGCAGGAATGCAGCTTAAAGGTTACTGAAAACCCGGGGGTGTGAGCTGAACTAGAAAAGGGGTGAATATTCTGACACATGATGAAATTGGAAGTGAATTTGTGAAAGGGGCTGGAAATGCAGGGTGACATCACAGGATCGGAGGGAATATGTACAAACCCATAGGCAACATGTGCTTGGGAGGTAGTGTTCTGGGAAAGGATTAAAAGGATGAGAAAGGCAGAAGGTAGGGTTATCCTGGGTCCTGGCATGGTCAGATCTGCTGTTGAAATTTCCTGAAAAGAGGGGGAGCATGTGGGTGCTTTCTGTGGCTTGCTGTGTTCTTGCTGGACCTTGGTGGGTGAATGCTGTGGAAAGAGAGGAACTGCTCCTGGGCTTGGAGCAAGGAGGGGGAACACTTCACAACTGTGTCTCTGTAGACCGCAGCTAAGATCTGTGTAGCTGCCAAAGGGAGTTTGGAAGGCTGTGTCAAGCAAAGGGCAGTGCTGGCAGAGACACACTAATCAAATGTGACAGCCAAAGGGCCAGAGGAGCCAAGTTTGAGCCAAAAAAGAAAATGGCCTAGCCTAGTGGAAGTATAAGCATGGCAATAATCAATCAATCGTAGTATTATCCAGCTAGGACCCTTTCTGCAGGGTATTGTAATGTGGCCCAGTGTCAGGCTGACATGGAAGGCACACTGTCCTCTGTCACTAAGTACTTAGTGACCGATGAAGTAGCCTGATTCTAAATATAGTAACTGGGGTATGTTTCTTTCATACAGAAGGGGCCACAGTCTCCATAATCCATAATCTCACAAACTCTTAGTCTTCCCACTAACCCAATGTTAACTAAAGGGAGTGGGAAGTAAATGAGAATTTAAGCTATATCTATAATACCTTTGCTTTCTTAGCCAAAGCACTAGCTTTGGCTAAGTGCTGTGCTGAACCAATACAAAGTGTTTTTCTGTTTTTTCTCATGTGTTTATTGGCAATGTGTATTTACAATATTTCTATGCTCACCACTTTACACATTTATAGATTGTTTGATTGTCTACATGCACACACTCTCTCTCAGTTGAATGAATGTAAAGGTGCCTAAGTGCAGAAATGTGACAATGTTTGGTGGCTATTGCTGTGTCTGGTTTTCATTGTGCAGCCTGTCCAATTCATGATTTTCAGTGTTACAAGAACATGTTGTGTACCTGGCACAGTACAATGCCTGCTGGTGTTTAGCCAAAGATCCCATAGTATAACACAATTGTGGCAAAAAGAGAAGTCATCATCTGCCGGCCTCAGGCAGCTCATGTCACATTTCAAAAATGGCAGAGCAGGAGGTGAAGCCTCTTGTTACAGCACCCTCTTCCTGGAACTCTTTATCTCCGAACATCATAAAAGAATACACCTACCCAAACTTCAAAAAGCTTGTCAAAACCTGGCTGTTCAACAAATATGATTAATGTTCTACTGTGCACATGTCTATTGACTATACCTGCTCCTACAGTTTAGTTTTCTCCTGTACAAACGTTGTGATACCTCCTGGTTTCAGCATTACACAAATGTGATCAATACAATAAATACAAATAAGTGTCAGGATTGATCTCACAGGTCATCATTATTAACAATAAACAGACCCAAAGGAGAAAAAGGCCAGCCAAAGGAACCTGCTGTAGAAACAGCATTGTTCATTGTTGCTCACACCAGGTCAGGATTCCACACTGGAGGTCTATTCTGGAGATGGAGAATATGAGGAAAGTATTGAATATGAGTTTGGCACTGAGAGCATGATTCTTTGCAGCACACTGCCATCAGCGGGAAGGAATAAAGCCATGCCTCAGGGCACTGGGGTTGATGGAATCTTTTACAGAACATGTCCCAACTACACCCTCAAGCGTTTACCTCGCAGGCACCCTAAACTAAATACAGCAGACAAAACACCACATCTCACACGAAGTCAGTAGGGAGGGACTACTTTACTGTGGACAAAGCAACCTGAAACATTGAAGTTAGTTACTCAAGCACAAAATAGGTGAACAAAGGGAAGTGTTCCCATCTAGGTACTTTGTGCCTGAAATGAAAAACCACTGCAAGTCAGTATAGCCAGGCTAACAAGAAGAGTAAAAGCAGTTCTGGACTTCTACTGCAGGAGAAGACAATTTAGGTTGCAACAACTGCAATGCATTAGAGTTGAAGTAATAAGCCTAAGCCCCTTGGAAACAGAGACATTGGAAAATCAAACCCCCTAAGATTGTGAACAAACCCTTTCTCTCCAGCTCTCAGTTATGACAGTCAAGATGCTTACTGGGGATCTACTGCAATTACCCATTGTTGACATCGTTAGCTGCTGTGAACTGATGGTGTATTCAACTCTGGCGTGGAAGATTTCAAGCCATCACTTTTTCTGAATGACTTCAACTAAAGAGCCCTATGAAAGAGTTGTAAAAGGGATGCAAAGACATTCAATCAGTTGGAAGTGAAGAAGTTCCTCACCATAGACATGTGGATAGGTGTGCTGAGCATTGACTACCTGACCATGACTGCACAATGATTGTTCTGTGCCAAACCACATGCGGCACTGACAACAAGCTGTGATGGGGTTTCCAGCATATCTCTTTGAGGGACAGAAGTCACACTTGCAAACATTGTGGTTCATTCAAAAAATAGGCACGTGCCCGATTTTCTGATGATCACTGTTGTTCCAAGTAAAGTGTAAGCTCTCTATCATGGGTTGCGGTGCATAATACTTTCTGCTTGGATGAGAAGTAGTAAACCTTTAACACACACACACCCTATGCCCGGAGGAAGGCGTTAGAGCCCAGTTTGTACCCCTTGCCCATTGCTACTTACAAGAAATTGCCATGTGCGTCATTAACAATTGCAATCAACCTTCACAATTTTATTTTTCGTGCATAACAGTTAAGCACTTTGCATTTTCATAGCTGGCTAATGTATAAATCTGTCTGTCCATTGAAATAAAACAAATGCTGTCAAGGCAACTTTAAAAAAAAAAATAACAAAAAATAAAAAGATTTCTGACACTGTCCCTAATGTGCTTTGAATTCTCACAAATGGCCATATTCGATTCATGAATTTGGAGAAACACATGGACGGTGGCAAACATTTGGAAATGGATAACAGATTCTGTGAAATGAGCATTTTCGGTTTAACAGCTCTTGATGAAAAGCATTTTAGACGCGGATACGCTATTACATCCCTTTTCTGGGCCTGCAGGACTTATGGAGAGCAGGACCAATTGAAAGCAAAGCCGAGTTGAAACATAAAGTAGGATTATCTAAATGCCCTTTAAACAAATTAGAACGGATTAGCTGGATTACCGGATAAAAGAGGGGGATTTCAATAGAAGCCCAGAATGTCCTCAGAGAAAGGATACCTTTCGATTTCTCTCATGTTCCAGTGGCATCTCATGGCCTTTTCTCCCCAGAGTAGCTTCCCAGTTATCTCTTACAGGAGTCTCATTTTCTAGAAACCCTTCAAGATTGTCCTTCCTTCTTTCTTTGTATTTGTTTAGAAACTTTTTTCAAACGTTAGTGTCTCACAGACGGTTTTCCAAAATAGGAAGCAGAATACGTTTTACACAATGTTGCCATTTTTATGTTACATAGACGGATTGTTCTAGTCCTGTTTACATAAGGACGGAGTGAGGAATTATGTGCAGTATATGTGACATGATTTATTATTTGATTCAAATAAACAAAAGTGCTGTATGGGCCGATTTGTTCTAAATCCACTCCTTTTGCATTGCTTCTTTACTCACAAACAACTATCAACGTTTTTGAAACCGAAGGCATCAAGGTTCTAGCCATCCATGAAAAATCAGTACAGTACAGTTTGATAACAACAGAATACACTTAGGACAAATCACAGCCTTTTTAATTGCTTAAAAGTGACTGCAATTTAGTCACCTAGCACCTTGACGAAATACATCGTATGCTTTCCAAGATGGATATGAGATGTGTTCTAATTCTGATGCAATACATATGTTGCTAAGTCTAATTGTACTCATTAGGAGTTTGTCGTGAGGTAAAGCAACAATACTGGAAATTCCATAACTGGCACTTTTTTTGTCGGAACACGAATGATCATCATATATTACTGCATCCCCACAATCAGAGTTTAAAATTGATGTGAAGAATTTACTCCCACCTAAAAAAACTGTGGATTTACCATGGCAGAATTACACCTCATAGTAAATCTGGCAAAATTCACATGGAGTCCTATGGGCTTCAAAAATGGGTGCTAAAATTGCATTGTAATCCTGCAGTAAATGTGTGGGATAGAGTGGCAGTAACAGAAAATACACTTGATGGTAATTGCATTAAATTATCACCACATTTAATTTCATGAGCAAGAGGCAAATCACATTGGGCCTCATTACGACCCAGGCGTTAAGGGTTAACGCCGTCGTTAACCCTTAACGCCTATTCTGATTTTAACGGCTGCTCTTAGCAGCCGTTAAAATCCATGGCGCTAACCTGCCATGATACTAATTACGCCACCGTAATTTACGGTGGCGTAATTAGCGCCTTCCGCCTTCCCCACTCCCATTATGCCCTATGGGGCAAAAATGGGAATGGGGAAGGGAAAATGGGAAATGGGGATTTACCGCCCCACTCACCTTGGAATGGGGCGGTAGATCCGCCATCCACCATGGTGTAAACGTAGTTTACACCATGGTGGTAAAGTTGGCGCAATTAGCGCCTGGGTCGTAATGACCCCCATTGACATTATTGCTACAATCATTTGTGGCTTATTTTACAAACCGTGGAGTGGTGAAATAAGAATAAAGAGAATAAACCACACGCCAATCTTTACGCTTCATGTACTGCTCCATGTGATTTTACAAAACCTTTGCAGTGGAGTATGAGTGGGGAGAGGAAATATGTTTCCCCCTCCTCATTCTACTTGGCCTACAGAAGCTCAAAGTTTTAGCCTTGCATGCATAAAACAAAGGAATTCGAAGACAATTGGCACCAGTGAAAAGAAAGTGGATTCTATATGAATCCATTGTGAAGCTCATTCCACAAGCCAGGATGTGGTGAAATATTGGTTAATATTGGAAAAATCGTGGCCTAGCAGGCTCTGTGGCGCTGCACTGAATTAAGCAGCATTGCAGCATGTAAAGCCGTTATTCAGAAACGCAGATGGAGGCACCTGCTGTGCGGCTGCTCCAGGAACAAGGGGTGACATTAGATAGTAGAGCTACCAGCAGAAATAATTGTAACTATGGCAGCGGCAGGGATGATTGAGTCCAGCAGTGATTGATATCCCGCCTCTTTCCCTCTCCCCCTGGGCTGTAATCCATTGGGCTACATTACAAGTGTGGCAGACCGGAAACAAGGGTGCCGGTAAGTTTACCAGCACCCGTGTTTCCGGACCACCACACTACAGGTCTGCTTGTATGGGCTGCTGAGCCAGGCAGGTCTGACCCTGCTGGGCACAGCAGACCTGGTAGGCAGATTTGTCACGGACGCACCGGCACCATTAGCAATAGTGCTGGTGCTTCTGTCTCCCCACTCCCATGGAGTCCCCTAGGACTCCATGGGAATGGGCACTGTACAAATCTGGCGCCTGACTTCCCACGTCGCCGAGACTTGTAATGTCTCCATGGCACCGGGAAGTCAGCAGCTGGATTCAGTGTTACGGGGTCGGCGGCAACCCACAGGTCGCACTAGCGGGTTACCGCCAACTTCTTAATGAGGCCCATTGTGTTGAGTCGGGTAGAGGAACGGCCCGCTTTGGTGGAAGTACGGATCTGGAGAGAGTGGGGGTGTCCATGAGGCATTGTGGAGGAGATTATTATTAGAAGGGGTGAGGAGCCTGTAGGGATCCCATCTGGGATTGGGTTCGCCATATGTGTGGCTCCACAATCCTTTCTTCAGGGAGGCATGGTTTCAACATTGACGCCCCTCATTACAGTGGCTGAAGTAAACAGAAGTGTTAGTTGGACCTGTTGACTCTGAGGCTCATTGGGTGGACAGAGTAAGAAACCTCCTAGGAAACAGGCAGAGTCCCCTGGAGGGTCAGAAGAATTTGAAGCTACGTGGTCACAGGAACTGTGGGTCACAGTGCAGGCCTTGCAGTCTTTTGGAAGTGGCCCACTAGAAGAGGAAAACGTAAGCTGGAAGTAGCGCCTTGAATTCCCTTGCCAGGCGGGGTAGCCTAGTTAAGCTTGGGTACCTGTCTTCACAACTCTCAAGAGAGGTCCAGTCTCAACTCCTTAGAGGATAAAGCCATGGAAAGGAATGGAGAAATTATTTTCTTCTATAAAGGACCTGTTGCAATCATTCAGAGCAACCCTAGTAGCATGTGCAGCAACTTCAAAGCGGCCATCCCTGGAGGCAGAGTTGCAAAGAGCAACCACAGGAGACATTTCTCAATCGCTTCAATCCATTCAATAGGATATGGCAGCAATGTGTCAGGAGATTGAGGCTCTTTTCGTAAAATGGCACAGACAGTGTTGAATGTTGAACAATGTATGGTAGATCTGTAGAACACTTACTGTGAAAAAGCGAATATTGACTCCAGGCTCGAACAGAGGATTCAGGATCTAGAACAGCAATGGGCATTTATGAAAGAGAAACAGTCAGAGAGCGAAAACAGATCCTGCGTGAACAATATTAGGATTTGGGGAGTGCAGAGGGAAATTGATAATCGGGTTATGGAGGCCTTTGCAAAGGACTTGTTTACTGAAATTCATGGTGAAACCCCGGGGCTAGATCTTACTCCTGACTACAAATATAGGGTGTTTTTGAACTTTCAGCCATGTCAAAATCTGCAAATGTCCTTCAAATCTAAATATCTGATTTTTCAGACGACACAAACACAGGGCAGAATCTCCTTTAGAGGCATCACCATTACCCTTTTTCAAGACTTAGATCCAGGGATGAACAAAAACGCAGACACATGAAGCCCTAACTCAATGGCTGCCTGATTAAGTGATTCGATATAGGTGGGGATATCCCTTTAGGATCATATTCACACACAAGAGGGTTCAGCATCAGTTCACCACTCTCCAGGTGTCAGTGACAGTGCTAAAGATCCCACAGGATGTGATCAGGTTCGTATATAACTTCGACGCTGTTACTTTGCAATCAAACTGGTTTCAATCAAGCTCTCGGAAATCGAGATGTAGAAACCTCCAGTGGCCATCTCAGGATAGAAGAGAGACGAGCTTGGACTTCCTGGCAAACCCCTCAGGTGGACTTAGAGCTTGGAGATGCTTGTTTGGAGTTACAGGGTTGATGAAGGGAGAGGAGGTGGGACCTCATAGGTTGTTGTAGACATGGGCTTTTTATGTTACAATGTTACATGTATTGTTCTTAGAGATAGAGTGGAGTTGTATTGGGAGCACCCCCCCAAAGTACGTGATACACCAGATTGTTCCCCATAAAGATGGTCTTTTTGTTTTCTTTTATTGTTTCAAGGCATGTCTGGTTACAAGAATGGGTTTGGGTTTCTGTTTGTTGCACTAAGCAGGAGTTGTTATTATGCACATTTGGTCAGGCAAATGGTTTTGAAATCGAAAGTCGAGTCTGTGTGAGAGGAGAAATGGTTGATTGCTTTTGGCATTATGGCCCTAAGAAATATAGCGGGGGTTGTAATATGGGTATAGCTACTTGTGTGGTATGTGTAAAATGGGGTGGGTCATAGGGTGAAGGTATAGTTACAGGGGCTATGTTGTCCTATGAAACCAAAGAACGTGTTGGGTAAACTGTTGAAGCTGGGGACAGATATGGTTTTGCTCCAGGAGACTCATCTTCTTAAAGTAGACACGTCATGTTTAAGATGCAAGGAGATCCCATATCAATTTTTTGCATCCTCTCAGGTGAAGAAAGCAGGAGTGCCAATTTTATTTAATAGGTGGCTGCACTTTCAGATATTGGTTGAAGTAAAGATGATCAGGGGAGGTATAAAGGTCTTCACGTGTGCATAGGTGAGCAGGATCTTTCTCTATTTATTTATTTAAATTTTTATAGAGTGCCACATGCCCGTAGACCTAAGAGCGCAACAAAGGACAAGGACAAGAACAGACAGGTGAGAAGACAGGTGATCAAGAAGCCGAAGTTAAGAGAAGGCAGGACATACAGGGGTCTGTTCTCAGTTTGTTGCCTTAATCATTATCAGGAAGCCTTTTATGAGAGCCTTTTCCACGCATTACCCAAGGGTATCAGAGAGCCAATTTGTAAGGGTAGCATGATTTACCATACCAAAGGCGGAGGAAAGATCGAGAAGTATGAGAACAGAAGGAGAGTTTGAAATCAAGATTTGAGAGTAAGTCTTCATGGGTGTTCAGGAGAGCAGTTTCTGTGCTTCTGGCTGCTCTGAAGCCAGACTGGTGGTTGTGGGGACAGCCAACAGATTCAGTGTGGTGAATCAATTGGGAGATTACCACCTTCTCTATGAGTTTGCCCAGGAATTGGCTAATGGTGGTAGGGCAGTAGTTTGCTGGCAGGAAGCTTTAGCATAAGGCTTTTAAGGAGAGGGTGCACTCAGGAGTTCTTGAAGAGTAGTGGGAAAAGCCAGTGGTAAATGAGTGCTTGCAGAAGTCAGTCTGGAGGAAGAGAGGCAATGTTGTCCTTGATTGTTCTGAAGGAGCAGCGGCACACCTGTTTGCAGGAGATTTTCATAAAGAGGACTTGTTTGGTGATGTGGGCAAGAAGGAGGAAAGGGGGAGAGGGGCCAAGTGAGGCCTAAGAGCAGTTGAGGGAGGAGGGAGGGGAGTAGAGGAGAATGAAGATAGGATGTCCTGAGTTTTGGTTTTGAAGTGGGAGGCCAGGGGCTGGATGGAAGAGGAGAAGTGGAGAAGGCAGTAGGATTGGTGAGATCTTTGCAGATTTTGAACAGTTCAGCTGTGTTGTTTGTGGCCCCAGAGATACAGATTTGGATATGGGCCCTCTTCTTCGAGCAAATGGAGAATCTGAATTGTCTGTGAAACAGGCGGCAGGCCAGTCTGTCAGTTTATGCGCCTAATGCCAGCCACTTCCATTCAGCAACGCTGCACTTGCATTTCAGAGATGCTAGGTTAAAGTCATACCAGGTGTTGCACTTGGAGGCAGGCTTCATGTGGATCCTCATGACAGGGACAAGGATGTCCAGGGTGTTGGAGATGGAGAGGTGAAGTTTTGCAAGGCTTTGTCAGTGTGAGAGTCAGTGGTTGGAGTTGGAGGGGGAATGAAAGTGGTGGCAAAAAGCAGCAACTGACACTTGCGTCATCGGTTGGCAGTGTGGGCAAAGGCTTAGCCGGGGGACCCAAGAGATTGAAAACAGAGGACAGTAGAGCATGGACAGACCAGGAGAGAAGTGTAGTGAGAGGATTGGGTATGGGGATGTCTGCTGAGAAGATTGCATCCAAGATGTGCCTGGCTGAGTGGGTCGGACCGTAGGGAAGAATGGGGAGAGAAAGAGAGTTACAGAGGCTACAGAATAGTCAAGTGGCCACATCGGGAGAGTCAAGGTGAATAGTGAAGTCTCTGAGGAGGAGAAGCTTGAAGGTAGAGGCCAGGAGAGAAGATGTGTGGTTGAATCACTCCAAAATGAAGAGGGATACCACACAAGGGCTCATGTAGATGGTGGGGAGAGTGAGTGAGAAGATATGAGAGACACCAATTCGGCACGCAAGGCATTCAAAGGAAGAGTAGGACTGAGTGGGTATGATAGTAGTAGGGACCCCTTTTGGGAGGATCATGGTCACCACCCTCCAGATGAGTTTGGGCTGGTCTTAAAGAGAATCTTGAAGCCCTCAGGGAGGAATGTTTGAAAAACAGTGACAGAGCTGGCAGTGTACCACGTCTCAGTCAAAAGTCTTCAAGGAGGTGACAGATACCAGAGAAGTGTTTAATGGCATAGCAAGAGTTGAGGGTAGCTCAGTGAAGCTGTTTGCCACCTTTAAAAGTTTTCTGAGGAGGGGTACAGGCATGTGGCTCACCCATCGGTGGTAGCAAAGGGGCCAGAGGGGTGACAGAAGGAGGAGTGGCAGGAGAAGGGAGGAAGTTGATGAAAGACAGAAGATGTCTATCAAGAAAGAGGAGGTTGGGCTGAGAGCCCCGGGCCGTGGCATTGCCATTCTAGTAGATTAATGATGCACCTAGAGGATGGGAAGTGTGCCAAGAGTACTTCTCATCTGGTTCCACCATTAATGGTCAAAGAAGAGAAAGGGTAACAGAATGAGATATATGGCAAGTCCATAGGTCTGGAGTTGGAGCGACAAAGTGGATGTCAGTGACAGTCTGCCTGCAAGAAGCATTGACATAAGTGTCTGCGATTGGCACACCTTGGTTGAAGACAAGGACATGTTTTTTTAAATGTTTCCTTCCACGCTTCGAGAAAGAGTTAGGATAGGTGAAAGAGTAACAGTTAGAGTAAATATGGGAGACAGATAGCACCATGGAGGGAGAGGCCAGAGAGATGGAATGGAGAGAGACAGAGACAGAGAAACTGAACAATGCATGATAAACTCACCAGGCAGCCTAGCAGCAAGGCAGGTGCAGTCGGATCAGGTGCACCACATCACACAGGTCGCCGAACGGGGTATTGTGCTTCTACAGCAACAGAGGAGGAAGGAAGGCGACTCAGGTGGGATGACCCCTTCTCTGGAATTCGAAGAAAGTGCCTTAAACCACCAGTCAAAGGGCACTTCTTATGCTTGCATTGTTATGGCAACTTGAAGGTCAAAGGGCTGCAATGGCTGAAGCTGAGCCGAGCTTCTGAGTGGGCATTTACAGATTGTTTGCCCGTTCCTAGATGTCTAGAATATCCATATACCAACGGAGGATTGACACTGGGGTCTTAAATCAAAACGGGGATTCATGAGGCAATAGACACCCCTTATGCTTCACACACCTCTATTCCTGCATTTGCCAGAACTCATATATGCAGAGCACCATCACCTTCTCCGCTCTCCCACTCCAGCTTGCAAATGGAAACTACACAGGAATGCTGAGGCTCAGGCATGGGGGGAGGAGAGGTAAGCCAGTAATATCACATTGGTGACCAACCTGAAATACGTCCAGCACAGTATGCAGTGGGCGTACAGCTACGCAAGGCACAGCATCCCCATAAAAATCCAGTAGTGAAGGTGGGCACACAGCAGCCAAGCACACTTACCGGGCCGTCCAAGCTCCTTCAAGTAAGTGCAGCAGGCTACGTGGAAAGACACCCACCTTCTGGCGCTCCAGATCTAGGCTTTTAGTGAAGGTGTATAATATTCATGGGTTGCTGCTGTGTTGCAAGAACGGCTGGAACTGGCAATCTCCACCAACCCACTAACCAGGAAATATCAGGTTCAGGAACAAACAGCAGTCTTCTTCCTCCCAGTGCTGTGTGCAGTGAGGATCATTCAGTGGACGACCTCTGACTCTGCAGGGGTGTCTGCAAACACAATATGCACATCACAGTCCAAGAAGTGTCTGCATAGTATTCCCACTGCTGCCAGAAAATCTTGCGCTGTCAGGGTGGACCTTGCACCATGCTCACACCAGTGGTTTGCATTGTACGCGTGGTAGTTTGAGTGGCGCCCACCGTCATGGGTCTCCCGGGGTAGTGTCAGTTCTGGTTCAAATGCCCCGCAGGCTCATCAGGCATCAAATTGTCTAAAGCCCAAGGTGATCCCCACCTTCACAGACCAAGTAGATCCCCAGCTTTGTACTGAATGGCCGCACGCTTTTCACTCTCCTCCTGATGCAGGCTGGAACATTTTTAATTAGTCAGGGCACTCATCCGCTCATATAGGCAAACCGGGATCACTGTTATTCTGAGTAGCACCAAAGCTCCAGCAGCCGCCGCTCATGTCTGCTCTCTCATTTACTTTTACAGCAACCCACTACATCGCCCATATGCCACCTGGCGGTCACTGCCTTCCAACAAGGATCTCAGCACCACTCCTTAATCTACCTGTGATGCTCACATGATGTGTAGGTTCCGTCACCTACCTGAGTCTTCTTGGTCACTCTCTGGCTCACTCTCCACTGTTTAGCAGGCCCCACATTGCTCTGATGACCATTAGAGCAAATACCCTCACAGGAAGGACATTGGGCATTCTAGATTGCTGCTTCGCTGTGGATACCCGTTCCAATTATCAGGTCTGTTATTTGGGGACAGCTGTCGGCAGTAGTGATGGTAGTTTTTTTCAGGATTCTCGTGCCTCAGAGTGAGCTGTGGAGCTACGCATCCATCTTAGATTCGCTGTGTTGTTATGTTATTATAATAGGTTAACTTAGTGCAACATTGGATCATCTTTGCTGGTTATTGTAAGATTGCTCTGGAATTTCAGTTGCAGTTTTGTACAGATGTTGTATGTCATTCATGGTGCTGGAAGATTTTGAAAAGATAACTGCACATTGCTTGACATTCAATAATGTGTACATTTGTCGAATTCTTGTGAGCAATAAAACATTTAAATGAAAATATTAAAGGGGTCTAAATGCTTTACACCAGTCTTTACAATTGTTTTGCGACACTGGGGCATTTTGCAAATGTTTGTAGGCAGAGTGGGAAATGGGAGGGGGAATATGTTTCCTCCTCATTTCCAATCCTCCTGCAATAGCACATAGGGGCATTTTAGTAAATGTGCAAATTGCGTGCCAGAGACCACATGCATTTGCACTTTAGCACTGTTCATACATCAGGATGCAATGTTCTACTTTTCCAAACTGAGTGAAAAAGGAAAAAGGAAACATTGTTCAAATTGCTTTTGTTGTTTATTTGTACAGTCCGTCTTCTAAAAGATGTAAGTGCCACCTGAAAATAACACTTTGCAGATGACATTTACAATGGAGACCTTTGGAATATGACTGCTTTTAGCAGGTGGGTTCTATACGAATTCATTGAACTGTCCGTAGCCATCCATTCATGGCAGTCCGCCATATGGGCAAATATGGAGGTGCCACACCGAGAGAGAAACATTTACTGGTGAGTGGAATTAATCGCTCTTGCAGTCTGTTCTGTATTCTCACTGTTGATATATAATATTTACCCATACGCCGGACCACCATGAATAGACAACTACAGACTGGATATTTGCCCTTTAATTTAATGTACAAAGATTTATATTTTCTTTGTGATTGTGTATATTGAATTGAATGTGTTATTCGTGTTAACCACTGAATTTTTAAAAACTATGTATTGATTAAAATGTGCTAACATTCTTAACCTACATACTTGACATTTATAAAACCTCCACAGGCCAACACAACACATTCTGCAGACATTTGTCATAAGAAAAGTATTATTAAAAACGTACCACTTGGTGAATTTTTGCAAGCCTGTAGAAATTGCAGCAGGAAGTAATGCTTCCGTGATCAATGTCAAATGCTGAAAAAAACGATTTATAGAAAGAGGCTACTGTACAATAGATATTGAACATGCTGAATCTATAGCACACAGGCGTAACAGTGATGATGTATTAATACCAAAAATGTAAATGGAATTGGAGAAAAATGTCTGTTTATCACACAATATTGTACGCAGAGCAATCAGGTATACAACATGTTAAACATACACTGGCAACCTTGATGCTTGACAAATAATGAGTTTGATTCATAGATTACAAACCCAGAATTGTGTTCAGTGAGGCAAAAAAAGAGATTGGCAACATGGTTTCACCAAGGTGTTTGGCAAATACTGAAAAATCACAAGATGTAATTAGTACTAGTAAGGGTAGTTTGTCATTACTAAAGCGCCTTTATCTCAATAGTATGGCGTCAACATACTTGTGGGGGTGAGCCTCCTTGAGAAACCAAAGTCCAAGGTTTGCAATTTTTCAGAAGGAATATCATGCATGTGTGCATTAGGCCAATAGGGATTTAGTTGGGCTGGCCGTGTCTCAGAAAGCTACCCATTATGGTCGGGCATGTGGATGGGAGTTGGGGGTTGGACGATTAGAGCACGGGAGTGCAAGAGACTTGCTACGTGTCCAGCCAGACCCAATCGCATGTCGTAGATCATAGCTGCAATCTAATGGACGAGATTCATTATGTGTCCAGCTAGAGCAAATGTGTTTTTGTAGGTTGTTGCTGCACTGTGATGACATGTATTAGCCTGGTGTATGGAAGAACATGTGTGCCAGTGATTAGCCCTGCCTGTGGCTGGTGTCCACCGGAGTGGTGCTTGCCTACGAACAGTGGGGCTCCAAATAGAGCATTTTCTTTGGTGTGGCTGAGTGTTCTGAGTCGTCCAGTCTGCTCCAAGAAATGCTCTTTACCTTGCTCTGCATTGACATTGACATTGATTATGACTATGTCTAGGTGTCATGGAATAAGTGAAAGAGGGTAGTTCTTCAATTTGCTGCAGCGAATAACCAGGCATTGAGGACCATCCTGCAGGAGAGGTAGTCTTCATTGCACTGGCATTGTGGTGGATGTTCAGTGGAAGGGAGTTCCACAGGGTGGAGCTTTGACGAAGAAGAAGGATTCTCCAAGTCTCGTTGAAAGGGAGGATGACAAAGAGGAGTGCAGAGCTGGATCTAAAGTTTCTGGTGGTTTGGAAGTGTCTACGCTTGTCTTGGAGGAATTTTGTGCCAGTCTTGTGGAGAGCACAGTGTGTGATGCACATGGCCTTAAAAGTCACCCATCAGCTTATTGGAAACCATTGTAGTACTCTAAGGGCCGGGGTGTGGGGTTCTCTTATTGAGAGGACAAGGGGTAGTCTTGCTGCAGAGGTTTGGTAATCACTGGAGTTGTCTGAGCTGACAGGCAGGAGCACCCAGAAAGAGGAAGTTGGCATAGTTTAAGCAGGAGAAGATGATAGCGAGGAATGCTGAGACTGAGATAGGGTAGCAGAGACAGGGGAATATACACCTGTGGTTGCAGAGGTGGAAATGACAGGTTCTGGACACAGAAGAGAGTAATAGGTCAGAGTCCAAGGTGCATCCCACGTTTTCTACAGACAATGATGCCATGATGGGGCTCCTAGGGAGGCTGGCCAGGGGGTGGGTTGGGAAGGAGAGATGTTTTACCACAAATTAAGATTTTAATTTTACCAGGGTTGAGGAGGAGGCGGTTAGCCATCATCTAGTGGTCGATTTACGAGAGACAGGAGCGAAGGTCAGGACGGGGCAGCTGGCAAATAGATAATCTTGAAAATGATCTCAGTGTCATCCACGTAGTAGTAGCAGGTTAGGTTAGGGGAGCGGATGAGTGCAGGGAGGTGGCTAAAATAGAGATTGAAGAGGAGCAGGGACAGAGGGGCTACCTGTGGGACCGCTTTGGGACAGGGCGAGGGAGGAGTATGATTTGAGAGTGGTTAGAGAGGAGTGAGGAAATCCATCTTAGAGTGGCATCAATGATGCCTAGAGAGTGCAGTCTGTCCATGAGTATTTTGTGGTCGACATTGTCAAAGGCAGCAAAGAGGTCCAGGATAATGCAGCCTTCCCAGTCTGCTGTTCTTTTAAGGTCATCCCAAATGGAGACGAGTGAGGATTCTGTTCCCCAGTAGGGTATGAATCTAGATTGGGTGGGGTCGTGAAGGCAGTTGGGTTCTGTGTAGAGGCAGAGCTGCGTGTATGCTGTGCAGTCTTAGAGTTTCGCAATGAAATATGTGTTGGAGAGTTGGAAGGAAGGAAGGAAGGAAGGAGGGTCGAGGGTGGGCATTTTAAGAAGGGGCTTTACATGGAGGTTTAAGAAAGCCTCAGGAAAGATGCCTGAATTACGAGAATAGTTAATTATGGATCATGCAAGCCTGTCTGCACAGGATGTGGATAGGATGTTTTTAAGGAGTAAGGGGGAACAAGAATCTCCAGGTGAACCGGACAGGCAGCTTTGGTAGTGAATGGTTTAATTTTTCGAAAAAAGGTGTCTTTAAATGTGGAATGTGCAATACCTGCACATTTACGGATAACCAATGTATTTCTAGAGACATTAATAAGAATTAATTTCAAATCAAAGAATTTTTTAACTGTAAGATTTGTTTTGTAATCATGTATTTGTGGAAAAGTATACATTGGCAGCACGATTAGACCACATAAACTGAGAATGTGTAAACACTTAGGAGCAATTAGAATACAAGAAATTAGATATCCATTAGACTTACATTGGAACCAGGAACATAAAGACTGCAACATGGATACAATCTGTTTCTGTGGTGTGACATAGAAACATTGAGTTGATCAAGAAAAAATTTTGAGACAAGAAGAAGCAAACTGTATCTTTTTTTCTCTAAGTTTATTTATGGGTTTACATACGGACAACGAGTTACATACATTTTTAGTATGATGAATGATGCAGTAATTGTGAGGTCCTGTAGGAATAGCACTGTGGATATACAAGTCATTGGGCCTCATTACGGGTCTGGCGGTAACTGTGCTGGTAAAACTGGCAGGTTGCCACTGGACCCGTAATTAATTACTGGTGCCTGACTTCCCGGTAACACCAGGATATTCCGACCCTGGTGGCCGGGAAGTCAGGCTCCGGTAATTTTGTAAGTCCCCATTCCCATGGACTGCATGGGAATTGGGGCCATGGTAGCACCGGCACCATTAACAACGGTGCCAGTGCTTTCGAGAAAATCTGCGGGAGGGTGCTGTTCCGCCTGGCAGGTCTGACCCTGGTGGGTGGGACGGCACCCGCTGGCACAGTTGTACTGTGCCAGTCCGGAAACAATGAGGCCCATTTGTTTAGAAAAGTAGCTTTCGTACCTCTGCTTTAATTTTTTCATAAATATGTATGTTTGATAGTGGTTAGAAAGTGGGTTATAATTCAAATAGAATCCAAACACATGGGCTTGCTGACAAATTAGTGACAAACTGCTTTACAATAGCTGGGGTAACATTCATGATGAAGAAAGATGTTTTATAATAGATTAGTACCCGGCGAGGGCGCAAACAGAATGAAAGAGCCATTCTGATTGGCCCTCTCCGAGTCATTACCAGGCCGGAATCCCTCCGTCGGGATTCCACGGCCTTTGTCCTCGGCGGGGGGCATGGCAGCCCCTCAGCCAATGAGGAGGCTCGGAGCAGGGCCATCCCCGCTCTGAGCCTCCCCAAGGCTGAGAGGCTACCTTCGCCCCACGCCGTGGACAGATGTAAGGCTTTTTTTTGTTCCTTCCCTCCCTCCTCCCACCTCCCTGCCCTCCCCACCCCACCTACCTTCTATGCCTTGTTCCCTAGCGGGGGACGATGAAAGCCTCCAGCCGTGTGAAGGCTCGGAGCGGTGCCATCCCCAATCAGAGCCTCCACACGGCTGGAGACTTCCATCGTCCCCTGCCGGGGACCCAAGTACATTTTTTTTTTCCTTTCCCCTCCCTTCCGCCCTCCCAACCCCACTTTTTTGGCTACTGGATGCGCTGGAAACGCTTCTGTTTCCAGTGCGTTCGCTCCCGATGGCCGCCAGGGAAAGGGAAAACGGACTCCGTTTTCCCTTTCCATGGCCGCCATTTTCTTTGACGGCTTTTTAAAGCTTTTAGTGCCCCAGTCACGCAGTTTTTGCGGGCAGGGGTAGTAATAGCTATATGCCCCTCGTGGCAGGGGCATTACCGACTATGGTAATGCCCCGGGGCCTTCATTAAGGCCCTTGCTTCGCTAGGGTCCTATAACTATGGGCCCGGGGCATTACCTGAGTCGGTAATGCCCCCGCCGCTCGGGGCATATTGCTTAATTCAACATTCTCTGAGGACTAGTACAAGAGTTTTTTAGGATTGGGGATTACAAAGAATTAAGTTCTTAGATGAGTGTGTGAGCACAATTATTTGGTGTTCCCTAGATATGGAAAACCAAAGAAGACTCCTAATCTTAGAGTGACAGTCCTATGTGTACCACAAAACAGCAACAAGGTACAACTACATATATTGTTAATGCCAAAACCAGTTGGGAATATAGTATGGAGTTAGATTATAGTGTGTACAATAGCATTTTGTTCGTGATTTTCGGGATAATTTAACTTTTCATGCAGTGAGAATACTGAAAGGTGGAAGTAAAATTGGATTAAAATTTGACAAAATATACATAAACATTTAACACCGCAGGTAGGCTTGTTTGCTTCTACACTAATTGACTCATAGTTGAACACAAAAGAGTGGGATCTAAAGCAGTTATTTTGTGTTTGTTCCTCCTCATTTCTTTTTTATACTTTGTCTCCTATACCTATGAGTTGTTGATTTGGAAACGTGTTTTGACAATTTGAAATATGAAAAGTAGATTCAACTATTAGGGAAGTTTTAAACTTAATTCTGCCTAAATGACGGTCAGGAGGTACAACATGAATTGATGTGAAATATTAGCGAAACACTTGTTGGCAGGGACCTGGGCATGATATATGGTAGGGATTTAGGCAAGATATATATTTACTAAACAAATGCATTGTAAATACATGCCTTGACTAAGTATGTATTTTAAGGAAGGTATTGAGGTACAATATAAAATCAGTGAATGTATTAGTGGATTGAAAAATAAAATAAGATGAAGTTGTTTAAATACATTTGACACATAATTTGGGTCCTTTCAGGTGGGTGCCAAGACAATCCGGGTGCTGCCGTGTCTATATCTATAATTGATAAGAGTGAACACTTAGAACATAACTATAGGAGCACCCAGAAGATCAATTGTAGTGCCTGGTATTGGAGAAGTTATGGAAATCTTATGCAGGCATTGCTGATGTTCTTTATGTACTGAAGTATGAGGTACAGCAGATTGCTAGACTGGCAGGGGTGTGGCAGAAGTCTTTTTACATAAAGGAAGGGGAGGTCTCTCATTCCTCTGATTCTGAATGTCAGTGATCATAACACTGCAACAATAATAATCATAAGGTGTTGAAACACAGAAACGGCTACAAAGTCTCCCTTCAAGGTGAAGAATATTTGGTTGCATTCAAGTTGGTTCCTGGTGACTAAATTCCAATCATGTGCATGCATCTTACTTAAAAACGGTATATGTACTCACTGTCAGGCATGGATGCAGAGTATAGAATTATGTCAAAGACAGGATAATGCATTGAAACGCAATGCCTGGCAAAGTGGATGCCTGAAGAGGTTAGTGTTAAATGGACTGGAGCACAGGTTGTGATGTAATCACTAGAATGGTCAGTTACAGTGCTGGTAGAGTCCATTGAAGAGGGTAAATGGGACTTTCCCCAGACTCACGTACAAACTATGGCCGACGACGTCATGACCAAAGAACCCCCAGCCACATGAGTTCACACCTCTGCCTACTGCCCCGGATGTCAATGTACACCGTGACCACGCTCCACATGTGAAACCAGGCCACACCCTGCCAAAAGCAGGAGGTGGGAACCAAGACAGAGCTCCGACTGATCGCATGGACCAGCTTGACTAAATGATTCACAACCTAAGCTGCCATTGTTAGAGATGACACAACATAGCTGCAACACACAGAAACACATGTGCTGCTGCACACATGGATCAGACACACGCCAACCCACACGAAGAACATGCTCAGTGCTATGACTTAGCAGACCGTGTACACTCACAGACGTACATCGTTATTATTTTTCACATAGGCCAACAACCGCTTCGCAGAAACGCAAGACACCGGAAGTTTGTGTATATGCTTGCAGAGGTTTCACGCTACTAACCCTGGAGACAGGACCCTAAAAATGGACCAATGTTTTCGGACCCAAACCACACCCCACACCCCACCAAGCCGAAGTAGGCCTCAGACCAGAGTCGACAGGCCCAGAGCAGCTCTTACAGAGCTACAAGGTGATGAGCATGCAGAACAGCCCCTTGCTGGAGCCACCGCAGTCAAGGTTGCGATGTTGCAATCCACATTCAGTGCTCTCCAAGCCAAGGTGACACCTGCCACAGCTGCGACTACCCAAAGCAAAATACAAATCAAATCCCCGTAATTCTGCCTCAGCCACAGTCTCTCAACACGTGACCAGGACGACCTGATACGATGCCAATTCGCAAAGACTGAATAAGCACTGGTGTCCTGCGTCTGGGACCCCTCTTGCAACAAAGTCGTAACAACACAGGCACAAGCAGCGATGGGAAAGGAGAGCTCTAATGGCAGTAGCAGGACATGTCCATTGTCGTCCAGAGACACATAGTTATACATTGTTATATACAATGTACGATGCACCAGGTTCATCGTGGGCTGGGAACAACGGTGGTCCCAGGCTTGGGGGCTCTCTGATGGACAAATCAGGGCACAGGGGGCTAACCACTGACAACAATACCCCACAACTAGTTACTAACTCTCTCCATGTATCATTTTCGTAGTAGCAATTTTTAGGGACGAACCAAGCGTACCACCTGACCTCTACTCCACCACTAACCCCTTTCACTATATGGTCCTATACTGACCCTATCACTCGGGCAACCAAACTGGAGTGGCAGTAGGTTCGGGGACGTGCGTTCCCAAGTGATGCACAATGTTACGTAACTCAGGTAAAAAATGTGTCTGTAAGCCCAACTAGAATGAGAAGTTGGCTAGAAGCTACACTCCACGTACCTGCCCCTGTCTGTGTTCCTGTAATAAACAACAGTAACTGATTGCTCTTGTGTGGCTGCTCTTCTTCTTTGGGATGCAGAAGGAGTTGGGCCTTCCGATTGCTGGAGGTCTGCAGACCCCGGGAATGGCTCTGCCGACCACCAGAAATTCCCCTAACACCATGTCTGAGCTGGTAACTGGAATTGGAAGTAAGGCAGGGGTTATGCCACTAATCTTCATCTGGGTTATAGTAGGTCAGGCTCCAGTGAAAGGCTCAGGAATTAAACTGCTGCAGTGTCTGAAGTAAGAAGAAAGGCAGCAGCAGAGAGAATGCTAAATTAATGTGTATGGACAAGTGAGGTACGAGAGTCATCCATAGATAGACCAAAGTCAGTAAAGTCTAGCTAGTCTTGTGAGCAGAAAGCGAAGAATGTACATGGCAGGCTGGTTTTATTTGTGAAGAAAAATGAGCACAAGAGCTAGATGAAGCAAAGGGACACACATAAAACAGCAAGATTGCAATTACACTAGATATCATTGATACATCACAACAAAGGGTGTACAGGAATTTGATACGTCATCTTCCGGGAGATTTGGGAAAACCCTTGGGGTCAATATCAGTGGATTGTACCAAACAACTGCCACATAGCTGAGACATGATCTGCCAATGATGAAAATACTATTGTTCTTAATAAATGGCAAAGCTGAAGAACATATACGGAGATGGCAGACTGCAAATGGACTAAGCACAATCAACAAAATTCTATACCTTATCTGATCACAATGGAGACTAACCAGTGATCGCACTGTATATGGCTATGGAGCAGAGGCAGATGTCCTGGATGTCTTTGATGTCCTGGATATTAATCTTAGCAGTGCATGGTGGTGGCACGAGTTATGGTTGCATAGCTTACCATAACTGGTGAAATTTTACTTGTAAACATAGCATCATTTTAACAAAGTTTTTTTCTATGAATTTCATAGGTTTTTATAAATCAAAATATTTCATAATGCTATCTCACTGAATGGAAGTTGTTAATAATTCTGCTTTGAACATATATAAAAGTACTATGAGTATCCTTTACATTAAAAAAATATTCTACATACCATGCAGCAGTTTACAAGTCTGCATACTGTATATGTTGTCTGCAGACAACTGGAAGAGGTGGCGACAACTGAACCCAAAAACAAAGGGGGCAACACAATGTTCATGTTTCCTTCTAACACAAACAATATACAACAACAACATTGCAAACATTTAATACAACTCAGACATACATTCACACACGTGTATGTCTCTAAATGTTAAAATTATGTTTTTTGCACAAAGCACATATTATGGATTATACCAAATAGTAAACATAACTGTACACTTTATGTAAACAATACAGTTAAACTCCTCTTAGGAATTGAAGCAAAACCCTGCAGCAGAAGAAAAAAAACTACGTGAACTTAGTAAGTAAATATTCCCTTCCATTTTAAATGCTAAACATTAAATGTTTAGCACAGGAACTAAATACATTTATAATAATGTATTATCAACTATAATTAATCTTTGTATATGTCTACAGAAATGGCAGGCAACCTTGAGTGGCTGAAAGAGTACTTCCCTAAAGGTGACATGATCGATGACCAATATATTAATGGTAAATACGCACATATCTTTTAAAATGCACTGAAATAATCCCTGTTGACAACCAGTTATTACATTACATTGTTTTCATATATTTTATTCTACACAAAGTCCAAGAAGAAAAAAAAAGAAAAAAATCAAGACAGTAATCAAGAAGAAGAAATTGTAAATACCAAAGAGGGAGAAATAGAAACTGTTGAACTCAAAATTAACAAATTATGCACTGAGATGTCTGATTTAAAAATCAAGTTGCTAAACTGTCTAATAACATACAGAATCATGTGATCCGTAATATTGATTTTCATTGCCCCACTTGTACCTGCGACCCTTTTCGCAAACAATTACAACTGTCATTGCCAGAACATAATTACAAAAAACATTTTGAGGACATTTCTATTCTCAATTCCCCAAATCATGAAAACATTCAACCTCCAAATTCCCCTATTTATGTTTACCACTCTGAATCAGCATCACTTTTTTAAAATAAATATTATAAATGTAATATGTATATATTAGTCTCACACATATTTTTCTTTGTAAATATATAATGTAAATAAAAAAATGTAATGTTCCAATGTTTATAAAAATGTTTTTTTAAAACTCCATTTTGATATCTGTGGACTATAATAATGTCCATGTCTGCATATTAACATAAAATGATGCAGCACAGATAATTTGGTGTCCACTAATGTACTGCCTAGTATGCAGAACAAACTATGCACTTTTAATCTGTTTTCAATTGCTATTGGCCAGATGCGGGAACCACACAGTAAATATGCTATACCATAGGTCGCGCAGTAGTTCGCGGTTGTCATGACAAGTCCATGGACATCCCTGTACGGCACAATGACACGTCTGTGAACGATGTCTGCACTTCCTGGACATCTTTAAATTCAATTTCCGGCCACTCTAGTTACTTTAGAGTTCAAATTCTGCCCATCCACAGCTACCAGTGCTCCTATTAAAGGTTACAACTTTTAATGCACTTTTTTCTGTACCAGAAGTTTGCAGTCTCATAATGTCATCTCGGACGTCCCCAGACTCCGTCATGTGACAGTGCTTTTGCGGCATGATGACATGTCCTTGGTCAGTGTTCGCGCTTTGCAGTCATCTTTAATTCTGTTTTCAACCACAATAGAGACTTTCAAGCCCTTCCACAGACCCCAGTACCATTCTTACTTAATTCCTAAACATTTCACAACTTTTTAAGGCCTTATTTGGGCACTAGAGTTTGTGGACAGGAAAGTAGTCCACGGACATTTCCTCAAAGTGGATTCACCCATTTCTGTTATTCATTCTCAATCTGGAATATCAACAGAGAGCACCTCTTTGACTTGAGAGCAGCATAGCAGACTTTCATTTAACATTGGCATCTGCAATTGCCATCCCTTCTTCTCCCCAGAGGCCACAGCCACCACAACCACCTGGAGGACCTGGACAGGGCAAAAGGAGACCTGCAGCAGATGACATGCAGGAGGCAGAAGAAGATGTAGTGGAGGAAATGCATACTGCGTCAGGCGGGCAGAAGGAGTCATGAGTGTGGAGGTTTTTCACCACAACCAAAGTGGTGTCAAAGGCTCATACTGCCCCAGTGTGCTACACTGGGTGCAAAATTGTACTCAGTTTCGGCCAAAAGGGGCAGTACTCATTTGGTACTACCCCCATACACTCCAACACACATACCTTTCACCCAGCTTTCCTGTCTAATGAGATTTCATACTCAGGAATTAGGATTACTTCGGCCACCACACCCTCATCGACCACTCCTATCACCACTGAGGACATTGCAGTGGGGCAGAGGATTACTCCTGCCATCTCAAAGGTCATACAGGAGGCTGTTGACCTGTACCTTGTGCGTTCAACAGTAATTTGTCACAATAATCTGAAGGGGGGATATTTTTTTTGCAAGCCCTACATTTTCCTCTGTCCACATGTCCCCCCTTATGGTGGTTGGTGCACCTTCCCTCCCTCCCTGCTTTGTTCCCTCTTTCTCACTGTGAAAAAAATAATCCAAAAAACTAAACAAAAAGTTCACCGCCTATCAAAGTTTAAAATTAGAATGAGAAAAAAATACTCATATAGACTCCATCTACTTTATATTTATACTTAAGGTAGCTAGAGTCTATAAGAATAGCTAACATGTTCATTATCGTTACATTTTATGCTAATGAAAATTGTAACAAAATGACCAAAAGAGGTATGAAGGATGCAATACCAGCAGGCAAACCCTTCAACAAGGTTATCAACCTTAACTTTTACATAAAACAACTGCCTGTGGTCTGCTAGGATTTGTAGCCATTCAAGGGATGAGCAACATTCAGCACTGTACCATCACATTAAATACTAGTACAGATATGCGTTTAAAAAAAAAACATAATTTCAATAATTACTGGCTATCTAAAAGCTTCCAGAAAGCACAGGGAAAACAAAACACATGAGCCTGTTTCCTTATAATACATCTTAAATAAATTCAAATGGTGAGTGAAAAACACAATAACACACAGCAATACATAAAAGGAAGGAATTATATTTTAGTAACCCCCACTTTGTGTCTAATGTTGTGTGTTCATTTGACCTAAAACATCAGCACTAATATTGATGCAATTCATTCAAACTTCTGCATTCATTCTCAAAAACACATCCATAAAAACTACAAACACATCTTCATTCTTTCATGTCTGTGTTCATGCTGCCCAACATGTTTCTTTCCCTGTTAGTCAGTTTGGGAAATTCATCAGGGGTGTGTGTTAATATTGGGAATTACACTCTTTATAAAGGACACAACAGAATACAAACATTATTCAATTTCATGAAACACCATGACAAGTGTCATTTTCCACTTGGTAACACTGGTCTTTGATTCACCAGAGAGTAATGTTTCAACTGAATGTCACCACCATAGGTGTCTTCCCCTGTGGCACAAAAAATATAACAAATGTATTGGATGTTAAAAATCCATATGTCGAGTGAGTATCAATCTCATCATAGGCAATAGATTCTTTAAATCAGTCTATGCTATTAGCAGAATACAACATCCTACATCACCATTCTCTAGGGGGACATCACATGATGGACCTCTAACGCTCAATATTTTCTTTTCCTACGTAGGTTGCTACATCAACTGGTGTCATTTTAACTTCTCAACCAGATCTAACTTTTGCTCAGAAAGATCAACATGCAGATTATGTAAATTCTATTAATTTGCTACCATCTTTCTAACCCAACAGAGAATGGTTACATAATCTTACCCGCAGGAAAACAATTTAGCTGAATAATAGTTCTTGAATTACGGTGGTATAACGTCAGTTGCTGCAGGCATCACAAAACAGTTCCTCGAGATTACTTTCTCACAGTACACTGGCCTATGGGAAAAGAAAGGAATCGAGATTAGGAATGCAATTTCCTGTTTGAAGCTTTAAGACAAGCTGGTAAAATCAGGCCCGGTCTTATGGTTATACCTTGCACGGTAGAGAGCCATTGTGTTTAAATTGCTTGCTGCAATGCTGTGGTCTCTACAAAAAGAGCTGTAGCGCTCAGTACTACCACAAATCGGTAGTTATCTGGCTGGTAGATATTGGCGTCAACATGACTGAAACCGTCTAAAATAAACAGATGGTCTATTGGCTTGGGGAAATAAAACAAAGAGTCCCCATTATGTCAAGTTGAAAAAGAGATCTGTGACAGTTTGGTTTAATGTGGTGGAAGTGTTACGAATATTCCTACGATTAACTTAGAGCACAGGAAGCATGGAACGTGGCACACCGTCCTGCTTGATGTTGCTTATTTATTCTTGTGGTAGCATTACATTATTAATGCATGTTAAACTGTTTGCGTGCCCGGAGTTCTTACCTACACGGTCAATTTATGTTTGAAGTTTGTTGCGGGCTGTGCGTCCTGCGTATACTAAAAATACTTGCTGGTCTGCCGGCGTGGTCAAGAGGAGGAACTTCAAAATCAACATGTCTCCGGTCTTTAAGCAGGCTTGAATGGCACGGAAAAGACTATATTCAGGACGACAAAATATACATGTTCCCGAGTTCGCGCAATGAATTCACTAGGTTTGTAGAGAAGTAGTTGCGAAAGCTGATAGGAATGGTGCAGGATCAGCTTACCTTGCATGTTTGTTCTCCCCGTTAGTTCGTAGGTACTCCTCCACTAGACTTGACTGTCGCGTGCGCACTGACGTCAGTGTAGTGCTGCCGAGTGGGTCGTTCTTACAGTCTTAAGTTGCCATGGCAATGTAAGGCTTTAGTAATGTGTAACTGGTCCGTTTTTGATGTCTATCTCACGTTATGTGCTATAACGGGAATACGTGTTGCAACTGAAATGCCACTGCTATTAAGGCATGCTTAAACTCTGTGACTTAACACGTAGTAATCACTGTGACGCCAGTTCACAAAAAAAGGTGGTTGGGCAAAATTTCAATGGCTGTGTAGTGTGGAGGATTGAAATGACCAATGTCCCGAACTGCCGAAATATCTTGGTTGCAGATTGAATCCTCTAGGTATTCCATTCAATTTTTTCATTGAGTCCAGTCAGCATGCTCTTAGTTAGTAAAATGATTTCTTGTTCTTTTTTCAAAAGTAGTTTTTTGCTCTAGGGAGTCCTAAATCTATTGTGAGGCTCTTTTAGTTCCTGAGCAGCATGAACAGTGAACACACGGGCTATGTCCTACCATGGGACTCATTACGAGAAACGCGGGAAAAATGCAGTCATTTCCGGCATGGTGTTATTAGCGTGTCCGTGTACCCTTGACACCGCTAATAGCGGCTGATTACGAGTGCGCAAGCATGCACGAACGGCCATGCTGGTAATGGCTGCACTGCCATGCCACTAAAGACTCCCCAAACCCTCGATAGCGTCATCACGGGACCCGCCGATACCACCTCCACCCAGGAGCAACCCCTTAATAACGGACCCGGTAATAACATCATGCAAATACCGGGTTCATAATACCAGGCCCGGAAGTAACGTCATCATGCCAGAACGGGAAAGGCACCGGCGGCCATCTTTAAAAACACAATCCATTGCAATCCTCATAACACAGCACTTGTACAGAGTGGAGAGCAGGCCGAAAAAACCCAACATGTCCAAGGCTACCCGTAAGTCCACCCCTGCATGCGCAAGAAGCGCTTCTCCTACGTGGAGCTCAATATTCTGGCGGACACGCTGGCAGGCCATGCAGATGAGGTGTTTGCCAATAACCTCAAGCGCGAAGCACAACTGCGCAAAAAGCAAATATGGCAGGAGGTGGCATGGAAGGTGACTGAGGTTGGCTTCACCACCCGCACGGTGAAGGACTGCAAGAAAAGGTGGGACGACTTACGTCTCTGGGTGTGCAACATACTTGCAGCCAACTGCAAGGAGGCCATGGCTACAGGCTGCGGGGACCACTCACCCACCAAATTGATGAGATGGGAGGAGACGTGCAGCACCATCATCAACATGGAATCGATTGAGGGCTTTGGAGAAATGGAGACGGGAGTGCCGACATCCAGAGATGGAGGTGAGTGTCCCCACAAACCCCAGAGAACCAAAGCATGGCGTAGCATAACAGATGTGAAAGTGAAACAAGGCAATGTATGGCCCATCATACACACATATTCAGATCCATGTCCAGATGGTCGCCCAAACCCTGGCACAATTACATGCATGCCGCGTGCCAATCCCATTACCCACAGACACCCAACACATGGGGATCAATCACATGTCACACATCAAGCAAACTGCAATACAATGGTATGTCACCTTGTACACATCAGTCCAGAAAGGAGAGTCCATGGCGTATGCCAATATGCCCCCCCCAAATTGCAAGTAACCTGAGCGTCACATCTACAAGAAAGTAATGCATAAAATTTTAAATACTGAACAGCACCAAACATGCATCCTGCACGTACCAACATCACTGATGGCCTGCATCTCTTGTTCCCCAACAGGCACAGATGCAGAAGGTGAAGGGCAGGAGTCTGCCCCAAAGGCCAGTACATCCTTAAAGGGATCCAGGGCCAGACATGAAGGCACTCGACCTTCTACCTCCAGGGCCACACCATCGGCCAGAGTGCAACACGGGCCAGCAGTACAGGCCACACCAGTACAAACGGAGACACCAGCTGACGAAACACCCACAATGGAGTCCACAACTCCTGCAGCGGCAGAGAGTGAAGGAACGCTGTCAGCTGCCACAAGTTCCATAGGGGAGGTAGCAGCCATTGCCCCCCTCAGCGATGTGGAGGGCCAAGCTGAGGAATTTGCAGACATGGAAAACAACATCCATGTTGTATGTCCCAATACACTGAGCCCCCAGGCCACCCCCCTGCACTCCACACAGGGCGCACCACCATGCTCCATGCAGGAACATCCCGTTGTCCTGAGGAGTCTGCATCTGTCCACCACTTCAGAGGGCAGTCCAGCAATGGGCCACCCTGACACTGCACCATCCATCTCCACAGCCACCACCGACATGGAGGCCCGCCTGACCAGGGTAGAGGCCCGCCAGGACTGCATTATTGAACTGGTACATCAGTATGTGGCGGAGGGATAACAGACATGCTGTGAGATACGGGAGGCAAATACGGCTTCTATAATGACCATGAACTCAAACACGGTTGTCTTCAGAGACAGTTTGTCTGTGGTTACACAGGTCCTTGGCAGGATACTACAGCATATGCAGCAGCATCAACCTGCGCCGGCGGTCGCACAACCATCCACCTCGACCCCATCCACCACACCTGCCAGCTCAACTCCCTCTAGTCCTGTGTGCATGACCAGGACACGCTACACGGACATGCTGCCCCAGACCCGAAGAGAGGCCGGAAATAGCAGAACCACCCTGCATGTGCGAACTGCCACCTTGCTAAACTCACGAATGGCACATCGTGTGAGGGATGACAATGGGTGAGGGGGGAGGTGGTGTTGGGGTGTGTGGGGGGATTTCGGGGGTATGGGTTGTTGGGGGTATGGGGTGTTTGGGGGTGTGGGGTGTTGGGGGGTATGGGTGTTGGGGGGGTATGTGGTGTTTGGGAGGTGGGGGAGGGGGGATGGCGTGTGTGAGGTGGAGGGATGGAGCATATTGTTAGAATTTTAATACACCCATTGTGTTAAAAAATCATAGCATGACTGGACATTGTTCATTTTTTATGTGTTTATTCAATTCATGACAGCGCACAGTGCCCAACTCCCCACACACCCTGGGGGTAATTCATAGAATTCAGCCCACAAGTGGTGCACGCGGCTGGTGCACAGTGTGCGCATGCGAAGGTCTGCAACAGCCGCGTGCGCCAAAATCCATTTCCACGCACAGCATATTCATGGATTTTAACATCCAAAACCAGCTGTGGCGCAGAGTGGCGCAGCGACCCTGCACCAGCACCAGTTACACCCCCAACCCCTCACCGTGCGCCATGCACAGCACACAAACCCGTACATGGTGCACAGGCCATTGGACCAGCATACAGCCCCCCAACCACGAAAACGCCTGTAAAACTCTGCGCGCACCCCTCTGAATACATGTACACCCCTGCGCGGGGAGTTTCACACGTGATTGGGCCTGTGCGAGTGGGGTATGTGTATTTCAGGGGTTCGCGGGAAGTTTCACACGTGATTGGCCCTGTACGAGCGGGGTACGTGTATTTCGGGGGTGCGCGGGAAGTTTCACACGCGATTGGCCCTGTGCAAGCAAGGTACGTTTATTACTGGGGTTCGCGGGGAGTTTGACACGCAATTGGCCCTGTGCGAGCGGGGTAAGTGTATTTCGGGGGTTCGCGGGAAGTTTCATGCGCGATTGGCCTTGTGTGAGCGGGGTACATGGATTACTGGGGTTCACGGGAAGTTTCACACGCGATTGGCCCTGTGCGAGCGGCGTACGTGTATATCGGGGGTTCGTGGGAAGTTTCACACGTGATTGGCCCAGTGCGAGCGGGGTAGTTTGTTTTTCGGGGGGTGCGCAGGCAGTTTCACACGCGAATGGCCCTGTGCGAGCGGGGTACGTGTATTACTGGGGTTTGCCGGGAGTTTAACACACGATTTCGCTGTCAGAGCGGGGTACGTGTATCCAGTGGGGTGCGCTGGGAGTCCCACATGTGAATTGGCAGTGTGGGTCGTCAAAGGTGTGCCCTCTACCCCCTCCATGGCCCCTACAGGCAGCCCACACCACAGGGGACTACCCAGCACCCCTGGTCATGTCCCGCACGCAGCCCATCCACCATGGGCATGCCCCCCAGCCAGCCCACATGTCACCTTGCACTAGTGATCACCAACTCATGTCCCCCAGCACCCCCATCCCCCACCAGTGAGGCACAGGCCCCGACTCATGTCCCCCAGCACCCCCACCGACCCAGCATTGATGGGCACCTGCCAGCAGGCCCCGACTCATGTCCCCCTGCACCCCCACCCCCCAGCAGTGAGCCTCAGGCCCTGACTCATGTCCCCCAGCACCCGCACCCACCCAGCATTGACAGGCACCTGCCAGCAGGCCCCAACTCATGTCCCCCCAACATATCATCATGATCCACAATCATGGGCCTCATGGCCTCCCAAATCCCACCGCACGCCACCACTGTGCAAAGACCCAACCAAGTATCCCATCCACCCCACATTGAAATGCCCATTACATGATACAACCCAAATGGCAAGAATGTACATCAACACATGTCTGCCACAGACACACAATGGGTGCAAATGATTGTAAAAACCTACACCGTGACATGCATGAAACCAATGAGAGAATACCACACATCAAAGTAATAAACCAAAATGTATTGAACACAAAAAGAATGTAATCAAATGAAAACATGAAAAAAATGTTTGAAAAAAAGATGAAATGCAGCATGTCCAAAACACAAAAAGAAAAACATGAAGTCTGAATCCAAATAAATCGAAATGAAAATGTGTCCAAAGTCTCCGGCCACTAAATCAAATTCAAAGGAAACGGAAACAGTAAAATCCATTGCTCCATGGTGAGAAAAATAATAGATAAATCCACTGTTCAACTATGTACAAAGAAGTAATCCAGGGTCCATGATCCCAACGAATGAAATGAAACCCAGCAAAAAAACGACCTAATAAAGAACTATATACAAAAAGGCGGGGCATAGTCCAAGCACCCCAATTGAATGAAAAAGATAAAGGAAACCTAAAACTACAAACTATATACAATGGTGGTGGGCTAGTCCGACGGCTGACTTCCCAATTTCCCAGGCCAGGGCATCATCGAACTCCTGCTCGATGTCCTTTAGGCGGTCCTCTTCCATGGCCCCGAGGGTTCGCAGGGACGATGCCATTTTGACATCCAACTCCCTGCAAATTGCCCTGCAAATTGCCTCGAGGCTCTCGGCCCGCCTCAGTGACCTCCGCATGGAGTTCTCAGCCCTGACCATTGTGAGCTGTGCCTCTTCCGCCGCCGCACTGCACCTATGGCCTGGCCCAACCGCTGCCACACGGAAGACACTTGTAATCCTGGGTCCTCCTGCACTCTGGCCGATGCCTGCCCCTCGGATGTTGAAGGCCCCGAGCCATCATGGCTCCCACCTTGTTACTGCTGCTGCTGTGCCTGTGCCCTGTCTCTTGCTGCCTGCACGTCCTCCTCCGGCTGGGGTGCAGTTGTTGAGGTGGCCACCCCTGCTGGATGTCCGACTCCCGACTGTGGCAGGGATGTGTCCTCCACCAGCCTGTAGGCAGGGTCAGAGGCAGCTCCACAGGGTACCCAGGTGATACATGGGTGGGAAGATGGCATGGAGGATGACTGGCGCATAGGGGGTTCAGAAGAGGAGGGAGTCGGAACAAGGTCCAGCATACGGAGGAATCCAGCCCTGGTGACCCGTCCCAGTAGGTCAACGCGGTCAATGAGGCATCCGAGATGACGTGCACTGTCTTCACGAAAACACTGCAGGTCACCTCGAATGCCCCGTTGACTAAACACCATCCCAGACAGGACAGGCTCAACCCGGTCAGGGATTGCACGTCTGCCGGGAGAGGAAGGCCAGTTGTTGTTGGGTCTGGACGTAGGCATCCCTGCTGGTGCAGGATCATGCGGTCACAGGATCGGGGACAGGATACACACAGGCACCTCCACGGTGGCCTGTGCTGCCTCCTGTCCCTGCACTGCACCACTAGCACCAGTGGAATCCCCACCTCCAGACCCCTTGTGAGTCCCTTCCACAGCCTCCTCCTCCACCAAACCCCCGACCAACCTGGATGACTCCATGCCATCTTCCTCCATCAGACCCTGTGGGGTCTCAGCTGCCCCTTCTGCTGCCGAGGATTCCACCTCCGACCTCCGCCTCTTGGACATACCCTCAGTAGCTGCGGCCTGGGACGCGGCACCAGACTCCTCACTCCCCGACGAGATGACAACTAGCAAGGGGAGCCGGGCCTTGCGTCTCCGGCTGGTGGTGCGATTCCTGCCGCTTTGCGCCACAGCACCCTCTCCGCCCTCTTCATCAGTTGACGCTGCAGACAGGAAGAAATAGAACACAGGCATCAGGCACTGTACAATGGACTGATACACACATGACAGTTGCACATGATGGCAGTGTAAAACTACAGACATGGCTTCACACTCCCCAACACACATGTCATTTCAACTCACACACATGAGCAAATCAACAGGAATCTTGCACCAGGCAGCACCGTCCATACACAAATAGCAGCACGATGAGCCGAAGGTGAGCCTGACATCACATGAAACACGGGGAGTGCACAACACATGCACACACGCCGCCAGACTTACATGCATGTGTACATCTCCACCAAGTGTCGCAGTGATGAGATAGCCATCCATGTCACATCTGGCAATCAGCCTCCTACATGTCAGTGTCACATGCATCCATGTTGCATCACAGTTGCACACTTGTCAAATACACACACATGCACATGTACACAGTGCAGATACATGCAGCAGGAACCACCATCCATGTGTGACACCACAACCATGCCAATGTACATACACAGAAATTCAAACATGTGTGCGCCCACACCTGCATTTGGCTAGCATGCTTAGCAACACATACACCATCAATGTGTCTCACACATGAGAGGACTCACATGTGGCAGCCTCACGCCCCTGTACATACACATCCATACATGGCCCTACAAAAACACATGTGCATTCTGCACACTACTGGCACACCACAACATGCACAGCGTCCAATCACCATGCATGTACACTTACCGCTCAACTCCAGACGGATCTGCCTCTCAAGGACCTGGACGTGGAGCGCTGGGTGTATGCATTCCAGGACCCTCATTTGGTGGTCGGACAGGTGGCCCCAGCGCCCACCGCATCCGCTGCCTTCAAGAGGCACTGGGCCTTGTCGAGGGTCCTGGACCTGAAGTCCTCCCAGTGCTTCCGGACATGTTTGATGTCGCGAACTGCCACCCACTCCACGTTGATGGCAGTCACGATGTCCATTGAGATCCTGGTCCATCCTTCATTATCAGCGCGCGAACGTCCAAAGAGGGCATTATACTGCTCCACCAGGACACCAACTTCCTTGGCACTGAAGCTGGTGGCCCTCAGCCTCTCTGGCTGGGGGTTGCCAGTGGTGCCAGATGGTGTTGTGCCAGACATGGCAACCGCAGAGGCAGGTGTGGGTGGGCAACTGGGTCCTGGAGCTGGCCTGTGGAGCGATGGTATCCCAGTCGGGAGTCTTCAGTTCCAGCAGGGGTGGTCACAGCAACTGCACCCCTGGCTGACGTGCAGGCACCAAATAGCAGGGCACGTGGGCAGCAGGCAGGCAGCAGCAGATGGCAGGTGGGAGCGTGCTCGGGGCTCTGGGGGGCACTAATTCGGCTTCTGGGCAGGAGCGTGGTCATCCATGTGCTGTTGCGTGGCCAGCTTGATACGGAGTGATTTGGCACGTGAAAAAATTGCACGTCAGCGTGGAATTCGAGGAAAGGCCCTTAGCGCATAAGCACGTCTGTGACGCGACATGCGCGGGCGTTTCCCTCAGCGTGGGTTAAAGGTGAGCCGGGCCAGCAGTTCGACGTGTGTTGCTACTTCGTGTTTCTTCGCGCGCCATCACAACTTCACAGCGGATCAAGGACATATCACTTCTTTTGGCGGAGGTATTGGCTACGCGTGTTTTTCATTATCACGCTTTTTTCCCACTGCAGCTGCCCCTGTGTATCACACCCATTTTCGAGGTCATAGTTTCCTGCGTGTCCCACGCGTATGTGTTTTTCGTGTTACTGGGTGCCACCGCGTACTGTGGGAGGTTGATTCCATGCACTTAGGCTGCAGGGTTGCGTGCACGGTTTTACTGCAGTTTTGGGGTGCCTGAGCGTTGCGTGACCCGTTACTACATCACATGGGTCACATACAGCCTTGCAGGTGCAGGGGGGCTGTTAACATCTTGCATCCCACCCCCTTCACCCCAATTGCCCAGGACAATTGTGGTGTACACCTCCCATTGGCATACTCCATCTGTGCCGGCACTACTCCATCTGTGCCATGGTTGGGAGGCCACCAAAGGTGAGGGGCACCTCAGCAGGGCGTCCTCCTCATAGCGGGCGTGGTCAGGGGCGTGGCCGGGGTGACAAGGGAGTAGGGGGACTCCAGGGTGTCCAGGGTGGCCACAGAGGGGGAAGAGGCAGGGGTGCGCCACTTGAGCATGATGTTGTGCCATGTGTTGGTGCAGTCATGCCACCAACCCCTGTGGTTCCGGGAGATGCAGCTTCTGCATCTGGCACTGGCACCCGTGTGACCCGGCAGTCTGTTTCATCGACTGCCACGGGCTCAAGGGTAGTGGTAGCTGCAGGTGCAGCTGTGGACACCACCACCCAGGCTCAGGGTCTGCCAGAGCAGGCTGCGTTGGCACTTGAAGAGCCCTTGGAAGATTTCCAACAGGCCAGGAGGGAAACCGTAGGTGCACGCAGGGCTGCCCTGGCCAAGACACGTGTCCCTGGGGCAGTAATGTAATCTGCTGCCCCGAACAGCCGGGTGTTGGCAAGTGCAGGGGCAGATTCAGCTAACAACACCCCGGTTGTGAGTCTGCCAACCAGGACAGTCAAGGTCAATGATCCTGCCGCAGCAGATGTTGCTGCACAGGGTCCATTAGAGGGCACCCAGATGCCACTGACGCAAGTGAGGCCTTTGGTCGTCCCTCCACCTGCCACTCCCTTGGCTCAATCCACCGGTGCTACTGGCCATATTGATCAGGGTGGCATTTGCCAGCCAGGGTCAGCGCCACAATCCAAGAGGAGGAAGGTTGCACCTGCAGCACAGGCTGGGACCCCACACACAGCCACAACCTCCTTCACATCGAGGAAGAAGCCTTTCTGCAACCAGGAACTCTACCTCGTGGACTACGTACGGGACCACAGCCGTGACATGCTTGTTGGTCCTAATTGTCAGACTACGGCTGTCCACCGTGATACCCATTGGAAGCAAGTTGCGGAACATGCGAGTGCATTCCGCCATGAGGTACGCATGGCGCAAGAGTGCAAAAAGCGTTGGAATGACCTCAAACGCAGCGCTAAGGCTAAGCGTGCCTCAAATTACAACTTGACTCTGGTGACTGGTAGTGGGCCTGCACCTGAGGAGGAAGACCTCACTCCGCATGAGTCACTTGTTGCGGAGTTCATACCATCTGAATCGGTCGAAGGAGTGGGAGGGATGCCAGACTTTAATGCCCAGTCCAGTGAGTATTGCAGTGTGTTTGTTGTGGAAATGTGTGTTTTACTTGTGTGATGTGTTGTGCATGACTGCCAGTACATGTCACGTGTACATGGTTCTGATGTGCAAGTAATGCAATGCTTCCCTGATGCATGTCTGCTCTGCTGTATGGTGGACATGTGGAGCGGACGGGGACTGTCCACATCACCACTATTGCACCCTACTCACATGCTGGTCAACAGGATGCCCCTCAAGTCCATGTTCCAGCTCACTGGCCCTTCTGCATGCAGCACGGGGTGACCTTCCTCTCAGCCCAGGGACTATGTCTTAGCATGACTGACGTGCATGTGTCCTCTGCCTGCATGTGGGTACTCCATGTAGGCATGCTCTCTTGCCCCTCCCCCCCCCCTCTGCACCCCAATTCCACCTTAGCTCTGGTATGCTTCAATTTTGCTGTTGAGTACTTCCCTGTTCATGTGTCCTGTGTACATGCTAACTTCCAGCAGCCAATCTGCCAGACATATGCTGTGTGGTACATCCTTTGTACTTGATGAAGGGTGTCTCACTTGGACTGTGCCCATTCATGCTCCATATGTATTCCACTCATGCCCCTATGTGTCCTTGACTGGATGATCATTGTAGTAGGAGTCCAGGGGGACCTACATTGCATGGCATTTCATCAGCCTTCCCATGTTCACTGTGGCTCAGTCCTGAGTCGCACACATGTTTAGGGTGTGAGCCCTGTGTGGGTCACAGGCCTCAGCCTGTTTAATGGCCAATGACTCTGTCCAACTGGTGTAGTGTCTTCTTCACACGTGGGTGTACTCCGGAGGTTTCATCCTGTGTCCTGCTTACTGTCCCATCATCATTTGCTGTGTTGTCACTTGACTCACATGATGCAGTTGATGCTAGTCTACACTGTCTGTCAATACACAAGTCTATGGTCAGCCTTTTGATACCATGCTAGGCATCCCTGCATTTGCAACTGGGGGGAAGGGGTGGTTTGCTTGTAGCCATGCTAGCCACTGAATGCACATTGTACGTGGGCTTGTCACGGAGAGAAGCCACCGTGGCCGCTGGGTGAGAACAGCGGCACAGTGACCTCCTTTCCGGGACCAAGCCAGAAAATGCAGGGAAAAACCCGCAGAGGGGAAAAAACCCTGATAAGAGGTGCCAAGACTTGTCTGCGAAGGCCAGTTGTTCCCAGATGAAAGAGAAGGAAGCGAAGGATCTCCAACAACTGAAGGGTGGCCAATAAATGTCCAAGGTTGAGGTTGACCTTGCACTGCCTTCACATTTTCAGATACACATCATGAAGTTCTTGTACATGTAGACAGTGAGTAACGTACACATTTGCTGCACTGCATCGACCCACTTCTGTGCAAAATGACACCATTCTACATGCCTAATCACATAAGCAGTGTCAAGTTGACCCAGCATGCATGGCAGGTTCTCTTTTGTGTGTGACATGCCTGCTTGATTTGTTTGGTGTGTGTTGTGTGCTTCTAACATGTGTAGTGACCTTTTTTCTCTCTACTTTTCAGATGATGACGCAATGGAGCCAGAGGATGGTGTTGTCATGCCAGGCACAGGGTTGTTATCACTACAGCAACCCGGCACAAGTGGGGGTCGTGGGGTGGTAGGCCACGAAAACCCACATGTGCTACAGTCCATCTTGTCTCTGGCTGGCAATGAGTCCAGCCCTGATGACCACTCTGACGTCCATGTCGATTTGGATGAGCATCAGGTCCATATGTCAGGGGTGAGTGATTCTGATGTGGGCATACCTCTGTCCGCGACACCTGCACTGAGGGGTCAGACAGTCTTGGAACCTCCACCTGTGGTGGATCGGGATGCAGGGTACCCCCACACCAGTCACTGATGTGCCTGGCCCATCACGTCAACGGGGGCATGTAGTCGTGCAGCCGCTTGGTGGTGCCAACACAACGAGGACACCCAGTCCTTGCGTCCCGCAGGGGTCAAGCCCAGCAAAGCGGTAGCCACGTGCAACCACTGTATACTGAGTGGGAGCAAGACATGACTGCCAATTCTGAAAGCCAGGGGGCAGCAGTCGAGAACATTGCTGTGAGCATGGAGCGTGTGGCCAGATCCGTGCTCCCCCCTGCTAGGCTGGTGCTTCTCCAGCCGCAGGCGGCACGGTCCACGGCCCACTCGCTCAGGTTGGGCATGGCAGCCTCAGGCAGGGCATGCTAGGCTGAGATGGTGTCTTTGCGTTGAGCAATTGCTGCTCATGAAGAGGCAAACATGGAGGCCCTGAGGGAGGAGTATGCTTCCCTCAAATCCACTCTGGGTGACCTTATGATGTCCCGGAGGGAGCGGGCAGAGGAGAGGTTTGGGCAGATTGAGCGTACCATCTCGGCTGAGCTACATGCTTGCCGGGAGGTGCAACAGTTTGTCACTCGCAGTCGCGGCCATCACCGCGACTGGCGATTTCTTCCGCGTTGGAGTTTGAGAGGACGCAGAGGAGGATTACTTTAGTCCTTTTTATGTGTTCGCTCCGCAGCTCCGAGCGCGGGACGCAACGCTGCCGGGAGTATTTAAATCCCCGCCTCCCGGCAGGTCGTTGCGTTGCAACCCTCCCTCTGTTGTTTACTTTTTCGACTCTGGGACCTTCGCTCTTCCTCTGCACCTCGCTTTGGAATTTCTCAGGGATTACTCCCCTTGGATACATTTCTCCGGGGTTCTGGCCTTTCAGAACACCGTACTTTGCTTCCCATTTCTCTTCGCCGCCTTCCCTGGGCGGCGCTAGCTGTGCCTTTTTTCTCCGGCGGTCTCTCGCGCTCTCTCTCTCTCTCTCTCTCTCTCTCTCTCTCTCTCTCTCTCTCTCTCTCTCTCTCCTGTTCTCTCACCTGGCTCTTTTTGGTCCAGTCAGCGTGGGGGTTCCTTCCGTGCTCCTCCGCAGTACTTTTCTGGAACATTATCGACCTCCACTACAGCCTCCTCTGCTGCTGCCTTCTCCGCCTGCGCTTCAGGCCTACTGCTATTGTTGGACTTGGACATTTATTGGCCACCCTTCAGTTGTTGGAGATCCTTCGCTTCCTTCTTTTTCATCTGGGAACAACTGGCCTTCGCAGACAAGTCTTGGCACCTCTTATCAGGGTTTTTTCCCCTCTGCGGGTTTTTCCCTGCATTTTCTGGCTTGGTCCCGGAAAGGAGGTCACTGTGCCGCTGTTCTCACCCAGCGGCCACGGTGGCTTCTCTCCGTGACAAGCCCACGCACCAGAAAAAGGAGAGAGACTACCTGGCACGTCGAGGACTGCAAGAAACCATTGACTCGGAAGGCTCAGGTGAGGAGAACGTGGGTACAGGGGAAACTCAGCCAAGGGTACTTGTCAAGTCACAGATTGCAACGCCAAAGAGTATCACGATGTCAGCTGAGGAACAGGTCCAAGAGCTGTGGAAGGCTTTTCAGGCTATGTCCCAGGAGCTACAAGGGGTCAAGACTGAGAATGCTTTGCTTAAACAAATGGTTGCGGCCAGGGAACCGACTCCCTCGGAATTGCCACCCATGGCACTGTCCTCTGGGAAGTTTGATGGCTCCCCCAAGAAGGTGAAGGAGTTTCTTGAAGCAAGCCTGGTTCATTTCACATTCAGACCTCGTACCTTTGTTACAGATCAGACCCGGGTGGGTTTCCTAATATCCAACATGACTGGAAACGCTCTGTCCTTGGCCACCCCATTGGTGACTAGTGAAAACGCCATTTTGCAGGACTATTCGGGGTTTCAGAATCTTCTCAAGCAGACCTTTGAACGACCAGAGCTCTCCTTCACAGCCTGCGAAGATCTGTTGGATGTCCGGCAAGGCTCGCTAGACGTTTTATCATATATTTCCTCTTTCAAGACATTAGCAGCCGGAGCAGGATGGCCCGAGGTAGCACAGTATGCCATTTTCAGAAGAGGACTGAAGGAGGAAATTAAAGACGAGCTGGCCAGATCTCCTCGTTCTCCTACTTTCTCAGATCTACTTTCTGCTGCACTTCATATAGAGTATCGCCTTCAAGAGACACGAGTTGAACATCGGAAGCAAAGGATTCCTGGCCATATCTCAGACCCCTCTGTACCCGTTCTCCCTAGTCGCTCTACTAACATCGTTACTGAAGAACCCATGCAGATCGGTGCCACCAGGGCGCCCTTGTCCGCAGCTGAAAGACGTCGCATAAGAGAGAAAGGACTGTGTGCCTACTGCGGATCAAATCAACACTTTCTCAGAGACTGTACAGAGCTGTCCAATAAGAGGTCGGGAAACGACTACCCTCGGCGTCAGTAGGGACAAGCGACCGAGGGTCTTCGAGCAATCTTCATCGTCCCTATGTCTCTCTGTCAGTGACCTCCTCTGAATCCAAGGAGGACTCCAGGCTGATGGTCCTTCCAGTACAACTCAACCTCGGAAAACATCAGGTGGAGACACTGGCCCTATTAGACTGTGGCGCGGCAGGAAACTTCGTTGACACCCTGTGGGCAGACAAGGTGGGTCTCCGTAGGATTCCCCGGGCAGAAGGTCAGAAGGTGGAAGGTGTGGACGGTTCACCTTTGTCCTCAGGTCCCATCACCCATACCACTGAAGATCTCTCCTTGACGATTAACCAACATAAGGAAGTTATGAGTTTTGATATTATCAGGGCTGCCCATTTCCCCATCATATTGGGCATTACCTGGCTCCGTCGACACAATCCTCTGATCAACTGGACCGAAAATCAAATAAGTTTCAGTTCCCCGTATTGTGCAACCAACTGTTTTTCACTGGAAGGTCGAGCTGATCTGCAGCCAGTCAAGGTGTTTCCCAACAACCATGTTGGTATCCATGCTTTACCCAATTTCTGCTCTGGCTTCTCTGAGGTATTTCAGGAGTGCCTCCATGCCAGACTTCCACCCCATCGGCCAGAGGACTGCACTATCGATCTGGAGCCCAATGCTTTGGTTCCGTTTGGACGGATGTTCGCTCTCACCCAAACCGAGAGACAAGTCCTAAGGAGATACTTGGATACCAACATGGAAAATGGTCTCATTCAACCTTCAAAGTCTCCACCAGGAGCCCCTTTGTTTTTCATTAAGAAGAGAGATTCCGCCGATCTTAGACCCTGCATCGACTACAGGGGCCTGAATACAGTGACAGTCCGTGACCGGTATCCTATGCCCCTTATCACGGACATTATTGAGGCGGTGCAAGGTGCTCGAGTTTATACCAAACTGGATCTTCGCAACGCATACCATCTGTTGCGGATTGCCAAGGGTGACGAATGGAAAACCGCGTTTCGTACTCCTCTGTGCCTATTTGAGTATAAGGTTATGCCGTTCGGTTTGGTGAACGCCCCAGCGGTGTTTCAGAGGTTTATGGACCGAATGTTCTCCGACATGCTTTCCATCTCGGTCATCATCTATTTAGATGATATCTTGGTTTTTTCCCCTAACATGAGAGAACACATAACACAAGTACGACGAGTTTTGGAGCGTCTTAAGGTGAACAATCTACTGGTCAAGGAGGAGAAATGCAGATTCGCTGTACCATCGGTACATTATCTGGGATATGTTCTATCAGAAGGAGGGATCGCCATGGATCCTGACAAGGTACAAGTTATTCTTGACTGGCCGGCCCCGCCCTCCGTCCGGGAGGTCCAGAGGTTCCTGGGTCTTTCGAATTACTACAGGAGATTCATTCCTAACTTTTCGGAGGTGGTATACCCTATCACCCGCCTACTCAAGAAGACGGCCTATCCTTTTTCCTGGTCTACTGAGGCAGAAAAGAGTTTCTGTTATCTGAAAAGCCTCTTTTGCTCTGCCCCGATTCTGCAGCATCCCAACCAAACTCTTCCATTTATTCTGGAGACAGACGCCTCTGCCATAGCTGTCGGAGCAGTGTTGCTTCAGTCCTTTAACAAGGTGGAGCATCCTGTCGCCTATCTCTCCAAGACTCTTTCTCCCAGCCAACTCAACTACTCGGTTCTGGAAAAAGAATTGTTAGCAATGAAACTGGCTTGTGAGGAATGGAGGCACCTTCTCATGGGTGCCCGCCATCGGTTCCTCATTCGCACCGATCACAAGAACCTAAAGGCTTTACAGGACATGGAATGTTCAAACTCCAGGCAAGCTAGATGGGCCTACCTATTTTCGCAGTACGACTTCCAGATCACGTACATCCCTGGGTCTCTCAACCGTCTGGCTGACGCTTTGTCTCGCAAGGATTCCCACTTGGAAACGGTAGCTGTCAAGTCTGAGCCATTGTTCCACAGAAATCGGATCCTAGCCATGGTGAGTTCTTTTCTTCAGGAGGTCAAAGCTGCTGTTGCGCAAGAGGCTCCTCATATCTCTTTTTCAGCTGATTCCCCTTTCCAAATCAGGGACGGTTGGGTCTTCTACAAGAAGAGGTGGTATATCGCTGAAGGGTCGTTGCACCGGAAGATCCTTAAATGGTGTCATGACTCTCGTCTAGGCGGACACAGAAGCGGAAATGGTACGATGGAACTTATCTCGAGGTCATTTCTTTGGCCCAACATCAGGAGAGATGTGTTCAACTACGTAAAGACCTGCCCAACTTGTGCCAGAATCAAATATGCCTTGGGGAAGCCCCTAGGACTTCTCACCCAAGTGGAGATACCGACTCGCCCATGGGGACTCATCTCCACGGACTTCATAGTGGAGCTTCCTGAGTCTGAGTCATGCACATGCATCATGGTTACGGTGGACTCTCTAAGCAAGTTAGCCCATTTTTCTCCTCTTCCTGGACTTCCTTCTGCCACTAAGATGGCAGAGACATTTGCCCGAGATATCTTCAAGCTTCATGGCCTCCCCGACAAGATAATATCCGATCGAGGAAGCCAGTACATTTCCAAATTCTGGACGGCTTTGTGTTCTCGATTGGGAGTGGAAAGGGCCCTTTCCTCTGGGTTTCACCCACAGACGAACGGCCAAACGGAGCGACTTAACGCAACCTTGGAGCAGTACTTGCGATGCTTTATTTCCCAGCGTCAGGATAATTGGGTTTCTCTACTCCCTACTGCAGAATTCGTCTACAACAACTCCAGGCACACTGCCACAGGCCTATCCCCTTTTTTTTGTACCTACGGTGTTCACCCGCCTTATCTAATGCCCGAGGTGCCCAGGTTCTCTAACTCTCCGACTGCGGAAGAGGTGCTAAGAAATGTCAAGGAGGCCAGAGACAGTGCATTGCTAAGCTTGATGGATTGTAGACAGCGGAATAAGACTGAAGCCGACAAACATCGCAGGGAAGCACCTTCATGGAAACCCGGGGACAAGGTGTGGTTGTCCACCAGATTCCTTCCCAGATGGACAAAACCTTCTAAACTGTCTCCGAGTTTCTTGGGACCTTTCCCCATCCTCTCCAAGGTCAATCCTGTTGCCTATCGTCTAATACTCTCTCCATCTCTCAGACGCATACACCCTGTCTTTCACACCTCTCTTCTTAAGCCCTACTACTCTGATCCACATCGCCGGCCTCTCAACCGGAATCTTCCTGTCACTGCTGCCAACCAGGAGGAATACGAAGTTTCTGCCATTCGCGATTCTAGATTTCTTCGTGGCCGGTTGGAATACCTCCTGTCATGGAAGGGCTACCCAGTATCGGAGGATTCCTGGGAGCCTGCTTCTCAAATACATGCCCCTCAGCTGTTGGCTAGGTTCCATCGCTTGCACCCGGGTAAGCCCGGGTGGTTGCACTCTAGGGGGGGGCATACTGTCACTCGTAGTCGCGGCCATCACCGCGACTGGCGATTTCTTCCATGTTGGAGTTTGAGAGGACGCAGAGGAGGATTACTTTAGTCCTTTTTCTGTGTTCGCTCCGCAGCTCCGAGCGCGGGACGCGACGCTGCCGGGAGTATTTAAATCCCTGCCTCCCGGCAGGTAGTTGCGTTGCAACCCTCCCTCTGTTGTTTACTTTTTCGACTCTGGGTCCTTCGCTCTTCCTCTGCACCTCGCTTTGGAATTTCTCAGGGGTTACTCCCCTTGGATACTTTTCTCCGGGGTTCCGGCCTTTCAGAACACCGTACTTTGTTTCCCATTTCTCTTCGCCGCCTTCCCTGGGCGGCGCTAGCTGTGCCTTTTTTCTCCGGCGGTCTCTCGCGCTCTCTCTCTCTCTCTCTTTCTTTTTGGTCCAGTCAGCGTGGGGGTTCCTTCCGTGCTCCTCCGCAGTACTTTTCTGGAACATTATCGACCACCACTACAGCCTCCTCTGCTGCTGCCTTCTCCGCCTGCGCTTCAGGCCTACTGCTATTGTTGGACTTGGACATTTATTGGCCACCCTTCAGTTGTTGGAGATCCTTCGCTTCCTTCTTTTTCATCTGGGAACAACTGGCCTTCGCAGACAAGTCTTGGCACCTCTTATCAGGGTTTTTTCCCCTTTGCGGGTTTTTCCCTGCATTTTCTGGCTTGGTCCCGGAAAGGAGGTCACTGTGCCGCTGTTCTCACCCAGCGGCCACGGTGGCTTCTCTCCGTGACAAACCCACGCACCAGAAAAAGGAGAGAGACTACCTGGCACGTCGAGGACTGCAAGAAACCATTGACTCGGAAGGCTCAGGTGAGGAGAACGTGGGTACAGGGGAAACTCAGCCAAGGGTACTTGTCAAGTCACACAGTTGTCCAGCCAGGCCTTGCAGGAGGAACTCCGTGTTACACGTGTTACCTTGCAAGAGGAAGCACGCGTATCATGTGAGGTCCTGCATGCAGACCTAGGGGTGATCACTGCACAGAACCAGGCTCACCCATCCGGCAGACTTGCTGCCGACGAGGGGCACGCTGCGGCTAGGCGTGGTCAGGCTCCTGTGCCACATCCTCCTTTCCAGGAAGAGCCAGACTCGGACGACAATCTATCTCCCATATAGTTCGGGCTGTGCAGGCGTTGAGCCCATGGAGGTTTTTTTTTTCCTCAACATCATTGCATGTGGGTGTTGAGCAGCACCCTGTACCTCCCCCCTCCTGGGTGCCCCCCCCCCGGGTCGTATGTGGCCATTTTTGATTTTTCTTTTAGTTTAGTTATTTAAGTTTCTATTTGATACTTAGTTTAATTAGGTAATGTAGGTTTTTCATAGTTAGTGTAATTAGTTAATATAGTTTAAAATTGCTTGTCTATTGTGCTTTCATGTGACAGTGTGGTGCTTTGTGGCTTTTGAAAGCATCCACTGTCTGTTCCAGCTGGGCTCTTCAAGCTTGTTTTGTGTATGTGTTTGCAGCTTGGGGTCCTTGACTCACATATGCCACTCCTGCTTCCCTTATCCATGGGCTCGCAAGGATGGTTCGGTGTAACAGCCTATTACACAAGGGCTTTGGACTGTCATATCTGTGGCATGTCTGCTACTGTCAAACTTGTGTTAACACCCCTAGTGGGGATCATAGGGGTGTTACTGATCACTGTTCTTCTTTTGTTAGATGGGGGGTTTCATGATTCATGTGTACATGTATTGCTATGCATTGTGTAGTATGTTTCTTATCTTTACTGTACATGTGCTTGTTGCAATTCATGCCGTAGATAGTGTGTTCCACATTTTGCCTGTGAAAGACGGACTAATGGTGTGATTTCTGATGTACGTCTCTGACATGGTCCAGTCACGAAATGCCTGAAGAGACACACACAGATGAATTTAAAGCATTAATCATGTGTTTCATGCCCTTTCTGCAGGGTGATGAGCCTCCAGACCACCTTTGCCAGCAGACATGGGCCATTGGACGTCTGCAAGCTGGACAGGTTTGGTGATGCCAACATGTGCATGTGTGTGCAAGCAGAGGCACAGGGATTGCACTCATACATCCGAAAACAGCTGATGTGTTTCAAGGGACTCCAGGCAAGGTGAGCAGCACAGGGGGGCCACAACACAGCAAACCTTCCACCAGACCAGTTGCACATGCATGCTTAGTAGCAGCACTGATGGTGAGCTTGGACAAATATTGGTGTTGAAGCGCACAATACAGCTGAGATGTGTTGGTGGACTAATGTCTAGTTGATGGGAAAGTTTTCTGGGGCACCTGAAGGGGCAGTGGCACATACCCTATGGTCCACTATGGTCCATTGAGGCACTTGTATTAGCCATGTAGCGTTGCGAGACATGGAAAGAAGCAGCTCACAGGGACAGACAGCAAGGGACAGACTCGTGTGCAGTGTATTTCATTTCCATGTAGATTTTGGCACATGCACTAACTACTTTATTTCGGTCATGGTGGAACACGACTTCTTCTGAAGTCATACCTTGCTATATGCGTCTGGCTGCTTACCCAGGGAACATTGCATGTTGTGTAAATCGTGACACATTGGTCTTCCATTTGCCAGGCACCCACCAGCGCCTGACTTACTGCATTGACTGTGTATGAACTATCACAGGGGTAATGTTACGTATGGGTACGAAGCATCCACACCAGATTGTTTGTTTGTAGAGTAGTTTGTTTTATTGGGGCATATATGGTGGTGTGTTTGTGTGTTATGGGCACGCACAGATTAGTAACTGTGGCTCTCTTTGCAGCATTGAACTGCTCCTGTTACCGGTCCTGAGAGTGCGCAGGCAGGAGGCCAGCACTCACCCCAGAGATAAGTTTCTCTTTGTCTTCCATTTGAGTAATTTGTTACTATATGCATGATGATCAGGTTTGGTGTACTTGTGTATGTGATAATGTGAGTAGTACAGTTTTGTGCATTTCATACTTTCCCGTGTCAATCCTACTTCCCTCTGCTGCCCTACGTTCCGGTTATCTAATATAGCAATGCCTGTCCCAACTGCATATCCCTGACCCTCCTTCCCCACCAGGGTCTCAGAGGTCTGTGTGAGTTTGGCCTTGCAGGCACCCAGACCACGGTGGGGGTGGTTGGTTCGTGCCACTCCTGCGCCTGTACACAGGAGCTGTGACAGTACACATCAGTTTGTGGTGCATCATTCTGTGGTATGTGCCACACATGGTACACATCCTGTTGTGACATTGTTTTACTGTGCTACCTTGGTTGTTACGTCATTGTGGTAGTACTTGGGCTTTGTGACGTACTGCTACTTCAAGTCATCTACTGGAGGCTCTTCTGGTTTGTTTTGCTGCCTGCAGGCTTTTTGCTTGGCTTCTGTGTTGGCCTGCTTTGAGTTCTCTTTGATGTGGTGTTTTCGCAAGTCAAGGTGGCCGATGAGGGTGCTGGACGCTTTTTGTACACAAGGTGGGAGATGGTGACAAAGGGGAAGGGTGATACTGTGGCCAGGTGAAAATCAAGGATGAAGGCTACATAACCCAGGTGCAGTTGTTCAGTGGGTCATGGTGATTTTTGTGGGAGGGGGGTGTTTTGTTGTTGACAGTTGCCTTGCCCTACAGTGTGATGCGCACCCTGACATTATAATTGCGGTATCCTATGTACATGATGTATTCTGCTGATCAATGCCTGTTCATGTGTTGTGTTTACCTTTCAAGTGTGAGGGAATACTTGTGGCTTGACATGCTGGGGTGTACACATGGTGAATGTTCACATGTGATGTGTAGAGGAAACTGATGGTCACTTGTTTGCACATGCATATATTGAGTGCATGACCCTACTGACCCACACTCTCACACTATGATCCACTACATGTACAACCACCCTTCCATGTCCAGATGTACACTCTGTTTGCCTTCTGGTGCCCACTGTGTCCCTGCAGCACATGATCTATGACCAATTGTGGATCCTGTATATGCGTAATTTGCTTTTGATGTAGTTTGTCACTTAGATGTGATGCTCAGGTTGTGCGTCACACACAATGGCTGTTCACTATGCTGTGCACAGAGCAGTGTGTTGCAGGAGGTGGGCACGGCACACAGAAGCTGCAGTGTTGATTTTGCAATGCAAAATGTGCATGCAGACAGGCATTCATTGTTATGTTACAACTACAACTGTTGGAATGCATTTGGGAATTACTTATTTTGGGTGGGAGGTTGTTGGTCAGTCATTTCATCTGATTCCATGTCAGGCATCATTGTCTGATGCCACTTTACATTTTTCACATGTCAATGTGAACCTTAGTGGTACTGTGTTGGTGTATAGCTATTGCTTGCCATGTCATGTTGTGGTTTGGGAGGGTTTGGTTGACATACCAGTGATAGTCATTGCCTGTTTTGCAGGTCTGTGTGATTCACACCTTGCATGTGTGCCTTTTGGTCACACAGGATTGCTTATGTTTAAGTAGCTAGGGATGCACACAATGTGGCACTTCCATGGCAACATTCTCAGGGTGGTAAGGTTGTGACAGCTGACTGTCTCTTTGTCATCATCGATTGTCATCTGGTATGTGCCAGGCTTTTGTGCACTCTGCAGGGGTCGGAGTTTAGGTGAAAAATGTGGCAACAAGCTGGCTCCGGGCTTCCTCGCCACATGCCCTGTCCCCTCCCATGGGCAGCACCTGTGCCTGTGGTTGGGGATGTGGGGGCACCACCATGTCCACCGGTAAGCCCTGCCGTGTTGCAACATTGTGCAGGACACATGCTGCCACAATGATCCTGCACACTACTGGGGGTGCATAGAGTAGCTGCCTGCCAGAGTGGTCAAGGGAGCGGAAGTGTGACTTGAGTACTCCACTATGGCCCTGGTTGCAATATGGGCAGCGTTGTATCTTACCTGGGGTGGTGTGGAGGGGTTCCGGATTGGCGTCATCTTGTGGTTGCTCAGAGGGTAGGCACTGTCCCCTGGAGAGGTGATGATGGTTATGATTATTGGGGTTTTTGTATTTGTGTGTGTGTGTGACATGCACGCATGTGCACAGGCATTTGTACTCACCTAGGAGCCATGTGTCGCCATGCTGCCCATTTTCCAGGGCCCGGCTCAGGGCAGACATTCTGTATATGAAACTGTCATGGGTGGAGCCAGGGTAGTTTGCATAGACAGAGGTGATGATTCCCTTTGCATTGCATACCACCTGCACGTTGATCGAATGCCAGTGCTTGCGGTTTCGGTAGATGTGCTCAGTGGCCCTAGGTGGACGTAGGGCCACATGGGTGCAATCTATGGCACCAAGCACTTTGGGGAAGTGTGCCACCCTGTAAAAGTTCTGGACAACGGCCTGCCTTTCTGCGGGTGTTCTGGGCATGTATATGTGCCTGTGGACTGAGGGGCGTGCTGTCATGATTGCCAAGACCTGGTGTAGGCAGCGTGACTGCGTGGCCTGTGAGACCCACCCACTATGGCAGTAGTCCTCTGAAATGGCCCAGTGGCCAAAAAATGCGAGACATTGAGCACCTTCTCCAAGGGGCTCAATGCTTGGGAGCAAAGGGTGGGGGATGTAAGGTCATCTTCCCACTCCCTGACCAGGTCTAGGATGATACGAGGTGGAAACCTATACCGGCCTTAGACCTGGTCGTCAGGCATCCCAAAAAGGCTTGTCTGGGGTGAAAATATGCATGCCCTGGCTATTCTCCTCCTCCTGTGGTGTCCCACGATCAGTGCTGCGACAAATGGGACATTCATTGTAGCTGTATATACGTGTTTGTTGTTTGCGCGCACTTTTATACTGTGCGCGGGGACGCTACCGCCTGCCTTCCTGTGGCGGACACGTTGACGCCTATGCGCGTCTTTTGCCGTGCGCAGGTTTCCCATATTCGAATCCATGAATACGGGTTGTTTGCGTGCGTGGGGCGTTCCGTGTAGTTCCCTGCAGTACTTCCCCAGTTACGCCTTCTTTTTCACGCGTTGTTCCCCATTCCGCGTGTTCCGCCCACTGTTCCGCCCACTTTTGTTGTATGCGCCGCGCTATGTGCGCTTTTGCTGTGCACGTAGCACATGCCGTTTGATGATGTGTGCGCCCGCGTGCGCCATGCACAAATTTGGCGCACAACCACTGGTATACATGCGCAGCGCCTTCCTTGAAACACACGCGTGCACATGCACTTGCTTTCTCACGCTTGCGCCACCTTGCGCCTGCTTGCGCTGGGATTTTCGGCGCACGTTTGTTCCATGAATCGGCCCCCCTGTGTCCATGTCCGCAACATCCCAGTGCCCAGGGTAGTACTAACACAGATCCATCTCCATCCTGTGGTTCAAAAGAAATCATCAATCACTGATTGGCGTACAGCACCGCCATCGTGTGCATCGTGAACTGCCAGGGGTGCTGGTCCTTTGACATCATCATCCTCACCCGGTGCATGCAGGTCAATCCCAGGTGGCAGTTGTACGTTTCTCCAGATGCACATGTTGTGCAGCATGACACAGACCATGGTGATCTTTCCCACCTTCTCATGCCCGTAAAGGAGTGCTCCACCAGACCTGCTGAAGCAGCGGAACCGTGCCTTCAACAGGCCAAAGGTCTAATCAATCACTAAACATGTACAGCTATGAACCCGATTGTACTCCTCTTTTTGCCTGTTCTGTGGGTTCCGTACAGGGGTAAGTAGCCACAGATTCAAGGGATAGCCACCATCACCTGCATGGGAGCACAATGATGTATGTGTAAGTCAATATCTGACCTGAAAACATTTGAGATCCCTGCCATGGCTGCAGCTATTTGCTGTTGACATGCACATGTCCCTGGATGTTTGCACACAGGCTCATTTGATGCAATGTGTACTGTACTATGTTCTGCTGGTGTGGATTGTGTTGTCCAGGTGATGCAGGGTGTTCACTTGCATGCTGATGCAGATGTACAGTGGATGCGGAACAATGTTTTTGCACCCATATTGGTGATTTATAGTGTATGCTTTCCTACTAGCGGCATTGGCACATGTGTATTCATGTGTTATCATCCATCGCTTGACATTCCCATGGAGGCATGCAGTACGACTGTGGTGGTGGGCCAGTGACAATCAGTGTATACCCTCTGTGGGAATTCTTTGTTAACACTCATGGGTGCATGTCCTGTGTTGTGCCTTGCTGCAGTCATGTCTGTTACGCATATTCACTTTATTTATTTATTTATATATGCTTCTATAGCGCCGAAAGGCCACAGGCATCAGGGCGGTGTGACACACAATGAGTGCAGGGTAAATTAGACATCCAGATCTCTGGCTCCGGTGGGTATCAAGAGGACTATTTAAATAGGTGGGTTTTCAGGAGTTTTCGAAATTGGAGGTGATTTTCTTGGCTTCTCAGAGCTATCGGAAGGGTATTCCATATCTGAGCCACCTTTACTGTGAAAGATCTGCCCATACCGGATTTGAGCCTGTGTTTCTGTTCGACTAATAGGTTCTTATCAACTGAGCGAAGCTGTCTCCTGGGTGTTTAAAATTCGATATTTTTCTTCAAATAGTGGGGTGCTTTGCCAAAAGGCGTTTGTGTACCAAGGTAAGGGCTTTAAATTCAATCCTGTCTTTGACTCTGAGCCAGTGGAGAGATTCTCTAGCTGTGTTAACATGGTCTCTTCTAGCCAGTTGTTTTACAATCCTGACCGCGTCATTTTGTATGACTTGGCAAGTATGTATGTCTTTGGTGCTTCTCCCTATCAATAGGGCATTGCCATAGTCCAGCCTTGATAGCACTACTGCCCTGGCAATGGTAGCCATGTTGTTATCATTCAAGAATGGTCTGATGGCCCTCATTAATCGCATATAATAGGCAGTGTTCTTACGTAAGAGATTCACCTGAGCCTCTGAATTAACTGAGGAATTCATCATCATACCCAGCGTCTTTACTTGACTGGAGACTGTGATGATGGCTTTTCTAATCTGGAAAGTTTTATACTCCCCACCCAATTTTTCCAATTGACGGCTTAAGCCAAAATGCTTCAGCTCCATTTTTGAGTCATTTAGGCACATCCAGTTGGATTGCATCCATTCATCAATTTTGCTATATATTGTGCCTAATTTCTCGCTGTCTTTCTGATGTGATCCCTCTATCTCTATTATAAGCTGCGTATCATCTGCATAATTGCAGAAAAAACACTTCCATTTCTGTCAGTAGGTCACACCGTGCTCGCATGTATAGATTAAAGAGCATGGGTGAAAGGCTTGCGCCCTGTGGCACCCCAAACAGAATTTGGGTGGGGTCTGAGAAGTTGTCACCCCAGTGAACTCTGGCATGACGGTTGGTAAGAAAGGAAACCAGCCACTTCAAGGCCAGGTCCGAACAGCCTACATTGTCTCTGAGTGCTCTGACCAGCAGGTCGTGGTCCACCAGGTCGAAAGCCGCACTTAAGTCTAATAACATCAAAATCCCCATTTTCCCTTTGTCCATGAGGCCCAGCATATGATTTTGAAGGTCCAACATGGCTGTTTCCATGCTGCATGTTGCTGGATTGTGTCGCAGGGGGTATGCTAATTTGATGTGCATTCGACACATTGAGGGATGTGGCCTGCTTGTACGTCTGGCATATTGTCATTGGTGTGCAGCATTGGTCTTATGTATGGCATTGCTTTGTCATGTTCAGGTTGGAATGTTCAGGGCCACAGTGTTTTGCTGTATGTGCATTGTCCACCCACCACACACTCTCACCCAGCTGGGGTATGCACCCCCCTCAATCTCACCCAGTTGGAGTATGCACCCCCCCCAATCTCACCCAGCTGGAGTATGCATCCCCCCAATCTAACCCAGCTGGAGTATGCATCCCCCCCACTGCACTGCCATGGGCCTCTCAGGCAATTTACCGAGCAGCCAGGCACGTCGGCCAGCATGTCGCTCCATGTAGCGGGGTAGCAAGGAGTTCCGAAGCACCATGGCATCATGTGTGGATCCGGGATATCGGGCACAACACTGTGTGATGATCCTGCTGGAGTCACATACCATCTACAAATTGATGGAGTGGTATTGGTTACGATTGCGGTACACTGCCTCTATGGCATGAGGAATCACCAATTTTACATAGGTGTAGTCAAGGGCACCAACACAATTTTTGCATGCCAGCCAGTGCGTGGAAGCCAACATTAGTGTCAGCAAGCTCCTGGGCAGTCTGTGGTAGGGATATGTGGGTGCTTGCGTGCCTCAGGAGGGCATCCAGCACTTGAGTCAGCGTGTGTAAGAAGAGAGGTTGTGATATGCCATGCAGCTGCCCCACTGTGTGCTGGTAGGTGCCTGTGGCCAGGAAGTGGAACACAGACACTACCTTCAGTAGAGGGGGGATGGAAGTGTGGATTTCTATCAGGCTGACAATGTTGTCGTGTATCATGTCCAGTATGTTGGTGATAGTGTCCCGGTGCAACCACTACAGGGTGTGAATCTGCTCAGGGGTTAGATTGAATGGACTGGCTCTGATGTGAGGGATTGGTGGCTGCCTACGTGGTACCACTGGCTGCACTGGTGGGACTTGCTGGGCTGTTGTTGTTGCTGGTGTGGCAGTACAGGCCTGTCCTCCAGCCCCAGGATTGCAACAGCTAGTGGGATAATTTTGGTGTAGGAAGGGGTTTGGTGTGAGGGTGTGCTCCTTTTGTACTAGGACAGGCTCCATTGACTCCACCTGTGGTTGGTGATTGTGTGCACCTGTGGCAGTTGCCTACACTGCAGGTTGCTATTTATGGGTGGTCGGCAATGCCTGTATTGCCACCATCGTGCAGGCCCTATTTACCGCCTTCGGGATGCCGTTAAGTACATGCCCATGTAACTTGTGATTTCCTCCTGTTAGCAGCATCCCAGTATTTCTGCCGCAAAGGGGCGTGTGTACGTGCGCATTCCGGTAAAAAGGGGCACGGTACGGACGGTGGCAGTATTGCAGGGTTGTCGTCTCTTAATGGCCTGGACCTGTTAGGGATGCGGGTAATACCATTCCGCTTCCTTTTCTCATTACCTCCATGCTCGTAATGAGGCCCCATGTCTGGTAAATCCCATCGCTGTGGTAATGTTGGTTGTTTAATGGGCCTAAGACTAATGCCATTCTGAGTAGTCAGATCTTTAATGTTCCTACTTCTTTTGAAAGCGATCATGGGTCTGGAGATAGGCTGGTCACTTTTTTCCATAATATGCCAATGCTTACCAATGATTATTTTGATAATATTGGACATATTACTGTATGTATTAACAGAAACAATTTGCTTGCTTCTTTATTTCTTCTCAATTATATAGCCTGTTCATCAGGCGTGTTTGCATTCCATCAGCCTCGGCTTTAAAGTCCACGCTCTTGGTGCTGTTTCTTTTTAGTCTCAGGAATTGGCCCAGTGGCAGGTTGTCCCTCACATGCCGAGAATGGAAGCTGGTGTAATTGAGTAGCGCATTCTTATCTGTGGGCTTGTTGAAGGGTTTCACGTAAAGTTGATTATTAGTTTCATCCAATGTAATTGTGATGTCAAGAAATCCAAAGATATTGTACTGTGATGGGAGGTACATTTTAGGAATCTGTCTTCTTGGTTAAGCCAGGCATAAAAGTTTTGAAGATAGTCTTCGGTCCCATTCCAGATCATAAAGATGTTGTCAATATACCATTTACACATTTTGATATGTTTACTAAAATGGTTGTTGGAATGCATCACTTTGAAAACCTCGAAAACCTCCATGTACAGGTTAGCGATGCTTGGGGCTAAGGTCACCCCCATTGCGGTCCCCTGGATTTGTTTGTAGTATTCGCCATTGAAATTAAAATAGCTCTCCAGGGGGGCTAATTCAGCACACCACAATATAAAGGAAATTAGGGTGGTTTTGACTATATTATCTTGAAGAAGTTTCTCTTCCAGCATTTCTAAAGATGCTTGTTGCGGAATGCTGGTATATAGTGCTCCCACGTCTAACCCTACCATGATCTCTGTTGTAGGTTCCACAGTTACACCTTCCACCTCCTTGATCATTTGATTTTTGTCAAGTAATTACAACGCCATTTTCCGTACTAATGGTTGCAAAAACTTGTCAGCAAATTGTGACAGAGGTTCCAGAACGAAATTGATTCCAGATACGATACGGTGCCCAGGCCGAGCAGTCAGGGATTTGTGAAACTCAGGTAGTATGTACAATTGAGGAATCGGTGGTTTAGCTCTGCATAGAAAATCCTCCTCGTTGGATGTAATCCAGCCCCTTTTGGGCGCTTTGGAAAATTGTAAACCATTTACATAGCAAAGAAAAGTAAAGGTGACAGTAATACATTTCTATCCCGACCCTTTTTCTCAGCCATCCGAAATGTTAACATAAAGCGTAACATGCAGAGGAAGTGATTAGCCCAAACATATTTCACTACCATCAAAAAAAGACTGACCCCCACTTTTCCACAGTTATATAGTCTGTGGACACTTTTACTGTGTGCGGAATTCAGGGAGAATGAAAGGGGGTGGTTCCAATTTGAAAATCAATTAATTTTTTTCATTCTACAATTGTGGCTCTTAAAGATCCTTTTTTTGTTTTTTGGCATTATGTACTATACTAACAAATGCTGTACTGTACTTATTTGTTTTTCATAACCTTTACAAAAACTGCTTCAAACTATTGGTGTGTATTTGGTTTGTACATACTATACCTCCTAAGTGATGCTTTATTATAAATTGTATGTGTTTCATTTATATATTTTGCACAACACTGTTTCAAGGCATTCTGAACATTTGAAAGAAAAATTAAATTTCCAACATCTGTTAAATGTACTCCATTGCTTCAAAAAATGTTCAAGTCATCAAACATTCTCTTCTCATTGTGGAAAGATCCCATTCCAATATCCTGTAAAAACATATACAGCTTTATACACATTCTGTCTGGCTTATTCAATGTGTGGACAAAACAAATTGGAACATTTCCACATTAGCCTTTCAGTTTTCGGTGAAACAATAATGTTTGAAGCTGGAAAAAGTCCCATTAGTCTTTATAATGTATCCTTCCGGGCAAACTGCAAAGATTTTCCAGTCACATAGTCCAAACTGTTACCACCACAGTGTACTACAATGATGTATGGATGATTAAACTAAACCATATTCTCACACACCAGTAATAATGCTGTCCACTTTAATCCTCAAACTCCATACCATAAAACCTCTACTTCTTCTAATCCAAGATTATCAGAGATGCCACGGTGCTCTGTATAAATCTTCAACCAATGTATCCATGAATCTCCCAGAATCAATACACTCTGCTTCCTCATAGCCATAGCCATCCTCTCACCACTTCACACAAGAACGAAAACACTTGCTGACCTGTGCTCCTGTATACTTCAACTCCTCCTCCACAACCACAACCAATTTAAGTCATACTCCCTTTCCACTGGATTCGATCTTGGTGGACATTAATTGTTTCGGAAAGAAGGCCGAGTTCCATTTGATCTCAAGTATATTGTGGTCACTATATGTAGTTTGCAGAATTTCAAAGGCTGTTATCTGCGCCAAAAACTCTCTTGGTACATATGTATGGTCGATGTTATAACCTCTCCCCAGGCTTTCCCATGTGTGCATAGTAGAGTATTTCACTGATTTTAGCCAATGTAGGTTGTGGAAATCCATCACGCTCATTAGGGATTCCCATTGCCGGCCCGCGCTTCTCTGTACAATGATGCCAACTTTCTTTTTGTCTGTTGTACTGGATCTTGACAACAAACATTTATGTCCCCGGTAATTAACACATGATTTATTTGGAAATTTTCCTCTGCATCCTCTATTAACGCTGCCATATTCTCTAAAAAGGATTCAGTAGTTATTGCAGCACGGTTCCAATAAGTGTTTCTCAAGAGGATAAGTTTGATTTTGGCTACACCCTCAGTAGTTGGGGATTGCTGCCAGTCTAGGACGGTTGCTAATATGGATTCTGTGGCTTGGAGGCAGGTCTTGATTGATAGGCCACACCCTCTACGTACTGTGGTGAGCAGTCCCGATCTGGGGAGCCCCCGTAATGCTTTTATTGCGCAGGAAACAAAGATGTCAAATCTCTCAAGAGTTGGTTGTGCACAGAGCCAGTTCTCCTGGAGACACAAGAGATCAAAGCTTCCCAGATTGATGCCATTGTTGCAAGTTAAATGGCTAAATCCTCTTGTGTTCCAAGAGCCTAGCTAGAGGGTATTTTCCGGTGATTTTAGAGGCTGGTTCGAGAGGAGACCCACGCTGGCTGCCATGTCCTTCCGGTCTGGTGGCTAACGTCTATTATTTCTCTTTTCCTCTGCGGCTTTCCATGACCAGTTGGTTGGTGATGAGCGACGAGGACCCCAGGTCCTGCTGGGGTCGTCCCTCTTCCTGGACCTGTCCTCCGACCGGGGTGATGGAGTGCAGCTTTTTCCTGGGTGAGATCCCCTGGCTGCTCTTCCCCTCGGGTTTTGTTCTCTGGAGCATGGTTCTTTGTTGCTGGTCTGCGGGTTGTTAAGTCTTTTTTCTTTATTTAATCATTTTGCATCCAGTACCTTTTTGGAGAGATTTCCTGTGGTTTGTTAGGTCTTTAAGTGTCCGGATTGGACCTGAAAAAACTTCTCTGTCACATTACCTAGATGATTTTGGTGGATCTTCTTACCCGTGTCGTCTTTTGACATTCTCTCACTTCTTAAACCATTCCTACTACCGTTCTGTTGAATTAAATCTCCCTTTAGCATGCCATCTGGATTGGTCTTGCTCAGGTTGTAGCTCAGGTCGAGTAGATAGTGCATCGCTTCCAATAGCATTTTTTAAATTATCAGTGGGTCCACATGAAGGAATGAGCTGTCATTGCCCCTGATCACGTTTGGTTCCACCACCTTAAGATCATTTGATACAAGGAGTATGAGGCTCGGAGTTGCTTGAAGTGATCAGTGATAGTGCAGCGATTTAGAATCAAATCATCCTTTGATGATCTTATTCTCTCCAAAAGTAAGGTTCTACTACGTTGAGCGATCAACAAGGATGGAGGACCTTGATTAATTTTCTTAGTATATTTTATTGCCTCAGAGTGGTTACTGGGCTTGTATACCTGCCTTCTTTTGCAGGTTTCCTTTCTCAAGAATATTGACCCCTTCTGCTTGCCTCACAGGGTTTCACAGGGGACCTTGTTTTCAGCCTCTGCTTTGGGGGTACTGTCTCCCAAATTGAAGGCAATCTTCTCCTAACTTGTTTAGCGGCTTCATGTCTCATGTCCCAATTGGTGTCGCTGCCACTTTTCTTTTGGGAAGCTTTGCTCTTGGCATTCGTCCCATTGTCTTGTTTGGGAGGCTTAGTGATTCGCTCCTGTAAAAATCTGTGCTTTCCCGTGGAGTTCCTCTTGTTTGCGGGCATATTAGCGATTGGTGATGATTCTTCAATAAATGGTAATTTAGCTGGAGTTTCATGGGGGACTATCTCCGCGTCCGTTTGCTCAATTTTTGTCTTTAATGGCTGCTTAGCTGACAGTTCAGATTCCGAGTCTTCTACTGAGTATATGCTCATGTCCATAAGATCAATTGATGCAGTCTCATCGTCAGACTCTGATGCCGGATCTTCGCTCACTCTGTTGTTCCCTTGATTTATATCCGATTCTTCTGGCACAGGGGCTGTGCGGTGATCTTTTTTGCCCAGCACCTGTTTTTTAGAACGACTGTTCAGTGTAGCCTTTGAAGGTCCTGCATGGCTTTTTAGGCTAAATATCTTTGTTAATTCATAGGCAGATGATTCAATTGTCAGAGCTTTATGGGACAAAATCCCAAATGACACTCAAGGTGTTTCTTTCTGAGTGACTTGTGGTACGCGCAGGGCTTTGCTCTTTGTCAAGCATTTCTGGGCAGTTTCTTTAGGTTCTAAATCACAGTTTCTGCTTTGTGTCCCCGAACACAAAGCTGGCTGATTATGATATGATATGATATGGTATTTGTAACGCGCCTATACACAAGTGTTTCAAGGCGCGACGAGGCAGGGAGGGAGGGAAACAAGGGGAAGACAGACAAACGATCCTACTAGGCCAGGTGTCATTCAGATTGCGCAAGTGCAGAGGTAAGGGGAAAAGGAGAAAGTGCTGGGGGGGAGGTGGGGGGGAAAGTGCAGTACAAGGTAAGTAGCGTAAAAAAAATAATAAATAATACATAATAAATAAAAGGGCCAGCTGGTGGCAAGTGCGAGGTAAGTGCAGAGCAAGTGCTGGGAGGGGGGCTGTAGGGATACAGTGACAGTCCCACAGTGCAGGGGGAGCCAGGGAGGCAGTGCAAGTGGAGAGTGGCTGGGCCCTGACCGAGGTCGCTGAGAGTGGCCCAGATGCAGGTTTAGTGCAGAAATTCAGTGGGGAGTTAAGCAGGTTTAGCAGGGGAGAGGGAGAGAGAAGGCAGAAGCGAAGAGGAAGGTTTTGAGGTGCTTCCGGAACCGGAGATGGTTCTCCTCAAGTTTCAGGGAGGCAGGAAGGCTGTTCCAGAGGGAGGCCCCTGCTGCGGAGAGAGATCTACCCCCAGCTCGTTGTTTCAAGAAGCGGCTGACCATGAGGGAGTTGGAGACGGATGAGCGAAGGGCTCGTGAAGGAAGATATTTAGGAAGAGAGAGTTGAAGGTATTTAGGCCCCAGGACCCAGAAGGCCTTGTGGACAATGCAGAGGGTTGATTGTCAGTGTCACCAGTGTCAATATGGGTACAATATTCCATACCTCTGGAGGAGTTAGTGGATCCACTCTTGGCCCCATCTCCTTTCTTATTTTTAAGGGCTGCATTGAGGCAGAGGTAGAGTCCACGTGAATTTGACCAGAGTCTGTCTTACACATGCCCAATCCTGTGGGTTTAGCAGACCCCCCCTAAGGTACTCGGGTCTCTCGAAATCTCCTAAATTTGGCAGTTTTCAATATTTCGGGCTCAGAAGTTGTAAGACAAGTTAGGTTTTTCTCTCTTAAATTAGCTGTTCTGCACCCTTCCCCTGCTCATGATGGCTAGTAGTGTATTTTGGTCCTTCTGGGCCTCATTTAATGCCTCGTACAATTTACAGAAAGGTGCTAAAACAATAGTGATTGTTGACATGATTGCCATCAGGTCTATTTTCTCGGAAGGGGAGTCTCTGGCCGGTGTGCAGGGGATGTCACTCAGGCGCCTATGTTTGCACCCTAGGTCACAGTGAGCATATTAATTACAAGCTCTGTCGCAGTGTCTATATTCATTACTGGATTGGCATGTACGGTCAAGCTCTGGGATTTTTGTACCTCGATTTGCTGCTCTCTTGGGTACATAATCCACAGCCCGGAGATTAGTAGGAATCTTGTAGTCGGTGTTGTCTGCTGCCAGATGGACTGCATCTTTGCCAGGGGCTGCAGTCTCACCACCTGGGCACTGCTTGTCAGGGGTGCTAGCCCCAAGCTGTTCAGGCATTCGATGTGTAGGTCCCTCTTCCACTTCTAAAATTTCAGCATAGAGAGTTAATTTTGTTTTTCTGAACATGCGTCAAATTTCTTTTTGAAAAAGGCTTCAAACTCTTTTGTCTGCAGTTGTTGCTTCATAAGGTTGACTGTTGTTTTCCGGTTTTGGAGTCTGCCTACAATCCCAAGTCTTGTTGAGCTTTTCTTATTGCTCAGATGCACTTTTACAGGTAAATTGCCTTTAGCATCACTTCCCTTCATGTCTTGAAGTTTCGGCCAAACCTGTGGTTCAACGGAGGGTTCATCGCTTTCGGCCTCTTTGTTGGAAATAAGGTCGCCACCTTTGATCGTCGTTATAGGTGATCGAACTTTTTCCCTCAGTGGATTCTCCATTGTAGGGCACCCTGGAAGTCTCAAATTCTGATCATTGGGGTTCCCCGGACATCTCCTCTGTCAGATCATCTGGGAGGTTTTTTGAATCTTTCATGATGGGCAGGAGCCTTACCACCTCTTCCCTGTCTGACTCCTTAACGCGGGATACAGGTGACGAGAGGCAGGAAGACGGGCCAGTTAGGTCTTCAAATGCAGGAGAGTCTTGTGCACCATGGAAATCAATTAGAGGGGGTAAGCTTTAGACTGTGCCACCCCCTCCATCTCCTGTGCTTGCCCCGTCTCCCCCCCACGCTGATCCTTTTTAACAGGGTTTGCTGAGATGTATCTGTTTGCCTCACTAGATCTTGGCTGACTAGGACAAGTGTCCTGGTCCACTGGGGATGATGTGACTTCCGAGTTGATGGAACATAGTTTGGCCGAGATGGGGACTCCATTAAACCATTAACAGGTGCATTCGGTATTTGAAACGGTGAATCGTTGCTGGTCGTTAGGCTCTCATTTGCATGTACTGTAAAGTCAACCAACTGCAGTACTTGCTCCTCCATGATTACTGCGATGTTAGCCATTGGCGAATATGGGGGAGCAATGGGGGAGCCGCGGAGGCCTCCATAGGCTCCACTAGTGGGGGAAATATGTCACAGGGCTCCTCTGGGTCAAGCGAACAAGAATTACTTAACCTTTGTGGATCGTGTACTTTAGTTCTTATGAGTGTGGTGCCACTCGTAGATTTCCTTATGCTGGTTAGAGGTTTCATTGTGATTAGATATGATCCCCCTGGGCGATGTAACAAAGAATACTGGAGAGCTTCCTTACCTAACTCCAGCAACAGTATACAGTAGCCTTTCATTATTTGCTAACGGCAAATGGTTTTAAAGTATACCGGCCCCTGGAACAATTTATTCCTGCAATAATGAGGATTAGAGAGGCCATGCTCCCATTGAATGAATACGTCTTTTTATATTTTATTTTATTAAATGTTACGATCTGACTTGTATTGTGGTATTGATGAACTTTATTGAGTGTGTGTAGAGATTTTTAATATCTGTTATGTTTGGGAGTTCAATTGTTATGTGTACTCAACTGTTTTAATGTAATACAAATGTATGTTGAGTCTTTTAGGAAATTCACTTTACAAATAAAGGTGTAATTTCTAGTAATTTACTACTGCAAGCCAAAAGAACACTGAGAACACAATCATGACGAAAGATAGACAACCAGTGCTACAACAACTACATCCGTGCAATGCAATAATGGGCATTAGTTTATGCCTGAAATCAAATAACTTTTCATTTATCATCTAAGGACATTCTGGATGCCAACCAATAACTGGGAATGACATCAAGTTCAGAATTGGTGCTACATGTGAAATTTGTTTTAAGAGATTAAGGGCCCGATTCATGGAATATTTTGCACGGTGCAAAGTGTCTTTGCATTGCTGAAAAGTGACTTTGCACTGCTGGCAGGAACCCTGATTCGTGGAACTGTGTAGTGTCTATTTTGCCATGCAAATTCACTTTGCACTGCAAAATTACACTTTGCACTGCTCCACCCTGATGCACTCCTTCTTCGTATTCCTAAGTGTGACAGACATTGTTAATTGTTTCAAATAATCTTTGTCGCAAGGTGACAGCTTCTATACCCAACCCTACTTTTGTCCAATGAGGAATGGCACTTAATCGCCTTACCGATACTCATGATCCGGCGCAAATTGCACCAGGCCGAGTAGCGGTAACACTATTTCCGTTGGCGGTATGCAAGCAGTATTACTGCCGGGATACCACCGAGGCCCTGGTGAGGCCCTTAGGGGCTTATCATAGTGATCATATGATTAGGCTGCTGCTATGGAGACCTTTCATCAAAGGGTGGTTACAAAGAACAACAAACTGTCCATTGAATTGTATCTGCTGCAATCTTCAGGCTCGTTAAGCAAGTCCAGATAGAAGAAGCAAATGGCCAGAAATCACGATGTCTTACAAATAGACGGCATGATGGAGCAAACTAAGATGATTGTCAAAGAAACCGTAGTGGTCAAGGACGAAAGCTCCAGAGAAAATTGTAAGGGATCTTCGGGATGAAGGGGTGTATCTTTTAAGTCTGGGATGAAGTTCAAAGTGTTGCCAGGAGCTCTCTCCAAACCGAAAGACTCGAGTAGTGTTATGGCTATTCCTGAAACATGCACCACGTCAACAATCGAAAATGGGTACATGTGGTATACTCATGTAGCCTGAGCAAATCCCTACTTCTTCATACATATTGGAACTTCTGATGTTAGGTTTACACAAATAAAATGCAAATATGAAATGATTCTCACGGTTTCATCTTTAAGAGGTTAACGATTGAAAATGAGCAGTAAGGTCACTTCAATGTACCAAGAACATACCTTGGAAGAGCGCATGCATTTATCACGTATTTACGTGTGCATGCAATAATACTGGACATTTAAACTGCGAGGGAGCTGACAACGAAAGGTGAGACCTGCTTGTCATGGGTTAACTTGCAAAAATCCAATGCCATTCCCGGAGACCCTAAATTACACTCCCATAAAGCGCAGTGGTCCTAATTGATTTATTGATTTATTCATAATGAGAAAACAGTGTACATAAAGCAGATGCTGAACATAACGAGCCATAACTTTGAACTCAAATGGGATTGGTGCGGCTAACGCAAAATGATGGCCCTAATTGAATGTGCTTCTATGAGTCGTGGTACTGCGCATAGTGATGCCGATGTGGACGAGCATTTCGTGGGTGGACTTGCTAAAGCCAAACGCCCCTTGGCACAGGAAAGGCTGTTGTTTTTCAGCCAGGGGTCTTACAGCCAGCGCTCATTTGTGTTGAGCGCTAAGAAGGACGCATCTATCAATATCGAAGGGCCGAGTATTGCAAGGACCACCGTAATTTAACACGCTCAATTTCAGAGCCCGGGCTTCCATTTCATCTTGCAGCGAGATGCTGGAAGCATCTGAAATGGCCTCGCTCAATAATTGGACCATAATTGAAAATCCCGAGAACGCCATAGAGCGTAGAGGAGCCCTGTGCTAATTGTCTTTTTTAGTGTATCATTGGCTATTACACTGTTGGTCGGATAGGCAGGCATTGCTGGCGCCTTACAAGGAAACGTGAAAGGGATTTCTGTTGAAATTGTTCCCCCCAAGTGGTCCACTGGAAAGTCATTGATAATTCCAGGCAACGTAGCAGATACCTATTTTGGAACAGGATCCATTTGCACGCTTTCGTGCACGAAAGTATGCATGTACTGCTTTTGCTAAATCTTACATATGAAATTGAATTATTTGGCCGTTTTATATAGTTACCACAATGCCACATTATGGGCGTTTCAGATCGGACACAAGAAAACAAATTGGACTCAAAAGGCAAAAAAACAGAACACGCTGGTAAAGTACAGCAAGCTCTTGGTACAGGTCAGTGTGCTGCTCACCCTACCTTTCCCTCCTTGGCGCCCTAACAGCCTCGCCACAGCATCCGCCTGTCCACTGATACGTTACACTGAACTCACCAGTCTCCGTCCCCACCTCCCTCACCACTCTCCTCCCGAATGGCTGGCAATTGAAATGAAGAAGGGGTATGTTGTTACTCATGTACTATTAGTAACCCGGACGTTATTGGATCGGGAGCAACGTGCGGACGCAGAACAACACAGGTTCGATGCCTGATCCTACGCAATCATATCATTATTTTAGGGTAATATGACAATCACTTCTGGCCTTTTCCAAACAGATGTTACATATGTGACCTTCGTAGTGGTCCTTGCTTCTTTCAGATATTTAACGTGGTACACAGGCTGTTACCATCCAGAACACCCTGCAGGTATTTTCCCTTAAGTATATAGATAAACACCTTCTTTAATGTCCCTTGTCTGTCCCTATACCTGCAATTAGTCTCGAATTGGCCTTATCTCATGGTGGGCCCAATACATAAAACGTTCCCTTTTTCTATTGAGCAACACCACTGACTCAGAAACTTCGACTCTGGGATTATATCTTGGTGATCACTTAGGAAATAAAGCTGCCCCAACACTCGTTCCTACCAACATTTCTAAAACGTTGCACCAACTTCCAAGATCAATTTATTTTGACAGAGTTGATTACCAAAAAAAAAAAAAAAACAGAATATAAGGTGATGGGACATAGCCATGAATATTGATGATCTGAAAAGACTAAAACTATTTAAACATAGTTTACATGCAAATTCGTCTGGGGGTCTGCCAAGATCCTACCTGCAAAAATCTCCTTCACCCAAAAATAGAGCTCTCTGTCTGAAATGTTACTTAAATGTCCTCTCGACAATGGAATTGATCTGACCCAAAATTGGGATTCCTAAGGTATTACGTGGATGTTGTGTATGTGGGCAGGCATCCTTAGAATCCCTTTAGCATTTAACGATGGAATACCAGACTTTTTTAAATCTGAGAATTAGCTATTTGGCACCATATATTCATTCTACAAGACAGGTTGTGACGCAATTACTATGGTGGAGGATACAGTATTCATGATATGAGAGCATACTTTTGGCCTTACCGACATTTCTGGAAAAAATCTTTGCAGAATTACTCAAGATTTTACAACAAGCAGAAAATATGTGAAGGTCAATTTGGGACGCAAATGACCAATATGGCTCCATTGTTGGGGCTCGACAGTGTATTAACGAGATAGTAACTCAGAGAAGGAAAAGCTTGGATTTCAGGGACGTCATTTCATCAAAATTCCAGGGGTAGCGGAAGTGACATCACATGAACTTGACCCCCGATGATATCACAGAAAGTGATGTCATTTGACCCCACCCCATGCGACATCACAAGAAGTGATGTATGATATGGTATGATAACACACAACCTTTCACCTTAACAATACAGGAAGTGGCAACACATAGCACTGTTCCTCAGTACACTAAGAAACATATGGTTATATCACTGTAATATTTCATACAAGAATGGATCACCATATGTAGCATTAATGTCAGTGTGTATAGACCAGTACTACCAAATTACTGTGAATGTAAGCATTTACACTTAACATGGCTTGTCTGCAGTTACGGTCATCTCGAGGTTCCGGACAAGGCAATAGAAGCTGCAACCTGCTTGGTGTTGGTGTGCTTCGGCCGTCCTGCTCCCAGTCCTGTGACACATGATGCAGAAACCTGGCATAGAAGAAAATGGCAACGCATGGTCATGATGCACAATTACACTTAAATTAATGCAACATGCACCTAACGAAGAGAAAAGAGGCAAAGACGCATGCAACAAAGTACCCCAGAAGCGATCACTTAACCCATCTGAGCTGTCTTACAAGCTATGTATCCTTAAATGTGGTAGACGTTTTAGACGCTGCACTCTGGGATTTGTACTCTTCTAATGAGTGAAAGCACTACTAGAAGCGCCTTAATGGAGGGAGCAAACACAAGATTGGTGAGCATCTGTCAGGTAACACTTGGCATGTAGCTATCTGAGCAGGGAAGAGAGAAAATGGGTACATGGGCAACCCTATAGTTTCTGCAGTCGGGAAGCGGGCGTCTGCTGCGGCAGACAATAGCCCAGTGCCACACATCTCAGGGACCGTGCTCACAGGAGGGTGGGGAAGGAAGGGCCGGCTGCACTCTGTGACGGGAGTGGAATTGCCGCCTCTCTGCAGTGCAGATTGACGAAATGGGCGATGCCCCCCACCCATCCGAGCAGGACTTCCAATGCATAATTCCACCGGCCCTAGCAAACAGCCGGCCAGGCTTGATATGCAAGCTTCCCCCACACACCGAATATACACCAGAGAGCAACCGTGCAAAATGTGCCAGATGTGGGTACAGCTCCAGACCCGCCAGTACAAGCTTCCCTTAGAAGTCTAAAATAATACCAGCATTTCAAGCTACTAGCACACCGGGAAGAAGCAGGTGCAAGCTTCTCTTAGACTCCCAACATACGTACAACAATGGGATCAAACGCACAACCTTGCCTTGGAAGCCAAGCTGGCCTCACGCTCGACTACCAGAGTGCACGCACCCCTCTCACACAGCAAGTGGGGGCAGCAGTGCACACACCCCTCTCACACAGCAAGTGGGAGCAGCAGTGATGGCGTCCCCCACACAGGAAAAGATAGCAATCGGGAACAGCGCTCTGCATAGCAGAGGTAGCCCTGCCGGCGTGGTGCATGCAATTTAGCGGAAGAGGCAAGGTCGAATGCTCTAGCCAGCCTCCAGACGTAGAGGAGCTGCGCCCGCCCCCAGGCAGGCATCATGGAGGTTGCTGTGCGGCGCCAAAGCAGCCTGCCTTGCAGCATGCTTTTTTAAAAATAGTTTCAACCCAGGGGTCGCAAAATTATTACAGAGGTCGCAAGGGGATCGCCAGAGGTCGATTTTGCGTCCCTGTTAGCTTGTCTGTTGATTCTGCTTATTAACTTTAGATGTGTGTCGAGTAATGAGATTGCTGATAGTAGTGAACATGAGAATGTTATGACTGTGGTATATCATGGATCTTTCTTTTTATTGTTATGTTTTTCTTGTTCTTTTGTTTTTCGTTCTTTCTCTATTTTCTTTTACAAGTTAAGGTTGGCATGCTTTATTCTAAGCAGATCAATGTAAAAAGTTTACTTTCTTAAACTGCTAAACACAAATAAATACATACATGATAACACAAATATCCCTAGAATTTTTCCCTCACTGCCGGAGGAGACCAAACAAAACCCAAAAACTACTTTTCATGGTAATTTGGTTTTTAAATCAGCAGTGTGGCATTTCCGCCTTGCCGTATCTTCGATCACTGCCCAGTTATGTTTGCCATTATGTCAACGTTTGTCTGAAAAGGTACATTTTCAAGAGCTATCGAAATCGTGACTGCACTGTTTTCAGTTTTAAAACCCACATCTGAAACCCTTGCTTTCTTTTCTGTGGAGGCAATACTTGCACATAAAAGTTTTAATGGATGCTGAATTACTTAAGTGGTATTGCCATATGCGGTAATACACCGGATCCCCATTGGAGTTGGGTGGGAACTCAAAATAAGCAATAACTTCAGAATCCGCAGGACTGTACATTGTTTGGTACATTACACTTACCACATTTAGTTACAGTAATTTTCAGCATTACAAGATATTACACCACTAAATGCACAATGAAATTGCATTGTTGCTCTGCTCCCTGACTTTCTACCGGCCCAGTTTCAAAAATGCCCAAACTCCCAATACAACACCAAAAAGCCTGGCTCAAAGCTGTTGCGTGCCAAAGACAATAAAATAAGATGTATGAATAAGCCTTGTCCCCCTGGTCCACCTTAAAGGACGATAGTGACTTTTAAGCCCACCTTCTCTACCATTTTATAAAAGACATATCCTTGAACATTGACAGTGCTGCTGAAGTTTTGTATGAACTGCAACGCCTGACTGTCTCTGCCTTTCAACCCAACGTGTCCTTTAATCTCGAAGTCTGCATTCTCTGTGTTTCCCTTACAAGGGTGGTTTAATTATCTTTGTGCATTGATTGATTTTTCAAATTTCCTATGTTTTTATAGATCCTTGATTGGACAATAGTAAATTGAGAACCATTGTACTAAAATTGATTTAATTGGCACTGTTATCAGCTCAAGCTCCTACTAATATATAGCCTATCATCAGCCTGCACTACCAAAAGAGATGAGGAAGGTATATTTGTCAGGCGTTCCCTTATTCAGAAGGTTTAGGCAGCCTGTACTCCTGCAGAGCAATAGTAACTTTGTCCCACACTTGTCAACCAAATTGGAATGGTGGCAATACATTTATGGTAGCTTTTTTATATTGTGGAGGTTGTTCAATCTGACGTACAGCTGGTATCATTTGCTTATTGATGTAAAGAGTTGTTTGTATCATCAAGTAGTGAACCTAGATGTTTCATGTGTAGGTGGAAAATCAGTAGAGGTAGTAATGAGCCCATGCAACTCAGCAAGTAACCAAGCATAGGTCAGATCCGTATTTGCCCATCTGAACAACCTGTTGTCTGTGTTATAGGTAAGATGTAAACCAATAGAGAACCAGGCCTTAGGAGCAGACACTTTGCACAAGGTGCTTCAGGCCTTAGGAGCAGGCACTTTGCACAAGGTGCTTGTGAATGGTATTCAAGGCAACAGAAATCGCTAAAAGGAACAGGATTCAAGAGTTCCTTTTACCCTAATCTGGAGAGCATTTACAATTACTTGGCTAGGAGCTGTTTTTGTTCAGCATTTGGTAAGGAATGCAGATTGGTAATATTGGAGCATGCCTTTGATGTGAAACAATATGGATGGGGGCAAGCGGCAATCAACGACAGATGAACACGGGGTAGAGAGAAGATAGACAGGGCCGGGGTACCCCAGAGGCGACTGCACGACGCCGACGGGGAGGGGGTGGGGGGCGACCCTAGGTAACCTCACACGGAGTAGAAGAACCTGTGGTGTGGTGAATTACGGATCACATGTAAGATAACTCCAAGACTTTATGAGTCTAGAGAACAAATGATTGCTGAGCGCATGAGCACGTGGACTCAGATGAATGTCGAGAGTGGACGAGTGTGGAGAGCTGATGAATGAAAAGGGCGGAAATATGTGGAGGAGGAGAGGGCGGAGGAGAGAATAGCTGAATGTGGGGAATGGCTGAATGTGGGGAATGGCTGAATGTGGGAAATGGCTGAATGTGGGAAATGGCTGAATGTGGGTAATGGCTGAGTGTGGGGAATGGCTGAATGTGAGAAATAGCTGAATGTGTGGAATGGCTGAGTGTGAAGAATGGCTGAGAGTGGAGAATGGCTGAGAGTGGAGAATGGCTGAGTGTGGAGAATGGCTGAGTGTGGAGAATGGCTGAGTGTGGGAAATGGCTGAGTATGGGAAACGGCTGAGTATGGGAAACGGCTGAGTGTGGGGAACGGCTGAGTATGGGGAACGGCTGAGTATGGGGAACGGCTGAGTGTGGGGAACGGCTGAGTGTGGGGAACGGCTGAGTGTGGGGAACGGCTGAGTGTGGGGAACGGCTGAGTGTGGGGAACGGCTGAGTGTGGGGAACGGCTGAATGTGAGGAACGGCTGAGTGTGGAGAATGGCTGAGTGTGGAGAATGGCTGAGTGTGGGAAATGGCTGAGTGTGGGAAATGGCTGAGTGTGGGAAATGGCTGAGTATGAGGAACGGCTGAGTGTGGGGAACGGCTGAGTGTGGGGAATGGCTGAGTGTGGGGGAATGGCTGAGTGTGGGGGAATGGCTGAGTGTGGGGGAATGGCTGAGTGTAGGGGAATGGCTGAGTGTGGGAAATGGCTGAGTGTGGGAAATGGCTGAGTGTGAGGAATGGCTGAGTGTGGGGAATGGCTGAGTGTGGGGAATGGCTGAGTGTGGGGAATGGCTGAGTGTGGGGAATGGCTGAGTGTGGGGAATGGCTGAGTGGGGGGAATGGCTGAGTGGGGGGAACGGCTGAGTGTGGGGAACGGCTGAGTGTGGGGAACGGCTGAGTGTAGGGAACGGCTGAGTGTGGGGAACGGCTGAGTGTGGGGAACGGCTGTGTGTGGGAACGGCTGTGTGTGGGGAACGGCTGTGTGTGGGGAACGGCTGTGTGTGGGAAACGGCTGAGTGTGGGGAACGGCTGAGTGTGGGGAATTGGCTGAATGGCCGAATGTGTGGGGAATGGCCAAATGTGTGGGGAATGGCCGAGTATGTGGAATGGCTGAATGTGGGGAATAGGTGAATGTGGGGAATGGGTGAATGTGGGGAATGGCTGAGTGTGGGGAACGTACGTAATATGCATTGATATGCGGGAACATTCGAAGGAACATATATCATACCACACCTCACTCCTACTCTCCTCTTTACACCATCACTCAAATAGAACACAGGGATACTATGACACCATTCGGTATAACTGTTCTCATATCAACATCTCCCGCTCACTCCCCATCACTCTAAGTAACCACCGCTGGTTTCACACCCCCAGCCATGCGTTTCTCCTCAGGCCTAACGCAGCCACTCTCGAGCTGGATTAATTCTGCCGGAGCGTACACATTCTCCTGACCTCTCAACCACCACACCTACCACTAAGAAGCAGCTACCACATTAACCACGCACCAGCTGCACACATACTTTGTGCGCACACGCACCTTTTGTCTCCCTTCACCCTCTCTACTGACTCGAACCTCGGTTCCCAAGGGCGTTCAACCTACCAGCGCCTTCAGACCATACCAATGGTATATAAGGCGCTATATAAATGCAAAATAACAATAACAATAACAATAACATGAAATTAATTGTCAACTTCCTTCATAATGATTTTACAGATGAATGGGAGTCTTGCGATCGGCTAGTAAATGTCCATGTCCACTGGGTCCAGAGTGAGATATTCAGGAAACAGGCAGATCAGCGCTCTTTTTAGGAAGCTTGGAAAAATGCCTTGACTGAACTAAGTGTTAACTATTTAGAGGAGAGCGGTTACAAAATGTTTTGATGATATAGCAGCAGGTAAGACATAGGGCCTCATTACAAGAGTGCCGGTCTGCTAAAAATACAGGTAATTCCGGCTCTGGCATTTTTACTGGGCTGGCACACTTCTGGTTTACCGGTGGGGCCACAGATCTCCCATCAGGCTTGACCTGCCGGGGGTACAGGCACCTACCTGCAAACAAATGCCTGCTGCACCAGCACCGTTACTAACGGTGCCAGTGATTCAGTGAATCCCATCCCATGGAGTCCTGTTGGACTCCATGGGGAATGGAAACGTACCATCACTCCACTGCCCGTAATATCCCAGTAATACTGGGATATCCGGGGGCGGAAATGATAAGTCAGGGTTGCCGGCATCCCATCGGATTTACCGGTGGGATACCGGCAACCTTGTAGTGACCCCCATTGTCACTGTAATACGTGTTTTAGTGAGGCAAGAATTTTGGCAAGAACATTGAGAGTAAGGGGGTGGAGGTTCATTGCTGTCCAGACTTGGGATATGTGAGGTATTCTTTTTTTTTCACTCAAGCAATTGAGTTAGATGCATCAATGTGTTGCCTAGTTGTATAGACTTTAGCGATTAAGAAATCTTTTAAATAATGTTATTTAACCTGTGACTCTGGTATTTCTGAAGCTCATAGCAGTTTGGAACTGGGTTTGGCTGAATCAAAGAGATCACTGCTCCTTTTAGAGGCTTCTGCAATTGTTGTGGAGTGGTGGGATGCTTTGGCTTTGCTGATAAGTGCCCGTCGCATAGTGTTTTAAGGATGAGAAGGTCCTCGGGTTGGCAATATTTGTGCCAGAGATTTCTCTATGTTGTCATTTGTATTTCTGTTTGTATATATTTGATGAATAGGGATGTCACTTTTGATCAGAAATGACTTACAATAACACATTTACTGATGCTGGAGGCATTCCCATGAAGGGACTGTACAAAAGCACAAAGATGGGAACAACTGGTGAGCCATTTAATGAGGGTGAACAAAAGTTAACATATACCAGGAACATAACTAAACAGACAGAAAAGAATATGCATTTAAGAAAACCAGTGACTTACAAAGGCAACAATAAGTTGAGGGGGCATGTGCTTAAAACTGGAGAGGTGTCCAATTTAAATATACAGAATGACATTATCAAGTGCCACTTGATACTGAGGTTTGGTCAGGTAGGGGGGAGAAGTTAAGTGAGCTCTCTCTTCAACAAGTAACTGCATTTTATGATGCGCTTTGAGGAGATCCACAGTTGGACTGTTTTTGATTTGAATGGGCACTGGGTTGCAGTGGATCATGACAAGCAGGGAGAAAGGTAGAAGTGAGGGGGGTCCAGGGAGGGTATGTGATAGCGATATTGAGTGCAGATGAGGATCAGCGGGACTGAGATGGTGAGCAAATAAACTATCAGATAGTCACTGAAGGGCGTTGATAGCTTTGTAGAGTACATTAAGGAACTGGAAAAGAGAGTGTTTGTGCATGGAGAGCCAACCAGTATGCTGCTGGGATGTAGAAGTGTGGAAGGATTTGGATAGGTGGTAGAGAGTGCAAGTAGCAATGTTGAGGACTTTGTCTAGAGGGATACAAGAGTAGAGTGGAAGACCAAGGAGTAGGCTGGTGCAGTAGTCAGGTTTGTTGAGCATGAGAGTGAAGATGAGTGTTTTTGCAGAGTGGTTAGTAAGAAGAGGATGGATATTCCAAAGGTTGAGCAGGTTAATATGTTAATCTGACCAGCACATGCATTGGTGATGATGACTTATTATAATAGTACGTCACTATCAAAGATGACCCCACGATTGTGAGTCTAGGGTTAGGGAGCAAGAAGGTCAGGAAGAACGAAGATGGGAGAAGGGGTGTAGGGATGCCATTGGAAGACGGAAGAAAGATGACTCCCATTGTTTAAGAGTTCAGCATGAGGCAGCATAGAGGCATCCAGTGGGGAAGTGCAGTGAGGCAGTTTGTAATTCATTCTGAGATGGCAGGCATGATGGAGGGAAATTAAAAAAATATTTGATTGTCATCAGCAAAATGGTGATATTGTTGAAAGCCAAAGGATGAGAACAGTCTTCCTAGGGCAGAGGTATAAAGACTGAAGAGCAGAGGGTCAGACACTGATCCTTGAGGATGCCAACAAGGAGAGGGGTGGGGCAGAGGTTTGTGAATTCCAATAGATTTTACAGGATTGACCTTCCAGGTAGGAGGTGATCAAGGCAAGAGCAGATGTGTGGGTTGGCACTGTGAAGGATGGGTATAAGTTTATTGGTAATGGAAGGGGAGACATTCCCAGGAGTAGAAGAGGTAGGGGAGAGGTGTTGGACTGAAGGCGGGTTGGGGAGAGAGAGGAGAAGTGTGAGAGATTTTAAAGGACATGTAGTGAGTACAATCATTATCAGAAAGGAAGGAGGTGGTGGATATTGGCTTGGGATGTGTGAGCAAACATTGGATGGTAGATGATCCTTTGTGGGGCGACTGCAAAGGGAAGAGATTAGTTTGGTGAAGTAGAAGTATTTGGCAGAATCCAAGGCAGAGTTTAGTGCAGCAAGGGAATTTTGATAGGCTATAAGTAGAGTAGGAGTCCTTAATAAGGGCCAGTGATGTAGGTAATAGCGCAAGTTTGTTTTGAGAGTCTGAATTTTAGAGGTGATCCAAGGCTGAGGACGGGAATGTGTGTATGTGTGAGCAGGATAGTGTTGGTAAAATGGAGTCATATGTACATAGGGAAAGTCAGAGAAAACACAGTCGATGGAAGATGCATTGATAGGGAAGAGGGACAGGAGAGAAGTCCTCGCGTTGTCAGGGAAAGGGGCAAGAAAGATCTTTTTTAAATTTCCTGTTAGTCATTGAAGAGGCGATATGAGTAGAAGAAGTGGAAACATGTGATTTGAAACAGTATTTACTCCTTGTATAAGCGCCTAACAAGCAAACAAACAAACAATAAATAAATAAATAAATAAATAAATAAAGTTGCCAGGACCGAGATTTTAAAGTGAACAATGGAGTGATCACAGGGAGAAGGGTCAATGGAAAGGTCAAAGGAGTAGAGCAATTCAGAGAAAAATTCAAGATCAAGAGAGTTCCCACCATAGTGAGAATGATGGTTGTAGAGGCAGTAGAGTTAGTGGTCAGATAGGAGAAAGTTAAGTTCAAGGCATGTAGCTACAGATGGCTTGGGGAGGTTAAAGTCCCCACCATGAGAATGGGGATGACCATAGGAAGTGACTCAATGATAATGGTCAGATTAGGATGAAGGAGTTGCGAGGACCAGGGGTTGACAGAGAGCCACAACAGTGTGAGGAGTTGGAGGGAGGAGTTGAATAGTGGCGTGGTCAAGGAAGGAAGAGTTGATGTCAGACGGGAGTAGGGGAGACATTTTGAGGGTATTATTGATCTGGATCCCCAGAACATTGCCCTTCCAAGTACCTTTTTAACAGTGAACGACAGTGGCAGAGTCAGTGTGGATAGCTGGTAGTGTAGAAGAGTATGAGGAGAAATCCAGGTTTCTGTGATAGCAAGAAGTCAAAATTGAGGTTGATGAGATTCAAAGTGGTCAGTGTTGTAGGAAGACTTGTTGCAGATTGCACATTTCAGAGACCTATTGAAAGAGTGATAGGAGGTGGGGGAGATGAGCAGGGGTTGTAAGGAAGGCATGAGCTATAGATGAGTTTGGAGATCCAGGGATCACAAGAGCATGTTATTTGAGGGGTGTTGGTGAAGGGGGGAAGAAGAAAGATTGAGACACCAGAGAGTGATGCAGAAATGTGACCAAGTTGAGGCTGATGGCTATGAGAGAAGTGAAGGAGAAGAGCCATTAGAAGGAGCAATGGAGCAAAGCCAGGATGCATGTTAAAGTGTAGAAGTAGGCTGCAGCCCAAGAGAGAGAGTAGGCGGGCGAGTGGTGATGGTTTGTTTTACAATTTTGAATAAATAATACAAGTATGTGGGTAATTCCAACTCTGAAAAGGAAATCTGCTAAACAGATTCCCGTGTCATATGCTCCGTGCCATAAGCATGGTGTGTAATATTGCCATGCTGAGCGGAAGTGGAGGGCTTTGGGTGCATCCTTCGCTGCCTGCTCCAAAGGCAATACACACTCTCTGTCCTGTCCAAGAACAGAGTCCACATCCAAGCCTGCACCTCTGCGGTTTCTAACAACACGGCTGAATGCTTTAAAATGCACAAGGAGTTCGCCAATCCTTCTGCAGTCTCCACCCATCCTGTTCCCTTCAACATGTAGTGGCTCTGACTTCTCACTACACCACTAAAACTCAGGACACCCTGTCCCCTCTCTCCTCCTCCTCTCCTTCTACCTCTCTCGGCCCTCCTCCGGCCATCTCCCAGAAAGAAAGAAAGAAAGGAAGAAAGAAAGAAAGAAAGAAAGAAAGAAAGAAAGAAAGAAAGAAAGAAAGAAAGAAAGAAAGAAAGAAAGAAAGAAAGAAAGAAAGAAAGAAAGAAAAAGAGGTAATGGGGAAATCAAGATTGTGAAGGAGGAAGACAGAGCAATAGGAATTGAAAAATAAATGAAAGGGGTATTCATGAGAGTGGGTAATAGAGGTGGATGCATTATGTGAAATACAATAATTAATGTACACAATATGACAGTACGAGGAGCGAGAATTAAAAGAGAATACAATTTTAAGAAGGCACAAGAACGTTGTCAACTTAACGAGTTGAATAAGGTCAAGAATGAGGTAATTGAGGCAGGGGTGGGAGCAATACAGGGAGAGAGAGAAAGAGAGTAATAATGGAGTGGATTGGAAAGGGGTAGGAAGAGTGAGAGAGAGGAAGAGCGAGGGAGTGAGACAAGGGACAGATATTTAATTTTACAACTATCAAATATTGATGTTGCGATCTGATGGTCCTTCAGGATGTGATGAGCTTCTACATGAGTTAGACACAGCTCTGTTAAATGCAGCCGTCCATCAACATTTGATAAAGAAGTCACACTATACACTGCTGTTAGAAATCACCATTTGCAGCCTCAGACATTAACTTCAGTAAAAAATAAAAAGTCTGCTCCATGCAAGCAGTTTTATGGAAGAAAAATTACCATATTACCTTTAAACAAGAAGGCTTGCCAGGGATTCTATCCCTGCAGGATACCTGCCGGTAGAATCAATTCCTCCTCCAGCTCATGACTGCTTTAAAATGGCTACTCTGGAGGAAATGCTCATGCATCTTACTGGCATTCTCTGTCACCGGAGAGAGCTTTGATGAGCACTTCAACAGAATGGACTTTTCCATCTAAACACCTGCAGTTTAATTCATTGTCAATCCCAAGGTCCGCTGCTAATATACTCGGAAAAGCAATGCATGGCTGCGCGTGTTCGCCTCTGCTGTGCGAGAGACAGCAGAAGCAAAGAAAAGATTGAGATCCACCATTTAATCTGATTATAATCACAATGATTTGTGCAAGCCCCTAGGGTGGGAGGGTGAAACAGCTGTGAAAAGTGCGTTCCAATCTGCCAGTCTGATTCCATCCCTTAAATAGTCTCTTATAATAATAACACAATGGCAAGACATGGATATGAGTGAATAATGTCTTTTGAGTGTTTGTAAGCACCGAGTTTCAAGGCCAGGTGTGTATCACTCGAGTGCCATTTTCCCCAAATTATCATTTGCTTTCATGGTATTGCCATTAATTTGGCACACAGTAAGTTCTGTTATAGCTTTTTATTTCAGGATGCCTTTCTGGGTGCTGGTCTGGAGTGGGTTGCCCATTTTGTTTGTTGCTTCAAAGTCCAGTGATAATATATTTGTCAAAACAATGGATATCTGTGCACTTGCATAGCTGCTGTACAGGACTATGGGAAAGAAAGAAAAGAGTTCCAAAGAATTGACCTGCATTATAGCAAACTGATAAATACATACAGCAAGTTGAAAGTATTGGCTTTGGAAATTGCTGTCTGTCTTGCCAGTCTGATGTCTTGGGGGTGCTAGAGAGCTGTCCATAAAGATGCCCATTGACTATCGGTGTAAGAACAGATCAACTTCAAAACTCTGACACTAACACACAAATGTCTGTCTAAAGTAGCGCCCACTTACATCGCAGACAGATATATTGCTACGAAGGATTAGGACTCAAAGGAGGTTGTGGTGTGGTCAGGGTGAGACCAAGTCAGATAGGTATTTGTATGAAAGGAGGTGAGGGGTCAGAATTAGTGTGCTGTGGTCCGACTGGTTGGGGGGGTTGAGGTGGCACATGTAGTTTAGTGGAGATGGATGGACTTGGGCACAGAGGCCTGTTCTGATCTCACGCTTTGCAGAATGGACACTGTGATGATGTGATGTTAGACTGGTTGCAACAAGGAATTGCTGGGTTTCTGTGGGAACAAGGCTTGTGTGGAGCTGGCAGTGTAGGATGGAGTTGCAGTGCTCGGGGCTGTCTGAGCTGGCGCTGGGTATGGGAGAGCTGCTTTCAGCAAGGGGATGATTTCTGGGCCTAGGATGATTTCTGGGCCTAGTAAAAGATGGCATCTACCGTGGTACAAAATGGATTCCTAAAACGACTTTACGGGTTGTGTTATACACGCATATATCTATGGTATATCATATTGCAGGGCACCCCTACAAGGTATATTAATTTGGGAATGGTGAGGGGGTGGAATTGGACCATCTCCTCCCCAACAGTCTCCCCCTTCATTACACCTAAAGTAACAAATACCCCCCTCCAGTACGTCTGCGTTCAAATGCCCTTTTCACCGCTTCATCCCATTTTAGGCATCTATGCTCTACACACATTTCTCAACCTCTCCCCACGTCTAGCATATTCCTCGGGGGTACACGTCATATAAATGGAATCCCTATCCCCATCCAGATCTACCCACAACTCTTTTCAAGGTCTAATGGTTTCTTAATTGTTATGTAATATAAATTATCTACGTCATCTCCTGTGTTATAAATTGCAACCATGCAGTATTTGGGCTTGTTGCTTTCAACAGTCTGCACCTGGCCCTCTTTGGTGTCTGGATGTTTCTTGTTAGCGATATTCTGTTTGCCGATTGTCCCCATCATCATTGCACTGTTAGGTACTGCTTTTGTGCAACACCTCAACCCTAATTGGCACACACAGAAAAACAGCAGGAAGACGACAATGAGTACCAGCATCTTGATAGCCATTCCAAGCCAAAACGGTATCCAGCTGAATGCCATGGTGAACCAACTGTCATCCCAGATACCACCTTCTTTCTTCATTTTTACTCCTAGCTCATACCTGCTGCTATCATGTGTGACAAGGTTGTGTTTTCAGCTTCAGAAGAAGGTGCAAATGTACAGCAGAAACATCCTATTTTCTTGCAAACACCACCTTCCATTGCAGTGAGAAGGCCAAGAACATACTTGTTCTGCATTGTCATTAGCCTGAGAGCTCGAAGTTCTACTTTGATGACATTGAATCCTTCTTCAGTGTCATTTTCCAGCTGAATGAGCTCCCACCTCACGATCTGGAGACATTTGGCATTTGCTCTTTTCTGGATGCTGGGCACAAGTAATGCAAAAATGCCTCTAATGAGCTAAAAAGTTTGTATTGATCCGGCATTTATGCAAGAAGGTCTGAAGGTTCTTGTGATATGTAGTTTGAGTGTCTCTTTTTTTCAGTGCACGATACCTGCCTGTCCTTCTTCAAATAATATTTGGTAGATTGGGGTTGTTCATTTGTTGGATGTGGTGCCTGTGGTTGATTTTGATGCACCACTCCCCCCTTTACATGCTCTTCAGGTATAACCAACTGTGCTGAATGTAGCATTGTTAGGGTGCAGTAACCGCTCCATAATGGTGGAAGATGCATGTACGCCTGATTACCTCACACCCAATAAAAGTCTATTAAGGCAGCTGTGCCCTTTCGAAGATCAGGAATAGCGAGTGTATTGTTGCAGTGTATGTTGGACCCCATAGGAGACTTTCCTTCACCATAGAAGCATAGTTCATAATTGTCCTCTTGTCGGACATTGATGGATTTTTCGAAGGCTGTGACCCATGTCAGCTTTGAGACGTCTTTTGTCCAGGTTTGGGCACACGTTTTATCCACCCAGTTTAATTGCTGGTCAGACCATCCTTGAAATGCTTCTGCCTTGCACATGAAGCATTGTGCCTTTGATTGCCAGGACCGGTTCCTTCAGGCATTTTGGACCATTACAGATTTGTTCATCCGGTGGCTGTAGTTGTCTTTTTACTGTGCGTGCCTGAAATTAAATTGTAATGCGACATATTGTCAGATGAAGGAGACATTGAGCTTCAACTGTAGGGACCTCCTGAGGTACTAGAATTTTCTACTATTAGTTGTTCTTTTACGGGTTGAACTCATGTCAGAATACCAGCTATTAGATTGGGCAGGGTGATGAAAATCATCAATAGTATCTAGTCGTAACCCATGATAGGCGTCATACCGGTGCTTATTGGCCTCTTTTCCTTCTTCGGTAATGTTTCCTTCTTTGATAATGCAAAAGGGATCTCTTTTCTTTCATGAAAGCTTCACATATTTTGTTAATACTACAGAGTGACCCTTGAACATTTGCAGGTAGTTCACTGTACATCGGAAACATTTCAACATTTGCATCAGTATTACTCTTCATTATTTCTTGTTGGTACATTTCTGGGGTAAGATAGTAGGAAGGTTTTGTATTCAACTGTGGGGTTTGGGGTACATACTCATGTTCACTAGAGGATGAGGTAGTTTCAATAGCAGGTTGTGGGAAGTCTAATGAAGTTGTAAACATAGACTCGGTTGGCAATATGGCATTTGTCTCTTGCCATTGGCTGGCATTGTCATTGTTCATGGACCATTGAGGTAATAAGCTCAACGTGGTAACATTTTTGTGCAGCGTTGTTAGATTGTGGGATGACTTGTTACTCTTTCTCCAAATTGCCCCCTTCTTTTATATGGGAACCCCTGATAAAAGATATTGCCCAATACGCTCCCAATATTAAAATCATCAAAGTGAACAACTTAGCAATGAAATTGAGTGTACATTGGAAGCTTTATGAAGGCATGCTACTATTTCTATTCCTACTGCTACCTAACTCATTATCTGCATTTGCTGTTTGTTCCATCATCATGGCACCTAAGAGATAAATAAAAAGCAGGACAGGGGTTAATATAAATCCAGATAGGACAAGTTGGAAGTATGGTAAACTTGTGAGTGAGGCAAAGTCAGCACTAAAGATGTGGGAGACAGATAGGAGCAGGTATTACTATGCTATCCAATTATTACCTTATTTACATGTTATGCACTCTTTTCCTTTTGCTATCTTTTTAGGGTCATTGGAAGAGATAGAAAGAGAGAGAGATAGAGAGAGAGAGAGAGAGGGAGAGAGAGAGAGAGAGAGAGAGAGAGAGAGAGAGAGAGAGAGAGAGAGAGAGAGAGAGAGAGAGAGAGAGAGAGAGAATAGTGTGGAAGAAGAACAGTATTGAATGCTAGAGAGCAATATAAAAATAAATGTCTTTAATTATAGTATGCTGTTTATATTCTGTTATATTTACACTTAGTTATTGCTCCATCATTTAGTTTAGGGTACTGCAATGTTTCTTTGTTCTTCACTCATTGTCTGAGTCACAACACAGATGTATGCTTTTCTGATATCTGATAGGTAAATCCAGTACCGTAGCACTTTGACTTTTACCACCAAGGGGGTACAATAGATCACTTTGTATGGGCCATGGAACCTCCGAGACTTCCATTTGTGTACAAACCATCTTACGTACACTAAATGGCCAGGCATCAGTTATTGTTCTGGGCTGTCTGCCACAGCAGTGGTTGTCTCTAATTCATTTTCTCTGGTGAATGTGGGGTGCCATTTGTTTTGCTATACTCCTGACAGCTTGTGTTAATTGATTAAGGTATTCTTTGAACTCCTCTCCTAATACTGTTGCTGTTCTGTGCACATCTGACATTCTCCGCACTGGTGATAACAGCATTTGTATGCGTTGACCAGTTACTATCTTGTGGGGTGCACAAATGGTGGTCCTTATTTGGTTGTGTTCGGAGTTGAAACAGGGCAAAAGGTAAGCAGTAGACCCAATTCTTCTTTAGTGAGTGACACAGTTTAGATAACCTACTCTTAAGTAAGCCATTGATTTTCTCAACTCGTCTGTTTGCTTGCAGGTGGTAAATAGAGCACATTTTATGTTGTATTCCCAATAGTAAAGTCACCTCTTTGAATACATTGTTTAAAAAGTGTGTTCCAACATTGTCAGAATGTATCACATCACACATTCTCCATCGGGGAAAAACTTCCCTGACAAGGAATTTGGCTGCACAATTTGCATCTGGGTAGGCTTATGGTCCTGCTGCTACCCATCATGAAAAAGGAACACACCACGACTATTACATTACATGCTCCATTACATCTTTCTCCCATGTCCGCATAATCAATGTGCAGTTCATGGAAGGGCCCTACATGGCGAGGCAGTGTTCCTCAGAGTGTTCTCAGAGTCATTCCTGCATTGTACATTTCACATGTTGTGCATTCAACAACCATTTTTGTCAAGATGCTCCTGTAGGTTTGGAATAAACCAATCCTCCTGGAGATCAGGGACAATGTGTTGTTTGGAAGTATGGGCTGGGAAATGCAATTGTTCAAAGACCATGATCTGAAGTTCAAAGGGCATTACAACTTTTCCTGTGTTTTTTTGTCTCCAGAGCAAATCTGTTGGGGACTGTGTACAACCTAGTTTAGTCCATAATTCTTGTTCTGCGGTTGGTTCTTTCTTTTGGACTGTGGGTGATGCACTGTAATTGTCCTCTTTCGGTGGTTCTTGTTTGTTTATTAATATGCACTCTGAGAAAGTTGGTAGCCCTGAATAAGCTGCTTCTTTGGCGGCTGTGTCTGCTGCTGTGTCAACCTAATGATATTTCATCATTGTTATGAGTGTGCTTGACATTTTACCAGGGCAACTACGGAGGGTTCTGCAAGGGCTTCAATCAATTTGTTTAATAACTCAGCATGTTGTACTAGAGTCCCATCTGCTCTTCTAAACCCCCTTCTTCTCCATCTTGATAACCCAGCATGTACTGTGGTGGCCACGTAAGCTGAGTCAGAATAAATTGTTAGTGCACATTCTTTTGCTAGAGTGATTCCTAAGGATAATTCACATCAAGTTATTAGATTCCTAATGGTAAAATGACAAGGAATAAACACTTACTAAACAGTGTTGTTTGGAAGAGATAACAGAGATAGTTGTGCCATAAGCACAAGAGTAGCCTGCTGTAGAAGCGTCACAAGGGTTTGGCAGTTCGCACTCCAAACTACCTGGGAATTAGGAAACCCTGGGTTATAGCGCATAGATACTATTAAAAGTAATTAGAACAGAAGTTAAGTTAGGGAAAGAACCGCTATGGGGTACTTACTTGTCTCTTTTAGTGATCCTTTCCTGATGTAAGGGGTTGCTTGGCTCCGTGAGCTAGTGCAACCATGGATAAGTGTAATACAAACAAAATGGCCATATTTATAGCATTGAGGGTGTGACGTCATCATGTTGAGTGCATGCATGACGTCACAAATGTAAACAATGACGCGGATGAGCGATTGCTACGGGATAACATTTTCAAAATCAAGCAAAAAAAAGATGAAATAACGGCAAATGCCCTTATACATGAATAGAGTTCAGAGTGAATTTGGGGTGTGTGAAAAACTGAATCGGTTTGAATATTTATAAGAATGTCAATGCTATGATCTTATCTATAGGATGAACGAACTGAGTCATTTTTTTAGAAAGAAGTAAAAATTAGGTAAAGTCAAACCCTATGTCACGGGCGCTACTCCTGAGGGGCCAGGACTGGCCCAGCGCCCTCGGAAGCAGACCCGTCTTCCACTACTCCGGACCCAGCAGACCCCTACAGGGGCCCTTTGGACCGTGTCCTGGTGCCTTTGGCGCCAGGCTCATGAAGGGTTTCAGTCCCGGCGCCATAGGCGCCGGGCTCATATTGATAAACAGTGTAATAATGCTTGGGTGGACTTACCTGAGGCAGACCATGCTGCATATTTACCCAGAACAAACCAGTCTGGTTGAAGTCCCCAGCCATCAGGGCTGGGAGGAACTATTCCCTCCATTCAGGAACTCTTTTCTTACCTGGGTGGAACCAGTGGAAGAACACACACTGGAAGCACTTCTCTGCTATTTAAACCACACCCGATGGAAAACATGTGCTTCGCGTTATTCTGCAGCAGCAGCAGGACGCTCACCGAGTCGGCTCCTGCATTCCAGGTCCAGAGTCATCTTCAGCTTCCGCGCAGCAACCTGTGGATGAAGAAAGACACAGAACAATACTTACCAGATCCCGGAATCCAGTCACCGGCAAAAATTGCAAAGAATAAACATAAGGTTAGAAACGTGCAACTCGCTCGCAGCCGCGCCCGCTTACCTGATCCATCCGTGATTGCAACGGAGCTAACCGCGGCCTTCTCTTCGGCAGCTTCTCTGCACCTGAAAGGCAAAGGACATAATTAAAAAGGGGTTCGGGTGAAGGCAGTCGCATTCATCTTAACTTACAAGTTTTTGCACGCGCAGTAGCGGCCGCATCAACCTCAGCATCCCGGCACCTGAAAAACAGGAAAAAGACATTATTTGAGGTGCCATTAAAAGCGGCCAACGATCATTATACTTACGTGCATCGGCACGTGCAGTGGCAACGGATATAAAGCCCGCAGCAACCCGGTACCTGAAAACTAGGAAAAGGACATTATTAGAGGTGCCATTAAAAGCGGCCAACTATCATTATACTTACGTGCATCGGCACGTGCAGTGGCAACGGATATAAAGCCCGCAGCAACCCGGTACCTGAAAACTAGGAAAAGGACATTATTAGAGGTGCCATTAAAAGCGGCCAACGATCATTATACTTACGTGCATCGGCACGTGCAGTGGCAACGGATATAAAGCCCGCAGCATCCCGAGGCCTGAAAACTAGAAAAAGGACATTATTAGAGGTGCCATTAAAAGCGGCCAACGAACATTATACTTACGTGCATCGGCACGTGCAGCGGCAACGGAAAACTACGCCCACAGCATCCCGAGGCCTGAAACAAAGGAAAAGGGACATTATTGAGGTGCCCATCTTTTAAAGCCTAAAGACTACAGTATACTTACAGGCATCCGCTCATGCAGTAACGGCGGCATCGCTCTTCGGCATCCCAGCACCAGTGCCACAACTAAGGCCACAAAAGACTTGAGCCTCAACACTGAACTCATCCAGTGACGTAACTGGAATCCACGCACCCCTGCACCAGACGCAGGATGGAGAGCTCAGCATTTATACGCCTAAGGTGAGAGCTCGCCGAGACAAGTAGAAAGCTAGGCTGTGGGAGAAACTGGCGATTGGTCGGAGAAGGAATCCCATCAAACGGTGATTAACCCTTTTTCTTCCACCTGCAGAAAACCTACTCTGCAGGTCAGACATTCGATAAGAGGAAGACCAGTCCTGAGAGTCGTCCGAGCTCTACGCTTCTCAATTGAAGAAACGATAGCAGCCCAGCCGGGATCAGCGCCTCCGTGGGAATCAGGTGAGCGTTACAAAACGCAAAGCCCACCAATAACCTCCTACCCAGGCGCTATGGAAACTTCCGACACAGACCAACTGGCCCAGTTATTAGGGGAATTAAGAGCTGAAGTTCATGCTGCCCGCCAGGAAACGAATGCCCTTAGGAGGGAATTGATAATATCAAAAGAACAAACTGATGATCTCGCCAGACAGTTATTACAGACACAAGCGGGGCAAACCCCGCTACCTAATTCAGGAGGGAGCTATATCCCAGCAGCTTCAGACAATCCTGTTCAAATCAACCTACCCGGAAATGTGCCATTGGCACCGCCTGAACGCTTCTCTGGTGACCCTAAAAGGTTTGCGGTGTTTATAAATCAATGCCGATTGCACTTTCTTTGTAGACCTGCAGCCTTTCCGACTGGCCAGACTAAGGTAGCCTTTGTGCTTTCGTATCTTAGCAGCAGTGCCGCTGATTGGTCGATCCCTCTGGTTACACAGGATGACCCGATCCTTCGTGATTTCCCGACCTTCCAGGCAAATATGGAAAGACTTTTTGCAAGGCATTCCCAGGGGCAGGCCCTGGACAACGAACTCCTTTCCCTAAGACAGGGCAATCAAGATCTTTTGGCCTACATTGCATCATTCAATAGGCTAATCGTGGAAACCAGATGGCCTGAGGACAAATTGGATCACAGACTACAAAACAGAAAGGCGGATCGATCCAGGTTTGAAACACGAGTGTTCCCTAAGCCTCAAAGTCACACCAAAGGAGTTGAAGCCGTCAAACCTATGCAAATTGGGGTTGTAAAGGGTCCCCTAACCCAGAAAGAACGCGACAGGAGATGACAAATGCAACTATGTCTCTATTGTGGAAATTCAGGACATTTTCTTCGAGATTGCCCGGTGAAACCACCTAAGAAGACAGTGGGAGCTTCTGATAAGAGTTCTGAAAAGCCTGAGCCGGGAAACGACCTCGCCCGACAAGTGTAGAGGTCCGCTTGCCGAGCGTAAAAACCAGTTCTTTGACCTCGCACTTCATAATGCCAATGGTCCTCGTAAACCCAGAGCAACCGGATCGTTTGCATGCAATTAAGGCATACATTGATAGCAGAGCAGTTGGAAATTATGTGGACCGCAAATTGGCTTCCAGGATGAACTTACCTCTTTGTCCAAAGGTGGTTAAAGACGTCATTACCACGGTGGATGGAACGGAAATCGCCTCCGGACCAGTGACCCATACCACTACTGAAGTGACGATACTAGGCCAAGACGGGCATCAAGAAGTAATTGTGTTCGACCTGATCAAGGCTCCTCAATTCCAAGTAATTCTAAGGATTCCTTGGTTGGAGAAACACAATCCTCAGATTGATTGGCGAGCAAAGACGATAAAGTTCCCAGAGTGCACACCAACTTGTTATCCACGACCCAACATTGGCCTAGCGTCAGTAACGGCTGACGGTCCACAATTACCTCTAGAGTATCGAGAGTTCCAAGATGTTTTTCAAAAGGAACAGGCTAACACCTTGCCACCCTACAGATCATATGATTGACAGATAGATTTGCTACCCGGTGCAACTCCCCCTTGCAGTAGGATTTACGCCCTTACCGAGCCTGAGAACCTTCATCTGCGACAGTATTTAGACCAGTACCTGGCCAATGGCTTTATCCGTCTGTCGAAGTCCCCTGAATCCTCAGCTCTGTTCTTCGTACCAAAAAAAGAAGGTGACCTCAGAACCTGTATAGATTATCGTGCTCTGAACCAGATAACAGTAAAAAACCGGTACCCCTTACCTCTGATCCCGGAACTCCTTGACCAGGTAAAAAACGCCTGTATTTATACTAAGCTTGATCTCCGGGGAGCTTATCACTTGGTACGGGTCAAGGAAGGAGATGAATGGAAGACGGCCTTTCGCACTAAGTATGGGCTATTTGAATACCAAGTGATGCCCTTTGGACTATGCAATGCACCGGCCGCCGTCCAATATTTTATGAATGATGTCCTCAGAGAGCTCATTGATGTCTGCGTTGTCGTCTACATAGATGACATTCTTGTGTACTCATCTTCAGAAGCTGACCATCGAAATCATGTTAGGGCGGTCCTTGAAAAACTTTGCCAACATAAACTTTTTGCCAAGCTCGAAAAATGTGTTTTTCATGTCACTGAGGTCGAATTTTTGTGATTTATTCTGACACCCAAAGGAGTCCACATGGACTCGAGAAAAGTAGACGCTATCCTCAAATGGCCGTCTCCTACTTCTGTGAAAGGCGTTCAAAGCATGCTAGGCTTTGGCAATTTTTACCGTAGATTTATTCCAGAGTTTTCACGAGTGGTACAACCCATCACCGCCCTCTTAAGAAAAAATAAATGCTTTGAATGGTCCGCAGAAGCAGAACAAGCCTTCCAAGAGCTAAAGGCTAAATTCACCTCGGCGCCAATACTGAAACACCCACGCCCGGACCTCCCTTACATCGTTGAAACCGACGCCTCCAGCTTAGCAATGGGAGCAGCCCTATCACAAAGAGATCCAGAGACTAACCAACTGCATCCTGTGGCATTCTGGTCTCGGAAGTTCTCGGTGCCTGAGATGAACTACACCATCACAGACAAAGAGCTTCTAGTGATAAAATCAGCCTTTAAGGCATGGCGGCATTATCTCCTCGGGGCCAGAAACACCGTCACAGTGATCACCGATCATCGAAATCTGCAGTATCTGAAAACCGCCAAGGCTCAATCCTCCAGACAGCTTCGCTGGGCTCTATTCTTTGCTCAATTTGACTTCGTGATCACTTATCGCCCCGGCAACAAGAACGGCAAAGCGGATGCTCTTTCCCGAATTGGAATGGGAGATAATGTTGCCAATCCAGAACCTGTACCAATAATTCCTGAACAAAGGATCGTGGGTCTGATTTCTTCACAATCCATTGAGGATATTGAAGAAAAAACTAAACAACTTGTAACCTCACCAGACTTACTGAACTGGTTACAAAAAGGAAAAGATTTCACCGTAAGCAATGACTTGCCTTATTTCCAAGGGCGATTGTTCCTACCACACGCCGATTTACAAAGACAGGTAATCCCCTGCTATCATGATTCAACATTGAGGGTCACCCTGGCATTGCCAAAACCACAGAAAAGGTGAAGAGACACTTCTGGTGGCCTTCGTGGAGAAAAGACATAAAGGAATTTGTGATGGCCTGCGGTGTGTGCGCTCAAAACAAGGGTCAGAAGAAGAGGCCGGCTGGTTTCTGCAACCATTAGACATCCCACAGTGTCCCTGGCATACCCTTTCCATGGACTTCATCACAGACTTACCCTCCTGTTCCGGGTACAACACCATTCTTGTTATTGTGGACCTGTTTTCTAAAATGGCCCACTTCATTCCGCTAAAAGGCTTACCTTCAGCATCAGTCCTAGCCAAAGTATTTCTTGAAAACATCGTCCGGCTACACGGCTTCCCGTCAGTACTAATCTCAGTTAGGGGGAGCCAGTTTATTTCCCACTTTTGGCGTAGCTGTTGTCGATTAGCTGAAATCGATGTAAGACTTTCGACCAGCCATCATCCCCAGACCGACGGGCAAACCGAGAGAACAAATCAGACTCTCGAGCAATATTTACGATGCATGCTACAACAGTCGGAGAGTAACTGGAAGGACATCCTTTGGATAGCTGAATATGCTTACAACAATTCAGTTCATTCGGGTACCGGGAAGAGTCCCTTCTACATCTTGTAATGGATTCATCCTCGAACCTCCAACCTTGATCCACCTCAAGATCTTGGAACACCCGCCGTGGATCAATTGCACACCGTTATTACCCAAGCTTTTAAGGAAGCGACTGCACATCTACAACAAGCTAAAGAGAGGTACAAAAAAGGAGCAGATCAACACCGAAGCAATGCCCCACAATACCAGGTTGGGGATCAAGTCTGGCTGTCCACCAAACATTTATCGCTTAAAGGGCCTCGCACCTTCAACCCCAAATACCTGGGACCATATCCAATTACGGCCATAATTAATCCAGTGGCCGTTAAATTAGAATTGCCAACCCATATGAGAATACATCCTGTATTTCATGTATCTCTTTTGAAACCCATGCAACCTGGAACCAGATTGAACAATCCTCCAGAGCCCATTCAAGTGAATGGGGAGCCCGAATTTGAAGTAAAAGACATTTTGGACTCTAAAATCATCAGATCGACGCTATTCTACCTAATCGACTGGAAAGGCTACGGACCTCAGGAAAGGTCATGGGAACCCTATGACCACGTCCATGCTCCTCGTCTAGTCCTGAAATTTCACCGAACCTTTCCCGATAAACCAAAACCCCCGGGGAGGACAAGTTTGGGAGGGGCCTTGAGGGGGGGTTCTGTCATGGGCGCTACTCCCGAGGGGCCAGGACTGGCCCAGCGCCCTCGGAAGCAGACCCGTCTTCCACTACTCCGGACCCAGCAGACCCCTACAGGAGCCCTTTGGACTGTGTCCTGGGGCCTTTGGCGCCAGGCTCATGAAGGGTTTCAGTCGCCGGGCTCATATTGATAAACAGTGTAATAATGCTTGGGTGGACTTACCTGAGGCAGACCATGCTGCATATTTACCCAGAACAAACCAGTCTGGTTGAAGTCCCCAGCCATCAGGGCTGGGAGGAACTATTCCCTCCATTCAGGAACTATTTTCTTACCTGGGTGGAACCGGTGGAAGAACACACACTGGAAGCACTTCTCTGCTATTTAAACCACACCCGATGGAAAACACGTGCTTCGCGTTATTCTGCAGCAGCAGCAGGACGCTCACCGAGTCGGCTCCTGCATTCCAGGTCCAGAGTCATCTTCAGCTTCTGCGCAGCAACCTGTGGATGAAGAAAGACACAGAACAATACTTACCAGATCCCGGAATCCAGTCACCGGCAAAACCTGCAAAGAATAAACATAAGGTTAGAAAAGTGCAACTCGCTCGCAGCCGCGCCCGCTTACCTGATCCATCTGTGATTGCAACGCGCAGTAGCGGCCGCATCAACCTCAGCATCCCGGCACCTGAAAAACAGGAAAAAGACATTATTTGAGGTGCCATTAAAAGCGGCCAACGATTATTATACTTACGTGCATCGGCACGTGCAGTGGCAACGGATATAAAGCCTGCAGCATCCCGGCACCTGAAAACTAGAAAAAGGACATTATTAGAGGTGCCATTAAAAGCGGCCAACGAACATTATACTTACGTGCATCGGCACGTGCAGCGGCAATGGAAAACTACGCCCACAGCAACCCGAGGCCTGAAACAAAGGAAAAGGGACATTATTGAGGTGCCCCTCTTTTAAAGCCTAAAGTCTACAGTATACTTACAGGCATCCGCTCGTGCAGTAACGGCGACATCGCTCTTCATCGTGCCACAACTAAGGCCGCAAAAGACTTGAGCCTCAACACTGAACTCATCCAGTGACGTAACTGGAATCCACGCACCCCTGCACCAGACGCAGGATGGAGAGCTCAGCATTTATACACCTAAGGTGAGAGCTCGCCGAGACAAGTAGAAAGCTAGGCTGTGGGAGAAATTGGCGATTGGTGGGAGAAGGAATCCCATCAAACGGTGATTAACCCTTTTTCTTCCACCTGCAGAAAACTTACCCTGCAAGTCAGACATTCGATAAGAGGAAGCGGACAGCGGCAGTTGGAAAGAAAACAAAAGTGAGCTCGGAGTGAGGACGGCGACGGTGGTGAAAATGAAGGTGGACAGTTGCTCACCATGGACATTGATGTCAAAGGCGACATTCCTGAGTTGCATGCAAGGAAACGTGTTTGTGTTTGTCGTAGTGGATTTTCATTCCAAATGGTTTGAGTGGGAAGCTGTAAAGGAGGTCACGGCAAGGGAGTTGATTGGATTCTTGGAAAAAGTATTTCTTAAGGAGGGGTGCCGGTTGAAATTGTGTCGGATAATGGAGTGCTAATCCATTGTGCTTTGCACGCGTGGGTTTGTATCCCATCCTCGTCGCCACTTGAAGAATGGAGGCCACACCGATAGAATAGGTAAGTAGTTTAATGTACGGAGCTCGCCGGTCGCCCTCCTCACTCCGAGCTCACTTTCGTTTTCTTTCCAACTGCCGCTGTCCGCTGCGGTCACGCGACTCTCATTCCAAAGGATAGCACGAGAGCACGCGTGACCGCCGCGAGACAGCTTAACATTCTCTACAAGTGTCTTTCCCCATCTGTCTAGATGTCTCTCCCTGCTTATAACTATTTCTTTTCACCACTAGCGAGTGATCTGGCTACCACTCGCCCTCCTCGCTGTATTTGGACCTTTCTTCTAAAGAGAGTCAATAAAACCTCAGATGCTCCCTCTTAAATGAGGTAACACAAATGCATTGTCTGATAGCAAACATAACACAATATACAATGACATATTCACGACAACAATACTATGAACAGAAAAACATGCAACATATACTGCACCCTTCTTCTGGCAGAGCCTAGTCACATTCACACTCTCACAACACTCACGTCACCTTGCCCCTCCTGGGCCTACCTCCACAACTTTAAGAAAAGATGCCAAGATAATGAACTATAATAATAACCACTATTGGTTCCCGAGTCGTCTACTTATATGGGCTCCTACTTTTTTATCTCTTCACCTCTTTTTTCCAACCTTACCCTCCACAATGCTTTTGATGACTTCATGCCCTGCACTCAGGTGACCACCCGAAGGTTCGATCTGCCATCTGTCTTACTGATATCAGTGCTATGTGTTGGTTCTGGCAAATATATTGCTATGCAGGATTAGGACTCAAAGGGGTTCGGGTGTGGTCAGGGTGAGGCCAGGTCAGATAGGCATCTGTATGAAAGGTGTTGATGGGTCAGAGTTAGTGGGCTGTTGTCTGACTGGGTGGAGGTCGAGTGGGCAAAGGTAGTTTAGTGGAGATGGATGGACTCGGGGAGAGAGGCCTGTTCGGTACTCACGCTTTGCAAAATAGACACTGTGAGGATGTAATGTTAGAATGTTTGCAACAATGAATTGCTGGGCTTTTGTGGGAACAAGCCTTGCGCGGAGCTGCCAGGGTAGGAGGGGGTGGCAGTGCTCGAGGCTGTCTGAGCTGGCACTGGGGATGGGAGAGCTGCTTTCTGCAGAGGGATGATTTCTGGCCATAGTAAAAGATGGCATCTAGCGTGGTACAAAATGGTATCCTAAAACAAGTCTACAGGTTGTGTTACACACGCATATATATATATGTTATATCATATTGCAGGGAACCCCAACAAGGTATATTCATTTGGGAATGTTTAGGGGGGTGGAATTGGACCACCTACTCCCCATCACAACAAAGTAATTTATGTACCTTTCACTATATAAGATAAGCGCCCAGATGCTTACGGGTTAGGTGTGCTATATAAATAGAAAAATAAATAAATAACAACAAAAGATAGAGGCGGACCTACAAGGCCTTGTGAGCATTCAGTAGAGAGAGAAGGGATGATGCGGTGGGGGTAAAGGGGTAAGTGCTAGGTGTATTGGAAGGGAAGGGCTAGGGAGTGAGCAGCTGTAAGTGCCTGGATGGAGTTGTCAGCCGCTGATAAATAGGTAAGTGCAGGCCTATAGTGGCATAGGCTGCAGGGTGCCAAGGCAGAGTTTTGGAAGGTGTGGAGGCTGTAGGCGATTGGGTGTGGGAGGTGAGGACCCCGGAGGGCACGTAAGGGCCCTGGTTACCAACCTCAGCAATAGTGGGATTTAGCAGAGGATGGAGAAAGGGAAGGAAGAGGTGAAAAGGAAAGTCTTGAGGAGCTTCTGGAATTTGAGGAGATCCGGCTCAAGATGGAGAGGAAAGGGGAGGCTGTTCCATAGGAGGGAGCCTGCTGAGGAAAGAGATGAGCCACCAGCTTGCTGTTTAGCGAAGTGCTTAACACACAGAGAGTTGGTGCCGGAGGAACATAGAGATCTGGAAGGAGAGTATTTAGTGAGAGAAAGTTGTAAATAGTGTGGTCCCAGGCCCAAGAAAGCCTTGTGGATGATGCAGAGGGAATTGAATTTGATCATTGCAGCAACCAGGAGCAAGTGGCACATTTTTACGGCTGGAAAGATGGGGTCCCTGGGCTTGAGGCCAAGGATAATTCTTGCAGTCCTATTCTGGATTAGCTGGAGAGGTTGTAGAGAAGAAGAGGGTAGGTTAAGGAAAAAGCCTATTACAGTAGTATAGTCTAGAGAGAACCAGCGCCCTAGAGGCATAGAGTTTATGGGGGAAAGTGAGGAAAGGGAGAATTCCTTTGAGGTGGTGAAGTTGAAATTGGGACTTCTTGGCAAGGTTCTGAATGTGAGGGATGAAGGAAAGAGAGGAGCTGAAGATGATTCCAAGATTGCTGGTTTCAGATGAAGGAGAAGAGGGGGAGCCCACATAAGATGGCCAGAGTGAGGGATGGAAAGAGTATGCAGGAGTCCCAATAGGAAGGATTTCAGTCTTGCTGGTGTTGAGGCACATATCATTGGAAGTACACAAGGGCTGGATGACAGATAAGCAGTAAGGAATGATGGAGGAAGTAAGAAGAGGATCAGAGGGAAGTCTTAAGAAGGGTTGTGTGTCATCTGCATAACACTGAATGTTTGGGAAGAAGGTGGATATGAAGTGTGTGAGCCTAGTAAGTTAGTTCTTAAAGAACCAGGGAGAAAGGTTGGAGCCCTGGGGGATGCATGTGGAGATAGAGGTGGGTGAGGAGAAGAAGCCCAGAATAACCTGGGAATGATGGTCATTGAGGAAGGAGAGCAGCCAATCTAGTGCACGCTCTGAGATACTTAGGATATTGTAGGCATTTTATGAGGATGGAGTGGTTGACCGTATCAAATGCAGAGGAGAGATCAAGTAAAATGAGAACAGCTGGAGAGTTGGAATCGACAGATGCAAGCAGTTCCTCAAAGGTGTTCAGAAGAGCAGTTTCCGTGCCTCTGGATGCTCAGAATCCAGATTGACTGTCATGGCGGCAAACAACAAGTTCAATGTGCTGGATCAGCTGGGGGAACATCAGCTTCTCCAAGAGTTTCACAAGGAAGAGTGTGATAGATATGGTGCGGTAGTTGGCTGGACAAGACGGGTCTGCAGAAGGTTTTTTTAGGGGGTATTGCATAAAGGAGTGCTTGAGGGAGGAGGGGAAGATCCAGTAGCAAAAGAGTGGTTGCAGAAATTAGCGACTGCAAGGGAGCCAATAATGTCCTTGATTGTTCTGGAGAAGCTGGGGAACCCTGTTTGCAGGAGACCTTCATGTAGAGCACAACTCTAGTGATCTCATCAGGTGTGACTGGAGAGAAGAAGGAGAGAGAGGCAGAGGGAAGATGGGGGCTATAGGAAGCAAGAGGATGGGGGAATGGGTGGGGGAAAGGGATGCGAGTGTACTCAGGATGTCCTGAGTTTTTGCAGTCAAGTGTGTGGCCAGTGCGTTACTAAGAGTGTGGAAGGGAAGAGGTGAGGAGGAGACTGCAGAGGGGTTGGCTAGTTCCCTGCATATTTTAAAGAGTTCAGCCTTCTTGTTGGATGCACCAGAGACACAAGCCTGTAGGGTTGGCCCTTTTTTTGTTGCTGATGTAGAATTTGTATTGCCTTTGGAGCAGGGGACAAGCCAGTTTGTCAGAGGGTGAGCCTAAGGTCTGCCACTTCCGTTCCTTAGCTTTGCACTTGGGTTTCAGGACTACACATTTGGAATCATACCAGGTGTTATGCTTAGAGGCATGCTTCAGGTGGATCATTATTAATAATGGCAAGATGGATGCTGCTAAGAGCAGAGTTAGCAGTAGAGTCTGTAGTGGGGAGAGATGGAGGTGAAGGTAGATTTGAAGGCAGCAGCTGACACTCATTTAATTGGACAATGTTCGTGAACGAGGTTGGCATGGTTGGGGAGGTGCAGCCAGAGGGCTGAGGGGACCCAGACGAGAGGAGATGAGAGAGTGGTCTGACCAGGAGAGTGGGGTGATCAGTGGGGAGGAGAGTGAAAAATCTGTGTCGATGAAGGCACCAGGAGTGTGGTAAACCGAGTGGGTAGGACCAGAAGGGAGAATGGAGAGGGAGAGTGAGGTCCAGACGTTATTGACGAGAGTGGATGCCATGATTGTGGAGTCACAGTCTATGTTAAAATCACCCATAAGAAGGAGTTTAGTGGTGGTCGTGAGGAGAGAGGAGGAGAAATCAGCCCATTCAGAGAGGAAAAGGGTGGGAGATCCAGGTGGTCTGTAGATGGTGGCAATGGTCAGAGGGGTTGTGGGAGAGGTGAATAACTACCAAACCAGGCTCTCAAAGGAGGAGTAAGGCTGGGTGGGTATGAGGGAAGAAGGGCCCCACTCAGGGAAGATACAAGCAACCCCACTGGCCAACCCCACTGGGAGTCAAAAGAAGTGACTGAGCTGGCCTTGAACCACGTCTCGGTAAGAGAAAGAATATCAAGGTCAAGGTCTTCAAGAAGGAGGTAGATGTGTTTGATGGCAGAACGAGCATTAAGCGTTGCTAGATGCAAGACATCTCCACCTTTGAAGGTTTTCTGAGGAGGGTTACATTTGCATGGTACACCAGTCGGGGGGGGGGTAGAGAGGTTGGAAGAAGGAGTAGAAGGAGAAGGGAGGAAGTTAATGAGACACAGCAGGCTCCAGTCAAAGAGGATGAGGACCCTGAACCAAGATAGTGCCAGTGTTTTAGACATTAATGATACACCTGGAAAGTGCCACCATTAATGGTTGAGGATGTAAGAGGAGAGAGGGGACAGATTAAATGAGGAGTCCAAAGATCTGGAGAAGGGACAGAGAGGAGATATCAGTGAAGATATGTCTGGAAATTGCGATGACATAGTTGTCTGCGATAGGTAGCCCATGGTTAGTGGTCAGGATATCTTTTTAAAGGTTTTTTTCTCCCACACTTTGTGAGAGAGGGAGGATAGGTGATAGTATATCAGTTTGAAAAGATAGGGGAGTACCATAGAGGTGGAGCATGACTCTAGTAGCAAAGGGAAGAAAGAAATAGATGCACTGGAATAGCAATCAAATCAGACAAAACATTTGTTAAGACACCTAGATTCATTTTGTTTTACAGGCACTCTGAACACAAAAGTTAAATTGTCAGCACAGATGTAAGGGCACCTAAATTACATTTTTGTTACAGGCACTCGGAACACATAAAGGCAAAATTGGCAGCACAGATGTAAGGGCACCTAAATTCAGTTTTTGTTGCATGCACTCTAAAATCACAATGGCAAAATTTGAAGCACTGGAGGCGTGTGCATTCGAGGAAACAGTTTGGTTGGCAGACATTTAAAGACATGTGAAATAAGGCGGTGATGACTCGTGCTATGTGGGAGTGGAAGAGAGTTAATGCGTGAAGGAGCATGCCAAAGTGTCAGCAAAGGTTGTTTCCGGAGTGGAGAAGGAGAGGTGCCCCCCATCATGCTCTGAGAGGCTCGGACAGGGACCTTAGTGTGGGCGTTTGAGGGGGCTGATGTTTGCCTGCCAGCTTCAGGGCATTGTGCCAGTGATGAGTCTTATGCATGTCGGGACCTCACAACAGGTAGCCCAACTGGAGTGGAGCTTCTGGTTGTGACCGTCATGCTGGGTAGACTGGCTGTTGGAGCATGGATTTCTACAGGCAATTTTGGCTGGCTTTTACTACCACTTTGTAAGATGCTGGCAGAGCCAGCCAGTGTCTTTGCTTGAGGCCTGGGTTTCAACTGCTAATTTGGCATGTGCCTGGTATTGCCGTAGGGTGGAGTCAGCAGCTCATCTCCCTCTCTGACCAGACTTGAGGCTGTCAAACAGGAACACTCCTGTAAATACAGACTCTTTGGCCTGCAGGTAGTGCTATTTTTGTTTGAATGTTTTCCCTCAATCTCTCTGACTTTGATTCCACTAGCGCTCCTCGCCCATTCTTCTTACCGTGAAATGGGGGGGTCGATGTCTCCTTGGCGGATTGCCGATGTGACATGTTTGGTGTTGTTCAAACTTTTCCCTCTCCCTTGTCCCTGGCAGGAATGTTCTGTTGGTCTGTGCAAATATCAGGGTATAGTAATTCTTTCTCCTTTTGCATTATTGCTCTGATGCTTGAAACTCACCCTTGCAGTGTCAGCCACACTACTGTTACTTACCTAAGATGGGTCGGGGCTGTGCACTTGTACCACAGCTTTAAAGTATGGAACTGCCTACATTTACATCAAGGGCACTGTTGAACTGAACCAGTGGACTACTCATAATTTTCTCTGTAAGGACTTCCCTCTGCAGATTTGCCATTCTCCCTTTCTGTCCTTCACACTTGTAGAATTGACAACACATGCTTGGATAAACAGATTGTGTTGGACAAGCATAGTGATTCCTGCCTTTTTCTGGGATTCACATTTTATCACAGGGAGGGATTCATTTGTCAGGTCTTGTCTGAATTCTGACTCAAACATTTCTCTCAGTGCAAGGAGGCTTTATTCCTTGAATTCCACTTTCTTCATATATCATGTTGTTTTACAGGGAGACTTTGACTTTGGGAGTGACAGCACAGCACAGATATCCTCCTGGTGACTGATAAAATGGCTGGTGTGGCGTCTTATTCTTTGTGCAAATTTAGCCCCTTCATTGGCCAAACAGCTGTAGCCTGACCGTTCCTTCCTTTAGCTCTTGGATAACCTCCAGCTTATTTCCAGATTGATGTGTAACTCTGGTGATGAACAGCAAAAAGAGGTAAAAAAACAAACTGAACTAAATGTTTGAACTCCTCCCCTACCTCTTACCTTGGAACCATCATAGCCCATCAATACCTGCAGGGGCTCCACCGACTGAAGACGCATTGCATAAACTGGAACAGATGACATCTGGATTTGACATCATGGTCTTTAAAATTGGCAATCTTTCAGGATTTTGAGATTGAAACCCTTCAGGCTCAGATTGAGATAGAAAGTAGCAGGATTTCAGAATTTAACAATAGGGTGGGTACATTGAAGAATGGGAAGCTGTGGTGCAGAAAAAGTCCTGAGAAGCTGAAAGACAAAAACTTGTAGGCAAAATGTGTAGGGACATGTACTAAATCACCGTTGAAATCTATTCTACAAGATCCTCACATTTTCTCCCAAATTCTTGTTGAAAGGGTGCACAGGTCAGATCCCACTGCCTAAACAAGGTCAGTCCACTTGACTTGTAAGCATGCTTCTTGTCAATTATCGTGACCTATCTCTAGTTGATGGATGAGAGTTGTGAACTGCGATATGATTATGAAAAACTATCAATTTTCCCTAACTTGTAGGCATCTGTCCAGGCAGCCTTGCATGATTTTACACCTTTTAACATTTATTACATTAGAAGGATCCACCTGGGATAAATTGCAAACATATTACTTTGAAATTACTAACTTAATCTGAGAATGAATTACAATCATACAACCTAGACATTATACTTTTGTGTTACAATGCATAATGTACATCTACCCGAAAACAACCTTGTTCATAGCAGCAAAACACGATTATATATATTTTCTTTAATCAACATGCATGAGCCAATGTGAAAATTGTGTGACACTTGTACATATGTTCATATCATCATCACATCACAAAATACCATAGTTCATAACATACAAATATATTTAATTAATATCAATTAAATTACATCATTACAAAGATTACATCACAACATGTCATGATTAATAGCAAATAGATATTTAAACACAATCTGCAATGACATTATTGTCCAGTTTCCAACTAGTTACTATTAAAGCCTTATTCATAGTGGATGCCTAAAATTACGGGAAAGCAAGTTTCAACAAAGCAACGCTCAACCGTGTCCCTTATTCATTAGGGAAACTGTACAAACTCACAGAACAAAGAACATATACATTACCAAACTGTAACCTATTTAAAGTTGACTTAAAACGTTATGTAATGAAAATCAATTACAGTTGACGTAAAAATAGTATGTGAAGGGATACATAGTAAACTCGCAGGTTGCAAACACATTGCACCATTGTGGCTATGATATAGCAGCTAATTCATAATCATGTTCACAAGATTTAAATTACAAAATCATGCCAGCAGTACAACCGCTGCCTTTGTTAGACCAGAAACTACCATATAGCATGTATACTATGTTGGCCAGAAACCAATCACATCATGTGACAAACATCGTAAACGCAGAATTGTCAATGTAACCAGAGGGTATCCATTTTGTGAAATATCAGCCATTTGCTTTTTTTCCTTTCTGTCAAAATGCTTTGCAAGATGTATTCTATGCTTCGAACTCACACACGGTACAAGGCCACGGCCTGAATGCTGAAAGACTAACACAGACAGGAATGTCAAACAATACAGAAATACATTGTTTTCCTCCCTCATTAAGTCCTTGAAGGCAAGCAGAAGCTGAATCCAATCAGCAGACCAGGTGCCGGCCTGTCTTGAAAACACTGTAGTAAAAGGCAGTTAAAGGCGGAATTATATTCTTTTAGTGGTACTCCTTCGCAGAGACTGGTATTTTCTGTCTCAGAACTGTCTGACCCTTGGTTCATGAATCGAAACACATAGATAACGTGCTAAGCAATGTTTCTCTCCTACGAACATGATGTCCTTGCCAAACTAAGAGCTCTATGTTCCCCATAACAGAAAGCTGTCTCTGCTACTATTGCTAGAAATAACTATATTCGGACTGAATAGGGACTTGTCATAATGTATCATAATTGTCAGAATTGTCAATCACCGAACCGTAGCCTGTACGATACATTTATGGGAGGATTGAATTGCCTTCAAATGATTGCATGTTATGTATATATATTGTTGCTTGAGCGTGCTAGCTCTCTTGCGTCTCATTAGGTCTGAGTACACACGTTGCGAGATGTTGATACCCCAGTGTGCCGACTGAGAAATACTATGAAATAAACCAGACTTATTAGGAAATCGAACCTTGTGTCTGTTGTGTTACTAGAGTATATGGTTATTGTGCCTTAGTTTCAAAATGCAGTCTTTATGGCCTAGCAAATATGGCACCCGAATAAGGACCCGCTCCAATTTGCTCCATCGTATACGTTGAGTTTGAAGAAGGCAAAAACGAGTCGAGGACGATGCTGTCGAGCCGGGATCGAAAGGTGTTCGGGGCGCCCCTGTAGAAGTGATGAGAGACTCCTTTGCAGATCTATACACAGCCGATCCCTGTTCGACGAGCAGCACCCAGAGAGCATCGAGGCGAGGGTCCTGGAACAAGGCAGATTGAGCCAGACAGGCAATCACAACGATTCTTGGTTGCATCTGTATACGGACGAATTGCGTCCTGAGTGACAAATTGATTGATCAGGTGTTTCGTGCCCCAATTCTTAAATGTCCTGATATTGGTCGAGAGTTGCTCCTGCAAGATAAAAAGCCCAGGGTAAGAGAAGGGTAAGGATTAACCATGCCTGTGAAATTTATTTCCTGCATGGTGGGATTGTTCCACTGTGGTAGACAATCTTTGGAAACTGGCCAGGTCGCGCCACCCGCAGGGTCGGCGGCATATGAAATTTATGTAAAATACGGTATAGGGGCAATGGTGTTTAATGCAATTTGGCATAGGCAGACCAGACATGTATCAGACTTACGGTGGCCTGATAATGGGAGCTTTGAATTAGCATGTATAGAACACTTAGAATCAGTATTGCTACACAAGAAAGCCAGACCAGCGACATTCGACATCGTGAGAGACTGGAGGAAGGAAGTTAATCTTCATTTATGAAGTAGAGAAAAACACACGCGCAGACATAAAACGAATGTAGAAAAAGCGCTAGAGCATGATCAGCATCAACAGACAGAGGCGATTAAGAAAATGGACAGGGCTTTCCAATTAGATGATCAGAAAATATATCCGCAGAAAGATTTGCATACATCAGATGAGCTATTAAACAAAATACTGAATGAGTGAAGAAACAAACATAAAAGTACTTACCCAGTTGCACCTCCTCCTTATGTACCTCCCATTCCCGTTGCTCCATCTGCACCAGTAGCAAGTTCCTCTCCCCCTATGTTTGTGACATCATTTCCACCACCGCCTTCAGATAATGAGTTAGCCGCTTTAGTAGGCAGTTCTGCAGAGATGGGGCCTGTGCAAGGAAGCAGTATAATGACTCATAGTACGGTTAGCAAAGACAGGAAAGAGGAGCTGAGAAATTGGGCAGAAACATATGTTGAAGGTGGCGATGAAGCAGCTGTGCAAAGTTCCATATCTGATCATAAAGGCCATGGTGAACAGCAGGTATTGTTAGAATGCATGGCGAAGTATCTTGTAAGAATCTGGAGGGATTTTACTGACACTTTGGCACCGCAGGAGTTGCGTGATTTGGTTGATCTTTCTTATTTGCGAGATAATACGTCGAAAGTACGAGAACATGTAGACCGATTATTTGTGTTCAAGCGTGAGCTTGACCAATTTCACAGAGAAATATTGAAGAGAGATAAGCAGTATATATCAGATGTTCAGCGACAATTTTATCCGCCATTGAAACATGTTAGTGAAGAGATGAGAATTTGTACACGAGATGCGCTTAGATGGATGGAAGTACATTATACCTTTAGTCAGTATACACCAGAAATGCAGAGAAAGGTATGACAGGTAATTGTAGAGTATTTGCAAGATGAATGTATGAAGAATAAGACATGTTGTCCCGCTGGATTCTATAAAGAAATTGAATCAGTTCTGAATCCATCTGTTTTTACATTGAGTGACATTGATTTATTGTTTCCCATGATTCTTCTGGTAGACATATGGAAACATGTCAGAAATATAAATGACGCGACAATATTAGGTGAAACATGGGAGAATTTGATTAGAATTGATGGTGAGAGAAAGGCTGGAGAAAAACCGCCGCAATTTATGTTGGCTTTGCCATCGCGAATAGTAGAGAAATTGAAAACTTTGGTACCCGAGAAGAGAATAGTTTGGGATAAATTGACTGCTTGTTTACAGGGCAAAGATGAAGGAGCGACTTATTATTTTAATCGATTTGAAGAAGTATTTGCAGATTTTAGTGGTCAAGACTTGAGTACTGAACCCGGAAAGATATTGTTTGTTGATAAGTTTGTGCAAGGGTTGTTACCGAAAATTCAAAATTTAATAATGACATCTGAAGGCCCAGTATTATGACAATAGAGTAAATTCAGAGATAGACTAAGAAATATGGGATAAAGGGATTTTGAAAACAAGAGTATTGATGCAGCAAGTAGCAAACAATAATAGAGGTGGTGGGAACGCACCATCCAGAGCCCAATTTTCCAACATGAAGGTGGTCCAATAGGGATTAACCAATGTGCCTATTGTAGACAAGAAGGCCATTGGCAAACATAGTACCCACAGATACAGAATCGAAGTGGGGTTTTCCCGAGAAGACAGAATAGAGGTCACCCAGGAACACAAAGACAGAATAGAAATCAAAGAGCGACACAATTTCAGAATAACCAGGGGAATCAGAACCAGAATCAGAATCAGAACCAACAGTGAAACCACACAAATGAAATAATTTTGACAATCAGTCGAATGCATATTATACTGGCGACTTTATATCTGACGGTGTATTGTTTTACTAGGGCTGCCCGAGACTTGGGTTGGAACCAGTATCTATTCCCATAGACCAGAAAGGGCCCTACGTAGAATGAAGGTTGCGAATAGGGAACACATTTTCCTAGTGGACACAGGTGCACAAAAATGTTCAATTGACCATCAGCTGGTTCCAGATATACCACTTTCAGAGCATGACAATGTCTCAGTAGGGTTCTCAGGTACACCAGTGATTAGTCCAGTGTCACAATCAGTACCTATTACATTAGGTCCATTCACCGAATCTTGGCCATTTCTTTTGACGAAAAATTGCGGTGGAAATTTGTTGGGATTAAATTTGTTAAAGAAATTGAATGCCGTTATTTATTGTTCTCCTGATGGAGTGTATTTGACGATATCGCCACACAAGACTCCTGTATCACAATTTTTATCTAAGCTATTACCGACTGAATTGAGTAAAGTACCGGCTTGTATGTGGGCAGTGAACGACAATGATGTTGGTTTTTTAAATGTAGAGCCAGTGAAAATAGTTTTGAAAGAGGGAATTACATTGCTGCGTATTCCGCAATATAAAATTTCACCCGAAGGAGAGAAAGCATTGAAATGCATTGTGTCAGACTTGATTAAAAGAAACGATGTTGAGGAAACATCTGGGAGTACTTGCAATAGTCTGATCCTTTCGGTTTACAAGAAAGGAGGTAATGACATACCGTACCGTTTCATAATTGATTTGCGCTGACTGAATAAAGTTGTTGATCTGCAATTTCCGGTAGTCCCGGATGTGACTACAATTTTGACCATGATTCCAACATCTGCATCGTATTTTAGTGTTGTGGATTTGAAGAATGCGTTTTTCAGCATTCCAGTACATCCAGATAGCAGGTATTTATTTGCTTTTACTCCAGAAGGACGTTCATTTACATTCACACGAATTCCGCAGGGTTACACTGAGAGTCTGAGTATTTACAGTAGAGCATTAAAGGAACAAGTAGGTATGCTAGAACTACCAGCAGGTTGTGTTTTGTTATAATATATAGACAATTTATTAATAGCAGCAGACGCAGAAGACATTTGTAAAGAAAGTACAGTTGCACTATTGACACATCTAGCAGCACATGGACACAAAGCTTCACTAAAGAAATTCCATTATTGTCCAAAGTAAGTAACCTACCTGGGCTATCTCCTTTCGAAGGAGGGAAGAAGATTGACACCAGAAAGAATAGAAAGCATCTCTGATATGCCTATTCCAAAGACGCAGAAGGAAGTCAGAGCTTTAATTGTCATGGCTTCATATTGTAGGCAGTGGATCGCAAATTTCTTTATGATAGTGAAACCGATAGTGGCATTAACAATGAAAGATGTTACCTTACCTTTGCCATGGAACACAGAATGTCAAGAAGCATTTGAACTGCTCAAAGCTGCATTATGTTCAGCTCCGGTTTTAGGCACGCCAAATTATGACAAGAATTTAAAGTTATTTGTGCATGAAAATAATGTTTGTGCTTTGGCTGTCTTGACTCAGGAACAAGGAGGGAGAAATAGACCATGCGGCTACTTCTCTTCCACGTTGGATCCTGTGGCATGTGCATTGCCGCGCTGCTTGCGAGCTGTTGCTGCAGCTGCCGCATCAGTAAAACAAACCGAGGGTATGGTTTTAGGTCATGCTTTAACCGTCATGGTGCCCCATTCAGTGGATGTTCTTTTAAATAGAACGCAGACGCAACACCTTACATCAGCCAGATTAACGAGGTACAAAATTGTCCTGTTTGCACCGCATATCCAAATTATGAGGTGTTGCGCTTTAAATCCGGCCGAGTTAATGCCCGCTCCCAATGACAAAGGGGGTAAAAAAGTGTTCCCCCGATTGTTTAATGGTTACTGAACAAGAGACAAAAGGAAGAATTGATTTTTTTTAAAACTTTGTTTATTTTAAATCAAGGCAGGATGACAATTACAAACATTATAAGCAGTGATTCTTTAGGCATGTTGATCCCCAGTCCTTTATCCCCCCCTGATTTTTCCCCCTCCCTCCTCCCTTTGGTCCCTCTGTCCCTTAGGCATTGTAGGCGGAATCTTCCCTCCTGGGCTGTCCTGTTTGCGCCTCAGCGTCTATGTATCTTCCTCAGGGATCTCATGATTTTTCAAGATCCAGCGGGCCCTGGTAGGTTTATAGGTCAGGGCGGGGAAACGCTGGTGGAATTCTAGCACTGGGGCCCAGATATTCTGGAAACGATGGAGAGTTCCCGCTTGTGCTGCCGTCTCCTTCTCCGCTACCAGAATGTCCCAAAGTTTGGTCCACCATTGGGCTATGTGAGGGCCTTCCGGGGTTTTCCAAGCTCGGGCCACCACCATTTTCCCTGCTAGTAGGCAGTGGGTTAGTAGTTTCGCTCTGGTCCCGGAGCGCGGGTAGGTCCCGGGGATTGGAGCTCCCAGCAAAACTGGTTCTGGTTCCAGGGGAATCGTTGTTCCGGTAATTTGTGTGATGGACCCCAGGCATGATTTCCAGAATTGTTGGACCTTTGGGCAAGCCCACCACATGTGGAAGAAGGAGCCTGGGTGACCGCATCCTCTCCAGCAAGAATGAGCCACCTGGGGGTTCATATGGTGAAGTTTGAGGGGCGGGTAGTACCACCGCAGCGTGATCTTGTATGCACATTCCCTATTGGTAATGCAGGTGGACGAGGTGTGTGTTCTGGTCCATATGTCCACCCAGGTTTTATCCTCTATCGGGTGACCCAGGTCCGCCTCTCATTGGGCCATGCAGTGGGTTTTTGTGGTCAGGAAGTCACTTAGGAAGCGCCTGTATAGGGTGGATACTCTGCCGCGGGTTGGAAGGTCTCCCAGAGTGAGTTCTAGGTCAGTAGGAGGGCGTGTCGCTGCTTGCAGAGTTTGGGGATGTGAGCACCAGTGGCGTAATTGAATGTAGGTGAATCTATCCCTTTCCTGGAGTTGGAATTTCTCCTTGCATTGGGTGAATGTGAGGGGTCTCCCCCCCATATACAGTTGGTCTATGGTCTCCAGCCCGCCCTTAATCCAGTTACGAAAATTGTGAGGATTCGTTCCCGGTGCGAACGTTGGATTATGGAAGACTGGGGAGCGTCGGCTCAGTCCTCTTGGCACTCCCTTTCGTTTTAGTGCCCAGTCCCAGGAGCTAAGGGTGTGTTTGGTTGATAGCAGGAGATATCCCCATTGGGTCCTGAGGGGGGGCGGGATGTGTGGTAGAAATCGTAAGGGTAGGAGCACTCGTGATTGTTCCAGCTCTACCCATCTAGGGCGGTTTGTCGTATTTTGCCATGCCTGGACCTAAGCCAATTGAGCTGGCACTCTGTAGGTCTGCAAGTCTGGGACCCCCAATCCTCCCAGTTTGGAACTCCCCAGAATAGTTCTGAGAGGGATTCTCGCTTTCTTACCTTTCCAGATAAAGTTCAGCATTTTTCTCTGGATCCCTCAAAGAGTTGGTCTGGGGATCGCTACTGGTAGGGAGGCACAGGCGTATAGGAACCTCGGAAGGCGGTTCATCTTGCATGCATTGATGCGCCCGAGCAGTGAGATCTCTTGGGACCCCCAGCGCTTCAAGTCGCCTTCCAGTTCTTTAAAGAGTCGGGGGAAATTGGCTTTGTACGTGGCTCTTGAGTCAGCCGGGATGTGAACCCCTAGATAGGGGATGGCTCTTTTTTCCCATGTTATCGGGCATATTTTAGTCAGTGGTTCCCGTTCTGTTGGGGTGAGGCCGATACCAAGGGCGGATGATTTATCGAAGTTCATGGTGAGGCCTGAGACCTCGCCATAGCTGGCGATTTCCCGTATCGTGTGTTTTAGAGATGAGTGGGCCTCCGAGATCGTGAGCAGAATGTCGTCCGTGTATAGGGCGATTTTGTGATGCGTGGGGCCACTTTGTATGCCCTTGATTTGGTCGTTTTGCCTGATCTTTTGTGCAAAGGGCTCCATGGTGAGTGCAAAAAGCAAGGGTGACAGTGGACAGCCTTGCCGGGTTCCGCATTATAGGGGGATTGGAGCCGAGCTGTGTCCGTTGATTCTCAGGCTAGTTTTAGGGCTGTTATAGTTGGCTAGAACCATCGTTTGGAAAGCTGACCCGAAGCCGAAGGCCCCTAGGGTGAGTCTCATGAATGTCCAATCCACCCTATCAAATGCTTTAGCTGCGTCGAGAGCCACTTAGACTAGTTTTTGGGAGTTCCGGGAGGCAAGGTCCACTAGGTTCAGGGTTCTCCGGGTGTTGTCACCTGCTGTCCGGTGTAGGATGAAACCTGCCTGGTCGGGGTGAATGATCTTCGGCAAGATGCGGTTTAAGCGAGTTGCTAAAATCTTTGAGTATATGTTCGCATCAATGTTTAGAAGTGCGATCGGTCTGTAGGACGTTATGCTTCTTGGATCTTTTCCAGGTTTGGGCAGGAGGATGGTGATTGATTCCTGCATTGATGGGGTCACTGCTCCCGTTTCCCTGAAGGAGTTGAATAGGGTAACCAGGTGGGGGGTCAGTTGTGCTCTGAATAGTTTGTAAAACCTGGTTGAAAAGCCATCTGGGCTGGGGGCCCGTGTTTTAAGTGATTTGATGGCTTCCTCAACTTCCTCCCCTGTAATAAGCTCCTCCAGTTCATCTCTCGCTGTATCGGAGAGACGGGGCACTGCTGCCTGCCGCAGGTATTCCTTCTGTTGTGGTAAGTTTCGTGGGGTTCCCTTCATGATTCAGGTCAGATAATCTATTGCGAGTCGTTGCTTTTCGGGCTCTGAGTAAAGTGTGACCCCGTTGGGATCACGCAGACCAGTGATCGCGGTGACGCGTCATTGCTTGGCTAGCTTGGCAACCAGGAACTTGTTCGCCTTGTTACCCTTCACGTGGTATGACTGTTTGGCCTTCGCCATTAGTTGGGCGTCCAGTTTTTTCCTTGCCGTACGAATGATCCGTTGCATTTTGGGGGACCAGCCTTTCTCCTTGTGGAGTGCCTCGGCCTCTCTAAATTCGTTCTCTAGGGCTGTCCGGGTCTGACGCCTGTCTCGGTGGTAGGCCGCACCTTGGGCTATTAGGGAGCCCCTGATTACTGCCTTCATGGCATCCCAGTTGTTCGCTAACGAGGTGTCCGAAGTTGGATTTTCGTTAAAGAAATTTCTTATTCCAGTTGCGATCTTGTCTCTGGTGGCCATGTCGTTAAGGATCGGGTCGTACAACGTCCATTTACGTGGGTTATTGAGGTTAGGGTTCTGAACCCGGAGTTCCAAGAGCACTGGGGCGTGGTCGGATATCGGTCTTGTGCCGATGGAGACTTCTTTGACTGAGGGGAAAGTTTGCGGGGAGATCAGGAACAGGTCGATCCTTGAAAAGGTGAGATGGACGAATGAGTAAAAAGAGAAATCTTTTTTGTCAGGGTGGAACACCCGCCATGAGTCTATTATCTCCAGGGTCCTGAAGAGTCGGAGGAGGCTAAGTGCTTGGGTGAAGTCGCTTAGAGTCGGGGGGTGTGACCGGTCTTTGGTGGGGTCGGGAACCCCATTGAAGTCCCCACCGACTATTGTTTGGCCCTCCACAAAGCTAGCGAGAGATGTGCCCAAGGAGTCATAGAAATGTGATTGTCCAGTGTTAGGGGCGTACACCGAGATGAGAGTATATAGATCTCCCATTAGGAGGCATTTGACCACTGTAAATCGTCCTTCTGGGCAGGTTTTCGTTTCCAGAATCTGTGGGTTCAAGTCTTTCCTGAAGAGGATCGCCGTACCTCCTTTTTTGTTTGTGCCAGAGGCGAAGAATTGGAGCGGGAATAACCGGGAACGAAGCCGGGTCACATCTGCCGGCAGCAAGTGAGTCTCTTGGAGCATGGCTATCGCTGCGTCGTCGTCCCGGAGTTTCAGTAGAATTGCCTTTCGCTTGTTAGGGGAGTTCAGGCCATTAACATTCAGGGAGAGGACCCGAAGCGTCTGGAGGTCCGCTGAAGTCTCACTCTCCTTTCCTTGGGTTAGGGGGGGGTCGTGGGGCGGTGATTCAGCTGCCATGTCTTCTGGGGAATCTTTTGATATCATCCTGCACTTGAGGTTTTAACGCGGAGCCCCAACGGGGGGCCGCAACTTTAACTGGAGGGTAGACCGACATTGTAAGTACGGGCGTACCCTCGGCCAACAGGGCCAACTGTCCCATCACATATTGTGTACTGTGGGTTTCCAAGGAACAAAGGTTGGAAAGTATCCTTGGAGTGGGTATGAACCATGGGTATGGCCTGCCGCCACCGCCTTCAAGGTTCCTTAGTTCGAGACAAAGGTGGCAGGTCCTACTTTAGGTACGGGCACCTGCGTCCAGGCTAAATTGCTGACAGAACCTGGGACCGTGGACGCGTCCTTGTTCATCTCTTTCTGTTGCTCCGCTGGGTTGACGACCATGACGTGCGTTTGGGCTTTGGGGAGGGAGGCGGTCCAGAGTCCTCGGTCCTCTCCGGGTTTGGCGTGGAAGGATCTCGGGGCGAGGCTGGATGTAAGATTTTCTCTGCGTCTTCCAGGTGGCTGATTCAGAGTAGGGTGCCTTTATATGTAAACTGGAGGGCTGTTGGAAACAGCCACCTGTAACGGATCTGTTGCTCCTGAAGGAACACTGCCAGAGGCCGGAGAGCTCTTCTTTTCTGAAGAGTGAGTGGTGAGAGGTCCTGGTATATTTGAAGTGGGGTGCTCTGGAAAGTGATCGCTTCTCCTTGGCGACTGATCGCTGATATTGCCTCTTTGGTTGTAAAGAAGTGGACCCTGGTAATAACATCTGGGGGGGGGGTCCGAATCTGTCCCACGGCGCGGGCGGAGTCTGTGGGTCCGGTCCAGCAGGAGCTGAGATTTGTCCAGATCCGGGAGTAGGGCCTCGAAGAAGCTTCCCACGTAATCCGCTAACTTGTTGTCGGGGACAGAGGTCGGGAAGCCCCGAATGCGGAGGTTGTTGCGACGTGCCCTATTTTCAAGTTCTTCATGTTTGAACTCCAGGATCTCGCACTTGTGGTGCAGGGAATCAATGGATCTTTGCACTTCCCCCAGCGTGGTAGTGTAGTCCTGAGAATGGTCCTCGATTTCTCCGAGCCTCTGTTCTATTTCTGTGACCCTTTGGTCTGTCTGGTCAACTTTAGCAGTGAGTTCTGAGAGGCAGGCGCAAAACTCCGATTTAATGTCCGCCATGAAGGCTATCAGGTCTCCTTTGGTAGCGGGGGCGCCCCTGTCCTCTTGTGGCTTCTGTGGGGTCAGTTTAGGAGGATCTTGTTTCTTGGGTTTCTCCGGTGCAGTAAACATGGCGGAGATATCTGTGCCCTTGCTCACCTTTGCTTGCCTAGACATGCTGCTCGTATTGGGCGGTCTTGATTGAGAGAGTGTGGGAGGCTGCACTCGGGGTGTGTATCGCTCTCGACCCTCTCTCTGGTCCAGATCTGGGCGAGTGGGCAAGGGCGCCCCAGGAAGCGTTGGTGTGGGGGGGTCTCAGTGAGTCGGGAACGGTGCAGGATGGCCGACTGTTGCGTGAGGGGGGGGCATGTCGCTGCGATGAGGCCCACAGACTCGAGGCCTCTCTGGATGAAAGCAGTTCTTCCGCTGCTTCCTCGCCCCTCCTCAAGTCTCCATCGGTGGTCCATCGCTGGTGGAGGTCCCAGGTTCCTCTGTGAACCTCCCGTGTGCGGTTCTGTAGTGAGGTCGGCTGTCGCTGAGCGGAGGTCCCGACTCGTTCCGCGTGGCGGGGGAGGGGTGGAAGCCCGCTTTCCCAGTCCCTCGGAGTGTGCGTCGGGTACTCAGGCCCCAGCCGCCAAGGATGCACATTGGTATGAATCGGATGGTTCTGTGCTAGAGTCTGCTTCCCCCTCTCCAACTCTCCGGCGCTCTAAGGCCCCGTTACCATCAGGTGCGGAGTGTGTTGCTGAGTTTCGGCTTGGCGGCCATCTTGGTTTCTTCGGCTGGAGACGGGGGAGAAGTTTGGCCGCTGAATTCTGGTAGAACGCCTCCTCGGTCGAAGGCTATGTTTAGCCAGGTTGTGCCATGTCGGTTCCGGTCGCCTTAGATGGCATTGGTGACACGGAAACCCGCTTAGAACCGCCGGGAATCGAACTCGGCGGCGGGCATCCCACGGGTGGCCTCAGAGGAGCGACCACATCGATGGCGCTCCAAGCCACGCCCCCAGGAAGAATTGATTTAACTGATACCCCACAGAAAGAGCCAGATGGAGAACTGTTTTGTGACGGTTCTTGTTTTAAATTACCCGATGGTACATCAACTGTTGCATATGCCATCACTACACTGAAAAGTATTGTAGCAAGCAAAAAAATGCCATATAAATCAGCACAAGCGGAAGAGATAATAGCGTTAACCAGAGCATGTGAAATCTCTGCCAACATGAATGTGAACATATACACTGACAGTCAGTATGCATTTGGAGTGGTAAACAATTTTGGTCGGCTATGGGCTGAAAGGTGTTTCCTGACCTCACACGGAACAAAAATCCAACATGGCACTTTGATAGTAAAACTGCTGTCTGCCCTTGTGCTTCCCAAACGATTAGCAATAATGAAATGTGAAGCACATAAAAAAGTAACGTGTTTGTTGGAAAGGGAAATGCATTTGCAGACCGAATTGCGAAACAAACTGCCACTGATTTACACACAAAAATGTACGTTGAAAAAATGAAAGAAGTATCCTGCATGATAGAAAATGGGATTACCACAGTTAAGGAATTGCAAGCATAAGCTACTATAGATGAAATAAAAACCTGGTTTTAGGGTCCAGCAGAATTAGACTCTGAAGGTTGTTGGGTGGGCAAAGAATAAAAGATGGATGTTGCCAAATGCCTATGTACTGGCAATGGTTGCTATAGCCCACAGTCCAACACACATACGTGCTAAGAAAATGATTCAGCATCTAGAATCTGTATGGCAGAATCCACACATTAGAAGAAAGGCTGACAGATTGGTCCAGAACTGTATGACGTGTTTACAACATAACATTGGAAAAGGAACAGTGATGCCAGTAGGAAGTTTTGCCCCCCCCCCATGCCATTTTAAGGCATCCTTTTTGATTTCATAGAAAAGGAAAGGTGCCAAAATTATAAGTATGTCCTCGTAGTGGTCTGCACATTTAGCAAATGGGTAGAGGCCTATCCCCTGAAAGATTGTAGAGCTATGTCCACAGCTAAAGTTATGCTAAAAGAGTACTTTTCCCGATTTGTCCTACCCTGCGTCATATAGTCAGATAACGGTCCGCACTTTGTTGCAGCCGTGTTATTACAAATTTGTGCAGGCCTCCAAATTGACATACAATTCCATTCAGCCAGACACCCGATGAGTGCTGGTTTGGTGGAATGTCAGAACGATAGCTTGAAAAATAAATTGAGTAAGATCTGTGAAGGGAGCAATTTGAAATGGCCCGATGCATTACCGCTAGCTTTGTTATGCATGACAACATCTATACAGGCAAGGACTGGACTCTTCCCTTATGAAATAGTTATGGGGAGACCAGCAAATGTTTGGAAACGGCTGAAGGACATAGAATGCCCGTTGCTCATTAACTATTGTAAACAGTTAACTCAAAACTGGCGTTTAATTCATCAGCAGGTGCAGGAGGCTCTTCCTGTCAGATATACTGGCCCAGGACATTGTCGGCAGCCTGGTGACTGGACACTGATCAAAGATTTTGAGAGAAAATCTTCACTCGCACCGCGATGGAAGGGGCCCTACCAGGTACTACTGGCTACACAGACTGCAGTTCAAGTGGATGGCCGCAAGCCCTGGATCAATGCAAAACACACAAAAAGAATTCCATTTCCTTTGAAAGAGCTGCCTGATCCTGACGTCGAAAGAAATACAGCTACACTTGATCACAAAGAAACGATTGCCAGTTCCCTGCCAGAAGTGCTTTCTAAGCCCGAGAAAGGGCCTGGGGAGTTTGAAACAAAGATTGAAAGGCCAGAGGTGCCTCAACCTTGTCCGACTACTGCCGCATCATCACTCATTGCATCGCAAGCTGACACTGATCCTGCATTTGAAAATGAGAGTGCATTGTTCATCGATCATACTGTACCTGGAGCCATAAGGTACAATCTGCGTTCCCAAAATCGGAAGTGATCTGCGGTTTGTTTTGCCTTTGTTCCCAAACATGGATGAAGTGGGAACGGAGGCGTAGGGAAAAGGAGCGTATGAGCTATATCAAGATGCATCAAATTGAAAGCTCTGAAATGTGGTTTACCGGTGCTACCATTGATAAGTGAAGGACCAGTTCAACCCCGTTTGGACAAGCGGGGGGCACATGGTAAAGACACAATTGATTGTCGCTCCTGCCTTTTTGGAGCTCTGTGCGAAATCACATCAGCTTGCTGTCATTTATTAAGCAGGCTAGCCTGAACTAGCCTGAACTGGCCTGAACGCTTTGCTGCTACTTGAACGCTTTGCTGTTAACCTGAGTTGCTGTGGAGAACTTTTCCGCGATGAACATTAAAAACTTTTCCTGAGATAAACATTACAGACAATGCCTACGCTCACTCCTGCTCCCTCCTGCACCAACGCTGTTGATATTGTAGAAATAGAGACCAAGCCTACTGTTAGAAAAACTTGGTTCGGAAAAAATAATATGCTAATGATTGTGATACAACTTTGCATTTTGATCTCGCTGGTCCCAATATTCTGGTATCTGGAAACTGTGCATCCTTTGAACTCTCTTTTGCCTGCTACCAATGCTCCTACTACGAGCAGCCCAGTACATGTGCTACCTTATACTCTCCCCTCACAAGAAGTGAAACATAGAAAAGGTTATGACAATAATACATTGCTATAGATTATGAATATGACACGTGCTATCTTGAATAGGTCCAATTGTTGGGTCTGTTCCCATTTAACACATCATGGTGGCAAAGGAATAGGTTAGTATGTACATCCTTTGCCACTTAATACAGCAATCTATGCATCATTGAGAGCATTGTTTTATGGAAAGTGGAACGACAGTGATACTGGTCAGTTTGATGCAACAAACATAAATGAGTTTGAAAGAGTGGTATTGGAACCAGTGTGTTGTTCCATATTTACAAGCTCTAGCAACGAGTCTAGTAGATAAGCTCTCTAGGCCAGTAATAAACAAAGATGCTGTGCCTACCTCCTATACTTTTAATTACAGTCTGCGTTCTGTTCCGTTTTGCTTACAGAAAAAGGGTTCCTATCCAGTGGGAACATTTACATGATGCATGAATACTGCCATACTTGAGCAAGAAGAGAAACCATTCTATATAGGAGGTTCTGTTTATTTTGTATGTGGAGATCAGGCATATCGATGGTTACATAGAACGTGGGATGGGACCTGTTATTTAGGTATACATTTTCCTGAAGTATTCATTTCCAAAACTTCTGAAATATCGAAAGTATCCGGATCTAGGCCACGACGGTATGATACGGCAGGACAAATTGCAGGGGATATTGCAAAGTCATTCATACCATTTTGGGGACAAGCGATAAATTCATGGAATATAAGGAAATGGTCCAGTGTGTTAGAAAACACGATAAATGGAACTAAAGATATACTCTACAATGACCCTAGAACAGAAAGCAATTAGATTAATTGCACTTCAGAATAGAATGGTCCTTGACATCATTTTGGCTGATCGTGGAGAGGTATGCAAAATCGTGGAGTCAGCATGCTGTGTATTCGTAAGTGACTCCTCCCCCAAGATATTTGAAGCAGTTAAGAAATTGCATGTCCTGAGTTCTGATATTCATGTTCCCACAGGTGGTTGGAATCTGAATATAAGTTTATGGTTTTGGGAACTGCTGCGATCATGGCAATGGAAGCTAATTGCAATCTTGGTCATGATATTTGGAATCATCATGTTCTGCTGTTGTTGCCTACAATGCCTACCAATCCTCTGCTCCCAAATTACAAATGAGTGTTTATACGCAATCAAAACAAAACATCCTCGTATATTAAGTGAAGGTGCTCAACACGAAAATGAAGCAATCAAAGAATTAATGGCAATTAATAATTATGATGACGATTACAGTAGTATGGGCAGTTCGGAATTAGACACATGCTTAGATGAAAATACGATGTATGGATGATGCCCTTGGTTTACCGACAAAAGGAGGGTTTGTTAGACAAGAAACGACCCTATAGTATGTATAGTATGTTGGCCAGAAACCAATTGCATCATGTCACAAACATTGCAACCGCAGAATTGTCAATGTAACCAGAGAGCGTCCATTTTGTGAAATGTCAGCCATTTTCTTTTTTCCTTTCTGTCAAAACGCTTTGCAAGATGTATTCTATGCTTAGAACTCACACATGGTACGAGGCCACGGCCTAAAGGCTGAAAGCCTAACACAGACAGGAATGTCAAATGATACAGAAATACATTGTTTTCCTCCCTCATGAAGTCCTTGAAGGCGAGCAGAAGCCGCATCTAATCAGCAGACCAGGTGCCGGCCTGTCTTGAAAACGCTGTAGTAAAAGGCAGTTAACGCCTGAATTATATTCTTTTAGCGGTACTCCTTCGTGGAAACTGGTATTTTCTGTCTCAGAACTGTCTGACCCTTGGTTCATGAATCAAAACACATAGATAACGTGCTAAGGAATGTTTCTCTCCTATGAACATGATGTCCTTGCCGAACTAAGAGCTCTGTGTTCCCCATAACAGAAAGCTGTCTCTGCTACTATTGCTAGAAATGACTATAATCAGACTGAATAGGGACTTGTCATAAAGTATCATAATTGTCATAATTGTCAATCACCGAACCCTAGCATGAACGATACATTTATGGGCGAATTGAATTGCCTTCAAAAGATTGCATGTCATGTATGTATATATTGTTGTATATATTGTTGCTTGAGCGTTGCTTGCTCTCTTGCTCTCTTGCTCTCTTGCATCTCACGAGGTCTGGGTACACTTGTCGCGAGACATTGAGACCCCAGTCGGCCGACTGAGAAATACTATGAAATAAACCAGACTTATTGTGAAATCGAACCTCGAGTCTGTCGTAAGTATATGGTTACTGTGCCTTAGTTTCCATATGCAGTCTTTATGGCCGAGCACCTTGTACAATTAATTAACCCTTATGAACGTGCATTCAAATGCACCATTGTGCATTTTTGAGCAACTAAATTATAAAGTATGTACTTAAAACAACAAGCAATATTATCATGCTTCAATTCAGGATAACTGGCCCCTAAATAAAACACTAGGCATAACTGACAGTAACTGTGCAATAATAAATACAGATTTCTTTTTTTCAAAACTCTTGCACTATAACTTACATAGAGTTGCATAAACTTACCACTTATCACTTAAGATGATTATAATAAACATATATGCTAGAATACATGTGGGCGCTTTCAACGAAATGACTTCTGCTCTGCAGAACTACATTCATAAGTAGTGGTCAAACCGCCTACTCAGCCCCAAACTGCTACTAAAAAAGCAGTGATACTAATCACAAAGGTGAACCAGGCACTGCACAAAACACAAACCTCCTTAGCCTTGTATTTCAGCACAGGCAGAGGTCAGGCTACATCCGCAGGAGGAGTGTCAGATGATAACAGTAGCAATGCGTAACACAATAATACAAACGCTCCAAGTTAAAATAAACCCAATAAAGATTCTATAGATATATATATTTACAATTAAACAACAACAATGCAAATAACTAAACTAAAACACCTATAAGGAAACTCAAAAAATACAAGCTGTGTGGTTCCCTGCAAAAGAAAAACGAAAAGCTAGAGGATCTACTTACGTAAAAAACTGAAAGACTCCTATTTAGAACAAAATGCAAGTATTATGAAAATGGCGAAAAGTGTGATCGGCTTCTTGATCATCGATTAACGACTATGGAGAATGAAATGTCGATTTGATGCTATTGAAAAGAGAAATGGGATTGTGACCTTTGAACCTGCCGAAATTAATGAAAGTTTCAAGGAATTTTACTCCGACTTGTACTCTTCAGAGGTTAATATGACTCAGAAGGAAGAGAGGAATTTTGTTGATGGTTGTCATCTGCAAAGTATACAGTCAAAATACATAGATTCCTGCAAGAAAGACTTGGATGTGGAGAAGCTCAGGTCTGCTGCAGGAGCGGTTAACTAAGGGAAATGTCCGGGCCCAGATGTTTTGCCAGCTGAACTGTATAAAATTTTCCCGTAAGAAGTTTTTCATCTTATCTTGGCCAAGTTACACTCATCTTTAATAGAAGGTCGCCTCCCGGAGTCTATGAGGCATGCATCGATATCCGTTTTCTTGAAATAAGGGAAATCGCCAATTAAAACAAGTAACTATCGGCCAATAAGCTTGCTGAACATAGACAATACAATCTTTGCGAAAGCTTTGGCTCTGAGAATGGAGGCCTCTTTATCAGATATAATTGATCAGAGCCAGACGAGATTTGTGAAAGTAAGGCATGCCTCGGATAATATGAGAAGACTTTTGTTGACTTTGTTCAAAAGCAAAGATAGGATGGAGGATTTGGTGGTATTGTCGTTAGAAGGATTTGGATTTGGATTTGGGCAAAATATGATAGACTGGATAAGGCTATTGTATTCACTACCTATTGCTTCTGTGAGCACTAATGGCCTGGTATCCGGGAAATTTGAACTCTAAAGGGGAACAAGAAAAGGTTGCCCCCTGTCACCCATTTTATTTGTAATCACAATGGAACTGTTGGCTGTGAAGATAAGAGAGGACAGGGCAATTGAAGGTATTCATTATGGATAAGCCTGTCAAAAAGTCTAGCTTTATGCTGATGATATGTTGTTGGTTGTCCAAAATGTGGAGTCTTCCATTCAAGCGCTAATTAACCAAATAGACATTTTTCACAAGGCTTCTGGTTATAAGATCAATTGGTCGAAATCAGAGGCACTGCCAGCATCAAAATATTGCTCAACCTTGACAATGAAGAATGTTGCCTTCAATTGGTGTCCTGACAAGATGCGCTACCTTGAGATTTGGCTAACTAAAGATGTAACTAAAATGATGGAGGTGAACTTATCACACGTTATCCAAAATATGGAATCAGACTTTAAAAGATGGCATGAGTTACGATTAAGTCTATGGGGTAGAGTGTATGCAACTAAAATGACGACAACTCTTTGAGTTAACTATGTATTAAGCATGATTCCCTTGCAGATTAAAAAATGTTATCTGAAGAAAATGGACAGCTCGATCCAGTCCTTCCTGTCGGAGGAAAAAGAACCACGTCTAAAACTATGGACATTACAGCTTTCACTAGAATGTGATGGTCTGGTGGACCCGGATTTTGAAAATGATCACTTGCGTTTGGGGCACGTCATCTGGTGCCTTTTATATAAGATTCTTCTGATGTCTGGACAAAGTCAGAAACAAGTGGATCTTCGCCACTTTCACCCAGGGGAATTTTGTCAATGGTGGATGGAACAGGTTATAAATCATCTCCACCAACTGCTTTTGTAAGGTCATGCTGGAAGAATCTCTGGAGTAAGAGCAAAAAGGATGTTTCAGAATATGGATTTACTTCACTATGGTTAAACCCAGCCATTATGCTAAATGGGAAACCTCTTTTCTGGTTGAACTGGCTACTGGATGGTTTACAGTGGCTTAAGGATCTGGTTGAGGATGGGAAGTGGATCAGCTTTAAAAGACTGAAGACCTCAGAGATTGCACAATTGGGGACTATAGGAAGCTGAAAACAGCTCTGGTGAATAAGATTCCGGATGGATGCAAGCATTGGCATATGTGACTAAGAGAATATTAATCTGAAGGTGGAATGGCTTCGAAAGTGTACAAAAATCTTGATCAGTATAAAGAACCAAATTACGACTTGCTATCAAAATGGTCAAATATACTTGACTCAGTGATGTCGGAGGGCAGATGGAGGAATCTTTGCAAGAATATGGCTCTAACATGTTTGAATCAAGGAGAAAGGTGTAGACGGATCAAAATTCTGAACAGTTTTTTGGACACCACAAAGGTTGCATGCAAGAGGATTTGCGGATTCAGGTGCCTGTTGGAGATGCAAACATGCTAATGGTACTTTTGAGCATATGATTTGGGACTGTTAAGATCTTTCTGGAGTGGGGTCACAGCGATGATGAATGCAGTTCTTCTGATGCAGGTGGACTTTGATTATATGACTGCAATTTTGGGTGAGGATGTCATGGTGGAGGATCTCTCTTTTCCACAGAGAAGTTGTTTTTTTAGGGCGTCAAATTCTACCAAAAAACTCATATTAAGAAAATGGAAGAGTGCAGACAAATCGACAATTTCAGAATAGATAGATGATCTGAAACAAGTATCAATAATTGAGAAACAACTCCTTTACAGGGATAAGAAAATGAACCTATTTGACGAAATATGGGGCAGATTTTTAGATTTGTAAGACTGGTGTTAATATGGTTTGGCTGAATCTGTTATTATTCCTCTTTAGTGGGTGTTGGATACCCTAAATGTGATGATCCAAGTGTATTTTGTTATTTATGTACAGTACATATGTTGTTTGTTGTATTATATTTAAATGTAATAAACATGTAAATAAAAAATAAAAAAAACGCAAGCTGTGTAAAATAGCCCTCTGGGAAGATGAACGGTTTATTCAAGCACTCAAATGGTACAATGCCAATGTGCAAGAAGGTGTCCTGTAAGAAAAAGTCAGGGAATGGGGATTTAAAAGTCCCTCATTACAAGTCAGGCGGTGGACCATGGTGCTATTAGCACCATGGTCCATGCCGGATTCCGCCATGGTGGATGGCGGAATTACCGCCCCATTCCAAGGTGAGTGGGGCGGTACTTCCCCATTCACCATTTGCCCTTGCCCATTCCCATTTTCGCCCCATAGGGCATAATGGGGATGGGGAAGGCGCTAATTGCGGCACCGTTAATTACGGTGCCGTAATTAGCACCAAGGTCGCTTAGCGCCTTGGACTTTAACGCCTGCAAAAAGCAGGCGTTAAAGTGTGAATCAGGCGTTAAGGGTTACCGGCGCCGACGGCGCCGTTAAACCCTTAACGCCTGACTTGTAATGAGGGCCAATATATCCCCTAACTTGGACTAAAGGGGACAGGGCCGCTTCACAGTACTTTCTTTCTTTGTCGTGGATGTGCAAAAGCATTGCACTAGATTTCAATACTCTTTCCTGCGGCCGAGTTGGTGTCCAGATGTGGTGAGACACGTTGACCCAGCAGTGAGTAAGCATCGAGTTGACATCATGACGAGGCTCTATGAAGATTGAGATAGTGCTCCAGACAGTGTCAATCAATGTGTCCCAACAGGTACATCAGCAGACAAATCACGTTTGAGAGGATGTTCCCCTCTGTCAAGTTGATAAGTCACACAAAAGCTTCCAGTGGGTCCAGTGGGCAGTAGTGTTGGGTAAATACAAGATTCTGTTAAGTTGATGGACTGGGTGGGATGTGTCAAGAGAGAGGCTACCACCTTGGTGAGCCAGTGCTCGAGTCAAGGCGGGGTTGAACTTTGCTAGTGTGAGATGGCAGTAAGGAAACAAACTCCACAGAGTGCCAAATGCAGCACCACTGATCCTGTATCAGCTCAAAAGGCATTGATCATGGTTAAAGATTCTTGATGATGGCTAGAGGTGTTGGAACACTGCTTTTCTTCTTGGTTGCTAGGGGTCTCAAATACAGGGGCACCAGGAAAAGGTGAGTCCTTCTGCTTCATTCCCAATTAAGGGAGCTTAGTTGGAATATACAGGAATTCCTTCACCTCCAGTAACAGATGTCTTTGTTACAGTGCAGCCGCAGTAAGGCCTTGTTGCAACAGCAGTCACCTCCATTGCTCCCTCTGGATGGTTCACAGACAGAGCTCACCTCGTCCATGGATGCCTTTTTTCTTCACCTTACTGGAAGAAGACTTTGGTATAAACTGTATCCCCTAAAGAGGTCCGGATGAATACTTCTTGTTTTGGTGTAAGTCCACAGATGAATCAAGATTGAGGTGGTGCTGCTTTAGAGAGAAATTGCAACAAATAATTGGTACAAAGCACACCTGTGTAATTTGCCCAATCGTTGTTTTTGCAACAAGTGCCATTTACTTTATGACATCACACCCTGAGTAACATGCTTGCAAGAAATGAAGGCACAGGAAAAGGAAGAGAATCCTAACAGAAAGCAAGATGGTGGGACCCTTCTCCTGGCCAGCCTTCCCTCTGTTAGCTCAAAAGGACATACATGTTATGTTAGTGCTCACTTAAACACTGTTCCTAGGAGTCCTCAAAGGGGGGCATTTCTATGCCTTGGGGTACAATTGGTATCGTTCCTGCTGAAGAATCAAAGGGACAGCACACAGCGAGACAAGACATGCATAGTGAGTGCCAATGTCATTATGGGAAGGTAGGTTTGAGCCAGCATTGGAAAAATACAGAGAGTAAGCAAATCCCAGGCGAGAGACAAAACTCTATCTGAATAAAATAGAAACAAATGTTGCAGAACTGCCAGGTTCTAATCATCTTGCAGCTTACACAGAGGAGTAGGCGCCTGAACAAGTCCCCACCAGCTAAAATCCTTACAAATCACTGAGAAGGACAATCCGAAATACGGTCCCTGCAAACGTGACTTGCAGTAGCAGAGAAGGCCTATTCAGAGAACGCTTTTCAATGGGACACAAGGTACAATACAGTATGAAGTTGAAAGCTAGAATTCCCTTGCTTCCGGCCCAGGGGAGTCAGAGAGTGGTAACCTTATTGGGACAAGGCGGCACCAGTTAGGTTGCTCTACCCACCCCCCATTGTGCTTATGTGCTGATAACTTTCCAAGGCTGAGAAAGCACACACTGTTGGTCAATCCCTACCCACCGTCCACGCTAGTTCATACTTTGTTGCAAGACCCAATAGTAATGAGCTAACCTGACATGACTGTATTTGCAGAATTTAGGAGGTGGTCTCAGCTGGAGCCACCAGATAATTTGCAGCCAAAGGAGGCGCTAAAAACATATAGTTTCTATATGTGGCCTACCTCCTTAACCAATCCTATCCCACCTTAGGTTTGTGAAATGTGCCATTTGTTTATGACATCACAGCTGAATAAATCTCCATGATAAGCCCATAACCAGTGGAGATCCTTGAAAATCTTGATAAACCCATGTGTAGCCCTGCTTTGTGGAAAATGTATTATTTAAAGCAGTGACTTTGTCACATTTCTGAACATCTCTGTTACTTGGGTGTGGGGATTTCCCCTGAGCCAGACCACTTGCTTTTATGTTGTGTGCTCTTCCAGTTACCTCCCCCACTTCAAATGATAGAAGAGGATGGCTTGCCAATGCCCACAGAGACATGCCGTTTTCTCTGCATTGCTGCCCTCTCTCTGTCAAAAGCCAGCAGACCAGATGGTGGAGTTGCAGATTGTGGGAGTTACAGAGTCTGAGGGATTTGGTGGATCCGTTGAGTGGGTAAGTATAAGTCCTGCAATCTGACAAATACAAGTGGAAAGAATTGGGGGAAAAGGTAGGTTACGTTGTCTGCTGTTTTGTGTTATTATTGAGAGATTCCTTGACAGATGACAAGATGAATCCCTGTTGCTAGGTGCTAGCTTAGATTGCGGAAGGTGATACCTTATTGAATATTACACATTTCTTTTAAACAGATATTATGGTTATCCTATGCTATGGTGTAGAGGAAGGACCACACCCTGGAGTGGGCACTTTTAAGAGATGGATTCCCTTGTGAATGAAAAACTGGATGATGGCCATATTTGTGAAGTATGTGTGTTGTGTTTTTCTTGTGTATTGTGGGGTTTAAGACTGCACACACATTGTTTTGCATGCATAGAGTTTGGTGATGTCACGAAGAGGTTGACAAAAGTGTGTTGACTCACAGTGGGGCACAGAGTTGTTGGTGAAGAAGGTTTGAAAAACAAAAAGATTGTGGCATTTGGAGTTTTGGAGTGGCCTTTAGGGGCAGAGGTTAGAGTGAGGGTGGTGTAGGAGGTTTTTGTCTTATTGGGGTAAATTCTGGATTTGGCAGTATTTTCTTACCATGATATTTAGGTGGTAAACTGGCAGTAAACTGGCCTTACATTTAGAGATAGTTTAGTATTACTCTAGTCTGGTGATAATATAATATTAGCTTGTGTTGGTGGTAATTTTAGTGGTATCTTACTTTGAGGTATTTTCAGAATTACCTTATTTTTGTGGTATAGAGGTGAGCATGGTTTATATACTACAACCCCATCATAAAACAAACCTTTCCTCTCTATTTGAATGTCTTTTGGTCGCCTGTAGAGAACCCTCATACCTATCACATTTCAGAGAACCTAAAGAATTTATTCAGAACGCCACGTATGGTTTGTGGCTGGTATTACTGGTTTATGTACATCCAGTAATCTATGTGTCTCATCTGACTCTGCCTTCTTGTCAGCATGTAAAGAAGGAATCACTCAACACCTACACACACCTTCATACCTTGTAGGTATTTATTCATTTTTCATTGCTTGCTATTTTAGCTACAGTGGTAAATTAGCAAATGCTTTACTGCTCAGGTATAAACATCAAACCCTTGTGATTCCCCTGTATAGAAATGATTCACAGATGCATGAATGACACCAAAATCTCAGCCTTTGTTTTCTTTGTACACTCTGTATTAAATAACAATTATAAACAGAAATAGATCTTACCACATGATATCACAGCATTGTCTAAAAAACATAAAAGAGAACAGAAAACAAACAGGCACATTGCCAAAAAATAACTAATTTGGGGTTCGGCACTTTAAACATAGAGAAATATTAACATGCAGTATTTTTTTAACTCCCTGCACTGCCAACAAATTATGTGACCTCCCATTCATACTTTTTCCTCACTTGGCACTAACTCACCTAGGCCAGTGAAGTCTGAAACTCTCGTTGTCAGGCTCTTATCTCGTCGCTTTGCAGAACCAGTGCTAAGAACTCTTTTGCATGTGTGGGGAGCTACCGGCTGTTAAAGTTTGTAGCCAGCGCTCACACCCACATGGAGTCCGGCAGCATTTCTTTTGAAATACCGTATGTATCTCTGTCCCAGCACAATCTGAATGCTTCCCCCTGGTTTGTCCTTAAGCAAACTCTTCCTGCCTATCACCCCTAGGTCAGCCCTCTATTGACGTGGATCATCCACCTCCAATCCCTACCAATCAGAATAAAAGAATGTGCTGCATCATTTCTTCCCCTGTTTAGAACAATGAAGACTTCAGTCCCGCAAAATAACATTTTCCTTTCCTGTTGGTGCATATTTCTGCTCTCCACAAGAAAAGAAAAAAAAAAACGCTAACATGAACTGAGTGTGCATCTCTTCATGGAAATAAAGTGAATTTCAAACTGTGCATGTAAAAACATAGAATGCATTTAATTGTGCACAAAAAGTGCATTAATAACGTTAGAGGATGTAAGGTTAATATATTATTAAGACAGTTAGGTTAATTATAAGGTTAATTAATTATGTATTTCTAATGCTGTGCTAAAACATTTTACTAAATGTTCTGAACATGTGCCTGATAGCTGTTACTGAAAACTGCTGTGCATCTATTGTGCATCTATTTTCAAATGGCTGCATTTAGATATTGCATACTGCCCACAGACTAATTGCTTTTAAAAAAAAACTTTGGAGGCAAACTTTACATGAGCCTCTTCGCTAACTAAATAATCACACAGGAATTAGTAGTGTGCTAAAAAAGAAACATGCTGGCAGGTTAGTTCTCCCTTTGTGTACCAGTGTATGATGACCTCCCAAGTGTATAGGGCTTTCCCTTTTGTTTACTTTTGTTATATGTGAGCATGCCTCTTGTTTTCCAGACAGGCAGATATTCTACAATGTTATTTCATGCATAAACAGAATCAGTCACCAGGACAATTCCACTGAATGTTTTATCAACTGCAGTAGTAATTGCTTTATAAATGGCCGCTAACTCTGCTACCTGGCTACTCCTAGCCCCAATTCTCATTCCTATACTAGCCCACAGTTCATCTGTTCTTGGTAAAGGGTGGGCATCAATCTTTGTGACTGCATTAAGAGCTCTATAGTCCACACAGAATCTCAACTCCTTGGATGCTGCCTTTGGTACTAAAACAACTGGACTAGACCATGGACTGGTAGAGGGCTCTATTAACCCGAGATCAAGCATCGTGTTGACCTCCTCCTTTATGTGGGATCTTACATGATCTGACATCCCGTAACCTCTGCTTTTAACAGGTAAACCGTCACCAGTGTGAATATCATGCTGGCCCCAAGGGGTGAAAACAGGGAGGGAAACTGATTTGACAGAAACGTGCACTCCTCCTGTTGCTCAGGTGTCAAATTAAAAGAGAGATTAACTCCTTCTATTTTCTTATCTAAAGGCTGGCCTCTGAGTAGGTCAGGTAGAGGTTCACTCTCCTCCTCCTCTTGAGCTGAAGCTAGAAGCAAAATTCCCACTTCTGGTCTTGAGACATAAGCTTTTAGAAGGTTGGTGTGAAAGACTCTGGGAGCCTCATTAGGATTGCCACCAGATAGTTGACCTCTCCAAGTTTACTCAAAACCTTAAAGGGTCCTATTCATTTGTCCTGTAATGCCCTCTGCCTTGTAGGTACCATAACTAGAATTAGCTGGTCTTGAGAAAACTCTTCTGGTCATGCCAATGTTTCACCAGAACCAGAACTGCTTTCTTGTTATCTGATGCTTCTGCCATCATGTGTGACATTCTCCTCTGGAGACCTATCACATAGTCAGTGACCCTCACTGGCTTGGGGGAAGGAGCACTCTCCAACCCCTCCTTAATTAGGACCAAGGGGCCTCTAACCGGATGGCCATAAAGAAGATCAAGGGGACTAAATCCAGCTCCCTCCTGAGGGACTTCTCTATAAGCAAATAGAAGGCATGGCAGTACAAACTCACACTTTCTTCTAAGGGTTCCTCCAAAGCACCTACCATGCTTTTTATTGTACAGTTGAACCTCTCTACAAATACATTAGTCTGAGTAAGGTAGGCAGTTGAGATCTTGTAAATTACTCCACAGTGTTTCCACATGGCCTGCATGTAGTGTGACATAAAATTGGACACCCTGTCAGAGATAACTTCCTTAGGAAACCTACCCTGGGAAAAATACCCAGTAGGGCCTTAGCCACAGCCTGGGCCGTACCAGTTCTCATAGGTATGACTTCAGGATGCCTAGTAGCATGGTCTACTACAACCATAATAAACCTGTTTCCTGAAGATGTTGGAGTGTCTAAGGGACCAACAATGTCGATTCCTACCCTCTCAAAAGGGACTCCCACCACTGGGGTAGGCACCAAGGGTGCCACATTCTTGGTTCCACTATTGCCAGAGGTTTGGTAGGTGTGACAACTCCTACAGAACTTATCTACATCAGACCCCAAATAAGGCCAGTAGAAATATAAAGAGAGCCTTTCCTTGGTTTTCTTAAAACTTAAGTGACCAGCCAAAGGTATCTCATGGGCTAACTGTAGGAACTGGAGTCTGCTTTCAAGAGGCACTATAAGTCTTCTGCAGTCCCTGGGATAGACTCAGTCAGTCCACTGTAGAAGAGGCCATCTTCCCAGTGCAACCTATGCTTCCCTGACACTTGCCCATCCAGCTGGGAAGCTGCCTGTTGGCGAATACCTTCAAGAGTAGGACATGCTCTTTGACTTCTGCTGAAGTCTGCCCTACAGGATCCACCTTCTGCCAGTAAAGACTGCAGTTCATGATGGTCTGCAGGATCCAGATCTCCAACAGGAGCAAGGTCCTCTTCCAGCTCTGATTCCTCAGCAGCTGATTCAACCACACAGGTTGTTCCACACGCTCAGCCTCAGCTGGTAGAGGGGTCACAGGTGTGACTTTGGACAGTCCTCTCGGGGATGTCGTGGTTGGTAGCACACAAGTGCTGGCTCATTTCTTCCTGGAGGTTTTAGGTTTCCCCTTTTCCTCCTTCTTCTTGGAAATTGCAGTCAGTGGGGGTCATTACGACCCAGGCGGTACCCATGGCGCTAGTAGCGCCATGGTTGCCGCCTGTATTTTACTGATTGTGCCATGGTGAATGGCAGAATTACCGCCCCATTCCAAGGTTGGCGGGGCGGTAATTCCCCATTCACCATTGGGCGTTCCCCATTCCCATTTTTGCCCCCATAGGGCTCAATGGAAATGGGGAAGGCGGTAGTTACGGTACTGAAAATTGCGGTACCGTAAATACCTCCAAGGTCCCTTTGCGGGTCCAATCCTTTACGGCTGGTAAAAACCAGCCGTTAAGGTCGGGACCTGCAAAGGGACCTCGTAATTGGGAGGTAAGGGGTTAACGGCGCCACCAACTTTTACGGCGCCATTAACCCCTTACCACCTGGGTCGTAATGAGGCCCAGTAAGTCCTCTGGACTGGGAGTTATGGTTTCCTCTATAATCTCCTCTTGAGAGCCCCTTAAATTACGCTCTCTGGCCTTCCTAGTCTGCTCCTGTTTCCTTTAGCTGGGAGGCATGGGGGCGCTTGATACAACACCAAGAGTTTATAAGTTATTCCCCATCAGTACTCTCCCAGGTACTTCACTCTGCACACTTACATGTATCTTGACAGTCATGTCATTACACTGCATGAGAGCTGGTAACTGTGGAAGCATTTGAACTGGGCCACCAGCAAGCTTAGTTAGGAATTGGGTGCATTAGCAACATCATCAACCTTGAAAAATGATTAATCAACTACAGTAATGCTGGCCCCAGTGTCTCTGATGGCAGGGGTCTCCTGACCATTCATAAGAACACTGTCTTTGTAATACTCTTTAGTATTGTCTGGAATAGAATTGTAGACACCTACGTTCTGTTGTTCCCACAGACCCAGGGATACTAAAGAAACACTGGCTGAGACTTTCATGGGTTCCTCAGCCAGTAAGTGAACGTTTCCACTTGCCATTGGTACTTCATCCTCTGGGGAGAAGGCTAAGGAGACAGTGTGGACCCCTTAAGGTTAACCCTTACATCTGGGATTCCCTTTCACATGGTCAGTTGACCCACAAGCATAACATTTACCAAATGTCTTTATCAATGGGGGTTTGTTCTGACCTCCTTCTGGTGTGGCACCAGGAGGTACACTAGCATGATTTGGTTTCCCTTGTGGCTTACCCTTGTTATGTTTGGGGCCCTCTTTTGGAGTGAAAGTATTATAATTATCTTTGGTATCTTTCTTGTGCTGCTTTCCCTCAACCTTTTTCTGAGTTGCCCCAGAATCCTTGTGAGTAGCCCTGTCGGCAACCCACAAGTCATCAGCCCTTGCTAGCTTCTTTTGATCAATTCCCTTATAGTCTGCCAAGTGATGTCTCAGCTCAGGAGAGCAGGCATCATTAATAGATTCCAACATAACCAGATTTCTCATGCCTTCATAAGTGTTAATGCTGTAGCCCTTAACTCATCCATCTAAATGTTTCAAACATTCAGTCACCTAGGTAGCACAAGGGGTACCATCATGCTTTTTGAGGTTTCTAAACCGCTTAAGATACTGAGAAGGGGCCTTCCCAAATCTAGCTGTCAAAGCTATCTTCACAGTTTCATACTCCTTTCTGTCTATATCCCCCAAATCCATTACCACATCAGTTGCAACAAGGGGTAGCCTAGAAAAAAGCCAAGAAATCAGCTGATTCCCCGCAATGTCTTGAATCCCATGGTTATATTCAAAAGCAGCCAACCAGTCCAAAATATCAAGCTTGACCTCATACATACTTACTGCAGATTTGGGCATGTGAGGCCTCTTAGTACTGGAAGACCTAGAGGGCTCTGGGAGAGAACCAGTTTCAAGAGACATTTTTTTCATTTCAAGTGCATGATTCAACTCCATTTCTCTGAGTTTATGTGCTTGATGTTTGCTTTCAGTTTGAGCTTGGATTCTTTTAAATTCTAACTCAAGTCTCATTCTTTCCAAAGAGACAAATTCAGGACTTAGTGTTGGACCTGATGGGGTCCCTGTGGTAAAAGGTTGAGGCCTATGATCAGGTAGAGGTAAAAAGGAGCCTACATTGTGAGACTCTTCTGCCTCATCTAACTCATTCATAACATTAGAGCTGTGCTCTGATATATCATCAATCTCATCAACATTTTCCACATTTGCGGCAGTGGTGGGGGTTTCAGACCCACTCCTCAAACTTTGGTATTCTAACAACTTTTCTATTAATTGAACCTTCTTGCCTTTTACAGTGAGATCCCTAGCTTTACACATATCTCTCAATTGATCAACTGTTAACGTGACTAGGGTCTCCTGTGTGTAGCTTCCCATATCATTCATGATAAAACAATTGCTTCTCTAGTATTTCTTAGCCTTGTGAGGGTGATTTGAACAAAGGTAAGAGCAGTACTCTAAATGTAACAAGTATACTTTATCCTCACCACTGTACACCGGTGTTAGGCAGAATTACATGCAGTGCCCTTTGGGAACACTACATGCAATTAAGACTACAAGTGTCAGTACAATTTCACCTTTGGTACAAGCCCGTACTACACAGTTATGTGGTAGCAGTGGCTGAGCAGCCAGACTTATCTCAAGAGCTGAGTGAGCAGTAGAACAAGTTACACAAAGGACCAACAAATACAGTAATTCAAATATACACTTACTCAAGATTTCTTGGTAAAAGAATATATACATTTATTTACACAGTCAGTGTGAAAACATTACACTAGCAAGAGCAGCTCAATATCACTCACTAATATACTACAAATACACAACCAATAAATTACTGAACAAGTTCAGCTCCCCTGAATTGGGAGCAAAATGGCATACTTTTACAACGGGTAAAAAGACAAGGTTAAAATCAATAGCACAAATACTTGCATAGGCAGGGCAAAGGGTTTCAGTGCACTACAACCAGCAATTCAATTCATAGGCCTGGACCAATGTCAATGGTTCAGAGTCTTTGTATAGGATAGCACAGTTCTAGTAGTAAACAGTTAAGTCCTTGCCACAGAGTTTAGAAGAATTTGGCTAGGCGAAAAGTTGGACAAATGTTTAGGGAAGGACAAACCTTAAAATTTCGGAAAGTTCCACGAACTTTCACAATGGCCGAAAAGATTTCCGGACCGGGTTTGCACAGTACCTTGTAAGTGAAGAAGAGCTGTAGCTGAGGCAGTTGTTCCTGGCAGTTCGAGCAGATCTCGCTGATCCTGACCTTCAGTCATGGGGACAAGAAGATGGACGTCGGGCGGTTGCTGCACTGTCCATGGATGAAGCCACAATCTTAGCAAAACGTTGGTTTAAGGTGTGAGTGCCTTAAAGACCACAAACTGGTTTCCTTCCCAGTGGCTATCCAGTTTTCCACAGCACTCTGCAGAAAATTCGACCAGGAGGGGATGGTGTCCAGGTGGCTTACGAGTTGGTTGTTCCCACCAAACTCAAGGGAAGAGGTTAACCTTGAAGGGCTTCTCTGTCGACAGAGTTTCAGGAAATTCAGACCTGCAGCAGGGCTTCACCAGTCATCCAGGAGTTGCAGCAATCCTCTTCCTTCAGCTCGTCTTCGGTTCTCTCGTTCCAGTGGTTGACTCTGCTTTCCAAGTCCTAGAGACCTGCTTTTAAACAGTTTCCCCCATTCATTCCAGCCTGGCTGTCACTCACACAGCAGGGTGGCTGTCCTTGCCGGACAGCCTGCAGGCCAATCACGCCAGAGTGCATTCAGGTCTCCTAGGAGACTAGGCACAGGTATTTTCGGGCACCTCCCTCACATCCTTTCCTCTCCTTCCCCCAGAAGCTCACTGTCTCTAGAGCCCTGGTTCTCTCTAAGCTGGACTACTGTAACAGCCTCTATCTTAATCTGCCCGCCTCTACTCTCCGCCCTTTGCAACTCATCCAGAACAGGACTGCAAGACTTGTCCTTGGCCTCAAGCCCAGGGACCGTATCTCTCCAGGACTGAAATCACTACACTGGCTCCCAGTGACTGCGAGGATCAAGTTCAAAACCCTCTGCATTGTCCACAAGGCCGTCTGGGGCCTTGGGCCAAAATACCTTCAACTCTCTCTTCGTAAATATCTTCCTTCTCGAGCTCTTCGTTCATCCGCCTCCAACTCCCTCAGGGTCAGCCGCTTCTCCAAACAACGGGTTGGGGGCAGATCTCTTTCCACTGCAGGGGCCTCCCTCTGGAACAGCCTTCCTACCTCCCTGAAACTTGAGGAGAACAACCTCCGGTTCCGGAAGCACCTGAAAACCTTCCTCTTTGCCTCCGGTTTCACTCCCCCTCTCCCCTGCTAATACTACTGAAACTGCACTGAATCTGCAACTGGGCCATTCACCGTTCTCGGCCCAGCCACTCTCCCCTGCACTGCCTCCACGGCAACCCCTGCACTACGGGACTGTGTCTGTATCCATACATCCCCCCTTCCCAGCACTTGCCTGCACTTACCTCGCACTTGCCACCAGCTGGCCCTTGTTATTTATCCTGTATGCTGTATGCTTATAACCCTGTACTGCACTTTCCCCTCTCCCTTTCCCCCATGCACTTTTCCCTTCCCCTCTACCCTTGCACTTGCGCGATCTGAATGACACCTGGCCTAGTAAGATCGTTGTCTGTCTCCCCTTCTCCCCCCCCCCCTGCCTCGTCGCGCCTTGAAACACTTGTGTATAGGCGCGTTACAAATGCCTTATCATATCATATCATATCATATCATATCATATCATATATCATATCATCCTGTTCCCCCCAGCCCTCCTAGCGCCAGAGGAGGGCTTCAGCACTGAAGCCCGCCAAAGGCCAACAAACAAAGGGACCAAACATAGTTTGGTGCGCAGAGACAAACACAAGAAGGACCTTTCCTAAAAGAAATGGCAAAAAAAGTGGACCAGAGTCTGTTTTTACAGATAGGTCCTGGGCGCCATATTGGAAAACATGGCTGACACGATTTTTAGCTACCGTTGTTCGCGGTCGGGAAAAATCATGGTAGTTTGATCTAAACCACTGCCACTAGCCATTTAAAGTAGGAAAGGGTAACATTTGACTGTTACATGAGTGTTTTGACTCAGGGGAAGCTAGGCAACCCCTCCAGCATTCTATAGGAATATAGTGTGTGCTGGGTCTGTAAATTTAAAGAGACTTGTAATGTCAATTTAACTTTACATGCTCTGGGAGACAGTAGTCAATCCCAGTGAAGGTATTTAAACCTGGGGAAGTCTGAAATACATCCCTGTGTCACTGCATTGAAGGTGCTGTGTGACACACAGAAAAATATGATGCCTATGGAGTTGTTTTAAAACTCCATAACCAAAGAACACAAAAGTAAAAAAGCACATCAAAATACATGGAAGAGTGGGAAAAAAAGGCTCACACTCTTCCCAGGTAAAGAAATCAAATCCTAGAAATCCAGCAAAGTTGCTGGAGGTCTCAAAAGGTAAGGGAAATTAGCACATGTCGAGATTTCTCCCTAACACACACAGATAATGAAATTTCCACTGGCCCTCTGCCCTTCAGCTAGTCCCCCACTGCTGCAAGCCCTCCACCAACTGTGATCTTAACGTCATACCCCAAATGATCTTCTGACAGACCCGCCCATCACACGATGATCTCTGATGCGTGTGACACCATGACGTAAACCTCCAGGCCTGCAATGGTCCCACCTACACTGCACCCACCCGGTGCAGTGTATACACAGCCTCCAACACCTGTGCTAGCCTATCAGATGCCCCTCTACCCGTGCCAGTTTATGTCTATCCTTCAGAGACATCAGTGAAGTATTTGTCAATCCCAATGCCTGCACTAAGCTGTCTGACGCCCTCTTGGCTCATGCGGTTAATATTTCCTCATTCAAGTCCAATGCTACTTGTACTGTTGCCACAGATACCAATGTATATAGCAAGTTGCCTGTCGGCTAATCCATGCAAAACCAATGTTATTTGTAGCATAGCCACAGATACCAATGTATGTAACAAGTTGCCTGTTACACCCACCACACATGGTGTGCCGCAGCACAGCCCCGCACCAGCCCACTCAATCTGGATGTTGTCATTCTGACACACAGCGTTCCCAATCATCCCCTCTTCACCTACACTTCTACCATGCCCCCCATTCTGAGATGTTTACCAGCTGCCCTGCAGCCCTCCTAACCTCTTCATCCAGCCACCTGCAGCACCCCCCCCACTGGGACCGCTCACCTTTCCTGCATATCTTGAAATGTATTGGCATACCAGAGCACCAGGCCAACCCTGATGCTCTAACCAACTTCCTATCAATCCCCCAAACAATCGCACTCATCCAAGCTACTCAGCAACAACCTGTCATCCGCCATACCTTCTACTTTCTCATGGCCCTCGTCTACCACACTGACCAAATGTGCAGTAATGCCCTCGGCTTGCTACCTGGGCACTACACGCCTACATAGACTCAGCTCCAGACTGGCTGGAACCCTACATCCCCCTAAACACGCCTTCACCTACCCCTACTTCCCTCCACCCACTGCTCATGCCTGTATATGTATCACCAGACTGCACTGCCTCGGATCCCGTATCATGGTCTCTGAAACACTGCCACATACGCAGACCCATAGCACCCACATTTCCAATTCGACCCCCACCACAGCACACACCCAGTCAGAACCATAGCCAAACCTCCCATTGCATGCCCCAACACCCCTACCAGGCTTGTACCTGCACCATTATCAACGCACTTGCGAGGATAGCTAAGGGGCAATACCCTCACCTTGGAAGCAAGGCGACGCGGCGCAGCACAGGTTTGATCCCCGGGTTCGTGCTTAGACACCTACAGGTATTAAGCACATTATAAATAACCATCATAATCATAATCACTCTCTATCTGCACCCATACACCCGACATCCATGACCTCTTGCTCGAGAATAACCTTGACCTGCTGGTTGTCACCAAGACCCGGCTGCACGAGGCAGCAGGCCCCTCATTATCTCTCACCCCACCCAATGGTTACTCCATCCTCAGAACTGGCAGAAATGGCTCACCAGGTGAGGTAGTCAGCATTATGTCTAAAGCCACCCTCCCCATCAGAGCCTTCGCCACCCCACCTCTGCCAGGCTACAAACTCCTATTTTCTAAAATTGAACCCCAACTTCAAACTAAAATCAACTTCCTCCTCCTCTACATACAACCTAATAACCTTGGTTCCCTGGACGCTTATTATACCTCTGCTCATTGCCCCATTATTGAAGCCCAACACCAAAGGTATGCTCCTGGGCAATTTCAACCTAGGGTTCAAAGACTCCTCAGATCTGAAATCTACAACCCTCTCCACAGCTCTCCACAAAATGAACCTCATCCAAGCGGGCTCTGCCCGACCCATTCCAAACGCTGCACTGTCGACTGGATCCTATCCGTCAACATCCCCACCCTAGTCACCTCCATTAACACTGTACCCTGTACTGACCACTCTGTGATCTCATTCTCCATTACCCCCATGTCCCCTGCCACCATGAAACGGTTCTATGTGTTAATATCCCTGCAAAAATATTTCAATACAAAAATATTGCCATATTTTTGCAGCAATATTAAGCCACGGAACCTGCGATTGACAACCCAAACTACCCCCATACATTTTCTTAATGGAGCAGGGGACACCCCCGCAATCCTTGGTGCCAATAACCCCATAAATTATCCCCACTAATAATATTGCCTATGGCCTTACCCCACGACCACGATATGGTGATATTATTGGTGGGGATAATATTACCTGATACCCATAAAACCTGATGATCGCACACCCATCAATGCTAGACACACCCGTAACCTAACCAAAGAAATACTGGAACCCACCATTCTGGCCTACCTCGAGACAGGGCTCAACAGCACTGATCCTGAAATCATTCTCAACGCCTACAACTCTGCCTTCCTCAATGCCCTAGACCATCACGCCCCCCTCAATACTACAGCACCGAAAAAAGACAATCACCAAAAAAAGTTATCTGAAGGACTAAGTACCCTCTGTAAACTGAATCGGACCAAAGAACACATATAGAGGAAAAACCTGAACCCCACAACAAAGAGCCATTCTCCAAGAGGGCCACCTCATATAAAAAAGCTATTATCTCTACTAAAACTAGTATTTACAATATTGTAATCAGTGAAGCCAGCTCCAACACCAGAGAGCTATATAAGACTGGACTGACATCACCCGTCACCCTGCAGGCAGCCCCCTCCACATGGGACACCCCACCCCCATCGCCCAACCCTGCAGGCAGCCCCCTCCAGTTGGGACACCCCAGCCAACATCACCTGTCACCCTGCTGTTACCCCCCTCCACATGTGACACCCACAGCCCCACTCAGCCATCACCCTGCAGGCAGCCCCCTCCAGACGGGACAACCCAGCCCCATCACCCATCACCCTGCAGGCATCCCCCTCCAGATGGATCATTTTTATACAGTTTTTCGCTGTTCAAAGAGGGGGGGCCTATGGGGCACAGAATAAATCAGGATTGGTCACTTAGAGTAGGCACCTATATCTGCTGTAGGGTTGGTGACGGTGGATTGGTCCGCAGGCACGTGTTGAGATGACATGGTGTTCGGGTCAAACGTTCAGCTGGGCTCAGCACCTTGGCATCTCAAGTGTGACGTGTAGACACCCCATCTGAAACATTGTGCCCTTGTGGCCACACATTCCCATCCATTCAGAACTCTGACTTGTTTGTCCGGCGGTAAGGCCTGTATCGTAATGCTTGTGAAAACATGGGTCTAGGACAAGCTTATTGATCTCTTGGTTGTGTAATATTCACTGTCATTAAAGGTATCATTTTCCTGCCAACATACATCTAGGATATACTAGATAGGGGGTGGAGATCAAGGGGTTGGTGGGTGATCGGCAGAGTCCATTCTGCATTGACAAGGGAAACTTCAGAATACATGGCTAGGAAGACCGGGTTACAGGGAGACACATATCATGGTAAACATACATTGCATTATTTGGGTTCAGGATTTGGATGTCCAAACATCAATAACTCTTTGTTGAAGTCAAGGTAATCGAGGGCAAACTGGGACCTCCTTTGCAATCTAGTCTTACACTATACGATAGCTCAATTCTTTCAGAGTATAATCAACATGCAATCTTTTTCACGTAGCTGACTGTTTTGCACTTGACTGACACAGGTTAAAGACATGCTTTCATTCTTATGTGACTTAAATGTCTTTACTACGAAAAGGTGCATGAAGGTTGCTTTACGGATAGCTGGATATCGGAGCATTACTTTTAACTTGAAGTTCACTTATTCATAGGCTAACTTCTATATTACATTTATCTAGCATTATACGTAGTTGCATTCAATTTTGTCAAAAGTGAGGTAGCATTGTGTGAGCACATACAGATATACATTCTGGTAACCGTTGTGATATTATACTTAGTATTGTAAGCATTTCGAGAATATAAGTTGGCATTGGCTATGCTTTCACTATGGCAGGTTAACATAGAAACCTCCAGTTACACATGCATAAGTATTTACACCGTCTACTTGTAGGCCTTCTCAGCTCGTCAACAAGTTTGTATATTTTTACAATGGATGAACATGACATGCTTACTTTTATCTATTCCATAAGAAAATAGGTTCATTGGTTTAAGGGTCTTCTTTCAGCTGTTGACTTTGCATTAGGGTGCACAGGGATTATATTTTATGGCCGGGGTCTATGGGGTGCGGGGCAGGTTTATAGAGACAGATAGCCCTTGCTCCGGGCGGCATCTCGAGTCAACGAAGGGAGTCGGAAGACAAATGATACAGTGTGGATGTTGTTGCGTTTTCAAAGTCAGCCTTCTCATGGGAACCAAGCAGTTATGTGGACGGCAGAGGGGTGGTGGTGGGTGGAGGATTTTGCTTACTGTGTGTGCTCGGAGGAGAGGCTGCGAGCCAGAGTGAGCCACTAATAGTCCGTTACCACTACAAAATGGAGTCTGTGATTTACAAAAAGGAGTCTTGACTTCCGCCAGTATTGATGGACAGGGTGCTTACGCGAATATCGTGGCACCATGAGATAGTCCCCCATGAAAGAGTTCATGGTTCCTGAAGGTGTTCCCGCATGGGTGCCTCGGGGCCGGGGCCTTGGACCTGAAGCAGCCATGACTGGGCCAACCCAGGAAGCACAGGAATAAGGGGGGGGGGTCTTCTATGCCCCCTCCTTCCATTCATTCGCCCATTTTGTTACTTAAGTAACGAATATTGTAATTGCCTCAACCTTTTACATTCCTCCTCTTCTGCTACTGCTTCATCCCACACGGATGTCCCTTTTATTGGCATCCATGCCCTGCATACCACTCTGAGGCTGTGCCCCCTTCTAGTGTATTCATCTGGGGTGCAGCTCTGGTAAATACACCCTCCATCACCGTCCAAGTCAACCCATGTCTCCTTGTACCATTCTAACTCCCTGGGTTCTTTTATGGTTCTGTGATATAAACTAACTACTATGTGTCCTGTGCTGTACATGGCGGTCATCCTGTACTTGGGTTCTGTGCGGCTATCAGTTTGTACTTCCGCCTCATGTTTTATTTGTGCCACACCATTTGCACGTCCCATTGTCACCATCATTAGCAGGCCATTTGGTACTGCATTTGTAGAGCATCAGAGTCCCACAAAAAATCAGGAGGAAAAAGACTATGAGGGGTATGAGGAGCTTTACCGTCATTCCAAGCCAGGAGGGCACCCATGAGAACAGATTGTCGAACCATGTGCTGGGCTGTGCCCCTCCTTCGTCTTTCATTCGCTCGCCAAGGTCATGCACAGCAGCTATTACGTGTGAAAGGGAGCCGTTCTCAGCGTCTGCAAAGAGTACAAATATGCAACATGCACTCCCGATATTTAGGCAAACACCTCCATCGATTGCTGTTAGTAGGTCCAGCATGTATCGGTTCTGCATTGTCATTAATCGCAATGCTCGGAGTTCCAATTTGATAACGTTGAACCCTTCTTCAGTGTCGTTGGCCAATTGGATGAGCTCCCATCTGGTGATCTGAAGCCATTTGATGTTAGCTCTTGCCTGTATGCTGGGAACGAGGGACGCAAAAAATGTCTCTGCAGAGCTGAATAGACGATAGCTGTCGGGTATTTGGCCAAACGTTCAGAGGACTTGTTTGAGATATAGTTTGATGACCGTTTCTTCTCTTTAATGGATTTTGGGCTCCCTCCTCATCTATGGCATATGCAGGGTCCATCTCGAGCGTCGTTGGGGAGGGTTCACCTTGGATTGCCTCATGCTGGCGTTTTCCGCTAACGTGGCTCTCAGCGATCACCATTCAAGTGGAATGCAGTGTTGCCAGGGAGCATGTTCCTTTCCAGGATTGTGGGAGATGCAGGTATGCCATGTTGCCGCAAACCCAATACATGTCCATTAGTGCTGCTGTTCCCTTCTTCATAGCAGGAATTATGAGAGTTTTGCTGCAGTTCTAGTTTCTCCCCATGTCCCTCTTCCCTTATCCATGAAAGCACAGTTCATATGAGATGTTTTTCTATAACTTGACGGGTTTCTCAATGGTGGTGACCCATGTGAGTTTGCTTATGTGTTCAGTCCATATGAGAGTGCACGTTTTCTGTACCCATGAGAGCTATTCCTCAGACAGGCCTCGCAACGCTTCTGCTTTGCACAATATCTCTTCTTTTTGCCATTTGTTGTCTGCATGCAATGTCCCTTTTATTACCAGGAAAGGTTCCTTTACACAGATTAATCCTTGCGGCCGGGAGTAACATGTTTGTTCATTCTGCAGTAGTTCAAAAGAAACTGTATGTTCTTGAAATCTATTCTTAATTCGGCACAGCGTAAGATGTAGAAGACATTGGGCCTCTGCAAATGGGATTTCTTGTGGCAATAGCACTTTGGGAGTGCCTGATGTGTGGGGTATGACATAGCAGCTCTTATTAGTTGTTTGTTGTGTGACTTATGTCGGCATGCCACTTATTTGATTGATAGGGGTGCTGAGGGTCATCAGCTGTATCTAGGCCAAAGTTATACTGCTTCTCCCAATCATCTAACATTGCCTCTCTCTGCTTTCCCCCTTCAGTCCCCTGCCCCTGCTCGTCATTTCCATGATCGTATAAATTGTAGTACGGACCTAACATGGCTCTTCTCTTGTTACCTCCCTCTCTGGTGGTTGGCTCAGTGGGCAAGGTTCCTTCTAACATTGACACAGTTGTTGGGTTTGGATGGTTCTGCACCCATTTGAGCTCTGACAGGGTTCTGTCATTCATTGTGTATACATTATAATGGGAGTCGTTCATCTTTAGGGATGGAGGGGTGTTCTGCATCGTGGTGATAGGGGCGACGCTTGTGTTATTATCATTATTATGCTCAGTCTCAGGGGTACAGTGGCCCCATATTAACTTAGCACCATCCCAGATTAGGTGGGTACCTTTTTTGATCGTATCCATGCCGCACCCCCCTGGCCAGCATCAATTGAAATGTACACAATCACCCAGTATAGAAACAAGCCAGATAGTACTGAGAAGAATACTACTGCACACACAAACAACACACACTCATATGAATAGCTAGGATACGCCTCTCTCCTCTGTCTACTCCTATCTACACTACCACTAGCTGCTGCCGGGGGCTCGTCAATGCCCAGTGACATTCCTAGTAAACGAAATATAAGCAGTTGTTAATCATGCATATATATATTGTTCACAACTACAGTTTTTGTACATTTTATATCTATGCCGTATCCTTCAGTTTCCCTCTCCCACACTTTAAGTCTGGGCGAAAAGAACCGAGGGAGGCAAAAATATACCCACGTCATTTCATCACTTGAGGAGGGAAAATGTTATTTACAAGTTGTCATTTAAGTTGAAGAATAGAACTATAAAAATAAGCAGGGAGAGAAAGAGAGAGAGAGAGAGAGAGAGAGAGCATGTCGACAACATTTTACTTATTATACATTCATCAGCAATATTATTACACTATAAAATTATTTACATATTTCGTCATCCTGGAATTTACCATTCCACTCAATTGTTATTGGTTCATGAACACTCCCATTTGCTAAGTTTGTGTACTACCTTCATCCTCACTTTCTTGGGCATTTTGTTAGTTTACTCTCCCATGGGCTCTGCGTACATCGGTCAGATGTATCCAATATCTCAATCCCTGGACCTTAACTACTATAGGCGTGCAAAAGATCACCTTATATGGGCCATGAAATCTTAGCCCATTTCATCACCGTACAAAACGTCTCACATACACCATGTCACCTGTCATCAGCTGGCAGTCTGCATTCTCTGTGGTGGGGGCTACTGTGTCAGTGGAGGTATCTTGTGTGAATGGTGTGCCATTTGCCTTGCTATTGCGCGTGCTGCTTTTGTCACATTTCTGAGATACTCGTGAAACTCTTCACCTAGGACAGTGGCGCTTTGGTGTGCATCTGATTGTCTGCGCAAAGGTGAATGGGCTGTATGCATTCTCCGACCTGTCACGATTTCATGCAGTGACAAGTGGTGGTCCTTGCTGGGCTGGTTTCACATTTCAAAGAGCGCCAGGGGTAGACAATACACCCAATTATTTTTGAGTGTGTGGCATAGTTTGGATAACCTACTCTTGAGCAATCAGTTAATTTTTTACACATCCCGTTCGATTGCAGATGATAAATCGTGCAGAGCTTATGGGTTATGCCCAGCATCGCAGTGATTTGCTTGAACATGTCATTTACAAAGTATGTTCCGTTGTCGGAACGTATGACACACAAATGCCCCAGTGGGGAAACAATTCTCTCACTAGGAATTTAGCACTGCTTTGTGCATCTGGGTGCGCGCAGGGTCCTGCTTCAACCTACCGGGAAAATGGACACACGACGACAATCAAATATCGTCTGCATAGTCTATATGCAGTTCCCAGAAGGGCCCTTCTGGTTTTGGCAATGTTCCCCTGAGAGTTCGCAATGTTATACCGGAATTGTATGCTGGCATGTGATGCATTCTATTATCAATTTGGTGACATGTTCCTGTATTCAGGGGGCAAACCAGTTTTCTTGGATGTCTGCAATGATGTGTTGTTTTGCATTGTGGGCTGGGAAATGTAACTGTTTAAATGCTACTTCTAGTAGTTTTGTTGGCATCACCACCTTGCCAGTAATGTTTTGTCTCCATAGTAAATCAGTGCGTGATTGACTGCACCCCTTTTTTACCCACATTTCCTTCTCTTGGCTAGGCGCATCGTGTTGAAGCTCAATTATCTGGGAAACTGGTAACGAGTTAAACCCCTCTAGCCCTCTCGCCTCTATTGCCTTTTGCAATATGTACTCACCTGCAGAATCCTTTGGTAAATATGAGGCTTCTTTTGCAGCAGCATCCGCTGCCGCGTTCCCCAATGAGATGACATTATCACCTCAGGTGTGGGCTTGGCACTTTACGACTGCGACAAGTGTGGGTTCCCTCAGGGCATCACTTAAATATCCTAGTAATGCTGCATGCTGTACTGGGCACCCATCTGCTCTCCGAAATCCCCGTCTCCCCCACCGTGCTAGTTCCCCATGTACCGTGGTCGCCATATAGGCGGAGTCTGTATAGATGGTGACCATACATCCTTTCGCTGCATGAAGCGTTTCTATGAGTGCTACTCGTTCTGCTACTTGGGCTGAAACGTGTGAGGGAAACCTCTTCTGCACAATCACTTCAAACTCCCCATCTTCTACCCACACTACTGCTGTGCCTACGTGCTTCTCTCCATTTTTACAATCTATGGAAGCAGACCCATCCACAAAGTAAACCTCTCCTTCTGACAATGCAATTTCATGTGCTTTGGGTTTGTCATCATCATTCCCTGTGTACGTAGCACAATCGTGCTGCTGCATGTCTTCCACGGTGCATGCTTCTGTGATAAATGTGGCTTGGTTTACACTTTTGCAATGCACAATATGGATATTGGCACTGGAAATGATCAGTTCATATGCTGTGGCCCTTGAGTAGTCAACGTACTCTTTGATCTTTCGAGGATGGCGAACAGGGAATGTTCTAAGTATAACGTGACGGAGCATCCCATCACGATTGTACAGCTTTTTTCTATCGCGAACACGGCGGCTGTGAGAGCTTGTTCTCACGCAAAGTGTCCCTGCATTACTGCATCAAGTGTTCCACTGTAGAATGCCAAAGGCATGTGACCCAGGGATGTCTTTTGTGTCAGCACAGCTGGCATGAATGTACTGTTGCAGTGTGCCAAAAGATAAAATTCCTGCTCATAGATTGGGGTCACGAGAACTGGGGCAGTAGATATCAGCTCTTTGAGGGTGTGGAAGGCTGTGTGCATTTCCTGTGTCCACTGCAGCTTAGTGTTCTCCCTTTGTGCTTCTTTGAGTGCCTGCAGCAGGGGCCTAATGTACGATGACTAATCTAATATCCACGCGTGGCAGTAATTGCACATGCCGAGGAACTTCTGCATCTGCTTTAATGTTTTTCGTTCCATCACTGCTCTTATGGCCGCTGCTCTGTCTTGAATGATTCTTTTACCATCTTTGGAAATCAATTGTCCTATGTATAGTACTTCTGTTAAACAGTAATGCAATTTCTGTCTATCTACCTTGTACCCCTTTTGTGTGAGATGTGTCAGCAAGGTGATGGAATCTTCTCTGCACTCTTTTTCACTTTTCCCGCAGACTAACAGATCGTGTACGTACTGAATTATGGGGCTCATCGTGTGTATGTTTCCGAGATCCTCGTGTAATATTCTGTTAAAAATGCTGGGACTCTCGCAATACCATTCGGGCAGTCTACAATGTTCGTACATTTTCCCAACTAGTGTGAATGCTGTCAGATACCAGGAACCTCGATCGAGTGGGATTGAAAAGAAGACATTCTTTAGATCCACTACTGTGAAGTGTGTGGCTTCTTTTGGAATACTGCATAGAATTGAGGCAGGCTACGTCATTGAGGAGGCGTAAATCTTGGATCATCCTCCATGCCCCTCCCTTTTCTTTCTTGATTGGATAAATACAGGTGTAGCAAGGTGAGCTAGATCAACTATTATGCCCTGTACCATTAGTGCATAAATCGTGTCTTTGCTTCCTTCCTCCACTTCTCTGGATATGGGGTATTGCTTTACCTGGGGTAGGATAGCCCCGGGTTTGAGTTTGATCTTTACTGGTGTCACTTCATGTAGTAACCCTACATCGTATGGGCCTGTGATCCAGCTGTTGTGGTACTTGGGACATGTCTTCCTCAAAGTATGCTTGTGGGGCTTTGATCATTGCCACGAGGGGTAGCTGCACCTCTCTCCTTTGGATCATGACGTCACAAGGAATTGCAATCCCCATTACTATTTCCCCGTTGTCCTCTGTGTCACAAAAAAGTTCTTTATCAGTTAAATCCCACAGGGCCTTATTGGCGTTGATGCACAATACTGTTCTCCACTGGCATCCCTGCATGTCCATTGCTATCACTGCTATTCTCTGGGCTGATACTTGTACTGCATGTATATCCAGGGACACGATGGACCCTGGCACTATTTCTGGGTCTGCTACTGGATGAAAATCCAATTCTGAGGGGACTCTCCATTTTCTATTTATGAGTTCTGGCACTACTTGCGTTAGTATTTTCAGCCCTTGTATGAACATGTCTGGATTCACAGGTATTCCTCGTGTTTGTGGAAAGTCTGCCTGTGTGTGTATCACTAACATGGTACGAATTGTGCATATGCCTGGTGTAGAACACACTATTCCTCTCTCAGTGAACGAGATGGTCATGTTAAGCTAACTCATTAGGTCCCTCCACAGCAGGCTGACGGGTGAGCCTTCATAGTACAACACCGGGGCACGTATGGTTTTCCCTCAAACTGTTATGTCCAACTCCTCAGTGTACCGAACCTCGACCACCGCCCCAGAGAACCCCTGCATTTCCAAGGTCCGATTAGAAAGCGGGAACCTGCCTTCACCGAGGCATGATTTTTCCTGAATCCACCATAAAAATAAATTGCTTGTTCCCTATCGCTGCCCCAATGAGTGGTTCCTCTGCTGCGTCGCTGGTTATCAATAGTATTGGACACGCAAGTGCTCTCTGTGGGCTGTGCTACGCTGAGTGCCACGGGAGTTCGTCTACATCAAAAACATTTCCTGTTACCATTACTGTCCCCCTATATGGCGCAGTTAGCGCTCCGTTTACTGTGGTGGCGTAAGCATGATTGCGCATGGGGGCAGTATTACTATGGCATTGGGGGCATGGGGACATGTCTTGTGGGGGTAATGGATACTCGCTCATGTATTTGGGGTCGGGTTGACAATCTTGCCTGGTCCTGCCCATTGGCAGCCCGTAAGGGCTTCCCGGGTGGTGGTGACCGACCTGGCATTCGTTTGGATATTAATTATTTGGCCTGCTTCAACATTCTCTCATAAAATGGCCTCACCTCCACAGTTCCAACATTGTCCTTGCATCCCCCCGATTGGCCCTCCATATCCTGCACCCCCTCCTCTTGATCCCCTGAATACAACTCTATTGCCTCGCCCCCCTCTCGGTGGCCACTGCGGTCCCTCATATTGATTTTCCCCTGCCCATTGGTCTTGGCTGTTAACTGTCCAATTTGCCACCATCTGCATTGGTATCCCCATCTGTACATCTTCTTCCTCCCGCTCCCGTCCTGCTGCGCTGGTAGCTGCTACCGCACTGACCTTCAACAGTTTGCTCTGCACTAATTTAGCTTTGTCTACCAGCCGCCTCTGAGCTATCTCCTTTTCTTTCTCTTTGATCCTCTTGCAGTGGTACACTATGATGCTTTGAATTTCAGGCCACCCTTTGGCTTCTATCCCAGCTATTTTGTCAAGGGCCTTCTGCACTTCCTTGGGGAGCCCCCTTTTTATAATGAAATATAACAGGAATGTTGATTGATCCCAGGCCGTACCCGTTTCTGCTCTCCACATGTCCTGCACCCGGATAATGAAGGACATTGCATCTTCCTCATCATTCATTGTACATTGCATTACTGACTGTATATCGGGAGTGTCTGGGAATGTTTCCCTCAACGCATCCCACACGCACGCTCTCACTGTGTTAAACAAAGCCCCATCATGGCGGTCACAATCTAACATTATTCCTGGGAACCCCGCCTTTACCCAGACCCTGTTAGCCTGATCTCCCACGGCAGACACCGGCAGGCTTTTAACATCCCCCACTGCTAAGGGCACTCCTTCCGTATGTTTTTCAAACGCATATATCCATTTGCTGGTGCAACCGGATAGTGGGGGTAGCTGCTTAAGCAAGTTGGCCTTCTCCATTTGAGCCCAAGGTATGTAATTTGGCCTTCCCGTTCCTCTGTGTATCAGAGGCAGCTGTAAATTCTCCCCCCCATTTTTAGTACTCACCTTCTTCCCTTTCTTTCCAATCACTGTCATGCGCCCTGCCCTGTTTCTTAATCTCCCCCTCCATTCCTCTGAGGGAGAAGCTCCCTCCCTAACCAAAACTCCACCAGTGGCTGATCCCAACCTTCTCCCCTCTTCCTCTTGCTCTTCTATGTCGCTCCAATATTCTTCCTCCCGATCCGACACTGCCCCAACTTCCTCTATCTCCCGCTCACTGTCAGCTGGTTGTATTTCTATCATTCGTGTGGGGGTGTCAATTATCCAAAAAAGTATCACACTTTTTTTCCACCCATCCTCTTCCATCGCCACGCTTGGTTGTGGTGTCTCATTACGTTCAGCTCGGGGGGTGAGTGACCCCCCTTGCTCGCCCATGGCTCTTAGACGAGACAGTTCTGACCGAGCCATCGTCAGCCGTTAGTCTAAATCTTGTGTGAGCTTTTCGATATCGATTGAGGGAGTACTATACCGGATGGCTTAATTGTGGGGGGTGCCGTGGGTTGCACTACATATTCAGGATCACTATATCCTTCTGCGTTTACTGGCTTTGAAAAGAGGGGATAAACGCGTGTGACCTCTATTGGTGGTTCATCGTGTGTGGGTAGTCCTGCACTGCCAGCTGTTGTCAGGGGAGATGTGTTAAGTTTGCCGCCCTTTTCCGGTGGTATCTCTTCAAATAGGCACCACAGGTCTAATATCTCTCTTCCGTTTTCACAATTGCTTGCCCTTGTATTTAATGAACAAGCATGTGGCAACCATGTCTAACACCTCTTTGTCAAAAGAGCCCCCTTCTGCCCATACTTGGGGCAGTCCCTCCCCTTTCAGCTCCAAGACCCACTTTTCGTGGTACTTTTTGATTTTTTCTGCATACCCTGGTAGAGTTTTACAAATATGGGCAAGGGGCGTTTCTGCACCCATTGTGTTGAACTTTCAACTCACCTTACCTTACACTTCTCTTTGAACCTGTTTACTTCTCCTATGACCACTTTAACACACTTCACACTCCTTTCCACTCTGAAATGGGTGTTCACTTACTGTTCAATGTCTTAAAAACTGCATTATCATGCATGCAACCTTTTCCGTACAATGCCAAATCTGCATTTTACTGTTATGTGCAAGAAATACTATTTTCATATGTTCAACACAAGACAAACACTTAAAAATTCACACGGACAACAAGAAACATAAACACCCCAGATGACTTCCCACCATCCCTAATACCCCTCCTATTTTTTGCACTGTCCCCTGTTCTTCTCTAAGTTTAATCTCACCCATCACCTCACTCCGGTTCACCCACTTGAGAGAGAGAAAATAGATAAGATAAAAGTCAGAAAAAGCGTTTCTAAGCTAAATACTACTCCAAGTCTTCCCTTGGACCCCTACGTTATCTTCTTGTTTCTCAATTTCTCATACCCATATGTCCTGTACTAGTCGAGTCTTGAGGGAGCGCGCTCAGGGTCAAAGCAGTGGGGCGTCTCGTGCCAGAAGGATGGAAAAGAATGCAATCGCGTCGGGGTCAACAATGAAGGTGAGAGGCCCCCAGCCCTGCTAGCAAATCACCACAACAGAGTCAATTAAGGTACATCCCAGGAGGGGATAAGACCAAGACCAAGTGTGAGTGCGATTAAAGGCTTTTTATCAAAAGTTAGGGCAAACAGAATCTACTCTGCTCACGCCGAGAGCGCTCAGCAGGAAACATGTTACAATACATTTTTATATAGTTTTTCGCTGTTCAAAGAGGCAGGGCCTATGGGGCACAGAATCAATCGGGATTGGTCATTAAGAGTAGGCACCTATATGTGCTGTGACGGTGGATTGGTCCGCAGGCACGTGATGAGATGACATGTTGTTCGGGTCAAACGTTCAGTTGGGCTCAGCGCCTTGGCATCTCAAGTGTGACGTGAAGACACCCCATCTGAAACATTGTGCCCTTGTGGCCACTCATTCCCATCCATTCAGAACTCTGACTTGTTTGTCCTGTGGTAAGGCCTGTATCGTAATGCTTGTGAAAACATGGGTCTATGACAAACATATTCATCTCTTGGTCGTGAATTATTTACTGTCATTAAAGGTATAATTTTCCTGCCAACATACATTTAGGATATAGTAGACAGTGGTTGGAGGTCAAGGGGTCGGTGGGTGATCGGGGTGTCCATTCTGCATTGACAAGGGGAACTTCAGAATACATGGCTAGGATGACTGGGTTACAGGGAGACACATATCATGATAAACATACATTGCATTGATTGGGTTCAAGATTTGGATGTCCAAACATCAATAACTCTTTGTTGAAGTCAAGGTAATCGAGGGCAAACTGGGACCTCTTTTGCAATTTAGTCTGACACTATACGACAGCTCAATTCTTTCAGAGTACAATCAACATGCAGTCTTTTTCACATAGCTGACTGTTTTGCACTTGACTGACACAGGTTAAAGACATGCTTTCATTCTTATGTGACTTAAATATCTTTACTACGAAAAGGTGCAGGAAGGTTGCATTATGGATAGCTGAATATCAGAGCACTACTTTTAACTTGAAGTTCACTTGTTCATAGGCTAACTTCTATATTACATTTATCTAGTGTTATACGTAGTTGCATTCAATTTTGTCAAAAGTGAGGTAGCATTGTGTTAGCACATACAGATGTACATTCTGCTAACCGTTGTAATATTATAATTAGTATTCTAAGCATTTCGAGAATATAAATTGGCATTGTCTATGCTTTCATCATGGCAGGTTAACATAGAAAATTCCAGTTACACATGCATAAGTATTTACACCGTCTACTCGTAGGCCTTCTCAGCTCCTCAACAAGTTTGTATATTTTTACATGAGATGAAAAAGACATGCTTACTTTTATCTATGCCAAAAGAAAATAGGTTCATTTGTGTAAGAGTCTTCTTTCAGCTGTTGACTTTGCATTAGGGTGCACAGGGATTATATTTTATGGCTGGGGTCTGTGGGGTGTGGTGCAGGTTTATAGAGACAGATAGCCCATGCTCCCGGCGGCATCTCGAGTCAGCGAAGGGAGTCGGATGACAGATAATACAGTGTGGATGTTGTTGCGTTTTCGCAGTCAGCCTTCTCATCAGAACCAAGCAGTTATGTGGACGGCAGAAGGGTGGAGGTGGGGGGATGATTTTGCTTACTGTGTGTGCTTGGAGGAGAGGCTGCGTGCCAGAGTGAGCCACTAATAGTCTGCTACCACTACAACATGGAGTCTGTGATTTACAAAATGGAGTCTTGACTTCTCCTAGCATTGATGGACAGGGTGCTTACACGAATATTGTGGCACCCTGAGATAGTCCCCCACGAAAGAGTTCATGGTTCCTGAAGGTGTTCCCACACAGGTACATCGGGGCCGGGGTCCTGGACTCGAAGCAGCTATGACTGGGCCCACCCAGGAAGCTTAGGAATAAGGGGTGGGCTTCTATGCCCCCTCCTTCTACTCAATGGTCAGGATCCAGGCTACTAAATGGAGTACCAAACAGGCACACTGCAAAAATAACTGAATGACAATGAGTGTGAGAGTAAAATAAAATGATAATGAAAAGTTGTATTTCCAGCATACATAATGCAAATAAAATATTAAATCATAATATGAAAAGATGTCCAGGAAATAATCAAAATCTGAAAAATGTCCATGTGTAGCAAAATATGTCCTCCCAAATATCTCCAAAATTATCAATAAAACTCCTCAAACCCACAAAGAATGATGTACAATAAAAATGGAGGAAAGTCCACAGTCCATTCCAAAAAACAAAAAAAAAATAGAAAAATAAAAGTAAACTTACAGCTATATAACTATATACATAAAATGGAGTAATGTCCGTAATGCTAGCTCCAAATTATAATGGAAAATGAATGGAAACTTATCTACAAAACTATGTACACAAGCAGCGGGCTATTCCTCCTTGTCACCAAACTTTCTCATTGTCTCGGCCAGGGCATCATCGAGCACTGCGTCCACTTCACCTAGGCGGGCATCCGCATTCTCCTTGATGGCTTGCAGGGATGTCAGCATCCACCTCTCCATGCCCTCCCACTCACTGCAAGTATCCCCCATAATGTCAGCCCGCCTCTCTGCCCAAATCTTTGCAATCTCTGCCCTGGCTATGGCGACTCTCAGCTCCTGAGCCCGCTGCTCGCTGCTCCAATTCGCTGGCCGTAATGCACAAACACGGAAGACATCCTTGTGCAAAGGTCCACATTTGCATCCTGCCTGACGTCGGATACCTGCCTCCCTGGGATGGGATGCCCTGAGTGCAATAGCCTCCTACTTTAAGCCTGCTGCTGCAAAAGTGCCTGGTGTCTGCTTCGTAAGGACACCCTGCGGGCTTATGACATCACCTGGGGGCGTCGGGCCCATGCCCTACTCCTGGGTGCCTGCTCTTCTGTATTCCCATTGATCCTGTTGTTCCCTGGTTCGGCCTGGTGACCACCTCGGCTGATCCAGCGTTGACTCCCAACTCAGGTAGGGGTGGCATCTCCACCAGACGGGCCGACGTGGGTGGGACAGGTACACAGGGGGCCTGGAAGGTGCCGGGGAGAACTTCTGGCACACATGGGAGCAAGACAAGGATGAGGTTGCATAAGTGGCCAACCCACGCCGCCAATCTGAGACCAGGAATGCTGCTAGCCATTTCAGGAGATGCCAGACCTCATTGTGATGACGTGCAAGCCCATGAGTGTAAGCCTGCACATCATCATGAATGACAGCTATCCGCCTCGTAATACCAGCTAGCAGGGGTTCAACTCTGTCTCGAATGGCAAGATCCGCAGGCATTGGGGTGTCAGTTTGGGTGGAAACATCTGACGCCTGCAGATGGGTCCAGCCTGGGGCATGTCAGCAGGTGTATACTGGTGCAGGCGCTGGCCGAGGGACAGTATTTGGCACAGGCACCTCCACAGTGACCGCATTGCCTCCTGCCCCTGAGTCAGGAATGATCCAGTCACACCCACCTCACCACCCCTGCCGTGCCCTGTGGACTGGGCTAATACGGCCTCCTCCTCCTCCTCCTCCCCCACCAACATGGATGCCTCCCCAGCGTCTTCCGCACTGGATTGCCCCTTTGTGAGATCACCTTTTCCACCCGATGTCGACGAGTCCATGTCCACCTTCACCCTCTTGGACTTACATCAGCAGCAGTGACCGATGGTTCGATGTGGCACCATCTCCTCGCTCCCTGATGATGTTGTTTCCTGGGGCTTGACTGACCCTTACGTCTCTGCCCAGTGGAGGCATCCCTGCTGCCTTGCTCCACAGCACTTTCTCTCCCCTCTTCTTCCAACGCTGCTGTGGATAAGTAGACATAGAACACAAATACCAAGGTACTGTACCTATGTGTATTTGGCACAAAACATATGTACATGAAGTACACTGACAAAGGTAACAACCATCATCACCCTCCTCAACACACAGGTATATGCAATGTACATACATGCACATACATGTCTGTCCTTCACAACAGACAATCACATCCTTGGACAAGGCACTGTCACCACCTTCAAATTGTGCATGCTATACACACATGCGTCATGGGCCATACACATGTCATGCACGCACATCACCTGACAGTCCTGAAGCAGTGCACTGAACTATCACATCTGAGTCCCCTCAATGGCAATCAGGCAACAAGGATAGGCCACACATTGAAATGCACCAATACATCCACCAGAAGTGATACCAACTCACACTTTCACCTCTGAGACACATACACATGAACACCATGCCTGTTCATGATGTTGGCAACAACATCCATTTGTCACACCTCTCACAGGGCACGTTTCAGACACATGTAAGTAACCCTGTGGATGTCCTCATATGCTGCAGTACCACACACATTGCAACAATAACACTGTCAAATTTACACATGCTTCATCGAACACATGTGGAGCACTGTCTCGGATATGCACATAGACATCCGTACAAGAGGCATACCTGCTGTAAGGCCAAGGTGCACACTCCCATGCATCAACGTGCACATGCACTGTGTAGGCCAGCAACACATGGACACTCACTTGACGACTCCAGGCGGTGGTGCAAATCACTGACTTGGGTATGCAGCTCCGGGTAAAACTTCTCCAGGACCAACATGTTGGTTGTGTCCAACCGGCCCTGGTGCCCCCCCTTGGTCAGCACCAGCCTGGAGGAAGTGCTGGGCCTTTTTGTGGGTCCTGGATTTGAGGTCTTCCCAGCACTTGTGCACATGGTGGTAGTCCCGAGGTGCCACCCCCTGCGCATTGATGGCACCCACGATCTGGACCCAGATAAGCTTCTGTCCTTCCTTGTTGACTTGCATTTGTCCGTGAAAGTGGGCATCATAATGCCCCAGGACATGCTCCACCAGAATGTCAACTTGCCTGGCTGTGAAGTTGACAGTCGTCTGCCTCGCTGCCGTGGGGTTCCCACTTGCCTCTGGAAATGTTCGCTCAGACATGGCAACCCTCGGGGCAGGTGTGGTTGGGCAAGGTGGTCCTGGGGCTAGACTGTGGAGCGGTGGTGATGTTCTGGCACATTGGGAGTCTTCTGAATCAGCCGAGTTGGTCACAGGGCCGAGGGCAGGAGCACTGGCAATGGCTTGACAGCAGGCACTCAAATTTCAGGGCAGGTGGGCAGCAGGCACACACAGTGGGCAGGCATCAGCAGATGGCTCGTAGGAGGCAGCTCAGGGCAGTAGGAGGAAGGTAAAATGGCTCCAAGGAAGTAACGCGTAGGTCTTCTGCGGTCCTCATGTCGGCAGCTGGAAACAGAGTGAAGGTTAATTTGTGCATGCAAAATTAGCACGTACATGTGAAATCAGAGAAAAGGGCCTAATCGCATAGGTTACGTGACACATGCTGGCCATTGGACATTGGCATTCAGGTTCAGGATAAAGGAGTGCATAGGAGAACATCACACCACTTGTGCGAGTTGGAGTGGATGGACATGTGGACTTCGGAGATTGTTGGGGTACCACACATTTTGTTGACTACTGTGACAGTGTGAGCTTCTTATTTTGGTGGGGTATTTGCCTACATGCACATGCGCATGTACTTTTCCCTATTTTCAGAGGCTAACAGTGAGTCGCGTACGCATTATCCATTCTCTGGATGCCCCTGTGCATCACGTACCCCCATTCACAACATCAGAGTACCTTACCTGGGTGTCGCGTACATATTTTCTGTGTTGCTGGGTGCGATAGCGTACCGTGTAACACTTTTCTTTTCACATGAGCTACCAAAGGGTTGCGTACACACATTTTTGATATTTTGGGCACCTGTGCATTACGTGTTCTGTTTTCTTTCCACCAGTGGTGAAATTGAGCCTTGTAGACCATACTAGTACGCTTTACATCACGTACCCCCTCACTCAAATTGCCCAGGACATTTGCTTGCTGCGCCTCTCATTGTACAAATCCATTTGTACCATGTGTGGGAAGGCCACAAGAGGGAAGGGTCACTGAGGTGGCCGAGTGGTCCAGGATCAGGGATGTGCAGGGAGAGCTATGCCCCCCACCCAACAAGTGTCAGGAAGATGCAGGTTATGCAGATGTTTCCAGAACCCAGGGTCCGGGAACTGCACGGCCAGCTGCTGTACCCACCACCCAGGCTCAGGGACCACCAGCCAAGTCTGTAGTGGTCACGGTCCAGCGCCACAGAGAAGCAGAGTTAGATGTTGTCCGTGCGTCCAAGGGGAAGGGATGTTCCCACAAAACCCATGTCCCCAGCACCCAGTGACTGGGAGCTGCAGGGCCAGCAGCTGTCCCCACCAGCCAGGGTCATGAAGCTGCAGGGGCAGCTTCTGTCCCCACTACCCAGGTTCAGGGACCACCATCCATGGATGTAGTGGTTACGGCCCAGGTCCACAGAGACGCAGGGGCAGATGTTGTCTATGCGTGCAAGGGGAAGGGACGTGCAGTGAAAGGACCTGGCACTAGCACCCAGGTATGGCTACCTGTAGGGGCACCTACTGTCCCAGCATCAGTGGGTCATGCCATGGCCCAGTCCACTAGGGCTCCAGCCCCTACTGACCCAAGTGGCCCAAGCCACACATGGTATGTACAACCTTCCAAGAAGGTAAAGCGTGCAGCAGCAGAAAAGGCCCAATGCCAATGTATGGCACAGGAGACACGTGGAGGAAGAGGTGCTTCAATGATGAAGAAATCCAGATCCCTGTGGACTATGTGATTTTATATTACCGTGATATGCTCACACAGGCAGGGAGCACACATACGCCTGCTCAACATTGGTCACTGTGTAGGAGGTTTTCTTTTTGGGGCAAATTTGGAATTTGGAGGTATTATCTTGCCGTGATATTTTGGTGGTAAACTGGCCTTACCATTAGAGATAGTTCACTATTACCCTATTTTGGTGATAATATAGTGTTAGCTTGTATTGACAGTAATTTTTAATGGTATCTTATTGTTGTGGTATTTTTAGAATTACCTTATTTTTGTGGCATGGTGGTGAGCATATCTTTTTATACTACCACCCCATCATAATAGAAACCTTTCCTCTCTATTGGGACAACTCTTGGTCACCTGTAGAGAACTCCATAGACCTATCACCCTTTTCAGGGAACACTGTGAGTTTATTCAGAATGCCACCTCTTGTATGTGGCTTGTGCTACTGGCTTATTTACATCCAGTATCCTATGTGCTCTGATGCACTGCCTTCTTTTCCGCATGCAAAGAAAGACTCATTCACGCATACAACCTCTTGTCTTGCTTATTTGTAAACATTTACTCTTATTCTAAAATTGTCCCATAGGATAAATGAGGAAGCAACATTCTTCATCTCATTGGTATAACACTAGAATAACCCATTGACTCTTTCCCCGAATACAGTAAACATGGGAGACATAAAATAAAACCAATAAAATTGTTCCAGCTTTGCTTTTTGTTATAATAATATATTTATGTTATACACAATCAGCTTACCAACAGAGAGCACAACCTTGTCTCCTAAAACAAAACACAGTGAAGAGAACAAGCATATAGCAACATGGAAGAAATAATAACCTTCTATTCAATTCTTTTGAGAATAAATGCATCAAAAAGATATCAAAATAAAACACATTGCAAAATGAACTCAGCATGCATAATTTTTTTAGCCAGTGCAAACATGCGTAGAGAAACATATTTCTTTTTAAAGTTACCTCACTACACTGTCTTTCAAAAAGTGTAATCCATCTCATAAATGCTCACGCTCCTCGTCTTTGAACTGACTCACCAAAATGGGCGAATTCTGAAGCACTAGTCACCGGAGCTTTATCCATGCAAACCTCCCTCGTGCAACTCCAGGGAACACAGCCTTGCACTGCCTTGGAATGCTTCAAAGCCAGGCAGCTCTCCGCCTCTCTTTTATCTTCAAGACTGCAGCCACGGATCTCTCATCCCTGGAAGTCACTGTTCGCACTCAAGTCCCAAACAGCTCTGACCTCTTCCCCTTATTTTGCACATTAAAAAAACTCTCCCTGTCTATCAACTACAAGCCATCCTCCCATGACATCAGCTGTACCACCTCTCATTCCTACCAATCATCGTGAAAAAATGTTTTGTAAAAAAACTCTCTCTGCTCCAGAACAATGAAAGCTTCATTCGCCTTCCTGTCGCACATGTTTCTGCTCTTCATGAAAAAAAATTAAATGCATCCACTGTGTTCATAAACTGCATTACAATGTTAGAGGGAGTGTGGCAGTTAATATGTTAGTAATAACATTAGTATAGGGTTATTTAATTATGTATTTCTAATGCAGTTTTATGCACATGAAAGCATCCAAATTGTACCTATGCACTTCTGCATTTTAAAATGACTGGCTTGTTTCTAAAACGTTTTGCTAAATGCTTTTAAAATAAATAATGCTTGCTGAAAAACTGTGCCTGGCACCTATCTCGAAATGGCTGCATTTCCATACTGCACACTGCATACTGCCAATAAAATCCCCAAATATATATCCTTACATTCCTCCTTTTTCTGACAATTCTGGCTAGTAAACCCATAATTGGAGGAAACCCGCTTTATTCTGAGACAGCTCTCTTTTTCCAATGTTTTTAGATGAATCACGGTTGAAATAATAGCATCTTAATAAATTGAAGATTTAAACATTTCACAACAAACCATTGCTTAATCATAAAGCAAAAGTGAAACAGATCCCAAATAAAGCGTACCAGTCCTCACACACATGTGCATGTGCATGTATAATGAAACAATGTATGTGCATACTTCCAACTGAAGTGTCCATATACGACCATGGCTGCAATGCCTTTTTCAATTATAGTCTCTATATATGTATGAAATAAACATCTCTCATTAGTGTGTATGCATGACAACAAAACATTAAAATAAAACAAATAACATAAATAGCTAACATAACTAACTAAAACAATTAAATAAAATAACAAAATTTTGGGTCTCCATTGTTCCCATTTTCAGTCACTATTGGTAAAGCATAGAACAATACTATGCCCCACCAGCAACACTGCAAAATTAAGTTCAACTGAGTACTGTTCCATTGATGGCATTTGCCATCTTCATGACCGCACGTCTGAGATGTCCTGATCACCAAACCTTCATACTTGCATCCTTTTCATTGTTATTCCTCTGATTTGGCATTCATGGGCGTTTCTCCACAGAAATCATCTCTTTTGACATCCCACTCTGTTTATCTTCCCCTCCATACTTCGGTCCGGAGGCTTTCCTGGGGCTTTCTCCCGTGGACTCCAGGGATCCATCATCTCTTGCGTCCTCCGGTCCTCTGGTCCTGCGACCTCTGACTCCTGCCTGGACAATAGTTAGTCGCATCTAAATCAAATAGAAAAATAACAGGTTAAGTTAGGTTAAGAACATAGCACAACACAAATTTTACCTCGTCTATTTGTCCAAAAACAAAAATGTGGCCGAAACATTATGATCCTTTAGACTTGTCACTTTTGGATATCAGCAAATAAGAACATGTTATAGAGAAACAAACAACATAAATACCTCACCATATTACACATTTCCAAAAATCTGCATGCAGAATAACTTTATTACATTATGCTAGATAAGATTTATTTGACTCAGCATCTTTCATGAACGAATAGTGTCCCATTTTTTAAAGTATTTCTTTTTAACATTGCTTTTTCATTTACTACGATACTACTATATTTTTTGTTTGTCATGGAATAAAACATGACCTTGTCATTTTCATTATGCATGCATCATATATAGTCAAGAGTTCTTCCATGCATCCATTAACATACAAACTTACTGTATTTCCATCTGTTATCTTACTGCTAGCTTCCTTTCCCTTGCAGTTAGTACAAATAACCCGTCTCCACCTGCTCAAGCCTCTTTTTTTCATGCTTTGGATGACAGGGCTTAATGTGGTTGACAAGGACAAATACCTCTGTCGCTATTTCGCCCTCTGTCTTCAAGATTGTGTACACCACTGGGAATACTTTATCTATGATTTTGAATGGGCCTTGCCATGCCATAAGAAGTTTTGAGTTGTATTGTTTACCTCTCCCGAAATGACTTATATATCTGATCACCTATTTTATACTCTTTTACAGATGTCTTTTTATCATAGTAGGACTTTGCACTATCAGCAGCTCTTTCCAAGTTTCACTGTACAAATGCAAATGCATGTTGTAAATGTTTTCTTAATTCTTCTACATACTCGTAAACTGTAGATGCACTCACAAGTGTTTGCTCATGCGTCCTGTACAATAAATGTTGTGGCAGTACTATTTTCCTTCCTGTCAACACCTCACTAGCAGGAGTCGACCTAATGGCCATCAACACTAAAGGTAATCATAAATCCCAACTAGAACCTGCCTCTGCTACAAACTTCTTTAGTATTTCCACGACAGATCTATTGCATCTCTGTACATTCCCCAAAGAAGTTGGCAGATATGCGATGTGCATTTTCCTTTTTATCCCCAATATCTGCCACACCCTGCTCATTAAGGTGCGCATGAAATTACTTCCTCTATCTGATTCTATTATTTGTGTTAACCCAAATCTTGAAAATATATGATTCACAAGCAATGTAGCTGCTGTTTGTGCACTACAATCTGGTGCAGGAATACATTCTACCCATGTCAACATTAAACATACGACCGTCAAAAGATAGCCGTTTCCCCTATTCGATCTCTTTACAGGCCATACATAGTCGATTTGTAAATCCGACTATCGAAGGGTTAAACCTCTTTTCATTAATGGAGGTCTATGCATTGGTGAAGCAGGTTTCAATTGTGCACATACCAAACACCCCCTGGTATATAATTCCACATCTTGGGACATGTGTGGCCAGTAAGCATAATCTTTTAGTATCTCTAAAGTTTTTTGTGAACTTCTGTGTCCTGCAGTTATCGCATCATGTGCATCGTATAACATTAGCCCTCTGAATGAAAGAGGTACCACCCACTGTATCTGCCCTGTTATAGATTCCCTGATCATCAGACCATCCTGTAGTTTAATTTGTTTTTTCGTTCTTTAGTAACACCCTCAACTCTTCTTTTCTTGTACAATCATTCCCAGTTAAAGGATTCTGTTTCAGGGTCCATCAAATGATTGTAATAGACCCCTAATGTTGGATCTTCTTTTTGTTCCTTAATCATATCCTGATCTGGTATCTCATAACTCCATTGCACTACGGGTTGTTCAACTTCTTTTGGAGATTTAGAATGTGTAACTGCATCTATTTGTATTTCACCAATTCTCCCATAACAGCCCCAATCTTGGCCAATTGATCTGCTCTATCATTTCCCCCCTTATACTCTCCTGGTGTTTTCAAATGCCCACACATTTTTCTCCAGTATATTGTTAAATCATTCTCTGACACTAAATTGTCTATAGCTTGAATCATTTTCCCATTTTTGAGGGGCTTTTGTTATATGTGAGCCAGCCTCTTGCTTTGCAGCCAGGCAGATATTCTACAAAGCTATTTTTTGCATAATCAGAATCAGTCACCAGGACAATTTCACTGAATTTGTTATCAACTGCAGTAGTAATTGCTGTATAAGCGACTGCTAACTCTGCTGTCTGGCTACTCCTAGCCCCAATTCTCATTCCTATGCTAGGAATGTCCTCACATCTCAACCAGACGTTTCCTATGCCTTACACCGATTGTTTATTGCTGTCATTTTCAATTTGAAAAGAACACCCGTTGACATACACAATTGGCAATTCTTGCATGTGTTTTCATCAAAAGCTTTATGTGATAATTGTTCAAACTCCTGCAAACTAGACTCCACCTCTACCTCATCTGATACACACTCAGCTGCACAGTCATGTAGATCTGCTAACCCTTGAGCAATTGGGCTCAGTTTATTCTGGCCATATCTTACTTCTACAGGGGCACCCTGCAATGCCAATGTCCATGAAGTAATTCTGGACTGTTTTAGATTGCTTGATCTAATCCTTTTACTCTGTAAAAACTGCAATGGTTGATGAATTGTCTCAATGATCACCTTTTCCCCTTGAACAATGGGATGAAAATGTCGCAATGCCAATACAGTGGTCAGAAGGGCCTTTTCACATTCACTGAATTGAGTTTCAACCTGAGAAAATGGCTTACTTGCATAGGCAATTGTTTTATGGTTCAAATCATGTTTTTGCGATAACACTGCTGACATACACTGCTTAGTGAATCCTATTTCTACAGAAAAATCTCTATTCTTTATGGGATATGCCAAACATTGTGCCTTTATGAGACATTCCTTCAATTTAGCAACTGCATCAGACTGCTCCTTTTCCAATTTCCAGGGTGTAGTTTAGTCAATGGCTGAGTGATTTCAGCATCATTTTCAATACATGTCCAATTATATCCTATCATTCCTAATAGACTTTTTAAACCTTTCATGTTTTTAGGATCTTTCAATTTCTTTATGGCCTCCACCTTTTTCTTTTGTGGATTTAACCCATGTTCAGTTACTTCATGGCCTAAGAAATTCACTCTTTTCTTGCACCATTGGGCTTTCTGTAAAGATACTTTGCCACCCGCCTTCCACAATTGATCAAGTACATGTCTAATGTCATCAAAATGACTTTTTAGGCTTTCATTTTTTATCAGGACATCATCTACATAAACTATGGTCCCTCTTTCTGCTGCATCTGGCATACAGCTTTTCTCAGAAATATACCAAATTCGCTCCCACTATTGACATATCCAAATGGTGTTCTGGATCAAGCGTATTGCATTTTATCAAATGAAAATATAAATACATTCTGAATGTCTTCTGCCAACGACATACACCAGTACCCTAATGTGGTAAATACCTTTGACCCATGCACCTGAGCAAGGCCTTGATCAATGAATGGCAGCGGCCATCTAGACAATCGCACTCTTTTTTTTAATTCCCTCAGGTCTGCACACAGACGCCATTGACCATTTGGTTTAATACACCCAAATAGGGAGTGTTGGAGGTACTATGAATGGGTATGATCTCTTCCAATGACTCCGAGCATGCCAGTGGCAATTGATATTGGCACACAAATACTGGATTTCTACCACACCCCTCTGGTAATGTGGCAACATGTAAATCAGTTAGGCCGCAATCATATGTGTCTTTGGCAAAAACGTCCTTAAATTCCATGAATATATTTCTCAATTCATTCTTATTCTCTTCGCTGTCACAGGCATCTGCTAACAGAATCTGCTCCTCTACCATTTATGAAAATATGGGGAAATCCTCAATGGAGCAACCTCTGCGCTTTCTTCCAACTGTGTGGCTGTATCTCTCTGCAGAGTTGCCACTTTTAATTATTTTGGCATATCAGCCCCCATTTCAATGTGCTGATTTCCTGTTTCATTTTCATTTAAATCAAATAATATACAACACTCTTGGTGACAGCACACTGTCTCATTGGAATCATAAGGGTACACAGACTGAATGTTGAACATCCCTTTGGGTTGAGAATCCAGGTACTCTGGCAACACACCCGTTGCATTTTCATATCTCTCAGGGATATTTACAATCACCATATTGTTGAAATCTGCAGTATAATGTGATTTTTGTATTGCCATTCCTAGCACAGAATTCTCTTCTAAATGAACATCTTGACACCCTTTATTATCCACCATGATTTTGACTGACCCCTCCCCAATATCTACCAATGGGGTGTATTCATATTCCAGCCCTTGCTGTTTCATGGACTCATTCAAGCACACACATGCATCAGAATCCTTCATTTGCTGCCCATTTATGCGCTGTAGTGTTATAGCAACTTGCCTGTTGAATGCAGGAATAGTAATATCCTTCTTCACCTATAGTTCAATTGCATATGGCACCAATTGTGCACAATGATAAGCCTTTATTTTGTCTTCAAATTCAGGTGCAGGCCCACCTAGCCAGGAGCATACTTTTTGGTTAAGGAAATCTAAAACCATATACATCCTGTGCATAATATCAATGCCCAGGTAAAAATTATTTTGTGTTCCACGAACTATGAGGTTGACGGTTTTTTGTCCAACAGTAATCTTTAGCATGCACCTTCCTGCAATCCGATTTTCTAAATCTGAATTGTCCAATCCAGAGATGTATTAGTTTTTAATTCTAAACTTTGGGATCTCCTCCCTTTCCATTATTCTCTGAAGTAATTTCTCATTAACAAAACTCATTTCCTGTTCAAGTGCCAACGTGGCTTTTATCACAGAATTGCCATTTATACCAATATGAATCCATGGCTGCTCATCTTCCATATGTATTTCAGCAAGAGTGGTGATGTTTTTTTTCTGTGCTTGCTTTGGGAATGGTGTTTTGTTTGCACTTCTCTTCTTTTAAATAGAAGCACAATGTGTGTTCATCTATTTCAGTTTGCCATTTCTTCCTAGGATCCAAATAAATCTGCATGGATTGTTTTTCTTTTTCCCTTTCCATTTTGTCCTGAATCATTAAAATAACAGTTACACTAGGCGCACAGGTTTTCTGGAGATAAACTTCCACTGCATCATTTGATTTGGCAACAGTATGGCATTCATTTACATTGCTGTTTTGTGACTTTATTTTCTTAGGCCTTAATGATTTTTTTGGTTAAAGACCACAGAACCCCATTTACCCCACCAATGAGAGGAGACAATCTTTTCAGGCAATCTGTTCCCATCAAGAATGGAATTTCACAAACAGATGTGATCACTACTTCCTGTTTCATTCTGTGTTTTCCTATCTTCATGTCAACTTCAGTGACACCTTCAATAGGCACCTCGTCACCGTTAAAATTATGTAATAGGCCTTGACTTAATCTCACTTTGATCTGATTCTGTTGAGATCTCCCTTCATTGATACTTTTTTACCAATTCTTTGGACATAATTGTGGCCTGTGCACCTGTGTCAATCATTGCAAATGTATTGCACTTCTCTTCCACAGTAATGGGGGCATAATACCTGTCCTCAACTTCCTCCAATGCACACAAAACGTCAAAAAGTGCGAATTTTTAATGATTTCAGGACTCACTTTTCTCAAACCCTTCTCACTCTTGGCTAAGCAAATCAGTAAATAAAAGGACATTTTTCCCTTCTTTTTTTCCATTTCCATTTGAGAAACCTTGCCCAACTCCCCATGTACAGAGGTCATTTGGAGTGTGGCCACTGTTCGCCCTTCTGTCCGGGGATCATCAGAGTTCACACTGCAATTCTCCAACTGAATATGTTTATAAACAAAACATGATAGGTTGTCATTTTCTAATCCTGGACATTCATTGGTATTTGGCATGATATCAGCCTTTTTAATTTCTTCAAAAATATGTGGCTCAAAGAAATCTACAGGTGACTGATCTGTACCCTCCTTTTTAGTACTTATTTTTCCTGCCTGCATTTTATTAGCATCTTAATTGTCTAGGGAGGGTGTTCTAACATTGACATCTATTCCCTCATCAATTATTTTATCAGTGCATAAGTTGTCTTTCTTAAATCTGTCTCTTTGTTCCTTTGGAACTTTATGTTTTTCCCCTTTTCCTCTTTCATTTGTACAAACTTCCAACGTTTGATTCAACGCTAGGTCAAACCAAACCTATTTTTTAGATGTGGTCACAATTCCTTCCTCATGTTCATTTGCAAGTATTTTCATGTTGAAATCATCAAGTAGCTCAGGACCATTATGCAAAAGCGCCTTGTGGGAATCTGTCTTTTTATCATTGCAGGTGTCATGAATATTTAGTCACTTATTATCAGAAGACATCAGGTCACTTCTATGACCTTCTTCCCCTTCATTTGATGACTGTTTTTTAACTGTACAGAGTTTCCCTATTTGTTCAGCCAACATTTTTACCTGGGCCTCAAGGCATTGAAACCTGTCCATTTCTCTAGAATCTTCTCTTTGCTGCGTAGGCCGGTATTGGTTGCTCTCCCCCTGGTTAAATCTTTTTTGATATCTCTCAGGGGATTGGTTTCTATTTGAATTGTTTCTGAACTCTTGATTCATGTGAGGAGGGGAGTGTGGTGTACCCATTCTTTGGTTGTGATACACTGGTGGCGGTGATTGATTGTATTGACGTGGAGCATAGTTCATATTCTGCCTCATGTTCTGTCTCTCATTTTGTGAGTACTGTTCCTATGCTGATTACCATTTCCAATAAATCGATCCACATACCGTGGTCTGTCCTGGTTACCATATATCATGGTGTTGGGGTCAAATCTGCTCTGTGTCTCCAATGTCTGGTAGGGACTATTACTTCTTTGATCTTGATTTTGTCTCAGATTGTTGTTCATGTGTGACATATCGGGTGGTATCCTGCCCGTGGTCTGTCTCCTAGGTACCTAGGACTAATGTAACTCTCTCTATTACTATGATTATGTGACTGAAACATCAGTGCCGAAGGCAGCAACCTCTGTAGAGTACCCCTCTGTTTGGGTGTCATATTATTTTTGCCTGAACTTTGAGCTGACTCAAGTGACATTTTAGCCGACCAGATCTCCATTGCTGTTGCTAAGGATTCTTTAGATGTTGATATTGTTTTTTTCATTTTATCAGCCTCTCTACCCTGACAGTAGAGCACCTCGTACAGTTTGGTACTTTGGTGCACAATACATTCAAGGGACTTCTCACAATCAAACTTGCGTGCCAACTGGGATATAATGTCTTTATGCAAACCATAAAAAAGGCAATTTTAAACTCATTGGAATTGGGATTAAAAGATACATCAAAATGAGAAAAGGCTCTTTTTAAGGCTTGAAGAAATTGGCGAGGTGATGTATTTGGCCCAGCTGTGATCGTGTATGCAGCTTTCTTCGCCTCCTGTAATGACTGAAATGGAGAAAAATGACGCCTAACCTCTTTTTCAAATTCTGCCCATGACATGTTCTCCTGTTCATTCAATCCTCTGATGATGCTCGCTGTGGGAGCATCCAGAGTCAAGTGAAAGTATTGTCTTTATTGTTCCTTGGGTATGTTTAGGGCTTTAAATATATCGTGCACTGCTTCTAAGTGGTCCTCTATACAGCACTCCCCTCCTTTTTTGAACGGTTTGATCAGGGCCTTGATTGACTTCATTATCTTGATAGGGCTTCTTGGCGCTACAGTTGGAATTGCATTACTTTGTGGTTCAACCCTTGTCTCAGGTGTATGGGATTGGTGGTAACCCCCAATGGGTGAGTCAAACCCCCCAAAGGTGCTGCAACCAAGTCCAGACACCCCCCACAGCCACTGGGACGCTATTTCCCCATGTAGAAATGGAGTTCAGCTCAATCCCATTGAATGCGGAGTCCTGTTGCTTGTCCAGAGACCTGAAATTACATATCTGTTGTTCCAAATCTTTGCACTTTTTAAGGAGTCGGTCTGCGTTTTCATCACCCATTTTATTAATCACATTTTGAATATCGCTCATCTGCATTTGACATTCATTAAACTCTTTGTCCCGCTTGTCCCTTTCTTGAAACATTTTAACTATCTCTTGTTCAACAGTCTGGAGCTCACCTTCTTTCTCTGGATTCTCTCTTTGTAAAACTTGTATTTCTAAAATAGCCTCCTCTTTATCTTGTCTAATGTGAACTACCAACCCTTTCAGGTATTTTAAATCGTGTTCACTGTCCTCAAACTGTTTTCTCCTTTGAGACAATTGAGTGTCGAATTCATTACACTTTGATTGCACGTGTTTATGATATACCTCCAGTTCTGCTCTTAACTTTTTCTCCAGTTCACTAGTAGTTCCATCTAATTTGACTTTTAGTCTGCTAATTAGCTTAGCATATTTTCTTGCATTCGCAGAGACCAATTTGAAATGAACCACGTTTTGGCACAGAGACATATCAAACAGTATTTCTCTGAATGTTTGTCAGCAGAATTAAATAATCTCAGAAGGCAGACCTGAATTATGCTACCCTCTTCAAAAATGCTGTCCAGTGGTTCTTTCTGAACTTCCCCATTGATACGGTCATGCCATTCTGTGGCATCATTTGATAACCATGTTCCATGTGCATATAATTTTGCCTCCAAATATTTCACCAATTCTGGGAATGTGGCATCAATTTGAGACATTTTGAGATTCTCTTTCAGTGTCACACTGCTCTCACAAAATGAGTTCCCTTTAATGCACATATGGTGGTGTGGAACACACTTGCCACGCCCAGTAGTTGCTCTACAGTCTGTTCCCACAAGGCCAAAGCACCATTTATGTAGGAGGTTTTGTCTTTTTGGGGCAAATTTGGGATTTGGCGGTATTTTATTGCCATGAGATTTTGGCAGTAAACTTGCGGTAAACTGGCCTTACCATTAGAGATAGTTCAGTATTACCCTATTTTGGTGATAATATAGTGTTAGCTTGTATTGCCGGTAATTTTTTGTGGTATTTTATTTTCGTGGTATTTTTAGAATTACCTTATTTTTGTGATATAGTGGTGAACATATCTTTTTATACTACCGCCCCATCATAAAAAAAAAACCTTTCCTCTCTATTGGAATACCTCTTGGTCACCTGTAGAGAACTCCCTATACCTATCACACTTTCAGGGAACACAGTGGGCCTCATTACGACCCTGGCGGAAATGGAAAAATGATGGCGGAAATGCAATACCGCCATCGAACACCGCTCGTTGCGATTATGACCCGTCACCGTAAAGTACGATGCCATTAGCGACACCGCAGTGAACGGCAACGCTAACTGCACCAAGTACGCGCGCGCGCGCCATGCCAAACCGTAATTAGCACCATGGCGCAAGGGTACGCGAATTCCGACCCTAGCGGACATGTACTGAACGCCATCAAGCACGTCGTAAAGTACCATTCCGCCATGGCGAGAAATACGGCATCGTGAACCAACCGTAAATGGCCCACTGAGTGCCTGTACTCCACTCCCTGGCCACATTGCACAACTCCTGGCAGGCGCAATGTACTCACACTATGCAACCAGTGAAATCTACAATTCACCCATGCATGCCAACGTAGAAAAGCATGCAGGGGCTCAAAGCGCCCCGTGAGTGGGCATCCATGTACGGCATGTCACCATAGCCGTACTGATGCAGCACAGGCATGTGAAGGTACAATACATCAAAATGAAAATCAAGAACACATGACACAAAACAACAGTAGTCCCCCATCGCTTGCCACCAGCGCAAGGCAACATCCAAAACAGCATCCTGAGGGGGATTGCACCAGCCCTGTACTCTTGCCAGTAAACAAACCAACCATCAGCAGAAGCATGTACCACACAAGTTGGCAGAGTGACTGAGCAGCCAGGCTCATCCCAAGAGGGGCCGATGGGAGCTGCAGGGCACAGATGGCATCAATACAGAAGCAATTCCAATGGACATGACCCCAGTCCCCCTCCAACAAACGCACGCAAACACAGTCACCTGTGACCAGCCACATTCTGAACATCCCATCATTCCACCAATCGACCTGGCTGACAGGCACCAGTCGGCCAAAAGCCAATCCCCCGCCCCTGAACAGCACATCATGTAAACAGTCACAATGGCAGCCCCTATCTGTGACCATACTGTGCTACGTAGGCAAACGCGGCCAGTACTGTACCACACAACTCAACTCAGAAGGCGGAACACAATGCAGATCATCTCGCAATACATACCGCCACAAAGCGAAAATCGCCACATCACCTGCAAAGAACAACGCAACACGACAAATATCGGAATACAATTTAAATGCACATCCAAATGACAAAGGCCCCACAGCAATTTGCAAAATAACACCAAAACAACCATCATCACCGAGGGCTGCATCTGCAATAATTGACCAGCTTCCACTTGTGTGACGCCCTGTACCATCATGGCACACAGGGCCTACATCAACGTTCCAAAAGGCAACATGGAAGCGGCAAGAACCGCAGGTCCGTCCCATGAGGCAGGCACTAGTCGAGCTGAAAGGCCGAAATGTTGCACCTAGACCCCAGTACAGCGTAAGGGCATGTGGCCCATTGGCGATCGTCCCATAAGATCGAAATGGTGCTCCACTGATTCACCCGAAGCTGCAGGTGTCGAGAGTAAAAACCATCTGGAGGAGTGGCGTAGAGATGGCATCTGCAATAGGGCAGGAGATACCTGTCACCCAAAAGAAACACAAATTAACCGATTGCATTACGGGACTCATGATGCATTACAATCTTCATTCAACACACCAAATCCACACCCATATGCATGCTAGCCCACTCCAAAGGAATATACACACCCCTAAATCAGTATCGAATCATAACGAAATCAATCGAGGTAAATACACCATTGGCAACGTCGGTTACTGTGCATGCGTCCGTCAAGATAGAACCCATGACATGGGATTAGTAACGTGCCTAGACACAAGTGTATGAAGGCGCGTCGAGACAGGGAGGATCCGACAAGGGCAGATAGACGTAAGTCCCACTATGGCAGCCTTGCATCACATAGCGCAGGGGAAGGGGAGTGATTCAAAAAACCCATGTACATGGCAGACCCTAAACGGAATCATCAGTCCATGCATCCATTCATCATTCCCTCATCCCGCAATGAAAACGCATGAATATTCACTCACATAATATGTGAAACTTCCATCGCGTCTGTGCGTAATGCAGTCTGCAAAAACCACTGTGCTCCTGGCCGGATCTGTAGTGTTGTGAAGCAAGATGGATTTGGGAACGTCCTGCCTTATCGTCCACTACGCTATTGCGCATCCCATTCAATTCATATCATTCATTGCCTGCTCGTTATGGGCCATGTCCCAAGGACATTCTACAATAGAACGTTACATTTGCAGCCAGACCTGTGGGCGTATCCTCGCCGCTACTTCAAAACCAAAAATGCTGGCCTTCGAATTCCTCACTTGCAACATTACGTCGAAAAGGCTTCTGTGAACGCTTGCATTCACAATTACATCAATGTAGTGCGGCTGTGTGTCATAATGCTAACTGGCTGCAATCACAAATGGGACGCCACGCCCGTCGGTGAAGTACGTTACTGTGCTGCATGAGGGTCGGCCATCGATCGAGCCCTACATACCACTGACTCTTCACAGGTATGTAAGCGGCTGCAATCATAGCATGTGTAACAATGGGAGCAAAGCATGAAAATCAGTCAAAGTACATCACACTGCCATCGGGATTTGATACATGATTCCAATCCCAAGATGCCATGCGGCCAAATGCAGCCTTACGTGCGGGACGTGCTCGGCCAGAAGGGATTGCATCTGCCACAGATTCATTCAATCAGCACAGGTGGAGGCCATACAGGCCGACAGCACATATATTGCAGACCCAAACCCCTCCCACAACCACTCCCACTCCAAAATGCTACCGGCAGGACTAGCGATGTTGGGCCTGGGGGACCAGATAGCACTGCAAGTGCTACAACTACAAGAAGACGACGAACAACAACAGGTACAACAACCGGGCGCACAGGGGAGACGGAGGAGAAGGAGGAGGAGGAGGGCAAGGCAGGGTCAGCAAGGCCCACAAGCACTGCCACTACCACCACGCAGGCGGCCCGCAATCCCACGCCTCCGAGCCGATCCGTTCAACCTCACTGCTGAGCAGATCCACACCCTCTACCGTTTGGACCGGGACACCATAATCGCCATTGTGGACATGACACATGCTGACCTCGTGAGCATGATAGATAGCCCAACCGCCATCCCACCCCTACTGAAGGTGGTTTCTGCACTCCACTTCCTGGCCACAGGCACCTACCAGCACACAGTGGGACAGTTGCATGGCATTTCACAGCCACTGTTCTCACGGACACTCTTCCAAGTGCACGATGCCCTCCTGAAGCACGCCGACGACCACATCACACTACCACGCACGTACCAGGAGATTACCAACGCAAAAGTGGGATTCCATGCACTTGGCGGCATCCCGGGTTGCATTGGTGCCATCGACTGCACCCATGTTGAATTGGTTGTCCCACATGCCATGGAGGTCCAGTACCGCAACCGGAAACAATTTCATTCAATCAATGTGCAAATGGTGTGTGACTCCAACAAGATATTTACGCATTGTTGTGCCAGATTTCCAGGATCTACCCATGATTCTATGGTCCTGAGGAACACAAGAATACCACGCTACATGGAGCGACACGCAGGGCACAGATCCTGGCTACTTGGTGAGTCTCATTCCATGCATGACATCGTGGCCCATTTGATGCGTCAATGACCTTGCAGGAGGGGGGGGGGCTACTTAGCACTATCATTCCACTGACACCCTTTATTCGTCTCATACAGGTGATGCCGGGTATCCACTGAAGAGATGGCTCCTTACACCAATCCGGAACCCACAGAACGAGCATGAGGAGGACTACAACCATGCCCACTCACGTACCCGTGTGGTCATTGAACAGGCATTCGGCCTACTGAAGGCTCGTTTCCGCAGCCTCAGCAGGTCTGGCGGGGCACTCATGTACAGCCATGAGAAGGTTTCTAAGATGGTCATGGCATGTGTCATGCTGCACAACATGTGCATACGTAGGAATGTGGCCATGCCCCCTGACGCTGTACTGCATGCACCTGAAGATGATGATGATGATGAGGGTGGGGATGTGGAGGCACCTCAAGGAGTCCATGAGGCACAGGATGCACGTGCAATCCGACAGAGCATCATAGATGCATGCTTCTAGCAACCACGCATGGTGCCTATTACACGGAAAGGGGACCTGTGGCACTGTGTGTGTGTAGTACAGGCACATTGTGGACTGTACGCCTATGAAGGCCTCGTACGCAAATATCAATGTCCACACATGTCATTGGATGATAATGAGATGCTGTATTGTTAATGTGATTTGATTTATACACCCTATGGACCCGCCACCCAGTGAAGCCCAACACACCCCCTCCACCCTACTACCTCCCCCCCCAACACCAGTGTCCAAATATGCATGCTGTCCGTGGTTGGACGCTATTGCAAGCCCCCTCTACGGGTATCAGGGGCACCCCTGCCCGTGGAGCGCAGGTTCCTGCCAGATCTGCGTTGGGGGCTGCCCTGGACGGAACTTGCCACGGATGATGTCTCTGCCTGCTCGCGTCCATGCATGTCTCTGAGGGTTTGTGAGAGCTCCGAGAGCACACGGCGCACAGCAGCAAGTTCAGCACAAACGTCTTTGGACGTCGCATGCAGTTCCCCCCTCAGGCTCTCGGTGCTTTTCTCCATTTGTGCTCTCAGGCTCTCGGTGCTTTTCTCCATTTCTCCCCTGAGGCTCTCACTACTTTTCTCTATTTGTGCCCTGAGTGTCTCGGTGGATGTTTCCATGGCTGCCCTGGAACCCCCGCATTCATTTGCATGGTCCTTGAGTAGCGTGGACACTTCCTGCTGTTGCTCGATCAGCAGGTCGAGGGACTGTTGCCTCTGCTGGGCCATGGACATTTGCGGTGGTGTGACAGGGGGGCTGCTCAACACATGTTGCCTTGGCACAGGACTTGTGGGGGTTGGCCAGTCGTCGTCTTCAGGGTGCCCCTGCGTGGTTTCGTCATGGTGTAGGGGATGGAACATGCAGGGGGATTGGGAAAGGTCATGGATGGTACCTACGTCGCCAGCACTGTTTTCCGTGTCGGAGCATGCTGGCATGACAGCTGTGTCACCTATGGTGCTGCTACCACCAGAGGCAGTGCCATCAGATACGTTCTTTGGGGGGACCTGTGGTGCTGGGGTTGTGGACTTGCTGGCTGCTGGGGTGCCTGTTGCAGTCCCCTCCAGTGTGCTGCCACTTGATTCCTGCTGCTGCCGTGTCTTGATCCTTGCACCTGAGGTGGAGGCTCTTGGGACGTTGGTCCTGGCCCTCTTTGCAGGCGTGCTGGTAGGGGTGTCCTGCAGCTCGTCGTTGGTATCGGACCCTGTGGTGGAGTAAAGAGGGGCGAGCGTTAGTTATGGGTCTGTCGGATTTGGAATGGCAACGTATCAAATGCATTGGGGTGGTACATGAGGCTGATTTGGGACTGGGCCTTGGAGGTGGTCTCATTTTCGTGTGGATTGAGGATGCATTCATTTGGCTGCCTGCAGTTAGGGGGTGCATGCTGCACATGTAGGGGTTGTTTATGGCATCTTGATTGATTTGTTTGTTCATTCTGACTTTTAGAGGGCGCTGTCAGGGCAAAGTATGTATTGCACTATGGGGTCACATGGTACTGCACATGTTCGTGGTTTGTGGATTTCGCATTGTTTCTCTTGGCCAACCTACCTGATTCTCCGGATGTCGGCACTCCTTTCTCCATCCCTCCGACTCCCTCTATGCTCTCCATTCCTATGGTGGAGGCGCAGATATCCTCCCAGGGGGTCAACTTGATGGGCGACTCTGAACCCCCCCCGGTAGCTGTGGCGATGTTCCTGTTCGCAGAAAGTATGCTGCGTACGCGGATCCGCAGGTCGTCCCACCGCTTGCGACATTGCTGTGGCGTGCGGGGTGTTGTCCCCACCGCACTTACGCGCTGTGCCACCAGGGCCCATATGGCCTTCTTGTTGGCAAGGGCCGTCCTGGTCATTTGACTGGAGAAGACGACGGCGGCATTTTCCTGGAGGGTCTCGGTGAGCACGGTCAGTTCCTCTCGGGAGAAGTGTACCTGCCGCTTGCGGTCACACGCTTTCTTGGCTACCTTTCCCATATTTATTTTTTTAACTGGGGTTGCTAACGGGTTGGGATGTGTGTCAGGGTCGGATTTTTAATGGTTGTGTTGGGATTCGGTTTTTATAGTTGTGCGGCGTGCTGTTTCCCGTTCCGGCCACATGCTTTTACTTCCGTTTCCGTATATTTACGGTGCCCGTAATTTGCGGTGCACGCTCGTTACGGTGACCGCTCATTACGGTGACTGCTAAGATGGGTGGCGGTATTGCACCTGGTGCAGCGTACGGCGGCGGTAAGGGCCGTTTTGGGGTCATTTCCGCCATCGCAGCCTTTCGGATTCCGCCATGGCGTAATGCTCGTGCCCGATGGGTCGTAATTAGCCGCACTTTGCTCCTTCGTGCAATGGCGGAAACGCTATTTACGCTGTTGCGGTCCGGTCAGTCACTTTCCGCCAGGGTCGTAATGAGGGCCAGTGAGTTTATTCAGAATGCCACCTCTTGTATGTGGCTTGTGTTACTGGCTTATTTACATCCAGTAACCTATGTGCTCTGATGCACTGCCTTCTTTTCCACATGCAAAGAAGGACTCATTCACACATACAACCTCTTGTCTTGCTTATTTGTATACATTTACTCTTATTCTAAAATTGTCCCATAAGGTAAAAATGAGGAAGCAACATTATTTACCACATTGGTAAAACACTAGAATTACCCATTGACTCCTTCCCCTAATACAGTAAACATGGGAGACATAAAATAAAACCAATAAAATTGTTCCAGCTTTGCTTTTTGTTATGATATATTTATGTTATACACAATCCAGTTTACCAACAGCGAGCATAACCTTGTCTCCTAAAACAAAACACAGTGAAGAGAACAAGCATGTAGCAACATGAAAGAAATTAAAACCTTGTATTCAATTATTTTTAGAATAAATGCATCAAAAAGATATCAAAATAAAACACATTACAAAATGAATTCAGCATGCATCATTTTTTTTAACCAGTGCAAACATGCATAGAGAAACATGATATTTTCTTTTTAAAGTTACCTCACTACACTGTCTTTCAATAAGTGTAATGCATCTCATACATGCTCACGCTACTCATCTTTGAACTGACTCAGCAAAATGGGCGAATTCTGAAGCACTTGTCACCAGAGCTTTATCTACTCAAACCTCCCTCGCACAACCCCTGGGAACACAGTCTTGCACTGCCCCGTCCCAGTCGTCCCCAAGACTTCCTTTACCCTTGCCTGCACTTGGCAATTTCAATGTCACCTGGCCTCATTAGATTGGTGTGTCTGGCTTCACTCTATTCCCCCACCCTTTCCTCATCGCACCTTGTAACACTATCATGCTAATAGACAGTTCTGGCATCCCTATAGAATGTAGCATCTGGGTATTTACATCAGTGATGTTAGTGACTCAATTATGCCAGTGAAGTGCTTGTGTCTGAAGCAGGTGATATACACCATGCACTTCATGCAGTGTTAAGTCCATCCTCACATGTCCATGGGTGGTTTCATGCTACCCATACCTTCCATTGACAATGGCAATGGGCGGGACATTGTGCCATGAGTGACATAGCATATTAATGTTTTGCTGGACAACATTGTGATACCTATGTATTTGGGCAATGCCATTCACATGGCTCTTTGTGTATTTTTCTGTCCATGTTCAGGTGATGAGGGACCGAATATAGAGGAGGCGGTTGAGGAGGAACAGGATACTGAGCTGCAACAGAGCACCAGTGGAGGACGTGTTGTGGCAGCCCATGAAAATCCACTGGTGCTACAAACCATCCGGGGCATGAATCAGCATGTACAGAAAGGAATAAAGGTGCACACTCTAGGTTCTGTAGTTTAAGGAGTTACAAGCTTTAAGATTAACAGTTAAAGACTTCTGGGTGCAGGGGAGGAAAAGCGGCCCTGGCACAGGGTCACATAAATATAAAGAAACGAAAAAAAGAGGATCCAAACTGGAACCCTCCCGTCCCCTGCACACCTTTATATTGCATCAAAACGATGCCTAAATATTAGTTCAAGGAAACTAGTTAGCAATTCATAATCAGAATGTTCAATTAGAAAACAGGTTAGACCATTTATAATAATACAGTCAATTGTAACAACAAGTGTTATTTATTCCAAACGCAAATGGCAGAGAAGGTTCAGTTTATTGTGGACGGCTGAAGCGTTTCACAAGGCAAATTCTCTTCTTCATGAGCCATAGATCATACAAAAAGAACTAAAATGTAGAGAATGTAAAGAAAATATAAGTATCATGAACATGAAAAGGGGATTGCCCCAAATGTGGTACAGCTAATGAGGGGGTCTCAAATATGTGTTCACAGGGAAATACATAAACTGTGAGAAATAAATTTAAAGAAAGCTACTAATTCTAATTGACTTGGTATCCAACAAATGGATATCCTAACCTGAAACTGACCAGGGTAGCCAAGAAAAACATACAGCAATGTGAAGTCACACCAAACACAAATTGTTGAAAAAAATTATTTTACAATTTTTATTACACAAAGGTAAATACATTTAACAAATACACAACATCCTATGCTTTAAACAAATACATGATGGATTTATTTTCAACAAATACATGGAAACAACAGAATTCAACTTCTTTAGTGAATATCCTGGTTTACCAATGCCTGAAAAAAGTACATGAAGACAACAAAATCCAACTTCTTTGGTGAATGTCCTGATTTGCCATAAAGATGGAAACCAAAAAGTTGAAAAAAGCCAGAGTGAACTAATCAATTCAGTTGATTATGCAGAAATATATAAATGCGGTAATACAGGTCTGCCGATTGTGCAGAAATATATAAATGCGTTAGTACAGGTCTGCCTACGTAAACATTTCACATTATTTTGGTGCAAAAGTAAGGGTGTCAACCAATGGTGATGTAGTAGGAAACAAAAATGAGTTTCAGCAAGAAGAGACCACTGTTACATTTCGGTGGGCCACCTGTGGGGCCTCTTTAAAGAAACCGCCTTCCTCGGGGCAGAGTAAATGATGATAATCCCTGCAGGGAAGCAGACAAAACAATCCATCACATAATGAATATGTACAAAAAAATTAAAAAAGTAAAGATGTGACTTGCTGTATGCTTCTCAAACACATGACCTGGGTTTATCAGGTGTTATGGGCCATAACTTGTCTGGCCAAACAATTCTTAATTTGGAGAGGACTACTCATTTGAAACTACCTATGAGGGGAACCTTACCCAAAATGAATGTGGGGGGAATTCGTCAAAGTTTGAAATTCTTGATGCAAACTCGACCTCTGAATGAAGCGTGGGGCAGCAACGACTGGAGAAAATCACACAAATTAATGTTTGAGTCTACCGGATCCATCAGGGAAAGCAATAGAAACAGAGAATGGGAAAGAAAAAGATATACCTGAGTGTGAAGGTATATTAGTTTCTCCTGTCAAGGCATCTGTCCTGAGTCAATCAAGGCCAGTATCCAAAGTCCAGCTTCGGAACGAAGAAAAGACTGCCACAAGTTGTTAACAAAGAGATGTCCAACTTTGGAACATTCGTCCGGTAATAAATACCTATCCATCGTCGCAGAAAAAGAAAGAGAGAGGGAGGAGACAAAACAGGAAACCCGTATTATATAACCGGTTGAAAAGAATCCTTACTGACTCAACTCGTCAAACTCATGACACGTTTGAAAGAATCTGCGCTAGAACACTAGTCAAAATAATGAATAATATTGCCAAAATGCATAAAGAAAAAAGTTGCTATGTCCGTTTGGATATTAAAAAGTGAAATAATTTAGTAAAAAATAATAATGGGGCGGAGAAGCTTACCTTAAGCTCTGACGGTCGAAAGAATGCTACTGGAGCCGATGCTGTCAGTAGCAGTACCTGCGTTAGTCTGACAGTAAAGACTGGGCTGCACGCCTACCTGATGTTTAAGCTTGCAGCGTGATGACGTGTTGTGTTAAAAGACGCGTATCATGTGGGAAGTCTCTCACAGCTGTAACGTGATGGTGTCGGTCTGACACACCTCCGTCCGGATTGGTTCGCAGATCGCAGCCAATCCCGAATGGTCTTTCTGCAACACACCCTGTGGACTGAAGGATTTCGAAGGCCGGACCTTGCGGTCGCGTAAACATAGAACCCCGAAGTGTGCAGAGCACCGAAAAAGGCTGAGCACAACAAGGATGCGAAAAATCGCGCATCAATAGGTATGTCCAGCCCGATGTGTTGACACACTGTTCTAAAATATGAATGGGCGCAGGCAAGTGAAAAAGACTGCCAAACTAAAGAATGATGAATGAAGGCTACGAACAGTATCCAAGCTGGTAATGTTCAAGGAATGCCGTGTAAGAAACCAGAAGGAATACAAAAGGGATGGTAAAAGATTAACACTATAACCGCTACTGTCAGGTTTAAGTGTTAAGCAATAGAAAATGTAAGTGAAGAGTGTAGCAACGTCATAAAGGTGGAATTAATTCCTCATTCAGGCCATGAATATGAGTGTCTAGTCGGAAAATCCACCTCGCCTCCCTGTCCAACAAACTTTTGTGTATATTAGTGGAGTTTTTGACTGTTTCCAATACCCACCATAATACATTATTGGGTGAGTGTTTAGCGGTCATTTAGTGATTGACCAGTGGTGCTGTGACCATTTTGCATTGTATTCGTGATCGGTGCTCTGCAATTCTGATGTGCACTGCTCTGCTAGTTTGACCATCATACCTTAGTCCACACGGACATTTTATGCAGTAAACCACATTTTTGGTTTTACAGTTGGTCTGGTTGGGCAAAGTCCATACCCAATTGTTTATTTTAAAGTCTTTCATTTTTCTCGTAAAGGAACACACACTGCATGAGCCACAAGGGTAGTGGCCCTTGACTGAACGCAGATCCCATAAAAGAGTTTTTGGGGAATTCTTACTGAAGCTGGAATGTATCAGTTTATCTCGAATGTTGGGAAGCCCTTTTAAAGGCAAATCGATGTAGAGGCTCCTCTGGTAGATCCAGTCTGATAATATCCCAGTGTTTTAGGATAAGTTTCTTGATCTGAAAGGCTCTGGTACCGTGTGTAAGAACACAAGTCATGTTGTTACTCTCAGTTTGTCGCGTTTTAGTGGTAGCTATAAGGTCAATACAACAGTTCATTTTCTGCACAGTTGCACAGTTACATTTCAAACATTAAGATGTATGTCACAGTCTGTCTACAGTCACATAGAGACAGAGCATTAATTAGGTCTAACTTAAACACTTATAGTAAAATTATATGCAAAGCCACAAGCAATCCAACCTAAAGTGGCTACAGTGACCAATATTAGAAAAATCATAGATGAAGGGGTAAAAAAGGAAACAAATGCCTAAGTAAATCATAAGACATAAGGGCAGGACATTCGCCCACCATCGGTATGAGGATCCTTAGTCCTATTGCGTTTGGTGGTTCAATCGATCATAAAATACTCAACGGTGCAAAATTGCAACGGGAGCACAAGGTACTGCAACGGACAATATGAGTGATCAATTGTGTGCATAATAGCACGGAACGGCAACAGAATTGGCACGGATTCAGTGGGGTAAAGAGAAAAGCATGGACTCACCCTGGTGAGGTGGGTTTCAGGACAAGGTACGGTGGAATCCATTGAACTAAGTCCCAGGGACAGCGTGAAAGCACTGATCAGTGCTGTTTCGGACACAATCTTTAAATCTGTGAAAAGCCCAAAACGAGCTATAGGTTACTGAAAGTGAGCCTTCGTAAAAAATCCAACAACTGCCGCTTTTTTATAGCAACGATGCGCATCGTAAACAGTGATCTTCGTCCTGCGCAAAGCAAAACTATGCTATTTGTCACTCTTCCAGGCCGAGGGTTTACTTACGCCCAACTTTATGCAGTGAGAACAAATTGTTTGTTGAAAAATGGGATAAAATCCTAAATAAGTGCTCTCTTGACTTGATACGCTTGACAATCGAAGAACTGTCAAAATCCCTGACATTAATTGACACAGAAATTACAACACTAAAAACCCAACTAAGTGCATTCAAAACATCTGAAGAACTTGCTGAACCCTTAACTGACATCAACTCTAAACTCTCAGGGTACCAACAAGATATAGAACAGCGCAACTGAGGAAATTCAAAAGAGACACCTTTGATTACCTTAATGATATTGTATATACGTGGCAAGAATATTACCATCACCGGGATGAACAACGTAAATCCCACTACCCGAACAAAACGAACTCCGACAGTGACAGCAGCAGTAGCAGTATCGGGGACCCAATTCGACCTGAGGATAGACGACACCCCACTGATAGGGAAACTGGGAATACTGACACTGAACTTAGAGACTCTACTCCTTCAATTCGGCAACCATTCCACCACCAGCCAGCCCAGGGGCAGTTGGTGTTGTTTTAGGAATAAGAGACAAATCAAGAGTAAAACGAGGAGAGGGAAAAATTCAAAACAAAAGAAAAAACAAATGATAGAAAATTTGCTGGTCAATATATCCAGTAAAAATCTGACTAGCGGTCAACTAGAGATGCTTAACCTTGGACTATCATTTGTACCAACAAGCAACACCACACTATTTGAGGAAAAGGTGTGTCTTCATAGATTACTGAAGAAACTAAGACTCAAACTCTTTTTCAACACAGATATGGATATGAATCAACTCACCACTGAAATTGACACCCTGGAATTTCGTCCAAAGAGTAATTTCGATCCATAAACACAAAACTCAATGCGTAATCTATTCGAGAAAATGGTGATCAAAGACCTAGAGAGAATTAACTACCAGAAGACGACACCAACTACTACTAAAAAATGCCAACTCGAGCACATTGAAGCACTAGCTAAAGACGAAGAAGTAACTATTAAACCTGCTGACAAAGGAGAAGCAATCGTAATCATAGACAGAAAGGACTACACATCTAAATGTCTCACCCTCCTTAATGATGACAACACTTATACCAAACTAGATGGATAACCCATACAGAAAATGAAGCTACTCATCAAAAATACAATTGAAGAAGCGTTAGAACATAACTGGATCAACACTAAGACAGGTAAATTCTTATTAAATCAACATCCCATCACACCGGTATTTTACAGTCTCCCAAAGATTCACAAGAATCCAACTAACCCTCCGTTAAGACACATAGTAGCCGGATCGGTCAGCATTTTTGACCCTTTAGCTATCTATGTGGACAGATCACTTCAAAAACTCGTTCAAGACACCCCTACATACCTGAGAGATACTACATATTTCTTGAACTGTATTCAAGACATCACGGCATTGAGTTCCGAGTGCATAATCTTCAGTATGGACGTGTGTAGTTTGTACACATCCATCCCACATGAAGAAGGCATAAGAGCAGTACAATGGTTAATCTCTAGTTCTGCAACCAACACAGGGAACAACAACTTGATTCTGAAATTCTTGGACCTCATACTCTTTAATAGCTACTTTAGATTTCAGGGCAAATTCTACTTACAGACCACTGGCACATCGATGGGTTCCTCCATGGCCCCAGCATACGCCAATACATTCAAGTATAAACTGGAACATCAATATTTATTGGATCACCCTGAATGGTCATACAAGATCTTAATGTGGAAACGATACAGCAACAACATTTTCGGTATTTGGTGTGGGACACGAGAAGAACTGGACTCTTTTTTCCATTACATGAACACCATCCATGATAACATCAAATTCACCATGGAGGTAGGAACACCACATTTACACTTCCTGGATGTGGATATGGATATCACAGATATCCACATTAGCACTACTGTTTACCACAATCCGACTGATGCAAACAATTTGCTACATTTCACAAGTCATCACCCCAAATCTATGCTGCAAAGTTTGCCATATAGTCAGATTTTGAGACTTAAACGCATAATCACAGACCCTGCAGGTCTTGACATAGAAAGAACCAAATTATTTGAAAAATTTGAAGCAAGAGGATATTCAGAGACAATTCTCGATGGAGCTAAAGAAAGATCTGATATTATCAGCAAAGAACACCTTCTTATTCCAAAAACTAAAATTAAAGAAACACCACTCCTGCACATTAGCAAATACTCAAGACAGAGTTTCCAAATAGGGAAAACCATCAGAAAACATTGGAACATCTCCACAACGATCATACACTAAAGGAGTTATTTCCAAAAGCACCCATGATGGCTTTTAGGCGTGGCAAGAACCTTAGAGACAAACTCGTTAGATCAGAAATACCACCAAAGGACAAGCAAATGTTTCTAAAAACAAGAAAAATGGGAACTTTCCCCTGCCTTTGCTGCTCACACTGCAATAATGTCACCAAGGGTGACAGTATCACTCATCCATACATGGGCAAAAAGATCACCTGTATGTCCACTGGTGTGATCTATGCGATTAAATGCCCATGTGGCGAAATCTATGTTGGGCAAACAACAAGATCTGTCAAAGAGAGGCTTGCAGAGCACAAATCAACATGTGAAATTTCAGGTCCTAGAAGTAGTCAAAAAACCCTATTGAGGCGGTGATTACCAGACAATACTTTCTCACAGAGAGAAATACTGGATTCATACACTGACACACTACTCCCTAGGGGCCTCACCGATGAATTTTCGTTGAAATGCTTCATCTAAAGAGGCATAGGTAATCAGTCTTACTTTTTCAAAAATAAGGTTCTTGTTGTGGGGTCTATTATGCCAACCGCATATTATCATTTATCAAGTTGGACTGTTGTCTACAAATTTTACACAATGTAATATACTGTATAATCATACCTTTCCATACAAACTAAGTAGCTTGTGAATGATTTTTGTACAGCAGACTTTTTCCGCTTCATTAACTGGGTCTGTATTTTGTCACATTTTTTTCAATCGTAAATCCAAAGCCACCCAATTGCAACTCTAATTACCTGGCTTTTATCATCAGGTTATCCGATTTTCATTGATGAAACATAACTGCTACCTTTTTTTGCAATGCTAGCTTTTACCAACTCGCATTTTGAAAATATCCAAATATGGCCACCATTGTGGACAGGCTCCTACGAGCCGTTTCCCTCTCATGAATATAATCATTAGTCCGTCATTTGTCTCTATGCACCTCGTTCTATATGTACAGACCAACGCATGCAGGAGGGTCCTTCATTCCATTAGGAGGGTCCCTTGCCTAGCAACGGTCTCCATCCACGCACAAGTTCCCTCGGCTGGAAGAGTGACAAATAGCGGAGTTTTGCTTCATGCAGGACGAAGATCACTGTTTACGACCGCGCATCGTTGCTATAAAAGTAAGTCCCCTCATTCACACACTGAAAGGGGCAGTTGTTGGATTTTTTACAAAGGCTCACTTTCAGTAACCTACAGCTCGTTTTGGGCTTTTCACAGATTTAAAGATTGTGTCCCAAAAAGCACTGATCAGTGCTTTCACGCTGTCCCCGGGACTTAGTTCACTGGACTCAATCATACCTTGTCCTGAAACCTACCTCACCAGGGTGAGTCCATGCTTTTCTCTTTACCCCACTGAATCCATGCCAATTCTGTTGCCGTTCCGTGCTATTATGCACACAATTGGTTACTCATATTGTCCATTGCAGTACCTTGGGCTCCCATTGCAATTTTGCTCCGTTGAGTATTTTATGATCGATTGAACCACCTCTGCTCAGAGGCACCACCAAACGCAATAGGACTAAGGATCCTCCCACCGATGGTGAGCGAATGTCGTGCCCTTATGTCTTACGATTTACTTAGGCATTTGTTTCCTTTTTTACCCCTTCATCTATGATTTTTCTAATATTGGTCACTGTAGCCACTGTAGGTTGGATTGCATGTGGCTTTGGATATAATTTGACTATAAATGTTTAAGTTAGACCTAATTAATGCTCTGTCTCTATGTGACTGTAGACAGACTGTGACATACATCTTAATGTTTGAAATGTAACTGTGTTAGACCTAATTAGTGCTCTGTCTCTATGTGACTGTAGACAGACTGTGACATACATCTTAATGTTTGAAATGTAACTGTGCAACTGTACAGAAAATGTAGACTGTGGTAATGACCTTATAGCTACACAATCCTGATTTTTGTTTACTTATATTTTCTTTATATTCTCCACATTTTAGTTCTTTTGTATGATATATGGCTCATGAAGAAGAGAATTTGCCTCTTGAAACGCATCAGCCGTCCACAATGAACTGAACCTTCTCTGCCATTTGCGTTTGGAATAAATAACACTTGTTCTTACAATTGACTGTATTATTATAAATGGTCTACCTGTTTTCTAATTGAACATTTTGATTATGAATTGCTAACTAGTTTCCTTGAACTAATATTGAGGCGTCGTTTTGACGCAATATAAAGGTGTGCAGGGGACGGGATGGTTCCAGTTTGGATCCTCTTTTTTCATTTCCATGAATCAGTATGTGTCCACCTCTGATAAAACGAGTAGCTCTGGTGGTGAACCGGATGTGAATTCCTCTATGCTGTTGCAGGTGAGTGCATCAAGTATTGGTGCTGTTGTAGCCCAAGCATCTGCAGGGGGTTACGTCCCCTCACAGGGCCAGTCAGTGTTGTCACATCCGTCTGTGGTAGTTACGGCTGCAGGGGCACGCTCCACAGTATTGGTTCCTGGTCCTGGGACAGCTGAGCAAGGGACGGATGCAGTCCTGCAGCCACAGACATTGGCATCACATCAAGGGCCATGCTCCCTTGGGTCAGCAGGCGCGGGGCCCGCACAAGCGCTGCCCGTGTTGCAGCTGGTGATACGGTGTGGGAGCAGTCCATGTATTCTGTTGTACAACAACATGGTTCTTCCTATGAGATGTTGGCTCAGGCCATGGATGGGGTGGCCAATTCCATGATACTACCAGCAATACAGGTAGAGCACGAGCTGCAGGCATTGCGGTCCATATGCCGCTAACACAGGCTCTGCATGGAAGCCATCAACAGGAGCCATTGTGTGTAACTGAGGTCTCTGCAGGCATCCCTGCTTGCAGAGGATTGAGCCCACACGGAAACCCTGAGGCAAGAGTTTCTGTCCCTCAGAGCTACACTGGTAGTGCTAGAGGCAGCCCACAGTACCCTGTATGAACAGCAGATGCAACTGTTGACTCATACCATCTCGGAGGAAATCCATGCATCCCGTGAGGTGTTGCTTGCGAACCTCCGAGGCTTCATGTTGCAGATGCATTCATCTCAGTCTCACCTGGCTGCTTCCATGGAGGAACAGGCTAGGGCTATACATGGTGAACCTTCCTTACCACTACCACCTTCAGATGCTACACAGGAAGGTGGCAACAGCAGAAACAGCCCTCCCAATCCATGATAGACGTGCAGCCCATGAACCCATGCAGGGGTATATTTTTTCTCAACAGCCACACATGTGGGTGTTGACGTGCACCCTGCTCCTCCACACTCCTGGGTACCCTGTCCCCCAGTCCAACATGGACATTTTTTATTTTTATTTACTTGTTTTTCCCCCTCTGAACCTTGCTGACTTTACTGCCTATTTTACCATAGTCACTTTAGTTGCCATTCTTGTCCTCACTTGTGCATCTGTTACTCCTTTGTTCAGAGTGAAGCTGCTGGGGTTCCCAGCAGGCAAACTGTGCACCTTCCCTTCCCTTGTCTTACCTGTGGTCTATCCTGAATTCATGTTACATTGTGTTGCGTTCTGTTCCCTCTGGGTGCATCCACTGTAGGTTCCGGCTGGACCCATACCGGCATGTCTCATGTTAGTACACTCCTTGCTTATGTCTCAGGGTCCAGACACAGAAACCACTCCTGCTTCCCCTTTCCATGGTTTGCAAGGAGTGGTGACTTTAAAAGTAACTTACACATGCATTGGGCTTCCCTTATATCTTTGGGCAGTCTCGAGTCCATTCTGTGTACACACCCCTAGTGGGATTCCCCATTGTTTGTCCAGTGCATGGTTGCCATCCTTTTTTGGCTGAACATTGAGATCCATCCTTTGTTCCTGTTCTGTCGTTATGAATTACCTTGCCTATCTCCATTCTTGTTTAACTACCTGCTGTATCCGCTTACCAGCCCCCTTAAATTATCAGAGCCATGCAACACCTACCTGGGTACCCTGTGTAAGTTACGACACATTGAGGCACTTGTGGAAATATGATGAGTCACTGTCAGACTGATTCACTGTTAGGTCCAGTGTTTATGGTATGTTGTACTAGGCAATTACTGTTCATGTCAACATTTTTATGGAATTGTATGATGGTGTGTTATTTCTCAACTTGTTCCATGCATCATTGAGCGTTTTGTGACAGTAGTGCTATGTGTTGGCCATTTATGTAACTCGTTTCACATTGCATGCCATGGCATGGTGTGGAGATAATTTTACATGTTGTGTGGGAGGGTTAATGTGAGACACTGGCAGTTAGATGTGTACTTTGACATGGTGTTAGTTGCATACTCCCACTTATTTTTGTTCCTTTTGTACACACCAGATTGAATTAGTTTAAGTTCTAAGGGATGCACACAATGTAGAACTTCCAAGGACACATTCTCAGGGTGGTTTGGGGGCACAGATGATTGTCCCTTTGTCATCATTGAATGACACCTGGAATGTGTCAGGGCTGTGTGCACTCCACAGGGGTTGGATTTTAAGTGAAAAATGTAGCCACAAGCTGGGTAGGGGCAGCTTCGCCACGTGCCCTTTCCCCTACCTTGTGCAGGCAAAGTGCATATAGTTGGGGATGTGGGGGCACCACCATGTCCACCGGTAGGCCACATTGTGTTGCGACGTTGTGCAGGACACATGCTGCCACAATGATCCCGCACACTACTGGGGGTGCATATAGCAGCTTACCACCAGAGTGATCAAGCGAGCGGAAGCGTGAATTGAGCACTACGAATGTGCGTTCCACTATGGCCCAAGTTGTATCTTACCTGGGGTGGTGTGGCAGGGTTCTATATTGGCATCATCATGTAGGTGCTCAGAGGGTAGGCACTGTCCCCTGTAGAGGTGAGAATGTTTGTCAGTGGTGTGTGTTTGTTTGTGTGTGACATGCATACATGTACAGGGGAAGTTATACTCACCAATGAGCCATGTGTTGACATGCCTCCCAGCTTCCAGGGCCCGGTGTAGGGGTGACATTGTGAATATGAAACTATAATGGGTGGACCCTGGATAGTTTTCACAAACAGAAGTAATGATTCCCTTGGCATCACATACAACCTGCACGTTGATGGAATGCCAGTTCTTGCAATTGTGATAGATGTGCTCTCTGGCCCTAGGTGGACATAGAGCCACATGGGTGCAATTGATGGCACCAAGCACTTTACGGAAGTGCGCCACCCCGTAAAGGTCCTGCACCATGGCCTGCCTTTCTGTCGGTGTTCTGGGCATGTGGCTAGGACTCAATGGGAATGGGGAAGTGGAAACACCGGCACCATCTAGTTATGGCGCTGGTGTTTCCACGTCCGCCTGCAGGCAGCTGGTGTTAAACCCGCCAGGTCAGACCTGTCAGGAACATCACCTCCCGCCTGCAGGAGTCAGGATCGGGCAGTCCGGAATTAACAGTGGCGGCGGGTTTACCGCCACTGTTATTTCTGGACCGCCCGACCTGAAATGAGGCCCAATGTGTACTCATGTGAATGCACGCTGAGATGCTGACAGCAAGGCCTCTGACATGAACAGTTGCCAGATTGAAATGTTGAGGGCATGTGACGTACAGGCATGCACACTCCTCTTTGGGTTGTTGAATTGAGTATGATGATGGCAGCTGAGACTGACACATGTGATTGGACTGGTGGTCATGGCAATTTTGTGCATTTGATCATCCAGATCAACATTGGGTCCTGTAAGGCCAATGAATGTGGGGCATACCTTGTATCTGTATCAGGGATCTCACAGGATCTCACATATAAAAATTACAAAAGTAGTCAAAAAAGGAGAGTACTCAGGCAAGAAGTAACACAGGATTTATTCAGGGCCCAGACACAGCTGGGACAGCTATATTTAAACATACCACGGAACAGAACTGCATGAAAAGGTGTTGTCAAAGAAACACCCATAAATCAATGACTTTTATAACAACAAGCTAATTTGCAACATGAAAAAATCTCCCCACACCGACTTGATTGGTGCTCAAACATAAAACCCTTCTAGAAGAACATACATTATGTTCTGTAATTGGGTCCACAAACCTTCCCACACCACCCATAATTATAATGCTGTAATGCCACAATCCAATCCCTACTTTCAACATTATAATAACAATTCATTGAAACATTTGAGATGACCAGCAGAACTTTATTCATCTGTCCTGGTAATCTTATCTACTTTCTTATGAGAAACACTTTCTACCATGACACTGTCAGAGCTTTGATCCCCAGACATACTGTTATACAAATGTTGCATATTAATAACTCTTCAACCTTCTTCCCAGGCAAAACGTACTACAGGGCAATTTTAAACTGCTGTGGTTCTTTTGACTCCATCTTAAAATCAATTTGAATTATTAAATGGTTATGCTCTCCATGCCTGTCAAGGGGACCCAAGGGTTCTAATCTGTGACCTCAAAAAATAACAACTTTTGTTTGCTTTCTTTCCATACCAGCCTGGGATCATGGGACCTACAATATGCTACCAGCCACTGTGGCTTTGTTGTAGATTGATAAAAAGCTAACACATGTTTGTTGCAAAAACATGCTGTGAGGCCTATTTTCCACGTTATAGCCTACTTCTTTGGACCTGTGCCCCTGTATTTCTTTTATATGTAAATTACCTTTTATTTTGGGCTTTACTTGTGTAATGATTAAAAGGTTCCCCCTCTCATTTTGCAGTGCTACTCTCACAATTGATAAGTGTGCACCTTTTCACTGCACAGAACTTGCATTTATATTACATCATCATGACATTTGTTTGTGTTGGGATCGAGATCATTGCTGATTGATCCTCTGTAACTAGTGCATGTACGTGTTTCATGCTTTCATGTTGGACTATCAGGTATGCATGTTGGTAGATGTATTTGGAGGGCGATGTGCCTATGTTGCTACACACACACATACGGCCGGGTGGCTTTTCCATGGCTCTGCCTGCAGGCTACACCTGGATCACAGCTTCATTGTGATTGTGATGTGATGTGCAATGAGTTGTTGTCATCTGTATGTGGCCAGATATCAATGTGCTATGTTTACATATGCATTTCTCATCACTATGACTTGTCACGTTGCCTTCAGTTGTGAGACTGGATTTGTTCAGATTTCTGAGCATGGGTTTGTATGTGTGAGGCAGTTGCTTGGTGACTAATGCTGCGCGCATGCCATTAATGCAATTGGGGAGGATATACATACCTTGGTACTTATAAATGATTCCTATGCTCTTTGTTCCCTTTTCCACAGTTGCTGCAGCTGTAGAAATGGGTACACACTCTGCTGTGGAGCTGCATCCCAGGGGACAGGACTCTAGATGCAGGAGCATCCAATTCAGATGGCACTTTTGCTGAGGAGGAGAAGGAAAAGGATCCCATCATCGTGGTGGGGACCTCAAAAGCACCGGGACAGGGTATTGGTGGTTAGATTACCGTACATGGGCCCCAAGTCATAGAGACCTAATTCAAGCTGTCTGGGTTGATGGAGAAGAAGAAGGAGGAGTAGGCCATTGCAGGACTCCCAGGGTCTCAGGTGGGGCTACCGAGGGGGCTGTTCAGGCTGCACACCTGACCCTGAGACAGGCGACTGTACAGTCCGTCGCAAATTTGTCAGCACAACCTCCTGTCCCAGGGTCATCTGCTGCAGCATTAATCACCATCAACAATGCCTCCACCCAGACAGAACCTGCACCTCTAGAAAATGTGGCCATCCAGGATGCAGTGCCCCCACTGCATTTCTGATATATGATATGATATGGTATTCATAACGTACCTATACACAAGTGTTTCAAGGTGCAGCACGGCAAGGGAGGGGGAACAGAGGGAAGACAGACAACGATCCTACTAGGCCAGGTATCATTCTGATCGCGCAAGTGCATGGGAAGGGGGAAAGTGCGAGGGGGAGGGGAGACAGTGCAGTACATGGGATAATAAAATAAATAAACAATAAGTAAAAGTATGGCCAGTAGGTGGCAAGTGCAAATGCAGACATCAGGTGTCAAGACTGGTAGTAGGACTGTAGGGATACAGAAAACAGTCCCCAAGTGCAGGGGTTTCCAGGAAGGCAGTGCAGGGGTGTGACTGGCAGGGGAGGGGACCTGGCCCCGAGATCAGAGGGTGTCCAGGCAAACCAGTGCAGTTTCAGTAACAGCCAGGAAGTGAGCAGGGCAGAGGAGGGGAAAAAGCAGAAGCAAAGAGAAAGGTTTTGAGGTGCTTCCGGAACCGGAGATGATTCTCCTGCTTCTAGATGCGACTGACCATGAGGGAGTTGGAGGCAGATTAGCGAAGAGCTTGAGAAGGAAGATATTTAGGAAGAGAGAGTTGAAGGTATTGAGGCACCAGGCCCCAGAAGGCTTGAGGCCAAGGACAAGTCTTGCAGTCCTGTTCTGGATGAGTTGCAGAGGGTGTAGAGTAGAGGCAGACAGATTTAAAAAGAGGCTGTTGAAATAGTCCAGCCTAGAGAGAACCAGAGCTCAGGAGACAGTGAGCTTCTAGGGGAAGTAGAGGAAAGGAAGAATACTTCTGAGGAGGTGAAGCTGGTAGTGTGACTTCTTAGAGACGTCAGAGATGTGAGGAGAGAAGGAGAGTGTGGAGTTGAAGATGACCCAGAGGTTTTTAGGCTCACAGGTGGGAGCAGGAAGAGGGCCAAGTGAGGCCGTCCAGAGAGTGATGGAGGTAGGGAAAGGAGGGAGCGGGTGTGCTGATGAGGAGAATCTCGGTCTTACTGGCATTAAGGCAGAGATCATTGGTGGCACACCACTCCTGGATGGTGGACAGACAGTCAGAGATGAGAGAGGGAGATGAGGTGTTTGAGGGTAGCTTGAAAATGAGCTGAATTTAATCCGCATGTTGGGTGGCTTGAGGCATCAGGCATCTTTCCATGATGCTGTGCAAGCAACTGATGAGGTGCTTGTAGAGCATTACACACAAATAGGCCACCTCTTGTCCCAACTGGCAGCAGCACTGTTTTCCGCTGGCCTCTGTGGTCATGCCAATGCAATGGCACCCTCCTCCTCATTTGTGCCCCAGTCAACCTCAACTGTGGCCTCAGTGCCATCTACCACCATGGCCTCCTATGCCCCTGTCCTGCCACTGGCTATTCTGGAAGGGCATGTGTCCCTGGTGGAGTTGGGAGTCCGACCATGGCAGATGAGGTGGTCACTGAGCCTGCCCAGGAGCATACAGGGTAACAGGCTGTGGAGGAACACCAGGCACTTGATGGCAGTACATGTGCTGTATTCCCCACAATGCAGACTGCCATCCAGTCAGAGGGAGTATGTGCACCGCCGGCACATTGCCATGCAGTGGGAGATGTTGTTGGTGAGGGTTCAAATCATGGATGGCATTGTGAGTAGGAGGAGGGAAGGAGGTGCACACATGATGCTGGTGAGGCCAGAGGTACAACAGCGCCTGCAGGCACTGGTGTCGGCACAGGTGCAATTTTTGAAGCACCAGGACAAAGAGAGGCAGCAGACACACAAGGCAGCAATTACCAGGGCCAAGTTTGAGGAGAGATGACACGAACATCAGCTGTCATCCTGGAGGATTTTTGCAAGGCAGCAGAAAAGATTGATTCTAGGATGAGGGAGGCCCTGCAAGCCCTCCGGGAAACAACATAGGCCCGCCTGCAAGAGGAGTATGTGGATCGGGAATCAGCCTTGACTGAGGCATCGTCCAAGATAGGCATGGACTAGCCCGCTGACTCTAGTATATAGTTCACTAGTTTCTTTTCTTTTATTTATTTTTTGAAGGACCATGATTCTGTTTCCATCATTGCAAATAGTATTACATCAAAGCATTACATTTTTCTATTGAACACCACCCTTTTCTGTCTCTTTCTGCCATGTGCTGTATGTCTTGGCTTGCTGGTGTATACATGCCTTTACACTTCTTTGTACTTGTGCACTTTTTGTTTGAAAATGATCTACAACTAAGGATGTCATATGGTTGTCCTGTGAGTTTAGGGTGCACTTTGTGGGTCATATTGTTACAATCCTATTTGTCCAGGACATTTTTGGATGTTTCAAGTGAGTATGGTGTTTAGTATGATGCCTTTGTGGCCAATGTACTTCTGTGGGCAATGGTAGATATGAGGAGAGGACATGTTTGTAGTTGAACATGTTTCACTTCTTTGTCATAGACTTTTGTTACTTGGCATCATGCTTTGCTGTACAGGCATGTTGATCTAATTAATGTACCTATTGTGTGTGGGTGTGTAAACCGTGTATGCTGTGGTTGCCATGGCACATACTTTGTACATGTGTTCATGGGTGTTTTGTCATGTTGGAGGTTGTTTGTGGTAGGCATGGTTGAATTACCTTGAATGGCTTGCACGTATGGCAATGTGGACATGTTTCACAAGTAGGGAAGGGACCATCACACGGGTGGGCATAGCAAGGGACGGTTGCCTGATGACATTCCTTGTGCAGGGGCATTGCATGTTTGCTGTTGGAGTATCAGTTGATTACAGCATTTTAGAGCATTCAATACGCAGAACCGAAACAATCCAACGATGCAATATGCAGGTGTTTCCTGGCAAGTGCAAGGTTATTTTCTCTAAAGAAGTGCACGCACCGGCAAACATACAGAAATTAGGTCATTTTCACCATCTGGACTCTTTCTAAAGGAAACACTACCACTCGTCCCCACGCTTATGTAAGCCTATCCCCCCCCCCCCTTACCCCCTCCTCCCGCTCCATCTATTTGTGCCTTAAAATAAAGCAAGGCATATTTCAAATGTTTTAAGAATCCCTAAGTAAAAAAACACCATGTAAATATGTGTGCGTATATTACAATTATTTTCACAACATAACCATTCTTACACTTTTAAATTATTTTAAATATATTTCTAAATACTAATGTAAAGGAAAGGGATTAGTAAAAAAAAGAAATTGCTTCCATTGCTAATAGATGGCATAGGGAAAATAAATAGGATTATAGAAGTACATAATAATAGCCTCTATGCCATGCTATGGCTGTGTGCATCAGTGTTGTGGCAAAACTTGTTTATTAGGGGAGACTCAAGGCCCGAAGTATTTGAGGTAGAAACACAGAACTAAAATGACTAATATTAGGCACAATGCAGCAATTAATGTTACCAGAGAAAAGCAAACTTAAAACACTGTGATTTATATAAAACAGGGAGCACATTTCAATACTGTGCAATTCCACTGCTCTGTATTTCAATTCCTCGTTTGTGACAGTCAGAGAAGCTATTTTCCATTCACATCGCCTGCATCCTCTTGCCTCTGCATGCTTATCCAGTGACGCCCATGTGCTGTAAAAATCCCTTCACAAAATACATCCAGTGATATTAATCTTTGTCCAAAGAAATGTGAGTGGCAGTCTTGCAGCTGCCAGTGTTTCTTCCAGCTCTATTTTTCAAGAGGTGTGTTTCCTGCTACACCCTTCCCTACAAAAACTCATTGACACCGCGGACGCGGAGTGGCGGTGAGTGGCAGTCTTGCAGCTGCCAGTGTTTCTTCCAGCTCTATTTTTCAAGAGGTGTGTTTCCTGCTACACCCTTCCCTACAAAAACTCATTGACACCGCGGAGCGGACGCGGAGTGGCGGTGAGTGGCAGTCTTGCAGCTGCCAGTGTTTCTTCCAGCTCTATTTTTCAAGAGGTGTGTTTCCTGCTACACCCTTCCCTACAAAAACTCATTGACACCGCGGAGCGGACGCGGAGTGGCGGTGAGTGGCAGTCTTGCAGCTGCCAGTGTTTCTTCCAGCTCTATTTTTCAAGAGGTGTGTTTCCTGCTACACCCTTCCCTACAAAAACTCATTGACACCGCGGAGCGGACGCGGAGTGGCGGTGAGTGGCAGTCTTGCAGTCATGCCAGGCAAGACGGGCCTGGCTGCCTCATCACCCTCAAAACCACAATGGTTGGACCCAGAAGACTCTTCAGGCCGCCTTCTTAGAAGTAAAATCAAGTCGCTAACCAAAAACGCAACTACATCACCCACACAACATCAACTCCAAACTAGTCCCCCCTTGACTGTAACGGAAACAACAGACGACCGTGACATTCTCACGAGTCCAAGCTTTAATACTAAAACAAAAATGGGAAACAGAATTTGTGTTGCCAACGCTCAATTTCTCCATCATAAAACCATTGAGAAAGGCTCTGCTGCTTGTAGCAGCAAACATTTACCATCCTGCAGCGAAGCCGCCTTACCCGAGGAGGAGCTTGTAGCTCGGGGAGTAGACGCCGCGGGTTCCCCCCAGACCGCTGTGTTGAAGCCGGCCGCTGACAGCCCGCGGCCCGGGCCGGCACTCTCGGGGGTTTTGCTTGGCCCCGAGAGAGAGTCGGCGCCGCCCGCGTCGGCGCCCTCATCGATCGCTGCCTCGTCGAGGACTCGGAGGCCCCCCGGAGGGGGGTCCGCCTTGAGCCCGGAGTCGGAGCCCCCGAGGGCGCTGATAGGGTCGAATGCTCCGATCGTCCCCGCCACTGCAGCCGCGGCTCCGCGGCCCCTCGAAGGGGAGGCGGCGTTGAGCGGGCAGGCAGCGCGGGTCTCGACGGTTATCGAGGTTTACACGGCGGGGTCAGGGGGGGACCCCAATGAAGATGCCCGGCACGCCAACCAGTCGGGAGAAGGAGAGACACAGCCAGTTGGAGCTTCTGAGACCCGCCGCCCATCGGCAATAGGGCAGGAGTGCCCGAGTGGCTTGAGAGTCAAGTACGGCTCATCAATCTTGGTGAAGGAAAGAGAAATGGTCACAGCGCCACCTATAGCTGGTTTTAAGATATCAGCAATGATACATAGGGAAACTCACATCAACTTACCAGCAAATATACCAAATCCAGAAAACATCGCCACGGCTTCAACAAGCTCAATTGTATCCCAAGAAACAAAGTCGCCATCGCAGGAGCTTAATATCACAACAAAAAAAAAGAGATCACGACCTAGAGACGTCTCTATCAAGAAAAACTCAACCCTAGAATTGTCAAACAACCTAGCGGAACCCACAAGATTGGTTAAACCGCCACCTAAACAAACACACCCTACTAAAGCTCCTCGTGTCGGCTCTAAAACAATAAGAAAGGGCAGTAAAAAACCACAACGCCCTTTTAAATTACTGTCAGACTTTTTCAATAGACACTCCATAGCCATCCAAGAAAAATGTAAAGAGCTGACCGACGCAGAAATCCTTGAGGCAGCTGATGCAATTACACCACCTAGTAAGCATCGTAGATTGTTACAAGCAAAACGAAGATCCCCTATCCCCCAAACAAACGATGACACCTGGCCAGCTCCGGACATCGATCCAACAAAATGGCACTTCTCAGGCCAAGTGTCCTCAAAAATACCACAAATTATCCAGGAAGAGTTGGGGACTTCGCAGGTCCGAAACTTGGCACAACTATCTACAACTAATCAAACACCAGTCCCAGAAAGCACTACTTCTGCGGAAACCTTCACCAGTGATCAAGAAGTGCAGAGTCGCACCCAGACTTTCACGCAAGAGCAAGTCGAAGGAGAGAGCTCTGTTCCTCTCCAAACCATCTCGGCACCACCAAAGCAAACTGGTTCCATGATCATAAACCCCACTCAACTTCTGATACAAGACCAACAAACGACCAACAATATACTACATCAACCAAACGACAGCACCGAGCACAAAGATCAGGTTCTGTCGACCTCACCTCAACAACTAAGCGAGCCCTCAAGATTAATCCCACAAACTCAAGACAAAGATGGTGGAAGTCAGTATTCTGTCAAATCTAGAAACAAGTTACAGTTTGAGAAAACTTTAGATTCTTTCTACTCAAACCTAGACAATTATAGTAACCAAAGAAGACATTCTTATGACTTCCCCCCTAGAAGATCATCAAACATCATTGTACCCCCCACACGACCATCAACTCCTGGGACAATTAAATCAGCTGTTCATCGTGACACCAATGCAACTGACCCGCATCCAAAAAAGCTTGACACTTGTACTTTAATGTCAGCACTATCGATAGCCCTCAACCCTTTCATTAAACTATACGAAACAATAGCGGACTCGTTGAAAGACCACACAGCGATTCAAACTTCAATGCTGAACAAAATAACTTTTTTAGAGGGCTATATTATGGCACAAGAATCAAAGATCTCCGCATCTACGATCAAACTGAATCAAGATCAGAGTACCGATCCACCTCAAAAAGTGGCTCCAATTGCGTGCTATACCTCCCAGGTCATCTCACAAACAAACTCAGAAAATACCCAAATTTCTTCATTTATCGATCTAACTGTCCCACCCACTTTCTTGACAGAAAAAACCAAGTTGATAAAAAGGGTAGAAAAAACAAATTCTCACCAACAAGGATCAATACCAATAACACCCTTAATCCAACAAGAGAATTCAATAAATTCAAAAGCAATAGACGCTCAAAGAGACCTCTTTATTTCATCAAAAATAAAGGATAAATCAAAGAAAACTGAGGTGATAAGCAGAGTCGAAAAAGAAACACAAAATGTATCTCCTAGAGGAATAGAAGCATTTCTAAATGACGAAGAAATGATGAACATCTCGCAACATATCAGTGACCAATCAACCACTTCGACCCGAAACTCGGAAGAAATTTTCGATCCACCTACAATCCCTACACTGCAGGTAGGAAACTCCAACAAAGAAACAAAGACTAGAGAATCTCCATTTCTAACTCTAGAGGAACGAAGAACGCGACTGGCCACGACCAACCACAAATTTAAAGATCCTGTACTTGAAAAGTCCTTGATAGCCCCTAAAACGAACGATCCAAAACATGAAATTGAAAGACGGGAAAAATCTTTTTCGAGTAAACAGTCGGCAAGACGATCCCACAGATCGCATAACAATTCCCAACGTTCGTGGCCAAAAGCACAACCAAAGAAATTTTCAACAAGAGCCCCCAGCAAGGAAGCCCAGCGACCAATTTACAAATCAAAAATCACAAAACACCACACAAAACCTCTAATACGATGGATATTGAAATTAGAACAGATCCCGGGAAATCACGATGAGGTAACTCTAAATAGAAGATCGGTTATGGATCTATTCAGCTACATTCCGAAACTACGAGTAGTGAAGTCTGATGATCTCCAAATCGTCGACCCGAGCCACCAAGGATCCAGGGCAATTTCACACTTATACATAGCGTCATACGCAACAAAAAATGCCCTGGAATCCGCCCTAGAAGAACTTTTAATAATGGGCTACGACCTCACCGAATCTTCAAGAGAAATTAAAACTTGCAACTACCAAGTTAATAAAGACTACTTGGCATCTACAAAAAAAACAGAATATTCCCAGTCTTTACGTCAAAAACACCACCAATCATCAAAAAAAACGACCAACGGCCCAACCTTGGATCAAAATCCTAAACAGTCTGAAAGCACCAATAAACCAAAATCTAAGGAGCCATCTAAAGACCCGGAAAACCTAAACCCAGAGCATAGAGAGCGGGCTGGTAGACTGACGTTCCCAAAAGAAGGTCAAAAACTTCAAAGAACAGTTCAGAATGAACCCCACCCAGTGACAACAAATCCATCTTCAAACCCACCTCTACTTTCTCTCTGGTCATGGTTACCAAAGGCCCTAAAGTTAAACAAACAAAAGTAGCCATTCGAGAACACGATCAACATCAACACAACAGATCGTTTAAACGCAAACGTCCAAAACCAAATAAAATTGTGCTCGTGGAACACCAGAGGTTTCCTTCATTTAACATCAGGACCTTCAAACTTAACAAACTATGATATTGTCTGCTTACAAGAGACATGGCTTATACACTCTCCAGTACTTGATGGCTATGAAACCCACACAGTGTTAGCCAAGAAAGGCTCTTTAGGCCGTCCAACGGCCGGTCTCCTGATAGCAATCCGTAGCGGACGAGGTCTCGTAAATTCGCAAAAGCTAAAAGAAAACCACTTCATGCTGATGGTAAAGTTAAATTGGATTACCAAAAAAAGAGAATCGTCTAAAACCTTGCTAAAGACACTTATAATTGTGACCATCTACTGGAACCCAGCCACTATTGAAAGTTCAAGATTTATTAACACAATAGAACAAGAACTGGACTGGGTGCAAGTTACACATAAGCCTGACCACGTAATCTTATGTGGGGACCTCAACATAAACAGTCAACCCTTGGCAAATTCAAAGGGACATAGATCGAAAAAATTAGCAGCAGACCAGAGGCCGACAAAATGGCAAAACTTAATGAAGTCTAGATCTTTTGACAACTTAGATCTAACATTTCCCGACTCTAATAGACTTCCAACTTGGGAAAGAGCAAATTCATCCTCCACAATTGACTACATCTTTGTATCTCGTTCTCTACTACCCCACATAATCTCCTTTAAAGTGATTAAAACAAAGGAAAGTGACCATAATCTACTAGAAACAATTTGGTCTACCTCCTCTCCGATTAACCACACCATGACCTCAGATATTGAACTTTCCACGCAAGGAACAAGACTCAGATTAACGGAAAAAGCAATAACTACTATCACAGCGCAATACAAAGACTACAGTAATCAACCCCCTAGGACAGACGTGGACTACCTGCCCCTATTGACCATCTTTAAAGCTCCTCAAAAAAAAAAGAAGACTCCACCACCAGACCGAAACCATACCTATGACACATTAGTCACGGAAAAAAAAAGAGAACTGAGGAGAATAAAAAGACAAGCAAAAGGGTTGGAGCCCTCATCAGCACTCGAGACCATTAAATTGGCCGTTAAAGACTACAAATCATGGTTAAAATGCTACCGCCATAAGTTGTACCAACAAGACGCGGAAAATATTCTCATGGCCATCACCAGAAACAACGCCAGAGACTTTTGGACCTTACTTCATTCAACTGCACCAGGAGATCGACCATGCCAAATAAATGGAATTGGTCAACTGACCTGGGAACACCACTTTCAAACCCTTTTTAAGAGTCCAACTATCAAAACCCCTTTGATGGAACCAAACGAAACCCCCTGGATCAGTGTGGACAACATTGAGGACATCATTGCCTTAATTAAAAAGTTAAAACCATCACGTGCGCCTGGACCGGATGGCATCACGAACCTCGATTTGAAATCCCATCCAGAGACTTGGGCTCCCCTTTTGAGCCAAATATTTAAACGCTACACAACCACAAAATCAATTCCATCTTCATGGACTTGTGCAAACGTCGTCCCTATCTACAAAAAAGGGGATAGATTAGACCCAGCGAATTATCGCCCTATCGCCCTCCTTGACCCAATAGGCAAAATGTTTGGGTCCTTGCTGCTAAAACATTTCATTACTTGGGCCAAAGACTCCCCGTGCCACGACAAGCTCCAAACTGGCTTTAAAAAGAACCTGGGGACTAACGCCAACATTTTGATATTGAGTGCCCTCAAAAGCAAAATCTGGGAGGGTCGCCCACGTCTATATATCATCTTCGTCGATCTCACACAAGCTTTTGACAAAGTCGATCGAGAAAGACTGTGGAGAAAGCTTACCCTATGGAGATGTCCATTAGACGTACTTAACCCAATTAAAGCCCTCTACTCAAATACTACCATGAGGGTCCGCCTGAACAAGCAAGGCACTCTAACACAAGCAATAACAACAAACAGAGGCGTTAAACAGGGATGTCCACTAGCACCGGCTCTGTTTTTGTCCTATTTAGGCGACTTCCAGGAAACGGAAACAAAGATTAGAGTTTTTCCGCCTAAACTCGGAGGAGAACAAATCAGTCGCCTACTCTACGCCGACGACCTGATTTTGCTGGATAATACCCCCATTGGCCTTCAACGTCAATTAACAAATCTTCAACTCTACATGACGTCAAACAATTTGGAAATAAATGAATCCAAAACAAAAATGATGATAATAGAGAAATTCTCTAAAAAGAAATCGGCACCGAATTTGAAACTTGGCACTACTACCATTGAAAAAGTCACAACTTTTAAATATTTGGGAGTCACCCTAGATAGCTCATACAAAGAAAAAGCAATGCAAGAGTCCCTACGCGCCAAAACTACCAAGCTAGCCACACAAGGAAAGGCGATTGACATTAAATATGGTAGATTCTCAATTAGACCTGTAAGAGATTTCTACAAAATGAAAGTTATCCCATCCTTGACATATGGCGCCGAAGCAATGCCGAACCTTCCCCACGACTTATGGCCAAAATTAGAAGCAAACTTCTGGCGCCCAATTTTGGGCCTGCCGAAAACAACTCCGATATCAGTAATTAGACGAGAACTAACTCTCTCCTCGCTAAAATCAATTGTGGATTGCAATAGCGTCATGCTTTATCGAAAATGTAGACAGAAAGAAACGCTTTACGCATACCAACTGATAAGTGAAGAAATCCGACTGGGTACTTGCCATATGCTCACTCGATGGGAAAGTAAAGTCTTGAACATCCTAGACTCAGTTGCCTGCAACACAGAAGATCTCATCGCCAACCCCGTTCGAGTTGTCAAGAAAATTAAAGAACTTGACTGGATCAACACCAATGACTCTGCCTCAAAATACAAACTTTCCAGTCACCTTCCTCCTTTCTCTAAGAAACTTGACGCTATCCAACCTTTTCTGAAACTATTCCCAAATAGAGCGGCCCGAAATTATTTTTTAAAAATAAGATTGAACCTTCTAGAAACCAATGAAATACTGGCGATTAGACATCAATCCTTATCCAGCTTCTGCCGTCTCTGCAAGTCCACCACGGACAAGGAAACCATACGCCACCTCCTCCTGAACTGTCCGGCGACGATAGAAATTCGTGACAGATACCTGACAGACATTTTTACAAATTTTACTCTTCAAAGCGAAGAAACGTGCTGGAACAAACTGTTGGACGGAGACAAACAGGCATGGCAGTTGGCAACTATAAACATCATGAAACACATCCTTAACGTGCTTCTTCCAACACAGACTGAATGAAAAGTTCCACCGTTTCTTCCGTTTCTCTCGAACAATTCTTTCCTCTCAACTTTTGTTAAAAAATCTAGAAAGATTATATACAAATTAAAAAAAAAAAAAAAAAAAAAAAAAAAAAAAAAGAAATGCCTTTGCTGGATGCTTCACAATCACAAGATCGCAATACATGTAAGCCCGTTCGTTTCGATGCCCTCTACCCTCTTTCACCTCCCTCGGCCCAATTTAAAATGGCTCTCTGCATAATTGATATATTTGCAACCCCTGACCGGTGTCCTGAGAACGCATCCTCTCGACGCCTCTGTCACCAACAGCAAGACTGAGTGGTGGGCTGTCTCTCATGGGTCACACCTGAAGTTAAAAATGTCCCATCACGTCTAGCGCCTTTCCTGTCCCCGTCTTCATAATTAATTCGCGCCTGGGTTGGAGCTGAGCTGAGCTCTCCATGCATCTTTGTTAATGCATGTTGGCACGGAAAGCAGCATGGCGTCGGGTTTGGGTGGATGATTTTTACAGATAACATTTACTCTTTCAGATTGGAACATGGGGAGCGGTTCGTAGAACGCTGTGCTGTGTAAGGTCTGCTTAAGACGGGAGTTAAGTCACCGGGAAAACAGACCATGTCATTGTGACATGTTATGTTATGTTATGTTACTTCTGTTTTTACAAAAACTGTGTCTAGCAATTTTTTATGTATGAAAATAAAATGCAATTAATTAGGATTGCTGTGTGGTCCCCAGTTTTGTAGAGACACATTTTAATTAGATCTTTTTTTTTAAAACAGGTGTTTATACCCATGTAGTAAGGAGGTTGTGATTCCTAAACGTTGTTCTAGCTGTTTGACAATAGTGTATGTTATGTTACTTGGCATTTATATAGCGCTCAATATTTCATTGGTATGATCTCAAAGCGCTGGTAGGTTGAACGCCCTCGGGAACCGCAGTTCTGGTCAGTAGAGAGATAATGCCATAGGGTGCATGGGTGCAGCAGTTATGTTTGCAGCTGGTGTAATTGCCGGATAGTAGCAGCATACTAGCATTAGGTGTGGTGCTGAAGATATCAGTTGGATGTGTGCAGTCTGGATGGTGGACACCTACACAGGGTTCTGGCTGCGTTAGGCCTGAAGGAAGCTTATGTGAGAAGCTAGGCCGGAATGTCATGGGATAGCTGCAATTTATTAGGGTGATGAGGTGTTCATGGGGTAGTGTTCATATGTGAATAGCTAGGCCGAACTTATCAGGGGTGTAGCTGTGTTCTAGTTATGTGATGGTGTATAACAGAGAGTAAGCGTATTGATGTGGTATGATATGATGGTTCATCTTTAAAGCGCCCAAGACCAGGCACATGAACAAGATAGCAAGGAACACAGCGATACACGGATACACAGTAACAGGATGCTGGGCTTAAGCGATAGGAGGGGGCATACGGACATGAAGCGACAGCATGGAGAACAAGAAGGCAGGATACACAGTGACACTGGGGCACGGTGGGCACACACAGTGACGAGAGGGTTGGGTAGTGCATTGGGATACAAGGCGACATCACGGGAACAGGATGGTAGGGAACACTGTGACACATGGACATACAGTGACAGGGGGTGGTCTTACAGCGATGGGAGAGGGACAAAAGGATATACAACAGCAGCATAGGGAACAGGAAAGTAGGGTACACAGAAACATGCACAGTGGGCACACACGGGAACTATGGGTTAGGGTAATTCTATCCATTTCATCCATTCCATTACATCATTCAACTCCTCCATTTCTTCCATTTCATTCTTCCTTTCCATCCATCCTTCCATCCATTAGTTTCTATGCATCCAGTCGAGCTAGTCTATTCCATCCTTTCCATCAAGTCCATCTAGTCCGTCACTTTCATCCATTCCTTTCCATCCATCTAGTCCATCCATCCAGTCCATCTAGTCCGTCACTTCCATCACTTCCATTCCATATAGATACATTCTATCCATTCATTCCACATGCATCCATTCCATCCAGTCATGGAAATTAATTCCATATGCGTGCATCCATTCCATTTGTCCATTCCATTCCATCGAAATTCATCCAATCCATCCATCCATTCCATCAATCTATACATCATGGGAACAGGATGGCAGGGAACACCGTGACACATGGACATACAGTGACAGGGGGTGGGTTTACAGCGATGGGAGGGGGACAAAAGGATACACCACAGCATGGCGAACAGGAAAGCAGGGTACACAGAAACATGCACATTGGGCACACATGGGAACTATGGGGTAGGGTAATTCCATCCATCCATCCATTCCATCACATCATCACACTCATCCACTTCTTCCATTTCATCCTTCCATCAATTTGTTTCTATCCATACAGTCGAGCTAGTCTATTCCATCCTTTCCATCAAGTCCATCTAGTCTGTCACTTTCATCCATCCTTTCCATCCATTGCTTTCCATCCATCTAGCCCATCCATCCAATCCATCTAGTCCTTCACTTCCATCACTTCCATTCCATATACATAAATTCCATCCATTCATTCCACATGCATCCATTTCATCCATTCGTCTCGGGACTCTCGGGAGGATAGCTCAGTGGAAACGTGCACCCTTGGAAGCAAGACGACACAGAGCCACACAGGTTCGTACCCTGGGTCCGTGCTTAGAAACCTCTGGGTATTAAGCACGTTATAAATAACCTATCATATCATATCATTCATGGAAATTCATTCCACTTGCGTCCATCCATTCCATTCATCCATCCAATCCATCCAATCCATCCATCCATCCATCCACCCATATCCATCCATCCATCCATCCATCCATCCATCCATCCATCCATCCATCCATCTATCCATCCATCCATTCCATCAATCTATACCATCTGTCTATTTCATCCATTCCAACCATTTCATCCATTCTGACTATTCTATCTATTCTATCCATTCTATCCATTCTACCCAATTCATCCATTTAATCTACTCTATCCATTCTATCCATTTCATCGATTCTGTCCATCTATTCCATCCATCCATCTAGTCATCCATTCTATTCATTCTATCCACCATTTGATCCAATTTATCCATTCTATCCTTTCCATCCATCCTATCCATTCTATCCATCTATTCCATCCATCCATCTTTCTATTCTATCCGGTCATTCCATCCATCCATCCATCTACCCATCCATTCTATCCATTCTATCCCCTCCAGTCATTCCATCTATTTCATCCATTCTATCCATTTCACCCATTCCATTCATCCATCCATCCATCCATCCATCCATTTGTGCTATCCATTCTATCCATTTCATCAATTCTATCCATTCTATTCGTTCTATCCATTCTATCAATTTTATCTATCTTTCTATTCTGTCCATTCATTCTATCCAGTCCATCCAGTCCATCTGTTTCATCTATTCCACCCATCCATTCCATTCATATCATCAAGTCCATCTGTCTATCTATTTCATTTATTCCGTCCATCAATCTATTCCATCCATTTATTCCATCCATTCCTTCCATGCCATCCATTCTATCCAATCCATCCATTCCGTTCGTCCATTCATTCCATCAAATTCAGCGTTCAAGGATACGGTTGTCTATAGCCCAATCAGTGTGTGTATTCTTTGAAGACAAGGATGGGGGACACATTGTGTATTCAGTCATTGGGGTGTTTGAAGTTCAGTCACATCTTTAAGGTCGATGTTGGTGTTATGGAAAGAGCCATATTTTTAGTAGTTTGTGAAATGACATATAGTTTTGGGTGTGACGGATGTGTGGTGGAAGTGAGTTCCACAAAGTCGGGCCAGTGCTGAGAAGGAGGATCCTCTGATCCTGACAGAGTTAGTGGTTGGGATCACTACAAGGAGAGCAGTGTTTGATCTTAGGGTAAGGGTGGGAGGTACGGTTTTAACTTGTCTTGCAGGTAGAGCAAGCCTGTAGGACAAGTGTGTAGATTTGGGGTCTGGCGGTATTTTCTTGCTGCCAAAGAAGAGTGGTAATTTGGTGATGACTTATCGTTGAATTTAGATTGGGTTTGGCCTTACGCCCTTTCAGTGACCATGTCTTATTACAATACATGGGATAATTTAGTAGCATACACTATTGGTGGTAATTTCTGGTGGTGAGCATAACTTTCCTGTTCTATTTATGACCCCATCATACACAAAACCTTCTTTATTCTTATAATATTCTTGTGATCTATAGAGAGCCTTGGACCTACATTCAGAAACACCACAATTTCACACAAAGCATCACCAATAACCCATGGTGTTATCACTGATTATCTACATCAGTGAACTATGCTTCCATAGGCCTTATTACTGATTCATTACTGGTTCATGGACCTCCAATAATCTATATTTTGTATTAGATTTCACCCAGACACCATGCACTGGGGAGCACACGCATACATCTATTTATCACCGCTAATTCTATCTATTATTTCATCCGCATGGAAAAATGACAAATGTACTACCTAAAAAAAAATCTTACCCATATCATAAAAGCTATTCCAAATGCACCAAGAGAAAAACAAAACTCGCTACATGTTCTGTTTTTATATTGTTTGTATTAGAAACAATTGCAATTCAAAATAACATCTTACTAATTACATCGTGTTGTTCTCTGTAATAAAAAACAAGAAAAGAAACAATACAAAAATAAAGCAACATTCACTTTGCAACATTATCATATGACAAATTAAATGCAGGGGATTTCTTTTGCTTTGCTATCCTAACTGCCTAGCATTTTTAGAACACATTCGCCAAGCCATCACATTAAAATAACCTCACTTTGAACTTGGCTGCTTACCAAAATCTGTGGTTTTCTCCCGCCAGGCGACCTCCCTCAGAAGAGCGGCCCAGTCGACAGGTTTTGCCTTTGTAATCTCAGTGTCTGATATGCACAGCGAAAACATAGAGTTCTCAAGCCAGTGCTAAGACACCAAGATCATCCGTCTCTCGTTCTCAGCAAAAGCGATCTGAACTTTTTCTGTCATACTTTCCCCATCAAAACTCTGCACCGTCCCATTCTGCCTACATGGCATAACTGCAGATATACTTCCTTCCAATCATATTAGCAGTAAAAGTATTCTGTTAACACCCTCATGTCCCAAACAATGGTAGCTTCAGATTATAATAACTGTACCTTTTTCGATTTCCTGCTGCCTTCCTGCTTTCTGCATTCAACACAGAAAGAGAAAAGAAGAGAGAAAAATCCAGTGCATATTTAAAACAAATTTCAAAATATGTATTTTCACCTCACTTTGTACATGGGACTACATTATAATGTTAATGAGTTAGCATTATTGATTAGTAATTGTTAATTAAATCAGTCAGTTATATAAATAATATTCAATAATGTAGTCCTCTTTGCTTAAGGGAATCCAGAGAAAGAGAGAAAAAAAGATGCACTTTTACTCTCTGTAGAAAGAAGAAAGAAAAAAAAAATGATGCATTTTTACTCTGTAGTTTTATATTGGGCTTTGGCTGCATTATGAATTCCACACCTTGCATGCCTCCAGCCACATTTTCACCTGTTATACTGGCAACATAAAGATAACTATATGTGTGTGCCACATTATTGCTGGCAACAAAATGACATCACATTCAGTGAATTGCTATAAACTTCAAGGCACTATATTTTAGTCTACATTATCCCTCCTTTTCTGACAATTTGGCAGTGATCAAAGCCACAATTGGAGGAAACCCAACTTGCGCTCCTCATTTTTTTAAATGTATGTGTATTGGGATATTTTTCATTCCCTGGTGTTGCTAATATCATGAGCAACATCTTTACCTTTATGGATAAAATGATTAACCATCCTCCCATCATTAGCACCACAACAGCTAATCCCACCATAGTGCGATCCACCCAGGTTCCCCAAATAAACTTTTCCACTTCCATTATACCCAGGTTGCTAACTGTAATATTGTTTTTTCTCAAATTCATTTTCACAGTATGTTTTTCTTTATGATTCAATAAGAACTCCACATCTGGGTCTATTGGGAATGCATCCCTTTGAAAAAACTCAATATTTTGTACTGTAATATGACATAATGTTAAACGCCCAATCGAAACAACTGTATCCTTTGGACCCTGTAAGTAAAACACATTATATTTCACCTGTTTAACAACAAATGTTCCATGATTTAAATGTACAATTGTCAAATTTTTCATACAGGTGCTGGCCATCCATTTACCTTTACCATTTTAGCTTGTGCCAACTCTTATATTGCTCCCATATTGCTAATAACTACTTCACATCCTCCTGATATACTTGGGTCAGATATCAAACCACAAATAGCGTCTGTAGCATCAGGAATAAATGGTTTACCTGGACACATGTAATTTTGTTCTTTAAATTTTACATAGGTTTCAAAAGTTGGGATCAAGTAAACCTCAGGCTCCCATGAGGTAGCCCTGAGGGAACTGCAAGCCAAGGGAAGCCCTGCCTGGCCCTGCGGGCCTCCGTGAGTGCATTTGTGAATTTTTATTTGTTAATTTGCTTCTCGCGCTCTGAGCGCGTTGTTGTGCCTGCTCCCCCTTCCCACTTCCTGGTCCTCCTCTCCCTTCCCGCCTCCCTGCCCGCCCACCCCCCCTCTGATTGGCTGAGTGGCTGGTTCCCTTCTGGGCTACTCGACGGCTGCTCCCCTGCTCGCTTCTTTGTTCAGCGGAGTGGGAGAGAGCAGTCGCTGGTAGCCCTGAGGGAACTGCAGGCCAAGGGAAGCCCCGCCTGGCCCTGCGGGCCTCCATGAGTGCATTTGTGAAATTTTTTGTTAATTTGCTTCTTGCGCTCTGAGCGCGTTGTTGTGCCTGCTCCCCCCTCCCACTTCCTGGTCCTCTTCTCCCTTCTCGCCACACCCCCCTCCCCTTCCTCTCGTCCCTCTGCCTATAACTACTCCCTCCCTCTGCCCGGCAGCCCCCCTCGGCTAAGGGCCCCTTAGGCAAAGGGCGGCTCCTATGTCTGCGGCTCCCATTGTGTCTGCAGGTGTCCGCAGGGGACGCCAGGCGCCATTCCACTGCTCCATCTTGTGAGCTCCACCTGCTCGCCCGGCCCACCCCCCTACCTGTTCACTCCTTCGCAGGGTGTCTACACTTCATTGTGTTCTGAAATTGTGGTAAACTAGGGTTTTTTCTCCCCTTGCAGGATTCTCAAACTTAGGTGGCCTCTCCACTGGTACCTTATACGCATCACTGTGTTCACTGTGTTCTTAAATTGTGGTTAACTAGGGCTGCCGCTCTCTTCCTGTCCGCTTGCGCTCGTCCTGTCTCCCCCCCACTCCCTCCTATTCCATGGTGCTCTCTGTTTCTCCTATCTTTTCTAACTGCTTCTCCATTGACTATCCTGCTCTCCTCACTAAATCTGGTAGGAAAAAGTTTAAAAAGGACATCCTGCTCTCCAACCCAGGCCTCCCTATCGCTGACACCTACACTAATGCGTCCTCCAAGGAAACTCTCACCGACATCCTCTTTTTCGTGCCTTCACCTGACCTATGGACCCTTCACATGGTCTCTGTGCTCTCTCCTTTTTCCTCTTCTCCCATTAATGGTGGCACCCGTTGGGATGTCCTCTTGGCCTCCTTCCACTCCTCTAAGGCCATCATTAATGTCTACGCTAATGGGACTGTCTTGGTTCAAGGACCTCTTTGATAGACGCTTCCCGCGCCTCATCAACTTCCTTTCCTCTCCTGCTGTTGCCCCTCCTCTGTCCTCTACTACCTTTTCTTTACCCTCCCTCCCTCCCTGCCCCCTCACATGCTCCTTCTTCACCTCAGCAGGGCATACCACTGATATGTACCCCTCCCCGGAAGTCGTGGAAAGATGGCAACCTTCTCCACATTGCTACTCTTAACTCTCGCTCTGCTGTCAAACATTCCTCTGATATCTGCCGCCTTCTTGAGGAACTGGACCTTGATGTTCTCGGTCTCACTGAGACATGGTTCACAGCCAGCTCTTTCACCAGCTTTGACACACTCCTACCTGACGGCTACAAGATCCTCTCCGTGCCCAGGCCCAACCGTGCTGGAGGTGGTGTGCCCCTTATCTTCCCTGAGTGGATTCCTGCCACTGTTACTCCCACGCAGACCTACTCCCCTTTTGAATGTCTTGTCTGCCGACTCTCTCTCTCTCTCCTAGCCATTCCCTTACCGTGGCCACTATCTATCGGCCACCTGGTCAAATTTCCTCCTTCCTCTCCGAGTGGGCGGACCTCTCCTCCACACTCCTGTCCTCAACCACTCAACTCCTCCTTCTTGGACACTTCAACATCCACCTGCATGCCTCCTGGGGACCCTCTGGACTCTTTCGCGACCTCTGCGACTCTCTCTCACTCTCTATTCTCTCGCCTGGGCCGACCCATTCTGCAGGGCACACTCTCGATGCTCTGATCTCTTCTGACCTTCCCCTCTCTGTCCCTCTCTCCACTCCTCTCTCCTGGAGTGATCACTTTCTCCTCTCCTCCCACCTCACCCTCCCTACCCCACAGGCAAAGCCACTCTCATTACTGCCACCTTCCTTCTCGGTCATCCGACCCATGAAGCGCGTGTCAGTTGAGGCTTTCGTTGCCACCTTCTCGCCCCCTCCTCCCCCTTTGGCTGACTCCCACCCTGACACAGCCCTCTCTACTCTCCACTCTGCTATATCTGATACTCTTGATATCCTTGCACCTGTCATGAGAATCCGCCTGAAGCCCAAAGCCAAATGTAACCCCTTGTATGACTCGGATCTCGACACCCTTAAACGCAAGTGCAGGGTGGCAGAGAGGAAATGGCGTGGCTCATGTTCATCCTCTGACAAACTGTCCTGTCGCCTGCTCCAATGGCAATACCGGCTCTCCGTTCTCACCAAGAAGAGAGCCCTTATCCAATCCTGCATCTCTGCGGCATCTAATAATTCGGCCGAACTCTTTAAAATCTGCAAGGAGCTGGCCAACCCTGCTGCAGTCTCTACCTCTCCTGTCCCCTCCCAGGCCCTCTGCACGGCACTGGCCTCTCAGTTCATCTCAAAAACTCAGAACATCCTGTCCTCACTCTCCTCCTATCACCTCCCCCCTTCTATTCCCTGCTCTACCTCTGGCCCTTTGCAGCCACCCCTCCTCACTCCTTCTCTGCCTTTCCCCTGTTTTCTGCTGACGAGGTTTCGAGACAAGTCCGATCTATGAAAGTCTCGTCAAAACAGGTCCACCCCTGTTCCTCCAAAACTATCAAGGACCGCATCCACTCCTTGGCTCCTGCCCTTGCTGACTTCTGCAATCACTCCTTCGCCTCTGGAGTCTTCCCATCCCCTCTCAAGCACTCCCTTGTGCACCCCCTTCTTAAGAAACCCTCTTCTGACCCCTCCTGCCCTGCTAACTATCACCCAATCTCTATCACTCCCTTCCTGGGCAAACTCCTGGAGAAACTGGCCATCTCCCAGCTTAATCTCCATGCTGAATCTGTTGGTAGTCTTCATGACCATCAGTCTGGCTTCAGAGCTGCCAGAAGCACGGAAACTGTTCTCCTGAACATCCGTGAGGACCTGCTCTCGGATCTTGACTCTAACACTCCATGTGTTCTCATTTTGCTTGATCTCTCTTCTACCTTTGACACCGTCAACCATACCATCCTGCTCAACCGTCTCCGTGATAACCTGGGTATCACTGGTCAGGCTCTGGCGTGGCTGTCCTCTTTCCTCTCCAATCAATCCTCCCAGGTCCAACTGGGGTCTTTCCTCTCTGACATCTTTTTCTCTACCTGTTGTGTCCCCCAGGGATCTAACCTCTCTCCTTAGCTGTTTCACCAGTATCTGGCTCTCCTCGCCCACCGCATCGCCGCTCTCTGCCCCAACTTTCAGTGCTATGCAGATGATACCCAGCTCATTTTCAGGCTACCCTCGGCCTCCTCTTCTCCTTCCCTCATCTCTGACTGTCTTTCTGCTATCCAGGAATGGTGTGCCGCCAACGACCTCTGCCTTAATGCCAGTAAGACTGAGATTCTACTCATCGGCACACCCACTCCGTCCTTCCCTGCAGCTCTCTGGCCAGCCTCTCTTGGCCCTCTTCCTGCTCCTACCTGCAAGGCAAAAAACCTCGGGGTCATCTTCGACTCCACACTCTCCTTCTCTCCTCACATATCCGACTTCTCTAAGAAGTCACACTACCAGCTCCAACTCCTCCGAGGTATCCTTCCTTTCCTCTCCTTCCCCCAGAAGCTCACTGTCTCTAGAGCCCTGGTTCTCTCGAAGCTGGACTACTGTAAGAGCCTCTATCTAAATCTGCCTGCCTCTACTCTCCGTCCTTTGCAACTCATCCAGAACAAGGCTGCGAGACTTGTCCTTGGCCTCAAGCCCAGGGACCGTATCTCTCCAGGACTGAAATCACTACACTGGCTCCCAGTAACTGCGAGGATCAAGTTCAAAAACCTCTGCATTGTCCACAAGGCCTTCTGAGGCTTTGGGCCAAAATACCTTCAACTCTCTCTTCCTAAATATCTTCCTTCTCGAGCTCTTCTCTCATCCGCCTCCAACTCCCTCAGGGTCAGCCGCTTCTCCAAACAACGAGTTGGGGGCAGATCTCTCTCCGCTGCAGGGGCCTCCCTCTGGAACAGCCTTCCTGCCTCCCTTAAACTTGAGGAGAACCATCTCCGGTTCTGGAAGCACTTCAAAACCTTCCTCTTTGCCTCTGCTTTCTCTCCCCCTCTCCACTGCTAAACTTCTGAAACTGCACTGAATCTGCAACTGAGCCACTCACCGTTCTCGGTCCTTGGCCCAGCCACTCTCCCCTGCACTGCCTCCCTGGCTACCCCCTGCACTGCGGGACTGTGTCTGTATCCCTACAGCCCCCCTTCCCAGCACTTGTCTGCACTTATCTCGCACTGCCACTAGCTGGCCCTTGTTATTTATCCTGTATGCTATTAACCATGTACTGCACTCTCCCCTCTCCACTTCCCCCTTGCACTTTCCATTCCCCTCTACCCTTGCACTTGCGCGATCTGAATGACACCTGGCCTAGTAGGATCGTTGTCTGTCTCCCCTTGTTCCCCCCCGCCTCATCGCGCCTTGAAACACTTGTGTATAGGCGTGTTACAAATGCCATATCATATCATATCATATCATGACTGAAATGCCACCACTTCTGGAGTCTTAATGTTTATAAACTTATCTTCTTGTGAAAATCCCACATTATGTACCTACTTAGTTTGATAAATAGGTTGAGGAGCTATATATGGGATGCATAATAAAAATCCTATTTCCAACCTTTCCAAATCCACATATAAGGGCATTGCATTGCATTGCCCATTTCAAATGCAATTTTGACTTGTACCACATCAATCTCCCTCCTGGTCAACCTTTCTATCATTTGATGAATAATATCTTGTGAAACAAAATACAATGGTATATGTCCTTGAATTAATTGGGAAATTGCAGTTTGAACTTCCCTCATGTAATTCGTCAACAATCTATCAATAGGATTCATTACATTCAGGATCTCATTCAATGTCCGGTCATGCTTAATTATTAACTTAGTTGTACGTTGAATAACCTCCGCTTGCTCATATAAAATGATTGCAGTTTCATTTATAACCCTCACTTGTTCATCCAATCCACCTCTAATTCCATCTAAAGACTTTTGTATCATTTCTAAATCAACACTTAGCTGTTGTGCTTTAGCACTCAGTGTCCCTACTGAAATGGCATTGGCTGTTGACATTGTAGTACCTATTATAGCTCCAACTACAGACATCACCAATGAGACCGCAAGCATTACTGATCCTCTTTTTCCTCTCCTTTTCTTTATGTCCGCTGAATTCACAAATGTTTTTTCTAATTGCATCAACATATCTCTTATCGACAGCTTGGCGTCCTCTTTTCTTAGTTCTAGCCACTCTTTAGTCTGCTCAGCCTTAATTCCAGTATTATTAAAATGTTTTTCCATCAAAGTATCAAGATTCAAGGGTATATAAATGTTCTGGAAGATCAACCTTCTATCGCTCATGATGAATCCTGGTGCTTCGTCTACCTCAATGCCAGATGCTGGTCCGGGCCCAATGACAACTTGTGCTTCCAAAGTTATGAAATTCCTGCCTATCATCATAATAATTAACCACGTTGTTGGCGTCATCATCAATGCTACTTGTTCTATAGATTTGGTCCCACCCCCGGGGCTTTTCCGGAATCCGTCCTCGTGGATTCAAGGACTCCATTATCTCCCGTGTTCTCCGGTTCTGTGACCTCCAACCAAAAGATCTGTTAGTGATTCTAAATCAAATAGAAAAGAAACAGATTAAGTACATAGCACAATACTAATTTCACCCTTTTACCAAAAATAAAATGTATTTCTCCCTTTCTCTTTCGCTTCCTGAAATTAAGCACATTAGAGAGAAAACAAACATACAAAAAGCATCATTGATCATTTAACATATTTCAACCTTGCAATAAAATTATTTCATTAGCCTCAGCCCTTTTTTGATAATCATCACAAATAGAATTTTTATTTACATCTATTCCATTATAACAATCACCTTTGTTTTTATTTCTCTGATATTGGTCCCTATTAATAGGCTCATGTGTTTTCTTTCATGTATTTAAGGGACATGATCTGTTTCTACATGCTCAAGCCTCCTCACCTCATGTTTGGGATGCCAGGGCTTAATTTGGTTAACATGAACAAATTCTTCTGTTATCGTTTCACCTTCAGTTCTCAACATTTTATAGACCACTGGAGACACCTTATCTATAATTTGAAATGGCCCCTGCCAGGCATCTAGAAATTTAGAATGTTTCTGTTTACTTTTTCCAAAATGAAATTTATACGCCTGATCCCCTACACTATATTCTTTCACAGATGTCTTTTTATCATAATATGATTTTGCACTGTCAGCGGCTCTTTCTAAATTCCTCTGCACAAAAGCAAATGCATGTTGTAAATGCTTCCTCAGTTCTTCCATATATTCATGAACTGTAGATGTGCTTACATGTGTCTGTTCATGTGTTCTATACAATAGGTGTTGTGGCAACACCATCTTCCTACCTGTCAATACTTGATGAGGGCTGATACCTGTTGCTTTTGCAGGAGTTGATCTGATTGGCATCAAAACCAGAGGTAAACATAAATCCCAACTAGAACCTGCCTCTGCCACAAACTTCTTTAATATATCCACAACAGACCTATTACAGCGTTCAATTCCACCAGAAGAGGCGGGTCTATATGCAACATGTAGTTTTCTTTTCACTCCCAGTATTTGCCACACCTTACTCATTAGAGCGCTTGTGAAATGACTTCCTCTGTATGATTCTATTCTTTGTGGTAACCCAAATCTCGAAAATATATGATTTACCAATAATGTAGCTGCCGTTTGCGCACTACAATCTGGTGCAGGAATACACTCTATCCATTTTGACATTAAAAAAACCACACTCAAAATGTAACGGTTCCCCCTGCTCGACCTTTTTACAGGCTCTACATAGTCTATTTACAAATCTGACCATGGAAGAGTTAAGCCTCTTTTCATTAATGGGGCTCTATGCATTGGTGAAGCAGGTTTAAATTGGGCACATACTAGACATCCTCTAGTATATAATACCACATCTTGGGACATATGTGGCCAGTAAGCATAATCTTTCAGTATCTCTAATGTCTTCTGTGAACCCTTGTGTCCTGCAGTTATTGCATCATGTGCATGGCGTAGCATTAGCCCTCTGAATGAAAGGGGTACCACCCACTGTATTTGTCCTGTTATGGACTCCGTAATCATGAGTCCATCCTGTAGTCTAATTCATTTTTTATTCTTTAATAGCACCCTCAACTCTTCTTTTCCCACAGAATCATTTTCTGTTAAAGGGTTTTGTTCAGGGTCTATCAGATGATTATAATAGATTCCCAAAATTGGATCATCTTTTTGTGCCTTAATGAGATCTTGATCTGGTGTATCATAACTTCATTGTACCACTGGTTGATCTACCTCTTTTGGAGCTTTAGAGCGTGTAAGTGCATCAATTTGTATTTCACCAAGTAAATGTTCAGTAGGTAGCAACTCTCCCCTCCTTATCCTCTCCTGGAGTTTTTAAATGTCCACAAATTTTCCTCCAGTATATTGTCAAATCATTCTCTGACACAAATCTGACTATGGCTTGTATCATATTTCCATGTTTAAGGGGCTTTTTATTGTATGTAATCATGCCTCTTGCTTTCCAGCAAGGCAAATATTCCACAGAACTATTTCGTGCATAATCAGAATCAGTCACCAGGACAATTTCACTTAATTTATTATCAACTGCAGTAGTAATTGCTTTATAAATGGCTGCCAATTCCGCTACTTGACTGTTCCTAGCCCCAATTTTCATTCCTATACTGGGAATGCCTTTACATTTCAAACAAACATTTCCTATTCCTGACACCAATTGTTTATTACTGTCATTTTCAATGTGAAAAACACAACCATCAACATATACAGTTGGCAAATCCGTGCATGTCTTTTCATCAAAAGCTTTGTGTGGTGACTGTCCAGACTCCTGTAAACTAGATTCCACTTCTACTTCATTCGATACATGTTCAGCTGCACAATCATGTAGATCTGCCAAACCTTGAACAACTGGGCGCTTTTTATTTTGGCCATATCTCACTTCTACAGGAAAGCCTTGCAATGCCAGTGTCCATGAAGTGATTCTGGACTGTGCTAGGTTACCTGACCCAATTCTTTTACTCTCTAAAAACTGCAAAGGTTGATGATTTGTCTCAATAATTTCCTGAACAATGGGGTAGAAATGCTGTAGCGCCCATACAATGGTCAAAAGGGCCTTTTCACATTCACTGAATTTAATTTCAACTTGGGAAAACGCCTTACTTGCATAAGCAATGGTTTTGTGATTCAAATCATGCTTTTGTGATAACACTGCTGACATACAATGTTCAGAGAAACCTATTTCTATAAAGAAATCCCTATCCTTTATGGGGTATGCTAAAAATGGTCCCTTTACAAGAAATTCCTTTAATTTAGCCACTGCCTCAGACTGCTCTTTTTGCCATTTCCAGGGTGTATTCAACATTAGTAGTTTAGTCAATGGTTGAGTAATTTCAGCATCATTTGCAATAAACTTTCTGTTATAGCCCGTCATTCCTAATAAAACTTTGAACCCTTTCACACTTTTAGGATCTTTTACCTTTTTTATGGCCTCTACCTTCTTCTTTTGTGGGTTTAGTCCATGTTCAGTCAGTTCATGGTCTAGAAAATTCACTTTTTTCTTGCACCATTGCGCTTTTTGTAAAGATACTTTGGCACCTGCCTTTTGCAATTGGCCAAGAACATGTCTCATTTCATCAAAATGGCTTTTCAAGCATTCATTTTTTATCAGGACATCATCCACATAAACTATGGTTCCTCTTTCCGCTGCATCAGGCATGGCCTTTCTTACAAATATGCCTAATTCACTCCCACTATCGACGTACCCGAATGGAACTCTAACCCATGCGTATTATGTTTTATCAAATGAAAATGAAAAGAAATTCTGAATCTCCTCTGCCAATGGCGCGCACCAGATGTGAGATCTAATGTAGTAAACACTTTTGAGCCATGCACCTGTGCCAGGCCTTGATCAATGAATGGTAGTGGCCATCTGGATACTGGCACTCTTTTATTTAATTCTCTCAAATCTGCACATAGATGCCATTGACCATGTGGCTTTAACACACCTAAAATAGGTGTGTTGGATGTGCTATGAATAGGCCTGATAATTCCCCGATACACCAATTTTTTAATTATTTCTGCTAGTGACTCTAAACATGCCAGTTGTAATCTATACTGGCGCACAGATACTGGGCTTCTACTACACCCTTCCGGTAGTGTGGCAACATGCAAATTAGTTAGGCCGCAATCATAAGCATCTTTAGCAAAGACATCTTTAAACTCCATAAATATTTTTCTCAATTCATTTTTATCTTCATCGCTATCGCATGCATCTGCTGATAAAATCGGCTCCACTACCATTTTTGAAAATTCTGGGAAATCTTCCAGTGTAGGAATCTCTGTGCTTTCTTCTAACTGTGTGGCTGTGTCTCTCTGTAAAGCTGCCACTTTTACATATTTTTGTATATCAGCTTCCACTTCAATGGGCTGATTTTCTGTTTCATTTTCATTTAAGTCAAATGTTATATAATCCTTTTGATGACAACACACTGTCTCAAATGAATCATAAGGGTACATAGAATTAAATTTAAAGATCCCCTTGGGCTGAGAATCCAGCAACACACCCCCTGCATTTACATACCTTTCAGGGATATTTCCAATTACCATGTTATTGAAATCTGCAGTATAATGTGATTTGTGTATGGCCATTCCTAATGAAGAATTTTCCACTAAATGAATATCTTGATGTCCTCTATTATTCACCATAATTTTCACAGACCCTTCACCAACATCTACCAATGGAATGTATTCATAATCCAGGCCTTGCTGTTTTATGGATTCATTCAAGCACACATATGCATCATAATCTTCCACATGCTGTCCATTTTTGCACTTCAGCGTTATTACAAACTGCTTGGTGAATGCAGGGATAATAGTAGCCTTCCTCAGCTGTAATTAAATTGCATATGGGACCAGTTGTGCGCAATGATAAGCCCTTCTTTTGTCTTCAAATTCAGGTGCAGGCCCACCTAGGCGTGACCATATTTTTTGATTAAGGAAATCTAACACTATACACATTCTGTGCAAGATATCATTGCCCATGTAAAAGTCATTTTGTGTCCCACTCACTATCCACACATTATGGTGAATTGTTTTCTGTCCAATACTAATCTTCAGCATGCATCTGCCCGCAATTCGGTTTTCATAGTCTGGACTGTCCAAACCAGAGACATATTGGTTTTTAATTCTACATTTTGGGATCTCCTCCCTTTCCATTATTTTTTGCAGTAATTTCTCATTAATAACGCTTCTTTCCTTTTTTTCTTATTATTTTAGAATAGTCATTTATACCAATGTGAACCCATGGTTTCTCATCTTCCATGTGTATTTCAGCAAAAGTAGCAATGTGTTTTTCTGTGTCTATTTTAGGAGTAGTATTCTTTTTGCATGTCTCCTCTTTTAAAAAAAAACGTAATGTGTGCTCATCTATTACAGTTTGCCATTTTTTCCTAGGGTCTAAATATATTTGTACAGATTGTTTCTCATTTTCACTTTGCATTTTATCTTGATACATCAAGATAACAGTGAAGCTAGGTATATAGCTATTCTGGAGATATACCTCTACTGCATCATTTGTTTTGGCAACGGTGTGACATTCATTTATATTCCTGTTTTGTGATTTTAGTTTCTTAGGTCTCAATGGTGTTTTGGTTAAGGACCACAGTACTCCATTCACCCCATCTATGAGAGGAGACAATCTTTTCAGGCAATCTGTCCCCATCAGAAATGGAATTTCACAAATAGATGTGACCAATACCTCCTGTTTCATTCTGTGTTTTCTTATCTTTATGTCAACCTCGGTAATACCTGTAATAGGCACCTCCTCTCCGTTAAAATTATGCACAGGACCTGCATTTTGCCTCACTGTGATCTGATTCTGTGGGGATCTCCCTTCATTGATTCTCTTTACCAATTCTTTGGACATAATTGTGGCATGTGGGCCAGTGTCAATCATTGCAAATGTATTGCATTTCTCTTCCACAGTGATGGGAGCATAATACCTGTCTTCAACTTCCTCTAATACACATAAGAAGTGCAAATTCTTACTGATTTCAGGACTCACCTTTTTCAGGCCTTTTTCACTTTTGGCTAAGCACATTGGTAAACGGAAAGACATTTTTCCCTCCTTTCTGTCCATTTCTGTGTGAGAGACTTTTTTCATTTCCCCATGTTTAGAGGTTTTTTGGAGTGTGGCCACCGTTTGCCCATCCATCCAGGGATCATCAGCAGTCACATTACAATCCTCCAACTGAACATGTGTAGCAACATCACTTGGCAATTTCTCATTGTCTAACTGTGCATTTGTAGTTATTTAGTATGGTATTAGTCCTTTTAACTTCTTCAAATATATGTGGCTCAAAGAATTCTTCGGGTGATTGAACTGTACCCTCTTTTTGAGTATTTATTTTTTCTGCCTGTGTTTGGTTATTGTTTTGATTGCCCAGGGAAGGAGTTATAGCATCCCTACTTACTCCCTGTTCACTGGTATTCCCAATGCACGAGTCATTTTTCTTAAATCTGTCTCTTTGTTCTTCTGGAATTTCAGGTTTTCCTGTTTCATTTGTATAAATCTCCAATGTTTGATTTAGCTCTAGGTTAAACCGAACTTCTTTTTTTATAAGTATTTGCACTTTCTGTCACATGTTCATTTACCAGTATCTTTATTTTTGAATCTTTAGACATCCCAGAGTCATTATGCAAAATCATATCAGAGCAATCTGTTTTCTTAGCATTGAAGTTATCATTAATACTTAGTCACTTATCAGAAACCACCCAGTCAGTGCTATGGCCTTCTGCCCCCTCCTTTGATGACTGTTGTTGTGCTGTACAGAGCCTTCCTATTTGCTCAGCCAACATTTTCACTTGGGCCTCGAGACAATGAAATCTTTCCATTTCTCTAGAATCCTCTCTCTGTGGCCTAGATCTATGTTGGTTGTTTTCCCCCTGATTGGATCTTTTCTGATACCTCTCAAGGGAGGGATTTCTATTGGGATTGTTCCTGAACTCTTGATTCATATGTGGAGGGGAGCGGGGTGCACCCATCCTTTGGCTGTAGTCCCTTGTTGGTTCTGAATCATTGTATTGATGTGGAGCGTAATTCGTATTCTGCCTCATTTCCTGTCTCTCATGTTGTGGGTACTGACCCCTATGTTGATTCCCATTATCAGTAAATCGATCCACATATCGGGGTCTATCCTGATTACCATATATCATGGTAATGGGATCAAATCTGCTCTGTGTTCCCAATGTCTGGTAGGGACCATTATCACTTTGATCCTGACTTTGTCTCTGGTTATTGTTCACACCTGACATATCAGGTCGATATCCTGCCCGGGGTCTGTCTCCTAAGTACCTAGGGCTGATGTAGCTCTCCCTATTAGTAGGATCATGTGATTGAAACATTGGTGCAGAGAGTGATGACCTTTGTTGATTACCCCTTTGTTCATGTGTCAAATTATTTTTACCTGGACTTTGAGCAGATTCAAGAGACATTTTGGCTGACCTGATTTCCATCACTGTTGCTGAGGGTTCTTTAGATGTTGGTCTATTGTCTTTTATTTTATCATTTTTTCTACCCTGACAATAGAGTACCTCATATAGTTTTTTGCTTTGGTGTATAATCCATTCAAGTGATTTGTCACAGTCGAATTCAGGGACCAATTGTGATATGATGTCTTTCTGTAGCCCATAGAAGTAGGCAGTTTTAAACTCATTGGAACTGGGGTCAAAAGATACAGCAAAACGAGAAAAAGCTCTTTTTAAGTCTTGCAAACACTGGCGAGGGGATGTATTAGGCCCAGCAGTGATTGTGTAAGCAATTTTCTTCCCCTCCTGTAATGACTGGAAAGGAGAAAAATGACGTCTAAGCTCTTTTTCAAACTCAGCCCATGTCATATTCTGCTGTTCATTTAATCCCTTAATGATACTGGCTGTGGGAGCATATAGAGTTAAATGAAAATACTGTCTGTATTGTTCCTTAGGTATCTGGAGGGCTTTAAATATGTCATGCATTGCTTCTTAGTGATCCTCTATGCAGCACTCCCCTCCCTTTTTAAATGGTTTGATCAGAGCTTTGATGGATTTCATTATCTTTATGGGGCTACACGTCGCAATGCAGGGAATTGCACTACTTGGTGATTCAAACCTGGTTTCAGGCTTATGGGATCAGTGACAGCCCCCAATGGGTGTATTGAATCCCCCAAGGGTGCTGCAACCAAGTTCAGTCACCGGCCCACTCACTGGGGCACTAGCTCTTTGGGTAGAAATAGGGTTCACCAGAACTCCATTGAATGTGGTGCCCTGCCGTCTATCCTGGGACCTGGAAATGCACATTTGCTGTTCCAAATCCTTATACTTTTTAAGAAGGTTATCTGCCTCATTTTGCAAATAGTTGTTTTCATCACTCATTTTATTAATTGACTCCTGCATATCGCACATTTTCATTTGGCATTCATTGAATTCTTTGTTTCTCTTGTCTCTTTCTTGAAAGATTTTAACAATTTCCTGTACAGCATATTGAAGATCACTTTCTTTTTCACAATGTTCTTTTTGTAAAATCTGCATTTCCAAAACAACCTCATCTTTATCTTGTCCAATATGGTCTACCAATGCTTTTAAATGTACCAGTTCTTGTTCACTATCCTCAAACTGTTTCTTGCTTTTAGACAATTGAGTATCAAGATCCCTACATTTTAACTGCATGTCTTTTGACATACCTCCAATTCTGCTCTTAACATTTCCTCTTTCTTACTTGCCCCATCTAGATCAACTTTTAACCTTTTTATCAGCTTAGTATCATTGTCTTGCATTCGCAGAGACCTATTCGAAATAAACCATGTCTTGGCGTAGCCTTATCAGAAAATCTTTCTCTGCATGTTTATCAGCTGCATTTAATAATCTCAGAAGGCAGACCTGAATTATGCTGCCTTCTGCAAAAATGCTGTCTAGTGGTTCTTTCTGTACTTCACCATAAATGTGGTCATGCCATTATGTGGCATTATTTGATGACCATTTCCTATGTGCATATAACTTTGCCTCCAGATATTGCACTAGTGCTGAGAATGTGGCTTCTATTTGAGACATTCTGAAATTCACTTTTAGTGTCACACTGCTATTATGAAATGGGTTCCCTCTAATGCACGGATGGTAGTGTGAGACACACTTGCCATGCCCAGTAGGTGCTCTATGATCACTTTCCCGGCCTGCAACACACCATATATATATGTAGGACATTTTGTGTAGATTTGGGGTCTGGCAGTATTTTCTTACCGCCAAAGAAGAGTGGTCATTTGGTGATGACTTATCCTTGCATTTAGATTGGGTTTGGCCTTACCTCCTTTCAGTGACCATGTCTTATTAAACTATATAGGATAATTTAGTAGTATACACTATTGGTGGTAATTTTTGGTGGTGAGCAGAACTTTCCTGTTCTATTTATGGCCCCATCATACACAAAACCTTCCTTATTCTTATAATATTCTTGTGATCTATAGAGAACCTTGGATCTACATTCAGAAACACCACAATTTCACACAGAGCATCACCAATAACCCGTGATGTTATCACTGACTTATCTACATCAGTGAACTATGCTTCCATAGGCCTCATTACTGATTCATTACTGGTTCATGGACCCCCAGTAATCTATATTTTGTATTAGATTTCACACAGACACCATGCACTGGGGGACACACACTTGCATCTGTTTATCACCGCTAATTCTATCTATTATTTCATCTGCATGGAAAAATGACAAATGTACTACCTAAAAAAAAGCTATTCCAAATGCACCAAGAGAAAAACAAAACTCTCTACATGTTCTGCTTTTATATTGTGTTAATTAGAAACAATTGCAATTCAAAATAACATCTTGCCAATTACATTGTGTTGTTCTCTGTAATAAAAAACAAGAAAAGAAACAATACAGAAATAGTGCAACATTCACTTTGCAACATTATCATATGACAAATTAAATGCAGGGGATGTCTTTTGCTTTGCTATCTTAACTGCCTAGCATTTTTAGAACACATTCGCCAAGCAATCGCATAAAAATAACCTCACTTCGAACTTGGCTGCCTACCATAAGATCTTTGGTTTTCTCCCCCAGGCGACCTCCCTCAGAAGAGCGGCCCAGTCGACAGGTTTTGCCTTTGTAATCTCAAAGTCTGATATGCACAGCGAAAAAACATAGGTTTCTCAAGCCAGTGCTAAGACACCAAGATCATCCCTCTCTCATGCTCAGCAAAAGCAATCTGAACTTCTTCTGTCAGACTTTCCCCAGCAAAACTCCGCACCGTCCCATTCTGCCTACGTGGCATAACTGCAGATATACTTCCTTCCAATCATATTAGCAGAAAATGTATTCTGTTGACATCCTCATGTCCCTAACAATGGTAGCTTCAGATTATATATGTATATATGCTCTGTATGTAACTGTGTACAAGTTGCACCCTGATGCCCCCGGGCCTGATGGTGTGCATTACAAATAAAACAAATACAAATACAAATACAAATACACATTATACTAACTGTATCTTTTTCGATTTCCTGCTGCCTTTCTGCTTTCTGCATTCAACACAGCAAGAGAAAAGAAGAACGAAAAATCCAGTGCATATTTAAAACGAATTTCAAAATATGTATTTTCACCTCACTTTGTACATGGGACTACATTATAATGTTAATGGGTTAGCATTATTGATTAGTACTTGTTAATTAAATCAGTCAGTTATATAAATAATATTCAATAATGCAGTCCTCTATGCATGAGGGAATCCAGAGAAAGAGAGAAAAAAAATGATGCACTTTTACTCTCTGTAGAAAGAAGAAAGAAAAAAAATGATGGATTTTTACTCTCTGTTGTTTTATATTGGGCTTTGGCTGCATTATGAATGTGATACCTTGCATGCCTCCAGCCACATATTCACCTGTTATACTAGCAACATAAAGATACCTATATGTGTGTGCCACATTATTGCTGGTAACAAAATGCCATCACATTCAGTGAATTGCTATAAACATCAAGGTGCTATATTGTATCCTACATTATCCCTCCTTTTCTGACAATTTGGCAGTGATCCAAGCCACAATTGGAGGAAACCCAACTTGCGCTCCTCATTTTTTAAAATGTATATGTATTGGGATATCTTTCATTCCCTGTTGTTGCTAATATCATGAGCAACATCTTTACCTTTACGGATGAAATGGTTAACCATCCTCCCATCATTAGCACCACAACAGCTAAACCCACCATAGTGCGTTCCACCGGGGTTCCCCAATTATGGGGGTAATTCATAGAATCCAGCGCACAAGTGGCGCACGCAGCTGGCGCACAGTGTGTGCGTGCGACAGTCTGCACCAGTCGCGTGCGCTAAAATCCATTTCCGTGCACAGCGTATTCATGGATTTTAACATCCAAAACCAGCCGTGGCGCAGAGTGGCGCAGCGACCCTGCAGCAGCGCCAGTTACACCCTCAACCCCTCCCTGTGTGCCATGCACTGCGCACAAATCCCGTACATGGCACACAGGCCATTGGACCAGCATACAGTCCCCCAATCACTAAAATGCCTGTAAAACTCCCCGCGCACCCCTCCGAATACATGTAGACCCTGGCGCGGGGAGTTTCACACGCGATTGGCCCTGTGCGAGCGGGGTACATGTATCACTGGGGTTCGCTGGGAGTTTCACACGCGAATGGTCCTGTGCAAGCCGGGTACGTGTATTTCGGGGGTGCGCGGGAAGCTTCACACGTGATTGGCCCTGTGCGAGCGGGGTACGTGTATTTCGGGGGTGCGCGGGAAGTTTCACACGTGATTGGCCCTGTGCGAGCCGGGTACATGTATTACTGGGGTTCGTGTGAAGTTTCACACGCGATTGGCCCTGTGCGAGCGGGGACGTGTATTACTGGGGTTCGCAGGAAGTTTCACATGCGATGGGCCCTGTGCGAGCGGGGTACGTGTATTACTGGGGTTCGCGGGAAGTTTCACACGCAACTGGCCCTGTGCGAGCGATGTACATGTATTACTGGGGTTCGTGGAGAATTTCACACGCGATTGGCCCTGTGCGAGCGGGGTACGTGTATTACTGGGGTTCGCAGGAATTTTCACGCACGATTGGCCCTGTGCGAGCGGTGTACGTGTATTACTGGGGTTCGCGGGAAGTTTCACACGCGATTGGCCCTGTGCGAGTGGGGTACGTGTATTTCGGGGGTGCGTGTGAAGTTTCACACGCGATTTTGCTGTCAGAGTGGGGTACGTGTATTTCGGGGTTGCACGTGAAGTTTCACACGCGATTTTGCTGTCAGAGCGGGGTACGTGTATTTCGGGGGTGCACGTGAAGTTTCACACGCGATTTTGCTGTCAGAGCGGGGTACGTGTATCCAGTGGGGTGCGCGGGGAGTCCCACACGTGAATTGGCAGTGTGGGTCCTCCCAGGTGTCCCCTCTACCCCCTCCATGAACCCCTGCAGGCAGCCCACACCACAGGGGACTACCCTGCACCTCTGGTCATGTCCCGCAGGCAGCCCATCCACCATGGGCATGCTCCCCAGCCAAGCCACATGTCACCTTGAAATATGATCACCAACTCATGTCCCCCTGTACCTCTACCCCCCAGCAGTGAGGGGCACCGGCCAGCAGGCCCCCACTCATGTCCCCCCGCACCCCCATCCCCCAGCAGTGAGGGGCACCTGCCAGAAGGCCCCCACTCATGTCCCACTCATGTCCCCCTGCACCCCCACCACCCAGCAGTGAGGGGCACCTGCCAGCAGGCCCCCACTCATGTCCCACTCATGACCCCCCAATCCCCCGCAGGGAGGGCACCTGCCAGCAGGCCCCCACTCATGTCCCCCCTACATGACATAAAGATGCACAATCATGGCCCACTTCTACACCAAAATACCACAGCACGCCACCCCATTCTTCAGACGCAATGATTTCCCAATCCACCCCACACTGACATGCCTATCTCAAGACACAACCCAAAAGTCAACTATGTACATCAACACATGTCCGTCACACACACACACACTGGTTGGCATTGAATGTGTAAACCCACATTTTCAGATGCATGAACCCAATGAGCGAATCCCACACATGGAAGTAAAATATCAAAATGTATTATGTACAAAAATAAAGCAATGGAATGAAAGCATAACAAAATAGCAAACATGACATGAAAAGCATGTGCAAAAGATGAGTAAATGAAAAGTATAACCAATCCAAGGAAATCCAAAAGAAAAATAGTCCAAACTCTCCCTCCACCAACGCAAATCCAAAGGAAACGTAAAAAGAAAAATCGATTAAACCATGGTGAAATCAAAAGAAAAAGTTCCAGCTACATGCAGCTGGAACCAACATCCATGTATGACACCACAACCATGCCAACGTACATACACAGTAATTCAAACATGTGTGCTCCCACATCTGCATTTGGCCTGCATGCTTACCCACACATACACCATCCATGTGTCTCACACATGAGAGGACTCGCATGTGTCAGACTCACACCCCTGTACATACACATTCATGCATGGCCCTACAAAAACACATGTGCAACCTGCACACTACTGGCACACCACGATACACACAGCGTCCAATCAGTATGCATGTACACTTACCGCTCGACTCCAGACGGCTCTGCCTCTCAAGGTCCTGGACGTGGAGCACTGGGCATATGCATTCCAGGACCCTCATTTGGTGGTCGGACAGGTGGCCCCGGCGCCCCTTGGCCTCCGCTGCCTTCAAGAGGCGCCGGGCCTTGTCGAGTGTCCTGGACCGGAAGTCTTCCCAGCGCTTCTTGACATGTTTGATGTTGCAGACTGCCACCCCCTCCTAGTTGTTGGCAGTCACGATGTCCATCCAGATCCTGGTCCATCCTTCATAGTCGGCGCGCAAACTTTCAAAGAGGGCATCATACTGCCCCAGGACTTGCTCCACCAGGACACCAACTTCCCTGGCACTGAAGCTGGTGGCCCTCTGCCTCTCTGGCTGGGGGTTGCCAGTGGTGCCAGATGGTGATGTGCCTGACATGGCTACCCCAGAGGCTGGTGTGGGTGGGCAACTGGGTCCTGGGGCTGGGCTGTGGAGCAATGGTATCCCCATCGGGAGTCTTCAGTTCCAGCAGGGGTGGTCACAGCAACTGCACCCCTGCAGATGGCTGATGTGCAGGCAGCAATTAGCAGGGCATGTGGGCAACAGGCAGGCAGGCAGCAGCAGATGGCAGGTGGGAGCATGCTCACGGCTCTGGTGGGCAGTAATTCGGCCTTTTGGGCAGGAGCGTGGTCTTCCGTGTGTTGTTGTGTGGCCAGCTTGATACGGAGTGATTTGGCACATGAAAAAATTGCACGTCAGCGTGTAATTCGAGGAAAGTCCCTTAGCGCGTGAGCGCGTCTGTGACGTTACACGTGCGGGTGTTTCCCTTGTGATGGGTGCATAGTGAAACAGTATGTGAAGACAGCGCACGTACAGGAATTCATTGGATCAAAGGCCCTTTAGCGCGTAAGCACGTCTGTGATGTGACGCGCAAGGGCATTTCCTTCAACACGGGTGCATGTTCATTGTACACGTGCAAAAACTGCACGTCCGAGTGTCAGCTCGTGTAATGGGAGGAAAGGGCCTTAGCGCGTACACGCGTAAGTGACGTTGTACGTGTGGGCTGGTTGAAAAGGTACGGGTATGATTCCATTTTCTTGTACGTGCTTTTCATGGAGAGCGAGTGGTTCGTTGGTTCACACGCGATTACTTCACAACGGTTCAAGTTCGTACTCCCTGTTACCTCTGACAGCGTTCAATTCTTCTTTTGGCCTGTTTCCTCAAACAGCATACAATTCTTCTTTTGGTGGGGGTGTTGCCAACGCGCACATGCGCGTCTTTTTCACGTCCTTTTTCCAGGCATACGGTGAGTCGCGCACGTATTTACCAACTGTGCTTGTCCCGTGTGTCGCGTACCCCTTCAGAGGTCAGTGTAGGCTGCGGGTATTACGCGTACGCTTATTTTTGTGTTTCTGGGTGCCACAGCGTAGTGCGGGTTCATTTTTCCATGCACGTGGTCTACGAGGGGTTGCATGCACGTTCATTTTTATTTTCGGGGTGCCTGTGCATTGCATGACCCATCATCTTCCCCCAGGGGTCACAGACAGCCTTGCTGGAGCACTACGGTACGAATTCCATCTAGTACCCTACCCCTTTCACCCCCAATTGCCCAGGACAATTGTTTACTGCTACTCCCATATGCACAACAACATCAGTGCCATGGTTGGGAGGTGACCAAGCGGTAAGGGAGGCAAAGGTGGCCGACCTCCAAAAGGTAGGCATGGTGGGCGCGGTAGGGGACGTGGCCAGGATTTGCAGGGTGTCCCTCAACCCCCGTGTGTGGAGGACCAATCAGGGACACCCATGCCCCCCCAAGGTTGTGGGAAACGTAGCCGACACCATCCCAGCTCAGCCCTTGTTGGACCAGCCCATTTTGGCACCTGAACCGGCAAAGGATGACTCCCAGGCTGACTTTCAGGATCACCAAGTCTAAGCCACGTGTGGCTGTGCAAGTTGCTGTCACCAGGCCACGTGGATCTGGGGCAGCAATGTCATCTGCTGCCCCAAGTAGGCAGGGTGGGGAGGCTGCAGGGGCATCTGCAGCTCTATCCACCCCAACTCTGAGTCTCCCAGCCGGGACAGTGTCAGTCCAGGTCCATCAAACCAATGTTGGCCCTGCCAACATCACCCTGCAGCCAATGCCTGCACCAAGACCTATGGTCATTGTGCATTCGCACACTCCTAGTACCCAGTCCACAGGCGCTTCTGCCCCTACTAACCATAGCGGCGTAAGCCACTCAGGATCCGCACCACCTTTGACAAAGAAGAAGAAGGGTGCTCTGGCAGTACAGGCTGAGACCCCAGACACGGCTACAAACTCTGGCATGTCAAGGAAGCCTAGCTTTAATGACGCCGAACTTGAAGCACTTGTGGCCTATGTGTCAGCACATAGCCGCGAAATGGTGGTGACTGCAGGGTGCAAGACCACACCTGGTCAACGTAAGGCATACTGGCAGACCATCGCGGACATCATTAGTGCCTTTGGGTTTGTGAGGCGCACAGCTGATGATTGCTACACGAGGTGGAATGAACTGAAACGCGGAGCAAAGAACAAGGTGGCCTCAAATCATGCTTCTACTCTGGTGACTGGCGGTGGGTCTCCGCCAGAGGACAACCAACTCATTGAACATGAGTCTGTTGCTGGAACCTTCGTCACAGAGGAACAGATCCAAGGCGTGGTAGACCTACCAGATTACGACGCTTTGTCCGGTGAGTGCCCATGCATGTGTGTGTAAACCATGTGTATGTTGTTTGGGTGAAGAGTTCTGATTGAGTGACTGGTGAGGGTGTGTAATCCTGAGTGGTATGGGTCACCCATGTGCTTCCTCCAAAACATTTACTGGCCTTGAATTTGGGTATGACAGTATCCCTTCTGCCCACAGCAGCCAATTAGCGCAACATTACTGTAGCTGCCCTTGAACTGTCATCTTGCAACAACATGTTTCAGATTTTTTCAGGGTTCATTCAGGCTGATTGTTTCAATCATCCAATTTTTGCAACGCATTTATCAGCCCTAATGTCACATATGTGACATGCTTCTGTCATTGATTACACCCCTCATTGGGCCACATTTGTTACCTTGTCATGTGAATGATTAGACCATTCAGGCTGATTGAATATTGGCCTGCTCACATTGATTTTTGGTGCCTGTTTCAATTTGGTATATGATAGTTGTTTCCTGTCATGTTGAAGTAACCAAGCTTTGATGTGTACATCTGCCTGCCATCACTGTATTATTGTACACTGGATGTGTTGCAGTGTGTGGCACATGCATATTTTGTCACACTATTTTGCATTTTTCATCTCATCATGTCCATCTCACATGGATGGGTGACAGTACTCATTCACTGACATATGGCTGTACTTGTCAAATGTACCATGGCTATGCTACATGCCATGTGTGTGCTGGCATGTGTCATGTATGTGTATTGGACATGCCACTCACAGGCTAATGTGTGATGCCAGTGCTACCCAGCATGCAGCAAATGTGTTGCCTTTCCATCTTGGTGTCATCAGTGTCTGCTTTTTGCCTCCCCTTCCAACTCATTGACAGTTCATGCATGCCAGGGTTATAGTCATGTGGGACATGTGTAAATCATGTACTGGATCTCTGGCTTGTCAGGCCTATGTGTGTGCTATGGTGTTAATGCCTGTTTCCATTTTTTGTCTTTCATGTTTTTGCAGGTGATGACGCACTTGATGCTGTTGAGGGGATGGTGCAGACCCAGGAGGAATCTCAGGCACGACTGGGCAGCAGTGGGGGACGTGGTGTGGTGGTGGGTGAAAACCCAATCTTACTGCAGACCATACTGTCCAGGGGTGTCTCTGGGTGCACCTCCCCAGACCTCTATTCAGGTGCTGAATCGGATGATGAGACTTATGTGCCGTCGCAGGTGAGTGTTTCTGGCAGGTATTCTGTTCTGTCCAACCCACCTGCACAAGGGGTAGAACCCTCTATGGGGATGTCAGTGTTGGTAAGTCCGCCTTTGGCGGTTACGGATGCAGGGTCACACTCCACAACATCTGATCCTGTTCCTGGGCCAGCAGATCAGAGGGGGAATGCAGTCCTGCAGCCTCAGGCAGTGCCAGCACAGCTAGGTGCAGATCGCCTTGCTCCGAACAGGTGTGGTACCCGCCAACGCGGTGGCCGTACGCCACCAGGGAATACTGTATGGGAAAACTCCATTTACAGTATAGCAGTCCAACAGGGAGCATCGGTTGAAATGATGGCTCAGGCAATGTAGAGGGTGGCCACTTCCATTCTCCCCCCTGAAAGGCAGATTGAGCAACAACAACAGGCAACAGACTCCATTTGCCAATCACACATGAAGACATGGTGGCGTCCAACAGGGACTGACGGGCGGCACTGGAGACTCTGCGCAAAGCCATATCTATAGAGTCACAGGGCCACAGGGAAGCCCTGAGGGTAGAACTCCACAACCTTAGGGAGACTCTGGGTGAACTTGAGGCTTCCCAAAACTTAAGGTCAGAACAGCAGCTGGAGCAGCTCACACGTTCGCTCTCAGCTGAGCTGCAGGCAACTCGGGAGGAGATCCGGCCATCACGGGAGGCCATGCATGCAGAAATGCAGGCAACCCGTCAGGTGCTGCATGGGTATCTCCGTACTATCATCCTCCAGAACGAGACCTTCCACAGCCACCTGCTTGCTGCCATGGAGGACCATACCAGGGCTTTGCGTGGGCTGCCTCCCATAGCACCACCACCTCCTGATGAAGCAGCAGAGGGTGATGAGAGCGACAGCAGCACTCCTCCTACACTAGCGTAGCCGTGCAGGTCATGAGCCCATGGAGGTATTTTTTTTTGCAACATCCACGCAGGTGGCTGTTGGTGTGCACCCTGTCCTCGAACCTCCTGGGTGCCCCCCCTCTTGTCCACACATGGCCATTTTTATTTATTTATTTATTTATTTATTTATTTATTTTACAGTGTGTTGCTTTGTGTGGCTCCCGTGGGCATACACTGTGTATTCCAGCTGGGCACATGCAGGCTTGTCCTGTGTTTGGGTTAGATGCTTGGGTTCCTGACACACACACCCCTCCTGCTTCCCTTTCCATGGGCTTGCAAAGGGTGTGATCAAGTGACAGTGACTTACACAGTGACATTGGGCTCCCATGAGCTGTGTGGGCCGTCCGTAGTCAAAACTGTGTGTGCATCCCTAGTGGGGATTGTTGTTGTATTGAACACTGCATGGTGTATTGATATGTGCTTGTGCATCCATGTCTTCCTCCTTATTCACAGGTACCTTCTTCATGTCTTCACAAGGCCGACTCCTTTGCGGATGCAGTTCATGTTGTATGCAGTACACTGACACATTTGCCTGATGTCAACACTCTGCAGTTGGAAGGGGTGGTTGTGCTGGCTTATTCAGGTTGTAAAACTTGCACTACTTTTATTTGGTACTGTCACATTTTGGCAATGTTTCATCCTGTGTTTCTGTATTCTGTTGCTGGTAAGTATTTGGTCATGTGTGCTGTTTGTTATTGATTACTGGGAGCATATTGTCTGTGGCCTGTTTCCATTTGGGACAGTGCACTTTGTGACACTTGTGTCATGTGTTGTGCATTCCTTTGTTTGCTTTCACATTGCATGACATGCCATGGTGTGTTGGGTAGCAGAGATGGGGAGGGGTTGGGTGACATGGCGCTGTTTTCATGTTGTATTTTGCAAGGGGGTAGTCATTCATGCAGCATAAATGTGTGTCTTTTTGTGACACAGCATTGGATGTCTTTCAGTAGGGATGCACACAATGTAACAGTTACAGGTGACCAATCCCAGGCTGGTATGGTTGTGACAGTTGACTGTCCCTTATGTCATCATCATTGATTGTCAGCTGGTATGTACCAGGGCTGTGTGCATTCCACAGGGGGGTGATTTTAGGTGAAGTAATTAGCCACCAGCTGCATACAGGCTGCCTCACCACATTCCCTTTCCCCTCCCATGCGCAGCGGCCGTGCATGTGGTTGGGGATGTCGGGGCACCACCATGTCCACCGGCAGGCCCCGGAGGATTGCATCATTGTGCAGGACACATGCTGCCACTATGATCCTGCACACTACTGGGGGCGCGTATTGCAGCTGCCCACCAGAGCTGTCAAGGGAGCGAAAGCGTGACTTGAGCACTACAAATATGCGCTCCACTATGCCCCGGGTTGCAATATGGGCTGTGTTGTATCTTACCTTGGCTGGTGTGGTGGGGTTCCGAATTGGCGTCATCAGGTGGGTGCTCAGAGGGTAGGCACTGTCCCCTGGGGAGGAGATGATGGGTATCATTAGTGGGGTTGTGATATTACTCAGTATCTGACATGCATGCATGTGCAGTGGCATTTATACTCACCAAGCAGCCATGTATCGCCATGCCGCTCAGCTTCTAGGTCCCGGTTTAGGGTTGACATTCTGTAAATGAAACTGTCATGGGTGGACCCTGGATAGTTGGCATATACTGAGGTGATCATTCCCTTGGCATTACATACTACCTGCACGTTGATGGAATGCCAGGGCTTGCGGTTTCTATAGATGTGCTCATTTGTCCTGGGAGGACGTAGAGCCAAATGGGTGCAATCAATGGCACCTATCACTTTGGGGAAGTGTGCCACCTCGTAAAAATCCTGGATGGTAGCCTGCCTTTCTGCAGGTGTTCTGGGCAGGTATATGTGCCTGCGGACTGATGGGCATGCAGTCATGATGGCCAACACCTGGAGTAGGCAGCATGACTGCGTGGCCTGTGACACCCCCCCCACTATGGCACTTGTCCGCTGAAATTAACCAGTGGCCAAGAAGTGCAGTACACTGAGAACCTTTTCCAAGGGGCTCAGTGCTTGGGAGCACAGGGTGAGTGATGTGAGGTCATCCTCCCACTCCTCCCTCCCCAAAAAAGCTGGTCCTGGGTGTAATAATTCTGGGCCTGACTATCTCCTCCTCCTGCGGTGTCCACGACCACTGCTGTGAGGAATGGTATATTCATCATAGGGTCTGAGCTTGCTTGTTGTTTGCGCGCACTGTTATGCTGCGCGGGTTCCATGTACGCCTACTTCCTGCTGGCGTACGTGTTTCTGGATTAGCGCGTCTTTTTTGGCGCACGCATTTGCCCTGTTCGATTCCATGAATACGTGTTGTAGGTACGCGTGTGGGCGTTCCGCGCATTTGCCTCCTGTACTTCCCCCATAACGTCCAAATTTTCACGCATTGTTCCCCATTCTGCATGTTACGCCCTGTGTTCTGCCTACTTTTGTTGTGTGCGCCGCACTATGTGCGCGTTCGCTGTGTGTGTAGCGCACGCCATTTGATGACGTGTGCGCCCGCGTGCGCCACGCAGAATTTTAGCGCACATCCCAGATTTTACACGCGCACGGACTTCCATGAATCAATGTGCGCGGATTTCGCACGCTTGCATTGCCTGTAAACTTTTCCACTTCCATTATACACAGGTTACTAACTGTAATATTGTTTTTTTCTCAAATTCATTTTCATAGTATGTTTTTCTTTATGATTCAATAAGAACTCCACATCTGGGTCTATTGGGAATGCATCCCTTTGAAAAAACTCAATATTTTCTACTTGGCTTTCCCAAATATCATCTTTAATATGAAGTATTGCTAAACCCCCAATCGAAACAACTGTATCCTTTGGAACCTGTAAGTAAAACACAGTGCTAATTAATCTAACGGAAAAGATAGAACAACTGTCCGGTTTCACAACTTTTATTCAGAGTCAAATGGAGAAAGAGGCAGACGTATCTGCAAATTGGCAGATGCGCCTTGGCGACCTAGCAGCAAGATATCACCGCGACAACGACAACTTGTCCATAGGACTGCTAGAAGCAGTAAAATGGATGAGACACGAACGACATCAATCTACTCTAGCAACGCCATACGAAGTACAGGGAAAGCTCCAGGAAACAAGAGCCAAAAATGATAAGTTACAACAAAACGTACGTGCTCCTGATTGCGAGCAAACGACCCTAGAAGCATCACAGAACAGGACAAATACCCGGCAACTAAATAAACAACAAGAATTGACGACAGAAACATCTCAAGATCACCCTCAGATCATTCTTGGTGAAGTTACTAAACAATCAGCCTTTAAAATCTTCAATGGTGTACATGAAGAAATAACAAAAGCTTCAAAAAATCAATCTAAAGAAATCACAACAAATGATGTTCCCAAGGTCCCACTTTTTTCCGCAACCAACCTTGACAGGAATAAGTGGAAAAGAACAGCAAATACAAAAAAATTTATAAGAAATATGCCATTACCAACCCGACCAGCAATATTCACACGAACGGAGAAGGCAAATCGGAAACCAACAACGCCAGAAAAGCAAGTCAACTCCAAAAACACCGAAAAGAGGAGCCCATGTAGAAAACGCATGCGGGGAGAAACTTCAGGAACAAGCACAGCACAAACCATCTCAACCTCGTCAACAGAGCTCTGCAATCTGTCAACATACTCGCATAACAGCGATGGAAATGATGACGCGGCTGTGTTTGAAAACGTATGGCAAGACGAGGCTCAACCAAAACAAAATTTTCCAATAAGTGTTCCAATTCGACGAACCAACGAAAATAATACAAAGCCTCAAATGATGGGAAAATCCAATTCAGAGAAAGAAGGAATTAGAGCACAAGCGGCAAACAAATTAAACCCAAAATTAACAATAAATCAAAGGAAACAAACTGTGCATTATATATCAAAAACACAACAGTATCAGAAAAAGAAAAATGGCAACCAAATCACAAAACTTCGACTTCAAAACATCCATACAGATGAACACGAGATGAATTTAAATCGGACAAATGTGCTGAAGCTATTCCAATGTATACCCTCCTTACGGACCATTCATACAGATGACATCAAAATAGTGGAATACGCTTCTGAAAACTCCACTGATCAGGTGCTACTGCACATTACCTCAAATGCAGTGTGATCCACAATTCTACATGCCTTAGATGAACTTCTGGTATTTGGCTTTGACTTGACGGTAGAACCTCTAGAAAGCTCTAAATAGGAAAGAAGCCAATATGACGAGCAGGACACTCTCACAATGGAATCTAAAATCAATGCATTACGTCATTCATTGGCTAATACTCAAACCAAGCAAGGATTACAAAGCCAACCAAATTAGCAATGATTGAAAAGACAAGAGGGACAAGGAAACCTCTTATCGTGGAACACACGTGGATTTACACACTTGTTTGAAGATTTCCCTGTTTCGTCCGAAAAAACAATATTCATTTGTTTGCAGGAAACTTGGCTATATAACAAACCATCAAAAGATGGTTTTAGCATATTCCTCAATCCTGCTGGGAAAAACAGAACTGGTCGCCCCTTTTCGGGACTTTTGACGATGATTCGAATCAACGAAAGATGGACACCAGTACAATCCCTAAACCCAAATCTCTTTGTTCAAGGAACATTAATAAAATACCTACTACCAAACAAAGAGCAATGTGAATACATGCTAATAATTAATTGTTATTGGAATCCAGCCAAAATAACAACTGACAAATTCATAAATTCAGTGCAGGAGCTCATAGACAACGTCATTCTAAACCACAGGAAAGTATGGATCATCTGCTGTGGAGACTTGAACTGTGCATGGTTCAAATGGGACCAAAATTCAGAAACTAATCTAAGAATTCCAAAAAACCAACTATGCAAAAGAGCAAATGCCTGGCAAAATATGATGTCAAATCGAGATCTGTGCATGATTAATGGAAACATCAAAGGAGACATCCCGGCAAAATGCACTTGGAGAGGCATCTTCAAAGGTGCAGCCAAAACCCTAGACTACATCTGGACGTCAGCAGAGATGTATGGAAAGCTAACTAACTTAGAAGTGATCACAACAAGAAAGAGTGATCACGAGATAATACGTCTAAATTGGCGGGTTTTTTGGAAAAAGAGCGAACCAACAACAGCCCAGTTAACAGTAAACTCGACTGGTAACAGACTGAGAATAACTGGCCCGCAGATACGACAAGTCACTGAAATTTTCAGCAGAAACGAGGACCAAGGCACATGTGAATATGCTCCATTATTATCAAACCTTGTAAAAAACCATTTAAGTACGACTGGTAAAACACATAAACATAATTTCAGTAAAGTGATTCAAGACGCTAAAAAAGCATTAAGAAGTGACGTGAGAAAACTGAAAAAAAATCACAAAACGGGTAATGTTCGAGCAAGAATAAAAGTTCGGCGCAATCAATATAGGAACTGGATTAGATCACAGAAAGCAATCATTGATCAAGATCGTGCGGAAAATATTATGAAACTTATGATAAAGAAAAATTCCAGAGACATATGGTCAATATTAAATGCTGGATCCCTGAAATTCCAACCAACAATTGTAAATGGTCTAGCAGGAAACATTTGGGTTGACCATTTTACAAAAGTATACAAAAGCTCCCATTGGGATCCAGCAATAGAACTCAACACTAGAATGAACGATTGGGACTTAAAAATAGATGCACACGAGATTGCATATGCAATAACCAAACTAAAAAATTCCCGAGCGCCAGGTCCAGACCTGATCACAAACATAATGTTAAAACAAAACGTTGTGGAATGGTCAGTCTTTATGGAAATTCTCTTTGCTCGAATAGCTATAACTAAACAAATACCTGAATCTTGGTCAAAAGCCATAGTGGTGCCAATTCATAAAAAGGGCGACCGGGACGACCCAAACAATTATCGTCCAATCGCTCTTTTAGACACCATAGGTAAGGTTTGTGGATCTTTCTTGAGAAAGAAACTCGCGAAATGGGCAAATGAAGAGATGATTGTAGACCCAAGACAAACGGGATTTACTGCTGGCGTCGGAGTGGACGCAAATCTTTGCATTTTAAGCATATTAAAAATGGAAACCATCAAAGCAGGTCAACGGATGTTTCTAGCTTTTGTCGACATGAAACAGGCCTTCGACGGAATAAATCGCAGAAGGCTATGGCAGAAACTTAGTCTATGGGGATGCCCGGCTAACCTGCTTGAACCTATCATAGCACTCCACACTAACACATCAATACGTGTGCGATTAAGCAATAATGGAGAAATGTCAGAAACCATTAAAACTGAGAAGGGGGTAAAACAAGGGTGTCCTCTTGCATCAGAGCTATTTAAATTGTTTATAGCAGACCTACCAACTCACTTGAGAAACGTCAACGCATTTCCTCCAAAATTGAATAACACACCAATTTCCTGCATAACATATGCCGACGACATAGTACTATTAGATCGTACACAAGTCGGACTGCAACGACTGTTAAGCAAATTGTATGATTACCTGACATCGAATGATCTCGAAATAAACACGGCCAAAACCAAGATCTTAGAAATTGGCTCTAAAGGTAACAGAAAAGACCGAAATTTTTCATGGTCCATAAACGGTGAAAACATAGAAAGAGTAACCTCCATAAAATATCTAGGAATACGCTTCAATAATTCCATCAATGAAGGACCATGGATCGAAGATCTAAAAAACCGTATGAAAAAGCTGGCGCTGCAAGGAGCAAAACTAGAGAGAGAATACGGTAAATTCTCGTTGGCTCCTGTTATATTGTTCTATGCACAAAAAGTGATACCAACAATAACCTTCGGAGCTGAAGCTGGGTGGAACATCTCAGAAACAACATGGCATCTGCTGGAAAGCATATTTTGGCGCAGAGTGTTGAATCTACCCCAAAATGTCCCCGCTGCCGCAGTAAGGCACGAATTATCACTGAATTCATTACACTCGAAAGTTATATGGAAATCGCTTATAACATGGAGGAAAATGAATCTGAACCCCCCAATCCCAGCATACGAGATCTTCAAGACAGAATCTGGAACTCAAACAAATCTAACAACTAAATGGAACTCCAAACTAATGGGAATCCTAACTACAGCCGACATTAAAGAAACAGAACTGCTGAACACACCTCAAATTGCAAAAAAAAAATTTGAACGATGGTCCTGGATAATTAACAAAGAAATGCGAGATTCACTCAAATCAATGGCAAGTCTAGGGCCAATTGAAAACAAATTAAACACGCCAGCTCGATTCCTGACACGATGCCCTTCAAAGTATTATCGTATGCAGTTTCTAAGATTGAAACTAAACATATTAAGAACAAAAGAAACACTAAGGAGACAAAAAAACACAAAAATAAAAGACAGTTCCTGCAGATTCTGTAAAGATGGGCTTGAAACCATCAAACATCTTATAACAGAGTGCACAGGTACAATCCCTCAGCGTAAAACACACCTGGAAAAGTTCACTCCGTTAGAGAATGATATCGAAAGATGGTGGAAAAATCTATTATCAGGCGAAAACATACAGCTAGTCTGTTCAGTAATTAATTACATGGACATGCTGTTGCCAACTCAGGATTCCTGGAACACAGATCAGAAAGTCGGCAAACCATAACCAAAGGCAAAGCAGCAGTAACAAGGAATAAGGATGAAGTGTGGAAGAATGTAACAAAAGCCTTGTCATAAAATATGTATAAGGCTGTAGTTTTACAATAAAAAAAAAAAAAAAAAAAAAACACAGTATATTTCACCTGTTTAACAACAAATGTTCCATGATTTAAATGTACAATTGTCACTTTTTTCATACAGGTGTTGACCAACCATTTACCTTTGACCATTTTAGCTTGTGCCAACTCTTCACCTCCCATAGTGCTAATACCTACTTCACATCCTCCTGATATACTTGGGTCATATTTCAAGCATCTGTAGCATCAGGAATAAATGGTTTACCTGGACACATGTAATTTTGTTCTTTACATTTTACACAGGTTTCCAAATTTGGGATCAAGTAAACCTCAGGCTCCCATGACTGAAATGCCACCACTTCTGGATTCTTAATCTTTATAAACTTATCTTCTTGCTGAAATCCCACATTATGTACCCACCTGGTTTGATAAATAAGTTCAGGAGCTATATATGGGATGCATAATAAAAACCCTATTTCCAACCTTTCCACATCCACATATAAGGGCATTGCATTGCCCATTTCAAATGCAATTTTCACTTGTACCACATCAATCTCCCTCCTGGTCAACCTTTCTACCATTTGATGAATAATATCTTGTGAAACAAAATACAATGGTATATGTCCTTGACTGAATTGTGAAATTGCAGTTTGAACTTCCCTCATGTAATTCGTCAACAATCTATCAATAGGATTCATTCTAGATCTACGGAAAAATGTTGGTCATCAACCGCCATTCCAATAATGGTGCCTGCGCCCAGAGTGATATCTATCTGTTATACATCAATATTGGAATGGTGTAGTGTTCTACATTGGCTAATGGTGTTGGGCTTAATCCCAACCGTTGCTGTTGGAGATGGTCATTGAGGTGAACATAGCCATCAGAATTTTTCAGTTTCTGTCCTTTTTAAATATTTAATTCCAGGGGGAAAAGTCTTGTGCATACTGGGATCGTGACTTCCTCTCCAATTTGAACTTCAACTGCATACAGTAGCAATTGGGCTGACCAAAATGCTTTTTCTGAATCATCAAAGTCCATGGGATTGCCCCCTAGTCGGGACCAGGCTTTGTAGTTTATCAGGTCCAGATTTATGGCAAAACGATTGAGAATGTCACTGCCTAAATAGAATGCAGCAGGGACATCTCACACGACCCAACAATTATGTATTATGCTTTTGTTTCCTATAGAAATTTTGAGCATACACCTGCTAGGCAGCAGATGCTTGGAATTGGGAGTTCTCAGGTCCATTTCCCATTTATCAATCAATTTAAATGTGGGAATAGCTGGATCTTTTGGGAGTTTTCGGAACATGGCTTCACTGATGAAGCTCTTACCGTTGTTCACGCACACTCGGGCGAGAACAGATTCCTTCCCCTCATTTAACTGAATAGGGATGAATAGCTGTTCTCTAATTTTCTGAATGTCAGCTAAACTTTGAGCTGGTTTCTCATCATTCTTGACTATGGAAATGGGATTTTCAGATTGTGAATTGGTATAGAATTTTAAAGTATTTCCTTCCAGTGTGGAATGCCACTTGAAACTGGAGGAAAGGTTGATTTTCAGAAATGGAGAGGAGTTCCCATCACAGGTTTGTTGTCCTACAGCAATTACTGTCACATCAGGTACTTAGTTACTCTGGAAATGAAACTCAATATGATCAGATTTTTGTTCAACCATGTTACATGTGACATTTAAACTAACATGTTTGACACTATGTTTTAATTTCATTGGCATGTTAGTCTGGGTCCAGATGACCTTGTTCACACAGGATGTAATTCCCTAGTAGACAGGGTGTGCCCTCTGGAGTTACGACTATCACAGGGTGGTTCACCTTATGTCACCCAATTTTTATTTCCAAATCCGCAGTCCCCTTGACAGGAATTTCCTTCCCATCGAAGTTCTGAAGTTGTCCAGGAAGAGGGTGAGAGGGATCTAGTATCTCTCCCCCCTTCCTGAATCCAGCTGATCAAAGGCCCTCTAATGGCCTTAATCTGCCTAATGGGATCTTTGTTCATAGGTCTCTTAAATTTGTTTGCCTTCTTTGCTTTAGTCACCCAAGTCCACTCCCCTCAGACTCAGAGGCATTGCTACTGGAGGTCTCTTCTTGATCCTCTAGGCACTCCCGGATTCTGCAAGCTTGAGAAGGGCTTACAGAATGTTGGGGCCTAGTTTCTCTACTCCTGTGGTGCTAAGAAGAGTCTTCCGACCCCCCACTGCCCTAACTGGTCTTCAGAATGCTCTTTTTGGGCCTTATTTCATTTAGTTCCCCATCAAATTTAACCAAGTGGTCCCTTGGAAGGCGGTATTTCAGTGAATCTGATTCCCTGACCCTCCCCTCATAGGCGTGTTCCTTGTCAGAGATATCAGCCCTAACATTTGGGTATGTATACAGGGACACCCGTCCATCAATTTCGGGGGGGTGCTGATCTGTCAGTCCCATTTTACCAAATCTATTCAATTCTGACAGCCCCATGGCTCCCGGCTCATGTGAGCCAGTAGACATGTAGTTGGCAGTGTTCATGGTATTGAATGGGTTTGAGTCCCTGAGTACAGAGGTCCAGATGCTATGATCAGGGGTTGCCCTGTCCCTCTCTACCTGTTCAGGGTCCCTCCAGTTAGGATTTAGTCTAGCACCCTCTTTCTCCAACTTTGCTAGCTTTTCTTTTTCTGCCCCTATGTCTTGGTAATAAGCAAAGATCTGAGCCTTTTGTTCATCTATCAAGGCCTTACTGGTCTCAATAATTCACTCTTGCACTGCCACGTGTTGGTGGAGTTCATCCATTTTTCCACCGAGGGCCTCGGCCTCATTATGACGCCGGCGCTAAACCATGGTGCTATTAGCACCATGGTCCATGCCGGGGTCCGCCATGGTGAATGGCGGAATTACCACCCCATTCCAAGGTTGGCGGGGCGGTAATTCCCCATTCACCATGGCCCCTTCCCCATTCCCATTTTTGGCCCATAGGGCTCAATGGGAATGGGGAAGGTGCTAATTACGGCACCGTAAATTACGGTGCCGTAATTAGCTCCTAGGTCCCTTTGCGGGTTGGTTTTTTAACGCCTGCTAAAAACAGGCGTTAAAGTGCAACCCGCAAAGGGACCTCGTAATCAGGCGTTAAGGGTTTAACGGCGCCAACACCTTTTACAGCGCTGTTAACCCCTTAACGCCTGGGTTGTAATGAGGCCCAACTGTCTCTCTGCGCTTCCTGCATGTTTTGGGAATACTGAGACATTTTCTGTTGCAGGAGATTCATCTCCTAGGTTTGTGGATCTTTGGCTTGGGTGTTCTCTGACAGAGCACCTTCTACCCGTTTGGCGTACTCCAGTAACTTCCCCTGCTCTGTTCTTAGTTCATTTAGCTCCTGGAGGGCCAACTTACTTTCCTGTAACTCGGTTTTTAACTCGCTTATTTCGTGGTCTAGGGCACCTTTCTCTTGATTTAGGGTGCCCCTCTGCTCCGCCAGGTCATCCCTTTGTTTTATGATAATATTGGATTTCTGGAGCTCCTGAACAAATTCCTCTTGAGAGGGGAGGTCTTTATTTATTATTATATATACCTCTCCTCTTGAGAGTGGAGGTATTTACTTATTATATTTCTCTTTCAATTTGTCTATCTGGTCTTGTAGGATAACCGTCTGCTCTGCACAGGCTCTATTAAAATGTAATTGTTGCACCAGCTTGTGTTGACTCTCTTTCAGAGAGTCAAGCCTTTCCTTACACTCCTCTTTCAATGCCTGTGATTTGGGTGTCTTGATCTGCATTCTTGTGCTGTAGGATGGCCAAATCCTCTTGTAATTTGGTGACATAATCTCTATATTCTGCCTCCTGTAGCATTTGTTCGGCTGATTCTAGATCAGTCTGGATTTTCTCTAATAATTTAATCTGGTTCTGCGCCAGAACTGTGTCTTCAACATGCTTTTTCCATATTACTCCTATGTGGATGTATAGGTAGGCCACAATTATAGCAATTTTGCTTTGCTCCTCTTTAATTTTTTGGGCCATGTATTATTCACTCAGAGCCCGGAGTAATAGGCCATTGTCCTGCCATGTATCAGGTTCATGGCGGTGACCTGTTGTGTGATTTCCTGCAGCCAGACCTTTTCATCCTGTTCTGGGCACTCACATCTGACAAAAGGCTTGTGCAGGAGGTGCTCCCTAGCCATTCTGATTTCTACTGGAACAACCATCTTGGCAACGTTCTTTCTTTATTAATTATTTCGGGGTTGATGTTTTTTTACTTTTACAGACAGGCCTGGTACTTAGAGTATTTGTTTTGGGGGCGCTTGTACAGCGCTCACCTGATATCCATGGGGACGCCACTCAGTCTGGTTGGACCACTTCTGACCTCCAACCCTCTCCCTTGGACTCTTGTCCCAGTAGAGATAACCCTTCAGGAGCATTTCCTTTAGCCCCACCTGAGCACTTCACTGGAGACCCCAGGAAGTATGCAACATTTATGAACCAATGGTGCCTCCATTTTCTTTGTAGGGCTGGGGCTTTCCCTAATGACCAGTCAAGGGTTGCTTTTGTGCTTTCTTAGTGGCAGTGCTGCAGACTGGTCTGTACCTTTTGTTAGTCAGGATGATCCACTGCTATGTGACTTTGGGAGCTTCCAGCAGGAGATGGAAAAACTCTTTGCTCGTCGTACCCATGGACCGGCACTAGACAACAAGCTTTTGTCCCTTTGTCAAGGAAACCAAGACCTATTAACATATATAGCGACTTTCAACAGGATCGTGGTTGAAGCAGGGTGGCATGTGGAGAAGAGAACTATGCTATTCCACCAGGGTTTACGGGGGGAGCTAAAAGATGTTCTTGCCCAAGTCATTGATCCACCAAAAGACTGTGCAGAGTTTATTAACTTTGTGGTTCATCTATATCACAGGTTGCAAGACCGAAGGGCAGATCGGGGTAGACTGGACACTCGCCCTATGTACGTTCGGTCAAAGTACAATATCCCACGAGTAACGGACAATTTGTTGGAACCAATGCAGCTAGGAGGGGTAAGGTCCCCTTTAACCAAAGCCGAAAGAGACAAGAGAAGGGAGCAGCAGCTATGCCTATACTGTGGAAAATCAGGTAATTTCCCCAAAGAGTGTCCAGTGAAACCACCAAGGAGAATCGTAGGAGCCACTGACAAAGAAAATATGAATGAGGAGCCAGAAAACTACCAAGCCCGGCAAATGTAGGGGTCCATTTGTCGAGCGAAGAAAGTGAACTACAGACCTCCCATTTTGCGTTGCCCGTGATCCTAATCAACCACCAGCAACTGTCTAGGATGCATACTGTAGAAGCATACATTGACAGCGGAGCAGTTGGGAATTATAGGGACCAGGATCTCGCAGCAAAGATGGGGCTTCCTCTATGCCCTAAGTCGACCACTGAAACAGTCATCACCGTTGATGGTACGGAAATAGCTTCCGGTCCAGTATCTCAATTCGCTACAGTCTTAACCCTTCTGTGTCAGGATGGTCACCGGGAATCTATTACCTTCGACCTCATCAAGGCGCCCCAGTTTCAGTTTATCTTAGGGATGCCGTGATTGGTAGCTCACAATCCGCATATAGATTGGCATGCACGGGAGTTGGTATTTTCCGAAGGCTGTACTCACACTTGTTACTAAAAGGGAAAGAAGTCAACGATTACAAGCCCATCTGTCCATGGAACAGCAACAATAACTCTGGGTGTGACTGGTACCCTACCAAGTGAATACCAGGACTTTCAGAAGGAAAAAGCTAACAACTTGCCACCGCACAGGCCATATGATTGCCAGATGGACCTGGTAACTGGTGCACAAATCCCTTGTGGTCGAATCTATGCACTTACTAAACCAGAGAACCAACATATGAAGTCCTATTTAGATCAATACCTGGCTAATGGTTTCATCCACCCTTCAAAGTCACCAGCAGCATCTCCCCTATTCTTCGTGCCGAAGAAGGAAGGAACTTTGAGGACTTGCATCGACTACCGCGCATTGAACCAAATCACCATTAAAAATCGTTACCCCCTGCCACTTATTCTGGAACTGTTAGATCAAGTCAAAGATGCCCACATCTGCACTAAATTGGACCCTAGAGGAGCGTAGCATCTCGTTCGAGTGAAAAAAGGGGACGAATGGAAGACTGTTTTTCGTACCAAATCTAGTCTATACGAATACCAGGTAATGCCATTTGGACTTTGCAATGCTCCCGCTGCATTTCAAATTTCATGAAAGATGGCTTAAGAGAACTAATTGATGTCTGTGCCCTAAGCTATATTGACGATATTCTCGTATACTCATCTTAAAAACGAGACCACATCCAGCATGTCCGTTCCGTTCTTATGAAACACCGCCAACATCACCTCTATGCCAAACTCAGAAATGCTCATTTCACGTCACTGAGGTAGAGTTCCTCGGCTTCGTCCTCACCCCAAAAGGAATCCGAATGGATGTGCACAAGGTCGATGCCATTCTAAACTGGCTATCACCAAGTTCGTTCAAAGGAATCCAGAGCATGTTGGTTTTTGCAAAATTCTACCGCCAATTTATCCAGGATTTTCTCAAATAGTGCATCCAATCACATTACTATTAAGGAAAAGCAACAAAAAATTCCAATGGACGGAAGAAGCAGAAAGGGTCTTCCAAAAACTGAAGGTGAGGTTCTCTTCCGCCCCGATCCTACGACATCCTCGTCCAGACGTTCCATATGCGGTGGAAACAGATGCCTCAAGCATGGCAATGGGTGCTGTCTTCTTGCAAAGGGACCCGAAAACCGGTCAGCTGCATCCCGTAGTCTTCTGGTCGCGTAAATTCTCACCACCTGAACTCAATTACACTATCATGGATAAGGAGCTCCTCGTCATCAAATCAGCCTTTAAGGCCTGGCGACACTATCTCCTAGGTGCCAGGCATACCATCAATGTGATAACTTTCCATCGAAATCTACAATATCTAAAAACAGTGAAGGCTCAATCCTCACAACAGCTACACTGGGCCCTTTTCTTCGTGGAGTATGATTGCATAATCTAATTTCCCGTATGGGTATTGATGAACATGTGTACACGACCCCCGATCCAGTGGCCATCATTCCAAGCGACAAGCTCCTGGGCATTACAACAATGACTTAGAATGATCTACAACAAGATATCCAACATTTGATGGTCCTGAGATGTTACAAGAGTGGAATACATGGGGAGAACACTACACTATCAAGGACCAACTTCCGTATTTCAGGAACCATTTATTCTTGCTCAAAAAGGAACTACAGGAACAGGTCATCTCAGGGTAACCTGACTCTTTGATTGAGGGTCCCCTGGGATAGCTTAGACTCTAGCCAAGGTAAAACGAAGCTACTGGTAGCCCACGTGGCATAAGGACGTCATTCAATTCATCCTCTCCTGCGGCGTATGTGCGCAAAATAAGTCATCAAAACAAAAACCAGCTGGGTTCCTTAATCCATCGGAAATTCCACCGGTGCACTGGAATACATTGTCTCTTGACTTTATCACTGATTTACCGCCGAGTCAAGGATATAATACCATTCTAGTGGTCGTAGACTTATTTTCAAAAATGGCACACTTCCTGTCGTTTAAAGGCCTCCCAAATGCATCTAGCCTGGCAAAGATATTCCTCGAACATATTGTACGACTTCATGGGTTTCCTTCATTACTAATCTCAGACCGAGGTACCCAATTCGTATCCAACTTGTGGAGGAAATGCTTTTCCATGGCTCAAATCGATATCCGACTATCCACTAGCCACCACCGCCAAACGGATGGCCAAACAGAAAGAACAAACCAAACACTCGAATGGTACCTGCGCTGTATGCAACATCAAGTGGAAGGAAGATGGAAAGACTTGCTGTGGATAGCTGAATATGCCTATAATAACTCCTTGCACAGCAGTACGGGACAGACTCCTTTTTACACAATATACAGCAGGCACCCATGCACCTCTGAACTGGACGTTCCCACTACTCTGGAAATGCCAGCCATTAAGACTTTGCACACCATAATTTCCCAGACCTTCACAAAGGCAGTTGAACATTTACACCTGGCTAAAGATCGCCAAAAGAAATACGCTGACCAGTGTCGTGAAAGGGCTCCCAACTACCAGCTTGGAAACGAAGTCTGGTTGGCTTCAAAGCATGTGCCTATAAAAGGAACCCGGACCTTCTGCCCACGATATTTAGGTCCTTTCCCCATCAAATCTATTATAAATCCAGTAGCAGTAAAACTGGCCTTACCTTCCAACATGCACATTCACCCAGTGTTCCATGTGTCTCTTTTGAAACCTGTCCAACCTGGAACTGGAGTTCCAATATCACCTAAACCAGTCATGGTCAATGGAGAACCAGAATTCGAGGTCAAGAACATCCTGGACTCAAAATATGTCAGATCTAAACTATATTATCTAGTGGACTGGAAGTGGCATGGCCCGCAGGACAGGACATGGGAACCCGGCGAATATATCCATGCACCACGTTTGATACGGCGGTTCCATGACGACCATCCCTCTTAGCCAGGACCAGACGGAATAACTACTCTGAGAGGGGCCTTGGGGGGGAGTGCTGTCATGACCCCTGCCCCTGGCCCTAATAGGCAAGCCATTTGGGCTGCGCCACAAGCTTCCATCATAGCCATAAAGGCCTCACCATCTCGGCCAAGGCTCTCTTGGAGCCAGACCTGGTGCCTTTGGCACCAGGCTCATGTCTAAAGCAAAAGAACTTGATAACTGGGCTTGGCAATAGCCTTTGGCACAAGGTAAGTGCAGGCAAGTGCTGGGGAGGGGGGGCTGTAGGGATACAGAGACAGTCCCGCAGTGCAGGGGTTGCCAGGGAGGCAGTGCAAGTGGAGAGTGGCTGGGCCAAGGACAGAGGTCGGAGAGAGTGGCCCAGTTGCAGATTCAGTGCAGTTTCAGTGAAGAATTTAGCAGGGGAGAGGGAGAGAGAGAAAGCAGAAGCAAAGAGTAAGGTTTTGAGGTGCTTCCGGAACTGGAGATGGTTCTCCTCAAGTTTCAGGGAGGCAGGAAGGCTGTTCCAGAAGGAGGCCCCTGCCGCGGAGAGAGATCTACCCCCAGCTCGTTGCTTCGAGAAGCGGCTGACCCTGAAGGAGTTGGAGACGGATGAGCGAAGGGCTCGGGAAGGAAGATATTTAGGAAGAGAGAGTTGAAGGTATTTAGGCCCCAGGCCCCAGAAGGCCTTGTGGACAATGCAGAGGGTTTTAAACTTATTCCTCACAGCCACTGGGAGCCAGTGTAGAGATTTCAGTCCTGGAGAGATATGGTCCCTGGGCTTGAGCCCAAGGACAAGTCTCGCAGTCCTGTTCTGGATGAGTTGCAGAGGGCGGAGAGTGGAGGCAGGCAGATTAAGATAGAGGCTATTACAGTAGTCCAGCTTCGAGAGAACCAGGGCTCGGGAGACAGTGAGCTTCTGGGGGAAGGAGAGGAAGGGAAGAATACCTCTGAGGAGGTGCAGCTGGTAGTGTGACTTCTTAGAGACGTCAGATATATGAGGAGAGAAGGAGAGTGTGGAGTCGAAGATGACCCCGAGGTTTTTTGCCTTGCAGGTAGGAGCAGGAAGAGGGCCAAGAGAGGCTGGCCAGGGAGCTGCAGGGAAGGAGGGAGTGGGTGTGCCGATGAGTTACTGGCATTAAGGCAGAGGTCATTGGCGGCACACCATTCCTCGATAGCAGACAGACAGTCAGAGATGAGGGAAGGAGAGGAGGAGGCCGAGGGTAGCCTGAAAATGAGCTGGGTATCATCCGCATAGCACTGAAAGTTGGGGCAGAGAGCGGCGATGCGGTGGGCAAGGAGTGCCAGATACTGGTTGAAAAGCCAGGGAGAGAGATTAGATCCATGGGGGACACCACAGGTAGAGAAAAAGATGTCAGAGAGGAAGGACCCCAGTTGGACCTGGGAGTGTCGATTGGAAAGGAAAGAGGTCAGCCACGCCAGAGCCTGACCAGTGATACCCAGGTTATCACGGAGACGGTTGAGCAGGATGGCATGGTTGACCGTGTCAAAGGCAGAAGAGAAATCGAGCAGAATGAGAACACACGGAGTGTTGGAGTCGAGGTTCGAGAGCAGGTCCTCACGGATGTTCAGGAGAGCAGTTTCCATGCTTCTGGCAGCTTTTAAGCCAGATTGATGGTCATGAAGACTACCAACAGATTCAACATGGAGGTTAAGATGGGAGATGGCCAGTTTCTCCAGGAGCTTGCCCAGGAAGGGAGTGATGGAGATTGGGCGATAGTTAGCCAGGCAGGTGGGGTTGGAAGAGGGTTTCTTAAGAAGAGGGTGCACAAGGGAGTGCTTAAGGGGGGATGGGAAGACTCCAGAGTCAAAGGAGTGGTTGCAAAAGTCAGCAAGGGCAGGAGCCAGGGCAGGAGCCAGGGAGTCGATGTGGTCCTTGATAGTTTTGGAGGAACAGGGGTGAACCTGTTTAGACGAGACTGAACAGCAGATGTGCGAAAGAGACGGAAAGGAATCGACCATCGGAAAAAATAACAAAAACTCAAAAAAAAGTCTTATTGTTTGCCCCGCTCAAACAGCTTTGGGCATGGTTGCCAAAATCAGCACCAACAACCGCAAAAAAATAGCAACCAGTCACGAGACAAGAAAAGAAGAAAAGCATGAGGAGCATTTCCTGCACCAAAGTAACAGCAACAACATTAAAAATGGATTAGTGAAATGCCTGTGGTTATAAGCATTTGATGAAAATAGGCAGAATCGATTTGGGAGACTTTGACATTTTGGCTCGCCAGGAGACTTGGCTGACAATGACACCATCCATGGACATATTCGCCAAAGAATCCTTGCCTGCGACCAGGGGACGGCTAGGTTGCCCTTCTGCAGGTCTTTTGGTTGCAGTTCGCTCTGGCAGTGGGCTGTCTATTCAAAAACAGCTGTTGCACACACAAAGCCATCTATCGGTTCTGGTGAAGTGGGACTGGTATGAATCAATGAGGGGGGAAATCCTGGAAACTCTGATCGTCATAATTGCGACGTACAGGAACCCCAAAGCCATTACGGAGGAGAGATTTATAAGGACTATAGAATCAGAAATTGACGGGATCTACGCCAACTCTAAAGTCTCGCTAATAATCATCTGCAGTGACCTAAACGCCAAATGCCGAGACCTCAACAACCGCTTCCATTAAACAACTTAAAATCCCGGATCCATTCCAGAGGCTAACAATGGCAGAAACTAATGGATTCGAGAAACTTCCACAATACAGACCAGATGTCCCCCAAAGCCCCTCTAATCCCAACATGGAAGAGAGGTAGCCAAAAAGTAACCATCGATTACATCTTCATCTCTGAGGCTATGCTCAACCTAATGACATCCTTCAAGATAATAAGATCTGACGCCAGCAACCACAACATCCTTAAAATAATCTGGGGTTCTCATAGACTTATAAATCCAACGATGGCCGAAAAAGTAGAACACACAAACCAAGGCAATCGGTTTAGATTAACAACTGAAAGAATTGAAGAACTAACATAAAACTACAGAATCAAGCTTGCTCCAAATGGCGATAGGAGACCATCACAAACCGACTATCAGCCCATATTGATACCATACTAGATCGGCCCTCCAAAACATCACAGAGAAACAAAACCTACCGCCCAACTCTATGACATACTACTTGGTAGAAACGTTGTGACCTGCGCAAAGTAAATAGACAAGTGGACTCATTACGACCCAGCCGGAGGACCATGGTGCTATTCGCACCATGGTCCATGCTGGTGTCCGCCATGGCGGAATGGGGAATTACCACCCCATTCCGAGGTTGGGGGGGACGTAATTCCCCATGCCGCCATGGCCCTTCCCCATTCTCATTTTTGCCCCATAGCGCTCAATGGGAATGGGGAAGGCGCTAAGTGCGGTGCCCCAAATTGCGACACCGTACTTAGCACCAACGTCCTTTTGCAGGTCCCTACTTTAACGGCTGGTAAAACCAGCCGTTAAGGTCGGGTCCCGCAAAAGGACCTCGTAATTAGGCGCTAATAGGTTAACGGCGCTGCAACCTTTTACGACGCCGTTAACCCATTAGCGCCTGGGTCGTAATGAGGCCCAAGGCGTTAAATTCAATTCAGCCCTACTCGACAGGAAGATCCTAGACAAACCGCAGAAATACAAATATTGGGTCATATCATACTGAAAAAACTCTACCATCATGATTCGGAGGAGATGCTGAGGAAGGAGGAAGACCATAGAAAGAGACTCTAGAAAATTTTGGTCACTCGTAAAATTTGCCGACAAGCAACTGGGTCCAACGATGCCCAACACTGTGAGCGACGAAAGATGGAAGACCCACTTTACTACCTTATTCCAACTTCCTGCTCAGATATCCACGCCTTCCAAGCCATCTTGCATTATCCCCTGCGAAGATCTTTCAAATATGGACAACATAGAAAGAACGATAAGGAAGCTAAAGTCATCAAGAGTCCCGGGCCCAGACAGGGTAATAAATATTGATTTAAAGAACCACCCAGCCAAATGGGCATCATTCATCAGCCTGGTCTTCAAAGAATCTTGCCAATCAAAGTCAATACCAAGATCTTGGACTCCGGCAGTGGTTGTACCAAGTTTTTAAAAGGGAGACAGAACTGATCCCCGAAACATTTGGCCGATAGCGCTGCTGAACACAATTGGGAAAATATATGGCTCTCTCCTACTAGGAAGCTTCCAGCATTGGGCCAAAAGCTCTCCAAGCGCTGACCCGCTACAAGCAGGATTTACGAAAAACACTGGAACCACGGTGAACATCATGCTGTTAAGCATTATAAAATGTAAGTTATGGGCCCGACAAACCAAGGTGTTCATGGCTTTCATCAATCTCACTCAAGCCTTTGACAGGATCGATAGAACTGTCCGAATAAAATCCTGGAGCCAATTATAGCACTCCACTCGGCAACCACGATGAGAGTCAAGCTAAACCAAAAAGGTCTCCTGTCAGACGAAATCTCAATCAACAGAGGGGTAAAACAAGGCTGTCCCCTTGCACCGGCCCTGCTTACTGCCTTCCTCTGAGACTACAAAGACTCATGTAATAACATCAAAAATTTTCCACCAAAAGTCAGAGAGTCTCCGGTCTCCAGGCTGCTGCATGCTGACGATATCATCCTCCTGGATCAGACACCGATAGGCTTACATCGCCTACTGAACAACCTGGCAAGCAACATCTCAATAAACAATCTTGGGATAAACAAAGAACAAATCAAGATAATGATTCTGGAAAAAACAACAAGGAGAAAAAAAATCCACCAATGGAACCTTGAGAACACCAAAATTGAAGTAGTCAAAGGCTTCAAATATCTAGGGGTAATGTTGGACAGCTCAGGCCGCTAAGTAAGAATGCAGAGCTATCTATGGGAGAAGACATAGAAATTTACAGCCCAAGCCCGCGTGTTGGACAGAAAGTTTGGTCGTTTCTCACTGATTCCAGTTCTGAAGTTCATAAGGCGAAAGAAGTTCCATCACTGACATATGGAGGTGAAGCCTTACCCACAATTCCACTGAGCATTTGGCAAAAACCGGAAGGTTACTTCTGGAGAGAGGTCTTGCCCTTCCCGAAGTTGACAGCCGTCTCACCAATCAGAAGAGAACTAGGCCTTCTCTCACTGAAAGCAACAGTGGAATCAAACAAAATGGCATTCTACAGGAAAGTGATCATCCCAGACTCGCCCCCTCTATATGACTTGATAAATAACAAACTGCAAAGAGGAGGCTGCAAAATGCTATCAGCATGGGCAGAAAAGAAAAGATCCCAATTGGAACAAATTGCGTGCTCAGAGGAGGAACTATCCCTAAACCCAACAAAAAACAAGAATAAAATGGACCAACATGACTGGATCGAAACCCAGGACGTGGCATAGTCTAATAAATTACTCACTCACCTGCCACCTTACATTAAAAAACTCAATGAAACAGAACAAGTCATCAAGAGGTTCCCAAATAAAGCATTGAGACAAACATTCGAGGGCGAACAGGCATCTAGACGACTTGCGCCTGCACACTCTGCAAGAACATTTTTTCAACAGAATCAGTTCACCATCTGTTGACGAGCTGTTTGGCTACTTTTGTCCTCAGAAAAGTATACCTCAGCCCTCTCCTAGAGCCATTCACCCTACGTGAAGAAGAAACATGGTAGGGTCGCCTAATGAGTGGCAAGAAAACTTCTTGGACAATTGCGACAGCAAACATTCTCAAAGCAGCATTATCAGAATGCTCCAAAGTAGAGGAACTACTGCCCCCGGTTGGAAACAAGCTCCAAGAGGATGAGGCACCTAGAACCACCTAATAATCCAAAGTGTTTACTCCTACTATTCATCCTCAAAGGAACAAACTGAAAACAGAAATCAAACTCCGAAGACGGGAGAATTTCTCAAAGTCGCTCAAAACGCACAAACTTTGTAAAAACAATAAAATTGATAAACTCAAAAAAAAAGAATTCCCTCTGCAATGTAACCTCAACCCACAGATAATCAATTATTAAGTGGATAAACAGAATCAGCAGGTAATCAGGACTGACATATAGGAAACAGAATAGAAATGTGACTTTCCCTCGCCAAACAAGAGAGAAAAACGGATTTAAACCCTGGCAATACTAAAATGACACTCGTAAATGGGGGATAAACAATGAATGTGTCTAAAACTCTTGAGCCAAAAACAATTCTTTACGGGAGCAACACTGGAAAGATACTAGCAATCACAAGCAATAGATTGGGCAAAAGCAAACAATTCGAAATTGAATGGAAGATTGAAAACCGTTTCTAACCAAAATGACAGGTTGAAAAATTAATACACTTTTGCAAATCCCGCCTGAATTTACCAAAACGTTTTTTAATAAAAACGGGTGAAATATAGTGAACCGCAATGCGGTTTTAGTGTTGGGGTTTAAAAGGAACAGAAATCAATTTTGACAAGGACAGTTTTACTCTACACTAGGGTATTCAGGCTAGGCTACCTGATTGAGACACAGTAAGCTCTGGGGTTGATCCCTGGAATCAACCCTAGTACCTCCGCGCCCACCCTGGCGGACCCAGTCCGATCACCCGAGGGAGGACTAAGAGATTAGGATTTCACAAAACAAAATTATTAAAAATATTGGCACTAGCACAAGGAATCAAAGCAGGGTAGCAAGAATGATTGTTAAAATATTACAATTATAAGGATAAGTATAGGATGACTTACAGATTGGGATGGAACAAATAAAGGCAAGGTTTACTATGTTTCTATGGTTCCTATTGATACTCACAGTCAACTTTTAGTTCTGTTTTTGGACAGTCAGCGGTTCTGGTCACCACACGGGTCTGGTCTAACACAGGGCAGCCGGACACACTCAGCGGGACAGGGTCAGATGGGCAAGGACTGGATACCAAAGGATATTTCTTCTGGACTGGCAATTCTGGTTACTGGATACTATAGGTCATCAGGATAGCAGGATGGTAGCAGCATGTCGTGAGTGGCAGCAAGCTAGGTTAATTCAGGATGTTTCTCAAAACACCACAGCGATTGCCTTGGTTATGGGATTATTTTTAGAATTGAGGCCTAGCTGAAGCAGGATCAGCAATGGCTTGGTCTTGTGGTTGGGATCTGGAGTTTAGATGGAGAGATACAAGATGAAGACAGGAATATGCAGGAACAGACAGCAACAGGACGCCAGCATAGGAATCAGGAATGAGTGTGTCCCTGTGTGTTGTCAGGGGCTCTTATTTATAATGCCAGGTGACATCATCACAATATATGACAGGGGCAGGCTTTACTACACACACCGCTAACAATAAGACTGGGCAAGGGTAGTAATCTCTGCCTTGCTCTCTGCTGGTTGGATTTCTAAGGGGATGATGTTAGGTTTATGAGGTGAGGTTTACAATGTCCCAACACTCGCACATTTACTTTACTTAAAATATGATTTTGCAATCTATTGGCAAAATATACACACAGGTTTCATATGATGTTCAGCACAGATTAGTCCAAACCTCCAGTCTGTGCTACATTGTTTCACCTTTCTGATACATTTTGGTAATTCTGAACATGAAAGATTTGGCCTAAAATTCCCCAACTTGGTTACACTGATTACAATTATTCCCAGGGATGTATGTACAAAATGTTATCTTTGCAACATGGAATTTCTTTTGTAATACAACATATATCACCATTTCTGTCCAGAGTGTGTCAACACATTCTACAAAGTTTTAAAATACAGGCTTGAATTCCACTTTTACGCTGTGAAAATTCCCCATTTTTACCAATTTTGGCAGCTGAGATGCAAGTCTTTTAAAGTTCTTTATAAAATAGTCTTAAGAACAAATGGGAGTCATTGTCTGTCATTTTCTTCTTCCCAGCTGACACCAACTTGCATTTCCTTTCAAGCAGGATAGGGGGATGCTTCAGCCTGAGTGAAGTTTTATGGTCTTTGACACCTCTGGCTTCCTTCCCTGAGAAAAGCATTTTCCTGAGTTCCAACAGGGATGAAAGTCTGCTCCACTCTATAATTATCAGTGGATTGGCAGGATCTGCTGGGAGAGATAGCACTTTTGGCAGAAAAGCTGTTTTTCATCTTGGTAACTCAAGCCACCCTGGGTTTAAGATCTTTCACTTTTGACCTTAAATCCAGAATTAAATAAGTGTTTTACATCAAATAACACTTGTGATATATTCTCCCTAGTAACAAACCCCTTTATATTTCTAAAGACAAGTAAAACTATTATTTACCAGTGTAATATTTTAAAACACAGGCATAATTTTTCTTATTTTGTAAGCAGGCTATTTTGACACGTGGTGCAAACTGACATTTCTTTCTTTAATTCAGTTTTGGGCAGCTCACTCAGATTTCCACAATGTCCTTGCAGCTAAAGTCATTTCTTTTTTAATGCATGAGTTTTTTCTGAACACTGGTATGTGAAACTGACCAGGCTCAGATAGTTAAAGTTCTTTTGGAGACAGCTGGTGTTTTATACATTGTGGAGAAATACGCATGCTTTCCCATGCGAGTCTTGGTTACTTTTTCAAAGTTACTTTTGACAGGGGCTGTCATTCAGGAATTAGGCCCGGTTTTGTTGAGACACAATGGATGATCCTGGGCATGGCATGGCCTTTTTAATCACAGTGGTTTCAAAATGAATGGATGGAATTAGCATCAAAACAGCTTTTACAAAGAGTTAAAAAGTTTCATTTTAAAAGGGAATTTGGGGGGTTTTCAGCAAGGCAATGATGCCTATTTATTTAATTTCATGTTAAATGTTGCTGAGTACACTGGCACATTCCTGCAGTGTGTAATCTGTCCCCGCTCCTGCCAGAAATGTTTGTGGAAGGGTGGTGCAGTCATTTTTCTGGTGGTTGTAAAAATGCAATTTTGAGATCCTGGCACGCTCAGGAGTCAGCGCAGCCATTTTTCTGTTTCTTGCAAAAATGCAGCAAAGTGATGTGGCAAAGCACAGCTGAGTGGGTCATTATATCCCATAACGTCGGCAATTGCATGTTGAGAGATTGTCTGAAGGAATCCATTTCTTGGCAGTGGATGACCTTTGTGGAAACATTTCATCATGCAGTGATTTCCTCAAGAAACCTGTGTCTTGATGGTGGGATTCCCTAAGGACAGGCACCCAAAAGAATCCTATTCATAGGTGGAAACAAGATACACATGGGGGTTTGTGATTCTGGAAATGCATTGGAGGGACAGGGCCTCCATATCCCTGTCCTTTATTGTTTTATCATGTATGTTCTGTCTTGTTTTCCACGCAGGAGGTCATGTGGGACTCCTGGCAGTGCGGCTCTTCCTCTTTTTGGTTGTGGTAAACAGACCCTTGGGATACCCTTATGGCACCCATGGGTAGGGGTACAACCCTGCACTCCTAGTGTATGTTTTTGGGCACCTGTGTGTAGCCAGCAGAGCAGGGTGTGGGCTGGTGGCAGCTCCATGCTGAATTTGACAGGTGATGCTGGAAATGCATTGGAGGGACAGGGTCTTGATATCCTTGTCCTTTATTGCTTTATCATGTATGTTCTGTCTTGTTTTACATGCAGGAGTTCATGTGGGACTCCTGGCGGTGCGGCTCTTCCTCTTTTTGGTCATGGTGAACAGACCCTTGGGATACCCTTATGGCACCCAAGGGTAGGGTACAACCCTATACTCCTAGTATATGTTTTTTGGCACCTTTGTGTGGCCCACAGAGCAGGGTATCAGCTGGTGGCAGCTCCATGCTGAATTTGACAGGTGCTCTGAGTATCCTCCATTTTGGGATACCCAGGCCCTGCCATTGGAATCAGTTGATTCCTGATAGGAACCAAGATGGCCCCTGTGGCCTCTTGCTTTTTATCACCTCTTACTGTGTTTCCCGAAGTCCCGGGAAGCCCTGGCTCTGTCCCTTCCCCCTGAATGGCAGTTGGGTTCATATATGTTGTTGTGGGGAAGTCCAGGCCAGGCTGGCTGTAGCCTTCGCAATGACTGTAAGTTGTGAGTATGCATGTGGGGTGGGACCTGGGTGAATGGAGTGTGTGACAAATACACATTTCATGTTATGGGTGTCTAGTATCTGGTGGTTGACACAATGACTGAGACAGCCTTGCCCCAAACTGGTATGAATGCAGTGTGGAGTGCTGAATGGCACACTGCTTGTACGAATCCACATTCCGTGTTGTGTCTGGATGGAGAAGAATGGCCTGAATGCACTGTGAAACAGGATTGGCTGCCTGCCTGCCTGAATGCCCTTCTGAATGATTGGTTGCCTGAGTGTGACCCAGCAGAGTGAATCGGAGATGAACAGTATATCTGGGGGCCTGTCACTGATGGAAATTGTTCAGAAGCTGAAGTTGATACTTGATGCTTAAACCTTGAAGCCCACTCGAAGAAGAAGGATTGCTGCTGCTGTCCTTCACTAATCTAAAAGTTGCGTGACTGTCAATGAACTGATCCAAGAGAGGACCTGGCTAGGATACCTGTTCCCGAGCTATGAGGGACCATCGTGAAACAGCTGATCTTTGCCAAAGCTCCCTGGACATCAGACCCTCAAAAGGCTGCCGACCGGAGACAGGGACCATGCAGAATCACAAAGCGAAGCACCTAGACATTGAAGTCCATCACCGTCGACGACTGCCGTCGCCGACCCGAGTCACAATGCTCCTTTGCCTAAGAACATTGAAACAAGGATTCACTTTCATCATCATCGTTGACCGCTTTCATTATGCCGGAGAAAGTCAAGGCCACCGACGACTGAGGTAAATCCACCGGTGGGTTTCCCGCCACCCAAAGACTGCAGAGGCGCTGACGACCCGACGCCCTTGCTGGGCCAAAGTTCTTCATTGACATTTTGCAGCAACGAACACTCATTGTCGAGGTGAACCGCATGCCTCAGCTTGCAGGACATTTTTGAATGATCGTCAATGAGCACCACCAGAACCAAAGCTGCTGCTGCAACGACAGTGTTAACCCTTTTCTTCACCGACTCTCGATGACCCATGACTCCTGCGTTAAAAGGAGTGCACTCAAGAAGGGCCCAACGACGTATCATCAAATAACTCTATGAAACCAGGTATGTTGGGTTCATGGAACCTTTTAGAAGGACTCAAGACTATATTGAGCATAATTGGACTGGGCTTGTCTAATACGCTTTATTTACAGGTTGTCCAGGTGGGGCAATCCTCACCCAGAACTGGCTCTAGGTATCAGGAGTCAGTGTTCTTCCATTGCTTGATTTAACTTTTTTTCTTTCTGTAGTCTATCGTTGATTCATCTTACCATCTGATTGGTATGTCATTTGAGCTGTTAGCTGTTAATGAATTTCAAAGGAATCGATATGTAAGAGTGGTACTACGGAAACCTGTATATATTTGCCATTATAGTATTGGCAGAGTACAAAGTGTGTTATTGTGATTGTGTACATAACGGGAACCTTATTCATATAAAGACTGTGTTTTCACTGACATAGTGTGTGGACATTCCTTTGAGGGTGCTTCGGGACTACACTGTACTTAAGAACCAGCCCACATCACCTCCTGAGAGCTTAAGCCTTGGTTGCTCATCCACAGCTACGGAATAGAGAATCTTGGCTGAGGTGCTATGTGCTTCTACTCCACCATATGAGGAGCAGAAGTACATATACCCCCCTCTGGTGCTTCACTCTGGTGGTAGATGTGGGATGCTAATAGTTTTAAGAACCAGTGTGTAACCTTGCCACCTACAAAATATCTACACTTTGTTAAACTGAGTTTTAGTTATGTACAAGATAACTGTATTACAAGCAATTGAATCTATTGCCAAAGGTAAATTGACTAGGATGTGCTTAGAGGATCTCCAGAGTGCTTGTGAAGCCCGGGAGTTAGACTTTGAGGATAAGTCTAGGGATGAGCTGATACCTGCCCTGGTGGACTACCAGACTGATTGTGAAGCTCTTGAAGGGGAGGGAGATGCATCCATTCAGGCCCCTGCCCCTGGGGTTGTTATTGAATCTGATTCTGGGAATGCCACCTTTCCTGCTGCCTCTGTTCCGGCCTCCAGCAAGTTTTCTTCAGGGAATACCTTGCTACTTGAATTATTATGGTTGAAATTGGCCTTTGAATATAGAAAGTTGGAAACTGAAGCTGATCTTAAGAAAGAGGAATTGGCACAACAAGTGATACTCGAAGATAAGGATCTTGAACTTAAAAACTCCCTCCTTTTCCCTCCCACCACCGCTCATGCCCTGTGTCTCCCTTGTCCTCCAACCCACCGCTCATACCCCGTGTCTCCCTCCTTTTCCCCCCACCCCCCACATCTCCCCTGTTCCCCCCACCCCCGCTCATGCCCTGTGTCTCCCCTGTTCCCCCCACCCCCGCTCATGCCCTGTGTCTCCCTCCTTTTATCCCCTACCCCCTGCTCATGCCCCGTGTCTCCCTGGTTCCTCCCCACCCCCCGCTCATGCCCACATGTCTCCTCTGTTCATCTCACCCCCGGTCATGCACCGTGTCTCCCTCATTTTCCCCCACCCACCGCTCATGCCCCGTGTCTCCCTCCTTTACCCCCACCCCCCTTAAGCCCCATGTCTCCCCTATTCCCCCCACCCCCGCCCATGCCCACGTGTCTCCCCTGTTCAATCCACTCCCCGCTCATGCCCCGTGTCTCCCTCCTTTCCCCCCCGCTCATGCCCCGTGTCTCCCCTGTTAGCCCCCCGCTCATGCCCCGTGTCTCCCCTGTTTCCCGCCACCCCCCGCTCATGCCCCGTGTCTCCCTCCTTTTACCCCCACCCCCTGCTCATGCCCCGAGTATCCCCTGTTCCCCCACCCCCTGTTCATGCCCCGTGTTTCCCTCATTTTCCCCCCACCCCCTGCTCATGCCCTGTGTCTCCCCTATTCCCCCCACCCCCGCTCATGCCCACGTGTCTCCCCTGTTCATCTCACCCCCGCTCATGCCCCGTGTCTCCCTCCTTTTCCCCCCACCCCCCGCTCATGCACCTTGTCTCTCTCTTGTTCTCCCACCTCCCACTCATGCCCAGTGTCTCCCTCCTTTTCCTCCCAGCCCCCGCTCATGCCCTGTGTCTCCCTCCTTTCCTCCTCACCCCCTGCTCATGCTCCGTGTCTCCCCTGTTCCCCCAACCCCCCTGCTCATGCCCCGTGTCTCCCTCCTTTTCCCCCCCAACCCCGCTCATGCCCCGTGTCTCCCTCCTTTCTCCCCCACCCCCTGCTCATGCTCTGTGTCTCCCCTGTTCCCCCCACCCCCCGCTCATGCCCTGTGTCTCCCTCCTTTCCCCCCACCCCCGCTCATGCCCATGTGTCTCCTCTGTTCCCCCCACCCCCACTCATGCTCCGTGTCTCCCCTGTTCTCCCCACCCCCCCGCTCATGCCCCGTGTCTCCCTCCTTTTCCCCCCATCCCCCGCTCATGCCCCATGTCTCCCCTGTTCCCCCTCACCCCCTGCTCATGGCCCGTGTCTTCCTCCTTTTCCGCCCACCCCCCGCTCATGCCCCGTGTCTCCCCTGTTCCCCCCACCCCCCGCTCATGCCCACGTGTCTCTGCTGTTCCCCCTCACCCCCCGCTCATGCCCCGTGTCTACCTCAGTGCCCCCCTACCCCCGCTCATGCCCCGTGTCTCCCTCCTTCCCCCCCCGCTCATGCCCCATGTCTCTCTCCTGTTCCCCCCACCCCCCGCTCTTGGCCCGTGTCTCTCTCCTGTGCCCCCCACCCCCCGCTCATGCCCCGTGTCTACCTCTGTGCCCCCCTACCCCCAGTCATGCCCCGTGTCTCCCTCCTTTTCCACCCCACCCCCCGCTCATGCCCCGTGTCTCCCCTGTTCCCCACACCCCCCGCTCATGCCCCATGTCTCCCTCCTTTTCCCCCCACCCCCGCTCATGCCCCGTGTCTCCCCTGTTCCCCCTCACCCCCTGCTCATACCCCGTGTCTCCCTCCTTTTCCCCCCACCCCCTGCTCATGCCCCATGTCTCCCATGTCCCCCACACCCCCGCTCATGCCCACCTGTCTCCCCTGTTCCCCCACCCCCGCTTATGGCCCGTGTCTCCCTCCTGTTCTCCCCACCCCCGCTCATGGCCTGTGACCCTCTCTTGTTCCCCCCATCCCCGCTCATGCCCCGTGTCTCCCTCCTTTTCCCCCCCACCCCCCGCTCATGCACCGTGTCTCTCTCTTGTTCCCCCACCTCCCACTCATGCCCAGTGTCTCCCTCCTTTTAGTCCCAGCCCCCGCACATGCCCTGTGTCTCCCTCCTTTCCCCCCCACCCCCTGCTCATGCTCCGTGTCTCCCCTGTTCCCCCAACCCCCCTGCTCATGCCCCGTGTCTCCCTCCTTTTCCCCCCCAACCCCGCTCATGCCCCGTGTCTCCCTCCTTTCTCCCCCACCCCCTGCTCATGCTCTGTGTCTCCCCTGTTCCCCCCACCCCCCCGCTCATGCCCTGTGTCTCCCTCCTTTCCCCCCACCCCCGCTCATGCCCATGTGTCTCCTCTGTTCCCCCCACCCCCACTCATGCTCCGTGTCCCCCTGTTCTCCCCACCCCCCCGCTCATGCCCCGTGTCTCCCTCCTTTTCCCCCCACCCCCCGCTCATGCCCCATGTCTCCCCTGTTCCCCCTCACCCCCTGCTCATGGCCCGTGTCTTCCTCCTTTTCTGCCCACCCCCCGCTCATGCCCCGTGTCTCCCCTGTTCCCCCCACCCCCCGCTCATGCCCACGTGTCTCTGCTGTTCCCCCTCACCCCCCGCACATGCCCCGTGTCTACCTCAGTGCCCCCCTACCCCTGCTCATGCCCCGTGTCTCCCTCCTTCCCCCCCCGCTCATGCCCCATGCCTCTCTCCTGTTCCCCCCACCCCCCGCTCTTGGCCCGTGTCTCTCTCTTGTGCCCCCCACCCCCCGCTCATGCCCCGTGTCTACCTCTGTGCCCCCCTACCCCCAGTCATGCCCCATGTCTCCCTCCTTTTCCACCCCACCCCCCGCTCATGCCCCGTGTCTCCCCTGTTCCCCACACCCCCCCGCTCATGCCCCATGTCTCCCTCCTTTTCCCCCCACCCCCGCTCATGCCCCGTGTCTCCCCTGTTCCCCCTCACCCCCTGCTCATACCCCGTGTCTCCCTCCTTTTCCCCCCACCCCCTGCTCATGCCCCATGTCTCCCATGTCCCCCACACCCCTGCTCATGCCCACCTGTCTCCCTTGTTCCCCCACCCCCGCTTATGGCCCGTGTCTCCCTCCTGTTCTCCCCACCCCCGCTCATGGCCTGTGACCCTCTCTTGTTCCCCCCATCCCCCGCTCATGCCCCGTGTCTACCTCCGTTCCCCCCCACTCCCCGCTCATGCCCCGTGTCTCCCTCCTTTTCCCCCCCACCCCCCGCTCATGCCCTGTGTCTCCCCTGTTCCCCCCACCCCCCTGCTCATGCCCCGTGTCTCCCTCCTTTCCCCCACCCCCGCTCATGCCCTGTGTCTTCCCTGTTCCCCCACCCCCCGCACATGCCCCGTGCCTCCCGCCTTTTCCCCCCACCTCCCGCCCATGCCCAGTGTCTCTCTCTTGTTCCCCCCACCTCCCACTCATGCCCAGTGTCTCCCTCCTTTTCCCCCAGCCCCCGCTCATGCCCTGTGTCTCCCTCCTTTCCCCCCCACCCCCTGCTCATGCTCCGTGTCTCCCCTGTTCCCCTCACCCCCCTGCTCATGCCCCATGTCTCTCTCTTGTTCCCCCCCAGCCCCCGCTCATGCCCCGTGTCTCCCTCCTTTCCCCCCCACCCCCGCTCATGCCCTGTGTCTCCCTCCTTTCCCCCAACCCCTTGCTCATGCTCTGTGTCTCACCTGTTCCCCCCACCCCCCTGCTCATGCCCCATGTCTCCCTCCTTTTCCCCCCACCCCCCGCTCATGCCCGTGTCTCCCCTGTTCCCCCCACCCCCGCTCATGCCCATGTGTCTCCCCTGTTCCCCCCACCCCCGCTCATGCTCCGTGTCTCCCTTGTTCCCCCCACCCCCCCCCGCTCATACCCCGTGTCTCCCTCCTTTTCCCCCCACCCTCCGCTCATGCCCCATGTCTCCCCTGTTCCCCCTCACCCCCCGCTCATGGCCAGTGTCTCCCTCCTTTTCCCACCACCCCCCGCTCATGCCCCGTGTCTCCCCTGTTCCCCCCACCCCCCGCACATGCCCACGTGTCTCTGCTGTTCCCCCCCACCTCCCGCATGCCCTGTGTCTCTCCTGTTCCCCCCTCCCCCCGCTTATGCCCCGTGTCTCTCTCCTGTTCCCCCCGCTCTTGGCCCGTGCCTCTCTCTTGTGCCCCCCACCCCCTGCCCCGTGTCTACCTCAGTGCCCCGCTACCCCCACTCATGCCCCGTGTCTCCCTTCTTTTCCACCCCACCCCCGCTAATGCCCCGTGTCTCCCCTGTTCCCCCCACCCCCTGCTCATGCCCCATGTCTCCCTCCTTTTCCCCCCACCCCCTGCTCATGGCCCGTGTCTCCCTCCTGTTCCCCCCACCCCCGCTCATGGCCCGTGTCTCTCTCTTGTTCCCCCCATCCCCCGCTCATGCCCCGTGTCTACCTCCATTTCCCCCACTCCCTGCTCATGCCTCGCCTCTCCCTCCTTTTCCTCCCACCCCCGCTCATGCCCTGTGTCTCCCCTGTTCCCCCCACCCCCGCTCATGCCCTGTGTCTCCCTCCTTTTCCCCCCACCCACCGCTCATGCCCCATGTCTCCCCTGTTCCCCCCACTCATGCCCACGTGTCTCCCCTGTTCCCCCCACCCTCCCGCTCATGCCCCGTGTCTCCCTGCTTTTCTACCCCATCCCACGCTAATGCCCTGTGTCTCTCTCTTGTTCCCCCCCACCCCCCACTCATGCCCCATGTCTACCTCCGTTTCCCCCACCCCCCGCTCATGCCCCGTGTCTCCCCTGTTCCCCTCACCCCCTGCTCATGCCCATGTGTCTCCCCTGTTCCCCCCACCCCCCACTCATGCCCCGTGTCGACCTCCATTTCCCCCACCCCCCGCTCATGCCCCGTGTCTCCCCTGTTCCCCTCACCCCCTGCTCATGCCCACGTGTCTCCCCTGTTCGCCCCACTCCTGCCCCGTGTCTCCCTCCTTTTCTCCCCCACCCCCGCTCATGCCTCATGTCTCCCTCCTTTCACCCCCAGCCCCCCCGCTCATGCCCCGTGTTTCCCTGTTCCCCCCAACCCCCGCTCATGCCCTGTGTCTACTCTGTTCCCCCCACCCCCTGCTCATGTCCTGTGTCTCCATCCTTTCCCCCCCACCCCCCTCTCATGCCCGTGTCTCCCCTGTTACCCCACGGTCATGCCTTGTGTCTCCCTCCGGTTCCCTCCCACCCCCCGCTCATGCCCCGTGTCTCCCCTGTTCCCCCACCCCCTGCTCAGGTCGCGTGTCTCTCTCCTGTTCCCCCCACCCCCCGCTCATGGCCCGTGTCTTCCTCTTGTTCCCACCACCCCCTGCTCATGGCTCATTTCTCTCTCTTGTTCCCCCCACCCCCCGCTCATGCCCCGTGTCTACCTCCATTCACCCCCAACCCCCGCTCATGCCCCGTGTTTCCCTGTTCCCCCCACCCCCCGCTCATGCCCTGTGTCTCCTCTGTTCCACCCAACTCCCCTGCTCATGCCCCGTGTCTCCCTCCTTTCCCCCCCACCCCCCTCTCATGCCCGTGTCTCCCCTGTTACCCCACGGTCATGCCCTGTGTCTCCCTCTGGTTCCCCCCACCCCCCGCTCATGCCCCGTGTCTCCCCTTTTCCCCCACCCCCTGCTCAGGCCCCGTGTCTCTCTCCTGTTCCCCCCACCCCCCGCTCATGGCCCGTGTCTTCCTCTTGTTCCCACCACCCCCCGCTCATGGCCCATTTCTCTCTCTTGTTACCCCCCACCCCATGCTCATGCCCCGTGTCTACCTCCATTCACCCCTCCCCCCACTCATGCTCCGTGTCTACCTCCGTTCACCCCCACTCCCCGCTCATGCCCTATGTCTCCCTCCTTCCGCCCCACCCCCCGCTCATGCCCCGTGCCTCCCCTGTTCCCCCACCCCCCACTTATGCCCCATGTCTCCCTCCTTTTCCCCCCCACCCCTGCTCATGCCCTGTGCCTCCTCTGTTCCCCCCACCCCTGCTCATGCCCCGTGTCTCCCTCCTTTCCCCCCACCCCCTGCTCATGTCCCTTGTATCCCCTGTTCCCCCACCCCCGCTCATGCCCATGTGTCTTCCCTGTTCCCCCCCACCCCCGCTCATGCCCTGTGTCTCTCTCTTGTTCCCCCGACCCCCCGCTCATGCCCTGTGTCTCCCTCCATTTCCCCCACCCCCTGCTCATGCCCCATGTCTCCCCTGTTCCCCCACCCCCGCGCATGCCCATGTGTCTCCCCTGTTCCCCCACCCCCCGCTCATGCTCCGTGTCTCCCTACTGTTCCCCCGACCCCCCGCTCATGGCCCGTGTCTTCCTCCTTTCCCCCCTACCCCCCATTCATGCCCCACGTCTCCCCTGTTCCCCCCACCCCCGCTCATGCCCCGTGTCTACCTCCGTTCCCCCCACCCCGCTCATGCCCCGTGTCTCCCTCCTTTTCCCCCCACCCCCCGCTGATGCCCTGTTGTGTTCTCTTTATACACCCCACCTTCCCTTTCCATGGTGGCCATCTTGGTAAAAGATTTTCCTTCCTACACCGGGACACCGTAGGCGTACAGGTTTGGGAAGAAAAATCTATTTTTTACCACCCTGGGTTCCCACTTTGAGGACCTAGGATGCTAGTGGTCTTCATCTATTGAAAAGGACGTTATGGTTACGTTGCACTAATAAAAACCTAGGAAATTCAGTTAAAAAATAATGTGTTACAGGGACGTTATGGTTCATTTGCACTAATAAAAACCTATGAAATTCAATGAATAAGCGTTGTTAAAGGGACGTTATGGTTAAGTTGCACTAATAAAAACCTATGAAATTCAATTAAAAAGCTTTGTTAAAGGGACGTTATGGTTAAGTTGCACTAATTAAAACCTATGAAATTCAATGAAAAAACATTGTTAAAGGGACATTATGGTAAAGTTGCACTAATAAAAACATATGAAATTCAATGAAAAATCTTTGTTAAAGGGACGTTATGGTTAAGTTGCGCTACTATAAACCTATGAAATTCAGTGAAAAAAACTTGGTTAAAGGGACGTTATGGTTCCAAGTTAAACCGAAAAACCCCTGAAATTCGCCAGTTATGGTAAGCTAAGCAACCATAACTCGCGCCACCACCGTGCACTGCTAAGATTAACACCCACGACATCAAAGATGACATCACAAATGTCATTGATGACATCACTGATGACATCACATGTCTGGCTCACTCTTTTTTCCTTTACTGACATATCTAGTCCACATGGGTTTCTTCAGTAACAGTCAGAAACGAAACATTTTATTTTATTTGTAGACCTATCCTTCAAGTAGGTTCTTACAGTAATTCCCTTAGAGTCCAGTCACATCATATGAAACATCTACATAGGGGACAACACAAGCTTGAAAGACAGCAATCCTTTCTGTGCATAACGATAATCAATAGAGTTATCAGCACTTTCTGATAGTTCTGTTGTTTTTTAATGGCTGTACCTTTCCTGTATATGCTCATATTTGTATACATTGTACTCGCACTACTTTCCTTAGGGTCCAATCACATCATGTGATACATATACATAGGGTAAATATCAGCTTTGAAACAGAGCAATCATTTATTTGCATGATAATAACCAGTTAGGTTATGAATTGTTTCTGCTACTACTTCTGCTTTTTTGCTAACTTCACTTTCCCTGTATATACCCATATTTGTATGTGTTCATGTCTCTTTGTCTTTTGTCTGTAGTAATGGAATTATGTAATACATGGGTTTTATTAGCTACTTATTACATATTTCACAGTACACAAAAATCTATTAATAAAAAAATTATCATTTAATTATTCAACATATCAACATTATGAATATTATACCTTCATCATGTATGCTGCATACAATGCTATGTTTCTGCATGAGTAGCTTAGTACACTAGATAGAACCCCATAATAGAATGCTATTTATATCAATGCATTGTTCAATGCACTAATTAGGTTATGATATTTATTGCAATGATCCTTGACACTTTTTTGTCAACATTATAATAAGAATCCCTTGTACACATATTTCATGAAAAGTAAATACACATGTGATGTCATCGGTGATGTCATCAATGACATTTGTGATGTCATCTTTGATGTTGTGGGTGTTAGTCTTAGCAGTGCACGGTGGTGGTGCAAGTTATGGTTGCTTAGCTGACCATAACTGGCGAATTTCAGGCGTTTTTCGGTTTTACTTGGAACCATAGCGTCCCTTTAACAAAGTTTTTTCACTGAATTTCATAGCTTTTTAGTAGCGCAACTTAACCATAACGTCCCTTTAACAAAGTTTTTTCACAGAATATATATATATATATATATATATTACATGGCCACGGTAGTGGCCATGTAGTTATGGTTAAGTTGCTGTTTCCATAGGAAGAGCACTTTTTGGGCGGCTTATAACTTTGCTCCCCCTGGACGAATCCTCACCAAACTTTGCAAACAAAGTATATGGCCCACTCAGAATTGCAAAGTTTGGTGAGGATTCTTCCAGGGGGGGAATGTTATAGGGGTGGTCCCAAAGACTGAATGGGAAAAAACTTTGTGCACGGCTACAGCCCGAACCTCTGGACGGATTTACTCCAAATTTGCGGCAGGAGCGGCGGCTTAGTCCCGAAAGCGTGCTTTTTTTTATTTGGTGTAAATCTGTCCAGTAGTTTTTTTTTTAAATGTCAAAAATGTAAGTGAAACAAATTAGTGATATCTATGTCTGCTTCGCGGACACACTTCCCTGTTCGGTCCCCGGACAGGACAGGGATTGGACAAGAGGCTTGCGTGATGTCCGCGGACAGGTGACGCAATCTCCCATTGGCTGCAGTGAAGCGTGCAGTGCGTCGTATTTTGAGAGACGCCTGCCATCTTTGTTTATCGGTTGCATCAGAGGGCCAAGGAGTGGGATCTGCCGACTGTACAGTAAGTTCATGCCCCGTGTCTTTCTCCCGTTCCCACACCCGCTCATGCCCCGTGTCTTCCTCATGTTCCCCCCACACCCCGCTCATGCCCCATGTCTTCCTCACGTTCCCCCCTCTCCTCGCTCATGCCCCGTGTCTCCCTCACGTTCCCCCCAACCCATGCTAACGCCCCGTGTCTTCCTCACGTTCCCCCCATCCCCCGCTCATGCCCTGTGTATTCTCACGTTCCCCCCCACCCCCGCTCATGCCCCGTGTCTCCCCTGTTCCCCCCACCCCCCGCTCATGCCCACGTGTCTCTGCTGTTCCCCCCACCCCGCCGAATGCCCTGTGTCTCTCCTGTTCCCCCCTCCCCCCGCTCATGCCCCGTGTCTCTCTCCTGTTCCCCCACCCCCTGCTCTTGGCCCGTGTCTCTCTCTTGTGCCCCCCACCCCCTGCTCATGCCCCGTGTCTACCTCCGTGCCCCTCTACCCCCACTCATGCCCCGTGTCTCCCTCCTTTTCCACCCCACCCCCCGCTAATGCCCCGTGTCTCCCCTGTTCCCCCCACCCCCGCTCATGCCCCATGTCTCCCTCCTTTTCCCCCCACCCCCCCCTCATGGCCCGTGTCTCCCTCCTGTTCCCCCCACCTCCGCTCATGGCCCGTGTCTCTCTCTTGTTCCCCCCATCCCCTGCTCATGCCCCGTGTCTACCTCCATTCCCCCCACTTCCCGCTCATGCCCCGCGTCTCCCTCCTTTGACCCCCCACGCCCCGCTCATGCCCTGTGTCTCCCCTGTTCCCCCACCCCCCTGCTCATGCCCCGTGTCTCCCTCCTTTTCCTCCCACCCCCGCTCATGCCCTGTGTCTCCCCTGTTCCCCCCACCCCCTGCTCATGCCCTGTGTCTCCCTTCTTTTCCCCCCACCCCCCGCTCATGCCCCATGTCTCCCCTGTTCCCCCCGCTCATGCCCATGTGTCTCGTCTCCCCTGTTCCCCCCACCCTCCCGCTCATTTCCTGTGTCTCCCTCCTTTTCCACCCCATCCCCCGCTCATGCCCTGTGTCTCTCTCTTGTTCCCCCCACCCCCGCTCATGCCCCGTGTCTCCCTCCATTTCCCCCACCCCCTGCTCATGCCCCATGTCTCCCATGTTCCCCCACCCCCGCTCATGCCCATGTGTCTCTCCTGTTCCCCCCACCCCCCGCTCATGCCCCGTGTCTCCCTACTGTTCCCCCGACCCCCCGCTCATGGCCCGTGTCTTCCTCCTTTCCCTCCCCCACCCCCCACTCATGCCCCATGTCTCCCCTGTTCGCCCCACCCCCTGCTCATGCCCCATGTGTTCCCTGTCCCCCCCACCCCCGCTCATGCCCTGTGTCTACCTCTGTTCCCCCCACCCCCCGCTCACACCCCAAGTCTCCCTCCTTTTCCCCTCACCCCCCGCTGATGCCCTGTTGTGTTCTCTTTATACACCCTGCCTTCCCTTTCCATGGTGGCCATCTTGGTAAAAGATTGTCCTTCCTACACCGGGACACCGTAGGCGTACAGGTTTGGGAAGAAAAATCTATTTTTTACCACCCAGGGTTCCCACTTTGAGGACCTAGGATGCTAGTGGTCTTCATCTATTGAAAAGGACGTTATGGTTAAGTTGCACTAATAAAAACCTATGAAATTCAATTAAAAAACTTTGTTAAAGGGACGTTATGGTTAAGTTGCACTAATTAAAACCTATGAAATTCAATGAAAAAACATTGTTAAAGGGACATTATGGTAAAGTTGCACTAATAAAAACATGAAATTCAATGAAAAAACTTTGTTAAAGGGACGTTATGGTTAAGTTGCGCTACTAAAAACCTATGAAATTCAGTGAAAAAACTTTGTTAAAGGGACGTTATGGTTAAGTTGCGCTACTATACACCTATGAAATTCAGTGAAAAAAACTTGGTTAAAGGGACGTTATGGTTCCAAGTTAAACCGAAAAACCCCTGAAATTCGCCAGTTATGGTAAGCTAAGCAACCATTACTCGCGCCACCACCGTGAACTGCTAAGATTAACACCCACAACATCAAAGATGACATCACAAATGTCATTGATGACATCACTGATGACATCACATGTCTGGCTCACTCTTTTTTCCTTTACTGACATATCTAGTCCACATGGGTTTCTTCAGTAACAGTCAGAAACGAAACATTTTATTTTATTTGTAGACCTATCCTTCAAGTAGGTTCTTACAGTAATTCCCTTAGAGTCCAGTCACATCATATGAAACATCTACATAGGGGACAACACAAGCTTGAAAGACAGCAATCCTTTCTGTGCATAACGATAATCAATAGAGTTATCAGCACTTTCTGATAGTTCTGTTGTTTTTTAATGGCTGTACCTTCCCTGTATATGCTCATATTTGTATACTTTGTACTCGCACTACTTTCCTTAGGGTCCAATCACATCATGTGATACATATACATAGGGTAAATATCAGCTTTGAAACAGAGCAATCATTTATTTGCATGATAATAACCAGTTAGGTTATGAATTGTTTCTGCTACTACTTCTGCTTTTTTGCTAACTTCACTTTCCCTGTATATACCCATATTTGTATGTGTTCATGGCTCTTTGTCTTTTGTCTGTAGTAATGGAATTATGTAATACATGGGTTTTATTAGCTACTTATTACATATTTCACAGTACACAAAAATCTATTAATGAAAAAATTATCATTTAATTATTCAACATATCAACATTATGAATATTATACCTTCATCATGTATGCTGCATACAATGCTATGTTTCTGCATGAGTAGCTTAGTACACTAGATAGAACCCCATAATAAAATGCTATTTATATCAATGCATTGTTCAATGCACTAATTAGGTTATGATATTTATTGCAATGATCCTTGACACTTTTTTGTCAACATTATAATAAGAATCCCTTGTACACATATTTCATGAAAAGTAAATACACATGTGATGTCATCGGTGATGTCATCAATGACATTTGTGATGTCATCTTTGATGTTGTGGGTGTTAGTCTTAGCAGTGCACGGTGGTGGTGCAAGTTATGGTTGCTTAGCTGACCATAACTGGCGAATTTCAGGCGTTTTTCGGTTTTACTTGGAACCATAGCGTCCCTTTAACAAAGTTTTTTCACTGAATTTCATAGCTTTTTAGTAGCACAACTTAACCATAACGTCCCTTTAACAAAGTTTTTTCACAGAATATATATATATATATATATTACATGGTCACGGTAGTGGCCATGTAGTTATGGTTAAGTTGCTGTTTCCATAGGAAGAGCACTTTTTGGGCGGCTTATAACTTTGCTCCCCCTGGACGAATCCTCACCAAACTTTGCAAACAAAGTATATGGCCCACTCAGAATTGCAAAGTTTGGTGAGGATTCTTCCAGGGGGGGAATGTTATAGGGGTGGTCCCAAAGACTGAATGGGAAAAAACTTTGTGCACGGCTACAGCCCGAACCTCTGGACGGATTTACTCCAAATTTGCGGCAGGAGCGGCGGCTTAGTCCCGAAAGCGTGCTTTTTTTTATTTGGTGTAAATCTGTCCAGTAGTTTTTTTTTTAAATGTCAAAAATGTAAGTGAAACAAATTAGTGATATCTATGTCTGCTTCGCGGACACACTTCCCTGTTCGGTCCCCGGACAGGACAGGGATTGGACAAGAGGCTTGCGTGATGTCCGCGGACAGGTGACGCGATCTCCCATTGGCTGCAGTGAAGCGTGCAGTGCGTCGTATTTTGAGAGACGCCTGCCATCTTTGTTTATCGGTTGCATCAGAGGGCCAAGGAGTGGGATCTGCCGACTGTACAGTAAGCTCATGCCCCGTATCTTTCTCCCGTTCCCACACCTGCTCATGCCCCGTGTCTTCCTCATGTTCCCCCCACACCCCGCTCATGCCCCATGTCTTCCTCACGTTCCCCCCTCCCCTCGCTCATGCCCCGTGTCTCCCTCACGTTCCCCCCAACCCATGCTAACGCCCCATGTCTTCCTCACGTTCCCCCCATCCCCCGCTCATGCCCCGTGTATTCTCACGTTCCCCCCCACCCCCGCTCATGCCCCGTGTCTCCCCTGTTCCCCCCACCCCCCGCTCATGCCCACGTGTCTCTGCTGTTCCCCCCACCCTGCCGAATGCCCTGTGTCTCTCCTGTTCCCCCCTCCCCCCGCTCATGCCCCGTGTCTCTCTCCTGTTCCCCCCACCCCCTGATCTAGGCCCGTGTCTCTCTCTTGTGCCCCCACCCCCTGCTCATGCCCCGTGTCTACCTCCGTGCCCCTCTACCCCCACTCATGCCCCGTGTCTCCCTCCTTTTCCACCCCACCCCCCGCTAATGCCCCGTGGCTCCCATGTTCCCCCCACCCCCACTCATGCCCCATGTCTCCCTCCTTTTCCCCCCACCCCCGCTCATGGCCCGTGTCTCCCTCCTGTTCCCCCCACCTCCGCTCATGGCCCGTGTCTCTCTCTTGTTCCCCCCATCCCCTGCTCATGCCCCGTGTCTACCTCCATTCCCCCCACTTCCCGCTCATGCCCCGCGTCTCCCTCCTTTGACCCCCCACGCCCCGCTCATGCCCTGTGTCTCCCCTGTTCCCCCACCCCCCTGCTCATGCCCCGTGTCTCCCTCCTTTTCCTCCCACCCCCGCTCATGCCCTGTGTCTCCCCTGTTCCCCCCACCCCCTGCTCATGCCCTGTGTCTCCCTTCTTTTCCCCCCACCCCCCGCTCATGCCCCATGTCTCCCCTGTTCCCCCCGCTCATGCCCATGTGTCTCGTCTCCCCTGTTCCCCCCACCCTCCCGCTCATGCCCCGTGTCTCCCTCCTTTTCCACCCCATCCCCCGCTCATGCCCTGTGTCTCTCTCTTGTTCCCCCCACCCTCGCTCATGCCCCGTGTCTCCCTCCATTTCCCCCACCCCCTGCTCATGCCCCATGTCTCCCATGTTCCCCCACCCCCGCTCATGCCCATGTGTCTCTCCTGTTCCCCCCACCCCCCGCTCATGCCCCGTGTCTCCCTACTGTTCCCCCGACCCCCCGCTCATGGCCCGTGTCTTCCTCCTTTCCCTCCCCCACCCCCCACTCATGCCCCATGTCTCCCCTGTTCGCCCCACCCCCTGCTCATGCCCCATGTGTTCCCTGTCCCCCCACCCCCGCTCATGCCCTGTGTCTACCTCTGTTCCCCCCACCCCCCGCTCACACCCCGTGTCTCCCTCCTTTTCCCCCCACCCCCCGCTGATGCCCTGTTGTGTTCTCTTTATACACCCCGCCTTCCCTTTCCATGGTGGCCATCTTGGTAAAAGATTTTCCTTCCTACACCGGGACACCGTAGGCGTACAGGTTTGGGAAGAAAAATCTATTTTTTACCACCCAGGGTTCCCACTTTGAGGACCTAGGATGCTAGTGGTCTTCATCTATTGAAAAGGACGTTATGGTTACGTTGCACTAATAAAAACCTAGGAAATTCAGTTAAAAAATAATGTGTTACAGGGACGTTATGGTTCATTTGCACTAATAAAAACCTATGAAATTCAATGAATAAGCGTTGTTAAAGGGACGTTATGGTTAAGTTGCACTAATAAAAACCTATGAAATTCAATTAAAAAACTTTGTTAAAGGGACGTTATGGTTAAGTTGCACTAATTAAAACCTATGAAATTCAATGAAAAAACATTGTTAAAGGGACATTATGGTAAAGTTGCGCTACTAAAAACCTATGAAATTCAGTGAAAAAACTTTGTTAAAGGGACGTTATGGTTAAGTTGCGCTACTATAAACCTATGAAATTCAGTGAAAAAAACTTGGTTAAAGGGACGTTATGGTTCCAAGTTAAACCGAAAACCCCTGAAATTCGCCAGTTATGGTAAGCTAAGCAACCATAACTCGCGCCACCACCGTGCACTGCTAAGATTAACACCCACGACATCAAAGATGACATCACAAATGTCATTGATGACATCACTGATGACATCACATGTCTGGCTCACTCTTTTTTCCTTTACTGACATATCTAGTCCACATGGGTTTCTTCAGTAACAGTCAGAAACGAAACATTTTATTTTATTTGTAGACCTATCCTTCAAGTAGGTTCTTACAGTAATTCCCTTAGAGTCCAGTCACATCATATGAAACATCTACATAGGGGACAACACAAGCTTGAAAGACAGCAATCCTTTCTGTGCATAACGATAATCAATAGAGTTATCAGCACTTTCTGATAGTTCTGTTGTTTTTTAATGGCTGTACCTTCCCTGTATATGCTCATATTTGTATACATTGTACTCGCACTACTTTCCTTAGGGTCCAATCACATCATGTGATACATATACATAGGGTAAATATCAGCTTTGAAACAGAGCAATCATTTATTTGCATGATAATAACCAGTTAGGTTATGAATTGTTTCTGCTACTACTTCTGCTTTTTTGCTAACTTCACTTTCCCTGTATATACCCATATTTGTATGTGTACATGTCTCTTTGTCTTTTGTCTGTAGTAATGGAATTATGTAATACATGGGTTTTATTAGCTACTTATTACATATTTCACAGTACACAAAAATCTATTAATAAAAAAATTATCATTTAATTATTCAACATATCAACATTATGAATATTATACCCTCATCATGTATGCTGCATACAATGCTATGTTTCTGCATGAGTAGCTTAGTACACTAGATAGAACCCCATAATAGAATGCTATTTATATCAATGCATTGTTCAATGCACTAATTAGGTTATGATATTTATTGCAATGATCCTTGACACTTTTTTGTCAACATTATAATAAGAATCCCTTGTACACATATTTCATGAAAAGTAAATACACATGTGATGTCATCGGTGATGTCATCAATGACATTTGTGATGTCATCTTTGATGTTGTGGGTGTTAGTCTTAGCAGTGCACGGTGGTGGTGCAAGTTATGGTTGCTTAACTGACCATAACTGGCGAATTTCAGGCGTTTTTCGGTTTTACTTGGAACCATAGCGTCCCTTTAACAAAGTTTTTTCACTGAATTTCATAGCTTTTTAGTAGCGCAACTTAACCATAACGTCCCTTTAACAAAGTTTTTTCACAGAATATATATATATATATATATTACATGGCCACGTTAGTGGCCATGTAGTTATGGTTAAGTTGCTGTTTCCATAGGAAGAGCACTTTTTGGGCGGCTTATAACTTTGCTCCCCCTGGACGAATCCTCACCAAACTTTGCAAACAAAGTATATGGCCCACTCAGAATTGCAAAGTTTGGTGAGGATTCTTCCAGGGGGGGAATGTTATAGGGGTGGTCCCAAAGACTGAATGGGAAAAAACTTTGTGCACGGCTACAGCCCGAACCTCTGGACCGATTTACTCCAAATTTGCGGCAGGAGCGGCGGCTTAGTCCCGAAAGCGTGCTTATTTTTATTTGGTGTAAATCTGTCCAGTAGTTTTTTTTTTAAATGTCAAAAATGTAAGTGAAACAAATTAGTGATATCTATGTCTGCTTCGCGGACACACTTCCTTGTTCGGTCCCCGGACAGGACAGGGATTGGACAAGAGGCTTGCGTGATGTCTGCGGACAGGTGACGCGATCTCCCATTGGCTGCAGTGAAGCGTGCAGTGCGTCGTATTTTGAGAGACGCCTGCCATCTTTGTTTATCGGTTGCATCAGAGGGCCAAGGAGTGGGATCTGCCGACTGTACAGTAAGCTCATGCCCCGTGTCTTTTTCCCGTTCCCACACCCGCTCATGCCCCGTGTCTTCCTCATGTTCCCCCCACACCCCGCTCATGCCCCATGTCTTCCTCACGTTCCCCCCTCCCCTCGCTCATGCCCCGTGTCTCCCTCACGTTCCCCCCAACCCATGCTAACGCCCCGTGTCTTCCTCACGTTCCCCCCATCCCCCGCTCATGCCCCGTGTATTCTCACGTTCCCCCCACCCCCGCTCATGCCCCGTGTCTCCCCTGTTCCCCCCACCCCCCGCTCATGCCCACGTGTCTCTGCTGTTCCCCCCACCCCGCCGAATGCCCTGTGTCTCTCCTGTTCCCCCCTCCCCCCGCTCATGCCCCGTGTCTCTCTCCTGTTCCCCCCACCCCCTGCTCTTGGCCCGTGTCTCTCTCTTGTGCCCCCCACCCCCTGCTCATGCCCCGTGTCTACCTCCGTGCCCCTCTACCCCCACTCATGCCCCGTGTCTCCCTCCTTTTCCACCCCACCCCCCGCTAATGCCCCGTGTCTCCCCTGTTCCCCCCACCCCCGCTCATGCCCCATGTCTCCCTCCTTTTCCCCCCACCCCCCGCTCATGGCCCGTGTCTCCCTCCTGTTCCCCCCACCTCCGCTCATGGCCGTGTCTCTCTCTTGTTCCCCCCATCCCCTGCTCATGCCCCGTGTCTACCTCCATTCCCCCCACTTCCCGCTCATGCCCCGCGTCTCCCTCCTTTGACCCCCCATGCCCCGCTCATGCCCTGTGTCTCCCCTGTACCCACACCCCCCTGCTCATGCCCCGTGTCTCCCTCCTTTTCCTCCCACCCCCGCTCATGCCCTGTGTCTCCCCTGTTCCCCCCACCCCCTGCTCATGCCCTGTGTCTCCCTTCTTTTCCCCCTGTTCCCCCTGCTCATGCCCATGTGTCTCGTCTCCCCTGTTCCCCCCACCCTCCCGCTCATGCCCCGTGTCTCCCTCCTTTTCCACCCCATCCCCCGCTCATGCCCTGTGTCTCTCTCTTGTTCCCCCCACCCCCGCTCATGCCCCGTGTCTCCCTCCATTTCCCCCACCCCCTGCTCATGCCCCATGTCTCCCATGTTCTCCCACCCCCGCTCATGACCATGTGTCTCTCCTGTTCCCCCCACCCCCCGCTCATGCCCCGTGTCTCCCTACTGTTCCCCCGACCCCCCGCTCATGGCCCGTGTCTTCCTCCTTTCCCTCCCCCACCCCCCACTCATGCCCCATGTCTCCCCTGTTCGCCCCACCCCCTGCTCATGCCCCATGTGTTCCCTGTCCCCCCCACCCCCGCTCATGCCCTGTGTCTACCTCTGTTCCCCCCACCCCCCGCTCACACCCCGTGTCTCCCTCCTTTTCCCCCCACCCCCCGCTGATGCCCTGTTGTGTTCTCTTTATACACCCTGCCTTCCCTTTCCATGGTGGCCATCTTGGTAAAAGATTTTCCTTCCTACACCGGGACACCGTAGGCGTACAGGTTTGGGAAGAAAAATCTATTTTTTACCACCCAGGGTTCCCACTTTGAGGACCTAGGATGCTAGTGGTCTTCATCTATTGAAAAGGACGTTATGGTTACGTTGCACTAATAAAAACCTAGGAAATTCAGTTAAAAAATAATGTGTTACAGGGACGTTATGGTTCATTTGCACTAATAAAAACCTATGAAATTCAATGAATAAGCGTTGTTAAAGGGACGTTATGGTTAAGTTGCACTAATAAAAACCTATGAAATTCAATTAAAAAACTTTGTTAAAGGGACGTTATGGTTAAGTTGCACTAATTAAAACCTATGAAATTCAATGAAAAAACATTGTTAAAGGGACATTATGGTAAAGTTGCACTAATAAAAACATATGAAATTCAATGAAAAAACTTTGTTAAAGGGACGTTATGGTTAAGTTGCGCTACTAAAAACCTATGAAATTCAGTGAAAAAACTTTGTTAAAGGGACGTTATGGTTAAGTTGCGCTACTATAAACCTATGAAATTCAGTGAAAAAAACTTGGTTAAAGGGACGTTATGGTTCCAAGTTAAACCGAAAAACCCCTGAAATTCGCCAGTTATGGTAAGCTAAGCAACCATAACTCGCGCCACCACCGTGCACTGCTAAGATTAACACCCACGACATCAAAGATGACATCACAAATGTCATTGATGACATCACTGATGACATCACATGTCTGGCTCACTCTTTTTTCCTTTACTGACATATCTAGTCCACATGGGTTTCTTCAGTAACAGTCAGAAACGAAACATTTTATTTTATTTGTAGACCTATCCTTCAAGTAGGTTCTTACAGTAATTCCCTTAGAGTCCAGTCACATCATATGAAAGATCTACATAGGGGACAACACAAGCTTGAAAGACAGCAATCCTTTCTGTGCATAACGATAATCAATAGAGTTATCAGCACTTTCTGATAGTTCTGTTGTTTTTTAATGGCTGTACCTTCCCTGTATATGCTCATATTTGTATACATTGTACTCGCACTACTTTCCTTAGGGTCCAATCACATCATGTGATACATATACATAGGGTAAATATCAGCTTTGAAACAGAGCAATCATTTATTTGCATGATAATAACCAGTTAGGTTATGAATTGTTTCTGCTACTACTTCTGCTTTTTTGCTAACTTCACTTTCCCTGTATATACCCATATTTGTATGTGTTCATGTCTCTTTGTCTTTTGTCTGTAGTAATGGAATTATGTAATACATGGGTTTTATTAGCTACTTATTACATATTTCACAGTACACAAAAATCTATTAATAAAAAAATTATCATTTAATTATTCAACATATCAACATTATGAATATTATACCTTCATCATGTATGCTGCATACAATGCTATGTTTCTGCATGAGTAGCTTAGTACACTAGATAGAACCCCATAATAGAATGCTATTTATATCAATGCATTGTTCAATGCACTAATTAGGTTATGATATTTATTGCAATGATCCTTGACACTTTTTTGTCAACATTATAATAAGAATCCCTTGTACACATATTTCATGTAAAGTAAATACACATGTGATGTCATCGGTGATGTCATCAATGACATTTGTGATGTCATCTTTGATGTTGTGGGTGTTAGTCTTAGCAGTGCACGGTGGTGGTGCAAGTTATGGTTGCTTAGCTGACCATAACTGGCGAATTTCAGGCGTTTTTCGGTTTTACTTGGAACCATAGCGTCCCTTTAACAAAGTTTTTTCACTGAATTTCATAGCTTTTTAGTAGCGCAACTTAACCATAACGTCCCTTTAACAAAGTTTTTTCACAGAATATATATATATATATATATATATATATATTACATGGCCACGGTAGTGGCCATGTAGTTATGGTTAAGTTGCTGTTTCCATAGGAAGAGCACTTTTTGGGCGGCTTATAACTTTGCTCCCCCTGGACGAATCCTCACCAAACTTTGCAAACAAAGTATATGGCCCACTCAGAATTGCAAAGTTTGGTGAGGATTCTTCCAGGGGGGGAATGTTATAGGGGTGGTCCCAAAGACTGAATGGGAAAAAACTTTGTGCACGGCTACAGCCCGAACGTCTGGACGGATTTACTCCAAATTTGCGGCAGGAGCGGCGGCTTAGTCCCAAAAGCGTGCTTTTTTTTATTTGGTGTAAATCTGTCCAGTAGTTTTTTTTTTTAAATGTCAAAAATGTAAGTGAAACAAATTAGTGATATCTATGTCTGCTTCGCGGACACACTTCCCTGTTCGGTCCCCGGACAGGACAGGGATTGGACAAGAGGCTTACGTGATGTCCGCGGACAGGTGACGCGATCTCCCATTGGCTGCAGTGAAGCGTGCAGTGCGTCGTATTTTGAGAGACGCCTGCCATCTTTGTTTATCGGTTGCATCAGAGGGCCAAGGAGTGGGATCTGCCGACTGTACAGTAAGCTCATGCCCCGTGTCTTTCTCCCGTTCCCACACCCGCTCATGCCCCGTGTCTTCCTCATGTTCCCCCCACACCCTGCTCATGCCCCATGTCTTCCTCACGTTCCCCCCTCCCCTCGCTCATGCCCCGTGTCTCCCTCACGTTCCCCCCAACCCATGCTAACGCCCCGTGTCTTCCTCACGTTCCCCCCATCCCCCGCTCATGCCCCGTGTATTCTCACGTTCCCCCCCACCCCCGCTCATGCCCCGTGTCTCCCCTGTTCCCCCCACCCCCCGCTCATGCCCACGTGTCTCTGCTGTTCCCCCCACCCCACCGAATGCCCTGTGTCTCTCCTGTTCCCCCCTCCCCCCGCTCATGCCCCGTGTCTCTCTCCTGTTCCCCCCACCCCCTGCTCTTGGCCCGTGTATGTATGTATGTATGTATGTATGTATTTAGTTTTTATATAGCGCCGATAGCCCACAGGCATCAGGGTGCTTGTACATAAAACACTGCTCCTGCAAGACCAAAGACAGACAACACGTAAGGGACGAACAAACGGTACAGCTAGCTAATAAGCGACACGAACTCTAACTAGGACCTGCGCCCACGGATTCTTATCTAAAGAGGTATGTGTCTCTCTCTTGTGCCCCCCACCCCCTGCTCATGCCCCGTGTCTACCTCCGTGCCCCTCTACCCCCACTCATGCCCCGTTTCTCCCTCCTTTTCCACCCCACCCCCGCTCATGCCCCATGTCTCCCTCCTTTTCCCCCCACCCCCCGCTCATGGCCCGTGTCTCCCTCCTGTTCCCCCCACCTCCGCTCATGGCCCGTGTCTCTCTCTTGTTCCCCCATCCCCTGCTCATGCCCCGTGTCTACCTCCATTCCCCCCACTTCCCGCTCATGCCCCGCGTCTCCCTCCTTTGACCCCCCACGCCCCGCTCATGCCCTGTGTCTCCCCTGTTCCCCCACCCCCCTGCTCATGCCCCGTGTCTCCCTCCTTTTCCTCCCACCCCCGCTCATGCCCTGTGTCTCCCCTGTTCCCCCCACCCCCTGCTCATGCCCTGTGTCTCCCTTCTTTTCCCCCCACCACCCGCTCATGACCTATGTCTCCCCTGTTCCCCCCGCTCATGCCCATGTGTCTCGTCTCCCCTGTTCCCCCCACCCTCCCGATCATGCCCCGTGTCTCCCTCCTTTTCCACCCCATCCCACGCTAATGCCCTGTGTCTCTCTCTTGTTCCCCCCACCCCCACTCATGCCCCGTGTCTACCTCCGTTTCCCCCGCCCCCCGCTCATGCCCCGTGTCTTCCCTGTTCCCCTCACCCCCTGCTCATGCCCATGTGTCTCCCCTGTTCCCCCCACCCCCCACTCATGCCCCGTGTCTACCTCCATTTCCCCCACCCCCCGCTCATGCCCACGTGTCTCCCCTGTTCCCCCCACCCCTGCTCATGCCCTGTGTCTCCCTCCTTTTCCCTCCACCCCCCGCTCATGCCCCATGTCTCCCACCTTTCACCCCCAACCCCCTCGCTCATGCCCCGTGTTTCCCTGTTCCCCCCAACCCCCGCTCATGCCCTGTGTCTCCTCTGTTACCCCCAACCCCCTGCTCATGTCCTGTGTCTCCATCCTTTCCCCCCACCCCCCTCTCATGCCCGTGTCTCCCCTGTTACCCCACGGTCATGCCGCGTGTCTCTCTCCTGTTCCCCCCACCCCCCGCTCATGGCTCATGTCTTCCTCTTGTTCCCACCACCCCCTGCTCATGGCTCATTTCTCTCTCTTGTTCCCCCCACCCCCCGCTCATGCCCCGTGTCTACCTCCATTCACCCCCACCCCCACTCATGCCCTGTGTTCCCCTGTTCCCCCCACCCCCCGCTCATGCCCTGTGTCTCCTCTGTTCCCCCCACTCCCCTGCTCATGCCCCGTGTCTCCCTCCTTTCCCCCCCACCCCCCTCTCATGCCCGTGTCTCCCCTGTTACCCCACGGTCATGCCCTCTGTCTCCCTCTGGCGCCCCCACCCCCCGCTCATGCCCTGTGTCTCTCTCCTGTTCCCCCCACCCACCGCTCATGGCCCGTGTCTTCCTCTTGTTCCCACCACCCCCCGCTCATGGCCCATTTCTCTCTCTTGTTACCCCCACCCCACGCTCATGGCCCGTGTCTACCTCCATTCACCCCCTCCCCCCGCTCATGCCCCGTGTCTACCTCCGTTCACCCCCACCCCCCGCTCATGCCCTATGTCTCCCTCCTTCCCCCATCCCCCGCTCATGCCCCGTGTCTCCCCTGTTCCCCCACCCCCCGCTTATGCCCAGTGTCTCCCTCCTTTTCCCCCCCACCCCCGCTCATGCCCTGTGCCTCCTCTGTTCCCCCCACCCCCGCTCATGCCCCATGTCTCCCTCCTTTCCCCCCCACCCCCTGCTCATGTCCCTTGTATCCCCTGTTCCCCCCACCCCCGTGCTCATGCCCACGTGTCTCCCCTGTTCCCCCCCACCCCCGCTCATGCCCTGTGTCTCTCTCTTGTTCCCCCCACCCCCGCTCATGCCCTGTGTCTCCCTCCATTTCCCCCCCCTGCTCATGCCCCATGTCTCCCATGTTCCCCCACCCCCGCTCATGCCCATGTGTCTTTCCTGTTCCCCCGACCCCCCGCTCATGGTCCGTGTCTTCCTCCTTTCCCTCCCCCACCCCCCACTCATGCCCCATGTCTCCCATGTTCGCCCCACCCCCTGCTCATGCCCCATGTGTTCCCTGTCCCCTCCACCCCCGCTCATGCCCTGTGTCTAACTCTGTTCCCCCCACCCCCCACTCATACCCCGTGTCTCCCTCCTTTTCCCCCCACCCCCCGCTGATGCCCTGTTGTGTTCTCTTTATACACCCCGCCTTCCCTTTCCATGGTGGCCATCTTGGTAAAAGATTTTCCTTCCTACACCGGGACACCGTAGGCGTACAGGTTTGGGAAGAAAAATCTATTTTTTACCACCCAGGGTTCCCACTTTGAGGACCTAGGATGCTAGTGGTCTTCATCTATTGAAAAGGACGTTATGGTTACGTTGCACTAAGAAAAACCTATGAAATTCAATGAAAAAGCGTTGTTAAAGGGACGTTATGGTTAAGTTGCGCTACTAAAAACCTATGAAATTCAGTGAAAAAACTTTGTTAAAGGGACGTTATGGTTCCAAGTTAAACCGAAAAACCCCAGAAATTCGCCAGTTATGGTAAGCTAAGCAACCATAACTCGCGCCACCACCGTGCACTTCTAAGACTAACACCCACGACATCAAAGATGACATCACAAATGTCATTGATGACATCACTGATGACATAACATGTCTGGCTCACTCTTTTTTCCTTTACTGACATATCTAGTCCACATGGGTTTCTTCAGTAACAGTCAGAAACGAAACATTTTATTTTATGTGTAGACCTATCCTTCAAGTAGGTTCTTACAGTAATTCCCTTAGAGTCCAGTCACATCATATGAAACATCTACATAGGGGACAACACAAGCATGAAAGACAGCAATCCTTTCTGTGCATAACGATAATCAATAGAGTTATCAGCACTTTCTGATAGTTCTGTTGTTTTTTAATGGCTGTACCTTCCCTGTGTATGCTCATATTTGTATACATTGTACTCACACTACTTTCCTTAGGGTCCAATCACATCATGTGATACATATACATAGGGTAAATATCAGCTTTGAAACAGAGCAATCATTTATTTGCATGATAATAACCAGTCAGGTTATGAATTGTTTCTGCTACTACTTCTGCTTTTTTGCTAACTTCACTTTCCCTGTATATACCCATATTTTTATGTGTTCTTGTCTCTTTGTCTTTTGTCTGTAGTAATGGAATTATGTAATACATGGGTTTATTAGCTACTTATTACATATTTCACAGTACACAAAAATCTATTAATAAAAAAATTATCATTTAATTATTCAACATATCAACATTATGAATATTATACCTTCATCATGTATGCTGCATACAATGCTATGTTTCTGCATGAGTAGCTTAGTACACTAGATAGAACCCCATAATAGAATGCTATTTATATCAATGCATTGTTCAATGCACTAATTAGGTTATGATATTTATTGCAATGATCCTTGACACTTTTTTGTCAACATTATAATAAGAATCCCTTGTAAACATATTTCATGAAAAGTAAATACACATGTGATGTCATCGGTGATGTCATCAATGACATTTGTGATGTCATCTTTGATGTCGTGGGTGTTAGTCTTAGCAGTGCACGGTGGTGGTGCGAGTTATGGTTGCTTAGCTTACCATAACTGGCGAATTTCAGGCGTTTTTCGGTTTTACTTGGAACCATAGCGTCCCTTTAACAATGTTTTTTCACTGAATTTCATAGCTTTTTAGTAGCGCAACTTAACCATAACGTCCCTTTAACAAAGTTTTTTCACTGAATATATATATATATATATATTACATGGCCATGGTAGTGGCCATGTAGTTATGGTTAAGTTGCTGTTTCCATAGGAAGAGCACTTTTTGGGTGGCTTATAACTTCGCTCCCCCTGGATGAATCCTCACCAAACTTTGCAAAAAAAGTATATGGCCCACTCAGAAATGCAAAGTTTGGTGAGGATTCTTCAAGGGGGGGAATGTTATAGGGGGGGTCCCAAAGACTGAATGGGAAAAAACTTTGTGCACGGCTACAGCCCGAACCTCTGGACGGATTTACTCCAAATTTGCGGCAGGAGCGGCGGCTTAGTCCCGAAAGCGTGCTTTTTTTTATTTGGTGTAAATCTGTCCAGTAGTTTTTTTTTTTAAATGTCAAAAATGTAATTGAAACAAAATAGTGATATCTATGTCTGCTTCGCAGACACACTTCCCTGTTCGGTCCCCGGACAGGACAGGGATTGGACAAGCGGCTTGCGTGATGTCCGCGGACAGGTGACGCGATCTCCCATTGGCTGCAGTGAAGCGTGCAGTGCGTCGTATTTTGAGAGACGCCTGCCATCTTTGTTTATCGTTTGCATCAGAGGGCCAAGGAGCGGGATCTGCCGCCTGCACAGTAAGCTCATGCCCCGTGTCTTCCTCCCGTTCCCCCACCCCGCTCATGCCCCGTGTCTTCCTCATGTTCCCCCCACACCCTGCTCTTGCGCCATGTCTTCCTCACGTTCCCCCCTCCCCTCTCTCATGCCCCGTGTCTCCCTCACGTTCCCCCAACCCATGATCATGCCCCGTGTCTTCCTCACGTTCCCCCATCCCCCACTAATGCCCCGTGTATTCCTCACATTCCCCCCACCCCCCGCTCACGCCCCGTGTCTTCCTCACGTTCCAACCACCCCGCTCTCATGCCCCGTATCTTCCTCACGTTCCCCCCAGCCCCCGCTCATGCCCCGTGTCTTCCTCACATTCCCCCCACCCCGCTCATGCCCCATGTCTTTCTCACGTTCCGCCCATCCCCGCTCATGCCCTGTGTCTTCCTCACATTCCCCCCAGCCCCCTCTCATGCCCCGTGTCTCCCTCATGTTCCCCCCACCCCCCGCTCATGCCCGGTGTTTTCTTCCCGTTCTCCCCACCCCTGCTCATGCCCCGTGTTTTCTTCCCGTTCTCCCCCACCCCCAGCTCATGCCCCGTGTCTCCCTCCCGTTCTCCCCCAGCCCCTGCTCATGCCCCATGTCTCCCTCCCGGTCCCCCCGACCCCCGCTCATGCCCTGTGTCTACCTCTTGTTCCCCCCACCCCCCGCTCATGCCCTGGGTCTCCCTCACGTTCCCCCCACCCCCTCTCATGCCCAATATCTTCCTCATATTCCCCCATCCCCGCTCATGCCCGTGTCTTCCTCACGTTCCCCCCACCCCCTGTTCATGCCCCGTGTCTTCCTCATGTTCCCTCACCCCCTTTCATGCCCCGTGTCTCCTCACGTTCCCCCCACGCCCCGCTCATGCCCCTTGTTTTCTTCCCGTTCTCCCCACCCCCGTTCATGCCCCGTGTTTTCTTCCCATTCTTCCCCATCCCACACTCATGCCCCATGTCTCCCTCCCGGTCCCCCCCACTCATGCCCTGTGTCTACCTCTTGTTCCCACCAACCGCTGCTCATGCCCTGATGTCTCCCTCCCATTCTCCCCCACCCCCCGCTCATGCCCCATGTCTCCCTCCCGGTCCCCCCCACACCCCGCTCATGCCCCGTGTCTACCTCTTGTTCCCTCCACCCCGCTCATGCCCTGTGTCTACCTCCTGTTTCCTCCACCCCTGCTCATGCCCCATGTCTCCCTCCTGTGCCCCTACACCCCGCTCATGCCCCGTGTCTACCTCTTGTTCCCCCCACGACCCGCTCATGCCCCGTGTCTCCCTCTTGTCCCCCCACCCCCCACTCATGCCCCGTGTCTACCTCTTGTTCCCCCCACCCCCGCTCATGCCCTGTGTCTACGTCTTGTTCCCCCACCCCCCACTCATGTCCCGTGTCTACCTCCTGTTCCCCTCACCCCTGCTCATGCCCTGTGTCTACCTCCTTTTCCCCCCACCCCCGCTCATGTCTCGTGTCTCCCTCCTGTTCCCCCACCACCCGCTCATGCCCCGTGTCTCCCTCCTGTCTCCCCACCCCCCGCTCATGCCCCGTGTCTCCCTCCCGTTCTCCCCCAGCCCCTGCTCATGCCCCATGTCTCCCTCCCGGTCACCCCGACCCCCGCTCATGCCCCGTGTCTACCTCTTGTTCCCCCCACCCCCGCTCATCCCCCGTGTCTTCCTCACGTTCCCCCCACCCCCCGCTCATGCCCCGTGTCTTCCTCATGTTCCCTCACCCCCTTTCATGCCCCGTGTCTCCTCACGTTCCCCCCACGCCCCGCTCATGCCCCTTGTTTTCTTCCCGTTCTCCCCACCCCCGTTCATGCCCCGTGTTTTCTTCCCATTCTTCCCCACCCCACACTCATGCCCCATGTCTCCCTCCCGGTCCCCCCCACTCATGCCCTGTGTCTACCTGTTGTTCCCACCAACCGCTGCTCATGCCCTGTGTCTCCCTCCCATTCTCCCCCACCCCCCGCTCATGACCCATGTCTCCCTCCCGGTCCCCCCCACACCCCGCTCATGCCCCGTGTCCACCTCTTGTTCCCTCCACCCCGCTCATGCCCTGTGTCTACCTCCTGTGCCCTCCACCCCTGCTCATGCCCTGTGTCTACCTCCTTTTCCCCCCACCCCCGCTCATGTCTCGTGTCTCCCTCCTGTTGCCCCACCACCCGCTCATGCCCCGTGTCTCCCTCCTGTCTCCCCACCCCCGCTCATGCCCCGTGTCTACCTCTTGTTCCCCCCACCCCCGCTCATACCCTGTGTCTACCTCTTGTTCCCCCACCCCCTGCTCATGCTCCGTGTCTACCGCCTGTTCCCCCCAACCCCCGCTCATGCCCCATGTCTCCCTCCTGTTCCCCCACCCCCCACTCATGCCCCGTCTCTCCCTTCTGTTCCCCACCCCACGCTCATGCCCCGTGTCTACCTCTTGTTCCCCCCACCCCTGCTCATTCCCTGTGGTGTCTCCCTCCTTTTCCCCCCACCCCCCGCTCATGCCCCGTGTCTCTCTCTGGTTCCCCCCACCCCCGCTCATGCCCCATGTCTCCCTCCTGTTCCCCCCACTACCCGCTCATGCCCCGTGTCTACCTCTTGTTCCCCCCACCCCCCGCTCATGCCCCGTGTCAACCTCCTGTTCCCCCCACCCCCCGCTCATGCCCTGTGTCTACCTCTTTTTCCCCCCAACCCCCGCTCATTCCCGGTGTCTCCCTCCTGTCCCTCCACCCCCCGCTCATGCCCCGTGTCTACCTCCTGTTCCTCCCACCCCCCGCTCATGCACCGTCCGTGTCTCCCTCCTGTTCCCCCACCCCCCGCTCATTCCCCCTGTCTCCCTCCTGTTCCCCCCACCCCCCACTCATGCCCCCTATCTCCCTCCTGTTCCCCCCCACCCCCAACTCATGCCCCCTGTCTCCCTCCTGTTCCCCCCACCCCCGCTCATGCCCCCTGTCTCCCTCCTGTTCCCACCCCTTGCTCATGCCCCCTGTCTCCCTCCTGTTCCCCCACCCCCTGCTCATGCCCCCTGTCTCCCTTCTGTTTCCCCCACCCCCCGCTCATGCCCCCTGTCTCCCTCCTGTTCCCCCCACCCCCCCCGCTGCCTGTGTCTCTCCTGTTCCCCCCACCCCTCCCTCATGCCCTGTGTCTCTCCTGTTCCCCCCCACCCCAGCTCATGCCCCTTGTCTCCCTACTGTTCCCCCCACCCCTGCTCATGCCCCATATCTCCCTCTTGTTCCCCCCACCCCCCGCTAATGCCCCGTGTCTCCCTCCTGTACCCCCCACCCCCCGCTCATGCCCCCTGTCTCCCTCCTGTTCCCCCCACCCCCCGCTGCCCGTGTCTCTCCTGTTCCCCCCCACCCCTCCCTCATGCCCTGTGTCTCTCCTGTTCCCCCACCCCAGCTCATAACCCCTGTCTCCCTACTGTTCCCCCCACCCCCGCTCATGCCCCGTGTCTCCTTCTTGTTCCCCCCCACCCCCGCTCATGCCCCGTGTCTCCCTCCTGTACCCCCGGGCCCCCGTTCATGCCCCCCTGTCTCCTTCCTGCTCCCCCCGCTCATGCCCCGTGTCTCCCTC